>NC_135309.1:54392339-55854839 GCF_048772815.1 Callospermophilus lateralis
GGCCAAGATCTCACATAAGTTGAACTATATCTGGCCAATTTTTCTAACTCTGTCTTTGTAGAAGGGTATAATTCTTCTGGTCTTCTTCAGTCCATAAAGTGACAGTACCAAAATAGAAGTGGTAATACAAGAAATAGGGTGTACTGTGATAAACTAATGGAAATAGATGTGCTATTCCACAATCAGACTATAAAAGAATATAAATTTGAATTAAGACAGGTAAAATAAACAGCCTCTAAATATAAATCAATTGTCAGAGCTAAGAGAAGACAATGAGAGGCCACTCACATACATCCATAATCAGTCCTTTAGATGATTCTAAATATGTCATCAATGTTCAAAGGCACAATACTCTCAACCCTTGAAATAGAATAACAGCATTTAAACTAGGAGAGTTTTGAAGAAGAAAAGGGGTGTCAAAAATGATAGCTATGTGAGGTAATGCATTTGTTAGCTAGATTTAACCATTCCACAGTGTTTATATACTTCAAAGCATCAGCCTATACAAGATAAAAGCAGGTTACATTAACTGTCAATCTAAAAATAAATAAATAGCTAAAAAATTATTCTGAGATGAGGCTTAAGTAGGGTCTCTCCATGGTACACCAGAGATGTTATCACCCACCTGAAACTCACGTCATCATTTCTTGCATTACAGACTACTTTATTGATCCATCTATAAATTCAGAGACAAAGTCTTGTTTTTCCAAGCCATAATGCAGAACACACAGACCTAAATTCATTGAGTGAACTATCCTGCTTCCATGCCATATATTTTCAAACATAGTCAGAGGAAACCTTCTCCTACCTATTCCTATCTCAGCCAGGTTACACGACCCATTGTTACACTCCTTTAGCAGTATTTTTCCTCAAGTTCAATAGTGAGTTGCCATGACTCCTTTTTCCATCAAGTTCATGTAAATTATTCCACCCACAGGACTTAGTATGCAGTGCAGTGCATGTTAGGTGCTCGAAAATGTTGAGTTGAACAATGAGGAAATGCTACTGTCATAATTTAAGACATATACTTATGCAGTTTAAAATTATAGAGGAAAAATTGGGAGAAATATGAACAAATGTTACAGATTATTAATTATATCAGATCTTATAAAATTTGAAACCCTAATTTTTCAGGTTATGCAGTAACTAGAACAACCATGATTAATAAATTCATTAACTGTATGATGACAAAATTACTTCATGGACTTCATCTTTACATATGGTTAAAATTTCTCTTTAGGAATTAAAGTAAGAGTGAATTAGATGCTCCATAATTATATTACTTCACTTAGTCTTTTGTAATATAAATGTTTGATACAGACAGAAAATCAAGTTTATACTTAGAATCAGTCTTAATGAACTAATTCCGTAGCCAAATTTAACTAAAATATAAAAATATCTGGGAAAAGATCACTTGAAAAAATTTTAAAAATGAGAAAACATTTATAAAGTTTAAATAAATTAATAAAAAATATTGCCATGGGTGAATAAAAAGACACTTAAGTCTTCAGAGTGTTGGAACTACACATTGCAAAGGTGGAGAGAACAAGAAAGATAGTGTCCATTCTGGATAAATGACTATATTCTATTTTCAAAAAGTAGAACTACTATATAATATATAATATAAAATTTTGGTTTATGAATAGGAAAAAACAAATCAGAACAAAACCAAATGTTTTGGAAAATTCCCTCCAGGTTGTGAGGAAAATGAATGTCTATCTCTTGGGAGATTTTGTAGTTCTTAATAAATCTGTGGCAATTATTCATTAGTAAACAACAAATTCAAAGTAAGTACAAAGCATTCTTAGGTCCATAAGGAAAATATGAGGTCAATACACTCAATCAACTCTTGCTAGTATATTTTCCATGGACCAAACATCATGCTTTACAGACAAAGCAAATAAATATGACCCACAATTGATTCTCAAGGGTCTTTCCTATTAATATTGCTGACATTTTATTTTTCCTCCAATATTCACAGTCTCCTGGCTTCCTTAATTTTCCCACCTACTTTTCTGTGAATTCCTTTTTGAAAAAAGTATTTTATTTTGAGACATACTGAAAATAGACATTTTGATGCTGTAATAGGCAAGTATTACTAACATTTTAGAGAGTAAGTAGAGTTAATCCCATAGGAATATTCACAGAAATTTAAAATGACAGAGTAATGAGTTTTACAGAACCAAAACAGTCTTGTGCTACATGTCTGGGAAAATAAAAAGAAAGCAAGGAACTATCTGGGAGTCAATATGACCTAGCCAGGCCTCATGAACACTCATGTTTCTGTTACTTTATTGGTAGAATCAGTCATTAAACCTTCCTCCACTTCTGCAACAAATACTTTATCAATTATGTAAACATGAAGTCTGCTTTCCACCTCTTTATTACATTAATTCCTTTTCTTCTTCATGTGAGATATTCATTTAATATGTAAGAAATCATTTAAAGATCAGCTCCCTATATTTTATTATCATTTGAGGTAAAATATTTATATATTTTGGGAAAACATCTTCATGTTAACCATCTTCTTCTTTTCTAGACATGATTTTGTAATTAAAAAATAAATTACCTATAAAAGAAAAAATACTGTGTGTACATACATGCAACAGTTTTGCCTTTTTCTGAAGTATGTGCTGAAGGTTAAAAATATGTCAGTAACAATACATTGAGAAACTTCCTTCATCCAAATCGAATGAGACAGGATGAAAAATGATGGATTTCTTCATGCATAAAATAATATAATGAGGTCTCTTTGTTGCCTTGAATCATCTCTAATTCAGGTAGTCACAAATTTCTATAATGTAAGTACCAAGTACTAAGGACTTCTCACAAAAACTCTTACTCTGCTTCATGCAAGGACAATTATGTCTAGTCACTTGGTAATCTCACTGAGCCCTGCTAAAAAACAGTATAATATGCTATATGCACCAATTGACTAATAATAATATTTAAAGATATAATATGATGTTTGTTTCTAAGTCAATGCCTTTTGGAATCACCAGGTTTCCAAGTGAATTCTTGATTCTGAGCTGACATTCTTCTATGGAAAAATTATTTTTTATCATTATATTCAGAGATGAGATAGATATATTGTTTTCTTTGTTGTCTTTGGATATAAAAGTTATGCTGGTCTCCTAGAACAAATTTAGGAGATGAATAAATTTAAGTATCATTGACATTACTAATATGACTAGTAGATAAAATTCTTCTCTGAATCCATTCATTCCAGGGCTTTACGATCCTGTATCCTGTACCGTTCATTCTTCTGTTTGTCTGTTTAATGTTTTCCCCTTCTCCTTGGATTAATTTTATGTAGTTCATAGGAAATAATAAATTTCCAAAAATTTTCTTCCAGAGACAGAGATATATATGCTGAAAATACAAACAATAATTTGAATGTAAATTCCAAATGAACACTAGAGTGTATCTTTAATAGACATGTGTGCATATTGTGTATGTGTATTAAAGAAGTGCATATATATTAAAAAAGTATTATTGCATTTGAATATATTGACTCTTAACTTTTATTTTATTATAAAAAATATTATTTTAAAGTCTGGAATTTTGGCTAGAGAATTTATAAAATTATAAAAGTTTAATCATGTCCATAAGAGAGTTTTCTTATACTTTCTCTACTATTTTTTTATTATCAAAATAATCTGTGCAGAATCAGACATTCTAATTTTCTCTGTTTCAGCAGAGGAATGAACTGAGGCACACATCTCCCTGTTGACTTGTATAAGGTAATTTAGACAGTATGGGGCAAATGGGGCACTGTGGCTGCAGGGTCTATGCTGCCAATTAAGTGGATATAAAAAATATGGGAAAATTATAAAATATATTATGATATGAGTATGGACAATATTATAAAATATAAATTCTCCAGGAATTAACCTTTAGATTTCATACACTTTCAACTATATCAAATATACATAAATATGTAATATACTATAGATTTGTCAGAAATTAGTCATAGGTTAGAATTCTGCTCTTCTACAAATTAGGTTAAATGGCAAAAATTAACTCAAGCTCACTATAACCCAAACAGATTTTGGGGAGATTAAATTCAATAGGATACAAAACAATACTTCTGTAATTTCTTCTATAAATAAATGTTGAATAAATGGTAGCTATTATTTTTAATAAACCTCTAAACAATCAATAGTATAGTTACTGCCTATCTCAAATGCTTTCATAAGTACAGAAGGCTATAAAAAAGAGTATTATAGCTATCATGAATTTTCTCACTTGAGTTTTCATCTGTTTACAAAGCTCTGGGTTAAGTAAAACATAATTATCCTCATTGTATTTACAGTAAATCATTTGTTAGTCATAATAACATGTGCCCAAAATGTTTACCTTATTTTCACTCTTCAGATATAACTAAAAGATGAAAACTTTTTATATGATAAATTTATGAAGTGCAGAATCAGACATTCTAATTTTCCTAATTTTCCAAACTTCCAATGTGTATACTGGCACTTTCCTGAGACTGTTACAAATAATATTTCTACTTGCCTACTTTATGAGGGAAACATCGGCAATGGAGAGACAGCAAAGACAGGTCCTGTTTTAAGAAAAATAAAAGAAATGGTCCATTATTTATTCAAATGTTATTTTGATGTAATTAGAAAAGTATTATGAGTAATGACATCCCTTAGCTTCAATTATGTTCTACAAAGTAGAATTAGGTCAAATGTTATGCCAGAAAAACACATTCTAACAAATGTGCTCAGAAATCTTGAAAATGAAGACAAATTAATTTATTAATTATAACAACATCTGGTTCAAAAAAAGAAAACAAATTCTATTCTTTTGGAGCCAAACATGCCCCTAAGAGAGGATGCACTACAAGTTAGAACTCTGAATTTAATTGAAAACTATTGCAGTAAAATAAACTGTCAAAGCACACTTTAATGTTAAAATATGAGTTCTTTAGATACTTCCTAGTAAATTTTCTTAAGTGTAATCATTTTCCCTAGTTTTTACACAGCAAATCTCATCATCTCAAAGCCCATCTGCCCAAGCCCTCCAGTGAACTTAGAAGGAAAGCAATGTAGCATAATCAAACTGATCACTAGCAAATTTGGCCATTTTATTTAGTTAGATTTGATTTCTTTTCCCAATTTAAAACTAGGGAAACATTGATGATACTTTACATATTAAAATAGTCTTGCAGATGATAAAATGATACACTAATAGTGTGATATTATATTTCTGATTATGAAAAAAAGACATTTTAATTTATGCAATCCCCAAATGCCCAATAATTTTAACCAAAGTATAGGTTACCTAATTGATTGTGGGGAGAGTGTCAAGTCTGAAAGTTAAAAATTTTCAGGATCATTTATGTATGCATACATCATTTTTAATATGCTATTACTTTATAATTATAATTTTTAGACTCAAAAATCACAGCAATTTATTTGCATTTAATTCTTCAAGTTAGCAAATACAGCTGTCTCAGCTGGACTCACTCATGTCCAATTAGTTAGAAGCAGGATGACAAGGGGCAAAAGCATATTAGCTTTTTTCAAACCTTGACTCAGATGGACACCTCATTTCTCCTGCATTCTACAATGTCAGCATAGATTCAAGTGGTTAAGAAATGGGCTCCATTTCTTGATAAGAAAACCTATAATTAGAAAGGAATACGAATTCAAGGAGAGTAATAATCAGAGCCTTTTTTCACACAGCATTTCACAAACAGATTTTACATATAGAAGTATAACATGCCCATAAGAAAAAATGTCAAACCATTCAGAACACTTAAAAAATAACACTTTTAACATTCTGTATTATTATTATTAATTAAGATATAAAAACATTTGAAAAGTGAATCAATAAACAGAAAATTTCCCAGGTCCACAGATCAATCACTTGGGTGGTGCATACCCAGGAAAGATCCAAAGAACATTGAAAAAAAATGATCAAGCTAACAATAGAAACTAAGTTCACATAACTGGTCTGTCAGAAATTGTAACTGATAATTCAACTGTGTTGATTTCCTGCTTAATGTTATAGAGTATCCATAGGGTTTAGATAAGACTAAGAGTTGTATAATAAAAAAATAAAAATAACCAGATTAAAATATATAATTACTTGATGTACAAAGAAACACACATGTAAAATATATTTTATCCAAATGTCACAGATAAGTTATGTGATAAAGATATTGAATTGACTGTCACAAAAATACTTAAGTAAGTTTTGAACAATTTTTAAAATGGAAAATAGTCATCAAAGAAATAGAAGATTAAAGAAACAAATGTAAATTTTAGTTCTGAAATTTAATAATTAAATGATGTTTTCATTGGATGATTTTAATAACAGAATGGAGATAGCAGAAGAAAGAGTGGTTGAACGCTTGTAGAAAGATCAATAGAAAGTATTCAAAGTAATCACACAGATAAAGAAAGCTTTGAAAAAATGTAAACAGGGCTTCAGGAACTGTGAGACATTAATAATAACTCTAAAATTCATGTCATCAGAATCCCAAAAGTCAAAGAGAAATACTGTGATGGTGAAAAATAGTTGATAAAATAATATATAAAAACTTCACAAATATGATGAAAACACAAAATTACAAATGCAAAAAGATCTCAAGTACTTAGATTGGAATGATCATCATAATCCAACTGCTACAATCTAAACACACAAAAAAATTGGAAACACCCAGAGAAAAATGATATCGTAAACATAAGGAACAATTCAAATGATTACAGATTTACCATCACAAACCACTAAGACTAGAGTCAGGGAAAAGGAAAGAGGTAATCACTAGATTTTTCTTTGGATGCCAAAACTTTGCCAGACTCAGAAAAACCCAGCATTAAACAGTCCTCCAAATCTCCTGACTCCAGATCAGTACCCACAGATGCCCTAGAACCAAGCCAGATCCTACATTACCTGAGTGCTTCCTACAGCCCTAAGTTTTGGGTCCATCCAGCACCAGGTGACCCCTGTAGCCCTAATCATCAGGCAAACCTCAGTGGACCTATCCTATAGGCCAAACCCTATGAGCACAAAATTCAGGCCCATCTTATATCAGGCTAGTCCCTGTGACTCCAGGTTTCAAGTCAATCCCAACAATAGGCAGGAACCATGGACACAAGTTTTACCTTGCCCAAATTCAGTCTAAAACCCAAGCTAAAATCCTATACTTCAGTATATCTAATATACAGATGAAATCCAACATACCCAGGGGCCAGACTCATTCTTTAAGACCCTGTGGTAGACTGACTACTGTATACACAGGCTTCAGAAGCACTTTTGTATAATCAGTCCTATGAACCTACGCTCTAGACCAGCACATACATACCCATATTCTGGACTATTACCAGAGGACAGAGTTTCCAGGCAACTCCTCATGACTCCACGTACCCAGATCAGCCCCAGGGCTTCAAGGCATTAGGACAACTTCCATAATCCTAGACCTCAGATAAATTCCTTCAGATAAAGGCTCTATGCCAACTGAGCACCAAGTTTGTCCCAGTTTCCATGCTAGTCACCGCGGATCCAGTCTCCAGAGAACTCAGCATTTGTGCCTGCTCTGGTAAATTCAAGGTTAAGCCCACCTTCAAGGCCCTAATACAGACTCTCTGGACTGAATCTTCATTATCACCATTTTATTCCCAAGTTCCAGGCCATCTCCCATGAATGCATACACCAGACCTTCTCCAATGCATAGTCAGCTCCTTCAGACTGAGATTCATGACCCTTCTTAGCGACAGATCAGCCCCAAGGTGACAGTTACCAAGGCTACCTACCTGCTAACTCAGGCACCAGACAATCCTACTCAAAATTTCCAGTGGCAAGACTGCTCAAAATGATCTTGGAAAAAAAGTTTGCAGAGAGTATAGTAAGATCTTACTTCTTAACATGCATAGATACAATGTAAGGCAACACAGAAAGGAGATTTATTACTACCAAAAAACCAAAAAAGTTCCCAGTAGCTCACATTAAAGGAATAAATATATGCAAATTGCCTAAAGACAAATTCAAAATAAATATCTAAAGGAGTCTCAACAAACATCAAGAAAATACTTACTGATATCAGGAAAATAATACGTGAACAAAGCAAGTAATATAACAGAAGTATTTAAATTATATTTTTAAAAATTGTACATCACTACTCATCAGAGAAATGTGATTTAAAACCAAAATGAAATATTATACCTCACATTTGTTAGAATCACTATTTGCAAAAAAATAAAATAAAATAAAATAGATGAAAGTAGTGTTGGAGATGTGGAGCAAAAGAACTCTTGCAAATTGTTGGAGAGAATGTAAATTAGTACAGCCATATAGAAAATAATATGGAGATTCTTCAGAAATTAAAAATAGAAATATCAAATGACTAACAATCTCATTACCAGGAATAAACCCAAAGGAAATTATATCAATATGAGGAGAAGATATCTCTACTCCTGTGTTCACTGTAGCATTATTTGCAATAGCCAAGATTCGGAATGAACGTAACTATTCATTAACAGATGAGCGGAACAAGAAAATATGTATATATACACATGGGAATAGTATTCAGCCTTTTTTTTATTTTTTGTTTTAATTAGTTATACACGACAGTAGACTGCACTTAAATTCTTTGATATATCATACATAGATGGGATATAATTTCTTATTTTTCTGAGTATACATATTGTAGAATCACTTGGTCATATAGTCACATACATATATAAAATAATAATGTCTGTTTCATTCTACTATCTTTCTTACCGCCACATCCCCTGCCATCCCCTCCTTTCACTCACCTCTACCTAATCTAAGGTAATACTATTCTTGTTTTTTTTTTGCATTACAATCCTTAATACATATATATACCACAATTTTTGTGTCTCTGTATATAAAGTATGTTGACACCCAATTCAAGTCTTCATACATGTACTTTGTATAATGATGTCCATCATATTCCACCATATTTGATTATTCAGCCTTAAAAAGATATCTTATGATTCAAAAAGATAAGTAAAGCTGAAATACATTATCTTAACTGAAATAAAGCAGACACAGAAAAAGAAATAATGCATGAAATCACATATATGAAATCTAAAACTCACAGAAGCAGAGAGTTGAATGGGGTCTAGTACTTCTGGCACTGTTTTGAATAAAACTGATGAAAGTGGCATCTGTTAGTATTTTATTCTTGGTAACTGCTAAGAGAGCTGTTCTAAGTGCTTTTTAACCATAAAAATAATACTATTTTAAAGTAATACATATGTTACATAATTTCTTTTAGACCTTTCACAATGGATACATACTCAAAAACAATGTTTTGTAAATGATAAATACATATAGTTTTTCTTTGACATTTTAAGAAGATAATCTAATTAATTAAGCATGAAAAATCTTAATATAATCCTAAAGGATAATCAGTAAGAACATTTTAACTATTGATAAAGATGAGTTGAATATGGTCTTATTATTCAAATAATTATTAAGCCAAAATTTAGTACTAAAACTAGATCTTAATGTATCAAATTTATAAGTTTTAAAGTCTCACAATTCATTAATACAATACCTAGAAGTAATTTAAGCTACTGAAGATTTATAAATAACCTGCTATAAGGAACTAGTAAAATCTTACGAATTATTTATTAATTCTACATTTCCTAAATATAGTTTATCAGAAAGTAAGATTAAAAGGCAAATTAAACTTAAGTTCCATTATACCTTATGTGATATTTGCCTTGTAGTGAAGTATACCCATGGAGTTTCAGGAGTATCAAAATATATTTAAAAAGCTAATATGAACATGCCTTTGAAATTGCTAAGATACACTTTAGTTCTACTAATATTTAGATTTTTTATGTATTAAAAACCATGCCTTTAAATTAAAAGGACCCTGGATTGAGAAAAGTTTAACAGTGAATTTATCATTCCAGGATGTTCTTTTTAGATATTCAATTCAAATGAACTAAGGGAATAGTGTTGTCCTTCGTGAGTTTGCACTCTAGCAGTTAAAACAAAAGTTCTGAAAATTATTTTAAAAGACTATTAAAATGTTGGACTTAATAGATCAATAGATCGAAACTAATATCAAGAGTTTATGTAGGGCTGGGGTTGTAGCTTGGTGGTAGAGCACATGCTAGCATGCATGAGGTACTGGGCTCAATTCTCAACGCCACATACAGATAAATAAAATAAAGGTCCATCAACAAATAAAAAAAGAAATTTAAAAAAGAGTTTATGTAAAGTTAAGAGATAGAAATAGTGATAAAATTCACAGTAAATATTTTCCATTTATCAGAAATGAATCTAATTTATGTTTAGCTCTAAATCTTCAAATCTTTTTTTTTTGTTTAACTACAGCAATAGCTGGTACATTGTTATATCTACCAATTACAGTATGTATATGAGTTCACATTTCTTAAAGTTAAGAAATAGGAAAATTTGATGAATAGTTAATTAAAACATTAATTTTATTATTATAAAAATAATTAAATTTCAGACTTTAATTTGCTATTCAAGAGAATGATATCTCTGAAGAGCTGAACAGGCATCCATTTGCTAAATGCAAAACTACATCAGGTCTTTCATACATTAGGCACAAAGTTGGCTGATACTTAAGGACACACTTCACACACACAGACACAAAAAGATTTTAGCTGGAACAGTGGTGCAGTGGTGCAAACCTGTAATCCCATTGGCCTAGAAGGCTGAGGCAGGAGGATAGTGAGTTCAAAGCCAGCCTCAGCAACTTGGCAAGGCCCTAAGCAACTTAAGAAAGACCCTGTTTTTAAAAACAAAAGTATAAAAAAGCACTAGGAAAATGAAAATAAACAACTTTTTTTTTCATTATGGAAATGAAAATGGATGCCTGCTCTATTGCCACAAGTAATATTCAGATTCAGTGAAATGCACAAAGGATGCCAATGAGAATCTTGAGAGAATAAGAAGAAATAGTTCTAAAATTCACCAGGAAGAATAAAAGACCCAGAAGAGCCAAAGAAATATTAAACAATAAGAGTAATGCTGGAGGCATCACAATCCCTGACTTCAAATTACGCTACATAGCTAAATTAGCAATAACTGCATGGTACTGGCAGGAAAACATATATGTTAGATATGTGGAATAAAATATATGACTCAGTGACAATCCCACAGAGGTAGTATTATCTGATTTTTAACAAAGGTGACAAAAACATAATTTGGAGAAATGGTAAATTTTTTTAGCAAATGGGACTGAGAGAACATGATATACACATGTAGAAGAATTAAACTAGATGGGCATCTCCTATCCAACTCGATGTGGATCAATAACCTAGGATCAGAAAATCTGCAACTTCTATAGGAAAACATAAGGTCAATATTCCAACACATTATTAAAGGTATCAACTTCCTCAATAAGACTCTTAAACCCCAGAAAATGAAACCAAAAAATAAATGGGATGATATCAAATTAAAAAGCTTCTACATGGCAAAGGAGACAGTTATGAGTGTAAAGAAAGAGTCTACAGAATGGGAGAAGATCTTTGCCATCTAAGTTTGGACAGAAATTTAATATTTGGAATATATAAAGAACTCAAATCATTAAACACCAAGCAAAAATAACCTTATCAATAAATGGGCAAATTAGCCAGATATTTCTCAAAAAAATACACACACATGCACACACACACACATACACACACACACACATACACACATACACAAATGAACAACTAATATATAAAATATGTTCAACAATTTTAGCCATCAGAGAAATGAAAATAAAACTATACTGATTCGTGCCCACCCAGGGACGCCTTACCCTGGGCTGGGGATGTGGCTCAAGCGGTAGCGCGCTCGCCTGGCATGCGTGTGGCCCGGGTTCGATCCTCAGCACCACATACAAACAAAGATGTTGTGCCTGCCGAAAAACTAAAAAAATAAATATTAAAAAATTCTCTCTCTCTCTCCCCACTCTCTCTTTAAAAAAAAAAAAAAACTATACTGAGATTTTATTGCAATTAGAATGGCAATCATGAAATTTTTTTTAAAAAAAGAGCTGATGTAGTTTTACATTTAGCAATTAGTATATTTAGCATTAGTACAATCACTATGGGGATCCAGATAGTCCACTCCTTGTTTTTTATCTAAAAGAACTAAAATCAGCATACTATAGGGATACATGCTATGATGGTTTGGATATGTGGTGTCTCCCAAAAGCACCATGTGTGAAACAAAGTAGAAAGGTTTAGAAGAGAAATGATTGTGTTACAAGAGCCTTAACTCAATTGGTGAATTAATCCCCTGATGGAAATCAACTGAGTGGTAATTTAAGGCAGGTAGGTTGTGGCTGGAGGAGGTGGGAATTGGGAGCATCCCTTTGGGGTATATATTTTATATTTGCCAAGTAAAATCTCTCTCTGCTTCCTGATCATCTTGTAAGCTGATTCCCTTTGCCACACTCTTCTACCAGAATGTTCTACCTCACCTCGAGCTCCAAGGAATGGAGTCCGCTATCTCTGGACTGAGACCTCTGAAACTGTGAACCTCTAAATAAATATTTTCTCCTCCAAAATTGTTCTTTACTAATCTTTTAGTCACAGCAGTGAAAAAGCTGACTGAAACTCATGCATTCCAAAATTTATAGCAGTAAAATTTACAACAGCCAAATAATGGAACCAATCTAGGTGCATTTCAACAGATGAATGGATAAAAAAAATTTTGGTATATGTAAACAGTGGAATTCTCCTTGGCCATAAAGAAGAATGAAAATATGTGATTTTCTGACAATGACTGCAACTGGAGAACATCATGCTAAGTGATATAAACCAGACTCAGAAAGTCAAGGGTTGAATTTTCTTCTCACATGAGGAAGCTATAGAGAAAAAACAAAGGGGGGGAGCAGGTAGTCTAATGAAAATAGAAGGGAGAACAGTAGAGCAGAGAAAAGGGATTGGCGAGGAAGAAAAGGCAGGTATTTAGGAATGAAACTATGCTATGTACAGGTATGAATATATCACAATGAATTCCACTATAATTATAATGCACCAATTAAAAATTAATAAATAGAATAAATAGTAGTAAAGGAAGGGAATTGGGAGCAGGAAAGAGCAGGGAAAAAGGAAATATGGAAACAAAATTCTGTTATGTACATGTACAAATATGTTGCAATAAACCCCACTATTAAGCATAATTATAATGTGCTAATAAAAACATGAGAAATACAAAATATAATAAATTTTTGTTAGGATATAGGATAAAGGAACACTAACACACTTGTGATGGTATTGTAAATTAGTACAACCACAGTGGAGATCAGTATGGACTTCCTCAAAAAACTAGAAATATAATCACAATATGACCCAGCTATACCATGACTTGGTATTTATCCTGAACAACTAAAGTTAGCATACTACAGTGGTACATGCATACACATGTTTGTAGCAGCACAATTCAGAATAATCAATTTATGGATGGAGCTAACTTAAGTGTCTATCAACAGATGACTGGATTAAAAAATGTATGTTTGTGTGTATATGCATGTGTGCATGTTTGTGTGTATATGCATGTGTGTATGTTTGTGTGTATATGTATATGTAAAATATATATATATATAAACACACATATGTGTGTGTGAGAACTTTATTCAGCCATAAAAAAGAATAAAATTATGTCATTTTCAGGAAAATGGGTGGAACTATAGAACAACATGCTAAATGAAATAAGCCAAACTCATAAAAGTCAAGAGTAATATATTTTTTATATGCAGAAAAGGAGGAAAGAAGGTAAAAAGTGAATCTCTAAAAATAAAAGTGAGGTCTACAAAGAAAAGAAAGGGAATTAGGGAAGAAATAAAAGATGTAAATGCAAAGTACAGGAGAATCATATAGATCAACTTTGCTATGTGCATGTACAAGTATATCACAATGAATCTCACTATTATGAATACTCTAATAATTTTTTTTAAAAAAATTAAATAATTTTCTAAAGAAGAAAATGGTATGTGGAAATGACTATATTTGGGTTTGAATGTTAGGGGACAAGGTTCTCTTGGAGGCAACTTGAACTGTACCTACTAAAATCTCAACTCTTCTGATTAAGGCATACACCTTTCACATTTAAAACACAGACCTCCCCCAAAGACCTACAAAAGCTCTTACAATGTTCTTTGCAGGTTAGAATTACAAGGTATGATAGCATATCAGTTTTGGTGTGAATGAATTCTCAGGGATGTTTTCTAGGTGGATACATCTCTTTCAAACCAAAGTTTTATGAATAAAAGGAACAGATAATTTTCCCCACTCATACCCAACATCCAATGTTGAGATAGGGAGAGGAAAAAAATAAAACAAAACAGTAACACTGCCATTCAAAATAAAAGAGTATATAGAAGCATAAAGTAGCCAGCCAACCAGAGCAATTCTGAAACCCACCCAAGCACTTGTTGCTATTCCCATGATGAGGATCTATTCTTTAGGAGTAATTTGCTATAGGTCTTCATTCTGCCCTCTGTGCCATTGACTCCACACAAGAAACCATCCTTTGTTTTCAGTTAAAAAAATGGCCTTTGATTACAGCTATGTTTCTTTCTCAGCTTCAAATCTACTTCAACTCTATTCAGGGGTCTTCTCATTTTGAACTGTATAAGTGGGCTGTGGTTTTGCCAAAACAATTCTATTACAACTGTGTGTTTTCTACATGACTTATTGAAAATAACTCCAATTAATTAAAGCCAACTCACAAAGCTCTTTTAAATAGACCTCTACATTAATTTATTTGTTTGTTTGTTTGGGGTATATGGATTGAATCCAGTGGTGCTTGACCACTAAGCCACAACCTCAGAAAACACCGCTTCCTCATTTTTTTTTTTTTTGAGATAGTTCTCACTAAATAGTTTAGAGACTCAGTTGCTGAGGATGGCTTTGAACTTGTGATCCCCTCCTCAGCCTCCCAAGCCTCAGGAATTACAGGGGTGCAGCACTGCACCCAGCAACCTCTCTTTATATTGAGTTGAGTGATGGAGGCTGTGCATAAAACCTTTAACATCTTGGTTCAGGAGAGAGCATCTAAAAGTCATACTCTTAACATTCTTTCCACATATTTTACATCTATGATGAATTTCTAATTGCTTCAGGAACAAACTTTTTGCATTTTGTTTTTTGGAAATGCTATTAACACTATTATGAGAACTCTTCACCACTCCCTATATTACCCACAAATATTTTACAATTTTACCTCCTGATCTTCATGCAATTTCAGAAATGTGAAACTCAGGTGTCCTTCCAATGTGTTCAAACAAAACCCTGCACTTTTTATGCCATCACACATTTTTAGGATTTGTTCACCTCACCTTGTTTATTGTTATACACCAAAACTTCATATGCTATCCTCCAGCAAAGTGGATTTAGTGTGTGTGGAAGGACTATATAATCCCATACACAGTATTTTGAACTTCAAAGTACTTTGTGTGATTCCAGCATGCATTCTGTTATTTGATAAATAGATAATAATTATAGTATACGTATATTTAATAGATTTATATATCTCTGCATTTTTTCATGGCCCTTGAAGTTTTACATGCTTTTCTTTTTTTTTTTTTTCATTTCATCATATGATACAATGGCTTTTGGCATAATTTTGAGTGGTTTTACAATTTCCATTATATTTATGTATATGTTATATACAGAATTCAGATAATAATTTTGCTTTTATATTATATGAAATGCATAAATTCACCAATGAGATTGGAGCCGCAGAAAAAAAGAATTAAGAAGAATATTAAAACCTAAAATAAGTCTAACACATTAATGGATTTTCTGTTGATGAATTTTCCATCTTGCCACATTATCCATTCATTGGACCTTACTGGAATCATACTTTTGTTTGATAGACTCAGTATTCATATATATCTACAGTCATGATCATTGAAGGTAGTAATGGGAAATATAACTGAGATTAGTTCACACTTTAAAGATCTTTTAAATCTGTTTTCATCACTTTACTACAGTATTTGGCATATTTTAAGCACTTTTTCCTTGTTTATGCCTCTGATTAGTCTTTGAAAGCAATTATCTTGTTCCTCATTTTATCCCTTGACAGAGTATGCATATTGAACACTTTCATCTTGCCACATAAATCAATTCTCAAGGATCTTTAATCATTTCACTCTAAATCTTCACTCAACTTTCTCCAGTTAGCTCATGAATTTTTGATTATGCACTACTCAAATTTAAATGCAAAACTGAAAACAGAGTTTTACAAAATTACTGTTTACAATATAGTTTTGGGGAAGATTATTCAATATCAGTACCTTAAATGGCTCTCAATATACAAAGGCTTCTGGGAAACAAACAAGCAAAAAAAATCAACAAACCTTGTCTCTGTTATTTTTATTGGCAAATTTCTCACTTCATATCTGGTCCAGGTAGCTATTTTTATTTTTCTCTATAATTTGATTTGTAATAAATTTAATTTATTGGAACATAGTCTCGATTTAAAGTTCTCTGACTTGATTAGCAGAAAAATAGTATTTTTTAAAAACTCATACATAATGTACATTATTCAAAGAATTTATATTTATATAGATGATAACTCCAAACTATCTTTTGTTTTCTCTATGTAATATTTTTCTCTCTCTTTTGAGGCAGGCTTACAAGGATAATGAATGGGGACTCCTGTGTTCCCTGACTTCTAACCAAAGAAGATCTCTGGAAGCTCATAGAATAACTCAGTGTCATAAAGTTGTGATGTTAGTTTGGCCAAAGGAGAGAATACATGTGTATGTAAAATGAAATCCTAAAGACCTAGGTTACTATCAGGAGCTTTGAAAAATGTCCTCATGTTCCTGCAAATCTAAAGTCTGTGACCGGGTACAAGCCAGTGCAATCGCCAGAAAGACTTAAGGAAAAAGGCAACAGTCACTTACTTCTGACTCACCATGAAGCTCTTCATATGAAAAAAGTGAAAGCTAAGACTTTCTTATAAACTACCTGAAGTTTAAGGCCACATCTTTGTATTCCATCTGTCTTTTAAATGCATACAGACAATGAAAATAAATGAAATCAACCAACCCAATCATCAACTCACCACTAAATAATACTGAATAAATTCTGACACCTGGGATGCCAATCTTAAAATAATTTTTGAAAGTATTAAAAAACAATGCCAAGAGAGGTCTCAAGGTTCATGCACTTCAAGAATATAGACTCTAAAGAATTGTTCCCAGAAAGTGTGCTAAATCACTAATCAGCAATATTTTATTTTTAAAAGGAAAATCACCAAGCAACAAACAACAACAAAGCCAGCAATAAAACAGATCTTCATAGTGAATAGAGAACTCCAATATACAGAACACATTATATAAAATGTTCAGTTTTCCACAACAACAACAACAAAAATGTGAAGTGCAAGTAAATAGGACAGTAGGTCACTTATAAAGGAAGGAAAAAAAATCAGTCATTTTGAATGACCATGAGGGGCTACTGGATTTGGGTTTTAAAAAAATTTAAATATGTTACTATAAATATTTTCAAAAAACTAAGGGAAGATTTCTAAAGAATTGAAGGGAAGTATGACAATGACGTCCCATCAATAAGAAAAATCAATAAAATTTTAGTTATATAAAAATATCTGGATTTGAAAAATATAAATTTAAATGAAAGATTCACTAGAGAGAGTCAACTGATTTGGCCTGAGGAAAAAAAGACTCCATGAACTTGAAGATAGGTCAGTAAAATGATTCAGTCTAAGGAAGACAAAGAAAATATCATTAAAAAAAAAAAAGAACAGAATTTCAAAGACCTGTGGAATCCCATTAGGTATATAATGAATTGCATAACAGAATTCCCAAAGGAAGACTTAGATTGGAAGGGTGGGTAAAATACATTTGAAAAAATTATGTCATAATCTTTCCAATTTCATGAAAAAAAATAATGCACATATTCTAAGAGTTTAATGAATTCCAGGAAAACAGTTATCAGACAATGAATTTTCAATAATATTTACAGCTGGTTTTCCATCAGAAACTATACAAACCAGAAGACAGTGAAATGTTTCCTCAAAAGAACTGAAAGAAAAAGGCTATCAGCCAAGAATTCTATGTCCAGCAGGACTTTACTTTAAATACAAAACAGAATTTCAGATAGTTCAAATAAATTATGACTAGCAGAACTGCATCAAAAAAAAATACTATAGAAAATTCTTCAAGCTGAAATGCTAAGATACAGAAAAATAATTTGAGTACACACAGAGTAAAGGGCACCAATAAAGACAACTACATACATATTATAAAAGACAACATAGTTATTTTTGTTTGTAATGCTTCTCTTCTCATACATGTTCTTAAAGGCACTTCATAAAGCAGTAATTATAAAACTGTATTGCTTGGCTATTACGTGTAAAGAAATAATTTTTATGACAGTAATATCACAGAGAAGGGATGAAATAATAAAGGTATTCTGGAGCAAAGTTTTGCATTCTATTAGCATTAAGTTAAAATTAATCTGAATTACATTGTTTAAAAAGTTAATTATGATTCCAAGGAAAACCAGTAAGAAATAAATTTAAAGGATGTATTAAAAATAGATAACAAGGAAATTAAAAGGTATACTAGAAAATGTCTACTTAAAGAAAGCTAAAATCAAGGAACAGATGAACTAAAAAAATGTCATATATAAAAGCAAACAGTAAAATATCAGTAAAATAACATATAGCTGATGTTATCAGCAATCACAATAAGTATAAATAGATAGGCACAACCATCAATGACAGAGATTGTCAGCACTAATTAAAAAAAGCATCCTCTCTACATGAACAAAACATACAAGTAGGTTTAAAGAGAAGGGTAGGAAATGCTGTAGCATAAAGACAGTAAGCAAAACCAAACTGGAATTATTACACTATCGCTATTCAAGATATATTTTAATACAAAAAAATTTACTAATATATCAAAACTTGGAACTACCCTAGTGTCCATCAGCTGTAAATGAAATGCAATGTGTACATATAAAATGGAATATTTTGACAATAAAGAGATACAAAATATTAATGCATTTTACCATGCAAATGAACTTTGAGCACTTTATGCTACATGAAAAAAGTCAGTCACAAAGACAACATGATGGTGGGATTTTATTATAGTTATTATTTGCATTAATAGTGTTGGAAAATCACATCGTGTGTTCATTGACATTTTGTATATACTATTTGAAAAAATATTCATTAAACATATGCACACTTATGATTATTAGTTTTTTATTGCTGTGTTGTAAAATTTTTTTATTTTCTGGATGTAAGTCCATTGGAAGATATGTTCTTATTTTTACATTAGAGGAAACTCATTCGGTCATTCTTCAGTATGTGTGATGTTATCTATGTGTTATTCACCAGTACTCCTTATCATATCGAGGAGATTTTATTTTATTTTATTCCTAATTTGTTTAGTGTTTTGTTTTGTTTTGTTTGTTTTTTACCACGAAAAGGTGTGCCTATGCAACTATTAAGATAATCAGGCGTTTGTTTTTATTTATACTATTTATATGATATATTCCATTACTTGGATAAAATTCTATTGTCTTACATCCATTACTTGGGAGTAAATTCCACTGATTTGCCAGCCTCCCACATACCAAGAACATAAATATATTTTGGTGTATCATGAGACTCAGAGAAAATTTTATTAATACATAATTAGGACATCAATCTGAATATTATTCTTAATTTAGCCAATTTAAAGAAAGAAACAAAGGTATATTATACTAATGATAGCAGTAAAAACATATGACATAGGCACTAAATGAATAGAGGAAAAACTAAGCTTCAGAAGAGGGATATAGGAACCTTTCAGGATTCAACGATAACTATGTCAATATCCAGAGAAAACATGTTTTCATCTCTTCTAAAATCACATATACCTCTTATATGGCTACTATATTATTTTACCTACCTGGAAATTAAATGGAAAAACAGGACCAATATTAATTGTCCACTGACTTTTTGACTATTCAAAGCACATAACTTCCAGCACCCTTAATGAACTTTGTTTCTTTGCAAAAAGTCTCAAAGGGGATGAAACTTTTCTTGATGAATTAAACAATAATTCATGGAACATATTTCTGAACACAATAATCCCAATCACTGGAGTTAGAATATCTAATGGAATTATCAAACATTTGCTCTCATTTGGGTTAGCCTAGTTAATAACAAGCCCCAATGTTTGGAATTATACAAGTTATGCAAGCAAGTAATTTTTTTATTTCTTAACTAAAGTAGTCATAAACCTATATAAGAACTTTGTGTTTCCTTGGTCATCAGGGAATATCTTCTTTGCTAATACCTCACACTATACCTGAATTAACATTGGTTGTGGTGAAATTATCCATATATGTGCTAAAAGAAGATTCAGCCTGGCTAATTTCTTGTGATGTGCATGTTACTCAGATCATACCTCAAGTCCAAACTTTTGATATGCTTCTTATAATATTTTAAATTATACTTACTTCATGGTTGTTCAATGATGTTGTTCAGAGTTCTAGATGCTTTTTTGTATTTTCTGTCCTGACAGGTGATATAACAAATTTTTCATGTTAATCTACATTCAAACAAAAAATGAGGCCTACTCCAATGAACTTTATCATCAAGGAATTCAGCAAGAATGATGAAGAACTGACAACCCTTCAAAGGCCTTTCAAAGGGCCTCCTGCACTTTACTGCTGAAAATAAAAATAAGTTCCCACATTTTCAGGAGATAGCTGATTGTTTTACAGCCATGGGAAAAAAAATCAGTCAACCAGTATCAACCTAATTAATCAATAAACTATAGCTCTATATGATCATGGGAACAAATAAGCATGAAAAGTGGATTTTAACAGCTTAGCTTCCCCATGAATAAACCACAGAAATTTCTGAGCAATGATAGATTCTTGCCTCAAATTCTTAGCAGACAAAAAAAAAAAAAAAAAAAACCTCATTAATTGCAGGACAAGCTTCATGAGCTTGTGACCAGTAGTCACAAAGGACTCTGCATAATGAAGGGTTCTGTCACTTGGAATTTAATATGCTGTGGTCATTATCCTAGAATTCTTAATTTCATCTTTGAATCTGTGATTGTGAATAGGTTGAATGAAAGTGAGACAGAAGTCGGAACTTGGATGCTTGGCTTGTTCATGGTCCTGCTACCCTCTGGTTGGTTCTCAATACTCTCTTCCTTCTTCCTAATGAGTGACCACTGACACCCTCTGCCTCCAAGGGTAGGGGAGTAAGCACTGATGTGAGGAAAGTCCAGGTAACAGGCCTTTAGCTCCTGTAATGCTCTGCATTTACTCTTCCCAGTAAGGTATATAGCAAACTAGAAACAGAGTGACACAGTGGGAGAGAGACCATGGGAGAAAGGAAAAAAGATTTGTGCCTGCTTTTATTAAAAAAGACCCCAGGCTTATATTTTGCATCAAACCTTTCAAATTATATAGATGATCCTGCTCCAAAGAGCCCACTTCTTAGTGTGAACCAATCAACAGCTTCATGTTTCTCTAACATCAACTAACCAATACTGATGAAGGCTGGCTAAACCCTGATCTCTACACTCCCTGAAATCTACATGTAAAAAAAATCTCAAAGAGAGGGTGGTATTCAGAATTGGCAAAAAAAAAAAAAAAAAAAAAAAAAAAAAAAAAACCTAATGAATAGAAGTAATACTCTGCTCTTAAATAACTCTCCCGACATGTTTTAGGAAAGAACTGATTAAAATTTTGTTTTTTATAAAAGCTACCATTCATTTAAAGGAATGGTGGAATGAGAGTAACTAAATTCCGCTATGTACACATATGAATATACCAGTGAATTTCACTTTTATGTATATCTACAAAGCACTAATTAAAATAAATAAATAGAAAGAGAGCCAGTAGAGTAGAGGGAGGGGAAAGGGCTGGAGGTGTAGACAAAAAGAGGAAATACTGGGGACTAAAGTAGAACAAATTATATTCTATGTATGTTATGTCAAAATGAACCACAATAGTATACATAACCATAATGCACTGATAATATTGTTTAAATAATCAAGTGATAGCAAAATAAGAAACAAAATTAATAACTATGTAAATTAAAAGCAGTAACAGATAAATTAATATATTAGTAATGTTTACCTACATCCCGATTCATGAAGCGCTTTTATAAACATAATATCTCTGTTGGAAAAATACTTTTAGCTCACAGAGAGATACAGATGCCAGAATTGCAGAAATATTTTTTTGAAAATTAGGTACAAGTCACCAATTGTTGCTAACTAATAACAAAGGCATAGAAAGGATTTAATAGATTTAGCAAAATTAACATATTCTCCAAATCTACAGTATCATGTATTTAAATACCTGGTAGTGTTCATATGATTAAAATCCAGAATTAAGTTATGCTTATGGAGCTTTACTTTTCAAAGCCATTATTGATAAAAGGTTTCTGCAAAATCAGAATCATAGCTTTTGTGAAAGAATCAAAAGCCTAGAAAAACATATTGTTAAAGAACAAACCACCTAGTGGCAGAATATATTATTTTTAAAGGTTAATAAATGTATGTATGTAGCTATTGTTGAAAAAAATATATATGGGAAACATTTTCAATCTAATTGTACCTGACTGCCAAAAAGTAAGTGCTCAATAAAGATCAAATTGAAGAATGAACTTAATTCAAGGGTATATTAATGCATAGATGAATGCTCTCTCAACTGTTAGCTGAAACCATATTAAACAAAAAATAAAAAATAAAAGGCATAGTCTGAGACAGGTGTTTTGGGCAGTTTTTTTCACCACCATGACTAAAAGACCTGAAAAATTAAACAATTTTAGAGGAGGAAATGTTTATTGCAGGATCACAATTTCAGAGATCTCAGTCTACAGAGGGCCAACTCCATTGCTCTGAACCCAAGTATGGCAAAATATCATGGCAGAAAGATGTGAAAGAGGAAAGTAGCTCAAAACATGACAACCAGGAAGGAAAGAGAGCCCCGCCCCCACCATGAACAAAATATAAATCCCAAAGGCATGTCCACACTGACTCAGTTCCTTACCCTACCTGACTATAGCTACCATCCAGTTAATCTCTATCAGTGGATTAGCACTCTGATTAGGTTAAGGCAATTGTAACCCAATATTTCACCTCTATAGTTTTTAGGAACACCTCATCTCTAAACCACAAAAAGAGGTAAAATTTAAAATTATAAAATGAAAAAAATTGCAAAGCACAAACAAATTATAAAGTGCAAAAAAAATATTTAGTCTTCCTAAATATGTAGCCAAGACTTTAGTCAAATAAATGGTTTCATAAAATTTCATGTATAGAAAATTGGGAGACAAATAGCACTCATTAGAAATTTAACACGAGGTCAAGAAGGAATATGACTGTGTCTGAATTTCGATTTAGTCTTATTTTCTTGTACTTGCTGATTCAAATGACTGAAAACTATCCAGAAATTCCTTTTGACATCTAGGCCATATGCTTGTAATGCTTTGTATATGCTGGTTTGGAGAAATAATAAAAATAATAGAGCCATCATTTCAGTGATTTTATACAGAAAATCAACTCATTTCCCTATTCACTGCTTATATTGTAGGAAAGCAAGTAAATTGTTAATAAATGTTAAAATTTATTTTGCTCCACCAGTAATATAAAGAAAGTTGAAATATTTTTATACCCAGAATAGGATGAGAATTCAGTACTCTCCAGGTTCATCATTTTATTAAAAAACCCTCACTTTTATATAAAATTCAAGAATCTTTCTCTAATAAAACCTGTCAGAATGGTATTAATAATCCTGTGGAGGTGTTTTATTGCCACTCTCATGCAATATTTCTGGTAATGAACCTGTAAATGCAGTCTCTGAGTATATCATGTTTATAGTCACTGGTATTTACTTTTCCTAGTAGGAGGTACGTTTTGGCACCACATAAAGTACAAATAAATGAAATGATAGAAATGAATTATAACTCTTTTGTTGTTTTACAGTTCTTTGTGTTGCTTAGAATTCTTTTACACATTTCTTTTGTGATTTAGTGAGATAAACACACACACACACAAAAAAAACAGAATTGAGGAAGGGAACTGTCACATGTAATAGCTACAAGGTCTAAGACAGGCCTTCTCTGGGCAACATTCTTGCTGTGAACTGCATGGTTGGTCTAGCACTTCATTACTCCTCTCATTGTGTTTGGCATTTCAGAATGTAGAGCTTTATATCATTGATTACGTACTAGACTCATTTTATCCTAACATGTACATAAGTAGAGTTCTATCCTTATGAGTATAGGTTAATCTACCCTCGGAAAATTAATACTAAAAAGAAGTTTATAGGCCATTAGTAAAGCAGGATTTTTAAAAGATGCTAAATATTGTTTTAATGATTTCTTTTTACAATAACACCTATACTTTTCAATTAATATGAATATAAATAGAATAAGCTAGAAATGAATGAAGAGGGGAACGATTGACAAGAGATGGTAAAAAGCAGAATTAGGCAAAGTAAAAAGCAATATGAATGTATAGTTAACAAAAAATTTGCCAGAAAAAAAATGGAAATATTTCTAATGTGAGCAACAAATGTATATTACTTAGAACACTATCCTGTATCTACTGTGTCTCCTGTATTCTAAAGCATACTATTTCTTTGTCTAAAACAAACAAGGAACATTTTCCTTCTGCCTCCATGAAATCATACAAAATATGCAACCAAGTACAGTTATACCTGATGAAAAAGGAAAAACTTTGCATGATATCTGTCACCATGCAACATGGTGAAAATGCAAAAACTGTAGACTTTACAATTAAAATTTCTCAAAATGAGTTTCACAAAACTTAATTTATTTCTATGTGGAAAGGCAGATGATACAGGAAGCTTTTCCTTTTTATTGAAAAAAAGCAATATATTTACTGGAAAAGCACAGGTCAAGGAAAAGTCACAATGCAAAATATAAAATGATTTGAACTAAATGAAAAATCTGTATATGAAAATTTGTGACATAAAGCCAAATTTGAATTTAAAAGAATAATGTAAATATTCTAAATGAATAAAGAATAAAAATCAACATGTTGTCAATGTGAAGAGGTAAAAAAAATAGACTCAGAAAATAAAATTTAACGAAAGGAGAAGACTAGAAATAAAAATAAAAGCAAAACATTTTGACTTTGAAAGCATAAATGTAATAGAAAAGATCAGTAGAATTTAAATTGGACTTTTTGTAAAAATGAATAAAATGATATATATGGATCACAAAAATAGAAACAAAAACACAAATAAAAATAGTCATTAAAATTGAGAAAAACATGCAAATGTTTTAGGATTGAATGATCAAAGAGGATATTATAATCCTTTTTATGGCAATATTTCTAGAAATATAGGTAAAATGAACAAATTCCTAGAAAAAAATTACAAAAGAAGAAATAAATTGTATATAGCATTATAAAGAAAGTAAATCAATAAATAAAATACTTTACATAAGAAAATTGCATTTCACACATGAATTCTATCAAATTTATGACAAGAACATGCACAATTTTAACACAGATATAAAATCAATGCATGTTTTACATTCCCAAATTATTTTCATATTGCTGAATCCAGCTGTATACAGTTCTTTTATCAGTTTGTGATCATGGAGCCCATAATGTCACAGTCCATAGAGGGACAGTGAATGGTTAAGGGATAAGGAAAGATCTAGTTAGAAAAACTTGTCTAATCTGTGTGATTATGAATATCAGGTCAGGTCAGGAGCTGATAATTTGTGTTTCTGTCACAGAATGCTAGCAACCCACTATATTTAAGTGCACTTATTCTTTCCAAGATTATTAATAATCTCATCTTTCAACTCCCAGAGTATTAAAATAAACTTTTGATATGGCAAAAACCTTTGACTGCTAGCAGAATACTAAATGAACTAATATGTGGCATCCCTGTTTTGTTCCAGTTTTTAAAGGGAATGCTTTCATTTTTTCTCCTTTTAGAATGATGTTGGGCTGGGGCTTAGCTCAGATAGTTTTTATGATGTTGAGATATCTTCCTACTATCCCTAGTTTTTCTATTGTTTTAAACATGAATGTGTGCAGAATTTTGTCCAATGCTTTTTTCTGTGTCTATTGAGATAATATGGTTCTTATCTTTAAGTCTATTGATGTGATGAATTACATTTATTGATTTCTGTATGTTGAGCCAACCTTGCATCCTTGGGATGAACCCCATTTGATTGTGATGCACTATCTTTTTTATATGTATTTGTATTCGATTTGCCAGAATTTTATTTAAAAAATTTTGCATCTATGTTCTTTAGAGATATTGGTCTGAAGTTTTCTTTCTTTGATGTGTCTTTGCCTGTTTTGGGAATCAGGGAGATATTGGCCTCATAGAATAAGTTTGGATGTGCTCCTTCTTTTTTCTATTTCCTGAAATAAATTGAAGAGTAGTGGTATTAGTTCTTCCTTAAAGGTCTTATAGAACTCAGCTGTGTATTCATCTGGTCCTGGGCTTTTCTTGGTTGGTAGGCATCTGATGGCATCTTCTATTTCATCACTTGAAATTGATCTTTCTAATTTGTGTATATCATTCACATTCAATTTGGGAAAATCATATGACTCTAGAAAATAAAATATTTTCTATTTTATTGGAGTATAAGTTTTCGAAACAATTTCTAATTATTTTCTGTATTTCTGTTGTGTCTGTTGTGATATTTCCTTTTTCATATATATGGTAGTAATTTAGAGTTTTTTAGAGTTTTTTCTTCCCTGCTCTTTGTTAGCATGGCTAAGTGTTTGACAATTTTATTTATTTTTTCAAAGAACCAACTTTTTGTTTTGTCAATTTTTTTCAAGTGTTTCAATTCCATTGATTTTTAGCTCTGATTTTAATTATTTCCTATCTGCTACTGCTTTTGGTGTTGATTTGTTCTTTTTTCCCTCCTCAGGCTTTGAGATGTAATGTTAAGTCATTTATTTGTTGACTTTTTGTTCTTTTAAGGAATAAACTGCATGCAATGAACTTTCCTCTTAGTACTGCCTTTATAGTGTCCCAGAGATTTCAATACATTGTATCTGTGTTCTCATTCACTTCTAAGAATTTTTTTATCTCCTCCCTGGTGTCTTCTGCTATACATGTGTCATTCAGTAGAATATTATTTAATCTCCAGGTGTTGGAGAAGCTTATATATATTTTAATTTTATCATTGATTTCTATTTTCATTCTATTATGATCTGATAAAATGCAGGGTAGTACCTCTACTTTTTTCATATTTTCTTTTTTTAAAGCATTTTTTTAAAGAGAGAGAGAGAGAGTCTCTCTTTTTTAAAATTTTAAAAAATTAAATTTTTTAATATTTATTTATTTATTTTATTTTTTTAGTTTTTGGCGGACACAACATCATTGTTTGTATGTGGTGCTGAGGATCGAACCTGGGCCGCACTCATGCTAGGCGAGCACGCTACTGCTTGAGCCACATTCCCCAGCCCCTTTTCATATTTTCTAAGAGTTGTTTTGTGGCATAATATGTGGTCCATTTTAAAGAAGGATCCATGTGCTGCTGAGAAAAAAGTATACTTGCTTGTTGAAGGATGAAATAGTCTATATAATTCAGTTAAGTCTAAGTTATTGATTGTATTATTGAGTTCTATAGTTTCTTTGTTCAGCTTTTGTTTGGACAATCTATCTAGTGATGAAAGAGATGTGTTAAAGTCTCTCAGAATTATTGTTTTGTGATCTATTTGACTCTTGATCTTGATAAGAGTTTGTATAATGAATATAGATGCTCCATTGTTTGGGACATATAAATTTATTATTGTTATGTCTTGTTGATGAATGTTTCCCTTAAGCAGTATGAAATATCCTTCTTTATCCCTTTTTATTAACTTTGGCTTGAAGTTCACTTTATTTGGAATGGAAACCCCTGTATGCTTCCACAGTCCTTGTGAATGGTATGATTTTCCCAACTTTCACTTTCAGTCTGTGGATGTCTTTCCTATGAGATGTGTCTCTTGGAGGCAGCATATTGTTTTAAAATCCAATCTGCCAGTCTATATCTTTTGATTGGTGAGTTTAGGACATTAACATTCGGGATTATCATTGAGACATGATTTGTATTCCCTGCCATTTTTGTTATTTAACTTGACTTGGTTTTTCCTTTGATGAGCTTTTCCTTTAGTGTAATAACTCCCTCTGCTGATTTTTATTGTTGTTTGTTATATCCTCTTCATAGAGTATTTGCCAAGGATGTTCTGTAGTGCAGGTTTTCTAGCTGCAAATTCTTTTAACTTTTGTTTATCATGGAAAGTTTTTATTTCATCATGAAATTTAAAGCTTCATTTTGCTAGATACAAGATTCTTGGTTAGCATCCATTTTCTTTCAGAGCTTGATATATGTTGTTCCAGGATCTTCTAGCATTCAGGGTTTGGGTTGAAAAGTCTGCACATAACTTAAGTGGTTTCCCTCTATATGTAATCATATTCCTTTCTCTTGTGGCTTTTAATATTCTCTCCTTATTCTGTATGTTAGGCATTTTAATTATAACATGACTTGGTGTGGATCTATTGTGATTTTGTACATTTGGTGTCCTTTAAGCCTCTTGAATTTGGTTTTACAATTCATTCTTCATGATTGGAAAATTTTCTTATATTCTTTTGTTGATTTCAATGATAGAGTGTTCATTCCTTTGGTTTGGAACTCTGTGCTTTCCTCTATCCCAATGACTCTTAAATTTGGTCTTTTTATGCTATCCTATATTTCTTGAATGTTCTGCTCATGGTTTCTTACCATTTTCACTGTGTGATCTACATTCTTTTCAAGATTGTCTTTGTCTGAGGTCCTGTCCTCCAGGTGGTCTACTCTGTTGCTGATGCTTTCAATTGAGCTCTTAGTTTGGTTAATTGTTTCTTTCATTTCAAGGATTTCTGTTTGGTTTTTCTTTAGAACCTCTATCTCCCTATTGAAATAATCTGTTGCTTCCTGTTTTTTGCTTATGTAGCTCTTTGTCGAAATCATCTTTTGCTCCCTTATATCATCCTTTAATTCATAGAACATTTTAATTATGAACATCCTGCATTCCTTCTCTGTAATTTTTTCTTCTGTGCTGGTCAAGGATTCTAATAATGTGGTATCTTTATTTGTTTGGGGCGCTTTCTTCCCTTGTCTTTTCATGTTGCATCTTGTGTCTTCCTTTCTAACTCTGTGGATCTGAGGCATTACTGTTTTTAACTTATAGGCTTCTAGTGCCCCTGTAGGATTCCAAAACCTCTCCTTTAAGGGGAAGAACAATGTTAACAGATCCCAATATAAACAATATACCACCTGAAAACAAATAGTTCTTATTAAGACATTTACAGTTTGGTCTCAATGTACAAAAATGGTAAATTCAATTATTATCTACAATATAATCAGTAGGTTTGTAAAAGAGTTTACAGTTTCTGATGGTGGGTAAAGAACCAGGGGTGAGGTGTAGAAAGATAGGCTGAGGAGATATGAGATGAGGATATAGAGTTATTATATCTTAGGAAGTGAGAAAGAGAAATCTAAAGAAGAAGATTAGTAGCAAATGATTAGAGAGGTAGTAATTTGGGGTAGACAAGAAAGAGGGAAGACAGTAGAGTAAATGTGACAAACACACATATATATTAAGAAAAATAAAATACATTAAAATAGTAAAACTTGGAGAGAAAACAAAATAGAATATACAACACAACTGTAATATACTATTCATTCATCTCAGTCCTCTCAATATACTAATTCATGCAAAGTACTTGGATTCACATGTTTTGGGGAGAATAAAGAGGTAAAAGAAAGAAAAAAATCTTGAAGGAAGAAATAAGATTTGTTTTGGTTGGAGATCAGTATATTTTCTGTTTCCCATCTTATCCAATAGGTGGGGTTGTCTGTACTTAGTTGATATCTCTGCCCTCAGGATGTTGCCAGGGTGTGAGGGTTGGTCTTGGGTTCAGGGCTCCAGGAAGTAGGGTGTAGCTACCACTGGTTCCATCGGGAGACTGCACCTTAAGGATCTCCTTTGGTGTCTGCTCCTGTGATGTGGGAGCCTGGTTTTATCTCCTCATCTCACCCCTAGACCTCACACTTCCTGTCCTCTAATTTAGTCTCTAAAGTGTATCTCCCTCACCCTCTCCATTTCTACTTTCTAATCAGGAATCTTTCTCTCCAGGAGATCTTGTGTGTTGCACTCTGGTGGCTGCACAGCTGTCACAGAGGGCTGTTTTGAATTGTGCAGTCACTCTGCTGAGTTAGCAGTTACTGGGGATTGGGGGAGGAATTAAAAAACTATGGGTACCTGGCTATCCAGTGTTCCAAACTGGTAGTTGCCCTGACTAAAGATGGTGATGAAGGTGATCCAAGATGGAGGCTGCTGCTTTCAGCCATGGGGTAGGAATGGGGCAAGCAATGGCATTGTGCTATGCTGTTGGAAATGAGCTCTGTGGTGTTCAGTGTTGTGGCTGTCAGATTTCTTAAGAGCCTGTGATGTCCCCAGGTGCAGGCAGGCTACCACAAGTAGGGGGCTATTGCAGTAGCTGCTGTGTCCCAAGATGGAGGCAACCAGGGGAGCCCCACACTAGTAGATGGGGGTCTATGTGGGAGTGGCGGCCTGAGTTCCTGCGTGTGGGTAGCAGCTAAGTGTCCTGCGTGGGAGTAGTATCTGGGAATTCTTCACTGGTGCAGATGCCAGTGGTCCCACTGAAGCACCCATGAGACCTGCATGGGCGAGGATTCAGGAGTTCTTTTCTAACGCTGAGTCCTGGGGCCCCATGTGGCATGGCAACCATGATTCTTGCGCAGGATCAGCAATTTGGGGGTCCTCTAACCCTCTCAGCAAAGTAGTATTCCCACTAGTTGAGACCTGGGTCATGGAGAGACACAGAATGCTGTCTTCCTTTGGCCCGCCATCTTGGATCCCCCTATTAGTCCATTCTTATTAAGTCAAGCAAATGATAGTATTCTAAATTTCTTCCTAACTTTCTCCTCAGACTCACTATTTACCCCCTTCCTAATTTTAACAGCTTGACTGTTGCTAATAATAATTACAGCAAGTCAAAATCACTTAATCGATGAAACTCTTTTCTGAAAAAAACTTTAAATTCTTATTCTCATCTCTTTACAGTTATTTTAATTACGACTTTTTCTGGTAAGGAACTTATTATATTGTATATTATTTTGAAAGCTATATTAATTAAAAAAGTTTTCTTTGTAATAATTATGAAATATTTCTCTTAAATGTGTCATCTCCAGGGTTTTATGAAATGATTTTAAAGATATAATATGCACTTACTAATAATGTGTTCAGAAATTGGTTAAAATTGCTTTATTGCTTATCAGTTATACTAAGAACACTTAGAAATAACCATGAATAACAGTAACGTAAGACTAAAGGACATATTGTAATAATTAAAACAATTGAGTTCTTTCTACTGGGATGAGAATAAAATTTTATGTGTACACAGTAGCACTTCTCTGACTTAACATGGTCGTCAAAGAATTGATCCTGATCAAGGAAGACTTTAAAAATCCTAGAAAAAAATTAAAAATAAATTGCGACTGAAAAATAATTACATTTAGCTAAAGAAAAAAAGTTAGTGTCTTTCAAACATGTTAGTGTATTAGTTTTAATTTAAAAGCAGTTGTAAAAAAAATAGCACTGTAATCTCCTACTATTTGTAGATGAGAAATATCACTAGTACATAAGCCCCTGGACTGTTTTCTTAAAGAAAAAAAAAATCTTTCTCTTTTAGTCAAAACTAAAAAAAAATAAAAAAAATTCTTCTGATCCCATCTCTTTGAGTACCCTTATAAAATCATCTAGCAGGTAAAATTTGTAGAGATAAATTATAGGGACATGCAGACTTTCCCCTGAGCTTTCTATCCTGCCTTGACACTGACGAAACACTTCTGCTAAGCTATGAATCAACTTCAACAGGATAAATGGACCAGTGTGACAACTGCAAGCCCAACAACAAATACTTGGGGTCAGCCACAAATGCTGAGGGAGGATGCTCCAACACTGGTAAATCAAAATCACCTGTGCTGTGGACAAGAGCCCCTGGGAAAGCACAGGGTTTTACTTCCCCCGCAATAGTGTGCTAGAAGCATATGAAGAGAGTGAGCTGTGTGGGAGCAGGGCAGGGTGGCAGGTTACTGCTAAGCAAAGGAGTGTTTCCTGTTAGCAATGTATTTCTGTGTGATCACAGTCAAAAGGGAATGCCAAAGACTGTCGTAAGAAAGCACATCTTTCCAACTATCTTAAGTAATTTCCCAGAAATGTAAATACATTCAAAATTATATCATTTTAGACATAAATTTTAAAATAACATGAAATATACAGAATTCTCAGAAGGAGTCAAAAAGATTCTATGAGAAAAAAAACTCAAAATGAAGAGAAAGAGATGTATCCCTGTAGTACGCTCTTTTGAGGTCTTCAGGGAATAGTCCGAGAAGGGCAATAGCTGGGTCAAATGGTGGTTCCATTCCCAGCTTTCCCAGGAATCTCCATACTGCTTTCCATATTGGCCTCACCATTTTGCAGTCCCACCAGCAATGTATAAGAGTACCCTTTTCCCCACATCCTCGCCAGCACTTGTTATTGTTCGACTTCATAATGGCTGCCAATCTTACTGGAGTGAGATGGTATCTTAGGGTGGTTTTGATTTGCATTTCTCTGACTGCTAGAGATGGTGAGCATTTTTTCATGTACTTGTTGATTGATTGTATGTCCTCCTCTGAGAAGTGTCTGTTCAGGTCTTTGGCCCATTTGTTGATTGGGTTATTTGTTTTCTTATTGTTTAATTTTTTGAATTCTTTGTATACTCTGGATATTAGGGCTCTATCTGAAGTGTGAGGAGTAAAAATTTGTTCCCATGATGTAGGCTCCCTATTTACCTCTCTTATTGTTTCTCTTGCTGAGAAAAAACTTTTTAGTTTAAGTAAGTCCCATTTGTTGACCTCAAAAGAGCGTACTACAGGGATACTGCCACATCGATGTTCATAGCAGCACAATTCACAATAGCTAGACTGTGGAACCAACCCCGATGCCCCTCAATAGATGAATGGATAAAAAAAATGTGGCATTTATACACAATGGAGTACTACGCAGCACTAAGAAATGACAAAATCATGGAATTTGCAGGGAAATGGATGGCACTAGAGCAGATTATGCTAAGTGAAGCTAGCCAATCCCTAAAAAAAAAAATGCCAAATGTCTTCTTTGATATAATGAGAGCAACCAAGAACAGAGCAGGGAGGAAGAGCAGGAGGAAAAGATTAACATTAAGCAGAGTCATGAAGTGGGAGGGAAAGGGAGAGAAAAGGGAAATTGCTTGGAAATGAAAGGAGACCCTCATTGTTATGCAAAATTACATATAAGAGTTTGTGAGGGGAATGGGAAAAAAATAAGAAGAGAAATGAATTACAGTAGATGGGGTAGAGAGAGAAGATGGGAGGGGAGGGGAGGGGGGATAGTAGAGGATAGGAAAGGTAGCAGAATACAACAGTTACTATTATAGTATTATGTAAAAATGTGCATGTGTAACCAATGTGTTTCTGAAATCTTTGTAATGTTTTGAATAAAAAAAAAATAAGAGAAAGAGATGTAAATAAAAAATGGTATATCCTACTGTTCAAGATCAGAACAACTGCTGAGAAGTAACTGAGTGCATGTCTTTCTACTTGCCTTTCAATCTTTATATTCTGGTCCTTACTTCACAGCTCTATTGAATGTTCTTCTCCCTGTAATTCTTGATGTTATAAGATTCTGTTCAACACTTCATCCTCCCCTTGCTGTTCTCTAATTCACTTTACCTCCATCCCTCCTCTCTCTCTCTCTCTCTCTCTCTTCCTTCCTTCCTTCTTTCCTTCCTTCCATCTTCCCTCCCACCCTCACTTCCTTCCTTCCTTCCATTTTCCTATAAGAAGACTGGGAAACCTGGAGAACTATCTGAGTTCCCTCAGCAGAGGTATGTAGACTTGTACTTCTTGTAACAATGAACCACAAGAAGGGAGGATGCTTTTCCATGGACCACCTAGGGGAGACTGTGAACTTTCCAACTCCTCAGAAACCATACCTGATCTGCTGTACCCAATGACTCATTTAGAAGGACATGAAAGCCACAGAAAGGTAAATAATAAAAATCAAAACACCATAGTTAGTAAAACAGAGTGCCTGAGGAAGTACCTAATAATTTAAAATCTTAAAAGACTAACAGGGCAAAATGCTAGATATTAGATAATGAATCAAAAAAAGAGACATTATTTTTCAGTTATCAGTATCATACCTAGAATGAAGAAATGCTTGTTTATTACTTAGAAGTGATTTAATGTTTGAAAAGACCATTCCAATGTCATATTTACAATGTAAATAAATGGAAATCATAACAAAAAAAAACAAGAGAAGGGAGAATGATAATCTATGAAAACTAACATGAATCTATAAGAAGAAGCTATAAAGTAAAGAGATCCCATCCCATGCTGTGTGAGAATAATTACATAGGACTTTTCCAGGTGGAACATTAGAAGGTGAGAGGAGCAAGGGGCAGGTGGGGCATCCACAGGGAGGGCTTCCTAGTGTGGGATATCATAGCCCGGCACATGGTGTCAGAAACCAAGCAGGGTGAGGACACAATCACTATGGAGCACAACCCAGAATGGGGTTTTCAATCCAAGCAGGGAAGGAGGAAATCCATCCAATTCGGAGTGTAGAAGCCAATGAGGAGGGCTTTCATGAGAACAGCTCCTGGTGTGAAATACTGGAGCCTGAGACAGATAAAGAGGCTCTTCTTGCCATTGAGTTATGTGGCCCTATGGGGGATAGCAAAGTCTAAACTGGAAGTTGAACAGAGTGTCTAAGCAGAATAAAAGCTTGATGCAAGGTTGTCAAGCCTGAGCTATGTGTAAATGTCATCTGTGAGTGTTAGGGAGTGAGGTGAATAACCTATGTTGATTATTGAAGGTATAATAGAAATTGAGGGGCAGGGTTTCAGAGTGTGGATGTGATGATCCAGAGAAAGTCTGGCAGCAGTGATAGGAGATGGGTACATTCAGGCATTAATCTGATAAGTAAATATATTAAAGATAATGAAAGCCAAGTTTCTCAGTACAAGAACAGACAAAAATATGGAGAAAGCTATATTGAACAGAGTGACATTGTATTGTAAGGTTTCATATGTACTCATGGACTTAAAAATAGATAAATGTATAAATAACAGTAGGTATAATGTGTGTATATATTCATATGCATGCTTATTTATATGCAAACATAACTTCCTAAATTTGTTCCATTTAGAGAGTCTGGTAGTAGAACAAGAACAAGAACTAAATCCAATAAATATTTCTTTGGCATTAAAAAATAAATAAAAAACCTATCTATCACCCTGGTATTGGTTTCATTACAGTTTGGATATGAGGTAGCCCCACAAAGGTCCTGTGTCAATTCAGGAAGTTAAATGATTAGATTATGAGAGCCATAATCCTGGTCAGTGGATTAATCTATTTGATAGATTAATAACTTGAATGGATTACTGAGTGGTAATTGTAAGCATGTGGGGCATGACTGAGGGATGTGGGTCACTGGGGGGACATATTCTTGGGGATGATATCTTTTCTCCTGGCTTCTTCTTCTCTCTCCTTTTGCTTCCCAGCCACTACAAGCTCAATAGCTTTGCTCCACCATGCCTGTCTGCTATGATTTTCTGCCTTGTTTCAGGCCCAGAGCAATGGAATCATCTGACTATGGCTTGAACCTCTGAAACCAATGAAACCCATCTTGGAGATGAGGAATGGGGCCGTGTCCCCCGGTGTTGAAGATTTAACACCTGAGAGATGTCGAGGCAAGCACAGAAAGCAAGTTTTATTTAAGAAAGTGATGGTGACAGACTTCTCCGAAAGGGAAGTGGCTCCAGATCTGAGTGTCCATGGGAGTGTGTCTTGCTCTTTTATAGACCCCAGAACCCCTCTTTTAATTATAGCCTTATGTTTTTTCTCCACCTATGTGCCTAAGAGCTGGGATGTGAAGGTTAATTGTTAGCAACCCAGAGTGCCCAGGAGCAGTATTGCACAGGTTAACAACACATTCTTCCCTCTGTTTGATAATCAGTGATACCAAGTCATTATCCTCTCAGCCCCCATCATTCATTACCTATACTGACCACACCTGGCCTTTGCCCCTGCCTAGGCAAGGTGGGGCTGTTGGCAGATTGCTTTTTTGGCAAAGAAAGCTTGTGTGTGTTTGAGGAAGGGAAGTTTAGTACAGTGGGCTCATTTTAAAGAATTATTATCTTAACCTCTTGTTTCAAACATTCTTATCTATCTATCCCCTGACACCATGAGCCCTGAATAAACTTTTATAAATTGTTCTTGTTTGATATTTTCATCACAGATATGAAAAGTTGACTAACATGGCTTTTTAGGGGGGTAAGAGTACTGGGGATTATACTCAGTACACACAGGGGCACATAATCACTGAGCCACATCCCCCAGCCCTATTTGGTACTTTATTTACAGGGTCTCACTGAGTTGCTTAGTGCCTCACTGTTGCTGAGACTGGCTTTGAACCTGCTATCCTCCTGTCTCAGCCTCCCAAGCCACTGGGATTATAGACCTGCACTGTCATGCCTGGCTGACTAACATAGCTTCTAAATGTCACCTTTTACAAAAATAACCAGAAATGGATTCTAAGCATGGAATAGGTGACAAATTCCACTTGTTTCACACCTTGCCTCCAATCCTGCAAAATAAGCTATAAAATAATTGTTAAGAAATCCAGGAGGACTGGGGTTTGGCTCAGTGGTAGAGCACTTGCTTAGCACTTGTGAGGCACTAGGTTCAATTCTCAGCACCACATATAAACAAATAAAATAAACATCCATCAACAACTAAAAAGAAGAGAGAGAGGAAGAAACCCAGGAAAGTTTTTAGTTTTTCCAGAAATGATTACAATGTTGCTTTTATTAGGTGTCAAAAAAAAGCAAGAACAAAAAACAAAAAAAACTAATTAGCCAAAAAGGAAAGTGTGCCTTATTTTGTTGAATGCTTGGTCTAAGCACTAAATAATCCTTCTCTTGGCTATGGGTTAATATGTCATCTGATTCTTCAGTTTGTATAACTTGTTATTTTCCTAAATTAATCTAAAATACACTGTTTTTGTCCTATATTAACCTGCACTGGGAAGTATATAGGAATTTTACTTGTTTGTAACAAGAGTAAAATGAGGAACGAGATGACATCAATTCAAGTACAATAGAAGGTTGAGTATTGTGGTTTGGATCTGGAATATCCTCCAAAATTCATGGATTGATCTTTATTGCAGAAGGGTTCAGTGGTGTGGGTTTTAAGCAAAAATTTGATTAGGTAGACTCTGACCTCATCAATGTGATGGATTAATCCATTAATAGCTGAATGAACTACTAGAAGGTGGGATTTAGTTGGAAGAAATATCTCATTGCAGATGTTCCCGCAAGGATTTTACTTCTTCCCAGCCCTTTCTTATCTTTTTCTTTTGGCTTCCCAGCTACCATGAGCTGAGCAACTTTCCTCCACCATGTCTTTCTGTCATCATGTTTCTGACTTGAAGTCAGGACTCCAAGTCATGGATTGAATCCTCTGAAACCATGGGCCAAAATAAAACTTTTCATCCTCTGAGTTGTTCTTGTCAAGTATTTTGATCTTAGAGACACAAAGATGACTAACACATCTAGCAAAGAAAAAAGGTAAAGGCAAAATTTCTGGTTACCCTTGACACGTGCATCTTCCTCATGATAACAATACATTCTTAAAACAAATCACATATAAGTGATGACATGAATTACGGGTATAGTGATGCATAGTAGACAGAGGAGATTTAGCTGTAGATATAGATGAAATTACAGCGCTTTGACAAAAAGTGATAACTCTGAAAACATGCTAATTTCAACGTAGGGAATGTTGTAATTCCTGTAGATCTGTGTCTCCAACATGATGTGGTCAGTTCACACATGCCAAATAGGAAGGCAGGAATGTGACTTCCCTTGTTCTACTGAATACAGAACTAAGGACAGGCAGTCAGTATAGACAGATAGTCCAGTCGAATAGAGAAAATTGAGGCCAATTTGGATCTGGGAAGTTGGAGACAGCCCGTGAGAAATTGAAATATTAATTCCATGAGTCCTTCTTCCACCCTTACCTGTTGCTAAGGTAACCTGTCCCAGGAATTCTCTCTCCCTACAGGAAGTTGTAAAAGTTGTAATGCACCCTAGCCCACTTCCTGCCCAGATCACTCCACCTTGGCCTCTCCTGTCCATCTGCTTCTCTTCATTTGGTCATCTACTAGAGCATCTCCTGGGCCTATTCTAGTATGCAGGAAGGAGAGAGATTAGCGGGAAGAGAGCAGGAGAACAAAGAAAATCTAGGGTGTATAAAAGAGGCTGAAAACCCTCACTTCTTGGGATACCAGCATATCCCCTATGGCCTCCTTCTGCTTTCCAGGAGAAGTCTGATTACCTCTTTTTAAATAAACCCTGCTTTATACCTTGCCTCGGCATGCTTTTCTAATGTTATACTTGGACGTGTGAGGAAGCAGGACTTGTAGCTGATAGTCAGTGGTATTACTACCTAGAGCCATTGCTATGTGAGCAGAAGCCTCCAACCTGAATGGCAACAAAGCATTCTCCAGAAAACTGTTGGGAGTTGGCTTGACCTGCTTACTACTATAGCTGTGTATCGCATTGATTGTTTTTTATCATCTCTCCTGCCACTGAGAAAAACTGAGCATTCTCAAAAGACTCTAGGATTGTAAAGGCCTGATACTGATGATGGCAATGATGATGATGATGGCTGTGATAGAGGTTTTAATGGATACAACAACCAGAACTAGGTTGTTTTAACAGTATTGACCTTCATACAGATTGTGTTATATAGTCCTCAAAACATATGGTATCTTACTACTTCTATTCCTTCTAGAAAATGATAAACAGACATTCAGAAATGGTAAAGTGTCTAAATCACAGAGCTAATAATTAAATGAAAGTTTTAAAATAATCAAAATGTGAGTTTTAAAAAATTTAATCAGTAATTAGAGAAAAATTCTGTATTATATAATATCAGGTTAAAAGGTCACCTATTATCCTCACAACATGAATCTGAAGATAGTTGTCATTTGTAAACTCTTGCTGATTTTCCCTAAACCTGTTCTGAAGCCAAGGCAACATGTAAAGCTGAGTAAAAAAAAGGAAAAAAAAACAGGTTTTATCCACAGCTACCAGAAAATAATATGCCTAGATTTCTTGCCAATAATCCACTATGTCTGAATCAAGAGTTTGAAATTGTCTTGTACAGGCACATGCCAAGCTGTGCCTTGACAACACAGATTTGGCCTGAGGTGTTCAAGCACTGCCTGTTGAAATAGCCTTTATCTATATCAGAACATTCCTGTTAATGTTTTTGTGAATGCACATAAACAAATACCAGCCCATCTGCTTGGTTTATCATTTACTAATCCCAGGAAATGAACAGTATGAAAATGTGACCAATGGAAGCTTAGAATCATAGAGAGTCATATTGGTCCAGATTGAGCTGTACTTTCAGAACAAAAGTAGGTAGGGGGAATATCAGAATTTGGTTTACAAGCACCAATATTTGGGGGCTTTAATCAGTGTGCAAGAAAACTGTGTGATCACCGCAGAAACACAGCATTTTACAAAGTGTATTTTCTTGGGTTTTTCAAAAATTTAATGGGCCTCACAGTTATTGCATTAGATAATTCAATAGTTAAAAGTCGTCATCTTAGGAATACTTCAGGCAGTATTCTGGAATGTCTACTAAAGGAATTCAACTACATAGGGATTTAGCCAAACCACAAAGCAAGACATTCTGCTTGCTCTTAAAATTTCTGTTTCAGTTGTTTTCATCTCAGCTTCCAATTATAGTGCCTAGAGGATATTCCCAGATTGGTTGAGTTTAAAGATTTAAACATGTCAAAAAATAGTTCAGAATTTATTTAAATGCAGTCTTGTCTGACTATCACCAATTTCTTCCTTCAGAGAAATGGCTCATTCAAAGTGGGAAACATGAATCCTTCATTGGAGCCACTTTCTGGAAAAAAAAAAAAAAGGAAGTTTTATTTTTATTTTTTATCATATATACATGAAACTGCACATGAAATATATAAACACTGTTTTCTTGGTAATGGAAAAAACTGTTCTCTCACATCGTATTGCTTCTATTAAAAAGTTCTGAAGAAGCTTGGGTTGTGGCTCAGTGAAGAGCACTTACCTAGCATGTGTGAGGCACTGGGTTTGATTCTCAGCACTGCATATAAATAAAGTTGATTGAAATCTTAAAAAATATGTAAAAAAAATTTGGAGGGGTTGAGTTGAAATTAACATTTTAAACTCAAGCATGGGCCTAGTTAGGTCACCCACATTATGTCTGAGAAATCATAATGGGGTCTTCTAGAGCCTTTACCAAGCAGTTGACTGAATAAACATCAGAAGATATGTGAAGAAAATGATCCAGCCTGAATCAGACATTAATAAAATTATAAGTGAGCAACACCAGAAAACTGAGCCCAACATACATTGTGAAAATAAAAATTCCTTCTAAAAGACCCAGTCACACAGTGACATGACTGGCCTCAAGTGTCAAAAGAGTCAGGTAAAAGAAAATAACAAAAGGAAAAAGAGAAATGAAGTAGAACAGCAATGGCATTTTAAACAGAAAAACATAGGCAGAAGAGTTTGGTACTTCTGTGTATGAAAAGAGATTTTAGGAGGCCTGCTGCTTTTAAGGGTCTACCTGCATTATTCTCAGAAGAATAAGACATAATCCAGGAAGACTAGCGCTGCAGGAGGAGGAAAGGGTGGTTTAATGAGTCAGATGTAGATATGCTATGGTTTTTTTTTTAATTAATTTTTATTGTAGGTTGTTCAAAACATTACATAGTTCTTGATATATCATATTTCACACTTTGATTCAAGTGGAATATGAACTCCCATTTTTACCCCATATACAGATTACAGAATCACATCAGTTGCACATCCATTGATTTACATATTGCCATTCTGGTGTCTATTGTATTCTGCTGCCTTTCCTATCCTCTACTATCCCCCCTCCCGCCTCCTCTCCCCTCTTCTCTCTCTACCCCCTCTACTGTAATTAAATTCTCCCCCTTAAATTTTTCCTCCTTTCCCCTCACTTCCTCTTGTGTGTAATTTTGTATACCCCTGAGGGTCTCCTTCCATTTACATGCAATTTCCCTTCTCTCTCCCTTTCCCTCCCACCTCTCATCCCTGTTTAATGTTAATCTTCTTCTCATGCTCTTCGTCCCTACTCTGTTCTTAGTTACTCTCCTTATATCAAAGAAGACATTTGGCATTTGTTTTTAAGGGATTGGCTAGCTTCACTTAGCATAATCTGCTCTAATGCCATCCATTTCCCTCCAAATTCTATGATTTTGTCATTTCTTAATGCAGAGTAATACGCCATTGTGTATAAATGCCACATTTTTTTTATCCATTCGTCTATTGAAGGGCATCTAGGTTGGTTCCACAGTCTTGCTATTGTGAATTGTGCTGCTATGAACATGGATGTAGCAGTGTCCCTATAGTGTGCTCTTTTTATGTCTTTAGGGAATAGACCGAGTAGGGGAATAGCTGGATCAAATGGTGGTTCCATTCCGAGCTTTCCAAGAAATATCCATACTGCTTTCCAAATTGGCCGCACCCATTTGCAGTCCCACCAGCAATGTATAAGAGTACCCTTTTCCCCACATCCTCGCCAGCACTTGTTGTTGTTTGACTTCCTAATGGCTGCCAATCTTACTGGAGTGAGATGGTATCTTAGGGTGGTTTTGATTTGCATTTCTCTGACTGCTAGAGATGGTGAGCATTTTTTCATATATTTGTTGATTGATTGTATGTCCTCCTCTGAGAAATTTCTGTTCAGGTCCTTGGCCCATTTGTTGATTGGGTTATTTGTTATCTTATTGTCTAATTTTTTTAGTTCTTTGTATATTCTGGATATTAGGGCTCTGTCTGAAGTGTGAGGAGTAAAGATTTGTTCCCAGGATGTAGGCTCCCTATTTACCTCTCTTATTGTTTCTTTTGCTGAGAAAAAACTTTTTAGTTTGAGTAAGTCCCATTTGTTGATTCTAGTTATTAACTGTTGTGCTATGGGTGTCCTATTGAGGAATTTGGAGCCCGACCCCACAGTATGTAGATCATAGCCAACTTTTTCTTCTATCAGATGCCATGTCTCTGATTTGATATCAAGCTCCTTGATCCACTTTGAGTTAACTTTTGTGCATGGCGAGAGAAAGGGATTCAGTTTCATTTTGTTGCATATGGATTTCCAGTTTTCCCAACACCATTTTTTGAAGATGCTATCCTTCTTCCATTGCATTCTTTTAGCCCCTTTATCGAATATAAGATAGTTGTAGTTTTGTGGATTGGTTTCTGTGTCCTCTATTCTGTACCATTGGTCCACCCGCCTGTTTTGGTACCAGTACCATGCTGTTTTTGTTACTATTGCTCTGTAGTATAGTTTGAAGTCTGGTATAGCTATACCGCCTGAGTCACACTTCCTGCTTAGCATTGTTTTTGCTATTCTGGGTCTTTTATTTTTCCATATGAATTTCATGATTGCTTTCTCTATTTCTACAAGAAATGCCGTTGGGATTTTGATTGGCATTGCATTAAACCTATAGAGAACTTTTGGTAATATCGCCATTTTGATGATGTTAGTTCTACCTATCCATGAACAGGGTATATTTTTCCATCTTCTAAGATCTTCTTCTATTTCTCTCTTTAGGGTTCTGTAGTTTTCATTGTATAAGTCTTTCACCTCTTTTGTTAGGTTGATTCCCAAGTATTTTATTTTTTTTGAGGATATTGTGAATGGGGTGGTTGTCCTCATTTCCATTTCAGAGGATTTGTCGCTGATATACAGGAATGCCTTTGATTTATGCGTGTTGATTTTATATCCTGCCACTTTGCTGAATTCATTTATTAGCTCTAATAGTTTCTTTGTAGACCCTTTTGGGTCTGCTAGGTATAGAATCATGTCATCTGCAAATAGTGATAATTTGAGTTCTTCTTTTCCTATTTTTATGCCTTTAATTCCTTTCATCTGTCTAATTGCTCTGGCCAGTGATTCGAGAACTATGTTGAACAGAAGTGGTGAGAGAGGGCATCCCTGTCTTGTTCCAGATTTTAGAGGGAATGCCTTCAGTTTTTCTCCATTCAGAATGATGCTAGCCTGAGGCTTAGCATACATTGCTTTTACAATGTTGAGGTATGTTCCTGTTATCCCTAGTTTTTCTAGAGTTTTGAACATAAAGGGATGCTGTACTTTGTCGAATGCTTTTTCCGCATCTATCGAGATGATCATATGGTTCTTATTTTTAAGCCTATTGATGTGGTGAATAACATTTATTGATTTCCGTATATTGAACCAACCTTGCATCCCAGGGATAAATCCTACCTGATCATGGTGCACAATTTTTTTGATATGTTTTTGTATCCGGTTCGCCAGAAGTTTATTGAGGATTTTTGCATCTAGGTTCATTAGAGATATTGGTCTCTAGTTTTCTTTCTTTGAGGTGTCTTTGTCTGGTTTAGGAATCAGGGTGTTGTTGGCCTCATAGAATGAATTTGGAAGTTCTCCCTCTTTTTCTATTTCCTGAAATAGCTTGAAAAGTATTGGTATTAGTTCCTCTTTAAAGGTTTTGTAAAACTCTGCTGTATACCCATCCGGTCCTGGGCTTTTCTTAGTTGGTAGTCTTTTGATGGTTTCTTCTATTTCCTCAATTGATATTGGTCTGTTTAGGTTGTCAATATCCTCCTGACTCAATCTGGGCAAATCATATGACTTAAGAAATTTATCGATGCCTTCACTATCTTCTATTTTATTGGAGTATAAGGATTCAAAATAATTTCTGATAATCTTCTGTATTTCTGAAGTGTCTGTTGTGATATTGCCTTTTTCATCCCGTATGCTAGTAATTTGAGTTCTCTCTCTTCTTCTCTTCGTTAGCGTGGCTAAGGGTCTGTCAATTTTATTTATTTTTTCAAAGAACTAACTTTTAGTTTTGTCAATTTTTTCAATTGTTTCTTTTGTTTTGATTTCATTAATTTCAGCTCTGATTTTAATTATTTCTTGTCTTCTACTTCTTTTGCTGTTGTTTTGCTCTTCTTTTTCTAGGACTTTGAGTTGAAGTATTAGATAATTTATTTGTTAGTTTTTTCTTTTTTTAAGGAATGAACTCCAAGCAATAAATTTTCCTCTTAGAACTGCTTTCAATGTGTCCCATAGATTCCGATATGTTGTGTCTGTGTTTTCATTTATCTCTAAGAATTTTTTAATTTTCTCCTTGATGTCTTCTATAACCCATTGATCATTCAGTAACCTATTGTTCATTCTCCAAGTGATGCATGATTTTTCCTTACTTCTTTTATCGTTGATTATTATCAGATAAGATGCATGGTATTATCTCTACTCCTTTATATTGTCTAAGAGTTGCCCTGTGACATAATATATGATCTACTTTTGAGAAGGATCCATGTGCTGCTGAGAAAAAAGTGTAACTGCTTGATCTTGGGTGGTATATTCTATATATGTCAATTAAGTCTAGGTTATTAATTATGTTATTGAGTTCTATAGTTTCCTTATTCAACTTTTGTTTGGAAGATCTGTCCAGTGGTGAGAGAGGTGTGTTGAAGTCTCCCATGATTATTGTATGGTGGTCTATTAGACTCTTGAACTTGAGAAGAGTTTGTTTGATGAACATAGCTGCACCATTGTTTGGGGCATATATATTTATGATTGTTATGTCTTGTTGGTGTATGGTTCCCTTGAGCAGTATGTAGTGTCCCTCTTCATCCCTTTTGATTAACTTTGGCTTGAAATCTATTTTATTTGATATGAGTATGGACACTCCTGCTTGTTTCCGAAGTCCATATGAGTGATATGATTTTTCCCAACCTTTCACCTTCAGTCTATGTATGTCTTTTCCTATCAAATGCGTCTCCTGAAAGCAGCATATTGTTGTGTCTTGTTTTGTGATCCATTCTACTAGCCTGTGTCTCTTAATTGGTGAGTTTAAGCCATTAACATTTAGGGTTATTATTGAGATATGGGTTGTTCTTCCAGCCATATTTTTTTATTTATGTTACTAAACATGGTTTGTTTTCCTCTTTGATTATTCCCCCCCCCTTTACTGTACTACCTCCCGCTGTTGGTTTTCATTGATATTTTCCATTTCCTCTTCCTGTAATATTTTGCCGAGGATGTTTTGAAGAGATGGTTTTCTAGCTGCAAATTCTTTCAACTTTTGTTTATCATGGAAGGTTTTAATTTCATCTTCCATCCTGAAGCTTAATTTCGCTGGATACACAATTCTTGGTTGGAACCCATTTTCTTTCAATGTTTGAAATATGTTATGGTTTTGATGTGCCTCTCAAATTTCAGGTGTTAAAGCTTGATCTGCAATGTACTAAGGTGTAATTGGTGCCTAATGAGAGGCATTTAGGTCATAGGCACTATAATCATGAGTGGACTAGTGCTGTTATTGTGTGTTTGTTACAACAGAGTGTATTTGACTTCCTCTTGTTCTTTCTCTCTTACATTTTATTTGCCCTTTTGCACTGGGATGATGCAGCAAGAAGATCTTTGGCAGTTGTTCACCTCTTCCAAGCCTCCAGAACTATGAGACTATACAGTTATGTTCCATAAGAATTGCTCAGTCCATGGAATTCTGTTACAGCAGCACAAAATGGAATGAGACAGGATGTGTTGGGTGTGTTGCAGTTCAATTGGGATGTGTTTTCATCAATTAAAAAATATTATATAGTAAATCATTATTATAGCTCTACCTCTCAGGACCTTTATTTCAAATTTCAAAATTAGAGAAACTCATCCTAATGTTACTTAAGCAAAAATATCACAATTGACTATTTCATCATGTTCTAATTGTCCAAGCAGGAGAAACTTCTGATTAACATTAGTGGGCCATGAACTAGAACAATTCTCAGGAATTGTTCTAAGTTTAGGTCCACTTGTATGTAAGATGAGTCATATACACATTATATCCATATCATAGTCACAAAGATACTTTATAATGCTACTAGTGCTAAATAGAAAGAGGAGCAAAAGCAGAGAATACAAATAAATTGTAGATTCCTCATTAAACCTTCCTTTATGTTATCTAAATTCTATTATTTGCTATGATACTAATTATAATTCTCATTTTAAGGTGTACTTGAAGGGCCATTCAAAAATAAGCAAATGCTATTCAAATAGAAATGTTCATACTAAATTTCATGACATTATATTAAGTAAAATAAAGTTTGATGCAGAAAAACATTCTGCATGTTCTCATGTGTGGATGTTTTAAAAAGTAAATTGAAATATGTAATAGTGATTAGTAAAGATGGGGAGAGTAGGGTATACAGAGGATAATGAAGTTAGATTATAGGTAACAAAGCAAGACAGAAGTAATAAATTTTAATATTCTACCTAAAGTGGCAAAACTATAAGTTCAATAAATTATTATTATTTTTTAAATATGTATTCTTTAGGTGGACACAATGTCTTTATTCTACCTTATGTGGTGCTAAGGATTGAACCCGGTGCCTCACACATGCCAGGTGAGCACTCTACCTCTGAGCCACAACCCAACCCAACAAATTATTATTTTTATGAATAATTATTATTATATTTTATGAATAACTGGAAGCACCCAAAGAGATGATAAATGTTAATTTTATAAATGTATATATTGCATACATTTATTAAAATATCACACTGTACCACATAAATAAGCATAATTTTTGGTGTTAATCAAAATTTTTAAGTTGGAAATGTTAACTATGGTTGATTTGATTATTATACACTGTATAAAAGTATTAAATTATCACAATGTACCGCAGAAATTTGAACAACTATTAATTTTAAAACATTCATATATAAATATTAAGAACATTTTAACAAAATTTTTTGAAGTAAAAAATTATAACTAATATAAAAAGAAATATTGGTAGTAATTGTTGCTTAGTATTTTTTTCCTTAGCTAGACTCATCTTATTGTCTTAAAACTGTCCTTACAATATATAAAAATATAAGAAGATACTTAATAACAGCACAGTGAAAACTATTTTTATTAAATTAATTCTAATCATATGCTAAATGCTGAGAAGAATTTAATATAGATGAAAACACTTCATTTTGAAAAATAACTTTTAATTAGAGAAGCATGGTCTAATAGGCAGTAAATATTAGAAAGTTCTTGCATGTTCTACATCCCAGGAATGTTGAAGTTATCTCCCACCTCAGTTTACCAAAATAAATAAATAAAAATTTAAAAGTCTCTCCCTGCCTTTTAATGTGAGATCTTCCTTTTAAAGTAGTACAAAGACTTTCTCCCTTCTCTAGCATTCTCTCTGAGCACATTCAGAAGAAAAAAATCCTGAGAATCCACTATGGCTGGGAAGACAGAGGGTGGGTAAGGGTGCATTGTATTTTGTGATGTAAACAAACTGTGAATGAGGATGGAATAAAAAGAAAGAGCACTGACTGAGAAGTCTACTCTGGGGATTACACATTTATGAGGAAAATATGAGAGTTTTCTTCAATCTGTATTTCTCTGCCACTAAAATAGATCATGAAAAAGGATAAGATTGTTCAGGCCAATGGACTCATTAGAAATATTTGTTAAATATTGGTTTTTAGCTTGCTGCTGTGGAAATAAAATTGCCTTGATTTTAAGATATAAAATTAATCAAAGCATTATTTGTCCACCCGGTCACCCTACAAAAATGAGCTGTGGGATTTACAAGAAATTTTTAAATTCCCAAACATACAGAGTTAAAGTTTTTATATTCACTTAATGAATCTACAATAATTCTAAAACCAATTATTAAAAAGAACAAATATAAAAAATAACACCTGATATTACTCTTTAAAAAAAAAGACACTGAAGGTTTACAATGTGCACAAAAACACTCATAAAATAATTATATGATTAAGTAAATAAGCATATAGGTAAAAAGCTTTTAAAAAGTCTCCATCTTCCATTCTGTTATGGTTTAGATATGAGATGAACCCCAAAAGCTCATGAGTGAGAAAACACAAGAGAATTTAGAGGAGAAATGATGGAGTTATGCAAGTCTTTAGTTAATCAGCGCATTAATCCCCTGATAGGGGTTAACTGTAGACCAGTAGGGTGTGGCTGGAGGAGGTGGGTCATTGGGAGCATGCATTTGGGGTATATAATTTGTCCTGGTCCAGTGGAACTCTCTCTGTATCCTTAAACTATCTTGAATTGTATTCCTCTGCTTTTCCTTCTGTCATGATGTCCTGCTCTGCCTTGGACCCATAACAATGGACTGGAGATCTCTTGAAACCATCAGCCCCCAAATAAACTTTCCCTCCTCTAATGTTTTCTTCTCATTCTGCAGCAGCTAGAATGCTGACTAAAAGAAATACCATCACTCTGTGGCTTCAACATATAACTTTAAGAGGACACATTCAGTCCATTGCATATATATTATTTTTTTTATAAATTATAAGACACAGATGAGGTGCTGCATTTGTTGTGTGGTAGACCATTATCTGATCTTACTTCCTTCTCTTCAGTCCTATCAAATGGTGGTATTTTCATTTGAATTGCTATGCCTACCTCACGATCTGGGGGTAAGATAGATGGCATTCTTCTGGAAGATAAGTCATCTTATTTTCGAAATATCCATATTTCCTTAATATTCTTGCAAACAGAATATACACCTTTGACAGTCCATTCATTTCCAGTTCAATTAGTCTCCTGAATCTCACTCTTCCTCATACATCTTTATACCCAGATGATGGTCTATGTTTTCCAACCTATGTCTGACAACATAAATGTAAAGTGACAAAACTGGCAAGTGAAAAAGACTTTTACAAAATTATAATAAGATATTTCAACACTTTTTCAATAACTGAATGAAATAAAACATAAAGTCAATAAAAACATAGAAGACTTAAAAATAATATCAATTAACTTGATCTAATTAACACGTATAGTACATTCTGTTCAACAACAGAATATATATATTATTGAACACAAAGATAGGACAAATTAATGATAAAACATATATCAAAAGTATCCAAGTCATTTCACATGTCTTCTAATCATAATAGGATTACATGGAAGATTATAGAATGATACCTGAAAAACTGTAGAAGATATAAAATTAAAAACTACATTTCTAAACAACTCCTCTCAAAATGAAAACTAACAAATATTTTGATCTAGCTGAAAAGAGTAACACAATATATTTAAAAAATTGAGTGATGTCAATAAAGCCATACTTAGAAGAAAAATTATGGTGGTAAATGCCTATTAGAAAAGAAGATAGGTATCAAATTGTTACCTGTCAGAAAATCTAAATTAAGAAAACAAACTGAACCCAAAGTAAATAAGGTGAAACAAACAGAGAGAAAAGATGATGGAATACAAAACAGCAAAAAAAAAAAAAAAAGAAAGAAATCAGTAAATCCAATAGGTAGTTCTTTAGGGAAAATAAAAAGTGATTAATACCAGGAGAGAGAGGTAGCATCACTACATATACTACAGATATTAAAAGGATGTCAAGTGAATATTATAAACATGTATATGTCAAAATGGCAAAATTGAACAATTAGGTAAAATTGAGCAATTACTTGAGTACAAATAAGCAAAGCTCACTCATGAGTAAGTAGTTAGAACCTTTCTACACCATCCTTATTCTCTCTGTCTTAGAAACATCCTGGCCCTGATGACTTTACTGACATTCCATCAAATAATTGAGGAATAAATCATACCAATTCTAGATAACACAAAAAAATTTAAGAAGTAATAATTCCCAGTTCATTCTAGGAGGTCACCACTTTCAACATACCATATGATCCATCCACATCTATACAGGCTTCTGCAAAAATGTTCATGGTAGTTTTAATTTTAGCACCCCGAAACTAGAAACAAACCATCTGTTCTTCCAAAAGTGAATGGATAAACAATTGTAAATTATTCATACAATAGATTAGTAATAAGAAATAAAATCTGTAAACAGCATGACTGAATCTCAAATGCACTGAATAAAAGAAGTCAGTCAAAAAGTATTTCATAGTATATGCTTCAATCTGTATAAAATTCCAGGAAATAAAAACAATATATAGTGACAGAATGCAGATAAATGGATGGCTGGGCATAAAGGAGAAAGGCAGAAACAAATGGGAGGGAATGGCTACAAAGCAGGAACAAGAAAACTCTTGGGGGTGATAGATATGTTGGTTATCTTTGTCATGGTGATAGCTACATGGGTGTATACTTATGTCAAAACTTATCAAAAGTTTAACTAGAAGAGGTCTAGATATTGTATTTGTGACTCTCTCTCTCTCCCTCTCTCTCTCTCTCTCTCTCTCTCTCTCTCTCTGTATATATATATATATATATATATATATATATATATATATATATACACACACACACAAACTCAATAACTATGTGAGTATATATATATATATATATGGATCTACATATATACTGTGTGTATATATGTGTGTATATATGTATGTATATACTTTTTTTTAAGAGAGAGAGAGAGAGAATTTTAATATTTATTTTTTAGTTTTTCGACAGACACAACATTTGTTTGTATGTGGTGCTGAGGATCGAACCCAGGCCGCACGCATGCCAGGCGAGCACGCTACTGCTTGAGCCACATCCCCAGCCCCTATGTATGTATATACTTTTAAGTGTTTTCTTTGATCCCAAATCCAATGATCACTTTGGTACCTTCATTTTAATTGACAAATCATGAGCGTTCGATGACATAATTATTCTCTCCCCCTTGAAAGTCTTACCTCATGTTATCTCTCCTGCCTTTTCCCTGTTTTCTGACCTCTCTTTTACCAAACTCTTTGGGAAGTTGTTTTATCTATGCTTAGAGTATTTTAGTTCTATCCTTCTATATCAAGCCACTCATTGCAGCTAATCTTATTTAGACCAGTAGCTAACCTTATTTAGCTAATGACTACACCCAAATCACATCTCCAGGATCAATCGCTTCAAAGAGTTCCAGATGAGTATATTACTAATTAGGTATTTATACTAGTTTTAAAGTTACATTCAAAACAGAATCATCGAATTGACCTCTAAAGTTTTCTTCCTCCAGTTTTCACTATTTCGTAAATGGCACCACAACTTACCCTTCTGCCTAAAGATAAAATCTTAGTTATTACCCTTGTTTTTGCCCTTTACTATCCAGTTTCTATCCAATCTGACAGGAAGTATGATTGACTCCATCTTCAATGTACAAATGTTGTTGTTGTTGTTACTGTTTTGTGAGAGATGGAATCTCACTCTATTACCTGGGCTGGTCAGGAACTCCTCCAAGATTCAAGTGATCCTTGCGCCTCAGCCCACAGAGTGATGGGACTACACCTGGCACTACCACATCCCACTCTTCAACATATGAATGAACCCAATCATGTCTCACCATTTTTATCATTACTGTCCTTGTCTGAATTATTAGCACTTCTTATATGAAGTATTTCACCAGTTCTCTTGCTCTCATATAATTGATTTGCTATATAGCAGTGATATTGTAAAATCATTAGTGAGATTTGATCACTAGTCTACTTCAAATCCACTTATGCTTTCTCATCACTCCTATATTAAATCCCAAATTTTAAATCCCAAATTTTTATGGTCTATAGGCTGTATGTGATCTCAGCTTCATCTTTCATTCTGTCTCTTATCTCCTGAAATCTTATTTACCTTCAGTGCCTAAAGACTTTATAAAGGCTAGAATTAGGATTCACTGGGTAAGGACAAAGAAATAGAGGTCAAGCGCTTGACTTTGAATCTTGGCTTTCTTAATTACTTTTTGTGTCCTTGTGATCAGAACTCAGTCAAATAACAGTGTGTAACTAAAAAACAGTCTTAGAAATATGGTCTATGTGCCTAGACAGAAGAAATGCAGAGAAGAATTAGCTGTCTATTGGTCCTTTTCAAAATTCTATTCCTATTCATAACATATGAATAAATTATTGAAGTTTAAAGTAGCATAACCCTCTGATTGCTAATTAAAAATGTATAGTATCTGACTAAATTTTCAATAAAACTACAGTATAATATTCACATTAAGTTGCCTTTGAGTTTCTGCTCTAATTTTTCTCAATTCTCAGAAAAATGACTTAAACAATCTGAGTCTGAGATAATGTGGCCATGTGATGTTACAAGTATGAGAGATAGAGGAGTAGTTATGTCAACTTGACAACATCCAAGAAACATGAGAAACCAAATACTTGTAAGCAAAATTAGCAGTGCTGTGCAGACTAGAATTGCCTTGCTTAAGGGAGAAATAATTTTAGTATTCAAATCTTTCCAAGAAGTAATTAGCTTTCAACTTCCCAGGCAGAATTACCTGATGACTTTTCCATTTAGGCTTCTATAAAACTTGGTAATAGACCTCTTTAAGCCATTCACATATTAAATAAATATGAGGTATAGACTTTGAGTACTCAAAAATCAGGACCTTATGTTCTCCAGAACAAAGGACAACAACTTCTCAACTGCCCATGACTGCACTCATGCTGTTAGCTATTTCAAATTTATTTTTAATTAATATATATATATATATATATATATATATATATATATATATACACACACACACCCATATATATAATGTACAGCATGTAATTTTGAAATATGTATGCATTGTGAAAGGGCTAAATGAAGTTAATTAGCATATTAATAACTTCATATACTTATCATTTTTTGTAATGAGAAAACTTAAAATTTACTGTCAGCGATTTTCAAGAATGTAGTGAATTGCTATTAACAATAGTCACTATGCTACACAATAGATCTCCTGAATATATTCTGTCTGTTTAACTAAAATTTTATATTCTTTTTACCAATGACTCCACAAACTTCCCTCCTCCCAGCCCCTGGTAACCACCATTCTATTTTCTACTTACTATATGGTTTGTGAAGTATCTCAACTTTTAAGAATATATCACTAGATGTTAGATATTATTAAATATTTTAGTTTATTCTCTAGCATCAGAATTTTACCTAAGATATCTAACAATATAACTTCTGCTACGTTAAAATAATCTAGATACCTTATAAAGTGTTTTGGCAACATATCACAGGGATTCAAAACCTATATAACCTCATATTCTTAAATGCCTGAATTCTTCGCCTATAGTCTATTCCACAATTACAGAATAATCACTCTAAAGTATTATTTCATCACGTGTTTTCACTGCTACTATTTTCAGTCTTTTTGCTTTTAATAACTGAACTGTTTCCTCAAAGATTTCAGTCATTTCATTCTCTTTAGCATCAATTTTCTCCATAATAATAAACCAACCCTTACTTTCCAGAACATCTTATTACATATAGGGGTATACTTTTACTATTATGATACTATTATAAAATTTGTGATTGCAAGTAACAATCAGTTCAAGTTCAAGAGGCTTACCCAAGATAATCCATGATTTCCCATACCAGAAATCTAGAGAGCAGCATGGATAGCTGATTAATACTGCGATTTTATATTTTCATTAAAAACACAAGTGCCTTCCATTTTGTCCAGTTTGTAATTTTTTAGGAGATTTTCCTAAATGATAGTAACTAAAATTTAATGTATCACATCTTAACATGTCAAAATACAAGAGACTGTTTATAAAAAATGAAACTCTAGATAAAATTCAAGTAAAACCTTCCCAGAGCTTTCTGATAGATTTACTGCCTTCATTATACTTATCTAAAACAGTACCTATGCTTCACCCATCTCCAACTTAAACATAAGTTCACCCATAGCGCTGGAGAGAGTCCTGTTCTGCATAACATGAACTATAGATAATTTTCCTACTCAGCTTTTCATTGATACGACCAAAATACCTGACAAAAACTAGGAAGATGAAAAGATTTTTTTTTTTTACTTATATATTAGAGATTTAGTTATCTTTGTCTGAGGCCATTGCTCTGGGCATAGCAGAGGAAAGGTGCTCAGGACATAGAAGCAGGGAAGCAGAGGGAGAGTAAGAGGCCTCAAGGAAGATGAACCCTTCCAGGATCCAATTGCAGAGAGCACCTCTTCTCACTGCCTGCCTACAGTTACCACCCAGGGCCTCCAGCAGGAGTGCTGGCTGGCAATGTGAGCATGCAGCAGACAGATGATCATGTCATGGCCAGGAGGCAAAGTCAAAATTGAGGAAGGGGTTATGGTTCCCAGCCTTGCACAGGGGCATTCTACCAACCACCTAAGGCCCTCCCACCAGACACCACCTCCTAAAGTTTCCATTGCTTCTCCACATCACCAACCTGGGGATCACGCCTTTAACAGATAGATCATGGAGAGAGATTCAACATCCAAATTACAGCAACTATGAAACAACTTGATCCAGTTAATATTCAAACATTTCACCCAACAATCACAGGGACTCAAAATCTGTATAACCACACATTCTTCTTAAAATAACTTAATTCATCTGCTGTAGTTTGCTCTACAAATAATTAGTAGAATAATCATTCTAAAATATTACTTTCATCATGTAAAATATTAATTAATAATCATTCTAAAATATTACTTTCATCATTTCACTGCTACTATTTTTGATCAACAATAAAAGGACACATTCTTCAGTCTGGTGTGGTGGTGCACACCTGTAATCCTAGTGATTCCAGAGGTTGAAGCAAGAGGATTGAAAGTTTGAGGCCAGCCTCAGCACTCTAGTGAGGCAAAAGCAACTTAGCAAAACCTTATCTCAGAGTAAAGCATAAAAAAGGGCTAAGGATATTGCTCAATGCCCCTGGATTCAATCCCCAGTACCAAAGCAACAACAACCACAAACAACAACAATATTTTTTTCAGCAACAACAACCACAAACAACAACAATATTTTTTTCTTCAATTAGAAAAAATATTGTTGTTATTTGTGGTTGTTGTTGCTTTGGTACTGGGGATTGAACATTCTCAAAGATAGACCATATTCTGGGCTATGGAACATTTTCATGTTTTCTTATAACAATAGGAAAAAATATAAAGCAACAGCAGAAAGATATGTTGAAATGTATAAGATATTTAGAAGCTAAATTACATGTAAAATGACTTGTGAATCAAAGAAGGAATCACAAGAGATATTAGAAAATATTTTGAAAATGAAAACACAACACAGATACTTCTTTATTTAAAATTGGATTACCTCACTATAAACCTTTCAAATGTTAAAAATATTATAACTTGAAAATGCATTAGTAGACTCTGCTCACTGAAAATCATAGTTCAATCTACACTATCTTAAACATTCTTAGAACACTTTTATCTGCCTGTGTTAATTGGGGAAAATCATCTAACACAAAGCACTAATGATCTTTACAGCAAGATTTTTTTTTCTACTGCAGGTTTCCATTCAGGACCACTCACTATCACCAGTTTTCATGTCCCTTTCATCTCTTATATATGGAAGAATACCTTAGTTTTTCATGACCTTGATGTTTTTGAAGTGTTATCCATTTATTTTATTGACATTCATTCCAACTAGGTTTGCTTGATATTTTCTCATGAATTTCCTCATGCTTCAAAAATTTTGAAACAGTGTTAAAGTATGATATGTTCTTTAAGTAAACCATATTAATAAGTAAATAATATCCATTTATTCTCTTTCCAGTAATTTTAAATTTGGTCCTTATTTTACATAGTATTTCCCAGATGTTTTTCACTATAAAGTTAATATTTTTCCTATTATATTTAATAAGTATCTTATAGGGAAATACTTTGAGATAATATAAATATCATGCTTCAAATTAAATCTTCTTTACCCACTATATTTGATTATTGCCGGAAATTACTCTTAATATGTTGATTTTTTAAAGAGATTTTATGAGTCTTTTATAGCTTTTCATCTGTAATCTACATAAATCTGGTTGATTGGCCTAAAATTATTGGAGGAGTGGAGATCATAAAGTGAAAATGGAGATTCATTTTTCTAGGACTAATATCTTTTGATGCTAAGTGAAATAAATATTTAAGACAATTTTCACATTCATCTAATCAAAGTTCATGGTTTTTTCACAAAATAAACTTACAGTGTGAGTATAGCTCATTTTGAGGTACAGCTTAATTATATCCATAAACAGTGGGAAATAATAAGATTAAAAGTAAATCAATATACTCAAATAGTATATTACTTCAAACCAATGAACTTCACAAGTTTCCTACAATATTGTTTTAGTCAGCTTTTTTGCTGCTGTGACTGAAGGATCTGACCAGAACAACTGTTACAAGAAAAAGTTTATCTGAGGACTCACAGTTTTGAGGTTTTAGTCCATAAAAGGCTGCCTCCATTTCTCAGGGGTGGAGATGAAGCTGAACATCATGGCAGCATGTGGCAGAGGGAAGCAGCTCATATCATGGTGATCAGAAAGCAGAGAAAGACTGCACTCACCAGATACAAATATATACCCAAAGCTATGCCCCCAATTAACCACTTCCTACAGCCAAACCCCACCTGCCTCCAATTACCACTCAGTTAACCCCTATCAGGATTAATTCACTGATTGGGGTAAGACTGTCACAACTCAATCTTTTCTCCTCTGAACCTTTCTAGATTGTCTCACACATGAGCTTTTGGGGGACACCTCACATCCAAACCATAACAAGTATTAACCAGACAGTGTATCATTTGATACCTACAGTAATTGTCTGTATAACCAGATTGAATGAACTTCTGAAAAATAGTGTTATTAGCATTTTAATTTTTCTATAAAATGAAAGCAATTATCTGGCATTTCTCACATAATAGGACTGTATTTGATATATAAGATTTTTCTAAAAACTCATTTTTGAAGTAATATGATATAAAATAATTATAAGGAAACATATTAAAATCAGAAATATGAGTAAATTACAAATAAAAAGAGGAGATAAACTGCATTAAAATTGTGCAGCTTAATTTAAATTTTCCAGCTTAGTCAGCTTATTAAATTAAATTTCAGTCAGCTTATCAAAATAGAAGGTTTGTCTATTAAGGCTTATCTATTAAGTAATCAGTTTATCAAAATAGAAGGCTATTGAACTGTTTTGGAATGGAGAGACAGTTTGAATCATATTGCAATATACTTCATTCAGAATGGCACCAGGTGCTTTTAGGAAGTGCTTACTCTTTCTAACACTTCCTTGAGGAAGAAAAGTCATCTCATCTGTTTTCCTAGCTAGGCACTTACAAAGTGGACAATCGTCCCTGGTTTTCTAAAGGTCCTCTGTAAAGGAAGAGACAGGTGGAGCAATAGCTTTTCAAAAATGGTTTCTTTCAACTTTTGACTCTCTTAGCAGAGGACAACACTATTATAGCACTTCTAAGGGTATTTACTTGGATCTCTTCTTTTTGCCTATTTTAATTCATCTTTCATTTTACCAACAAAGATTATTCCAAATGAAAAATGTCTTAAAATAAAGCTTCAATGCTTTCTTACTACTATAAGTCAGAAAAATGTCTGGATATCTTAATATAGAATCCTGAGATCTTAATAAGGTGATTGATGAATGTTTTCAGAGTCTATAAACATCTCTAACTGTTATGTCTGATTTTGTTATTTCTGATCATTCATTGGATTTTTAATTTGCATATCAATTTCACATCTAGAGTAATTAATTATTAATAAAGAAACCAAATTTTAGTGTAAGTAATATAACTGATTAGAATAAAATGCTATAATTTTTGTGAATATATCACGTATATTTGAATCTTACATTTATAATAATTATGGCTTATTCTACTTCTTCGAAACACCCAAGTATTTATATTATGCATATCTGTATCTCCAATTTACAGATGTGGAAACTTCAGTGTGAGGTAAGCACATCACTTTTCAAATATAACTCAACCTGTGTGGGGGGGATGAAAAATTAATAATTTTATTTAACTGAAACCTGTGAGTTTTTCATTACATGATGTGGTATGTGGCCATTAACCTATAATCCCAATAACTTGGGAGACTGAGACAGGGAGATCCCAAATTCAAAGCCATCCTGAGGGAACTTGGTGAAGCCCTGTCTCAAAATAAAAAAATGAAAACCAGGGGTGTAGTTCAAGGTACAGTTAGTTCCCCTATTTAATTCCCAGTACTGCAAATAAAGAAGCTATTGTTGCTATATGTTGCTTTTTATTTGTTTCCTGTATATTTTTGTAACTTTCCCTTGATTTTTACACTAAAGAAATATAATATGTATTATGGTGATTTTATATTATGTTACTGGTTAAGAACTAGTGTAGTAGAGCAGGGGATGTAGCTCAGTGGTAGACCACTTTCCTATCATGCACTGGGTCCTGGGTTTCAATCCCAGCACAGGGAGAAAAAAATAAATAAACAACAACAACAAAACAGAATCACTATGGTTTCCAGTTATAGCAAATGAAAGAAGGGATTTATGCTAGATCATAATATTCTCTAAAATGTCAAAATGAAGTTTGAAGATAAAAATTCATGTAACCAAAAGAGAAAAATGTCATACACTATAGGGAACGTGGTAGAAATGACAAAACTATGTAAATGGCAAACATGCATGATTTTTACTAGTCTTAAGTTAAATTATGAATTCATCAAGATAGAAACTAAAAACTACATTAATTTTCTCTATGAGAGAAATTTCCCAAAAATCTTTTTTTATTAAAAGAGAGAGAGAGAATTTTAATATTTATTTTTTAGCTTTCGGTGGACAGAACATCTTTGTTTGTATGTGGTGCTGAGGATCGAACCCAGGCCACCCCCATGCCAGGTGAGCGCGCTACCACTTGAGCCATATCCCCAGCCCCAAAAAATCTTTTTTGGGGGGAGAAAAACTGGGGGATGGTACCAGAGATTGAACTCAGGAGCACTCTACCTCTGAGCCCTATCCCCCGAGCCCTATTTGTATTTTATTTAGAGACAAGGTCTTAATAAGTTGTTTAATGCCTCATTTTTGTTGAGGCTGGCTTTGATCCTCTTGCCTCAGCCTCCCAGATCACTGGGATTACAGGCATGCACCAACACACTTGGCTGTCACAAATAATTTTGACAGAAGTTTGCCACAATTTTTTTTGACAGAATATGTTCCTTTTCCTCCTTCAATTTTTCATGGGAGAAATCACCTTATAAATCTATTTTTAAAAACTTTCCTCTATTTAAATGGATTTTGTAAAGTTAAATTATACAAAGTGAATCAAATTTTATTCAAACAGCAAAGTCCAATTCAAAGCCTAGAAAGTAAACTATTGTAAAGAAGATGCAGTATTTTATAACTTCTCTAAAATATTTTTTTTGAATTATATATAAAAAAAATTTGGATCCTACACACACACACACACACACACACACACACACACACAAACAGTGTGTTACTAGTAAGATTTTTCTTTCTATGACAAAATACCTGAGAAAAACAAATTAGAGCAGGAGATATTTATTTTGGCTCCTGTTTCGGAGGTTTCCGTTAAGGGTCTGGGGCAGTGGGGAGGTAGGACATCATGGCAAAAGGGCATGGCAGAGTGAAGCTGCTCATCTGGTAGAAGAGGGGAGGCAAAGAGAGTGAGACAATAAACACCCATCCAAGACATACTCCAATGACACTTCTTCCAACTAGACCCCACCTACTACACTTTCCACCACCTTCAATTAATGTCATCAGCTATGAAACCATGGATGAGTTAATTCATGTTAAGTTACATCTAGGGGAAAGTTAAGACAATTTTGTCTATTATGAAAATTTACAAATGCAGCACGATTTTATTTTAAATTCTATTTTAAACTTCATTCCATTTAGTTTATTATGTATTTAGCATCACTTATTGTGCAAAGCTTACCAAAGATGGGGAAGACCTATACATTGCAAACTACACAATGTTGCTGAGGCAAACTGAAGAATACCTAAAGAGATTGAGAAATATACCAGGCTCTTGGGTTGGACAATTCAGGTGTTAAGATATAAGTTTTTCCAAAATTTATCTTTAAAGTTAATGCAGTCCTGAAGTCCAAATAGACATTTTAGTAAGGAATTGAAAAACTAATAATAAATTTTAAATAAAATAAAACAATCTAGAAATTGCAAAAACAACATTGATAAAGAAGAACAAATTTGGTGGGATTTTATATTACCTGATTTTCCAATTGGTTTAAAACAACAATAAAGAGTACTATTGGCATCAAGATACACACACACACCAAAAAAAAAAAAAAAAATGAAGTTTAGAATGAACTGACACATCTATAGCCCACTCTAATAAAAGTGCAGAATTAATTTAATGAAAAAAGATATTTTTAAAAAGTTACTGGGAAAAAATCAATATCCATATTAAAAGATTATATATATGTGTATATATATGTATTTATGTATGTATGTATGTATGTATGTATGTATATATATATTCCCACCACATAAAATAATTAACCCAAAATAATCATAGACCTAAAAATAAAAGCTTAAAAATAAAATTTATTAAATAAAGCATAGGTGACAATCTTTGAGACTTTGGATTAGGTAAAGATTTCTTAGATATAATAGTAAAAACATGATTTATTTAAAAACTGATAGGACTTCAGAAAAATTGAAAATACCTACTCTTTGAAAGATTCTATGAAGAAAATAGAGAAAACACAGTTATAAATCACATATCTGAAAAGTCGCTTATATTCAAAACATACTTAAATATATATATGTGTATATATATTTATGATGATTGAAAGGTAAGATATAACAGTGTACATACATAGAACATCTATAAAATCATGGATAATACAAGGTAATCAATTATATAATCACGATCGCTTATCAACGATTTTCTTGGCTGAGTCAAATGGGTGGGAGAAATTACATAGAAGCATAAGGAAACTACAGCAAATGTGATGATTAGTGTAATTTCTTCATGCACATGTAACTATAGAAAAACCTACCAACTTGTATATTCTAAATATAGGTAGTTTCTAATATTTCAATTATATCTCAATAAAATCTTTGAAAATTATCCATGAAAGCAAGAAGCATCTTTGTATTAATTTTTATATAATCCTTGTTACCAAAAAAGGCTAAAATATGCACAATTACTGACTCCTCAGACTTTTCTTTCTACTAAATAAGTAAAAATAAACACTACTTACACCACTTTTTAACTCTGTTGCTCATATATTATCAAAGATCTTAGAACAAGAGAAATAGCAAATTCCACATTACAGGATAAACTCTCATGAAAGAGAATTTTTTTACTTTCCTCTCTCTTCCTAGACAAGACGATGCAAGAATTTGAAGTAAAACTTCTTGTTCCTATGAAATTAATGTTCCAATCCAAAATTTAAAAAAAAAACTGTGGTCCCTTAAAATGCTGCAGAGCACATCTGTAAACAGAGCATAACTAGAATTTGTGAATTGTAGCCTAGGATGTCTATGTTATAAGACTGTTCAGTTTGAAAAATTAACATGAGTTGCACAATAAAATTTTTTTCACTTACTAATATCATGGTTTAAAGCTTTCTTCTTTACTGAAAATGCAAAGTACTTTTAATGAACAGGTTTCTGGAGGAGAGGCCAGAGCACCAGACAAGTAAACTGCAGGATACTATGTCATCAGCTTGCATATTTGCAAAGCTGTCCATCCTATTTGTCATGAAGTAAACTTCCTCAAGGAAATTTATTTTAAAAGACACAGGTTGCTTTTATTTTATTTCTTTTTTAACAGAGCGTACACAGAACTGATTTACATTGTTAACATGCTTTTAACTGTACAACTATAGATATTTCATATTCATAAAGAAACACATGCATGGAATTTCACTTTAGCAATAAAATCTCCCTAAGGCAATAAAGTTCAGATATAAGGACAGCTAGAAAAAGCGCATTCTTCTCTTTTCCACTGGCTGAATTTCTCTCCTAAGAACTCAACCATTCCTTGAAGTAAGAAAAGCAATAGAAATTTATAAACTGAGCACAGCATTATAGGAGATAAAATAAATAGCAGGAAAACATGTAACTAGAGCAGTGTGTCCTGACCTTTTCCACATCAAAGCACAAATAGGAAAAGATAATATTTTGTAAGGCACAATGTCATAAGTTGAGAAAGATTATAGCTAGAAGGAATTCTATAAATTCTAGCCTCTTCAGACCCTGGCAGACCATGTCAAGGGCTACAGGGATTGAAATCTCAGGCATACCCATAACTCATGTGTGGCACTCACTATTTACTTTGAGACTGGGAAGTGCTGCACTAGAGGATTTTTAGGTTGATACAACACTGGGAAAATAAATTTTGAAAAAAAATACTGAATTTTTCATATCTAACATTTTAGGATATGTAATTTGTTGTCCCAAAGATTTCCCAGCATTTGTGAACCATATGCTAACATCTCTTTTCATGGTCCTCACATTTGTAAAGAATTATATTCCTGGAAAATGTACTATGTGTAAAAAAATTGTAATTTATATCTCATATATATATATGTTTACCAGAGACTTTTATGTTCTATGACACCAGTCAAGACCTCTAATGATTCAGTATAATCATCAGAGTAAATCAATTAAAGTGATTATAAGTCAATTATACAAAACAGCACATCACTAATATCATGAAATCAGATATTACACACATGTACCTCTATAATACTTTATTTTCAATATTATAAATCAGATAGGTCTTCTGCTTTACACAAAAGAATAACAGTGATCAGATATAACTTTTTTTGCCTGAAACAACCAAAGAACAGGGAAGAAAAAAAGTGTGTGCATGTGTGTACACAAAGATAGATGACAGATCAATGATAGATAAATAGTAGACAGACAGACAGATAGATAGATAGGAGCTAGCAGGAATCCAAGGAGAAGCTAAGGTTCACGGAAGAAAAATTTAGCTTTAGAACTGACCCTACTCAGGCAAAACTTCTCCCCTTGGAACACTTTTCTAAAAATGCCTTGACAAATCATGAGTTTTGTTTTTCCAGAGGTAGGTTATTTCTATAAATGTTCATAATCAGTCTTCTACCTACAAAGGTCATTATTATGAGTCCAACATTTTTTTCTTCACTTCTCTTGACTTTCTTCAGCATAGCTCATTTTTATCATTCCTATTCTGTCATTATAACCAATGATTCTGATTAGGCCATCGTCAAGGTGAAAGATATTATAAATGCAAGTGGCATCAAGGTAATGTAGAACCTGATGGAATTATAAAGATCTTCATTAAGTGCACTAGGAATGAGGTCCTTGGGTTTATCTCCAACTTAGAAAATGTGATTATGGTGTGAGATATTAAGTACTCTAGAAGCAATTCATCTTAACTTGGTGTTGCAGTTTAGATATGGTTTGAATGTGTTTTCCAACAGAGTTTCATATGCTGGAAGACTGGTCTGAAGTGTATCAGGGTTTAAGTGGTAGAACCTTTCAGAGTTGGAGCCAAGTTGAAGGTCATAGAGAACCACCTTCAGAAAGAGTCAATACTAGTCTTTTGAATTGGATTAGTTTTCATGAGCATGTTTTTTTTTCTAAAGCACGTTCAGTTGTCTGGGCTCTCTGTCTTGTTTTCTTTCTCATCATGCAATCTCTTCTACAGGAATTCTCAACACTATGATGCCATCCACCCTGAGACTTTCACAAATTTGAGTACATGCCTGCACTCTATACTTGAAACTCCATACCTGTGATCTAAATAAACTTCCTTTCTTTATAAGTGTCTCAATCCCAGGTATTTTTTTCATAGCTGCACAAAATTAATATGTTTGTATACTATCTGTATTCATAAAAAAAAAAGTTTCATTTGGAGATCTGAAATCTGAGTGGGATCTGACTAAGATTAAGATGGCAAAAAGAAGGATCAGCAGCGTTTGCAGATCTAATGAGGAGGGAGCCTTGCTGCCCTTGAGATTATCTTCATGCATACACCCAAAATAATAAGTCGAATATAGTAAGTAAAACCAGAGACAATGGCTAGTAAGTTGGTTCAATCACGGCATGATATTTGGGATCCTATTTAACTTTACACTGCAAGTATATAAGCTTCTTTTAGTCTTCAGATGTGGCCCTGGCTCCTCCTGTCCTAGTTCAGAATGTTTGATATATTGTTTTTAAGCAACTGGTCATAACCTGCCGCCATTCTCAGTGTTGTGAAGTTCTTTCTCTGTGTTGGATTTGATTCTTATTTCCAGCCTCATTGAGGTTTCTCCTAGAATGTCTGATTCCTTGTTATCAGTTGTTTTCTGTGGCAAGCAGATAAAATGTGGCAACCATTGTAATGACAAATTCATGCACCAATAAAGGCCTGGCTAAGCAGTATCATTCATTGCAGCAGAACTGAACTTTAGTAATTCATAATTATTTTATGGGTGAAGATGATAATTTGTCACTTCCCAAATGGCTATATCATGCAAATGAATAATTAAATAAAATAGTCTTTTAAACATACAACTAAGATAATAGATCCTCACTTCTTTCTCTGGGGATATATAGTGACACTAAACATTAAGTACCTAAAAAAGCTGTTAAAATTTTAAAATAATGTGTCCTTATTCAGTCTATGAAAATATCAATGGACAAATCTTGTTTTAGGAAGGAATAAAACTGAAACAAAAGTGAAAGTTACAACCTAAATATTCACAGCTAAGAAATATTGGAAAAGAAACATTTTAAACTAAATGTAACTATATGTGTCTGTATGTATGTGTGTATACATATTTAATGTTTTTAAAACCATCAAGTTTAAATATTTTACTTTGATATAGTTTATTAAATAAAAGTCAAAATTACTAAATCTCTAAACACATTTTAGTGACAGTAAGAATACTATATTCATAATTTTTTACATTATAAAAACTGTGCATAGCATTTCAGCTTGCTTCAGTATTCTAATGAAAGGTAGACCTACATATGCATTTATTCATCAGTGATCCAACAGATAATATAGCTATATAAAACTAGTTCTCTGTGTTCTAACATAACATGGCCTCATCTGGTTTCTAGATAAAATAGGAAATGATTATTATATGAATTACCAAGTTATTGATTTTTCATTATCATTGTTTTCATTATCAGTAAACATTAATATCATACAACTTCCAGACACACAAGCATGTTACTTGACTGGTAAGTCTAAGCATCTAGGACAGATCTGTGTTAGACTGCTAAAGTGGACATGATCATCCTGCCAAACTACCATCCCTGTCTCTTTTGGCCATTTAAGTGCTAGATCCCTGAAAAATAGTCAATCTTGGTTCAAGCAGAAGACAGGAATCTTGTGGCATGTTTGCTAGTATAGTAATGGCTTAGAAGTAAAGAGATTCCTGGATTCAAAACACTATATTTAACACCATAGTGTTGTCATGATAAAAGTATGTACATAGCCAAACTATAGAACCAATCTAGGTGTCCTTTAATAGATGAAAGGATAAAGAAAATTATATATATATATATATATATATATATATATATATATATATATATATATATATATATATATATCTCCATTCAATGGAATATTGCTCAGCTTTAAAGAATTATTTATGGCATTTGCCAGTAAATGGATGGAGTTGGAGAATATCATGCTAAGTAAAATAAGCCAATCTCCCAAAAAACAAAAGCCAAATGTTTTCTCTAATATGCGGATGTTAATTCACAATAGGGGTGGGTGGTGGGCACTAGAGAAGAACAGTGTTACCTTAGAGTAGGTGGAGGGAAATGAAGGGAGGAGAGGGAAGGGGATGTGGGGATAGTAAGGATAGTAGAATGAAACAGACATTATTGTTTTATGTATATATATGACTGCATGACCAATGTGATTCTATCACATGTACCCTCAGAAAAATGAGAAATCATATACATCCCATCTATGTATGATATATCAAAGTCCATAAATGCAGTCTATTGTCATGCATAACAAATTAAAACAAATTTAAAATAAATAAATAAAAGTGTGTACTCTAAACAAATGTCTGTAAAAATCGATTTTTAGACTGGATATAATTTTACATTTATTGTTTGTCCCTATGCTATAGTGCTACTTCTGAAGCTAATTCTCCTGGCATCATAAGTTCTGTCCTCATTTAGATCTTTGTTCACTATGTTTGCCCAGGATTCCCCCTTGCTAAGTACTTGAAGTGGAATTTCCATATAATTTCCATAAGCTTTCTAAGTGGTTACACTTAAGCTTGCTACATGAATTTACAACTAATCTGTCATTAAATAACCTTGCACCACTTCATGTGTAGCTTGGATGGATACTTTATAACAGAGCCTTCCTGATTTTTCCTTCTGTCTCTTATAGCAATGTTGTTATTCATTTTGTTTATCCATATGCTCTAATCACACATACATTGCTATCATGATTACTTTAAATACAAAGTTATCATTTAGATAAATTAAGAATAAAAGTGTTAAACTACTTACTTTATCTTCATAAATTCTGGAAACTCCATCGTTAGTTTCAGGATTTCATCCACTGTCTCTAGATTTTCACAGCCTAAACATGATTCTGGATTTCTCAATATTTATTCTGCTTCATGTTTCTTGAGCTTCCTGCATCTAGGGTTTGACTTCTGTTATTAATTTTAGAAAATTCTACACCAATGTTATAACAAATATTTCCTCTGATTAAATTTCAATATAGAGGAGAAAAGAGGTTTAAATTCTCACTTGCATAAAGAGTATAGAAATTGTTTTCTTTTGTACAATAAGTGTGTTTTGTAACGATTTTACAAAAATTCTAACAGAAAATATTGGTGAACTCCATATGGCCAAAGAGGAAAAATAATTTGTCCAACAATAGAAATACCATTAATAGTGCTAACCCCATTATACATTAAAGGAGAAAAAGTAATGTTCTCCTAATATTGATTTTAAAGCGCTGAGATGTAGCATCTGATCCATTTTAAATGAAATTCATAATTTTAAAGAAATCCCTTTACTCTAGAAAAGACTAACAGTAAAAGTTCTTAGAACACCATAATACATGATGGTAGAGAATTAAAATCCTTTCCTTTTAACAACGTATAGAAAAAAAAATTATTGTTTCTATAACTTCGATTCAATATTATAATGAAAGCCCTAACCCTTGTAAAAAAGGTAAATAAAGGAAATTAAATATATAAGAATTAAAATGAAAAATTATGCCTATTTGCAGATAATATATTCTACATTGAAAAGCGAAAAGAATCCACAGATAAATAAATTAATATATATAAAGGAAGCTAAACAAATGGACCAAACACAAAACTTCAACTTCTTGTACATACCTGCTGGAGATAAGAAAGGAATTGTAAGAAATACTATTTGCAATGGGAATTAACGTATGTATGTTCTATGTAGGAGTAAATTAAATTAAACATATATAAAACCTTAATGAAGAAAGTGAAGAGAATTTATTATACATTGTAAGAAAGAACTAAAAAGTGATGCAATAATATCATGCCCTGGATAATAAAATTGCATATAATGAAAATGTCAAAATTTTCCCTTGTTTACCAACACACATTTGGGGGAATGAGCTGGGGAAACTAACTCCAAAATTTCAATGGAAGAACAAAACCAGAGACAAATGCTCCTACTGAACAAGATGTCTTGTTAATAAGTTTATTTTTCTATTTTCTTAAAGTCTACATTTATCCTACCCCAAATTCTGTGTCGTACAGAAATACTCTTCCATTTAATACTCATGTGCTGATACCAAACTGTTTTGATTAATATAGCACTGTGCTATGTAAATGTTTTACATGTTGTTTAGAATTTTTCTACTTATAATTTGGAATATTTCTCCAGATTGAGTCCAATATATTTTGACAATTTTTTAAAATCTATTTCTGCTTAATTGTATAATGATCAGTTCATGGATGTATGTATGGATGGTGGACATTTTTATAATGCCCAAAGACATTCCTCCTAAATATCAAGCATTAGTTTTTATTCATTCAAAATATTTTTTTGGCTTCTGGTAGTGAATTTAAATATTTATTCATGTATGTTTATTCATTCTTCTGATGTAAATTTAGTTATTTTTTTTTTCTTTTCAGTTTTTTCCTCTCTGGATAAAAGCCTTGGAAATATGTTTTCTTAACATAACTTTACTGAATAGTTTTGTTTTCTGATATTACAGTTTGTACCCTTTATTCAATATCTTCTCATCTTGTGTGTGTGTGTGTATGTGTGTGTGTGTGTTTTGTGTGTATGTGGGTGTGTGTGTGTGTTGTGTGTTTCCTTGTGGAGAAATTTGTCGAGAATTTTCTTAGAACTATATTTGCAATTTTATAATTTTTATCTGCCATAATATACTGTTTAATCCATTGGATGTTTAATTTTATTAACTAAGTATTTGTTTCAAAAAGCTATATTTTGGTTAATTAAATACTTGCCTGAGGTGTCTTTTCTTTAATTTGGTTATTTAATTTGACTTGATTAATTCATAACTGCCCTTTCTTTCTTTAATTTAATCATTTCAAGTCTCTTATTTTAGGTTCTTATAATTTTTCCCATAGCACTTATGTGCTAACTCTCTATTTGTAGGAATTTAATAACTTCACAATTATAAATTTTCTCATATATGTTAATTTTTAATTATGACCAACTTTTTGTTAGAAATTTTTTCTATTATTAGAGTTCAAGGTCGTCAGTGTTGTAACAATATCCCCACATCATTCAAACAATTGTTCCTGCCCTGCTGACTGATGTTAATGACTTTCATTTTATAGATTTATAGTTCCCATACCACGATGATAGTATAATTTGTATCTAGTATTTAAGCCTTTTGCCAGCCTACATTTGTTTTTGTTTGCAATTGGGAGTAGATTTAAATGGCTACCAGTTCCAGAATTCCAAGTGATCCCAACATTTTAGCCACCTCACCAAAATACATGTAATTTTTGTTAGCAGTCTTTTCTTTAAAAAAATATGTGTATATATATATATATATATACACATATTTTATATACACACAATATACATACACACATATACATATATATAAATATATTCAGAAATGTCATTCAAATATTACTCTTATATTTACTTTAGCCAAAGTTACCAAGATAGAGAACTGCATATATAACCGCTGACCAATATTTCTCTTTTGTTCCTTCTTATAAAAGGACCAGTCAGTGAAATTTCTCATAGATTCTAGTTCTGTTGCTCCATATTTTTTTTTAGGAATGCAGGAATAGCACCCTAGAACCTCATGCTCAGGACCCCTGTCTACATAGGAAAGTGATTCTCAATTTAGTCTCTCACCCTGTAAGCATGATTTTACGGGAAAGTATGTCAACTACTAAAGCCTGATTAAGCAAAGACCAGCAGGAATAAACCTATAGTGTCAAAATTAGATTTATTGGCATAATACAATCAGTGACGACACTCTAGAAAAACAATTGATTTCTACTTGACAAGAGAGAAGAGGGGGATTCCTTTTATAAAGCTTCAGCTCAGCTCATTCTGAATGAATAATTTGGGAGAAAAATCTAAGAGAATTAGGGATCAGTTTTAAATTGGTTGCTATTTCTAAACTGAGATTATGAGATGTGGGGATAACCTAAAGATTGAGGATTATCAGTGGGGTGGCTTAACATTGAGATCCCCAGTAATAGATTAATACAGAAAAGCTGGCCTGGGAGTATCACTGATAATAAAGCAGGAATCACTGAAAAAGAGGATCATTTTAGCATTCTCTAACTGCAACACAACTTGATTTTGGGAAAAAAATGTTTTGTGCTGAATTTGAAGATGACTATTTCTGTATCTGTTCTCTCAGCCTGATTAATTGCAGGGCTGCTTTCCTCTTTTTTAGCCTATGTTTATATTTCTCTTTAATTCTGCATACATTTTCAGGTTTCTTAAAATATTTTTTATTTGTCAATGGATCTTTATTTATTTATGTGCAGTGCTGAGAATCGAACCCTGTGCCTCACTCATGCTAGCAAGTGCTCTACCACAGAGACACAATCCCCGCCTATTTAGTTTTTCATGACTAATCTTCAACATAGTGTGGATCATTTCCAAGCATCCTACAGTTGTTCAAGGATCACTGCATTAGTCAGTTTCTTTATAGATAATGTTCCTTTAAGGTTGTGTTTTCATAGAAGAGTTTTTGGAAAACCTATTCTGGCTTTTTTTTTTTTTTATTGGTTTCGGAGAGGGGAGTTAAGAAATAGTTTGCTTCACTCAAGTAAAGAAATTATTATAAGTGAGAACAACTGTATGAAGTGGGATCTTAGAAAATACTTATTCACCACAGGATGACTTTGATCATATGCAACATTCTGTGATCAGTTAACAAGGGAGGTTCAAAAAAAATCATAAACTACAGAATGAAAATCCTACTTATTTTGTCAATATATGATTTGTAATTAACATAAAGTTAGGTCTACATACAAGTACCTGTTTGGATAATAATGAATAATAATTTTTACATAAACTGTGTTTTCTCACAAACTGGCACACGAGTGTCAATGTACACGGTGCCTTGTCTAAGAGATTCTCCTCATTTAAAAATTGAATTTTAAACAAAAAGGTAAATACTAAGAGTTACTGAAGCCAGTTGCAGTGATGCAAGCCTCTAATCACAGCAGCTTGGGAGGCTGAAGCAGGAGGATCACAAGTTGAAAGCTAATCTCAGCAATTTAGTGAGGTCCTCAGCAACTTAGCAAGATCCTGTCTCAAAATAAAGAAATAAAATAGGCTGGGGATGTGGTGCTGTGGTTAAGCACCCCTGGATTCAATCCCCCTGGTACCAAAAAAAAAAAAAAGTTATCAGTTACAGGGGTATGCAAGGAGGTGGACACAGATTATTTTTTATAAAGGTTTTTGGGATCATAAGCATATAAGATAAAATTTGAATTTATATGGTACAGCTTAATGAGAAAGCTATATAAACACTTCAATGATAACTGTAGAACAATAGCAATTTAATTGAAAAAGCATCTTTAACCCTCAATGGAAATAGTGAATATTTTTCTTTATGTGGACATAAAGAAAAGCCACATATCCTTTAAAGTGTAACAAAACTGCCAGTTTTTATTGAAAACACTTCTTATCACTTATAAGATTCACTTTCTGGTATGTGAGTAAAGTAAACATTTTTCTAGATATACTACAAACTTTTTTTAGATGACTTCTTGTTTCTGGGAAATGCTATGATTGTCACAAGTCTTTGTTACAAAAGCAGTTACAGTGAATGCATTTTCAAGCAATATAAAAAGGTAGCTATTCATAACACAGTATGCACATTCATTTGCCCAGAAATAGAAGAGTTGTAGTAACAAGGAAAATAATCCTGTGATAAAACAAAATCAAGGCGAGTCAAGAGAAGATGTTTTGTGAGGAAACTTAAAAAGAGAAGTCTCCTCCCTACCTCAAAAGTAGATGTCCTTCACTTGAAAAGAATTGAGCTCAATATGGAGAAGAGAGGGTCTGACCAACCTAGAGGTAGTCAAGGACAGTTATGGAAAGAACTTTTTAAAGCTATGAATTACCAGGAGAACATATGCCTTGCATCTGACATTGGACTTGTGAGTGCATCACCATAAAAAATTTTCAAGCAAAGTTCTAAACTAATTTTTGTTGAGAGAATTTGTTTATATCAACTTTGTAAGTTCAACTAGAATCCACTGCTACAGTTCAGGGAAATTAAAAATCCTTAAAGAATGTAGAAAATTCGAAGAATTTGAAAAACCATAGAAATTATAAATCTGATAAAGTATATCAAATTTACCAAATTTAATCAAAGTTAATCAAAATATCTTTTAAATCAGTTTAAGAACAAAATTAATTTCTAGTTTTAAAGTTCAATTAAAAATTAAAAACATTTAAAACAATCAAGTATGAGTATTATACAGTATGTATGGGTATGTATTAGAAGAAAATTAGGAAGGTAACATTATATCACTTGGGGTCAACAAAATATTGTTACCTTTGTACTCCCTATTTTGAAAAATATTAAGCTTCCAATGTTTAAAAAAGAATATCAAAATCACTTATCACTTTTCTTCTGTTTTTTTTTTTTTTTTTTTTGGTGCTGGGGATTAAACTTGGTGGCACTTTACCATTGAGCTACCTGCCTAGTCCCTTATTCTTTTTATTTTGAGACAGGATTTCACTAAATTGTCCCAACTGACCTTAAACTTGTGATCCTCCTGCCTCAGCCTCACCAGTAACTGAAATTACAGATGTGAGCTGTTGCTCTTGGCTATGTTGTCATTTTTATAGCTTATATTTTAATTCATTTGCAGTTTAGTTCTATATATTTTCAGTGAAAGGTCTTTTCTAGAAACTACAAAGTTGTACATGAGGTATATATATGACTAGAAATTTCAGATGCCATAGATCCTGGTGGGGAAAAAACCCTAGAATTCAAAGTCTTTAAAAATATTAATTGAAGACTTCTATAATTTTTCCTTCCATGGAATGAGAAATTACCCATTATTTTTAAATTAAAAGTATAATAGAGGAAGGCTAATATAAAGAAATGTTATCTTAAATATTTATGTTTCCTGGGCCCCTAGTGAGTCTCTTTATTACTGGACTTTGAGCATCTGTCAAACAAGAGAATCCAGGAAAGGTGGATAGATTTTAGTAATTTTTCTTTTAATTTACAGGGAACATCTACAAGGTGAAGACAGATATTGAGACCTATAGTTAGGTGATTGAAGCAGATAGGATTGCCTGGAAAGAGTCCACAGGTGCATGATTCAGTTGAAATCATTTTAGATAAATCCTCTTAATATTGTTTGCAACTTATCAGTTACTCTTTACAGTCATTTTCACTTTTGTAAACTATAAACTACACTTACTTGGAGGATTCTAGGTCTGTTAATCTTGGTTTACTTCAAGAATTTTTCATATTACCTATGATTTTACTTGGATAACAAACATTTCCAGTAAATATAAAGGCTTTCCTGAGTTCCATGGATCTTTCCAGTAACCCATTGAAACTGAGGGTAGAATTGAGAATCTCCTGAACTTCAATGGAACTACTATCCATCAATGATTTCTATCTTAATAGATGCACCCTGTGCATTTAAAAAGCACATTTTCTATAGTTATTGGATGAAATATCGTATAAATGTCAGGTCAATTCAATTCATACTGCTGTCAAAGTCTTTTTTATTTTTTCAGATTTTCTTACTACTTCTTTATTACTGAAAGAGGATTGGTGATAACTCCAAACATAATCACAAATGGTATTTCTTCTTTCAATTTTGTCATTTTTTGCCTTATATATTTTTAGTTTAGTTTTTAGGTGAGAATTCATTCAATTAGATTTTAATAAGTTGAAATTTTGGTCATTATGAAATGTTCCTCTTTATAACTGATAATATACTTTATTCTGAGTTGTATTATTAATGTAAACTTGTCAATATTTTTATATTCTTTTACTTTTAACCAAAAGTATGTCTCTTGTAAACAACATGGTCATTGAAAAACTTAATCTCTTTGAAGATATAAATCTGAGAATTATCAGGTAGAATTTTGGGATTTCTATTCTAAACTAGCATATAATCACAGAGCTTTAGGCAGTTCTCATAGTTTAGAAAATAGAATGGATATCATATTTTTCATTTAATGCAGTAAAGAGCTCTGAATTCAGCCAACTCACCTAGTCCTCCTAGTCCTTCTATGTAAATGAATCTTCTCTGGGAAACACAGCCACAAGATCTGACTCCATTTAAAAAGAAAGCTAAAATCCCACTCTTACCTTTCTTGTTTCCTTCAAATATTCCAGATCTCAACATCCATCATTTTTGAAAATTTCTCAGACAAGGAAATGATGACACATAGAGAACCAATGACATAACTGAGCTAATAAACCAGACACCAGTATATATAGTGGACTCCTTACTCTTGGTGCAGGGAACTGTTTTTTAAGATCATGATCTTTCTTCTCTATCTTACCCACTTCCCCCTCAAAAAATGTTTGGAGTCCTTTTACTAAATCATCTAATTGCTCCTCCACAAAGCTGGAAAACACACACACACACACACACACACACACACACACATACACCACACTTATTCTTACTAGGCACAAAGCAATAAAAGTGCAGCCATCTAAGTCACTCCAGATTCCAACATCACTCTTGGTAAAATCAATCTCCATTCTTCACTTTGGTCACATGTACCTGAGAATGCAGAAATTCAGCTTTAAATTTTCTTGACGTTTTAACAATAGATATCTAGAGCTCAAAATTATCTCAGAGGTCTTTGTGAGAGGTGATTATCTTCAAATGAATTGGTAAGTAGATGTGAATATACTTCTAAACTGATATATTTCATCATTGTATGGAAATAGGAAGTTATTAGTGTGAAAAATACAAATTAACAATACCTTTTTCTGCATTCAAATGGCTTCACTTTCAATACTGATATTAAGGTAGTGCAAATACATAAATAACTACAAATAAAAGCAGAAGACAAAGTCTTACAAAAATAGTTGCAAAGGAAAGCATAAGGAATAGCTTCATGAAAAGTCTTTATTGGACACTTTTATCCTCGTGATAATATTAAAAGACACAGAAGGGAGGTAAGTGTTAATCCTGTTTTATAAATGAGGGTGCTAGACTATACAGTTGCATAGTCCACAGATGGCATAAGTTTCCTAACTCAAGCCATCAAAATTCAAATGAAGAGGAAATTCAGTATTCTGCTTCAGAGCACCCCCTTCTATTTCTATCTAGCTACCTGACTAATACTAAATCATTTTTAAAATATATTATGATCATTGCATCCCTTGTAAAAAGGAAAATTTTTAAATTGATGATCCTATGTCAGTTATCAAGTCTGTTCAAGTTGCAACATTTGTCAGACACAAAAACAATTTTAGAAATTTCTGTTCATAAATTACACAGAAAGCACATAAGAATTATATCTACTATAAGGAAATTATGAAACCTTATTACCTAGGCAATCTGTGACTTGGATTATCATATCCAAATATATCATTTTGGAAGACTCACACTAGATAAATAATAATAGCCAGTGTGGGAAGGAATGTAATAGTAGGCAAATGACCATGTGACATTTTTTCCTTTTTCTTCTTTCCAATTTTTGCTTTTTTTTTGGAACCCCTTATTCCACTTGTAATAAGAACCATCTAGTTCTGCTGCTTCATTCCTCATCATGTGTGGGCGATATGGGGGAGGACGGCTGTCTGTCAAAAGCAGAAGATGCCCACGGAATGTCTGAAAATATTAAAGTGCTTGCCACAAAGTGATTGCTTGGATTTATCTGTCATGCACAGACTGCCTGGTCGATAGTTACCAAAACTTGAATGTGATAGTTGTGTTGAAATATAGAAATGAAAGTAAAACTTTAATGTTAATTAATTGCATGAAGTAAATAGTATTAATTCTTAAAAGTAGGCACATGAAAGTTCATCATGAATTATATAATACTGATTATATCCAATATTATTCCATAATTAGTAAAGAAAGCACTTATTATTTACTCTGCTAAGTTAAATATCCTAATACAGCATTTGTGCTTTATGTGATGTTTAACTTTTAGAATGTTAATACTTCCTTTCATTAGTCATTTATATATACAGATATTATTTACATTTATAAAAAGAAAGGGTAGCTATAGTAGGCTATAATTTTTATGCTAAAATTATTTGCATTCACAAAAATTCTGAAATAATTGATCAATTCAAATTTTATACTTGTAGGAGGAGATGAATGAATGTTATAAATCTATTATCTTACTATATCCCTGAAGAATTTTCTTTGTGATTCAAGTAGTATATGAAATGAATAGACAAGAATGAAGTTATTAGTAATGAACATTCTCTCCTTAATTTTAAAAATGGTATTTTTAGAATGATTAATAAAAATAACAAAGTGAAAATTATTCTGTGGGTGCTGAATTGCCATGATCTGTTAATTTTTTTTATTCCCTCTTCTATAAGTTTTACATTTAAACTCAATATTTGGGGAAAATTCTCATAGAGAAGCTGATTTTTTTCACTTTTAGAAATATGGGAATTAAAGTTTAATTAATACATACCAGCTACTAAGTTATTTTCTTGACAAGATGAATTGTCAAATTCTTGAATTCTCCTATCATCTACTAGTGTTCTAAAATGACTAAGACTATCAGCAAAAAGCCGTGTAAAGATCTATGTTAATTATGCATTATTCACTGTAAGTGTTCAACTGCTAAGACAATTCATAGGACTAACATAGTTTATACTAAGAGAAGAGTTTTATTACAAGTACAGCATCAGCAAGAGAAGAATATGCATTGAAAAGTGTCTGAGTTTACCGATTTAGTATTCTCTGTCTACTCACTGCTAGGCCTTCTAGGACATATTTTTTCCTCAGTATAGACACATCACCTATAAGGCTGGATGTGGTGGTACCCACTAAGCAACTCAGAAGGCTGAGAGGATGATGGCAAGTTCAAGGCCAGTCTCAGCAATGTAGTAAAACCCTTTAAAAAAAAATCCACTGGAACTTGAGACTGTAGCTCAGTGGTAAAGCACTTTGTTTCAATACCCAGAAAGAGGAAAAAAGAAAAGAAAGAAAGAGAAGAAAAAGAAAGAGAAAAGGAAAGGAAAGAAAGAGAATAAAGGAAGGAAGGGAGGGATGAAGGGAGGAAAAGGAAAAGATCACCTAGTATTGAAAAGTATAAAATCTGCTTGTTAGTGGGGGAGGGGTGGATGGGCCTGTTACAGGAAGCTGATTATGTAGGAATAATCTAGGCACAGCCCAGCTCTATGGCCAGCAGTAATGTTTTTTTTTTTTTTTTTTTTCTATATTGACAACAGTTCTCAGACAGTAACTGAGTGTCAAACAATTCAATTCTGACACTATTAGGAGGTAGTGAAGACATCCAAGGATTAAGAACATAATCCCTCAAATCTGCCCTTAGACACCAGCTATAGATTGCATTCCCAAATTACCCACTCTTCTGTCGAGCTGTTTAAAATTAGGGGTTTCACACATTATTCAAGTTCAATAGTTTGCTATAATGGCTCACAAAACTACAAAAAGTGGTATTCTTCCTATGCAGACTTATTGAAAAGATACAAATCATAAACAGTTCAAGGTAGAGAGCAAGGGGATGGTGCAGCTCTTCCAAGCCTCATCAGGCACTCCACCTTCCCAGCATATTGCTATGTTCACCAACTTGGAAACTCTCCAAATCTCATTATTTAGAAGTTTTTGTTACTCAGTGTCCAGCTTTTCTCCCTTTCTGGAGATGAGTGTGGTGCTAGAAGTTTCAACCTCTGTGACCAGCCTTCATTCTGAAGTTACCTAGGGTCCCGTCAACCAAGAGTCATATCATTAAGTCACAAAACCACACTGAATATTCAGAAAATTTCAAAGATTTTTGCAGGTCTATGTCAGAAATCCAGAGCAAAGACTAAATAAATATTTTTATAGCACACTGTCTTTAGGCCTTGAAACTCTGTCATGGACACCAGGTACAAATTATAAACTCAATTATTACTAAACGATGATGGCATGCTGGTATGTTTTACTCTGGAAAGAACACATATATTCACAGATAAAACATTATTTATGTTTAGTTCATTTATTTCATAACATTACTTAATCATATTCCAGGTAATTTTGGAAATGAGAACATGGTCAACTCAGATGGTCTCAGATCATCTTGTACTATATGGAATCTATAATAAAGTCTAAAAGAAATGTTGCATTTATTCAAAATCCATAAATTGAATGTCTTCAAGTAATATTTAAAAAATACCATCTTTCTATTACAATGTAGAAACCGGATTCAACAGACCAAAGCTAAAAATACAATTTCCAATCAATGTCTGTGATAAAGAGGCATAATCCAACTGAAATATGAATTTTTCATGACCTGTCACTTGGTAGAGGGAATGAGAACTACAGAACTCTCTTGAGACAAGAGCTGGCAAAAGATGCTGTGCTACGCATTTTACATGGAGAGCAATTTTTATGTCTCCCATGTAAATTGAGCAGAAATGCACCTACATAAATCAGCACTCAGCACATGTTGATTGTGATGAAAGCTCTAATGAATGGTAGCACAAAGAATAGCTATGTATATTTGTATATGTATGTATTCTCTAGTCATATTAACACAACAGCTACCAAGAAAGCACACTAGAAAGCTTAATACCTATTTAACCTCAGCAAACCACTTAATCTTATCAAAACTAGCTGATTTTACAAATGATAAGCATTTACTTCTTTTGTGCTAAGAATAAGCTTTGCTGCATATGGTGTTAAACAAAATAAGGGACTGTGTAACTTATTTGCTGAAGACCAGGAGACATCCGCTACCCAAAATATCTTTGCCATCAATCTGAGAGTGTAACATTTCTATGGTAGTTTTTCTACTTATCCTCCTCCTCCTCCTTTTGCTTCTTCTTTTGTGTGACTAATACTAAATATAGCTTCATAAACATAGATGCAGACTACAAAGAGAAGGTCAAAAGCATAAAATAGTCAAGCCTAAACTTTAGATGGCAGGAAAGTTAAGAAGAAAAAAAAAAAAAGAAGGGTAGATGCTTAATATCAACTTTATCCACTTTATTTTCTCACCAAAAGACATATTGGGCATCTGAAAAATATTCTCTCTAAATGAAAGAATAATTAAATGTGATGAGATCTTCCAAGCCAAGGTAAATTGTTGGTTTGCTTTCAGTATTCCTACATGGGAGACACTTCTGATTGCCCCTTTAGATACTTATGTTTGCTGCCTTCTTACTTTCACAGCTATATTGTTTTTCATGTGTACTCTATCTTCCTGACAGTTCCAGGAAATCTTAAACCATCTTCAGTTTTGGGGAGTAGACCCTAAATTTTATAAATCAGTCTCTGTGATTATAGTAACCTTAACAATTGATCTAAGCATAAATATATTATGCAATTCTGACCAATGTAACCTGAGTGTTGAAACAACTGAGAGATCCTGAGTTTGGCATTCTCATGGAATTAAAAATGTCTGTTTTCTTTGGTGCTGTCATTTCTACCAAAAATGCTTGGAAGTTTTGTAGTCTGGACTCTGGCCTGAAGACAGAGCCATTATGGTAAATATTGTAGAGAGGAAAAGTGATTATTTTTTCATTATGCCATTGTCTTAACCAAACTTAGAGCTGTTTTGATTTCCCCTCTTATTTGAATAATAAGAATAAATTACTCTTTATGACACTTAGAGTTGATTTTATGTTACCTGAAGCCAATGAATTCTATATTGTCAAAGTCTAAGTACACTAAAGTTCTACTTTTACAGCATCTTTAACACATAACCTATTTTTTCCTTATCGGTATATTGGAAACTACAGTCTCATTTTCTTTATCATTTTTCAGCCTGAGACACACATCTAGATCTTTTATATGCAATCACTAAAACTTAGTTTCTCAGGGTTTAGACTTTGGACCTTTTTTTTTCTATATTTTTTCTGTACTTGATCTTACTTTTACCTCTACTCTTAAATACCAACTATAAGCTGTGTATCCTTAATTGTAATTCTCTAGTACAGATTGTATCTTTGAGTTTCAGGCACATATTTATGACAGCCTCAATCAGATGTCCACTCTGGTATTCTATACTTCTTTAAAACTGAGAAGGTTCAAATCAAGCAATGGATGGTTGCTACTAAGTTTCTTGTTCTCTCTCTTTTTTTAAATTGATTTTATTTTTTTTAAATACATGACAGCAGAATGCATTACAATTCTTATTACACATATAGAGCACATTTTTCATATCTTTATATATAAAGTATGTTTATGCCAATTCATGACTTTATACATGTACTTTTTTTGCCTTATAATTCTTATTACAAAACTCTAGCAATCAAAGAAATTCAAATCAAAACTACTCTAAGCTATCATCTCACTCCAGTCAGAATGGCAGATATTATGAAGACAAACAACAGTAAGTGTTGGCAAGGATGTGGGGGAAAAGGTACACTCATACATTGCTGGTGGGACTGCAAATTGGTGCAGCCAATATGGAAAGTAGTATGGAGATTCCTTGGAAATCTGGGAATGGTACCACTATTTGACCTAGCTATCCGTCTCCTCAGACTATACCCAAAGAACTTAAAAAACAGCATACTACAGGGACACAGCCAAATCAATGTTTATAGCAGCACAATTCACAATAGCTAAATTGTGGAGCCAAACTAGATGCCTTTCAGTGGATGAATTGATTAAAAATGTGGCATATATACACAATGGAATATTACTCAGCAGTAAGAATAAAATCATGGCATTTGCAGGTAAATGGATGAAGCTGGAGAAGATAATTCTAAGTGAAGTTAGTCAATTCCAAAAAAAACAAATGCCAAATGTTTTCTCTGATATAAGGAGGCTGACTCATATTGGGGTAGGGAAGGGGAGCATGGGAGGAATAGATGAATTCTAGGTAGGGAAGAGGGGTGGGAGAGAAAGGGAGGGTGCAGGGGATTAGCAAGGATGGTGGAATGTGTTGGACGTCTTTATCCAAAGTACATGTATGAAGACACGAACTGGGTGTCAACATACTTTATATACAAACAGAAATATGAAGTTTCTTCTTCTCTACAGAAGTTTCAAACACACTTAAATGGCACTCAAAATTATCAGCTCGTCAATTAAAAAACTTAAGATTCATTCTTGGCTCATATCCCACATTCAGAGGTCTTGAATCCATCTACCTCTCTCCATTACCATTAATTACTGCCTCCTTCATTGAGAGTAGCAATACCATTGACCTCCTCAGTACAATAACCTCCTAATTTTTGGCCCCTTACAGTTCATCTCCTATTCAGCAGCCACATTCTTTTCCCTCCCCACAGTACAGGGGATTGAACTCTAGGGAGCTCTATCATTGAACCACATCTCCATCCCTTTCTTATTTTTATTTTGAGACAGGATATAGCAAAAGTACTGGGGCTAACTCAAACCTATGATCCTCCTGCCTCCTAAGTTGGTGGAATTACAAGCATGTGCCACCACTCCCAGCCAAAGAGTTCTTTCTTAAATGCAAGTAGATCCCCTACTACTAACCTTTGTCTTCAATGCTAATCCACCATACTTAGATGGAAATCCAAGATATTTGAAGGAGCTGAGTTGATCACAAAATCTGGAGCAACTGAGTCCTCCAGTATCATCTTATGTGATTTTTCTGATCCAATCACTATGCTGTAGAAACACCAATCTTCTTTTTTATCTTTGGAGGTATGCATACATACATGTGTGTGTGTATATATATACACACATATACATACACATACATAATTGTATATGCATTTATATAATTACTATATACATATATATTTTATATAATATATGTGTGTACACACACACACACACACACACACACACACACAAAGTTGTTGAATTATATGTCTGCATATGTCCCTAGAAAGTAAACTCCAAGTGACAGGCAATGCTTGTTTTGTCTACCTAGCATCTAATATAGAATTTGAAACCCAACCAAGAAGAGTTTGGTTTTTAAAAAGTTTTGAGCAACTAAAGGGTTGCTCACAGGCAGGAGAAAAAGGTCAACACAAGTATGCTTGCAATATCTAAGACTAGTATAATGGTGCTAGTAAACAGAGCTGGCTTATGCCAATGTAAAGAAGAGACAAACAGCTTTGACATTTCCATAGTGCCTGTTGATATTAATATTCCTTAGTCTTTAGTGGTGGTTAGATACAGAACTCATTAGGTATTCTCAAGCAGAAGAGAATAAGTAACATTATTCTCATATGGGAAATTTCATATTTTTAAAGCCAACCCAAAAACACTATATTTAAAGGCATTGTTATTAAATATTTATTTGCTGTGAGTTAAATAAAATAACTGATTCCTAAAGATTTTTGGAATGGTCCTACTGGGAAGAATCAGAATATAGTGGAACTATCACAACACTTGCTGCTTATCAGAGCTGAATTTGAAACCCAGTTCTAATAATTACTACTTATAAATTCAGGGGAATGTTATTAATGTTTTGCATTTGTGTTCTTATTTATAAAAACAGGAAAGCATTTCCTCCTGATATTTTTATGGGGTTTATAGAAGAATTTATGTAACAGTATATTTATCAGGTCCTCAAATTTGTTATGTGCAAGTATGAATACATCCCAAAGAATCCACTATTTTGTATAATCATAATGCATCAATTAAAAAAAATTAAGATGGATGTAGAAGAGTAGTCAGGAAGAGAGGAAAACTAGCAATGTGTTCTACCTCCTCCAAGAGCCATGAAAACAGCACTATAAAATGGAACACTATTCATGATAACCAAATATGGAATCAAGTATGTGTCCATTGAGGGATAAATAAATATGTTATGGTATGAGTCTTTAATGTCCCCCAAAAACTTCATGTGTTAAGCTATTCAGGAATGCTCAGAGGTGAGATTATTAGATTTTGAGAGTTACAACTTCATCAGTAGATTGATTTGATGGATTAGTAATGTGAATGTACTATTAGATGGTCATTGTAGGTAGGTGGGGCATGGCGGAAGGAAGCAGGTCATTGGGGGTGTGCCCTTGAACTACACCTTGTCCCTGAATCCTTTATTGCCCTCTCTGCTTCCTGGCTGCCATGAGATGATCAGCTTTATTCTAACACAACCTTCCACCTCCATTTTCTGCCTCACTTCAGGCAGCCAAAGAGCAAAGGAATCATTTGACCATGGACTAAAACCAAAATAAGTTTATTTTGAGGCCAAAATAAGCTTTTCCTCCTCTAAGTTGTTTTTGACAGGTAATTTGGTCACAGTGATGAAAAACTGACTAGCACACCACACAATTGTTAAAATTATATATATAAAATGAAACATTAGCCATACCTAAGAAGACAATCATATCATTTGTGACAGTATGGATGAAAATGGATGACATTATATTAAGAGAAATGAGCCAGATACTGAAAGATAAAATATTGCATATTTCCTCTCATATGTGGAAACTTAAAAAGTTAATTTCAAAATGAAAGACAGTAGAATATTGATTACTCAAGACTGGGAAAGGGAGGAGGAAACAGGAGGTTAGGTAACAGATACACAAACACAGTTAGAGAGCAGAAAAATCTCTAGTGTTCTAGAGAACCGTAGGATAATTATAATTGCAGTATACTGTTATGTATTTTATGAGAAACTAGAAAAGAAGTACTCAAAGGATCTAAACCTAAAGAAACAAGATGGAAATGCTAATTACCCTGATTTGATGAGTGCATGCTGCAGAGGATCAAAAGCTACTGCTATACTTATATTGTATTTTTAAATTTAATTTGTGAGTGAAGAAGTCAGTTTATGCAATGTTTTCAAAAGATGGCAAGAAAGAGTTATTGACTTAAAAAAGTCATTCATATGGACATGAAGAGAAAACAAGAGAATAAAACAGAGAATTCAGCAGCTAATGGCTAACTTACTTTCAAATATGATTTTATTGATTCACCTTTTGAAAAAATCATTACCACAAACAGTTACAAAAGTCAATTAATATATCAACAGTTTTCCAAGTTTATATTATATTGTTACTTTTTATTACACTGCAATATATATAAAATAATGTTTTATTTCCATTTCTATGGTATAATGAGTCATTTAGATTCAAAGTCATGCTCAAATCTATTGGCAAGTTGCTTCACTACCCAAAAATCATGCTATAACTCATCCGTGCATAAACAAGAATTATGATGCACTGAAAAGTTGAGTCTAAAGGACTGCAATTGAACAGCAAATACTTTGTTTCATATTGAAGAGTTACACAAAAAGCTATTTCATCTATTTGTCTTGTTTAAGTCCTTGTTCTGTCTTTGGAGTTCAGCATCAATAATTTATGCTTTAATATTCCTGATAAATAATTTAATAATGACACCAAAATTATCAGTAGAATGAAAGCCACCAATAATATCTATGCAAAGGGATATGAGAGTTAAATACACCCTTTAATTTCTCTACCTATCCAACCCTGCACACACCATTCATGGGCCACACTGATGTCTCCAGTGGATTAGAGACAAAGGAGAACAAGCCAAATACTTCCTGATCTTTACCTTTCTTCCTGTCCAACTACAAACATTCAACTCCAAAACTCAAAACCTGCTCTAAATAATATTAATTTATATCAGCCTTGCTTACACCGAAGTTCAGCCACTCCATGTTCCACCCCCCAATAATACTCTCTAAAAAGCATTACTTTAAAAATTCTGGCTATATTGTTTTTTTGCTTCTTTATGAATTCTTAGCCTCGGAAAATAAATATTATCTCTCTATTTATTTATTTCTTCATTCAGTCATTCATTCATTCATCCTAATCAGTTATACAAAGCGGCAAAATGTTCTTTGATTTATTGTACACAAATGCAGCACAATTTTTGTCTTCTCTGCTTCTACCCCAAAGTAGGGTAGCACCATCAGTTCAATCATACATGTATCCAGGGTAATGATGTCTGTCTCATTTCATCATCTTTCCTATCCCCATGGCCTCTCCCCCCTCTCCTTTGCCCCATTCAAACTTTCTCCACTCATCCCATGCCTCCCTATTATGGATTAGCATCCACTTATCAGAGAAAACATTCAGCCTTTGTTTTTTTTTTGGGGGGGGGGGTTGGGGGGAGGGGGGAGATTGGCTTACTTTGCTTAGCATGATATTCTCCAACTCCATCCATTTACCTGCAAATGACATAATTTTATTTTCTTGTAATGCTGAGTAATATTCCATTATGTATATATACCACAGTTTCTTTATCCATTTATCTGTTGAAGGGCATCTGAGTTGGTTCCACAGTTTGACTATTGTGAATTTTGCTATATGAACATTGATGTGGCCACATCCCTGTTGTATGCTGTTTTTAAGTCCTTTGAGCATAGATCAAGGAGCGAGGTCAAATGGTGACTCCATTTCAAGTTTTAAAGATTCTAAGGAATCTCCATATAGCTTACCAGATTGGCTGCACCAGTTTTCAGTCCCACCAGCAATGTATGAGTGTGCTTTTTCCCCGACATCATCACCAACACTTTTTATTGTTTGTATTATGGGATCCGTGTAAATCTTTATTTTAATAACCATAAAAATCTAAAATAAACCCCACTAGTCATAAATGAAAATTATCCTGTCTTCTTTTATTATTGTTTTTTGATTTGTAGTGTGTGTATGTGTGTGTGTGAGTGTGTGTATGTGTGTGTTTCCTACTGCAGTCCATTTTATCTTTGGTAATTTTTTTAAATTTTTTATCCAGGGTTGTGTCATTTTGAACTTTTTTTTTCCCCCACAAGTAAATTCACTTTTTTTCTGATTCTGTGAGTTTAAACTACCTATAATTTTTTGTTTTGTTTTGTCTGATTAAGGTTCTTAATTTTTTCTATTTATCTGAGGTTATTTTGTTTATTTATGTTTTTGTTCATGAGTTATAATTATACAGAACAGTGGGATTCATTGTGACATGTTCATATATGCACATAACTCAATTTGATCCAAAACATTTTCTAGTAATTCCCTTTGCCTCCCATTCTCACTTCCCAATCTCCTCTTCCTCTATTCTTCTGGTACTCCTTCTATTTATTTATTGTATATTCATTTTTCCATTGCTACAGTAAAATTTTACAAAAATGTGGAATTCATGTGATATTGCATAATTTGGTTGATTTTTATTCCCCTGTTCTTCCCTTTCCCCTCCCTTCTGAGAACCTACCTGTACTCTGTTGATTTCCATTCTATTTTAATGAGGTTCTTTTTAAAAATTTCTCTCTCTCTCTCTCTCTCTCTCTCTCTCTCTCCCTCTCTTTCTCTCTCTTTCTCTCTTTCAAAAATGAGAGAAAGCATTCAACCTTTGATTTTTCTGAGTCTGGATTATTTTACTTAGCATGATGTTCTCCCATTCCTTCCATTTACTGGCAAATGACATAATTTCATTCTTCTTTATGGCCAAGTAATATTCCATTATGTATATATACCACATTTTCTTTGTCCAGTTATCAGTTGATAGGCACCTAAGCTGGTTTTACAACATGGCTTTTCTTTTGAGGAATCTTCATATCATTTTCGATAGTAGGAGATTTGCAGGCCCACTAATAATGTACAAGCACAGTTTTTTTCCCCTAATTTGAAGGCCCACCAATAATGTACAAGCACAGTTTTTTTCCCCAAAATTCTTACCAGCATTTATTTTATTTATATTCTTGATGTCATTGTAAATGGGATAAGATGAAACCCAGTGTAGTTTTGATTTGCATTTTATGGTTGCTAATGGCATTGAACAACAACAACAAATAATAATAATAATAATAATAATAATAATAATAATAATAACATTGAATTTTAACATTTATATAGTGAAAAAATGAAAACATACAAAAAGTTGTGTTTAATAAATATGTAGCTTAAAAATATTTGAGGTAAATATTTTTATGCAAAACTTATCATAGCCAGAGAAATTTCTTATTATTAAGAAATACAATCAGAATTCCATAATTAAGCATACAACTTTAGTATGCTACTTTCACCACTTACTATAAACTTTGTTTATTTCTTCTGCAACCCATTATAACACACTATTAATATATGCCATTTTAAAACATAATTTTAATCCTTCTCTCTCTCTTTATCCCTTTCTCTCTCTGTTGAAATTAAATACATTGTTTTTCTTCTTTGGGGGAAGGGTAGTAATAGAGTATTGGAAATATAAAAGTAGAAAGAAGTCCCATGGAAGATAATAACTAAATGATATTAGGTGCAAAAGTAAATAGAAATATGCTACCTCTCCTTGACAAACATTTTCACAAAGCCACACAATGCTTTATACAAATCATGTTCAAAGCTCAATTGGCTGTAAGTAGGAGTTAGCCACAGCTCACCAAACACTTCATCACATTATCTGATTGCATTTAAATTGCTTTTAGGTAATTTAAGGAACAGATTATTTTCAGGGGTTCTGGCAATAACAACACATTCTCTCAATAAGAAGTCAGGTTCCCGGTTCATCTGTTTTTAAGGTTAAATCCCTTGCATCCCCAGTGTGGAATTTTTAACAAAACCTTATTTGCTGTGAAAGATTCAGCACATTGCCACATGATTCCACCTAACCTAACACTCAAACCAGGATCAAGACCTGAATGTTAATCTCAACTCCACCACCAATAGCTCTACTGTAGAAAGTACACATGTGAATTTCAGATGCAAAACTAATTTCATAATTTCTCTCCTCTAGTCTTTGTAAGTAGTCTTTTAAAATTATGGAAATTATAATTATTTATCATGTTTGTCATCAGAGCAGGATAACTTCATTAAAGAAAGTTTTAAAATATCTCAGGAATAACTTTCCTCCTCCTATCAGAACAATATGAAGTACATATTAAGCCATCATCAGCAAAGCCCTTATAGAAAATCTAGGTGAAACCTGTCTTTGTTGTTTTATGAAACTCTCTTTGTTCAAGGGTTACTCTAATGTAAATCAAGTTTCCTCAAAATGCTCCATAAGACACAAAAGTCAGCCGAAAGTAATAACTACTACAAGAAAGATAGACAAGAAGTAGTCGAGTAAATTTGGGACACACTAGGAAGTCTGAGTTAAATAAAATTGAATCATTTAGATTGAGACAGGGTTTTACTAAGTTGACCAGGCTGGCCTCAAACTTCCAGTCCTCCTACCTCAGCAGCCCAAATAACTAGAATTACAAGTGTGCACCACTAAGCCCAGCAGGTTTTAAATCTTATTTCAATCAAACAGAAAAGTAAAACTAAGGTCTTTCTTATATCTCAAGTTTAATAAATATGTATGTACATTGTATGGAGTGAAACAAAAAGATTCTATTTTTGATCATATGAAAGCTTAGTATTGGATAAAATGCATCACAACCATTTTAAATTTTCTGAAATCTAACTTCCACCTCTCATGATCTACTTTTATCCTTGTCATCAGCATCTTTCTACATAAGTCAAAGATCAAGTTATAGCTGTTATGCTTCTTGACCTCTTTGTAGCATATGAGAGTTGTTCTTCATTGCTGCCATGAGCTATTTTCTTCTTTAATATGAAAAGTATGTTATTGTCCCAACATTCCTTTTATTCTTCAAATCTTTCCTTTTCATCCCATCACACCACAATCTCTTCTTTTAACCTATTCTTTGAAGTTGTATCTCTGGATATCTCTAGGCATGCCACATATTCTCGCTTGGCCATTTTGCCTGTAGCCAAAAATTAAAATACTGGTACATAGACTCATGAATTAATTCAAATTTTGCTTCAGTGCCTATCTATATTCTAAGACCTATGAGAGACACAGAAAACAGTATGCGAAAAAAGAATACCAACATGGTGTTGGCAAATCGCATACAAAATCATATTCAAAAGATAGTACACAATGATCAAGTGGGGTTCATGCAAACGATGCAAGGTTTTGTCAACATATGGAAATCAATAAACATAATTCATCACCTCAATTGATTTAAAGAACAGAATCACATGATTATTTCAGTGCAGAAAAAAGTATCTGACAAAATTCAGTATCCATTCATGCTCAAAACACTTAGAAAAACTAGGCATAGTAGAAACATACCCCAACATTGTGCAATCTATATATAGGAACACAAGGCCAACATCATTTTAGCTGGAGAAAAATTAAAAACATTGCCTCTAAAAACTTGAACAAGACAGTGGCAATTTCTTTCACCACTTCTATTCAACACAGTCCTTGAAACCCTAGCCAGAGCAAAATTAAAAAAGAAAGAAATTAAAGGGATAGGAATAGGAAAAGAAGAACTCAAACTATCCCTATTTGCCAACAAGATTCGAAGCCCCCAAAAAACTCCACAATAAAGCTCCGAGAACTCATAAATGAATTCAGTAAAGTAGCAGGATATAAAAATTAACACCCATAAATCAATTGCATAGAATGATGAATCAGCTGAAAGAGAAATTAGTAAAACAATCCATTCACAATAGCCTCACAAAACAAAAAAAATATTTTAGAATCAATCTATCAAAAGAGGTGAAAGACCTCTACAATGAAAACTGCAGAACACTAAAGAAAGAAATTGAAGAAGACCTTAGAGGATGGAAAGATCTCCCAGGCTCCTGGATAGGCAGAATTAGTACTGTCAAAATGGCCAAGCTATCAAGAGCATTAGGCAGATTTAATGCAATTCCTATTAAAATCCCAATGAAATTCTTCAAAGAAATAGAAAAGGCAATCATGGAATTCTTTTGGAAAAATCACAGACCTGGAGTCACCAAACAATCCTCAGTGAGAAAAGTGGAGCAGGAGACATCACAATGCCAATTAAATTATTCAATAGAGCATAGTAACAAAAAAGGCTTGGTATTGTCATCAAAACAGACATGAAGACCAATGGCATAAAATAGAAGACACAAAGACAAATCCACATAAATACAGTTGTACTAGACAAAGTCACCATAAACATACATTGGAGAAAAAATAGCCTCTTCAACAGATGGTTCTGGGAAAACTAGAAATCCATATATACAAAAGGAAAATTAAACCACTGTCTCTTACCCTGAACAAAACTCAACTCAAAGTGGATCAAGGATCTAGACATAAGACCAGGTCTGTACCTACTGGGAGAAAAGTAGGCACTACTCTCCACCATGTCAGCTTAGACTCCTAAAATGCAAGAAGCAAAATCAAGAAATCCAGAAATAGGATGGTATCAAACTAAAAATCTTCATAGCCAAGGAAATGAGCAAGTACATGAACAAAGAGCCTACAGAATGGGAGAAAATCTTTGCCACCTGCACCTCAGATAGACCATTAATCTTCAGGATAAAAAAAGAACTCATAAAACATAATACCAAAAATGCGAATAACCCAGTCAATAAATGGGCTAAGGAACTGAACAGACACTTCACAGAAGAAATATAATCCATCAACAAATATATGAAAAAAAAATGTTCAACATCTCCAGCACTTAGAGAAATGCAAATTAAAACTACACTGAGATTCCATCTAACTCCAGTCAGAATGGTAAAAATAAAAGTTGGCTAAGATGTGGGGAGAAAGGTACTCTCATACATTGCTGGTGGGACAGCAAACTGGTGCAATCATTCAGTAAATCAGTATGGAGATTTTTCAGAAAACCACTATTTGACCCAGTTATTCCACTCCTTGGCTTATATCCAAAGGACATAAAATCAGCATACTACAGAGACAGTTACATTGATGTTTATAGCAGCTCAATTCACAATAGCCAAGCTATGGAACCAACCTAGGTGCTCCTCAAAAATTGTATGGATAAAGAAAATATGGTCTATATACATAGTGGAATATTATTCAGCCATAAAGAAGAATTAAATTATGACATATACCGATAAATGGATAGAACTAGAGACTATCACGCTAAATAAAATAAGCCAGTTCCCCAAACCCAAAGGTCAAATGTCTCTCTGATACATGGATGCTAACACACAATAAGCGATGAGGGAGGAAGAATAGAAGTTCATTGAATTGGACACAAGGTAATGGATGGAAAGGAGAGGGAATTGGAATAGGAAAGATGGTAGAATGAATCAGACAAAGCTTTTCTATGTTCATACATGAATACAAGATCGGTGAAACACCACACTTGTACAACCACAAGAATTGGGTACTAAATATAACAAGTTATATTCCATGTGTGTGTAATGTGTCAAAAATACACTCTACTCTCATGTATATCTAAAAAGAACAAATAAAAAGAAAAAGAAAACAGATATAGTCCCTGAAGTCAAAGAATAAGTTCATACACACAGATATATGCACACAGACATATATAAATACAAGTCATGCAGATAAACATGTTGTGAAAGAAGTAAAAATGGTGCTGTGTTAGAAGCTAATTAGATTAGAATGAAGGAAGTAATTTCTCTAAAGTGGTTAGAAAAGCTTGTGAAGAAAAAAAAACGGATAGAGGAAGTCACCATTGTATGTCAAGCCATAAAACAAGTCCAATAAATCTATATTTTTTAACTTTTTAGTTGTTTTAATTAGTTATACATGATAGTAGGATGCATTTATGCACTTTGATATATAATGGGAAGAAGGGCACACTCATACATTGCTGGTAGGACTGCAAAGCAGTATGGAAATTCCTCAGAAAACTCAGAATAGAACCACCATTTGACCCAGCTATCCCACTCCTCAGTTTATACCCAAATGACTTAAAATCGGTATACTACAGTGACCCAGACATGTCAATGTTTATAGAAGCTCAATTCACAATAGCTAAACTATGGAACTAACTTAGGTGCCCTTCAATAGATGAATGGCTAAAGAAAACGTATCTTACTATATTGTAACTCCACTATAAGTCAACAGCAATAGGTAGTAGAAAGTCTCCATATATCATTTCAATTAACTAGTAGTGAAAGAAGAAATTACAATGGACATTATCAATTTTGGACTAAATAATAGTGAAAATAAAGACACATCAAAACTGTAGGATAGGGGCTGGGTCTGTGGCTCAGTGGCAGAGCATTTGGCTAGCATGTGTGAAGCACTGGGTTTAATCCTCAGCACTGCATAAAAAATAAAGGCATGCTGTCCATCTACAACCATTAAATTTCTTAAAAAAAAAACTGTAGGATATAGATGATGCTAGGCTTACAGGGAAATATGTAGCATTATATTCACATGTTATAAAAGAGAAATATTTAATCAGTTATTGATGTGATTTAACTCAATAATTTAGGAGGGGAAAAATCAGCAATCACAAAGACAGTGGGAGAAAAATTAATAAAGCTGAGAACCAAAGAGTAAGAAAATAACTAAGAATGACAAAATGTTTCTTTTTAAAGTCTTATGCAGTTGATAATGGTTTGGCCTGTTAAGTAGTTGATGAAGAGAAAGACAATAGAGAGGCAGGGGGATCATGCAGACAAGAAGAAATAACAAATGAACACTGTCAGGAGTGTAGGAGATATTAGCTTACACAGCCATTAAAAGGATAATGAGGATATTATGATCAAATTGATGACAAAAGCTTGAAATTATGGACAAAATGGAAAAATTCCTAGAATTCAAAAATGTTCTTCAAAGTGGAAATAAGAAATATTATGAGAAAACACTTATTTAGAGAAATAAAAATCATAGTTAACCACCTATCCACAAGTCACGACATACATATGTCCATAAATACTGCAAGCTCAGATGATTTTACTGGTACTTCCTCTGAATATTTAAAAGATACAAAATTTCTTGCAGAAGACAAAAAAAAAAGAACTTTTAAAAAAAAAACATTGAATGAGGTCAAAATAAACTCTGTTAGAACTTAAGATACCAGAATAAAGGAAAATTAAGGACAATTTTACTCTGAAACACAGTCACTATTATAAAATTTACTAGAAAACCAAATACAGTGATTTACAATGTTATTTAGTTGAGTGTCTTTCAGAAATCAAAGACATTTTGGCATTTCAAAATTAATATAAGTTACTATATCTATGCAACAATTGTGATCACTAAAATAAATGATAAAAAAATCATTTGACAAAAATCAATATCCAGTGATAATAAAGCCTTTAATATACTAGAAATAGTGAGAATATACTAATCTGAATTAAGATTTCTACTAAAATTTATCATGAGCATCAATCAGGAGTTCCTAGTTATAGGAAAGAAAGAAAGAGAGAGAGATGGAGGGAAGGAGGAAGAACTGTACCATATGTAGATTGAAAAGGAAGAAACAAAATTATTTTTTGAAGAGGACACATAGAAAATCCAAAATCTATCTAGACATAAATTTTAAGAAGTATTTCAGAAAGCTTTATGTGTATAAAATCAATATAGATATCAGTTATATGTCTTTTCATTGGCAACAAAATGTTGGAAAATAAAACTTTAGAATAATACCTTTTATAATAGCATCAGAAAACATAAAATACTAAAAAATAGACCTAAAAAAAAGATGTGAAAAACCCCTGAGCCCAGAAAAATATAAAACTATACTGGGAGAAATTAAAGACTCTCTAATCAAAGGAAGGGAAATATAATGCTCACAGATTAAAAGACTTTCCAAAGTGATGTGTAGTTTCAATGGTATTCCAAGGAAATACTGATAAGTATTCATGTACACTGTAAGTATTTAAGTATACTATGTCTAATTGAAGCTCCTGAGAATATCACAGTTACGGTTACAAAATACTAATGCTCTTTCTTTTTCTTCCTCCTTCTTTCTTCTCCTTTGTCACTGTGTATGTGAATAGATTATGTACATACATACATACATGCACATTTATGTAATATATCATAGACACACACATGCACAAGCTAAAGAAGAGCTAAGTGGTCTTGTTTGAGTCACAGTCACAATTTGGGTATCTCTGATAAGATGGTGAGGATGAGGTAGTTTGAAGCAAAGTTTCTGTAGGCCTCCTCCAATCCTGTAAGTAAGTGTATAGTGTTTCAGGTTACCTAATATATAAAATGAAAAGTTGAAAATCTAAACAAAAATGTCAGTAAAGGTCTATTAAGTGCAAAATCTTTTCTAAATAAAGCAAATTTTACATGCTTATCAATATTAGTGTTGATACACAAAAAGATAATCCAACAGAGTAGTAAATTATGCATCACATGATATTTGTTTGATCTAAAGATGGAACATTCTCTGTGTTGTATCATCTCACTGACGATCTTTGAGCAGAGACCAATTCAGGAAGATTCTCATGCCCAAATATTAACTGTGACAGAAATAGTGATAATAGACTATTTAAAAATTGAAACTAGATAGCAATACTAATATTTTTTTAAAATATATATATATATATATATATATATATATATATATATATTAGTTGTAGATGAACACAATACCTTTATTTTATTTATTTATTTTTATGTGTTGCTGACAATCAAACCCAGTGTCTCACACTTGCTAGTCGAGCACTCTACCACTGAGCTATAGCCTCAGCCCCGAACATTTTAATATATAATAATGAATTGGCTAAAACTATTAGACAAATTTGTCCTACAAATTCAACCTACAAATTGAAGGATCTTTTATTTATATTCCTAATAAATTTTACATTCTTTATATTAATAAACATCAAACATTTATGCAGACATTCACTAGTTTGAGTGTCTGTGTAGAATAAATTAAACACATTAATAGATTTTAAAAAAAGAAAACTTTGGAATGCCATGAGAGAACTTGAGGTAACCTATCTTAGGGTGATATTTTAACATTTATTAACCACAGAGGAACACAAAGTGCAGGAGAGTAAAAATATTAAGACAAATTGTCTTACTTTGTGAAATTTGAGTTTTGAGTTTATATTATAGTAAAAAAATTGATTCAATTAAACAAAACAATTAACAAAATATCTGTTGATATTTTTTAATTCAAATAATTTCACAGCATTGTCTTTTATATATGTGTGTGTGTGTGTGTGTGTGTGTATGTATACTTAACATACATATGCTTATGTAATAAAAATCTCTTCTTTTTTGAGGAGAAAGATTTTTAGATATTTAACTTCATAGATCATTAGATAATGCTTACAGATGTAAATCCTCTCTAGGATACCAAGGGACATATTTTAACTTAAAGAAATAATTATAATAAATTTAAAGAATTTTAGCTCTAGAACTCTTGTTAAATTATCTCCAATACTAAAAGCAGGAATGATTAAGCAATGGTTTTTGACAGAGCAGACTACCTCTCTTGCTTGTTAGGATTTTTTAAATCTATGTATGATACCTAATATAATGAAGAAACTCAATTTTTAATTGTACTTGATTTTAGTTCATTTAAATTCAAACAGCCAATTGTGGCTAGTTGTATAGTTACAGCATTGAATACCATAAGGTTATCTATATTCTGCCCAATAACAAACTGGCTACATATCTTGCAATAATCTGTCTGAAAAAGTACCATAATATTTCTAGAAAGATGTCCAGACATGGCTTTTTACCTCCTTTCCAATGTTAGATCTCTTCCTTAATCTGTTATTTTCTTTTCTTGGCATTATTCTTTAATGAAAAACAATGAATTATGTATATAAATTTACAGCAGCTTATGAAAGGAGAAGTTATTTAAAACATGTGCCTGTGCTTCCTGAAATGGTTTCTAACCTTTGCATTTAGAGAACAAGCTAAGAGATGGCATTTACAAAGATTTCTTGGGATGTTATTAGCATTAACTATTTAAGACATGCTCTATGGAGTGTTTTTTAAAAAGTGACTTTTCTCCCATTGGCAGTAAGCAAAAATTGGTCTTGTTATATAAATCAAAAAGCAGGCCTCAAGTCCAGGTCCCTTGATTTAACTCTCAAAATAAACATTTGTCAATGTCCTTTGTACAGAGTCTCTCTCTCTCACCTACCCTATATGACACTGTGAGCTAGAACTATCCACACAGACTCTTCTTATACGTTGCTTAGTCTAATACTAAGGTTGAGCAGTTGCTGCCACAGAAGCTAAAGTTGGTGAAAAATGCTGCCATTTAATTTTTGAGTTCTGAATTTCCATTTCTACCACAGCATCTTCTTTTTTATTATATATATATGTGTGTGTGTGTGTGTGTGTGTGTGTACATATGTATATACATATATACATACATAAAAGATAAATATATATATCTATATTTCTCTTTTTTCCCCACTGTTGCCCAGTTCCAAAAGTCACCAGAAAAACTATCTGGGGAAGGAGATAATTTAAATAGTCAAACAGCATGTAAACAAGATGAATCTCACGGACAGCTTTTACACTCTGCATTCACCCTGTGTTTGGCATTCAGAAGGCACCGTGCAGCACCATTCATTGTTCACTGACCCGGCTATGGAGGCAGACAGGAGTGGCCGTGGGTCTCAGCTTATGTTTACTGTGCTGTTGGGTAAGTTATTTAAACTCTGTGTATGTAAGTTTTTTCATCTGCAAAATGAGAACATTAAAAGATGCCTCAGGAGATGGCTGTTAGGACTATTTAAATAACACATATGAATTTGTCACCAAGTTGTTGACATACAGTCTCCAAATAATAGTCCTTACAATTTTAAAGGACAAAATTAATAAATATAAGTGTAACTTATAAATATAACTTATAAGTGTAACAATGATTTCAGGAATATTCGTCATCCAGTTGTGTGTCCCTGCCTAATTTCCTGTGTTGAACTCCGTTTTTAGTTAAATTTGTATATTGTTTTCAGGTGCATTGAATACATCAGTTATTTGAATTTGAAAATAGATATTACTCTTACAACATTATCTAGTCAAAAATTTTCTTTGTATTACTTAGTCCAGAGACTGAATTTGTATTTAGAATGTTTTCATCAAGTGTATCAAGATGTAGGCTGGGGAACTTTATGTGTAATATCAAATTAGAAAAAATTTTTTATATAAATAGGAACTCTGCATATTTACCAAACATATATAAAGTGTGCAATCTGATGTTTTGGCAAATGATGTGCACATGTGAAATGATCACTATAATGAAGCTAACTAACATATTCATCACTACAAATACTTAAGTTTATTTCTTCTCTTCATTTATGTGTGGGGTGGAAGCAAACCCCTAAGATCTATCTTCCTAGAAAATTTTAAGTATACCATGCAGTATAGTTAACTGTAGTCACCATGCAGTGTATGAAATCTTTAGAACTCATTCATCTTGCCTAACTATTGAGGGTTATCTAAGAGGCAAAAGGTAACTAGTACCAGTAAAGATGTGAAGAAAAAGAAATATTTTAATATTGTTTATGGAAATGTAAGTTGGTTCAACAATTATGGAAAACAGTATGAAGATTCCCCCAAAATTAGAAATAGAAATAGAAACACCATATGTTCCAGCAAACCGCTCTTCTGGGTACATATCCAAAAGCAATGAAGTCTAGATCTCAAGATAATCTATACTCCCATTTCCATCACAGTGTTATTGATGGCAGGCAAGACATGGAAACCCCTATAATGTGTACTAATGCTAAATGGATAAATAAAATTGTATGTGTGGCAGAAGATCAGATATCCTTAAAAATGAATGAAATCCTGATGTTAGCAACAGATGGTTGAATCTTGAATCTTGAGGACATTTGTTCAGTGAAATAAGCCATATCCAGAAAGACAAATATTGAATAATCTCACTTACCTACAGAAGACAAAATTGTCAAACTCACAGAAGCAGAGGGTTTCCAAAGGTGGGAGGGAAGGGGAAATGTGAAGATGTTGGCCAAAGGATGCAACATTCCAATTAGGCCAGATATAAGTAAATTGTGAAACATATGGCTTTTTAAAATTTGTTGGTTTTAGAAATACACAACAGGAGGGTGTATTTTGACATATTATAAATACATGGAGTGCATCCCACTCCAATCCGGATCCCATTCTTGTGGTTGTATATGATGTGGAGTTACATTGGTTGTGTATGCATATATAAGCATAGGAAATTTATGACTTATTAAGACTTATTCTACTGTCTTTCCTATTCCTATCTCTCTTCTCTTCCCTTCATTCCCCTTTGTCTAATCGAATGAGCATCTATATTTCCCCTCCCTACTATCCTTAGTTATGGGTTAGCATCCACATATCAGAAAGAACATTTGGCCTTGGATTTTGGAGATTTGTTTATTTCACTTAGTATGATAATCTCCAGTTTCATCCACTTGTCACTAAATGCCATAATTTCATTCTTCTTTATGGCTGAGTAGTATTCCATTGTGTATATAGACCACATTTTCTTTATCCATTCATCTATTGAAGGGCACTTAGGTTGGTTCCATAGCTTTGCTATTGTGAATTGAGCTTCTGTAAACAATGATGTGGCTGGATCACTATAGTATGCTGATTTTAAGTTCTTTGGGTATATACTGAGGAGTGGGATAACTGGGTCAAATGGTTCTTCCATTCCAAGTTTCCAAGGTATTGCCATACTGAAGTCATTTTTAAACATAAATGTATGTGAGTGTTGGTAGAATGAATAAAATCTAACCATATGCTAAATGTGATTAATGTGAAAGATTAGAAGTGGCAGGCAAGTCCATCAATAGCTTTGGCAGATGTGAAGACATGCCAAAAGTCTCTGCATATCCTTCTGTGAATTGTGCCCTTTGGTGGTGCAGCCATCTGAGGTCCCTCCAGGATGATTTTGTGCAAAATCAGCATTCCTGGTTCTTTGGATCTTAGAAGCAGCCTCTTTGGCCTCTTTTTTCCTCAGATTTCTGCTATGTAAATCTCTAATTCCTTACATTAAATCACTTCCTGCTTGAGACAGTTATTGTACTTTGTCTTCAAGACTGAATCTGATTTCAGCAACACCCAAGTTTAACATTATCACAACTGCACTGGTCCTTTTTCTTTCCAATGTACCCTATTTGCAGGATTTCATTGATTAATGAAGTTTTGGTATTTATTGGTCATTAGTGTCATCTTTTACTCCTCCTTTTTTGAAATCATTGTACAAAAGATATAAATTCCACAACATTGGCATGACTTAAGCAAATCTCATTTGTATTTTCATACTTGCTTCCTGAATAAAAAATGTTAATATCCCTGACCAATGCTAATTCTTAATGCTAAAGAACTTGCTTGGTCTTCATTTACAACCCCTTCAACAATACATTATTTTCCTTTTTTCTCTCCCTATTCTCTTTGTTGAAATATATTCAAAGTTTGAACAGGGTTATTTTGTATGTGATGCGAGGTGTGTTTTCTCTGAGCTGGGTTGGGGGTGTAGCTCAGCAGCACCCAAGCATGTCACAGAAACTGAGGGTAAAACAACAATCACAACAGCAGTGAAGATACACAGCATTAAAATAAATAGCAGGTGTCAAACATGGTATCTACAACACTAAGATCAACAAAAAAAGAGTGTGGGGTCAAAACAATAGCCACAACAGCAAATAGCTTTGAACAAAACATAGCATTAAAGTAAATGCCAGGTGTCGACTATGACATCCACAATCCTAATAGCCACAGCAACATACATGTTAGGGTCAGAAATTACACAAACTAATAGTTTTAAAAGATGATAGATAGAAGTGCAATTCATTAAGAGAAAAGACAGTGGGTAAGGAAGCCAAAAGAACAGTTGTAATATTTAAAAGAGGAAAAGTCAGAAAGCAGAAAAGAGCTAAAAAATGAAGGTCAAAATGGAGGAAAATAATTTTTAAAAATGAAACAATATTTGCAATGCTCTTCAGTGTTCCCACAGCAGTAAGCTCCAGCATGGCCTCCCCAAGATGGCGCCCTACCTAAGCTCTCCACTCACAAGTTGAGAAACATGGAGCAATTTTCAAACACCAGCTCACTATGTAGCCTCTGATTCCACTAAGATCATACTGCCTTTCCGTTATCTAAGTATTTATTATATTTCCCTCCCTTTCCCTACATGTTACCCTCCCCTCTGTGGTGATCCAGAATTGCTGCCACCACCAGCTTGGCACTGATGTATTCTTTCTTGTTCTCTATTTAGAACACCAGAATTTCTGGGTCTCTCTGAGTCTCTGGTTGTCCAATATTGAATTTTAGGGAATTCCCTCAGTCGCCCAACTGGCTGAGAATTAGTAGTCACTCCTGAGTTCCAGAGATACTATGAAGTGCAGCCCTCTTCTACATCCTGTCCCACTTAACAGCACTGTTTTATGTAGCCTTATGTGCTTCACTAGGAAGGAGAGATAATAAAGCTGTACAAACCTTGTCACTGTGGTGAACATGCCTTATACCTTTGAGCAAAAGCATTTCAGCTCATCACTCTTCTTTCTCGGTTTATGCTGAAGAAACTGGGCACAGCCTCTCTCTGAAATACCCTTGGGGAATGGCTGCAAGTCAACATGGAACTTTGATTTGTGCCAGTGACACAATTATAAAACAAGTTTCCATGGAAAACACTGATTGGTTCTGTTTGAACACCCTTCTCTCACAGCATGCATGATTCTATTGTTTACAGATCATCTAAAGAGTGTCATATGCCAAAAAAATAATCGAGTGTATTGTTCTTTTTTTTCCTTAATGAACTATACTTTGCTTTTCCTGTTGAGAATCACAGTTTGGAAAATAAATTCTAGAGGAAAACAACTTCCCAAGATAGAATGGAAAATACTAACTTCAGCGTATGACTATCTGACACAGTTAATTCCCCTCAGGAATTTCTTCCTTAATGAACTCTTTCTAAGCCAATGAAGAACAGAATTTTTGAACTAGAAATAGTGGAAAACTCTTGGCATGTTTAACAACTTATTTTCCAAAACTAACTAATTATCTTCAAGTTATAAATATTTTTTGCTTATACAAATACATATTGTGTATGTATTTTTTTAAAATATTTTCTCTGTAAAATAAACTAGAAAGTAAAATCCTGATTATCTTATTCTCTGCAAGTAACCCAAAAGAATAATACAAAATTTTTCAAATATTTAATATCATAGATGGTAGCTGAACATTTGTAGGTTTGGCTACCATTATTAGGATTGCCTTGGAATTTTAAAGAACTTTGAATAAATCAAAATTGGTATTTTGATTAAGGATCAGAACAGGCATCATTAATTAGGCTGTGTTGATACAGGATCCTCTTAAATGTCCGATACAGACAAGCCCTTTCTACAATAACCTTGAATAATTACAGAAACAGCAGTCTAATTTGTATTTATTTTGTTTCTTCTGTTCTCATGTGACAATGGAGTGGATAATTGCTCTCCAAAGTAGCCTGTTACATCCACAGTTAATTAACTGCAGTCATTATCTACAGGACTTTTCTACACAATTCAGGTATCACAAATGAAATTTGCTTCATCATTTGAAGTGTGCAAGCATATTATATTCAGTAAATATGCACTATGATATATGTTAAGTCCACTCTATTGTGATTATCTTCTGGAATTATAGAAGCAAAGAAGTAATCCTTTCAGGAACAATTTGCTTGAATTTTTCTTTGTAACAATAGTCAAATCTATTTTTTTTTTAATTTTGAAAGTGGTGTATACTTTTAAGCAACAATATTAAAGTCAGAGTGAGTACCCAGAATATGTTTGAACAAGCAGTAAAATCATAATTCAGCCACTCCCCACTCTTTCCATCTCTAAGAACCCTGGAAGGTATCAAGTATGTTTAAAGCAATGCCCCACAGCCTCCAGAGCAACCCCTGTCCTCCTCCCTATCTGACTGTCTGTCTGTCTATCTATCTATCTATCATCTATCTATCTACCTATCTATCATCTCTTTATGCAAAGTCATTTAAAAAGCTGGGATTTCTTTGCCCCATTAAATTTGGGCCACAGTAATAATGCGGCAAAATGAGGCTTTTATTAATAATTAATAAAAGGCAAATATCTCAGGCTCTAATTTGTTGAAGGTTTTGTGAAGAAGAAAAGCTTCCAAAGAGATAATGAAGGTCATAGAAGAAGAGGCATCGTGATAGGAGGTAGTTGGTCTCAACTTCTTAAGTCATAGGACTGCTGCTAGCTAAAGTGATAGAGATGTGAAAGAGAGTAACAGAACAGGGTGGGTAATCCAAAGATGAAAATTTGCCATTATTAAATTCTGAGATTGTCCTCTCAGAACCACATCTCCTAACTATCCATTACTTTACTGAAATTAGGGAAAATTTATTTAAAAATGGGGGCGGGGGAAAGACACTTGAACCTTCCTTTGTTAACAAATAGTTTTCATGAGTATAGATTTTATTTTTCCTTATTTCATGTCACTTGATGAGCAAACACTTACAACTGAATGGTCCATAAAATTTAGACACAAATTATAAATTAAACAGTTTATTAAATCACATGAAATGTCTTGTTTCCTTAATTCTTAGTTTGAAAACTTTTTGAGGAAGTATCCTTCAGCATTAGCCTAAGAATGATCCTTAGAACTATATGGGTTGGATCCATATGTTATTGATTAAATGTATAAGAACTATAGCATAAATTTAAAGAGAGAAGAGCAGGAAGATCCTGTATCCTCTATAACCAATGGGAATTTGAAGTAAGAAGATTCTGTATCCTCTGCCTCCAGAAGGCGGACATAGGAGCTAATGTCCTTGAAATCCCAATTTTATTAGGGTGCTTAAGTCCTTATGTAACTCTATATTTTTCACTGCTACCAATACTTTACCCTTTAAAATAAAATGTCAAAATTTCTAAAACCAAAAAGAATAACAAACATTTCAAAATATATCCTCAAGATAATGAACATGACACTCTATTCTTATTTAGTTTATACATTGGTGATTATTATTCAATAGTAAATATGATTCAGTAGATACTGAATATAAAGATTACTAGAATTTTTAGGTCGGGAATAATAAATAATAATATTTATTTATGATAAAAATCATAAAACCTTGATGTTAGACATGCAGGTTAATCAGAAGTAATGAACAAGATATTTTTTCTTCATGCAAATAATTTGTATTGAAAATCAAAGCAAATTATTAGAAATGAAAATTTAATGTGCAAATTGCCAAGGAGATGTGGCTTAAAGATCAGAAAGCACAGATGACAATATTGCTCTAATATTTACATAATTTGGTAAAATTCACCAAATTATGTCAGGTGCATCTACAATTACATACTTTGAATCCCACTATTGTGTATTATTATAATTTGCCAATTAAAAATAAAATAATTTTTAAAAAATAATTTTAAAAAAATGCCCAACAAACAAAAAATATTCAGTAATTTAACATCACTACACATTAAGGAAATGAAAATAAATATCAGTATGAGATATACTTCCTATGCAAAAGGATAGCTATAATCAAAAGAATTAATAGAAAATAAATATTGATGAATACATATGTACATATATATATACATATATGACTGGTGGACATGTAAAATGGTTCATTTATTTTTGAAAACAAATAGAGGTTTCCTCAAAAAGTTAAACATAATTACATTATGGGGTGCTGTGTTGTAGCTCAGTGGCAGAGCACTTGTCTAGCATGTGTGAGGCACTGAGTTTCATTCTCAGTAATATATATACATATAAATTCAAAGTGAGAAGAGTAGGAATTTTTATATATATATATATATATATATATATATATATATATATATATATATATATATATATAAATTACATTATGGTCCAACAATTTTACTCCTAGATACATACCTCAAAAAAGTAAAAACCAAGTGTTTGAACAAATCTTTAAAAATAAATACTCATAACACTATTGACAAGAGACGTAAGGGGAAACTTAGTTGTTTCAACTAATTATCAACTAATTTATCAACTGATAAATGTATAAACAAAATGTGGTATCCCCAAACAGTAGAATATATTTAGTCATAGAAAGAATGAAGTAGTAGAATATTGTACACATGAATGAATCTTTAAAGCTTTATATCAAGTGAAATAAACTAAATACAAAAAGTCATACATTGTATGACTACATGTGTATGAAACATCCAAAAAAAATGGGTCAATGGGAAAGAAAAGGAAAATACTGGTGCTCAGGGATGCATAGAGGAAGAACAGGAAATGACTGCTAAATGAGACCAGGGTTTTGTTTAAGGTGATGAGAAGATTAAACATAGATAGTGGTGATTGTAGCATAACTGTGAATTTACTAAATGACACTGAATTACACACTTTAAAATAATAAATGTTACATATACCACAAAAATATATTAGGAAAAGAAATGGAGTTCAAGAAAGTAGTTGGCCTCAGATGAAAATAACTATCTATCCAAAAAATTACATTTTTTAAATTTCTTTGTAGTCTATATCACTTGCTAAAAGAATACTGCCTTGGGAGCTTATTGAAGCTTTTCCTGCTTTAAAAAACAAAACAAAACAAAACAAAACAAAAAAACATCTGCCTTGGGAAAAGAGGACACAGAGACTAATCCACATAATTACAGTTATCTTATATTTGACACAGGCACCCAAAGTGTACATTGGAGAAAAGATTGCCTCTTCAACAAATGGTGCTGGGAAAATTGGAAATCCATATGCAATAAAATGAAATTAAACCACTATCTCTCACCATGCACAAAACTCAACTGAAAGAGGATCAAGGACCTAGGAATTAAACCAGTGACACTGCATCCTTTAAAAGAAAAAGTAGGCCAAATCTTCAACATGTCGGATTAGGCCCCAACTTCCTTAATAAGACTCCTATAGCACAACAATTAATATCAATAATCAATAAATTGGATAAAGAATTAATGGGAAATAAATATTAATGAATTAATAGAAAATAAATATTGATGAATACATATCTACATATATATACATATATGACTGATGGGCATGTAAAATGGTTCAGTTATTTTGGAAAACAAATTCTTCTCAGCAAAAGAAACAATCAGTGAGGTGGATAGAGAGCCTGCTAATTGGAAACAAATTCTTACCTGTCAGATAGAGCGCTAATCTCTAGAATATATAAAGAACCAAAAATTTTTACACTAAAAAAACAAATAACCCAATAAATATATAGGCCAAGGAACTGAACAGACACTTCTCAGAAGATAAACAATCAATCAACAAATATATGAAAAAATGTTCAACATCTCTAGCAATTAGAGAAATGCATATCAAAACTACTTTAAGATTTCATCTCACTCCAGTCAGAATGACAGCTATTAAGAATACGAACAACAATAAGTGTTGGTGAACAACAATAGTGTTGGTGAGGATATGGGGGAAAAGGCACACTCATATATTGCTGGTGGGACTGCAAATTGGTGAAGCCAATATGGAAAGCAGTACAGAGATTTCTTAGAAACCTGGGAATGGAATCACCATTTGACCCAGCTATTTCACTCCTCAGTCTATACCCAAAGGACTTAAAAACAGCATACTACAGGGACATAGCCATATCAATGCTTATAGCAGCACAATTCACAATAGCTAAACTGTGGAACCAACCTAGATGTCCTTTAGTATATGAATGGATAAAGAAAATGTGGCATATATACACAATGGAATATTACTCTGCAGTAAGAGAGAATAAAATCATGGCATTTGCAGGTAAATGGATGGAGTTGGATAATATAATGCTAAGTGAAATTAGCCAATCCCCCCACCCCGCAAAAAAAAAACAAGTGCCAAATGATTTCTCTGATTTAAGGATGGTGATTTATAATATGCTGCAGGGTGGGAAGGGGATTAAATAATCTCTAGATAGGGCAAAGCAGAAAAGGAGGAGAGGGAAAGGGAGGGTCATAGGAGTAGAAAAGACAATGGAATATAAAGGTCATCATTACCCTAAGGACATGTGTGAAGACATGAAGGATGTGACTCCACTTTGTGTACAACCAGAGATATGAAAAATTGTGCTCTATATGTGTAATATGAATTGTAATGCATTCTGCTGCCATATATAACAAATTTTTTAAAATAAAAATAAATTCTGCCTTGGAAACCTATGAAGATTGTCTCTATATGGCCTAACATCACACTTCTCAGGGTTTCCTTTCAAACTCCAAATTAATTGCCTGAGTAAATGCTAGTCATGTTTGTTTTGTGATGCCTCAGAGAGTACATTTGTTTTTACATCTGTTGTTGATCTAATTTTTATTTAAACTTATTTATTTAGAAAAGAATAGTTGCTTTGGATGGTTGGATATTAACATCTCTTTAAGACACTTTTAAAATGACACATATCAATTGTACATCCATATTGTTCAGTGTCATATTTGCATATATGCATCCAACATGCACTGAACAAATCCAGCCTTTCTTTATCCACTTTTTCCTTCTCAACCTTCCCTTCCCAACCTCTAGTAATCAGAAGTCAACATTCAAATTGACTTTTTTTCTTTTTTTTTTCAACTTGTATATAATTAGAAAGAAACTGTGACACTTGTCTTTCTGTGTCTGACTTATTTCACTTAACTTTATATCCTCCAGTTTCACCCATTTTGCTGAAAATGATGATTTCTTCTTTGTAACTAAGTAATATTTCATTGTGTTTGTGTGTGTGTGTGTGTGTGTGTGTGTGTGTATATATATATATATATTTGTGTGTGTGTGTGTATATATGTTTTCACTCATCCATTGATAAACACGAAGGTTGACTCTATATCTTAGCTATTGTGAATAGTGTTTCAATAGACAGTGGTGCACAGGTATCTTTTTTCTACACTGATTTAATTACCTTTGGACATACACAAAGAAATGGAATAACTGGGTATCTCGGTAGATCTCTTTTTACTTTTTTGAGGAAACCTCAGACTGCTCTGCATAATGCTTGTACTAATTTACATAAAGAAGCTACTTTCAAAAGAGGAATGAAAATGGTGGTCCCCATAATTTTCTAACCATGATTCCTATTCACCCTCTTTCAGAGACTAAATGATAACAAATGAGGTTTTAGTTATGAATTTTTGACTTAAAATATTATCTCATGTATTAGGTTAAATATCAATCTTGTTGCTTGAGATATTCAGTAATCATCTCAAATAAAAAAGAAAGAAAAAAGAAGAAAGCTGTGCTTATAACACACATTGTAAAATTATTATTAAACTAAAAAATATTTTTATTGATATTTGTGAATATAGTAGCCAGTTCAAATAAATCCATTTGTGCTAGATAACATCTTTGTTAGATCAAACTCTGACATCATGCTTGATGTTAGGGCTTGAAATTTTTAGTTGACAGATGAATCACAGAGCTCTCAATTTTTCATGCCAGGATGAGCTTCTCCAGAGCCAGTTAACTTTAACCAAGTGCAGGTATTAAAATGAAGGTAAAACTGGCACAGTGGTGCAGGCCTGTAATCCCAGTGGCTTGGGAGGCTGAGGCAGAAAGATTGTGAATTCAAAGCCAGTCTCAGCAACTTAGCAAGGTTCTAAGCAGCTCAGGGACACCCTTTCTCTAAATAAAATCTTAAAAAGGGCTGAGGATATAGCTCAGTGATTCAGAGCTTCTGGGTTCAATTCCCAGTCTCGCCCCCGGAAAAGAAGGGAACATACTATCTAGCTTTCTGAAACATAAAATTCAGATGGTTTGCACTACACAGAAAACAACAAAGTTTAAAATATGACCTCTATGTAAACATATAAGATAGGTAAAATATAGAAAAATTAAGAATTCATGTCTACAATTCAAAAACTAAGATTTGGAAAATGAGTTAAATAAATAGCAGCAAAAATTATTAATATAATTTTTGCTGCTATAACAAAATAAATAAGACAGAATAATTTATAAAGAATAGAAATTTATTTTTTCACAGTCCTGGAGGTTGAGAAGTTCAAGAAGAGCAAAGGACTAGGAGGTTGATGCTTGGTGAGATTCTCTCTGCTTCCAAGAGAATCCCTTGCTGCCATGGTGGAAGGCAGAAGGCAAAAGAGATGATTGCCTCTGACTTTGTATAAGCTTCCCTTTTCTTACTTTATAGGGTCTGCCTCATAATATTTTCACGTTGACAATTAAGCTTCAATATGTGAATTTAGGGGAACATTCAGACCATAATAGGACAGAAGGATTTAAAAACTGAGATAAAACTTCAGCTTTAAGATATCAGTAAGAACAAATAGGAAGAAAGAAAAGAGGCACCTTGACAAGTGAGTCAGGCAACAGAAGCCAAAATTTGGGTGTCAAAATGAAAAGTGTAAATCCAAAAAATATTAAAGAGTCAGGTTTGACTGAGATGAAAAAAGAGGCCATATCTGGAGAAAGTACAAGATAAAAAAGTAAGAAAATTAGAAATGGGGAGAAGGTGTGGAAGTGGAGAAGCACAAATTCAAGAGTTATCTCCAAGAAACATTACCATATTCCAAGTGAAAGGAAGAGCAAGCAACAGAAGTTTCTAGCTTGGATTCCTCTGATCAGAATAACTGAGTGAGAACAGCAGTGATGTTAATTTTGTAAATGTTAGACTTCCAGAAATAGTTGGGTATCTAATTAAATGATACATCAGGAAATAGAAATAATACTTTCCAGAGTTTGTGTATACCTCTCCTGCTCCTCCTACCTACCCAACTATGAATCAGCCTCCTTATATCAGAGAAAACATTTGGCATTTGGTTTTTTGAAATTGCTAATTTCACTTAGCATTATCTTCTCTAACTCCAACCATTTACCTGCAATTGCCATGATTTTATTCTCTTTTATTGCTGAGTAATATTCCATTGTATGTATATGCCACATTTTTTATTATTCATTCATCTATTGAAAGGCATCTAGGTTGGTTCCACAGTTTTGCTATTGTGAATTGTGCAGCTATAAATATTGATGTGGCTGTGTTCCTATAGTATGCTGTTTTTAAATCCTTTGGGTATAGATCAAAGAGAGGGATAGCTGGGTTAAATGGTGGTTCCATTCCCAATTTTCCAAGAAATCTCCATACTGCTTTCCATATTGGCTTCACCAATTTGCAGTCACATCAGCAATATATGAGTGTACCTTTTCCCCTACATCCTCGCCAACATTTATTGTTGTTTGTATTCTTAATAGCTACCATTCTGACTGGAGTGAGATGAAATCTTAGAGTGGTTTTGAATTGTATTTCTCTAATTGCTAGCAATGATAAATTTATATATATATATATATATATATATATATATATATATATATATATATATTTGTTGATTGATTGTACATCATCACCTGAAGTGCCTGTTCAGGTCCTAGGCTCATTTATTGATTGGGTTATTTGTTTTTTGGTGCTTAGCTTTTTGAGTTCTTTATATATTCTGGAGATTAGTGCTCTGTCTGATGTGTGAAGGGTAAAAATTTGCTCCCAAGATGTAAGCTGTCTATTCACCTCACAGATTTTTTCTTTTGCTGAGAAGAAACTTTTTAGTTTGAGTCCATCCAAGATAAAGAGAAAATTTATTGATTCTTGATTTCAATTCTTGCAACAAAGGAGTTTTATTAAGGAAGTTGGGGCCTAATCCCACATGATGGAAATTAGGAACTACTTTTTCTTTCATTAGATGTAGGATCTCTGGTTTTATTCCTAGGTCCCTGATCCATTTACAGTTGAGTTTTGTGCATGGTGAGAGATAGAGTTTTAGTTTCATTTTGTGGCATAATATGAATTTTCAATTTTCCCAGCACCATTTGTTGAAGAGACTATCTTTTCTCAAATACATGTTTTCGGCACCTTTGTCTAATATAACTGTAATTTTCAGGCTGATTCATAGTGGGGTAGGGAGGGGGAGCATGGGAGGAATAGATGAACTCTAGATAGGGCAGAGTGGTGGGAGGGGGAGGGAGGGGGTATGGGATTAGAAATAATGGTGGAATGTGATGGACATTATTATCCCAAGTACATGTATAAAGACACAAATTGGTGTGAATATACATTGTATACAATGAGAGATATGAAAAATTGTGCTCTATATGTGTAATCAGAATTGTAATGTATTCTGCTGTCATATATAAATAAAATTTAATCTTAAAAAATATTACTTTCCCCACCAACTCAATTTATTTCATAAGTAAACATAATAGTCATTAAAGTATTTTCCAAATAACATAAAAATTGATTATGTATAGAAGATGTCTTTTTATTTCCAGTAATAACAATTATAATATACAAGGCTGACACTTGAGGAGGCTCAAGTCTAGAGAGACTCCTGAGTGACTCCTTGGAGATTAAAGTTAAAGGCATTTGTTAGTTTACTTGGTAATGAGGCAAGATAAAGAGCAAAAGATTCAATGTCCAAAGTTCAAAAAAGAATAAATATTAACTCTCAACAGGGGATTTAGGTTTATATACCTAGGTAAAGGTTGAGTTTTCCTTTTTGTCATGGAAGTTGAATTTCATGTTAATAAATTTCAGTATTTAGACATGATAGGCAACCTGGTGTATTTAAATTCTTCCACTATTATTACTAAAATATACATAGAATCAGACACAGGACCAAATAAAAAAAATTGGTTGGCCAATGATGTCATCATGTGTAAAGCAGTGGTTTCATTTTCAGTGACCCTTATGAAAGCAAAATAATGATTTTATTAACAGTTTTTAAGTTTACTGGCTTATTGTTTATTTAAGGCAGAGTGATATAGGAATGTGTGTGTTTGCAATACAATAGTATCTGATTAGAGAAATTACTCTGTTGATTTGCCTAGTGAAAGGATAAAGGAAGCTGATTATCCTTAGCTTTGATAAGTAAATTAAAACAGCTAAATGCTGTGGAGACTGAGATAATGCCTTGAGTGAATTAATGGCTAAGAAAATCAATAGGCTACAACTTTCTTGTTGGTAACAAGATTTAATATAAGCTTACTACAGAACAAAGTTGTTTTGCATGTAATTCCTCTCAGAAATTGATTGTCTTCCTGAAACACAATTCACTTCAGATTTCCCTTTCTTGCTATTTTGTATTCATAAACCAATATGGTGGTGTCTATTATAATTACTGTAGCTTTTAAAAGTACAGTATCAAATTTCAGAAAAGAGTTCTCTGAAATGTTATCTAGAAATTATTTTGTGTGGCATACAGACAAGAAAATGTAACCATATTTTTAATTTATAATATATTCAATGATGATCATATATTAGCTACAGGTTGGAAATGAAAATAAATAGCATAAATAAATGTAAATGTAAATTTATACAATTCAAAAATAGAGTGGCATTTAGATAAATTAGGTATTCTATAATAAGTCAGTGATATATAATGCTGATATAAAGATAGTGAACATATAAGTAATAGTTTTCTAGGGATATTTTACATAGTAAGCAAATATAGATTATGATATTTGCACAAACTTTTATAGAAACAACTCTTAATTCTATCTTCCCTATAAAGAATTATCATTTTCTCCTTTTCTTTTCAATTCAATTCCATGTGCTTGTGTGTGTCTCAACTACCTCAGCTTTCTGTGTGTGTGTGTGTGTGTGTGTGTGTGTGTGTGTGTTTGCCAGAGATTGGATTCAAGGTCTCAAAAATGCTAGGTATAAACAAATTCCATACTGCTTTCCAGAGTGGTTGTACCAGTTTGCACTCCTACCAGCAATGTCAGAGTATGCCTTTCCCCCCACATTCTCACCAACACATATTCTTGGTCATTGCCATTCTGACTAAAGTGAGATGAAATTTTAGTGTAGTTTTGATTTACATTTCTCTAATTGCTAAAGATGTTGAACATTTTTTTAATATATTTGGTGATCGATTCTATTTCTTCTTCTGTGAAGTTTCTGTTCAGTTCCTTAGCCCATTTATTTATTGGGTTATTTGGTTTTTTGGTTTGGGGGTTTTTGGGGGGATTTTTTGGTGCTAAGTTCTCTGAGTTCTTTATATATCCTCGAGACTAATGTTCTATTTGAGGTGCATATGGTAAAGATTTTCTATTGTTGTTTCCTTTGCTGAGGAGATGCTTAGTTTGAATTCATCCCATTTATTAATCCTTGTTTTTACTTCTTGCATTTTAGAAGTTTTGTTAAGGAATATCAGGTCCTAGACTGACTTGATGAAAATTTTGATCTATTTTTTCTTCTGTCAGACACAGGGTCTCTGTTCTAGTGCCTCAGTCTTTGATCCACTTTGAGTGAGTTTTGTGCAGAGTGAGAGCACTGTACCCCTGAGCTACATTATTAACCCTAAATAGCTCAGCATTCTGCTCCATTTAGTAATTCTTAGGATTTGCAAATAATATCAAGACACAGTTGAGAGTCTTAATTGTATTAAAAGTTTAAAAGTATTTATCATTTAAAAGTATTTATTTTTCAATTTACAATTGAAAGTTTTCTTTGGCCTTACAGAAAGCACACCAAACTATGGTACTTTTCTGAAATGGTAAACTCAAGTCTATTTGTATATATTTATCGATATATCTTCTCAAGTGTATAGTGCCTTTCTTTTTAACCTATGATTTTACTCATCCTTAAATAATATTAAGTAGAGGTCCTGCTTTGTTTGTGTTATTCATTAATATCTGGATAAAATGCAAGCCCTTTGAGTCAACTCAGCACTTATAAAAGTTGCCTGCTGCTCAATCAATTAATATTAATTGAATAAATGTTTATGTTAATACTTATTGAACTTGACAAAACCAAATAATATTTCCTTCAATTGGGAATACATTCTAATTTCCTATGCTTTGCTAACATTGTATTTTATTTCTGTCTCCATACATTGAATTGTATCAAAGAAAAATTATTAACTAATGCTAAGAAATAAAACCAAAAATGAAAATAAAGTCAAAATTTTATATAAACCTTTCTTTAAAAAATAAAACAAAAAGCCTGTTTTTGGAGTTTACTCTCCTTCCAGAGGTAGGGAGAGATACCTTAAAATTTAAAAAAAAAAAATTAAAATTAAAATTAAAAAGTGATTGCACTGGACATGTGTTAAAAATGACAAGGAAGACTCTATTCAAGATAGTTGCAATAGGAATCAAGAAAGACTATTACAGATGAAAACCCAAACTCAATGATGGAACTAAAAGGCAAGAAAGATTTTAAATGCTGTGGTGAGTTACCTGGAAAGTACTAGAAGACATTAGGGGTAGGAGGTTTGTCAATGTGATGAAGCCATCTGTATTTGCTAATTGCTTCTTACCTTCCCACTGAGATTAAAGACAGAGGCTTTCTATCATGCTTGATGATTTCATTTAAAAGAGAAGGCTCCCATGTCCTAGATAAAAGCATTCTAAGGTTGTAAAACTGGCAAGAGGCTGGGAGATTTACATCTTCAATAGGCAGACAGAAGATTTACAATTGAAAGTTTTCTTTGGCAAATGCTTTGTGAAAATGGAAGTTAGCTAGTCAAGAAACCAGACTAAAATTTAGTGGAGCTGAGGGGAATATTCATGCTATCTTGGTTAATGCATTTAGAAAGATCAGATTTAGAGTTGTGACGCTAGTGAATAGCTGTGAAATTCAGGAACTATTTCTCTGTCAGACATACTCCCCTATTGTTCCCATGTACAAAAATGTCTTCCTCTAAGTTGCCTTTGACTCTTAATTTTGCCTTATTATCTTTACTGAAGTTATGTGGAAAAAAAATCATTTAAGCTATCAAGCAATCTTTTAAAATCCATTTTTTTTCAGATTGATTGTTCAAAATCAGCAAAGTGGCAATGATGTAATATGAAGAAAAAATAAAAACTAGTTTTCAAAACTCTGGATTTTAAAGGCAATAATAATAGTGGTTAAGAAAATAATTTGTGTTATTGTTCAAATTTTGACTTACCTGGCTATGGTTTAGCCATGAGGTGTCTCAAAAAAGCTCATAAATGAGGCGATGCAAGAAAGTTTAAGGGTGAAATGATTGGGTTATGACAGCCTTAACCTATTCAGTACATTAATCCACTTGAGTGGATTAACTGGGTGGTAACTGTGGGAAGGAAGATTGTGGCTCCAGGAAGTATGTCACTAACAGTGTGTCTCTGAAGTATATATTTTGTCCCTGGTGAGCAGAGCTCTCTCTGCCTCCTGATTGCCATGTCTTGAGCTGTTTCCTTTTCTACACCCTTCCCCATAATGTTCTTGGACCCCAGGGATTTGGAGAGAGACTTCTGAAACTGTGAGTGCCAAAAACAATCTAACTCCTCTAAAATTGTTCTTGTCAGGTCTTTTGGTCACAGCAATGAAAAAGCTAAGCAAAACGTGCCCTTTTAGCTAACTGACTTTGTGCAAGCTATTTACGACACATTCTTTGTTTCCTCATCTTTAGGAAACAGATGCAGAGGATTAAGTAGATTAAGAGGATTAAGTAAATTAACATTAAGTTTTAAGAAGTGTAGCTGGCAGACCATGTTATTTCAATTCAGCATTTCAGAAATGAGAAAATTTAAAGATAATCTTCCTAAAAATAGATAAATAGGAACTTTTGAAACATATATTTTTTGAACTCTAATTCAAAATAATTTGTTACTTGCGTTTGCTGTTTGGAAACAAGTCTTAACTTCCCTATCATATGTTTTCTAAATGTAAGCAATCAAAAGAAATTCATACTGTACTAAGTTGATCCTCTTATTTCTAATATTGATATATAAATATGTATTTCAATGTATTTTGCACAGAAACCCCAAGTGTGACTATATGATCATGAACCAAAACATTATTTTTGATCAGATGAGTTTTTAACAATTTATGGTTAAGATGAAAGTCTATTTTCTCATACTGCCTTTCAGAGGAAGAAGTAGTAAATTCTTTCTCAGGGATTTTAATAACATAACACAAAAACACAATAAATCATTGTAAGAGATGCAAACAACTACAATTAAAAATTACATGCAAACTTGTTGCAGAAAATAGTGAAAAGATAGACAATGTAATTAAAGCTATAAATAAAAGTCTTATAAATTGTATAAATAAATAGAATTATATACCATAATAGACAGCAAGTAATTGAATATGTTTTTTTCATTAAAACTGTTTAATTATAACTTTCTTGGCAAGCAGCATTTTATTTTGAGAAAGTTTACATTTGTATTTTATTCTGACTTGAAAACAATTTTTTTATCTTCTTCCCTGAAATATTATCAAGATTAATTATAAATAGCATTATCAAGGAACTGATGTTTTATTTGTTTTTATTTATTTTTAATGTTTTTATTTATGCACTTTTCTAAGTGATAGAGAATTCCTAATTGTTTTAAAATTTTCTTTTGTAGTTGTATATGGACAGAATGTCTTTATTTTATTTGTTTATTTTTATGTGGTGCTGAGGATCAAACCCAGTATTTCACATGTGCTAGGCAAGTGCTCTGCTACTGAGCTACAGCTACAGCCCGATGTTCTGATTTTTATTGTGGAAGTGTTTTGTGTTTTCTTTTGTTTCCCAAAATAGTGCTACTAATTTTCACAAAGGCGGCAGAGGAACATTTTCCTTTTTTGTATCAGAAACACTTAAAATTTATAATTACAAGTCAGAAATACTTCTAATTTTTGATGTAAAGAATTTGATCAAAGAATGTTAATAATGGTGATTATGATAATAATTCTTAATGTTCATATAGTGAATTATTGTTCTAAAAAGAGTATACTATCTATCACATTTACAAAATACAAATTATACAGGAAAATGGCCATAAAATACAAAACAGATCAATGATTAATATAATTAGTATAGACAGTATAATAAATTAATAAGGAAACAAATGATAAATACTTCAAGAAAAAAGTATAAGTGTGGATTGTCAATTTATAATAAATTTCAATCCCAGGAAATTTTAAAAAGGCAAATTAAATTAAGTGCTTTTCAATTAAATTTGTTAAAAGAAAAAATACATGCGTATAGATATAATATTATCTTATAATAAATAAATAACAAAAATATGTTCAAAATTATCTGGACAAAATGAAATCAGTGAGGATATTTATTAAATATTAACCATAATATTTTTTAAAGACAAAAAAAAAAGAGTGCACAAAGAATACACCTTCCCTCACATGCATTAACCCATAAATGTTGTACATCATAACAGGTACCCCCTCAGTGAAAAAGTAATCTAGAAAAATAATCAACCTTTGCCAAGGGAGATAGCAACTAAATTTGCCTTGGTTATGAGTACAGTTGTTACAAGGCTGGGGTCTTCCAGGAAACTGAGGCAGCTCTGAAAACTCTTTTCAGACCCTGATTATTGAGATCAGATCAGACATGTCAGAGTAACAGCCATGAGTGTATTAGAAGGGATAAGAGGGAAGAGGGGACACTCTCAAGCAGAGTGAGTCCCACCAGAGAAGAGAGGGATGGCATGCCTATTCTGCTGTCCAGTTCCAGGGATGTTTCCAGAGAGTCCCACCTCTTGACTTTTGACTGACAGCAGGATGACATCAGATGTTCAAGTCCCCACTGCAATGAAACTGTAGGTCACTTTGGCCCATGCTGATCAGTTTTAATTAGAACCTATTTTTTTACAGATTTTTAGGGGAATTATTCTTCTGTCCCTGAGTTCTGGGATCGGGTGTGGTTAAAGATCACGAAAGTTCCCCCTTCGGGGTAATTTGTGTTCTTATTGTCAGCATTTCAGAATTGCATTTCTCCTGCCAATAACAGGTACTTTGCTGAGGAATGTAATATAGTCTGTTGACTAAGCCAAGCAGGACTGCAGGTAAATTGCTTTTTAAAAGTGAAAACACTTGGAGGTCAGCACAGTTGGACCCAGTGTATAGAATTATTTTCTTAACCTCATGTTCCCACCACTCACTTCTCTCTGTCCCATATCAGAATAATACAGAAAGTTAACCCATGAGAATTAGTATCCCATAGTAAGATCATGTGCAAGAATAATATTTAAATATTTAAGACCACATAGTTTAATAGCCCTAAATTAATTAACAAAATTAATTTAAATCAATTGTCCTAGATTGGGTAAAAACCCAACAAAGCCCATCTTCTCATTCCAGGTCTCACCAAATTACATGGAATATGACAGTGAAACCTGCAAACCACCAAATACAAAAGAGAAAACAAAACATCATTAAATAAATAACCAATAACAAAACTTCAAACTCTTCAGATGTTATAATTATCGGACACAAGTCATACAATGCAGCATGTGTAATGTTTTAAAGACATACATGAGAAAACAAATAACATCATCAAACAAGGAGATAACACCAAAATGCGTTAAAATATAAAAAATAAAATTTACAGAAACAAAAATGCATACAATGAATGAACGTTAACAACAGAACAAGGATGAATGCTAACAACAGAACAAGAACCTGTGAAAACATAAGTTAACTAGAAAATAGCTTAGAGGAAATTACCAGAAAGCAAGAGAAGAGCTGGGAAGAGAAGTAAGGACAGAAAGAATGAAGAGAAAAATGAAAAGTAAAGTAAAGGAAATAGAGGAGACTGAAAAATCTCACTTATCTCATTGGAGTTTCAGAAGGACAGAAGAGTAACATGAAGGGTAGGTAGTTCAAATAGATAATGGCTGAATTTTTCTTTCTTTGTTTGTTTCTTTTTTGTTTGTTTGTTTTGTTTTTTAAGATACTGGGGATTGAACTGAGGTTCGCTTTACCACTGAGCCACATCCCCAGACCTATTTTGTATTTTATTTAGAGTCAGTGTCTCACTGAGTTGCTGGGGGCCTTATTAAGCTGCTGAGGCTGGCTTTGAACCCAAGATCCTCCTGACTCAGCCTTCAGAGCCCCTGGGAATACAGGCATGCACCACCACTCTGGCTTGAATTTTTCAAGATTTCTCCAGAATCTGGAAATATGATGCCTCTTGTTCAGGGTAAATAAAATCAAACCCACAGTATCTTCAAAAGGTTGAGGAAACATATACTTGCATACATGTGAAATTCGATGCATGAATTTGACTGACAGAACAACAGCTGAAGAATGCATTTGAAAGAGAAGGAAGGTTATGCCAGAAAGAAGGTCTAAGAAGAAACACAGGATACGAATAGAAAATGGCAAATGTAGCATTAATCTAAATAAATACAGAATACATAAAATAAAAACGAAGCTTTTTTTCTCAACTGTACTGGATATCCCGACAATCCAACTGAAAACTATGGAAAATGTGAGCCAAAAAATGCATTTTATAATGTTTAAACATGTATCAGTGAACTGTGAAGAATCTCACTGGCCAAAGCAAAACAAAGAAATAAAGAGAAAGAGTGAAAGGGAAATGTAGATTCTTGATTAGGAATCTGTAAGCAGTGTGTCCGATAAAACAATGGCCTGCATTGCATGTATCAAGGGCTAAGATTAGATTTGTGTGGTTTAAAAGAATTATGAGACAAATTAAGAAACAAAAAAGGTATGGGCAACAGAAACCATGTGCCCTGCAGGTCATTATCTGCAAATAAGAAATTATTTACCATTATATATCTTGAAAGAAAAGGATCTCCATGCCTTACCCCCATAGAGTCCAGAACATAAGTGAAGTCATAAATTTAGTATTTCCTCTATGGACAGTTGCCCAACTCAATACCCATGATTTGCTTTTTCAGAACCTTCCATGGCCTAGAGATGAGAAGATAAGTCCAGATGTTACCAAAATTGTAGTATTAGGTGGGAGAATCACTAATCCAAAAGATAATGACATCAGAGTAAAGGATTCTTAGAAACACAGATGTATATCTACTATACTGCAAGGAAAATGATCTGCCTTGAAAATTGTCAATAACCAAAGGAGGAAAAAATCCACCTAAGTATTTGAGACATTAAGTTGTTTCTCAGGTAAATTCTCATCCTGAATCCACATAATCTGAGAGATTTGAAAAATCACAAGTTGAGAATTTGATGCAAAGTGGCCCTAAGGTAGATAGTAATATCCAAGTCAAAGAGATTTAAGATAGTAGAAATATCACACAAAATATAAAGTAAGTATGCTTGCTGTGTTTAAATAAAAGTACGAAAAATATTACATAGAGGAAGAAGTTAAAAAGATGGCTCAGTATAATTAATGTTAATTGACTTCAGGAAGTACCTCTGGGACTAATCTCTACTAATGCATTCCATCCTACTTGCAGAACTTGAAGCTGTGTACAAATAAAATTTGGAGCCGTACACAAACTTGGAGCTGTTTTGTGTACACAAACAACCTGTGTATTGCCTACTATTTACCTGACTGATACTGTTGGTTGGTGAAAACTCTACTGTTTCATCATACTCACCCCAAATTCCTGTCCAATTGTTTAACAAATGATGTGGCTTTAGTGATCTGTGGCCCCAGAAATCATTTATTTAATTCACTATGGAGCAAAGAAAGAATTCTAGATATAAAAAGTAGTAACAAATTTATGATAGGAATTGAGATGAAAAGAAGAAATTATACCCAGTTTTTATCATATAATATACAGAGCCAGGTAAAGGATATTTTAAACTTCTTAGTTTTGAGAACTCTACAGTAGAATATGACTACATAACTAAACGTTTTCCTAGCAAAATCCAGCTCAAAATGCTACTTCCCTAAGATACATGGTCTCAGCCTTTCTCATGGGCCCTTCAAGTCTCCACTGGGATGCTCCCATATGCGAATCACAGAGTTGGATATACATAAGCACCTAATGAAACAGAAGAAACTTGACTTAACTCCCTTCCCTGCCCAGATAAAACTGTTATTTAGCTTTTCATCCAGAATTTTGTATTTCAAAATGTTTCTGAATCTGACATTCACTTCTATAAAAGAAAAATATACTACTAATAGGTAATTAACATCATAGTTCAATTATAAATGTGAACAATAATGTACCCATATGTTCAAGAATTCTGCCCTCTGAGGAGATTAGCCCCAAACTAAAGCCTTATATATTATTTTCTTCTTTTAAATTTCTATTTTTAAAATATCAATAATATGAATAGTTACAAATGTCAAGAAATAGATATCTGTGTAAGTTAATTAAAAAATATCTTGCATATGATATTGGAACAACTGTTTCTGTTAATTTTCAACAATTGTAGAATTGTGGCTGATAAATATGTTTAAAAAATCCATTAAATTTTATAATACTTATTTTTCCTCCATATGTATCACCAATGTTTCTCATAATGTGACAAAAATCATTCAGGCATGCAATGCCTTGAATAGGATATTACAGTAATATAATGTGTTTCTGTTCTTTTGTTTCTTCTTATTTTCTTTTATTTTTACCTAAGGAAAATTTAACACAGCAAAGAGAGAGTTTTATGCTGAGAAATCAAATAATGAAGCACTTTTCATTTAGATATGTCAGTACACACCAGGTACCAGTCATTGTAATAAGTCATGTCAATAAACGGAAAAGTAAAGGCTCCTTTCTTGGCTTCAAGGGAATAGTAATCTAGCTGAGACACTGGAATTGGAATGAACTGTTGAAATAGTAAATCAAGTAGATATCTTTTAATTGCAACACACACTGAAAAAGTGGTTCCACGTTCAGGTTTCCTGTATTAAAGACCAAATATAAATAATGATACCCCGGTGAGAGATGTTAGTGGTCCCAAAAGTGATGAGTAACCCTAATGCCTCAAAGGGAAAAATCTGGAAAGGGTATTTATGAATCATCATTGAAAGAGGCTGTCTTGGGCTGGGAATGTGGCTCAAGTAGTAGCGTGCTCACCTGGCATGTATGCGGCCCAGGTTCAATCCTCAGCACCATATACAAAGATGTTGTGTCCACCGAAAACTAAAAAATAAATATTAAAATTCTCTCTCTCTTAAAAAAAAAGTTAAAAGAAAGAAAGAAAGAAAGAGGCTGTCCTAGTTTTCTGTTGCTATAACAGCATACCTGAGTCTGTGTAATTTAAACAGGGAAGAAGTCTATCTCACAATTTCAGAGGCTGGAAGTCCAAGATTAGGCAGCTGTGTTTGAGGAGGGCCTTGTGCTGCATCTTAATGTAGTAGAAAATCCAGAAGGGCAAGTAAGAGAATGTGAAAGAGATGAACCATGAAGGGTGGTGTCACTTTATAACAACCTTTTCTAGTGGTAAGGATTTCAGTCCCTCAATAAAGTCCTAACCACATCTTATGGTACCACCACCTCGCAATAACATTACATTGGGGATAAATTTTAATATGAGTTTTAAAAGACATAAAACCAAATTCAAAGCACAACAGAGGCACTCAAGATTTGTACTTGATTTCCTCTCTGCAACACAGTATTAAATGATTGTAGGTTTGGTCATAATTATTTCGTGCAGAAGTTTAGTCATAGTGGAACACACAATTCAACCATCAGCTCCCTTACACAGTATCACCTCTGTCTCAAATAATGAATGAATAACTGAGAACACATTACCTAACTTCATTTTTTCACAACCAAGACTACCTTATTACAAGTTTACTCTTCAATTCTTCATCCTTTATACTTATTATAGATAGCAAGTATTAGGTATGCAAGGTTAGGAAGGGCATTTGTGTGATTTTGGTTCTCTAGGATGCAGAGATGATAGCAGACTTAGAATTAATGAGAGGCAGTTCCTGTAAAGACAAAATAAGGGAAGGAGTAGGCAGGAGAGCCTACAGACCATAATACTGTGAATCCTCCTTCAGAATAGATGTTTCACAAAGTCAAAATTAGACCCTGACATGTAGAACATTTTCAGTGAATGCTTGTAATGTGATGAATGAATGAATTCTATTGTGAAGGAGATGAAGCAGACAGAAATATTTTTTTTTTAAAAAGAAACAATTGGCTTTCATGCTATCATAGTGCTTGATAAATTGGCTGGAGTAAAAAATCTTTTAGGTGGGACTAATGAGGCTTTTGTAAAATCTCAAGCTGCTTCTCTCTTTGTCATTATGACTATATCTTTTTCTCTATAAAAGATATAGAGATTTTGTTTTAGTTGGAGTTTGACAGCAGAAGGTAATGGCAGCATATCCACACATGGTTCTACTATATTGCTTACCAACCAAATCCATGAGTGTCTCTGTTATGATTTCTTGAACTAAGACAAAGTTAGTAGATTGCAAAAGAAATCTTTCCCAACATGGAGGCTAAGACCTTCAATTATGCCTTTGGAGATTAAAGTTATGTTTTTACCTTTTTTGGTGAGTGAAGAGTAAGCCCCAGCTGTTGTTGACTGTACCATGTGAATGAAAAATCTGATCATATAATAGAAGTAAGAGAGTTATAAGGATTCTAGAAAACTAAGGGACAATAGTCATAATCCAGTGCTTTGCAGCAAACAACCAAACTTCATATATAACATGACAACCATAACAATGTTCATGGATGCTGAGTCAGGGATTTGGAAAGAACACAATAACAATGCTTGCCTTTTCTCCGCAACATACTGAGCTTCAGCCTGGTTTATGATGAAGGCAATACCAAGGTTAGAAGACTCGCGTATTTGCTTATATGCTTCGAGATATTTTTAAATAACCATTTGGTTCATAAACTTGTAAAGTCTATTATTCATTAACTTTTCACTAGGCTTTCTCATGATAATTTATTTCATTATTCAGAGTCATTTTGAGCAACTATATGTCTTTGACATGAATAAAATGAATTTCTCATTCTGAAAAACTTATAATCAGAGTTGAGAAAGGTTTAGCAAATGGCAAAGCAGAAAGGGCATCAATGATTACCAAAACATATTCATATTTTCAAAACAAAATGTCAATATAGTTTAAGTCCCCACAAACCTATCATTTTTATTTTTCCAGCTATCTCTGCTGATTATATAGTCTTTCTCCAGAAGTTGTATTAGTTTAGTTATCTCAAGTCCTCTATTATAAATATCTATAAAAAAGATAGATACTTCTGCTTAGCATTCTCTCAAGAATACTCTGGGCTGGGCGCGGTGGCTCATGCCTGTAATCCCGGCTAAAGTCCCGGCCCAGGAGGCTGAGGCAGGAGAATCCTGAGTTCAAACTCAGCCTCAGAAGAAGCAAGGTGGTAAGCAACTCAGAATCACTAGAATGTGATTCAACTTATTCAACATTTGAAAGGACAGAAAAAAATATAAGAGCTTATTTTTTCCAGGAGGTTGGAAAAGATGCCATGTGCTTTCTTTTATAGAGTTTATACTATATATTTATCTGCTTCATTGCCCTTAGGAGACAATTCATTTTTATTTAGATCCTAATAAATATTACTTTCTTCATTTTCAATTGACCCTATTTCCATTGCCATGGCTTCAGCATAAAGAGAGCAGTTTCTAAAAAGCTTCTCCTCAGCAAAAGAAACAATCAGTGAGGTGAATGGAGAGCCTACTAATTGGAAACAAATTCTTACCACACACATCAGATAAAACACTAATTTCTAGAATATATAGAGAAATCAAAAATTTTAACACCAAAAAACCAAAATAATACAATCAATAAATGAGCCAAGTAACTGAACAGAAACTTCTCAGATGATATACAATTAATCAACAAATATATGAAAATGTTCAACATCCCTAGCAATTAGAGAAATGCAAATCAAAACTACTCTAAGATTTCATCTCACTCTAGTCAGAATGGCAGCTATCAACAATAGAAACAACAATAAGTGTTGGTGAGGATGTGGGGGAAAAGGTACACTCATACATTGTGGTGGGACTGCAAATTGGTGCAGCCAATATGGAAAGCAGTATGGAGATTTCTTGGAAAACTGGGAATGGAACCACTATTTGACCCAGCTATCCCTCTCCTCAGTCTATACCCAAAGGACTTAAAAAGAGCATACTAGGGACACAGCCACATCAATGTTTTTAGCAGCACAATTCACAATAGCTAAACTGTGGAACCAACATAGATCCTTCCAATAGATGAATGAATAATAAAAAATGTGGCATATGCACACAATGAAATATTACTCATCGATAAAAGAGAATAAAATCATAGCAGGTAAATGGATGGAGTTGGAGAAGATAATGCTAAGTGAAGTTAGCCAACCCCCCCACCAAAAAAAAAAAAATGCCAAATGTTTTCTCTGATATAAGAATGCTGATTCATAATGGGATTGTGGGGGAGGAACATGAGAGGATTGGATAAACTCTGGGTAGAGCAATAGGGAGGGAGACAAATGGAGGGTGCATGGGAGTAGGAAAGATGGTGGAATGAGATGAACATCATTACTTACCCTAAGTACATGTATGAAGACATTAATGATATGACTCTATTTTGTGTACAACCAGAGATATGAAAATTTGTGCTCGATGTGTATAATATGAATTGTAATGCATTCTGCTGTCATATATAACAAATTATAATTTTAGAAAAATTTAAAGAGAGAGAGCAGGATCAGGTATTCCCACTGATACTGGGCTGGTAGAGATCAGAATTGAGTTTGTGTTCCACGGAGTAGAAGAATGAACACTGTGAACCCTGAGACAAGCGTAGTAAGCAAGTTTTATTTGAGAAAGCAAAAGAGAACAGACTCTTCCAGAGAGATGGGGACCTCAAAGCTGAAAGACCATGGGAGGAGGTGGGACTTGCTTTCTTATAGTCCCCAGAACTCCTTTCTTTCATTAATTATTGTTTTTCCCTTTCTTCACTGTATATGTGCCTAGGAGAGCAAGTCCAGAAGTTTACTGTTGGCAGCCCTTTGGTCTCTCTTTGATGAACAGTCCTCGCCCTTTTGATTCTTACCATTCTTTCCTACACTGACTGCCTGACCTTTACCCTACCTCATTCCCCCCTCTGACTAAGGGAACATTTACTGCTATGAGGGAAATAGGTGATGACTACTCTGGCTTCTTCAAGTTGAGAGTGGGTGATGTGGGCAACAGTTTGGGTTTCCCTTTTAGGAATGTTCAGATTGGTGGAGGGATCTGTGGTAAAAATCTGGTTTAGTAAAAACAGGTTGCAAAGTCATCTGGGAGGCAGGGGCCTTATGAGAAAAGCAAGAAGACTGAGTAATGGAATAAGTTTGATACAACAATAGATGCAGGAACATTCAAATACACTAATGAACATGATGATGATTATAGAGACCTGCAATTTTTTCTACCAGGAGGTACCAGAAAACCATGAGCTAAAAAGTTGTTCCCATGATAAGGCCAGTAAGGACTTTGGGGAATGTATTTGGGAATATAAATCTTTAAGGATTTTAGTTACATTGCCAGAATTTTCAGGAATGTAAACACAACATTTAGTTTGAATAATGGCACAAGTGCCACCTTAGGCTGCAGTGAGAACACCCAAGGTCTTCTAGTTTCATAAAACAGCCTTTCACATGGGTGCTACCTCTGTGTTAAGGAGAGAAATACCTTTTTCAGCATCATGGAGAACATTTGGAGTATAATTGGTTAGAGCCTCCATGTGCTATATTATGTCCTCTAGGCCAATTTGTGGGATTAAACAGTAAAGTCAAATGATCAAACCAATGAAAAACAGATGGTCCCCATCTATGTTCGAGATTGAGGAGATTTTCAGGTTGTCCTATATTTTGTGCATATCTCCCTTGCATACAAGAAACTCTATAGTACATCTTCCATCTAACTTGGAGGGAGGCAAGGTCACAAGTTTGTCCCACATATTCACTGGGTTCTGTTGGGTGCTGGCTATCTAATTCCAGACCTAAAGAACCAATCAGTCCCAAGCCAATCATGGGTCTATAAGATCACAATGTGTTGACATTTTGATTCTGGGATCCATTCTAATTCTCAAGAGGAATTAGGCCATTTGTCATAGGTGTGGTTATCTTTTTTTCCAACAGATTGTGGTTTTTTTATGTAGTTGCCTGGTGTGCACATAAGCCATGTATTCACTGCAAATTTGGTAGTAACCATCCTTATATCTTTGGAATTCTGACATTAATAGTGGAATGCAAGGAATAGTTGGCTGAAATGTGGTTTAACAGCTGCAGAAATTTAAAAATTCCTTTGCTCTAAAGTGAAATTTTTCCCATGTCCTGGCTGTGACAAAGTCTCACTTACAGGCAATGATTTAACATCTGCATGAGTAGCTGTTCATAAAGTAATGCACTCCTCTATTGTGATGTATGTAAGAAATAATAAAAAATTAATTAATTTTAAAAATAAAGAGTACTTCTCTCTCTTTTGTTTTAACATTAAAGATTGAAATTTCATCCAGTCATTCTCTTGTACGGGAGATACCCACCAAGGCAGCCCAAGAGTGCTGGAAAGGGGTAATAATCTGCATATCCAGCAATTACCTTTCTGTAACCTAGTGGCATACTCTTAAGCCCAGTCTGGAAGAGTTCATTTCAGCGGATTTGTCTAAAATATAGAGAAAGAGATGAAGAAAAGTTTATATATTAGCATTGTCTTTGTGGAATAGAGATTTTAGGTCTTCCAATGGAGTACAGGAATATCATTTCTTGGTTTCTTGAGAAGGAGAATTTTTTTCTAGGACTCAATTCCAGAGGCCAACGTTTTTCAGTTCTATTGTTCAAGCACTTTTACTGCAGAAGGGATAAATAGGATCACAGATAGGCTCTAAATTTGGGGAGTTTAAAGGTACGGTCTTTTTTTTTTTTTTCTTTAAAGGGAATATAAGATTTTTTTTTTAAGAGAGAGAATTTTTTTTTAATATTTATTTTTTAGTTATCGGCGGACATAACATCTTTGTTTGTTTGTGGTGCTGAGGATCGAACCCGGGCCGCACGCATGCCAGGCGAGCGCACGACCGCTTGAGCCACATCCCCAGCCCTAAAGGTATGGTCTTGATCATAATCAGATCCCCAGGCTCACTCAAAGGTGGAGAAGTGACAGATCATATGTATCTACAGGGATATCTACAGGTGTCAGCTTGAAATTTAGCCAGCTTTATGATATGAGCCACCTGATCTGCAGTTTTCTGATCTTTGAGAATATCATCTCCTAGAAATGGACTTCCATATAGGAGCTCAAATGGACAAAGCCCTAGTGTTCCTGGGGTGTTTCTAATACTGAGTAGTATCGAAGGAAGCACTGTGAGCCAAGGGCTGTGATTTTCTAGAATGAGTTTTCTCGGATGTCTCTTTAAGATATCATTAGCCTTTCCACCTTACCCAATGATTGAGATCTCCATGCACAATGGAAATATTTTGTGCCTAAGACCTTGGATATTCCTTGAATAACCTTGAAAGCTGCCACATTATCTCTCTGGAGGCTGTGAGGCAATTAAAATCAGGGAACATTTTCCTGTAACATGGCCTTTACCATCTCTCCTGCCTGTTCAGTTCAGCAGAGGTGTTATGGATTGGATGGGAGGTGTCCCCCAAAAGCTCAAATGTGAGACAATGCAAGAAGATTTGGAGTAGAAATGGTTGGGCATAGCCTTCAACTAATCAGTGAATTAATGCCTGATGTGATTAACTGAGTGGTAACAGAAGACAGGTGGGTTGTGGCTAGAGGAAGTGTTTCATTGAGGGCGTGGCTATGGGGTATATATTTTGTATCTGGAAAGTGGACTCTTTCATTCTCTGCTTTCTGAGGACCATGTAAGCTGTTTCCCTATGCCACACTCTTCCACTATGATGTCCTGCCTTACCTTGAGTCCCAAGAAATGCAGCCTGGTGTCATGGATTGAGACCTCTCAAACTATGAGCCCTCAAATAAACATTTTCTGTTCTACAGTTGTTCCAATCAGGTCTTTAGTCATAGCTGTAAAACAGCTAACTAAGACAAGGGGTAAGCCTCAGTCCATCCAGTAGAGGTATTCACCATAACCAATAAATATTGGAACCTGCCACTTTTAGGCATGTGGGTAAAATCTAGTTGCCAATCCTCCCCAGGGAACTGTTCTGTCCTTAGTAGTCCTGGAGGCCTTTTAGTGGAGTTAAGTGGGTTATTTCTCTGGATGGCATGTTTCATGGCTTTGACTATTTAATCAACCATTTTTGGTACTTTTCTCTCATCCCAAATGGAATGATTGGTGTAGCATATATGTAGGATCTTCCATTGAGAGTTAGCAAATAAGTAAATTTTATAATTTTCCATGTGATTCCACCCAGAATACAAGAGAATGCCTCCCCTAGATAAGGTTGGTTGTGTTTCTTCTTGAGTGTATTGAGATTACATCTCTAGGGACAGTCCTGTCCACAGTAGAGAGGCTAAAGTCATTTGTTGACATAATGTTCCCTTTGCAGCTTCCCTGGTCTGTTGGTCTCCTCATTTATTACCTTACGATATTTCATCTATTCCTTCCTGGTGTCCTCAGCAAAGAATTACTACTGCCTCTTTAGGTAAATTAATAGCTTTAGGATCTGCTCATAGTTTTTTTTTTTTTTTATTGAAGTTTCCCTAGCTGCTTGAAATCCTCTCTTCAAATTGCTGCATGTGCATGCAGAATTAGGTAGGCATATTTAGAGTCAGTGTAAATATTGACTCTCTTGTTTTCCCAGCTCAAGTGCTCTCCTCAGGGCTATCAATTCTGCAAGTTGTGCACTTGTGCCTGGGGCAAGGATTGTGCCTCTTATGGGTCATGTAAAGTTATCACTGTATATCCAGCTTTATGCTCTCCTTGCTCCATAAAAGAACTCCCATCTGTGTATATAGTGAGAATTGTATTAGATAGGGGGAGGCTTTGAAGGTCTTGGACTCTGTAGTCTACGGCTAAGACTTGTTGGCAGTCATGTTCAGGATTCCTCTCTAATGATTCTGGAAGGAAAGTGGCTGGGTTTAAATTAGAGCAAGTGCTTATTTGAGTTTAAGGTCCTTCTAGAAGTAAAGCCTGGTATTTTAGAAGGCAGCTATCTGAAAGCCATATCCCCCTTTAGAATTTAAAATTCCTGAGATAATTATGAGAGTTTATATACAATGATATCTCTTTGCAGGGTGATCTTGACTGCCTCGGGACTAGTAAGGCAACTGTAGCCACCACTCACAAACAATGGGGCCACCCTTGAGACATCATGTCAAGCTCCTTGCACATATATTTTACTTGCTGTTCAGCTGGTCCGTTATTTTGTATGACCTCTCCTAGATTTATTCCTCCTCCTTCAGTGACAAACAGGTTGAATTCTTGCTTCGTGGGCAAGCTGAGAGCAGACTCTTGAAATAAGGCCCCTTTTAGTGTTTTAAATGTTTTAACCTGCTCTGTTTCCCATATTAAGGTAGTTGTTCCTTGGTATAGTTTCTTTAAAGAGACTGTAAAGAGGCTTAGCTAACTCCATACCAGGGATTCAAAGCCCGAAGTATCCAGTTATCCCTAAGAAACCTCTGAGTCATCTTATGGCTTAGGGGATAGGGTATTGCCCTACAGGGACTGTCCTCTCCTAGCTTGCAGATTCCCTGAGACAACTCTAATTCTATATATTGAACCTGCCACCCAAGACTTAAGGCTAGCAGCTGTGCTAATCGCATTTAAATGGCTGATGGGTGCCCAGAGTTATCCTCCAGTCGGAAAAAAAAAAAAAAAAAAAAAGCAGAATGATGTAAGATGCAAGGGAACTTAACTTTAGTGATGACACCAGGCAGGTCCCCAGGTGACACCAGTCTAGTGGAAACTGGGATCAAGTTTATGTTCTATGTAAAGAATGAACACCAAGAATACAGAGGTAAGCAAGCCAGTTTTATTTAAGAAAGCAATAAAGAACAGATGCCTCCAGAGAAGAAGGGACTTCAGAGCTGGAATTCCACTGGGGGAAAAGGGCCTGCAACTTGCTTTCTTTCAGCTCTCAGAACTTCTTTCTTTCATTAATCATTGTTTTCACTTTCTTCCCCTTTGGGGGAAAGGCAAAGTCCTAGAGGCTAGATTGGAATATGACTACAATATTTAAAGAAGAAAGGGTAGTCAGTTTTATTCACAAACGGGAAGGTTAACTGTTAACAGCCCTTTGTTCTCCCTTTGATAAACAGTCCTCGCCTTTTTGACTATTATCATTCTCATTCTCACCTACACTGACTTCCTGAACTTTTCCCTGCCTCACTATTACCCCTCCTTCTGTCTCTACTGGTTTTGAGTCTATTAAAGTCTAAGGGTCTACCATTTATAAAGCCCCCACCAGTGAAACAGGAGCTCAAAGACTAGGTCCTCTTAAATCTGCTGTTGCTGTGACATATAAGCCATACAAACCATGGTACATTGCCTACACAGATGATTGGATCAGAAGCTGATGCGCAACCAAAGGGCAAAAAAGTCTGGGCTCGAAATGAACAGGAAGACCACAGGTTCTTGCAGCAGATGGGCCAATAGGCATGCTCTCCAGATGATAGTGAGAAATTGACCAATCACATTCTTCTTCTTAGGCATCTGACAAAGAGATAATCACTGGAAGTACCATTATTTCTCTAAATGTCTGTTGCATAGCTTAGTTTTTGAAAATTTCAGTTCCAGAATAATTAATAACTAAAAAGGCTACTATGGTTTACACTTTTTTGCCCTTCATGGTTTTGTGCAGCTTTGCAACAAATGTCTAAGTAATCCTTGGTTAGATGCTTCCTTACAACCTAATTGAGCCTAAATAATGTAAAGTAATTGCAGATTTATTAACCATCTATGTCCAAGGTCCCAAAGACCTGTTCAGTGAGGATTCATCGGCCTCAGAATAGTCTCAAAATCTGCTGCGATTCTTTACAGAGAGAGGTTACAAAGCAGATTTCATAAAGACGAAAGGTTTATGGGATGAACTGAGGGGAAACCAATCTGAAACTTCCTAGAGTGCTCTCACAATAGAATTACAGAGGATATAAACAAGCATTTGCATTTTGTGTGTTTAAAAGGGGGAAAGGCAAAGTCCTAGAGGCTAGATTGGAATATGACTACAATATTTAAAGAAGAAAGGGTAGTCAGTTTTATTCATTTGGGTGTCCAAGAAGTGGTCAAAGGGTTGAGAATGAGGCTCAGTGGTAGAGCACTTTCCCAGCATGTGTGCGGTCCTGGGTTTAATCTCCAGTACAGCAAGGGGAGGAAAAGTGGCAAGAATTAATTTATCCCTGCTTAAATATGAAGTAAAAAAAAAAAAAAAAAAAAAGCTCTGAGTACCACATTTTCAATAAGACACATTCATGGAAATTTATGAAATATACTGGCTGACAGGATTAACTGTATTACTTGTCTCAGATGACAAAAACTAAAATATATTCTAAGGAAGAATTAAAATAAAAAATTGTGCTTGTAGATTAAAATACATGCCTTGTTGATGGCTCTTGCAGGATTATCCTCTCAGTTTAGAGAGCTGAAAAGATAATCAGGCAATATTTCTATTTGGAGCTGGCCATGGTGGTACATGCCTATAATTCCAGCCCCTCCAGAGGCTGAGTCTAGGAAAATTAAATTTAAGACCAACTTTGGCATTTTAGCAAGATCCTGTCTTGAGATAAAATAAAATAAATATTATAAATAAAGGAGATGTATCTCAGTAGTAGTGTACCCCTATACTCAGTTTCCATCCCCTGTACCATATGTAGAAAATAATGGGAGTGTAGTTAGGTCTCAGACAATTTCTCTGAAAGGGAGACTGTGAAGTTAATGATGTTGTTTCAGTCTAGGTTTGCAGTTTCCACTGCCATACTTGTCCCTTACATTAGAACCCACTCCTCACTGGTTCCTGCCTCCAGGCTAATCTACAATGATCAGGAATTTATCTCCTTAGTTTCTTCTAAGACCTAGAGAAAAAGTACAATTAAAATTTCATTGATTAATTATTCTTTTAAATATATTTGTTTATTAATTTATTTTTATGTGGTGCTGGGGATTCAACCCAAAATCACATGTGCAAGTCAAGCATTCTACCACTGAGCTACAGCCCAGCCCTCATTGATTAATTACTCTTGATTCATTATTACTTCTTACATAAGCTTAATTACATTTAAATAATAAAATTTTTAAAATTATTTCTTTTGACCAGATGCCAATATAAGTTTGTATCCTTTTTAAGCCAATAAATATATTGCTATCTGAACAAACTCCAGGGCTTCTGTCACTTTCTAAGTAAAGAGAAAATCATTTGCAAAGGATGATTCTTAAACGTGTTTTTTAGCCTACCCCTTGATTTAGAAGATGAAGCAAACCTGTAATAATTAATCCTACTCAGAGTGCTTACTAAATTTTACTAACTAAACTTTAATTTATTCCTTTGAATTCTTCAACTTACTAGCCAACAAATTCCCCTACATGTTTATAATCTATTTTATGCTTTAAAATGTGTGCCCTTGTGGGCTGAGGTTATGGCTCAGCAGTATACTGCTCAACTATACTGGCCCTGGATTTGATCCTCAGCACCACATAAAAATAAATAAAATAAAGGTATTGTGTCCAGCTACAACTAAAAAATATTTTTAAAAAATAAAAAATAAAATGTGTGCCCTAGAAGAGCACACAAAAGCATCACAAAGAGAACTAATTTCATAAATGGACTTAACCTAACGATAATGACTGTGGCCTTCATTGACACATATTAAAAAAAAGAGAGAGAAAAAAAAGCTGACTTTAATTTTGTATACTTTTTTTGTCAGCTTTTTCACTGCTGTGACTAAAAGATCTGACAAGAACAATTTTAAGTTGGAAAAAGTTTATTTGGGGGCTGACAGTTTTAGAGGTCTCAGTCCATAGACAGCGGGATCCATTCCTCAGGGCGCCTAGTAAGGCAAAACATCCTGGCAGAAGAATGTGGTGGAGGGAAGTGGCTCAAAACATCACACCAAGAAGGTCAGAGAGAGAGCTCTGCTCAACAAGCACAAATATAAACCCCAAAGGCCACACCCTATCTGCCTATAGTTACCACCCAGTCCCACCAGGGGATTAATTCATTGATTGGGTTAAGGCTCCCATAACCCAATCATTTCACCTCTAAGCCTTCTTGCATCATTGCTCACATGAGATTTGGGGGACACATCACATCCAAACCATAAAATACACCATTCTCAGAACAACAAATATATTCCGAGTATTTTTAGATCATTGAAGCAAACCACATGCTGACAGTGTATCTTCTAAAATAATTACTATAGTTATGCAGATAATCAGAGTCTTGTCCATTTTGAAAATTTTCTTGAACAACAAAATTATGAGGTGACCTAAAGGGTAAATTAAAAAATACCTGAGGTTCCAACTTTGAGTGTTCAGAATCTTAGTAAAATAAACTGCCACTCCAAAATATACAACTTGAGCCTTTCACATGGTTAATTGGAAAGTTCTGAACCCTTCCTCATTTACCTCACATAAAATTTTCTAGTGCCACATTACAAAACCTGAAATCATATGGAAATAACACATACATTCTAAATAAAGATAGATGACTTTAATTTTTTTCTGCATAGAAAACTTGAAATTTGGAGCAATATTCATCATTTATAAAACTTTGGAAGAGGAAAAGAGATATAATCAACAATTACAAGTGTTAATGCTATTAATTCCTTTTCAATTTCAGGAGCAAGCTAATACACATCTTACAACTCAAATTATCACCACCTCCAGAGCTCACATTCCATAGAGGTAGGAACATTATTTACGTCTTTCGCCCTCACTTTCTAAATCTTTCCCTGGAAAGTCCAAGAATCCTCAAGTTTATATGGTCTGGAAAAGATATTTGTGGTCCTCCAGGGAGTCCTTGTATTTGTTCATCATTGGGAAACTCATCCCTGTCACAAAATGTCACTCTGGAGTGCTCTTCCACCTTTGCTTCAAGGTTCTGGTACATAGAGGAGGGATATCTCACAGTCCCATGAAACAACATTGATTTGAAGCAAATATGGAAACCATTGCTCAAATTATTTGGTATGTGAAATGCCAAGATGGAAAGTATACTTTCTTTAAAAAAAAATAAAACATGTTGCCAGGAGGGTTATCCATACCAAGGCATCTTTGACTAATGTGAGATACTATTTACTTAAAAGTAGAAATCCTAGAAAGAAGACAAGATAAAGAAAACTCAAAATGACATTAATCCCTTTATTAGTCTTTCTCTTCTAGGTCTCTCCATAGTACAAATTTTCAACTTAGGCAAAAAATTTTCTTCCCAATCATTATAGTTAAATTATCTCTTCTCAGTAGAACATTGCCCTTCTTACCCACCCAAATTAAAATTGAACCTTCTTTTGTGTATTATAGACTTCGTATCTCTTTTATTCATGGTTGTTTTACACTTTTTAAACTTAACATCACTATTCTTAATAAGAAAGACAATGTCAGAATTAGACCATTTTTCTTTCCCTGTGTCACTGTTACATATTACAGTTTTCATAAGCAAATGGTTTAAATGTGTTGTTTGGTTCCAAGTATGCTTTTAAACCTCTTTAAATTATTCTTGCATGCATCATGAGGATTTAACTAAAATTTGCCTTTTCCCTTTCAGGCAATGATTAGTTATGTTGTTCAACCCTGTCCTTGACTTTGATTTTATGTTACTCTTTCCAATTTGTCTGTATCTTACTTCAATTCTAAATTATTAGAGTTCTCAGTAGACATAGTAGATTCTTTTGGTGTATCACAACATGTTGATCACCAAACTATATCTTGCAGGTGTAATTAAAATAAATAACTTCCTTTCTCAAGCTGTTTCTTTCAATTTATAGTCTGAAAATGCTTCTTAGTCTCTGAAATCTCCTTTTGGAGATGTTTGAAATCTCCTTTTTGGATGTCTAAGATATATGTCATTTCTAATGTGCCTTGATCTTTGTGTAAAAACAGCTTTATAAAGTTTGGGGAAGAACTACAATAATCTCGGTCACATTAAAGGCCAATGTGAGTATAGTGACCATGAATAGAACATGAGCTTAGTTAAGTCCAGTTAGGTACTTTTCTTCTACCACAACTCAGAGGTTTGTGAAAGGGTTTGATTTAACTGTAATTGTGATTTTACTCAATATAATCAAACAGTAGAAGGGCAAGGGGATTGAGGATGTATGCAAAGAAGGGATTAAAATGAAGATCACAAAATTTAAGAAATCAAAATTTGGGAGAAAGAGGAACAGAGAGATAAAAAGCTCTTGATAGTAGAGCCCGGTGACACATGCCTCTAATCCCAGTGGCTTGGGAGGAGGCTAAGGCAGGAGGGTCAAAGCCAGCCTCAGCAAAGGCAAGATGCTAAGCAACTTAGTGAGATCCTGTCTCTAAATAAAATACAAAATAGGACTGGGAATGTGGATCATTGGTGCCCCTGAGTTGAGTTGAATCCCTGGTAACAAAAAAAAAAAAAGAAGAAGAAGAAGAAAAGAAAAAAGTTCTTGATATGAAGGTGTTGATGTTCCAAAGGTCATTTGAACAGGAAATGGATGATGTGAATTGAAAAGGCAGGAAGCAGAAGTTCGTGGTGTGGTGAGTGGCTTTGACAAGCTAAAGAGAGCATAGGACAGAGTGGCAGACAGAGCATACAGGAAAAGGTCAGTGTAAGCAAAGGGGTCACAGAACTGAGAGCCTAAGTTTTGAAAATATCAAATGTTCAGTATTTTAGTCATCAGGACTAGTGAGGTGTGTCAGGTTGGTGGTGGTGACTTAGGAAGAAAGCACTAAGCAGCCCATGCAGGCTAAAGAAACATCAATTGAGTGCCCACCCACGGAAAAGTCTGTCAATCAGCGGGATCTTCTGGCTAATGCCTGTCAATCAGCAGGATCTCCTGACCAATCCTGAATCTCAGCTAGTTCCCCGACCGACCAACTCCACGGGACAAGGGACTCTAAAACCACTTTTTTTTTTCTGTCCCAAACCCTCCCCTTCCTGCCTTAAGCCCCCAAAATTCCAGTCTGGTCAAGCTCCCATGTTTCTGGTTTCTCCTCAGACCCTCCTCCTGTCCACTCTGTGGGTCTGATGGAGTTCCTCCTGGGATTGAGTCTCAAAACCTGGTTCAGTGGCTTTTTTAAATCTGCCTCCTTTGGTCACCTCCATTGTCTGACATTACAAGGTGGTTACTATAAAGAAAAAAAAAAAGAAAAAGTGTGCCAGAGTTTAAAATTTTTAAAGAATAAGAAACATGACCTGGGGACAAGGTAGATCGCATTTTATAAATATAATTTATATATATATATTTTACATTTTGTTTTACTTGTCAATAGACTTTTATTTTTATTTATATGTGGTGCTGAGAATCGAACCCAGGACCTCACATGTGCTAGGCAAGTGTTCTACCACTGAGCCACAAACCCAGTCCTGCACATTATATTTAAAATAGTAGTAATTACTTTTTTTTTAATTGTCCAGCAGCTCAACATACAATTAGCAGTGCTAGAATGAAAATCTTCATTCCCTTAGATAATTTTATTGAAAAAAGTTAAGAAAATATGTCACAATATTAGCAATTATTTCTTTGGTAAGAAAACTGAATGATATGGACTTTCTATTTAGTACTTTTACGCATTTCCTCAACTCACTACAAATGATAATGAAATAACTCTCTAATTAGGAAATAATAAGCTAGTGAGAAGAGAAACAAAATAACCCAAAGCTTGTAATATGCCATTGTGACTAAATTAAGTTACCTGATGATCACAACTTTTAAATTATTGTTTCTTCACTGTTTTAAAATAAATTATTTAATAACAAATTTTATTTATAAATATTTCCATTCATTTTTCCCCCAGGATCTCAAAGACAAATTAAACTTAGCACACTACCAAGCTGTGGCTTGAGCCTGAGGTTACATTACCTGAGAATCTCATATAACTTCTCTGTTTGCATCAAACTGAGAAAATTCTTTTTAAGAATTTTAAGTCAATTGGCCAACACTAATATATATATGTGTGTGTGTGTGTGTGTGTGTGTGTGTGTGTATGTGTGTATGTATGTATGTATATATGTGTGTGTATAATATTCTATTTCAATTCTCAAGAATTTTTAATGATAAGTTTATATTCAGTGAATCCAAGTCACAGAATGCTAGTTTTCCTGGCATACTTTTCTGATCTTTGTAATTAAACCTAAAATGGCTAACTAAATACTGCTTTCAGAATAATCCTTAGTCTGGCTTTCTAAAACTATTCTTTAGTTTTTTATATTATTAAGTTTCTTTAGGTAAATTATCATTATGTTCCTAGCCAAAACTTAGAATTATAAACGGCTGGGGGCATTTTAAAAATATTTATTTTGAATCTGATAACATAATAAAGAGACAGATTTTTAAAAAGTGATATTAGCAATAGTAAACTTCATGTCTTTGCACTTCAATCAGAAACTTTCCACCAAAAAATAATTAAATGCTTACATGAACACTAAGTGACAATTTTTCTGCAGGGACTTAATTAGAAACCAATTATATATATATTTAAAAAAAAGAACAGCACTTTAAACTTTTAACCTGGTAGCATAAAACCAACAAATTTTTCTATACATGATGTCCAGATTAGTAAGAAACTCAGCCCTGTCATGAATTCATTCTGACCCTGTCTCCTCTCCCAGCAAAGCATCCTTTAGAAATTTTTTACATTCCTTCTCTTTGAATTTGCTAGAGGTTCTCTAAAGACTTTTTCACACACTTCTTCCAATGTGTTGGCAAAATTTGTATAAAGTCAAAGATGGAAGAGAGACTTGAATATCAGAATTTTAGATCTGAAATATTTCTTGTTTTACATGCCAACATTAATCCATGGAATGTAAAAAGTTAGCCAAGTACCCTCTTATAAATCCCGCTCAAAATTACATTCTCTGACAAAAATTCCTCACTTCTCATTGCTATTACTACACCAAATGTCACTGGTATTGCTCTGCAGATGCTTGCTTCTTACAAGTAGCAACTTCTGAATTATCAAGACTCTAAGGCTAACCTAAAAAAAATCAAATTTATGATAGTCTTGCTAAAAGTAACTGGAAGTCTATAATATGTAAGTATGTGTATAATTTAAATTTTATTCCAATATGACTTTTTAAATGTCTTCATTCACTTAATTTTCTTAGATAAAATTCAAATTTGAAACAATAAATTCGTGATGTCTCCTAAAATTCTCTGGGAGACATATTTCTTATTCTTGATTTTCAAATTGAGAATACAAAGGGTAACTACAGTAATATCGTGGTGATTAATTTTAAATCCTGTGTTAAGCCATAATTATAGCAAAAAAAAAAAAAACAGTGATTGGTTTTTATTTTTCAAGTGGGAAAAATAAATGTTTTAAGTTAAGAAACAACAAAGCCATGCAAATTCAGAGCTTTCAACACCACTATTTGAAAGTGGTAAATATTTCTCATTTCTGAAAAAAAATTCAAGTGACAGTAAAAGAATTTGTCTGGGGTGGGAGCAGATCTGCAAAGATATGTACTTGAATCCTTTGCAGAATATTTCTTTTTTATTACGAAAACTATTAACATATACTAATTATACAAAAGAATGGGTTTCCCTGTGGCATTTCCATACATGTATAATATCTGGTAGCAATATCGGTTATGAATAAAACTAAAACAGGGTAAGAAAATAGAGTGTGGGAGAATTGGGTGGGGAAAGGAAGATAACACCTAGAAGGGAATTAGTGTTACCAACAAGGGTATCTTATAACTGGTGGAGGCGATCCCCCACTCACTGTCTTGACAGGGTCACAGTGAGAAAAAGTGTTGGCAAAGCCGCTCTCCCACTGTCTTGACAGGGTCACAGTGAGGATGAATGCTGGCAAAGCCACGCTGGTTGGTGAGTAACCGAAACCATGAGACCCTTTTTTATGTAATTGGGACTTTGCATTTTCATGCTTATGTTTCTCACAGGAGGCATGAGTATGTTAAATGCCAAACAAATTAAATTTCAGATGGCTAGAACAGAACAGGTAGTTCATGCCTTGGAGGCCGTTCTACCCACCCCTCAGCATATCAAGGACAAAGTAAAAGGCTATTCTTCTATCTTAGTACATTGTGGACAAACCTAATAATGGACAACAATCATCCTCTGAAAAACAAACTCTTTGAGAACTAGTGTACCTTGACTGAGAAACAAAGAAACTCTTCGAGAAAGCAGCTCAACCAGTTTTATGAGAATAAATTTAGGAATTAATTAAAATAGCTTTATAAGACACAGTTTTAAAATAATGTTAGAAATATTATTTTATTTAGATTCTTAAGTTTAGAAATTCTTAAGTCTTTAAGTTGTATAGGTTTCTGATATGTTTTAAGGATGATTCATAAACTTTAGGATATTTTAAATATAAGATTTAAAGGGACTTTTTTAGATGGGAATTTTGAATTAGAAATAAAGTACAAGTGTACTTTAGGTTAATGATTGGCTAGGAGACTTAGAGTCTGGTTACGTAGTTTGGCATCAGTTAATAAGGAAATAACATATCTTGGGAAAAATAGTAAATCTTGGGAAAATCTGAAGGATGTAAATTGGTGACATGTTTTATTGATGATTCTGTACTTTGATGATTGTATGGCTGGGGGTCATATCCTGGAAGAATGTAGATCGGTGTGCTCTCAATCATGGTTAAGGAAATGTCATGTCTTGGCAAAGTTTTAAATTATATAATCAATGACGTATTGTGAATCTATAATGATGAGAAAAATTGTAATAAAAAGGGGACCCAGAGAAAGCTGTTTTAGCTCTCTCTCTGGAGATTGCTCAAACGGAACGACTCCTGTCTCATCATTTCGCCGACGCCACTCCTCCTTCAGGACTCCCTGGACCCCGCTGGGGCTGGACCCCGGCATATAACAGTGGCAGCTTCGTTCAAGTGTGTTTTGTACATTGAACATCTATGAAAGGACCATAGCAGAACAGGATAGAATGGCTTCTGAGTACATGGAAGATTCCTAGGTAAACCCTGAAACAACTAGGAAGAATTTGGTGTCCTGGGTGATGCACATAAGAGGTCTGAGCCTCTGAAATTTAAATTATGACCCTTAGCATGACCTCATGTGTGTCCAGCATCTGCTAAGACTTACAGATATATAAGTCCTTAAGATTAGTGGCTAAATATGCATCCCACTCCTAGGTATATACCCACAGGACTTAAAATCAGTATACTACAGTGATGTAGCCACATCAATATTTATGAAAAAATCAATGACTTTGGAAAAAAAAAAAGCTCAATTCACAATAGCTAAATCATGGAACCAACCTAGGTGCCCCTCAACAGATGGATAAAGAAACTGTGGTATATACACAAAAATGGAATATTACTCAACATTAAAACAGAATAAAATGATGGCATTTTCAGGTAAATGGATGAAGTTGGAGAATATCATGCTAAGCTTAGTAAGTTAATCCCAAAAATCCAAAGGCTGAATGTTTTCTCTGATATGTGGATGCTAATTCACAATAAAGAGGAGGGAAGAACTGAAGTAATTTGAACTTGACAGAGAGGAGTGAAGGGAGGGGAGGAAGCATGGGGGTAGAAGGGATAGTAGAATAAATCAGACATTATTACTCTATGTGCATATATGATTACATAATCTGTGTGACTCTATATCATGTACAACCAGACAAATGAGAAGTTATACCCTATTAACCTATTTACGTATGATGTGTCAAAAGGCATTCTACTGTCATGCATAATTAATTGGAACAAACTTAAAAAATATATAGATATAAAATGCCCACACTGTAGTTAAGAAAAACAACTGGAAATATGAAACTGAAACAAAGATCAGAGATCACATCTGAAGATGTAAATTTTGGAGTTAAAGAAAGTAGGATTAAAATGATGATGAGAATAGAGCAAATTGAGCAAAGATCAAAGGCAGTGTCTTGAATGTTGACATTTGAAAGAACAGAAAAACAGAAAAAAGAACAGGAAAAAAAGTAGAATAATTTGAGGGGAAACAAAACAAAAACTAACAAAAATTTAAAAAGAGACTTTGAAAAAAGCAAATGCATATTCAATAGTGTCAACTCTGCAAAACAAATATATTTTTAGAAGAATTTGTTCAAATAATATAGAGCATCTAAAGAGAAAATCATGAATTAATATGGGAGAATTAAAGCTAAATTCCATGGTAGTATTAAAGGACAGATAAATGAGAATCATGGCACCACAGATTAAAGATAATGAATCTATAAATTCAGCCTACTGTGCTGATCCTCCACTTGATTTCTTTACCAAAAAATAATTTGCTCATAGCCCTGCCTGGCATAAATATACAGGATATATCACATTATTTAAGAAAACTAAGGTGGGGTGAAGGTCAGGCAGTTGGTGTAGGTTATAAATTATGGGAGTCAAGAGAAGATGACTACTGGTTACCAAAGAGAGAATGATGGGTGGTTAACCTCTGTGATCAGGCTTCTGGGCACTCTGGGCTGCTATTAGTTAACCTCATGTCCCTGCCCTTGGTGACATATACAGTAAATATATAGAAGATGATAATTAAAAAGAGGGGTTTGGGTTGGGGATGTGGCTTAAGCGGTAGCGCACTCGCCTGGCATGTGTGGAGCGCTGGGTTCGATCCTCAGCATATTGTGTCCACCAAAAACTAAAAAATAAATATTAAAAAAACTCTCTCTCTCTCTCTCTCTCTCAAAAAAAAAAAAAAAAAAAAAAAAAAACAAAGAAGGGTTCTGGGGTGTATAAAAGAACAAGATGCACCCTTCCCATGGACATCCAGCTCTGAGGCTCCTTCTCTTCAGAGAAGTCTCTCTGTCCCTTTCTTAGATAAAATTTGCTTTGTATGCTGGTCTTGGCATTTCTGGGGTGTTTAAAGTTTAACACCAGGAAATAAGGACCCTTCCTAATCTCAAAGACCAGTATCAGCTGGGGGTTCTCCCAGGATTATCACCAAGGTAAGATCTTCCCCACCTTACATTTTTCTGAAGTGTGTTTTCTGTCTCTTCCTTTCTAGAGGACAATTTTGGGCATCTGTCAGCCAATTAATTGCAATTAAACATGGCTGCCAATCTGGCAAAAGGCTTCACAAGTTTTTGTGGTTCCTAATCATCTGTCCTGCGGGTTCGGCATATTGGCCTCTACAAAAGTTGTTTCTTACTCTTCTATTCTGGCTTGGAGCATGTCTGGCACTAGTAGACAGTGGCCCCTGATTGTATTCTTCCTTTGGATACAAGGAGTTGAGCCAAGGAGGGAAACAGCTACCAGATCCTTGCAAGGGCCACACTCCTCAGTGAATCTCAAAGACTTCTCCTCTGACTACCTCTCCCAACAGCCCTCTGGGTCTCCTTTGGTGACCAATTGATTAGGCAGTGCTGAGAAAATGCCTCAGTAACACACATACCTGCCATACTCACCCGCCTTCCCTCACCAATCAGATTCTAGTCATTGAGGGATATTTTACATGGAATGGTTCATATAGAAAGGACTAAATCTTTCAATTGGCCTCTTCCTTGGATTCTTCTGGGAAAAGGATTTTAAGCATTTAACAACTATTAGATATCTTTCTTGCTCTCTGGAGATTTCTTTGGCCCGCAACAAACATAAGCTCTTTATTACAGCCTTTCCACCTAATGGCTCTGGCCTTTCACAGACTTCTCAAACCTTATTTAATAGAAGCAGAATTCTTACCAGTTACACTCACTTATTACATTGACACATGAAGCAGAGTAATACCATAGGCTTTTGGAAGGAACACATTTGGAAATTTGATAGTGACCAGGGAAATCCAGTAAGATTCACTGACTCAGGATTCCCTGGGTCTTTGGCATGTGTCAATAAAGACATTTACATCTTCACTGATAATGCAGCAATAATTCTGGCACTAATAGAAAACCCACTAATAGGTGGGTTTTCTAACTGTCAGAAGCTCATTGGAGAGATATATTCGTAGAAAAGTAGGTAGTTTCTCTTGCACAGGTGCCTGAGTTCTGTTTACTCATATTCATTTTGGAGCTTTGATTTCAACCATTATGCCAGGTTCACCACTAACCTGCATACTGAAAAACTGAGGCATGGTTGTTCCACAAAAACTCAAGCAAAAGCATCTCATTCTCTTCTGTTGTCAATCATGGCCTCAATACAAACTCTCCAATAGAAGAATCATGGCCATCAGAGGGAAATGTCAATTTTAATACCATTCTTCACCTAAGTCTGTTTTGTAAAAGGGAATTTTGGACTATTTTCCTTCCTCATCTATGTGCAAACCTAAGGGAAACCAAACAAATTGTGCCAAAAATGTAAATTAGATTCAGCTATCAGCCTCCATTCTGAGTGAGGCCCAGCTTTCTCCCAAAAAAAGTTTATTAACTAATGGAAGGCTTAGCACAAACAAACCAGGATTTATTATAAGAAAGGCATCTAAGGGTTTCAAGGTCCCCCAGGACAACAAGTCACAGGGTTAGGGTGGATAATTCAAAGTTTGCACCTTTTTCATGGCCATCCACAAAAGAAGAGAGAAGTTATGACCATGCTGGAAAGGCAGCAGATAAATCCAGAAGTCATGGAAGGACAAGCAGAAACTGCAGATGGCTAGAGGCTCCAGGAATGGGAAGACATCCCTTGCCAAAGAGACAGTTTCCTCCATGCAGGCACCCATGTTCTGTTCCTTTATGTTCACTTTTTGTTGTGGAGGTAGTTCAGAGGAGATCCTTATCCTCAAAAGTTATAATAGGGAATGACCTAAACACAGTTGAGAAAAAGGAGATGCCTTATACTTTTCTGCATCCAAACCTGGCCTGATTACCAATTTAGGGAATGGAAAAATGGTTTCCAGAGGGAAATTTAAACTATAACACCATACCTTAAGAGACTGGTTTTACAAAAGGGATAAGAAAAAAACTGCTCAAAAGTACTCTATGTATAAGATTTTGCCTCTTAAGCTCAGAAGAGTACTTATCCTTAATCCTTAGCTTTCTGCCAGATATCTATCTCTCCAAAGATTTCATCTGGAATGTAAGCTACATAGGCAATTTTCCAAAATTGGTTTGTAACCAGAGGAAAAAAGTGTCACTTTTAAGTTCAAGTTGTGTGGGACCTAAATGGTTATCTTATCTGCTTTTGTACTATTTGATTCTGCTCTCTCAATAAGTTAAGGGAGGAAAAATGAAATACTCTCATATGTACAAGTCATCATCTTTATCTTGAGAACTTTTACCTGAAAATTTCAGAGCTGCCACATTCTTTAAATATCTGGACTAACTCTGTTCAGACCTAAAAATATACTCTGGTGTAATAAGGATATTCCCTGTGCTCCTTAACTTATGGCCTTTAAAAAAAATAGAACTCCTATATTTTAAAAAAATCTGTATTTTTTGAGCTCATGATTTTGTGGTGAATTCACATTTTGAATCCTATGTGCCTAAATTAATGTTTGGTTATGATCAGTCGTCCTTTTATCTAACTATAGAAGTTTTTGCACTCTATTTTTTTCTGCTGTCATTATTCAGAGATCAGTTATTCAAGGGAAAACTAAAAAATCCTGAATCCTGTTGGTTTTTATGTATATTATGTGTATTATATGTGTGGATATATGTGTGTCTTTGTCTATATATCATTTACATGATACCAAAATATATATATATAAATTAATGTTCATAAATTAATGTTCATAAATTAAATTTTAAATTTTAAAAAAGGATTCAAATACTTTTTATGTGACTTAAACCTTTTGTTAAGAAAGTTCAATTAAATGGGATAAACAGATAAGAGTAAAGATGTCTTTAAAATGACTAACCCACAAATTCTTCTAGGTGGTCAGGCAATTAATAGAGTGTTAGTTTCTATAAAATATATAGAGTTCAATATCCATTGCTTCTAGGATTTTTCTTCAACAGGGAAAAGATGGTTTATCCTGTTAACTACACTTGTCTGATATCTTAATTTTTACAATTAAAATGGGTAAATTGGATTCAACATAAATGGGATTAATCTTCATAAATGTGTTTATTAGAAAAGATATCTGATCAATTTATAAAGGTAAAATGTTAAAGCACCCAACTGCTATAAAATCAAGTATTCTTGACTTCTTGAATTCCATAAGGTAATCTACATTTAAGCATTAATTTTTTTTATAAATGGCTAAATGAAAAAAAGAGCTTAAGATTGCTTTGTTTCTGAGTGTTCGCTAAAAGCAAAATTACTGAGTTAAAATTCTATCAAGTGTAATTCTATAGGCAAAAATGACAAAAGGCTTTAGTTGTTTCAATTTAAGTAGTATAAAAAACAAAGTAGCTTATATTATTAAAATGGAGTAATATGTCTAAATTCAGAAAATCCATAAGGATTTTTCAGAATGTAAATTTTAAAAAGGGTCAACAACTAGGAAAGAGATATAAGAAAGTTCTAAGGAGGGATGGAAATATATTTTAATATAGAAATTAGAAGGAAAATAAAAGATTATAGATGAGATTATCTTTTGTATGGTAAACAAGTTTTAGAGTATCTCAGTTACACAAAGTTTGTGGAGGGTAAATCTCAAAAAAGTTTGTGTGTAATTAAGTTGGCTATAATTAACACACTCAGTTGAAATTATTTCAGTTTTTTCTTAAGGTTAAATATTAGTGTATAAAACAAAATTTAATTCTCTATGTGTTAAAGTAATAAGAGTTTCTTAAAATATTAATTTGCTCTTATCTATCAAGGTAATTAATTGTGTCTGTTAGGTTTATTATTTAAGGTAACTGGTCTTAAAGGAATTAGGGTTTGTTCCACTCTGATTAAACAAAAAAACTGTTACTGGGTGCTTTGTATATTATATGAATTCATATCCTACAAGTATACAAGTCTTTAAAATAGAAAGTTTAGGACAGCATTTTGCCAAGCTGGTGTTCTCCAAACTAAAATTTGCTATAGCAGTAGTCTCTTTCAGACTTATATAGAAAAAATTTTAGTTGGGAATTTTTTTATTTCATTTAATATTTTGTAATTGAATAAATAACTTGCAATCAGTAAGTTCTGTGTAACATTTATATTACTCTTTACACTGAAATGGAAACTTAAATGTATTTTTGGAAGGTAATAAAGAGACCCAACTTATTTAAAGGTTGACAAGTGAAACAAGAAAATATTTTGTCATCTTTCCACCAAAAGAAGTTAAAGCATTCCTAGCTTGTTTCATTCATATTTCAGATACAATGTTGGATTGAGTTAACTGATATTCATATACACTCAGGAAACAATATATGAGAACTTTGTAAAATTATATTTAAGAGAGGCAAAGATCAGCTTCAAAAATAAAACACTTTACCTAAGTTTTGTCAAGAGGCCTCCTCACCCAAGTTAAGACTCTGCCTGTCACCTTATTCCATGTTAGGATAACTTCAAAGTAGGCTAGAATTGAGTTCATTTACAGTTTAGTTCAAAAGTGTTATAAGGATCATTGTGATCTCAAAATAAACAGAGGACATAGTATATAAGTAAAGGTTTGGAATTAAAAATATTGTTTCTTGATTTTTTAGCTATCATAAAAACTAAATGTTTTGCTCTTGTTAATTTCATTTTTGTATTTTCCTTGTAAAACTTTATAACTTGTTTGAGTGCTTTGCAGAAGTTCAACTTCTAATATAACAATCTGAGTTAATTTAAAATAATAAGTCATCACCTATAGGATAGACAGGATACAAGGCTGACTTCCAGTACGAATAATGACCTCAGATTAATGGAAGGGGTAACTAACTATAAAATAATAGACATTAAAGTTAAATCCCAGTATTTCTACTTCAAGACTAGTGAAACTGAACTGTTAGATGTTTAAAACCAAAACTTTGGGACTAAAATTAAAAAAATAAAAGGGCCCAAAATGAAAATAGTCAGTATTTGACTCTTACCCTTTGGGGTCAGCTCAGACCCACAGAACACAGGGTCTTTTATGTGGGCTTTTCAACTCTGGGTCATAAGACTTCCCAATCAGGAGCATCAAAGGAACCCTAGAGAATAGAAAGCCAACCAATGCACATGTTGCAACAAAAACGGTCATTGGTGAGAAAAATATTCCTGGTGCATACAAGGGAAGTCACACTTGGTTAGCAAGACACTGACCTATCCTGGCAGATGGCACTAGAGAAGTTAAGAGGCTTCTCACATGTTCCCAAGAGTGCACCCCTGAGGAATCTCAACTGAGTTTTAATAGTAGATAGCAATAAGGTCAACTTGGCTAGCTTGGTATTGAACACATGGCAGGAGCATTAAAAACAAGGTAGACAATAGCTCTTTGAATCTAACTTAAGATGTGCACTTGTGTCAGACCCACCAAAAGTAAATAAAGCTGGAGGCTATGAAGGAAGTGTTCTGCTGGGAGCCATCAGCCAAGTAGGTATGACAATCTCCTTGCCAGCTTACTTCCATGCTGTCTGTGGAAGGACTTCTGAAAGGTGACCTTGCTCAAGGACCAGGGTGGTTTAGCATAATAGGAGATTAGGGTGTTCCCCCTTTAGAATAGGGCGTATCCTGCTGCTGAGTTCCTCTTGAGTTCTTAGGGTCAGACAGTATATTTTGGGAGACAGAAGCCCATGCGGAGTGGATTTGGGCAGAGTAGTGGATTTGGGCAGAGGAGTGGATTTGGGCAGAGTGTGGATTTGGGCAGAGAACGTGGATTCCCCCAGAACGTGTTTGTAGACGGCCGGTGTGAGTTGGGGAATAAAGAATTGCTGTTTGAATCTACAAGCTGTGTGGAGGCTCGTGATTTGTGCCCAGCCAGAGACTGTGGCAGTGTTCTTAGGAGTGCCTTATAACTATCAAAAGAGACTGTCAGAGTCAAGAAGCTCTCTGAATCAATTTGAGATCTGCAAATCTTCCTAACCTCCGACATAGACAAGCTTGATCTGTGTTTGTATGATTATCTAGCCCCAATATTTATCCCACATATTGCTTTAAAAGATGTAATGTGGCACATAAAAATTCTTATTAACTTTACCAAGAAAGCCCCAAGTGACAGAGATAAAGGGATCTCTACTAAACACAAAGGTACTGCCAATAAAAAGGTACTTTACAAAAATCAGATGGTATTAGATGATAATAACTACAATTCATAAAGACTTCAGTTAAATGAAAACTAAATGCTGTGTATGTTTAACAACTCTGGAAATGTTTCTGAAGTGTTAACTGGCTTCCACTCAAAAATAAGCAGCATGTGGATCCCACCTAGTTCTTTACTGTGTTACCATCTTCATGGTTTTCAGAGACCACCTAATAATACTGATTGCTTTTATGCTAATTATTTGCAAAAATTAATAATATCATGCTTTGTCATCTTATTTATTGTTGTATTAATATGATCCCTGCCCTGTGTACAACTCATCCAGTCACCCAACAACTGCCACATGAACACTTGGACTGCCCTGATGCTAAGTACCCTTAACTCTCCATGCCCCACCTGATGGAGAACAAGTACTTCAGGCCACTTTCCCCTAGATGTCATCTCCTTTCAGCAGGAAGTAGCCAGAACAAGTCAGCACTCAAATACAAAAAAATAAGAGTTCAAAATCTGAGGGGAGAATTTTAGAGGACAGAGAGATGAGAATGGTGGGAACATGGGTTAAGAGAATACTTATATAAATTGGGCCTACTGTGCTGACTCCCCACATGATTTCTTTGCCAAAAAAAAATAATAATAATAATTTGCCTACAGACCTGCCTGGCCTAAGTGGACAGGATATATCACATTCCTCAGTAAATGGAGGCAGGGGTGAAGGTCAGGCAGTCAGTGTAGGTAATAAATGATGGGGATTGAGAGAGGATGACTACTGGCTATCAAAGAGAGAACAGTGGGTTGCTAACCCTGTGATCATGCTTCTGGGCACTCTGGGTTGCTAACAATCAACCTGTGTCCCTGCCCTTGGTCACAACCTGTGTCCCTGCCCTTGGTCACATATACCAAGAAGAAGAGAAGATTATAATTAAAAAGAGGGGTTCTGGGGTCTATAAGAGAACAAGATGCACCCCTTCCATGGTCACCCAGCTCTGAGGTCCCTTCTCTTCAGAGAAGTTTCTCTCTGTCCCTTTCTTAAATAAAACTTGTTTTGTATGCTGGTCTTGTCATTTCCTGGGTGTTTGATTTTTTAACACCAGGGAACAAGGACCCCTTCTTGGAGATCATCCAAGACCAGTATCAATGTTATAAAGAAACTAAGGTGAAACAGTTTTAGATCAGAGAGCTCAAGTTTTAACCCAAGAAACAAAATCTAGAATGATTCTAAAATGTGGGCCAAACTTAGAGGTGATATTCGAATAGGCATTCCATTATTATTATTACTATTATTATTATTATTATTATTCCTCCCAAGGATTAAACTCAGAGGCACTTGACAACTGAGGCACATCCACAGCCCTCTTTTGTATTTTTTAAATTTAGAGACAGGGTCTCACTGAGTTGCTTAGTGCCTGGCTTATGCTGAGGCTGACTTTGAACTTGCGCGATCCTCCTGTCTCAGCCTCCCAAACCACTAGGATTATAGGCATACGCCACTGCACCTGGTACTTCTTAATTCTTAAATAAATTAATTTATGACTTGATGAATGAGTAAGACCTTTGAATGGTTTGGTTTGGTGTTTTTGTTGTTGTTTGATGAAGGAATTCTTTACAATTTTTACAAGCAGAAGGGGAAGAGCCATGGAAAGAGAGGTTAGATTTCCTGAAGAGAGGAGAAATCATCATGAGGTAGTACATGGAGACACTCGAGAAAGGAGCTCTAGAATGCTCAGCATTTTCCACTTCCTTTGAAGCAGCAAGGATAGACAAGTCTCTCATAATGTTTCAGGGTGAGGATCAAGTTAAAAAGAGAAGCAGGAGTCTACATGACTAGCAGAATCCCAGGGAAAGAAGATTTGGAAATGACTTCATCTTTTTTGCAAATTGGTAATAAAATTTCACCTTTGCTAAGCAGGGACCTTCTACTTGAGATCTAGTCTGTCTATCCTCCTTAAACTTACACCCAAAGTTGCTGTTGAAAGCTCCAAAAACAAGCAGAGGAGCAGTTTTCAGGCTGATCAATATTAGGCTGCTGTTTCAGGAAAAGGCGTCTCCTAGGCTGCCCCTGCAGGCTTAGGTGTGAATTTTGCTTATTCACAACTTCCTCCTATGGAGCTTTGCTTTATTCCTCAACTTCTGGTTGTCACCACATAGGTCCCCATGGCATCTCTCAATTTTGGGTGGCCTTTTAAACTCACATAATTGGACCTGTATACACTGGTGAGTGTGCTCAAAGTAATTGTTAAGCTCAATATTATGTGACTGACTTAAAATTACCAATATCCTATTAACAATAAAAAGTTGAGTAGATCGTAAATACCTGAATCTATATGCATGCTTTAAATTTATTTTAAATAACCTATGTGTACCTCAAATTTTATTTATATCTGTCATAATTCCACTATGGGGAAAAAAAGCCTAATAACGTATAATTTCAACTGTGAAGAAACAAAATTTATAGACTATGAGAGGGGAAGAGCATTTGAAAAGATGGCACTCAGGGAACAAACAGATCCCTTACCTTCAAACGTATGACTCTTAAAAATGAAATTCCAGAGAGATGAAGATAGCCACAAATAGAAAGGAAACGAGTTATAGAGAAATCTATTTCTGAAGACTAGGACCAAAATTTAAAACATATTTTACCATAGAAATGATGCCATTAAGAGATATCTAAGGATTTCTCCAACAGTGCTACTTATTAAATGATTTCATAAGATTTTGTAGCCATCCTGGGACTGCAACCGCAACTATTTCTGTACAAAAACAAAAATATGTTCCTAATTCCAAACACATAATTGACATCCTACTTTCCTTTTGGTACTGTGTATTGATCCAGGTGTGCTTAACCACTGAGTCACATCCCCAGCCCAGATATATACATACATATATATATGGAGAGAGAGAGAGAGAGAGAGAGAGAGAGAGAGAGAGAGAGAGAGAGAGTGTCTTGTTGCTAAGTTGCTCAGGGCCTCACTAACTTGTGATACTCCTTCATTGGCCTGCTGGGATTACAGTTGTGTGCCACCACACCAGCTGACCAGTCACTTTGTGATATCCTTTATTTACTCTCTGCAGAGAAAATATAAGACTCTAAGCTATCTCATAAAATAAAGTGACCAATAGGTCTCTTTCCATGTATCAATTTTAATCATTTGGACTGAGAGTAGTTAAAGAATACTCTGAAATCAAGTTTTGTCTAGGTAGCAAAAATGTTTTCATTTTTCAATAGTAAGATATTTTCCTCTGTTTCAGTAGAAAGAAGAAACCAATATGAATAACGTTTAAATAGTTAGTGTAGCAAGGAGAATAGACAAGACAAACAAGGCTTTTGTTTCATCCCATCTTAACTAATTCACATCAGTTAGTCTTAAAAAGGAAAAGCACACAAAGTCATAGCTGAAACATTAAATAGGAGAAATGGAGACACCTAACACCCAGCAGCCTCCTTTTCTAGGCATCTGCCAAGATGATACTTTCAACAAAGAAACAATACAATGAAGCTAAGTGGCCTCAAGGAGGCAATCAGAGAAGGAAAGGGAAGTAGCAATCTCCTTTTAATTGCTCCGAGTCACTTAAGGAATAACTCAATTCCTTACATTTGGGGGAATATTGCTTAGGATGCTCTCTTTTGCAAAGAAAACTTCAAGATCAGAATTTCATTGTCACTATAACTAAAACTGACACAGGATAACTTTCTCTGCCACCATAAACAATCTTACTAATTATTATTATTGCTGCCAGGTGTTGGAGATTAAATCCAGAACCTTATGCATGCCAGGCAAGCTCTCTACCACTGAAACAAACCTCCATTCTTACTCTATAGCATTTTAAACATTGGCTGGCTAAGAAAAAAGAAAAACTAAATTTGAATTAATAGAGGTATCATTTATATTTGAATTATAAATAACAAATAATAAAGGAATTCAAAGTCCATTAGTTTTAACATGGTGGCTGAGCCTGCACCATCAAAATCAATAACCCTTTATTACTAATGGAAGACAGTTCTGAATGAGAGATTTCTTACCAAAGCAAGACAAAATGAAACTGTAAATTTTAAGCATATGGGCCAGCTAAATAAGTACAGCAATTTCATAGGTAAAAGGTTAGAGGAAGAAGTATCTCTACATGCATTCATCCCATGTAGTGACCTGGAACTAGCCTTTATATTTAATTAATGATGTTTGGTTTAATTTTATTTTTATTGTAAATTGCCTAGGAGCTGATTTCTCATTACATTTGGTATCATATTTCACTCAAATACATTAAAATGAACTTTTATGTTTTTAAGAAAATATATTAAGAAATTCAGAAAGGACCCAGATTAGTTGTCTTCTTTTGGATTTAAGTTAGTTTTAAAGATGGTATCATTAGTTCTGGAGCCTATATTTCACATAAATGGCTTGAATAAATTATTTGTTTCTGAGTCCTGTTCTTATTCTATTAAAGTGAAACATTTTCTCTTTGCTGATGGCTAGTTTTTCTAAGATTCCTCATCTGTATGTATCTTTAAAAATAATTATTTTATGGCCTAAATCAATGTTGTAATGTAAAATATTTCACAAGCTAGTGATATTTTTGTGAATGAAGGGAAATTATAAAATTATGCATGTTTTATTGAAAAGCCTCAGAATATTAGTCATCACTGGCTCTTTTGCAAACTGAAATGAATATATTGGTTTCCTAAATAACTAAAATTTAAAACTAGTGAAAGAACTTGAAAGAAACTATAGCAGTAGTAATGGGAGCTATCGTCTTTTATAAATGAATTAAACTCATAATTACAGATGAAAGGCAGTTAAGGCAGGCCAAATAAATCTTGTCTGACAACTGCTGTTGAATGTAAATACATTGCTGCAGTTATTTAATTATCATCATTATAGATAGCAGGTTTGATGTACTTGTGGATTTTTTTAAGTTTTGAGGTCATCAATTATATGGAGTTTTTAAGTCTGTAGTTGCAGAATTGGCAAACCATGCCAATTAACTTAATAATTGTCAATACTTAATGTCCATTCAAACATTACTCTGTGCTTATCGATAATGATTTCTTTATCAGATCTCAAATTGAGTATTTTTTTCAGGAATTCTCAACTGCATAACTGAGTATTCTAAACATGAGACAATAAAATTGAAATAAAATATAAAGTAATTCCAAAGTAAACTTGCAAATCTTGTCAAAGATTACATTAGAATTGGAGAAAGCCCTGAATTAAATCAAAACTCTTCACAAATGAAGCTCTAACCAATTTAGACCAGTTGACTGAAAAAAGAAGTAAATAAAAACAATGAAAGAAAAGATGTTTCTAAAGGAAAACATTTGAATATATATGAATCAGAAATGACCTTTAGGAATATATATAAAACTCTTACTTTTTTTTTCATTCTGTAAGCTCACATAACAAAAGTCTGAATTACTATGCAGGAATTAGCATTTTATCTTATGTATTTGCCAGCAAAATTACATCAAAATCTATCCCAAGAATCAGGGTAAAATTTTGACATATCTACAATAAATACTAATTTGCTTTATTTTTCAACATAATCTAAATATTTTTCATTATCCACAATACAATTTTTATTTTCATTATTAATGGATTCTGTTGGTCAGTGTAATCAGGTAATAACAACAGAGATTTTCTTTGTCATTTACCTTTACTTTTTATATCAAAACCTCTTTTTGATTATGTTTACTGAGAGCAGGTAAGGCACAATCAGATGTTAGTCTATCCACATGTATTTGTTTAATATAGGTCATAGCAAATCTCCCTTAGTTAAGTAGGATTTCTAATCATCAAAACAAATATCTACAGAATAGGGTAAATTCAAGGTGCCTATAGAAACAATAGTAAGAACAAGCTTAAGTATATTTGTGTTATGACTCAATTTTGTAAATATGTGAACATTTTGTAGGAGTGAATATTGTACATAAGTATAAATAGTAAAGAAATTTAGTTGTGTGGGAAATTAATTGGAGTCCAAATATAACTGGAAAGAAAACATTACACACAGGATTTTTATAGGATAAAGAAATACATTTCTATTTTTATCATTTGATTTTTGTTTTTTTTTCCCAGAGTAAAATGTTTGATAAAATTCAAAAATAGGATTAGCATGACAAGATCCATTACTCCTTCAAGATTATTTATTTTATATTTCATCTAAAGTTTTTATTTGGAGGCTTATTTCTGTATTTTTTGTTCATTTAATTGTTGTACCGGAACAAGGGGAAGTCATTGTCTCAATGGACTCTCATAGAAAATCCTGAAGGAAAGGAAGAGTGAGCATCCAGAGGGAAGGGCACTCATCTCTCAGGCAAAGGGGCTTTGTTTCCTGAAACAAACTTCTGAAAATCAGCTTTACACAAATGCGATTCTATTTTCTCTAATTTCAATATAAGGCAATAGGTCATTTTCTTCAACCTCCAGAGCTTGGTTGGTTAGATGGAATTCCTATAACAAAAGGAAAATTAACAAGAGATAAACTAATTGAAGTTTATTTACATGTATATTTCGTATATACATGGAACACAACTAGGTTGTCTTAAAGAGGCAAAGTTGAATCCAGTTTATATTGCCTCTTCAATAAAGAATGGGAAATTTGTAGAGCTATAACAAGACAAAGGAAAAAAGCTTCAAATCGCTAGGAGCAGGAACTTGTGGGAAGGCAAAACAAATGGTAAATGAAGGCTAAGTTAGTATGGTTATTAGTGTATATTTCTCTGATACCATCTTTAGGTCCATAGAGGTCTACCCTTTGTTCATTCTGGTAGAAAAAGGGTTAGGATACTTTTGTCTTTCTGAATATATGTCCTGTTTTAGGAAGGCAGAGGGATTTTCTTCATCTGCTGCTTCTTAATTGTCTTCAGCTCAGCAATTCTTCACATTTTGATACAGTACCTTTGGTCTCTTACCTAAGCAGTAGCAATTTAAGAAAATATAAATAGACCTGGATTCTCATGTCTTCCAGTTTAACAAATAGATAAAATTTGTTATTGCCCATTACACTAAAACTACAGGCTTTCTCAGTGATTCTAGCAAAACAATTTTCTAAAACTTTTTGTTGGAAATATGTACTTTCTTACATGCAAGAAAAACAAAAGAAGTGAATTGTGAGAGAGAAAGCGAGATAGAGTATGTGTATATGTTGCTGGGGACACAAGCCATAGGCTTATGCATTTAAGGCAAGCCCTCTATCACTGAGCTACAGCCCCAGCCCCCAAAGCACTGAATTTAATAGGCACTAACTGAACCTGGTTTCACTGTCAAGTGCAAATGTCAGAAGTCTATTTGAAGAAAAAATGTATAGTACAGAAGGATTGTGTTGTTGTTGTTATTGTTGTTATTTTTTAATCACCTGACTAAATGAACAAATAAAGGATTCATAATCAGAAGGGACGATTGAGAAACTATTTTTGAGTTTAATGATTTATTTTACTTCAAAAATTGTCCTAGTTTTAAAACTGTTTGGTGAAACATTAACTCAAAAATACCTTTAGTATACCACCTTGATGAATTACATTGGCAGTCTACCAAACAGAAAATTCAAGGACCAGGTGGTTATGACAGATAAAAAACACAATTTCTGGCCCTTTGAAGCACAGGAAATATGGTTCCTGAAAGCAGAATATTTACATTTCATAAATAATATTTCACTTGCTATAGAAGATGCCTTTATTAATGTTAAAATAAATTTTAATTATGAAAAATGAACTGATGAATTAAAATGAATCTCTTGAATTGTATACAATGCTTGAAATATAATCCATTCCACTTGAGCTAACATAACTTAAAAAGTATGTGCCCTGGAGGAAAGAATGCAATACAGTAAATGACAAATATTTCTAGTCTGGATATGAAAATTTTTTTCTATAAGTCATAATTGAAATATTTTTGGAAATAATACATGGCCTCCCTACATTCAAAAAGAAAAAAAAATACTAAAGAGAATATGATGACAAAATCGCTCAGATTCTGAAAGTTCATCTTTTTAAAGTTGAGATTTTTTTTCAAAGTAAATTCAAAGGGAATAATCATGATTATTAAATCTTAGACAATGCTGGGAATAACTACACATCTTCTTCCATACACTTGACATGGAGAAAGGCACTTCTTCTGCACCCCATCTCAGGAGACTGCAACCATGCATGATCAGCATGGCCCATGGCTCCCCAATTCAGGGGCATGGGGTAAATGCTGTGTGGAGGAAGCACCCTCCAAGTGTTCCACTGGCAGATTCCAGACACACATTTCTTTGTCTTCCTGCTTGTGAGTATGGTATTGAGACCACTTATACAGAGATTCAAGCATGAGTAGAGACAGGGAATGAGCTATGAATGAGGAACAGAAGACCAATGAAGAGGAAGACTGTTTACCTCTGCAGAGAAAGCTTTGCTAAAACCTTGGGGTGCTTCAGCCCTGCGTTACTTGTCTAGAGGAAGAGAGAATCAGTCTCCATGGGAAGTCAGCCTCATCACAAAATCTAGTTTCTTTCTGAGGTTTAGACCTGAGGGCAATAGATCCTGGGTCTGTGGGAGTAATCTGTGTTGGTCTTTTCTGGAAACCCTGTTTCGATCAGTGGTAAACTGTCCAGTTTTCTGTGGGCATAATCCTATTTTGTCACCACAGAATATTTTGTCCACTTGGTCTCCTGCCTCCTGTCCTACATTTTCTCTTCTCCCTCCCTCTTCCCCTTGCTCTTTCTCTCCATTCTGTAAAGGTTGTTTGATACAGCATTCAACAGTGCAGTAAATAAAGACCAAACTTTCTTTGTTTAACAAAAAGGAAGGAGGTAGTTGGTTCCTTGCCTTCCCTTCCTTAGTGTCTTCTTGAAAATGTAAGAGGCCAGCCTTTCGGATTTCATTATAAGATTCAGAGCCTTTTGGCTTGGGAGCTATAAATATATACCTCTGAGATTAATTTAGTGATCTCTCAAGATATACAGGGAATAACCGCAAAGAGATAAGAGAGACTTCATTTCCTTTCTATTTTACCATATACATTTGTAGAAAATTTTGTCCAGATTTCATAGCCATTTTTGTGCTACCATATATGAATAAAAATCCATTAATACTCAATATCAAATTCTGTCCTTTCTCCCTTCTGTGTTGGTAAAGAGATTATTTTATTTCCTCAAATATTAGTTCCTTCCTTCTTTTCATTTTTCTTCCTTTCTACAAATATCAACAGTATAGATTAGCAACTGTAGTTAAGTACAAAAAGAAAAAAAAAACTTAGAGCATGAAAATCTAAGCTACAAGGTAAAATCAATATGGTTTTATTTATTTCAGGATCCTTAACCTCTGCAACAATATTTTAAAATGCAGTTTTTGCTTTTCTTGGTGAATTGCATGTTATCTTTAAATTATTTTTTCTTACTATGACCACCCATTTATTATTTATCCAGGAGAATATTCTTTTCTGCCTGCATAATTTTTAGTTCTGGTGCATGATCTCTGACAATATTACATTGTCTTTGCATGACTCATGGTGTACTGCCCAATATTAATGGTGCAGGAGGCTTATAAGTATATGCCCTTGAAAGATAAAGTAACAATGCTAAGTAGTGAATTTTTTACTGCCTTTAACCAAGTGATAAGTCTATGTGCTCTATTTGAATAAAAGCTTTCTTACTCTTCTTTTTATTTTTTTTTAAATTTTAACCAAAGGGTTTTTTTAGAAAAGTAAAATAATAAAAATATAGTCAAGTGCTTAGAGCTGACAATGCAAATCAGAATATTCATTGCATTCTATCATGTTTGAAGTTCACCAATGCACTTGAAACAAACACAAAACTCACAAAACACATTGCATATATTGACCACGGTGGTCCAATTGTTCCTCTTGACTTTATTTAACTTTAGACAGGTTTATTCCTGACTACAGATCCCTGACCTCCTTTTTCTTAAGGCATTTACTTGCAATTATAAATTTTTTCTGTGCCACTTTGAGATGTTAATTTCCTCCCAGCCTCTGACTCAGTGTTCAACAGAGAAATGCTAGTCTATAAGACCTGGGCACAATCAATTAAAATATAATCATCAAGAAAGATAGTGCCCCTGTCCCTATCTCCTAATCATTGTGGGAAGACAGATGCCTACCTTCCATAAGCACCAGTTAGTAAATCTAGATGGTCTAATTACAAGGTTGACTTTCCCATGAATGTCTCCAATTTTTTCTCACTAGCTTACTGCACTGCTTTAAACCTCTCCTCCTTTTCTTTTGTTTCAACAGAGTTGATATATCTTTGAAAATATGTTTATATAAAAGATAAATTGGATAATACCAGGATTGAACACTCTGGTAGAAACAGATGTAGATTTGATTATAAAAATAATGCTATTGGCCCATTCCCCACTCCCCTGTGGTCTCTTCCTGAGCATAAGACACACACACACACACACACACACACACACACACACACACTAACACCCATTCACATGCACTAAACCTAGAGCCTTTGTGTAAATCTGGAGCATCTATACCTTTGGAGTAGAGTTACCCAGTAGTCTTTTCTGTCATCTATGAGTAAAAAGAAGCTGCTCTAATCATAAGAAGGGTGGAAAAGTCAAAAAACAAAAGAATGAATCACTGTTAATTTGTCATCTAACTGACTTTAACTTTTCACTATAGCAGAAACAGTAGCCATGAGCATGCTGTCTCACTCCCCTCGCCCTCCTGTCAGCTCCTATCTTCCTCAGACCCTCACAGACTGACTTGGCAGTGATGGCATCTGCAGAGTCAGCCTTTTCCTACCTCCAGGCAGATTCTTGCTGGACTATATTTAGATCAAGATTCTAAGCACTCCGCAGATGAAATGATCTTGCTATCATCAATAGACCTAATACGTGTTTGTAGATGGAATGAGCACAGAGGGCTAGTGTGACCTCTGCACTTCACTATTCCCTATTCCCTTCATTACAGGTTGAGAAACTTGATTTCTGCCTTGGTCTCCTTCCTAAGTCCTCCTTTGAGCAGTGGGACTAGAGCTGGGGACCAGAGTGGGACTAGAATTTATAATAACTTCCTGATATAGTTCATTGGAGATCCTTTCCCTTCAAAAAAAAAAAAAAAAAAAAAAACCTTGCTGAAGTGGTATCACTTCCATGGCTGTTTTTCTACCCTCTACATCCTCTTTCACTCACAGTGATGGTAATATAGCTTATTTCAAGTACAACATTGAGGAAAATATAAATGATTTATTGAGACTACCACATAGTGGGCACTATATATATACTTTTATAATATTACCACCTTTGGTATCATTATCCCCTTTTTACAGGTTGAGTAAAAAGAAGCTGCTGAGCCTAAGAATCATAAGAATAACGATTGGTTCAGGGACCACTTGCAATAACTGTAGTAGCTGAAATTCAAACACAAAATTAGTTTGGGCACAGACCTTAAGTTCTCTGTCATATAAAACACTCATCTTTTCATTGTAATAACACCTTCACATTGACAGAAAGAAGAAATGCAAGCCCCAAAGTGGCAGATATGATAAAAATAGATGAAACACTAGGGATCAGAATGCCTTGTACCTTACCGTATGACCTTGAACAAATTGTCTATCTCTTCTATACTAGAATTTTCCCTATTAATTGAATAAGAAAATAGAATCATTAGTGATCTTATAGATCCTTTATAAATAAAAATATGGTTCCTTCTGAATGCTAATGCTACTGTAACGTACTTCTTAGAAATGTCCATTAGTAAAGAATGTTTACTGACATTTTCGAAGACAACTTCTAGAGATATATGATCCACTGTTGCATAACAATGCAGTTGAGAAACTTGTGAAAATGAATAGTATTCTTTTCCATATTACCTTACCAAAAAAAAAAAAAAAAAAAAAAAAAAAAGCTTTAGCATCCTTAAGCCTTTCTCCACTCATCTATGTAGGACAGATAAAAATAATGCTAAAAACTTCTGTTAGAGAGGCTGTCTCTTCCTTTCTCAGGAAGAAGACTGGGATGAATTTGGGAAGTGCCCTTTCTTGCTCTCCAGCCAAGCTAATGTATACTAGATGGTGAAAAAAATCCATAAACCCAATATCCTGTTCACAATTTGCTTTTCATCTGCCTAGCTAATAGTTTTCAGATTGAAGAGGGTTTTTATGTCCACATTCCCCAGGGCTAGGCAAAGCCATTAAAAGTGACAAAGATTGCTAAAAATGAAGGAAGCGTACAGGATCAATTTGAGTTTGGCAGGCAAAGCCAAAATACTTCAGCTTACAAATATTAGGAAATCTGTTTGCAAAGCTCATCTTCTGTGAAGAGCAAAAGATGAATGAAAATCAGCCAATAGTGGTAGACAACCATGCTCATCCAGATATTCCAATAATAATGTTAGAAAACACTCAACAGCTGCCTAATTTCAATTCAACTTATACTTACTGAGTGTCAGTGAGTACAAAAGAGTTTTTAGACGCCAGGAAGATTTAAGTAAATTAAGGAAAAAAAATTCATAGTTACCCTTTGTTATTATCCAGAAGCATTGTGTCCAAATAAAATTGCAGAAATATTTGGCTCCATTACAAAAATCAAGAGAAATTGTCCCTTTTATCTTTATTAATCACTGAATTTACCACCAACTATGAACTTAAATGTTAATGTGGTTAGTAATTAGCCAACAGCCTTTTACAATCCAGTCAAAAGCATTCTGAAGGATTGAGAAGAGCTGCCCAATCATCACAAGCCAGTCTACTGTTTAAGATATATACATATAAGAAACAGAGGTACAAGCCTAGTAATATGAACGCTGTATAAAGATGTATTCTTTTCATGATACAAAAGGAATATAATAACAATCATAAGTTTGAAATTCTCATTAGACCAATTTACATGGCCTTTGGAAAGGAATAGTCAATTTGTAAGAAAAATATTTTCAGTTGTTAGATTTAGGAGGGGGTTTTATTGTCAATAGTCTTTTATGAACCATGTTTATGAATCTTTAACTGAACTTCAATAAATCTAAAGTTCATTCTGCATAATCTTTAGGATGTCTTTGAATTCTCAGGTTGTAACTTTAATGAAATCAGATTCATTCTGTTCTGACATACTTTATAAAATACATTAAAGTTGCAATAGAAAAAAAACTACTGCAATTCAAACTATACAAATAATATTAAAGAAAATGTAGAAGTCTGTGCAAATCTTCAAATTAAAAGTACACACCTATTTTTCAAAAGTCAAGGGATGCCAGCACATTCTCAAGGAAGTAATGTAACAGGAATTTAAAATAATGATTTTCTACATTGGTTTTGGATGAGGTCTGAAAGACTATGAGCAGGTGCCAACTGCCCATACATTTTGCAGTAAGATGTTCATTTATCTGTGTAAGAACATGAAAAATGTTTATTGGATCCTATGAGGTCAGCCACCTTGGTTAAATACTAAAAAGGTGAAGACTAAATAGTGACAGAAAGAATTTCCTTGGAAAGCCTGTCAATGAGTTAGTATCACCCAGCGGGCAAGGAAAGAACATTACCACTTACCTTAGTACAACAAAGGGGGCTCTTTAGGGGTTCCATATGTATCTTCTATAACGTAGTCAACAAAGAGAACTGGGAGTTAAAACATACCTCAGTACTTTAAAATTAATAGACTGTCCTATCAGGCTGAGCAATACCATTTGTAGAGATGAAGTCAAGAAAGCATGTAATGTGATGGTAGAATTAACTTTAAATATGACAGAGATTTTATTAAATGCAAGTGTGATTAAATTCCAATAAAAAGACAAAGACTGTCAGACTTGCAAGATGTTTTTTGACAAATTTAAAAACCTGAAGTTTCAGAAAACTTGAAATAAAATAATGGAATCATTTATGTCATGTAAATACTCATAAGAATTATTAATTTTGAATAAATAGAACCTAAGAGAATAAAACATTTAAGGTAAAAAGATTCAACTAATTGTGAAGATATAATCTTTACATTCTACTAACTGAACAATAATGGCCTCAAAATATAGAAAGCACAAAGTTGGGAAAAATGGGAAAAACTAGATAAATTCAAACACTAAAGGTTGATCGATATATCTCAGTCAGAAAAGTGATCAAACAAATAGACAAGGATGATTTCGAATCCTCAACAAGAGAATAAATGTTGACCTTGGAAGTACTTACTTCTCTGCACAAGAATTTCCTAAATGAATATTATGATCTCAATCTAGAACTGAGATCTATTTCCTCAGCAACCATGCAAAGCTTCATGTATACTGCTGCATCTCAAAATAAATTTAAGACACTAAACATGTCCATATTTTTTAAAAGATAGTCATCTAGATAAACTAATATAAATATAGATTCTTATTTTGCTAAACAGAAATAATTTTTGTCAATATTGCTGCATTCATGGCAAACAAAGAAGCAAGCCAAAAAGAGTGACAATGCAGAAAGCCATTTGAGAGAGGAAACTCTCAAAGAATAATAGTATTTCTAGAATATGGTATATTTATAGGATATTGCACAGATCCTAACTTTCCCTGACTGCCACATTCTTAACCTTGTAGTAGAAAGGCTGTATGTGAAATATTTGTGACACATTCCCCATGTCAGTGGATGAATATGTAGGCATTTTCAAGCAGTATTACAAATACAACCTTCTTGGAGTAACTGTGTCTATTCCAAACCCTTTTAGTAGATGCATTGCAATTTTCCAATATACAGTTTTCTTTTCTTTAGGAATATTATTCTTTTTTACCCCTAGAAGCCAGTAATATGCCTTGCTTTGAACAATGAAAAATGAGAAGAAATGATATGTGTTACTACTTCAGGGTATTAAGGACCAATGCTAGCTAGAGTCAATTCTCATTTTTCTCAATAGTTATGTTCTATAAAATCTCCTTGAACAATGAAGTAGAAAATAATATGTCATTGCTCCCAGGATAAATATAGCATTAGGTTCTTATGAACATTTTCATCCACCAAACAATACAACAATAATACTTCTTTTACACGGTTTCTGTTCAAAGACACCTTATTGGAACTTAGACATAAATACAGCCATAGATATAAATACATTCATAGATATAGATAGATAAATACCAATAAAACATGTTTTACATGTTTCTGTTTAAAGATACTTGTCAGAGATATATAGACATATAGAGATATAGTACATACCAATAATATTGTTATACATGTGTTTGTGTTTAAAGACACCCTTTGGAGTTATGTAGTTATAGATATGTACATATCTTACAAATAATTAATTATATTCAATACTTCTTTATAATAAAACAATAACCAAGAAAGTTTAGCATGTTCCTAGTCATGGCAACCTGTATGTAATTTTGTTTTGTTTTGGTTTTAGTCTCACAATATATTGTTGGCTAGCCTGCTTTATATTTATCATCTACTGAATCCACATATTTAACCACTTTTCCATACTGTGCATAGATTTAGATGCTTCTATATAACTTGAATCCAAACACCATAGATATTACTTTCCCATGTTCTGAGGCAGCTTCACATAAATATTGCCAAATCCCCCTCTTCTTTTTCTCTGAATGCATGGTATTATTAATTCATTAACAGTAAACTCATAGCCAACAGTACCATAATTCATACCTGAACAAAGTTTATCTGATGTGTATTTTCTCCATTAAAGCACCTCACAGCCTGTTTGTGCATAGCAATGCTAGACAATACTTAGCCTCCCCACTTTGGGTCATTTTAAATGACAAAATATCCAACAAAAATACACAAAATGTTTTTAAAAAATCATACTGTATAGACTGACAAAAGGATACCTTTTTACAATATGATAGGTATAACAAAAAAGCAGAGCATGATTCTGTTTGACCTCAGTTGGAAATGTGCACTGTGGGGCAACTCAATTTTTCGCCATTCTGTGCATAGCTGAGAGTGACCCTGGAAGTTCTGTAAGTATTGATTTGGTAGTTACAAAAAATTTACTGAATAGGTGAATTCCCACATACAGAGTCTGTAAAGAATGAAGATAAACTCCTTATATTAATCTTGACCAGCAATGTTCCAGTTACTGGTTTCTTCATTAATCCGGGCAGTGCAGAGACCTCAGCTGAGCTTGGATGAACAAGTAGCATGAGTCAGCATTAAACTTCTGTTGTTTTCAGTCTCTTACTGAATTGTTGGCTATTGCAATGGATCCTAACTTTCCCTGACTGCCACACTCCTTAACCTAAAGCTTCCAGTATGAAATGCATTTAATAACTCTACTTACACATCGAACAAACAAATATGAAAAAAGGATACAGATATATTTATGGAAAGACACATAAGAAACAAGTAACTTAAATCTGGTCACCTCTGCTAATCAAGATTAGGGAACCGAGGGTAGAAGTAAAAATTTCCATTGAATAATTTTTTTAAATATTTTTTTGGATGTTGATGGATCTTTATTTTATTCATTTATTTATATGAAGTGCTGAGAATCGAACCCAATGCCTCACACATGCTAGGCAAGCACTTTACCACTGAGTCACAACCCCAGTCTCTTGAATAATGTTTTAATTGTTTAGAAATGTATGTGGGTTTTTCTTCTGCTTTTTGTTTTTGTTTCTTAAGCAGAAAGTCAAAAACAAATTACAAAAATTAAAGTTAAATTAGCCAACTGAAAGGATGTTTGGTAACATATAGCTCAAAGAAAGAATAAATAGATTTTGCTATGGACATAAAATCACCATTATTTTTTAAAATTATCCCTATGTTAAAAGAAAAGGCAATCTGATAACTTATTCTGATCACAAAATTGTCTATCATTTCAGATTATTTCACATTTATTCTGTTAATTTTATGAAGGATCATTTCTAATCCAGGAGGAAAAAGGCTGATGACTAATAAATAGAAAATATGGTTTCAATTTGTTTAAATGTATATATTTAAACATAAATATATATACAGTGCTAAAAATGAATCCTCAGAAGGTATTAAGACATGTAGGAAATTTACCCCTATTTGATTTTCTATCAAGTAAACTGGATTCCCCTAAAAGTATTAGAAAATAAGACATTTAATGGCTCAGGTAACTGAAAAATTAAAGTTGTAGTTGCCCAGTAATGATAATATATTTTCAATTTTGTTATGACTTTCCCCTTTTTGACACAGAATGAATTTCATCTAAACCTGAACATCCATGACTCAGTTACCAGCTTCAAATGGAATTATATGCTTTAATATCCATAATATATAAAGAATAAAAATATGTTTTCTTCCTACATCCACCACATAGAATCCTGGACTTTCTTTGGATTACATGAAGTCAATTCCCTTCTCAACCTTTGAGTTACTCATTGTGATCCTGATTTGCTTAGGTATTTTCGTGGAGCCAATTTCACCCACATCACATGGTTGAAAAAATTTCAGATTCAATTAATAAACCAGAATGAGGTAAATAAATTCAAAGAAGGCAAACAACAATATTTATTTCTAGAGTAAATATTTCCATAAAGCATTTTTCCATTTTCCCCAAACATTTTTTTTCAAAGAAGGAATACCAAGTAATTAGTGTTACCTTTTCATTATCTATGTGTATCTAAAGGTCTTGGAAAGAGGAGGTATAATTACTTGTCTTCATCATTCACTCTTTTGTTCAAATATTTTTTATTAATTTTTTAATCATACCTAGTTACAGGGTATGCTGTGATGATTTAATATATGTATATAGTGTGTAATAATCAAATCATTGTAATTGACATTTCCATCTCCTTAATTTTTTTTAAATTAACATGTAATTGTATATTTCTGAGGTACACTATGAGATGATATATCAATATATGTATGCAATATATACCGATCAAGTCAGATAATTAACATTTACATGTTCTTAACATTACTTTGTCCTATGCTCTTCTGTTGAGTTTCTCCCTTCTAGTTATTTATAATTATATAATAACTATAGTTCCTCCACTGTCCTATAGAATTCCAAAAACTGTTACTTCAATATAACTATGTTTGAGTATATCTTACCTATTCTCTCACCTTCCTTACTCCCCTCCCCCTTCCCAATCTCTAGCAAATACTATTATACATTCCAGTAGACTTTTAAAACATTTGAGAGAGAACATGAAGAATCTGTCTTTCTGCATCTAATTTCACTTAATGTATTCCAATTACATGCATTTGCTGCAAATGATAAAATAGCATTCTTTTTTGGTCAAATGATATTCAATTTTGCATATATAACACATTTCTTTTATCAGTTAATCATCTGATGGGCATTTGTTTTCATATCTTAGTGCAGCAATAAGTATTGGCATACATGTGTGTCTTTAAGATGCTGAGACCATTCCTTGGATATATATCCTGAAAGGGGAAAGCTGGATCACATGGTAGATCTATTTTTAGTTTCTTAATGAAACTTCATACTGTCTTCTATAGTGGCTATACTAATTTAGATTCTACCAGCAGTATATGAGCATTCTCTTTTCTTCATCAACATTTGTTATTTTATCTTTTCGATTATAGCTACTCTAACTAGGGTGAAATGGTATTTTTCACTTGCATTTCCTGGATGGGTAAAGCTGAGAACCTTTTATAAGTTCATTGACCATTTGTATTTCTTCTTTTAAGAAATATCTATTCATATCTTTAGCCCATTTGTCAATTCTACAATTTGGAATTTTTAACTGTCTTTAAAAGTTCTATATATATATATAGATATATATATATCTCCTGGATATTAATCCTTTGCCAGATGAATTACTTGCAAAGCTTTTTTTCTACATTCCACATTGTCTGTTCACACTCTCATTTCCTTCTCTGTGCAGAAACTTCTTAGTTTGATATAATCACATTTGACAGTTTTTGCTTCTGTTTCCTGTGCTTTGGAATATTATTTTAAAAAAAATCTTTGCCTGTGCCAATATCTTGAACTTTTTCACTGGTTTTCTTGTGATAGATTCAAACTTTCAGGTCTTACATGTGGGTCTCTGATTTACTTTGAATTGATCTTTGCACAGAGTGAGCCTCAGCGGTTAAGTTTCAGTCTTCAGCATGTGCACATCTAGTTTTCCCAGCACTGTTTATTGAAGACTCTGTTCTTTCTATAATGTGTGTTTTGGAGCCATTTTCTTAGAACTAATTAGCTAAAAATGCATGGGGTTATTTCCAGTTCCTCTATTCTGTTCCATTGATCTATGTATCTGATTTTATGCCAAAACCATGCTGTTTTGAATACTGTAGCTTTGTAATATGTTTTGAAGTGAGATGGTATGATAAAGCTAGATTTTTTTTCCTCAATATTTCTTCATCTATTTAGGGGTTTTTGTGCTTCTGTATGAATTTTATATTTTTTTCCCTAATTCTGCAAAGAATGTCATTAGTGTTTTGATGGGAATTATATTGAGTCTCTAAATTGCTTTGGTTAGTATGGACATTTAAACAATATTAAGTTTTCCAGCCTATTAACATGAGAGTTCTACTATTTGTCATTTATTGAAAACATTTAGTTTCCGTGAAAAAAAAAAACAGTGTATTGACACAATAATTTCAGAAAATGAAAAAACTAAATGAGAATATTTAAAGACAGAATGGGAGGGTGCTGACAACTTAACCATGAGGATGAGAACATACCTCTCTGAGAAGGCAACATGGAATCTGTGGACTGATGAAAAAGGCTCCAGCTAGTGAAATAAAGGCATTAGTAAAGAACACAGCTTATGTAGAGAATAATAAGTGCAGAGTTACAGGAGTGAAAACCAGTTTCATATGTTACAGAGATAGAATTTCAATATGGAACAGAAATGAGTATGGGAAAAGATGATATAAGATAAAGTTAGAAAAAAAAGACCACAGTTCAATTATATAATGTCTTATGAACTATATCGTAAGGCATTTGAATTCTATTCTCATTTCAATGAGAAGACATTATTTACTGTGTATTCTGTCTACGCAATATCTTACCATCATTTATATGGGGAGTGACTTTTACCATCTTAGAACCTCAAGGAAAAGTCTGCACTCATACCCTAGACACTGAAACTTTTCCAGCTACCATTAAAGTCATGAAAGAGTCAGAGTAAATATAAGAAGTTTTCTAACATAATGAATGCGGTTGTAGAGAGACTACGTTCCTGAGGAAGAGTAGCATTGATGACTCCACAAGTTTCCTGGGACAGATATGTCAATGATTGACATCAAATGCCATGATAATATCCTCAGTGGACCAGTTCTGCAGTGTGACTATGATATGGCTCCTGAACGAAGTAATCCTGAACCTGGAATTTGGAATTTTCAAAATTCACCCGCAATTCTTTGAAGTATCAATATTTTTCTATAAAATCATTTTCTATTTATATTAAAATATTTGTTATTGATTGTTGCATAACATATTATTTCCAACCTCACCAACTAAAACTAAAATAAATTTTAATTGTCTCCCATAGTTTTTTTTTTTTTTTTTTGAGTGTGTGTGTGTGTGTGTGTGTGTGTCAGGAATTTGAAAACCACTTAAATAAATAGCTTTCAGAGTTACATACAAAGTTGCATTCATCACAGAAACCATGTATTTACTCATCTGAAGACTTGACAGAGTTGGAAGATCTGCCTCCAAGATGCTGATTGTCATGGTTATCATGACACCTGGGTCTCTAAATATCTTTGGCAAATCCTTTGCCACACAGACGTCTCCTTGAGGCTGCTTGAGGGTCGATCTGCTTGGCATGGAATGGCAGTTGTCTTCCTTCACAATAAAGTGATCTAAGAAGAGCAACATGGAAATGTCATCATTGTAAGGGTTCTGACTGTAGAAATGTACAAGGCAGTGAGTTTCTCTGGTGATCAAACTCCTGAGGAATAATAGGTGTCTTGTTTTCCACAGCTGGAACATACTATAGTTTTTCCCAGAAACTATTAAGATAACTAATGCATGCTTGGCCAGAACACGTATCTGATTATTAACAAGAACATCTTACATGATAATGCACCCTACCTAATGATATAATAAACATTAATATACTAATGGTGCCAGTGACCTAATGTAATCTAATGGTATAAAGACAGCAGCTTGAGACAAGCAGCCATTTTGCCTCTGTATCTTGCTTCTATCTCCTTTTTGTTTCCTTACACAACATCTTCTGTGATCCAGCCTCAGAAGTTGTATCCTATCAACTCAACAATCCTTTACTGGTTGTATAGATCATCTGAATTCAGTATAGAAGTTGACTGCACAAAGGCATGAGTACCAAGGAGTAAGAGATGTGAGCACTCTCTTTAAGATTGGTGTTGGAATTAGTAAGACTTGCTTTCTGCCATTTGAAAATAAGAACCCTGACTAATTTTTAATCTTTGGGTATTCTTAAGCAATGGCTAATGTGTCATGATTAGTATTTAGTATTTTCTCTCGGGGAGAAAAATGTAAAGGAAAAGAAAAAAAATTTAAATAGGAGTATAACAGGATACAAGACAACAGAAAAATTTCTTATGAAAGATCTCATTTCAGTTATTGCGTTTGTTCAATTCTTATAACTTTATTAAAACATTAGCTCCTTCAAGTGAGATTGCCCATGTCCTGTTTATCATTGGTCTTCAGTATCTGGAACAATGCAAGGAATGTTTATATTTTAAAAGATTATTTAAATTTTTATATGGAAATGGACTTGAGAGGCCATGATAGAAACAATGAGATTGAATGTTATTGAGATAGCTGTAATAGAGAGAGAACTCTTCAGATTCAAGTCGCAGTTGTAGAGTTGCTCCAGAATTCACACATTGGGTCGAGTATTCGAAGGGAATATATGAAGTAAGGATGCCTCCCAAGAGCAAGGCTTAAAAACCAGATGTATATCAGAGGCATTCACAGAGCTCGAGACAAGAAGGAGAAGAGCAGGATGTAAGGGGAAACCAAGAGTTCTCTTTTAAATTTAAGCTTGATACATTTATTATGTACTCAAGCAGAGATATAGCTAAGATTGTTAAATAGATGAGTATAGAGTTCAGGGCAGAGGATCAAAGCCAGCACTACTATAAATTTGCTCTCCTCCAGGGGTAGATTATATTTAAAGCCACTTTTTTTCCATTAATTTACTCGACCCATCATTATAGAACACAACTCAGTACATGAGTGAAATTTTATAACTGGCAATAAAGCAAATTTGCCATTTCCATGGGATTATATAATTATTTCCCTTAAGTAAGGAAAAAGAAAAATGTTTTTTAAAATAGTAGTATAACAGGATACAAAATCCTCAGAATAAATTCATCAGACTACTAATTATCTAACCCAACATTTGATGCTTCAATATTCTCAAGCCAGACAAAAACATGTTGTTTTAAATTTCTTTTCTTACAAGTCAATTCAGTGCACTTGAAATTCTGAAAATTAAATTAATATTGATGTTTTGGAGAGTATTCTGTTTGGCAGAGGCAGATCACTTCTTGGTATTATATATGACTTAATAAAGAAAGTAACTGAAAAACTTTCTCCATGCTTCAATCCTAAGAGAGTTCTTTCAAAAGAATGCCTCTCTCATCTAAGCCATGACTCTTAATCATTTTCTCAGCCTCTCACTAAAGGAGAGCAAATAGTTGCAGAATTGTCTTGGGTAATACATAATTATTAAGTTACATCTCAAAACATTGTTTGTCCAAGTCATTTATTCTGATTGTGTTTATTTGTTCAGAAATGTGCATGTGGTTGTTGATGTCTTAACTGCTGTACATCTGTCCCTGCCTTCCTGACTAGCATCTTAGTTTCTAAAATGCCAGCTGTATCATCACTGTATTGATTCACAATAGAGTTATTAAAGTGGCCCTGCTGCCTATATACCTTTAAATCTCTAGAGTTTGTCAAATGTGTAACAATACTGGCATCTTTGATCATTACCTCTATAACAAGAGATTAATTATAAATAAATAGGCTATCAAAACAATTGCACAATGCATGGGCAGTGACTATTGCCATTTGAGGTAGGTGACATTGTTTTTTCCTAGCTGAAACTTTCATTTCAGTCTAAAATAGAAAAAAAATTAGTGACAAGAATAAGGGGGGGGGACTTTTTTTACTGTTTGAGGATGCATGTTGACATCTTTTCTATTTAATTCAGTATAGGTAAATCACTGGCCTCTCTTCAGTGAAATCTCAGAATATATAAAAATGAATTTATTTTTCCTCAAATCAATCAGATAAATGTCACTATTATTTGATAATCACCTAGGCTTGAAATTTTGTAGTTGCTTTTTATTTGTCCCTGTCTTATACTCCTAATGCTTAATCAGTAATCAACTTTTTAAATTAACAAAATATTAAGCATCTATTGTATGCTGTATACTGGGAGTGAAAAGATGAATAAGATCATACCTGCAATTTAAGAATTCAAACTACTTAAATTTAACCCTTCTATATTTCTACTGCAAATCTTAACTACATTTCTTTACTCTATTTCATATTCAATTTATTCTAAACATTGAAGCTAGATTAATCTCATCAAAAATGTTTTGCTTATGTTATATTCTTTCTCAAAAATGTGTAATTATTTTGCTTTTTTCTTCAGAATTAGGTTATATGTCTTCAATGGGTATTTAAGACTCTTGACAATATGTTCCCTATTCTGTTTTGAAGCCCTCTGTTCACTCCTCCTAAACCTTGTGTTTCATCTAAACTACTCTACCCTTCACTCACATAATTTCTCTTACTTTCACTGAAGAATTTAAGTTGAATGATACATGTTGAAGAATATACAATATTTAGAGCATTATCCACTTACCAAATGCAAGCTGTATGTTCATTCTTTAAAGTATGTATTCTATTTTTCCAAGTAAATTCTATATACATTGATTTAGAGGTATGTATAATCTAACTCAGAGAAGAGAATATAACATAAAGTTAATTAGATAGTTTTTTAAAAAACTCCTTTTCCTACATATTACATGTACAGGTAAATTTAAATATTTTATATAGGACTTCTTTAAAAATTGATGCTGAATATTATTTTATCATAAATGAGATAATTTATATTTCATATTCCATTTATCTTTCTGTAATTGAAGACCTTATGCTTTTTATTGAGTTGGACTTAGAGTTAATTATGAAATATAAATTACTACTATGAATTGTATTACTTACTGTCAATCTATCATTATTCTCAGACTCATAGAATTTGGCACATGAAAGGAGCTTAATAGATACCCTGATAAAGACAGAGGTACAGAGAGAGTTAAAAGGCACATAGATAAGAAGTTAAAGAATCATGTCTAGATCCTTTCTCTTGACTATCCAAAGCTTTTGCCACAGTATCAAGAATATAAGCTACCAAACATACTAACATCTATATAGTGTAAGAAGTGAAATTAAGCAAGATTATTTCCTAAGTTTTCTCATAATCAACTGAAGACATGTCTAACAATACCCCACTTATTCAAATGACGTAAAGGTAATGAATACTTTCTAAAATTAATAATGATTAAATCCTTTTTTAATGTTTATTTTTCAGTTGTAGTTGGATACAATACTTTTATTTTATCTATTTATTTTTATGTGGTGCTGAGGATCAAATCCATGATCTTGCACATGCTAGGTAAGTGCTCTATCGCTCAGCCACAATCCCAGCCTGATAATAATTGAATCTTAATGTTGATTTACATAAAGAAACCTCTGGACAATTACATCCTTGTCTCAATTTTTACTCAGCTAGTTTAAAACAAACCCTTCAGAATTTAACCTTGAAGTAAGTTTTGAATGAAATAATTATTATTATTTGTCCAGATAATAACTTTCAATGGAATTAAAAATGATGGTAAAATTAATAATAACCAAAGTTATAATATTAGTTGGTAGAATGTTTACTGTTTTGGCAAAGTTTTCTAAGAATTTTACATGCCTTTAATTGTTAAAATATCACAAAATCCCTATAAAGTAGTTTCTATTATCAAATCCATTTTATAGATGAGAAATGTAAAGATCCAAGGTCAATAAACTTTCTCAAAGGCACCCTCACCTTCTAACCTTCATTTCTGCCTGAGAAGACTTTGTTTATATCCGCTATATCATCTTATCTGTGATTTCTCCAAGCTGTATGTTTTACTTCTCTGGGAGCATTTGCTATAATCTCTAAAAATAGAGAAGAAAAGCAGTTTATCCTCTTTATTCTTTAAATACTTAAAGTTGTAAATATCTAGAGCAAATTAGCCTAAAAAATTCTTAATATAAGATTTTAGCACAAGTATGTGTGTGTGTATATATATACACACACACAGTATATATATATATATACACACACACACTTTATATTTTACAAATATATATAATTTATACTTTATATAGTCTTAGTAAAACAAAGTATGATAGTAAATTTTCTTGGATATTTACCTAACAAATTTGCCTCCTTTATTTGCTATTCTTCTAGTATCATTTTCTGTAATTCCTCAGATTTCATTTTCCGTTATGCCATGATGCATCAAGTTTTAAGAGAGCCATTCAAGCCACCAAACAGTCATCTCTTCGTAATATTTCATTTGATAAATGTAAATGGTGCCAGCATAAGGAAAAAATCTCCAATCAGGAAATTGTTCTCTGTATCTTATATGAAAGTGTTTGATAGAAGTGACAGGCTGAATAACTCATATCATGATTGACTATCCACCACCTTTTAATTAAAAGAGAAAAATGGAATAAATGGAATTGGTAAATCTAAGTCAGTGTAAAGTAACATTCTGACAGTCCTCAAGGCAACCTTAAATTTTTTTAAAGCTTGCTCATGATTTATGTTTTGATAAAGTAGAAACTTCATTAAAAATAATTGATTTTGATGGTGCTTCTGCATATACAAAAATTTATGATAGCTATCAGGCTCTTGTTGAGGGATCTATTAATATGCCAGACATAGGATTCTCCTAAGAATGTCCATCAACTGCCTCCTGTCAATATCTTAACATTCAACCTTGTTTATCTAAGGAGGTACCCAGGAGGAACCCAAAGATGATATGGCAGTAAATTGAGACACTCTATCATTTCAATAATAACAATAACCAATGCTTTTTAGCACTTGTTACGGCTTGAATATGAGGTGTCCCCTGAAAGTGCACAAGAGATAATGCAGGAATTTTCAGAGGTGAAAAGCTCAGATTATACAAGCTATAACCTAATCAGAGAATTAATCTGATGGATTAATAATTTTGAAAGGACTACTATACTGAATGGTAACCTCAGGCAGGTCAAGTATGGCTGGAGGAAGGAGGTCCCTGGGAGTGTGTCTTTGAGGTTTGTATTTTTTCCCTGGTGCTGCTCCTCCCTCCCTCTCCCTCCTGCTTCCTCTCCCTCTTTTTTAGTTTCCAGGAGGCTAGCAAGGAATCCTGACTTCCTTGCTTTTCTTTTGCCATACCCTTCTATCCTGATGCTCCACCTCACCTTGAGCTCAGAGTGATGGAGTCAGCTGACCATGGACTGAACCTGTGATATCAAAATAAACTTTTCCTCCTCTAATTTATCTGGGCATGTATTTTGATCACAGCAGCAAATACCTAACTAACACAGTACTCTACACAAGAAACTGATTAAAAGCTTCTTATTTAAAATCCATTGAATCTTTATACCAGCTCCATAAGGGAAGTGCTATTTTTAACTCCATTTCCATAGAGAGGACACAAATAAGTTCTGTTACCCAACCAGTGAGTGTCAGAACTCATATTGGAATGAAGTTATTGTCTCATTTTAGAATCAGGGCTTAATCAACCCAGCTTCAGTTTTGTTTGGCCTTTCTCATAGCATACACCTAAAGAAGGTAGACACAGCATCTATGATCAGTCTTACACTGGGTTGCTATATTGTACCTTTCTGTATAATCAGTGCTGGGAGGTTAAAGCAAAGACATTAGCAAGGAGACTTGGAGAAAGAGTCCACAGTGTAGGAAAAGTGAGATCTGCAGCAAGGAACTCTCTCCTAATGTTCTAAAGAAATCATTCCATACCTTCTGACTTCCTCCTCACAGCGCACCTCTTCCCAAGCTGCACTCTAGCTTCTCCCCATTCTCCTTCCTATGACCCAGTAGATTGCTTGCATTTAACAATTTTATCCCCTGAAAGATAATCCAAATAATTTAGTGCCATGATTCTTAGAACAATTTCCAAGAAGCTGGTGACAACATCAACATATTAGCATGATACAAACAGATTATAATAAAAAATATATCTTAAGAAGAGTACATTTAGGGGCTGGGGTTGTCGCTCAGTGGTAGAGCACTCACGTTGCATGTGTGAGGCACTGGGTTAGATCCTCAACACCACATAAAAATAAATAAATAAAGGTATTATGTCCAACCAGAACTAACTAAATAAAATAAAATAAGAATACATTAAAATAAAATTAAAAGTGCTATTGTGTTAGACAAACACAAACAAATAAACAATAACAAAAAAAAAAAAAACATTGATTTTTTGACTGGGTATATGGCTGTCAAAGACATACTGAAGAACAACCAAATCATTTATCACTTATTTTAGAAAAACCATATATCAAGTATAAGTGAATCCAGGAGGCTGACATTTGACAATCGTGCCAAAACAAAAGGCAGAACAAGAGCTTAGTTAAGAATTTTAAACCAAATAATCATATTTGATTTATTCCTTATGTGGGCATGATTTTAGCTTTCTGTTATATAAAACTCTTTGCTTGATTTGATGGTGCATTATAATAGCTTGGCACAATACACAAATTACATTCATTATTTTCTGTATCTGAAATTTCATTTTACAATACACTCAAACTTGTACGTAGTAATTGCTTTTCTGAAATGGGTTATTGTCCTAAAGAGCTCCTACACACAGCCAGTGCCATGAAAGTCCCTTAAAAATACATCTGCCTCTGATCCTGCAGCTCAAGAGATTTTCTAGCACTGCCTGCCACCCTTATTTACTCTCACTTTGGTCTGGTTTCCATAGTTGCCAACTGTTGCAGCCTATGCTGAATCTGTGACTCTCTGTATCAACAGCCTGGTTGAACTGTCTGCTGAGCTTTGGCTCCAGCCATCCCTGGCGTCCCTCCAGGACTGCCTTGCCTCACACATTGCCTCTACCAGACAGTTCCTCCCCCACTTAGTCTGCATTCCCAGCCTGCTTCACTGCTCCAGGGGAGGTGAGGCAGCCCAACAGTGATGGCCAAGTGCTATGGCAATAAAAGTGGCAATTTCCAAACTTCCTTCAGAGATTTTAGAGAAAATAACAAAAAGGAAAACTTAATTAAGATTCAGAAACACGATTTTTCATGTAAAAAAAAAATGCTTAGAAGAACATAAAAATCAGGGCTGGGGTTGTGGTTCAGCAGTAGAGCGCTCGCCTTGCATGTGGGAGACCCTGGGTTCCATCCTCAGCACCATGTAGAAATAAATAAGTGAAATAAAGGTATTGTGTCCTACTACAACTAAAAAATAAATATTAAAAAAAATATAAAAATCTCTAACCTGAGACAAACTGTAGATTATATATATTCACAAAACCAGGTGATTGGATTGCATATTTAAATATTCCTATAGAAAAACAAAAGTATTCATGTGCACTTAGCCACACTATGCATAAATTATTATGTAAATTGACACAAATAAATTACACTAGTTTTGTTAATGGTGTTGGGCCTGAAGCTCTTTTGTCATAAATTTTCTTAGGAGTACATGCAAATAAAAGGGATAAAATGGGAATCACTTAAAGCAAAATTGTTCAATATAAATAAAATGTGAGCCACTGAAGTAATTTAAATTTTTTTAGCATCTGCATTTTTAAAAATTTCATAATATATTTTTCTTTGATCTACTATATCCAAAATATTAGTTCAGCAAATAACCTATAATTATTGAGATAATTTATATTCTTTTTTAAAACTAAGTGTCTGAAATCAAAATGTATTTTGTAGTCACAGCACATTTCAATTTGGATTACCCACACAGTTCAAGTATTTAATAGACCCATGTGGCTTGGGGCTACATTGACAGCACAGCCTTTGAAGAAAGGGTGATTTCTATCAATTTCCTGTATAAAAAAATTATTTCTTTAACATGAATAGATTCTTAAAATAAGATGCAATGTTCATGCTTCTTTATATATCAAATAATTTAAATTATTTAATTTCCATCTAAACCCACTCCTCTTCTACATTCTAAATTACCCAGCACCAATATGTAATTACAGCCTTTATTTTTGAATTTTTATTTCTACAAGATAAAAATTTGAGAGACTCTCATTCTAAGCATCCATTTGACTGGATATCTACATAAAGCTGTCCCAGCCCTCACTATGGAAATATGACCCTAGGATGAAGAATGACAGTTTAATAGAATACTATATGCACTGAAAAGAACATATAACAACAAGCCATTAGAAACAGTGTATTTTCAATTCTATTTGCAATTTCAGGGATGACAAAACCTTGCATGAATTCTTGTTTCCTTAATTAACTTTTTATGGTCTCTTTTCTCCTTATCTCTGAGCAACTACAAATTTAATGAGAATTGATTTCATCATAAGGGTTTTCTAAGTAGAAAAATTCTATTTTTAAAGGTCATTTTAGGAAAAAAAAACTTTAAATCTACAGGAAGAAATACTAATGTATTTATTTTTTAAAAGAAAAAACATAATATAAAAATATTATATAATTTATTAACTAGCACTACTACCACAGTTATGTACATGTTCATCTATTCATTCACTCAACTGGCATTGAATAGATAATATATGCCATATGATGTATGTGGAACAGAAATCCAACAAAAATATTCCAGAAAATGTTTACATTCTATGGAAGAGACAAGACCATACACTGTCTATACCCGGAAGTCTTCAAGATGCTCCAAAAAGAAGCGTTCATAGCTCTCTCTTTCTTTTTTAAATTTTTTGCTTTTAGATACACACAACAGTCTTTTGAAGCATTTAGAGGACATCTAACCATGCTTAAGTCATCTCTGAAAGTTAATCATAGCTAAACTGAGCCTTGAAAGGTAAGTAGAAACTTCAAAATCCAAGGAAAGAGAAGAAGAATAAGCCATGCTATTTAAAAGAACTCTAGTTCAAGTAAAGCAGTCTTTCTATTTTAAGGAGCCTTAATAAAGTTTGTGTGGCAAGAAATGAGGCTGGGGAATTATTAACCAGCAGGGATTAATAAATCAATCCCAAGAATTAGGAGCTATGGGAGGGTTTTATGTAGGAAAGTGATTTTTCTATACTATGCACATTTTCCTGAGGCTATAACAAAATACTAGCAGCTAAGTACATGAAGAAATAACAAGGATATTTACCTCATACTCTTGGAGGCTGAAAACTCCAACAGTATGGTGCTGGTTCTGGGGGGAAAAATGATAGCTGCATCATATCATGGCAGATGGCAAGATGGTAAAAATGCACATGGCAAGGGAGGAGACCAGAGAGAGACCAGGGAGAGGAAAGGATTGCTCTTTTATAACAATCTTCTCATAACTAATGAGAGTCTCATAAGAACTACATCAGATCCTCCCAAGGGCTCTGTCCCTAATGAACACCATTACCTTGCACTAGGCTACACATCTTAATGGCTCCATACCACCTCCCAACTCTGGGAATAAAGCTTTTAATACATGAACACATGGTTGGACAAACCACATCCATTGCATGCATTATAAAAATTATTCAGCCTTTGTGATTACTACATGACTGGGATGAAATGTTGCAGTGAGAAAACTCATTGAGTGCATGGAACACTTTAATAATTAGCAACTGCCTAGTCATTTAGTGGTTACAGGATGGTAAAGGGAATATCTATCTGGTCATGATTCTCAACTTTCTTGCTCTGTAACAATGGGAGCTAGTGCCATTCATTAAAGCAAAGTATTATAAGATTAAATGCTACATTAAGCACTTACTCTGTGGCAGGTATTGTACTTGTTTTCTATATTAAGCAGTTTAACCTTCACAATAACTATAAAAAGTAAGTATCATGACTATTCCAACTAACTGTTGCAGACACAAGACAGAGAAAGTAAATACCTTGCCCAAGATCAAACAACTAAGTATTGAAGCTTAGATTTCAATATAAGCAACTATCTCCAGAGATACCAATCTTTGCTAGTATATTGAACTGAGAATATAGGAATCATGTGGAATTTACTTTCTGTTATTTTCCTTGGTCCCATGATGCTTTTAAAGAATGTCATATCACTGAATTTTTTTTCAATTTCTGATAAGAGACACATACCCAAAGTTATTTATTTAAAAAAACTTTATCCTGTCCTATTAGAAGTTTATCGGCATCATCTGAGTTACTGCTTGCTTAGCTAAAATGATGTTTTAAAAATTTTTAACATAAAATGTTAAAACATGTCCATACATAAATAATGTTAACATTAAAACTATTGTACATACAATTCTTAAAAATAATTATGAATGGGTTACTGTTAGATTCTAACCATAGTCCCAATTGGCTTATTAGGTACTGTTTATGCCTGCTACCAACATATAATTAGCACTTCCTTATTTAACTCTCAAAGATTTAATGCTTAATGATGTAAAGTGGTCATTCTGTGAGTTTAGCTTGCTAAATAAAAGCATGTCTACAATCTCTCTCTCTCTCTCTCTCTCTCTCTCTCTCTCTCTCTCTCTGTGTGTGTGTGTGTGAGTGTGTGTGTGTGTGTGTAAAGAATTTCCTAATACTGATCAAGGAATTCCTTTTTAAACCCAGGCTTTCCTTCTACCCCACCCTCTTTATTCTAGGTGGCTGCAAGCAATTATAAAATAAAAATCAAGACTTCAAGAAGCCTCTACTACAAATCTCAAGAAATGTAAAATCACATGTGGAACTAGAAGACAATATGACAAAAGAACAAATTTTCCATCTTCCTGATTTAGGGTACCAGATTTTTAAAAGATAGCAAAGACAAAAATAAAAGCAAGAGATTGGTCTGGTTTGTGCTGATTATAATTCCTAACAGAATTCTTGCTGTATTATTTCATACCTTACCTTCTGGGAGGACCCACTGCCAACAGTAATGCATGGCTACTCAATTGAGTGGACTGATAAGACTCTGCTAGGTTTTTCCACATAGTCCTTCAGATCCACCTCAATGCATACAATTTACCATCCATAGATCCAAGAGGCTTGTAACTGAAGGTATATAGCTTGCACTTTTGGAGGGGGAGGATTATATGAAGGAAAAACTTTCCATCACTGAAGTTAGATACAAATGTTATAATACATTGGATTTAATTGTGTTGTTCTGCAAGGTTATTTTATTTCATCTCCTGGTAATTTTCAAGAAAAAATAAAATTACATAGTACTTTAACTTCCTGTGTCCTACTTCTGAATGTGATGAGCACTCTGTGGTTAAAGTGAGGAGAATTAGAACTCTTTAACAACTGACTGCCTAGGCCACCATAAATTCCCATATTATGGGCTCCATAGGAGAGCAAGCACTTGTGTTTTCACAGACTACAGATCCTTTTAGGCATATTGACACAATCATTTTCATTAAGTATCAAGGGACACAATTAATAAAAGATTCATCCACATATTCCACAAATATTTATTGAACACAACTATACATAAGACACTGATATAGACACAAGACATATTAGTGAAGTAAACCACAGCAAATTGTATTTTTCAAATATTACTGCACTTGTGTATTTTATCCCACATGTCATTTGCAAAGTGACGTTGATATTCTCCATCAGGAGTTTAGAGCCTCGCAGAGGGGATTGTGGCTCAGTGGCAGAGCACTTGTCTGGAATGTGTGAAGCATTGGGTTTGATCCTCAGCACCACATAAAAATAAATAAATAAAACAAAGACATAAAAAAGATTTCAGAGCATCATATGACAGAAGACTTTCTGTGTGAATTTGGGGATTAAATTATAAAAAGCGATTCAGCATCTGAATTATTTTCTCTCTCTTGGAATACACACCAAGGGGACTGAAATTGTTGGTTATGCAGCAAAAAGAGGTAAAGATTACTGACTTGAAGCATTTACTAATTTCTGTGGAATGAAAACTTCTTCAATCACTGATTTCCATCTATCAGTAGATGAAAAACTGCTTCAAAATTCTATATTATCAGCTTTTGCAACTCATGGAAGCCTACTCCAGTACAACACTGCCTGCCCTTGTAAGTTTACATTCCAACAGGAAGAAAACTATTTCAACATTCATAAATAAGTGAGTGTAATTAGCCTTAAAAAGACTAAAGGAAAAATATAATAATCTCAATAGATGTAGAAAAGTATTTGACAAAATTCAAGATCCATTTGCAGTAAAAATTCTTAGCAAAGAATTAAAGATATTTTTCTTCAAAATTCTACAGTGCAGGAAGCCATACATGAATTACATGAGGGTCCCCTCTTAGTATGGTAGCCAAGGAATTTAGGTTTGGCATTGCTCTCCCAAGGCAATAGATGGCCCAACGTACTTGACCTTTATCTCTGTTCTGCTAAGAAGATACCTCATAGTAGCTCTGGAGATGGGTGTAATCCATTGGGAACTGAACAGCCCACCTTTAACCTTTTTTTGGTGAAGAACATTCTATGGAAGGTCTTTGATGTTTCCCGATATAAATAGGTACGGGCTCCGTTTTGCCATAGTATAGAAGCTCCATCCGTATGATTGGCTTGCCCATCTTGCCCCAGATTCTGAAACTATTTTCTGTGTCCTGCGTTTTTTTTTCATCATTCTATTTCTTTTAAGCTTTTATTCCTCAGTCAGCCCATTCCACTGAGGGGAACCCCATTTTCTCTGCCTGGGCAGGATGTGGACAAGACTATAGATAAAAGTTTATTCATGCTTTCTCCCAAAGGTCAGGAACACAAAAAGGATATCCATTTTTATTATTTCTATGCAAGGTCATTAAGGGATACTAACAAGTTCAATGAAGAAATGAAACGAAATAAAATGCATATGAATTGGGGGAAAAGAAAGAATCACCCCCAACAGACACATGATTGCTTCTGTAGAAAATATGTTTGTGAAATATTTTACTAGTATTAATTATTGAATTTAGAAAGTTGGCAAATACAAAGCCTTCATATAAAAATCATTTGTAGTTCTATGGGTTAGAAATGAACAGCTGTAAATGGATATGTAAAAGTCCAGAAAACATTAAAGACTAATTTATAAGTTTAGCAACAAAATGTATGCAAGGTTCACACAGTAAAATTTACAAAAATGTTGATAGAAGAAATTCAAAAAGAGCTAAAAAAGTCATATAAGGACATGTATTAAGTTCATGAATTGCAAGTCAATATTATTTAAGTATTAACTTTTTTGAAACACTTTTATAGATTTAATAATTCTAATTAAAATCTCAACAGCATTTTTGTTAAAAAAAAAGGATGAGCTAGTTTGAATAATGTGGGAAAGATAAAAGAAATAGAAGAGTCAAAAGAATTTTGAACAAGAAAAACAAAGGGTGTGATCTTATACCATTGGATTTCAGTGAACTACAATAATCAGTAAATTATGCAATAGGAGAAATAAATGGACACATGGATGATGGAGTAGAATATAGACTCCAGAAACAGACCCCTGCATACATTGTGAATTTATTTTTGACAAACCTGCAATTCAAAGGAGAAAGGCTTTACTTTCAATCAATAAAGCTGCACCATTGGACATCTACACAGAAACAAAATTCACTTTGGTCCTTACCTTGTAATATCTTCAAAAATTAGCTCAAAAAGGAAAGGACACCACCTTTTTGTGTTTATGGAAAAATATGTATGTATGGAACATGTATGAAAAAATATTGTCTAGATTTAAACATCTAAATCAAAAATTAGAAGACAATCTTTGTGACCTTAAGTTAGAAAATGCCTTCTCAGATAGGACACCCAAAGCACAATCCATAAAACTTTAAAAGGATGATTTTCATTCTAAATGATTACTCTCCATATTCATTTATTAATATTGTAACTTTGAATAAATATTATACAGAAAATGTCTATGAAACTTTTATAACAGGGAAAAATAAAATACCAGATGTTAGGTTCTTATTGTTGATTGTTCCTTCTCTGTTTCTAATTGGATTCCTCTGTGACATTCTCTGTTCTACTGCCAACATGATTATTCTTCAAAAAAGCTTGCTGCTATTTTTCTAGGCTAATAACATTGAATATCCTTTAGAAAACCTGAAGGATAAAGTTCAGATTTGTTTAAATTCTTCATTCAAGGTTTATCCCTCCCTTCTCCAGACTAATATTCAGTTATTTCTCAAAAATTTCTCTGTACATACCTGCAATGCAGGGAATCTATCTCATTCAATGTCTTTGAAAATGCTGCCCCTCCATCTACAATAACAGCATATAGCTGTTTTCTGCTTTGTGCCTAATATTGACAGTGTAGCTGATCTAACCACATGAACACATGTACTGGGAAAATTTATCTTTGATAGGGGTTGATTAACCCTGCTAAGAACTTTATGACCTCACTCGATGGGAAAATAGTTATATCACCATCAGAATTAGAACACTAGGCAAAACTTTTGAATGTTATAAGCAACTTTATCTTCACAAATTCAACAACTCAGATAAATGGGCAACCTCCTTAAAGAGCACAATGTACTAAAACTGAAATAAGATAAAACAGAATTTAGAAAAGCCCTCTTTCTATTAAAAAATGAATTTGTTATCAAAAAATCTTAATGTAAAAACTATAATTTTCAAAGCTACGGAGCCAACTTAAGTACCCTTCAACAGATGAGTGGGTAAAGAAAATGTGGTATATATGCACAATGGAGTATTACTCAGTCATTAGGAAGAATTACTTTATTTGCCAATAAATGGATGGATCTGGAGACTGTCTGCTAAGTGAAATAAGTCAATCCCAAAATGCCAAAGTTTGAATATTTTTGCTCTCATGTGGATGCTAAGCAACAATAAGGTGGGTGGGGAGGGAAAGAATAGAAGTTCATTGGATTAGGCAAAGGGGAATGAAGGGAAAGGGGGGGAGATAGAAATAGGAAAGACAATAGAATGAATCTGATATAAGTTTTCTATGTACATATATAAATACACCACAGTGAATCACACCATATGTACAACCATAAGATAAGCCCCTAGTTAGAATAGATATACTCCATGCTTGTACAATTATATCAAAATGAATTCTACTGTCATAAGTAAAAATAACTAATAAAAATAATGAATAGAAATAACTAATATTCACATAGTTCCTCTGGAAAATCCATCAAATATTTGAAGAGGAAACAGCAATATCACTATTAGCGGTAAGACTGTTAGTATTAATAGTAGTATTACTATTTGAGGCTGAAAGAGCACTTCTCAATTTTTTAATTAGATCCACTTAGCCTAACACCAAAGCCTGACAGACATTCCATGCGGAGGCAGGAGAGAGAGAGAGAGAATTAAAGACTGTCAATCCTCATGAACATAAAGACAAAAATATTCAACGAGATATTAGAAGCCAAATGCAGCAATATAAATAAACATAATACATCATGACTTATTAGGAATACTGATACTCAATGACTGAAATTCAGCATATTAACAGAACTAAGGAAAATTGATAATGTTTATAGATGCATCAAAAGTCTTTGACAAAATTGAACACCCCTTCATGGAAAACTGAAAAACCTACTGAAAAACGAGGAGTACAATAGACCTTCCTCAGTCTTACAAAAGTACAGTTAACCTCATACTTAATGGTGAAGAATTGAATATTCTCCTTCTGAAAAGTAAGGGTGCCTATAATCATCAATTCTTTCTAAAGTTTTACTGTAAGTCCTACTCAGTGAATTAAAGCAAGGAAAAAAATAATATAAAATTTGAAAAGAAAATATATGTCTATTTTGCAGATAACACATTTATTTATGTACAAAATGCTAAATAATCTACAAGGCAATACTCTCATCTCTTTACTATGTTTAACAGTGTTTCAGAATTCAAGGTCCACAAGCAAAAAAACAAACAACAACAACAAAAAAAAAAACAATTGTTTTTTTTTTCCTGCTTAGCAGCCAAAAAATGAAAAATAAATATGAAAAAAAAACAGTTCCAATGTGATCAAAATAAGTATATGTATAAAGATGTCACATAGAAACCAATTATTTTGTGCAATTAAAATGTGCTAATCAGGGTCTGAGATTGTGGCTCCTGCTGACACTAGCCTCACACTTGTGAGGCATTGGGTTTGATCCTCAACACCACATAAAAATAAATACATAAAATAAAGGTATTATGTCCATCTACAACTAAAATAACTTTTTAAAAATGTGCTCATCGTTATTTAAAAACAGTTCCAAATATGTCATGTGAAAAAGCACAAAATACATAGAAATAAATGTGATTAAAAGCATAACTTCTGTTCTAACAATTATGCACCATTGCTTAGAGAAGTTTTAAGAGTGTATACTAAATGAACAGATATACCCTATTCTTGTATGGGAAGACTTAATATTGCTACATTGTCATTCTCCCACAACGAACCAGATATTCAATACAATCCCAATTACAGTCCCACACACTTTCTCATAAGACTTCATTAGAATTTTTTAAAATTTATACAAAAACACAAAGGAACATAATATCCATTGTAATCATGAAAATCAAGAAGAATCTAAATAATTTATATTACTTAAAATTAAAATAAAATTAATAAACAGTATGATTCTGACATGAAAATAAATAATCAATTAATGAAACAGCTTAGCACAAATTTAGACTCACATTTATGTTGTTATTTGATTTTTTTCACAAAGTTGCTAAAGCAATCCCATTGGGAAATTAGTCTTCAAATAGACAGTGTTGAAACAAATAGTTAATCTTACTGAAAAAGAAATAAGCCTGAGTACTACACCATACCTCATCCCCAAATTAACTCAAAATGTATTATAATATTTAATGTAAAAGTTATAGCCATAAAGCTTTTATATATACACATGAAAAAATATTCTAATAAATTGGGTTTATAAATATTCTTTAAACATGAAAAGTAGTAACATAAAAGAAAAAGTGATAAATTATTATTCACAGAAATAGAAAATTCTTGCTCATCAAAAAATACTATTGAGAAAATAAATAGGCAAGCCAGAGCCTGAAAAAAAAATATTTCCAACATATATCTAAGTATTAGCACACAAGTCAAATAAAAATTTCCTGTGCCTCATTAACAAAAAACTAAGAACTCAATAAATCAAAGGGAAAGTATTTGAATACTTGGAAAAAGATTTGTGAATAGCCAATAAGCACATCAAGAACTGTTTAACATTATTAGATATCAGAGCACCAAAATCTAAACTAAAAAATTAACAATACCAGATGTTGGAAAGGATGTAAAGAAGCAGGACGTTTCATACACTGTTGATGGGAATGTAAAATGACACAGAGACTTTCAGAAAATATGTGACAGTTATTTATGTAACTAAACATACACCTACCCAATGACCCATGAATCCATTTGTAGGCACTTATCCAAGAGACATGAAACTATGTTCACAAAATGACTTTGCAAAATTGCCTTTAATAGACATTGTTAATAATTGTAATAACCAAAAGCTGGAAAGAATACAGGTATTTATCAATAGTAAAATGGATAAAAAAGTTGTGATATAGCCATACAAAAGATAAAATTTGATAATAAAAAGTAACTTCCAATAGACACAGCAACATAGTTAGAGTTCAAAAACAATGCAGGAAAAAGAAATTTTTTACACAACTGTACATGTTTTATATAATTCAATTTATATGAAGTTCTAAAATAGGCAAATTATAATGAGAAAAAAATCAGAAAAAAATTGCTATTTCTATGGGTGTGGAGGAATATGTAGTAACTTTCTGGGATAATGATGTCCCATATCTTGATAGATATTTGAGGTTCACAGGTGTGTGCATTTGTTAAAACTCATCAGATGATATACTTAGATTTCACATTTCATTTTATATAAACTTTACCAAAACCAGGAATAATAAATGAATATCTAAGCCCAGTTATTGGCATATGTGCTTAAATGTTAAGAAGTCTGAAAATTACTAACAAAAGTTAAGTAGTGAGAACATATAAGCAATCTTACAAACCAATTAACTCAAAAAGTCTGTAAGATAAACACATACAACTCTATTCAAAAAAATGTACAGAAATCATAGCATTCACAAAAAAGGAAACATGAATTTAAATCAACATATACAAAAGATGGGCAGTGTCATTATTAAATGGAATAGTACAAATAATAGAATACCATTTCAAAGATACTAGACTAATAATTACTCCAATAAAATTTGGAAATAGAGTTGAACAAAAATTCAACATCCATAGAGTATGAAGTCCCAGAGACTTGAGGGCTGAGGCAGGAGGATTGCAAATTTAATGTCAGCCTTAGCAATTTAGCAAGACCCTGTCTCAAAACAAAAAGAGCTGTGTATGTAATTTGGTAATAAAATACTCTTGGGTTCAATACTCAGTATCAAAAATTTTAAAAAAGAAAAAATAAATAAAAGAACACACTTCTTGAAAATTGCTGTAAAAATCAGTAGGCTTATCTGCATCTTCCTCTGATCTCCCGTCCTTCAAGTTGCTATGAAATGTGTTTTAAATAAAATCACCCTAGTGGGATGAGACTATACTAGATATCCAAGAAACCTCATAATGATTTACATGAGAGTTTTTATAACTTATTGGCTCTATGTGACCTTTTCTGGAAAACTTGTTTATGTGCTTACTTAAGGGGCACAAGCAATAATCCCTCAATATTTTTGAAGGCTACTTTTACTTTCAGGTGATAGAAAAATCAATTGTCATTCCCATCAGATACAGTACCTAAAATGTATTCCATGCACATACATATCTAGGAAGTTACAAAATAAAAGAATGAAAATCCTATCAACCAATCTCAGGATAGTTGTTAGGACAAGGAAGGACAAGTTGTGAGCTATGGGACATTCATCCTATTATTATCATTTAATTCTATTTCAAAGGGAAAGAGAGAAGATTCAAGAAGATGTCATAATCTTTCAGACTCTGAGTTCCCATTAAAAAATTGGTCAGAGTACCTAGATACAACATTAAAAATTCACAGAATAGCATTTGCAATAAAATTTGGTGACTAACAATCCTCAGACACTTTAATGTCGGAGAGGGTACAGACAAATCACGATATGTAGGAGAACTAAGTAATGCTGACATTTTCAGGGGAAAAAGGAGAGAAGCATTGATGAGTCTGAATGGATATATAGGCAACAGATTGGATAGAACTGCAGTCAGTTTGAAACTTGCATTCTAACTGCTCGGGTTTTAACCATTCATTAATGGTTGAAAGGAAGAGACTCGCTGCAAAAAAGAAAAGAAGCTGAAGCATTCTACACACACGAAAGCTTAAAACCGAACAGAAAAATGCTCTTTCTAGGACCCACCTGTCAGGATGAAATGCTGGATAAATTCAAAACTGCAGCAAGAAGCTCTTAATTTTATGTTGACATAAACTGCCAGCTCCACAGACCCCAGAATTTGACCAAATATTTGTAAGCAAGATAAGTAAGAAACATGTGCAAGTTTACAGATTTTTGTGTCCAGAAAGGAATTTGCATGAAGCTATGAGAAGCATTTTTAATATAATTTTAACGTTGGTCATGTCAAACATATTCCCTAACATTCTCATGAAAGTTCACAGTCAAATACGGGAGACTAGAAGAACAAAAGAGTTCAATTTTGCTCCTTGCTTTATCTCTCTCCTCAAAAAGAATTTTAAAAGTTGTTGGTAGTGTAAACCGCTTAACTATATGTCAGAGTTCTGAGAATCCTCATTAACAGGAACATCAAAGAATTTTCATCATTATTTGGCTCTCAGACTGGGATTTGATCTAAACTAACGGAAATTGTTCATTTCAAAGTCACTGGGACTGTACAATGAGAAAGTGCATATATTTTAAACTGAAATTATCTACAATTATTTCTGTAGATCATAGTTTTCTTGTATCTATACCACATCTGCACATGCATTCATAAAGTTCAGGCTTCAAATTATACTCAAAAATAGTATTATTTTTCCTAACATAATATATATTTCTAAATTATAATCATTGCTCTGAGCTTCCAAATTGTACTAGTTAGCAAGTTCTCTTGAAAATCTTTTTACAAAAGTTACATAACTGAGAATGTAATATGCAGTAGATGTCTCTCTATATCTATAGTATCTGCATTCATAGATCTTGGAGTCAACCAACTTGGATTGAAAATATCCCCACCTTCAAAAAAATTGTTTCTGTAAATAAATTCATACATTTCCTACATATCAGGTATATGCTTTGGAGAAACTTGGCCATGTCCAATACATGAACAAATATTCTTATCATTAGTCCATAAACAATAGAGTATAGCAACTATTTGCAAGGCATTTACATTGTGTTAGGTATTATAAGCAATCTAGAGGTGATTTAAAATGCACAGGATAATATGCATAGATTGTATTCTAATGATATCACATTTTAAATATAAGATTTGGGCATTCTTAGATTTGGGTATCCACTGGGGAAGGGGTTTCCGGAACCTCTTCCCCACAAATACTAAGGGGTGAGTATACTCATGTCTATTTAGAGCCCTTGTATTATTTTTCATAAGTATAACTATTCTCACCTCCTGGAGGAACTGGCACCCAGTCCTATAATTAACACTGAAAACTAAAAGTTGAATTAAAGTAGATGTACTTTATTTTCCAAAATATATTTCTTCATTGCAATATTAAAGGATTAGTTTTAAAAAGAGAGAACAAGAGAAAGAAAAAAAATACCTTTCTACTACAAATACAAATGAAAAGAGTATCATTTTCAGCAGGTTCAATTAAAATCCAAAGTCCAAGTCATTCAAGATCTATGATCTCTTCTAGCAATCTCATTTCTGAAATAAATGATTTTTTGGTTAGACTGGCAAAAGTTTTTGAATTTCAGGAAAAGTGTTGTTTTTCAGTTATGTTGAAGCTGATGGCTAATCTTGCCAATTTGAGTAGGCCACAGGATGTCCACATACCTAGTAAAATGTTATTTCTGGTTGTACGTATGAGGGTATCTCTGGAAAAGATTAGGATTTAAATAGATAGATTAAGATGGGCCCATGCTAAATTGTTCAGGTATTACCCAATCCACTAAGAGCCCAGTACAACAACAACAACAAAAAAACCAGAGAAAGGCAAATTCATTCTCTTTCAATCTTTTCTCTCTCTCCTTTCCTCCCAATTCTCTCTGTTTCTGTCTCCCTGTCAATCTTTGTCACTTCTTTCTCTCTTCCCTTTGCCCACTCCTCCACCACCACTGATCCTTAAGCTGGGACATTTATCTTTTAGACTTCAGAGTTCCCAGTTCTCTGACTTCAGATTCAGAATTATTCCGCTAGCATTCCTTGTTCTTTGGCTTTAAGAAAACATAGTATGAAACTTTACTTTCATAATACATGAGCCAACTCCCTGTACACACACACACACACACACACACACACACACACACACCCCATTTGGGCATATATAAATATACCTACCATTAGGTTTATATAAATATATGTGTCACTAGGGAATATATAAATATATGTATACCACTAGGGCATATATTTATCTATCCCACAATGAACCTGTTTCACTAGAGAGTTCTACACTAATGCATTTTAGTAAACAGGAATAAGTGTTTTAGTAGTGTATAAATTCATACTTCTTCAAAAATATTTTCCAGTTTCTGGCTCTTTGGTTCCAAAGTTTATACTTGGTCATAATACCCAAAGTTATGCTCAGCAAGAACTTCTCTTAAAAATATATCTATTTAACTATATTAATCATAATATTACAATATTTTATCTGGCCATATTGCCATTTGATTTTATTTGATTTGTATATCTGGATATGCCCCCCATATTCATTTCAGAAAGTGGGCATTAGAGCCTAATAACATGAAGGAGTCCCTATTGGTTCAACCAGAAACAAAGTGATACGAAGGCCAGATGAACAAAAAATCATCCATTTGTAATTGGAGGTATACTATTTGGGGGAAAATGAGCTCTTAGTCCTTTAAAATCAAAGGTCATATCATTTTATTTTGTTTTGGCCAATGTTTATTTCAGTACCTGACACTTAATAGGTACTAAATAAAGTATATATAACATATGGGTACAAAAGTTCATATAATGTTTTTATACTAGAAAAAAGTTTTGAGTCATAATTATTACATAACAAATATTTGTTAACAAAAAGTTTTGGGGACATACAACATGTCTTTTTATATTACAATTTTTATCTACCTTAACACTATACACATACTAATATTTACAGATTGCTTTGTAGTATTGGTACAGATATTTTACATAGTAATTCAAAAATTTCATATTCATTGGGTTGTTTTTTAATTTAAAAGTTTAATATTGAAAAAATTTTCCACATTCATGCACAGTTGGGATAATTATCATTTTTATGACTTCTTAACATTTCATTAAGTGAATGACAAAATACAATTAACATTATTTCCTATTATTACCTTTTAAAGGAAATACACAATATTCATCTGTTCTCTACAGAACATAATTTCAAATATTAAAAAAAAACATGTTTGGATGCAATTTTTCTTTTTTCTTTTTTAGCAGAGAAATCACCTTTGGCATTTATTAAACAAATGCAAAGAAATCAAACATTTTAGGGCAAATGCTCATTGGTTTGATTATTTCATATCCACTCAGGGAGACTCATTTATTTATCTCAGATTGGAATGTCAGTTTCTCAGTTAAAAGCTCAGGGATATTTCCCTACCTACTCTATTTCAATTGACTCCAAGGAAATGATAAACTACACCACTCAGTGTCTAGCTGCTTGCTGCATACCTGGTGTCAGTATACAGATATCTCCTGTGGAGGCTTTGGCTTTTATTTTTAAGATATTACAAAACTCATTCTTGTCCTTGGATTTACTTAATCTAAACTTTAGAGTTTCTCAACTTTCTATCAAACTTCGCCAAAAGATTTGTACTAGAAGCTCATCTCTCATAGACATTTTCCAATTTATTTTTAAAAAGTCAAGCTTTCCTATCTTAGCAATTCTGTACTTAAAATTGCTTGCTTCTGAATATGTCACCACACTCTGAGAAAACCCCAAACCCAGGAATCTATTTGATATAAGTCTCATTGGCTTTAAAATCTCAAATCATTGACATAAGAATAAAATTATTAGAGTGAATATTTTCTGAAGTTACTTTAGTCAAGCACAATGAAAAACACATTATGTATATTTTAATCATTGAGAAAATATTAGAAGGTAAGTACTATTATTAACTTCATTTGAAAAGAAAGATATTGAGTCATTAATTACAGATAACTTACTCAGAATCTCAATGTGTATATGTTAGTATTAAGACAAGCTTGATATTTAATTTTATTCAACTTGAAAATAAAAAATGGAAATGCAAGAATCTAATACTAGCATTGCTCAGAGAAGATAAGAAAACTAATTACATAAAAATAGACTAAATAATATATTCCTCAAATACATTTCTGTGAAATATAGTATGCCTCCCATGCCATGTGAGATAGGAAAGCCTCTAAGGTCATGTCTTTTAGAGGAAGCTTTAGAGTCTTCCTCAAGACAGTGGCCTAGGTAGCCACTACCAACCAACTGGAGCAATCAAGAAAAGAAACTCATTGCCCTCCTAGGAGACAGATCCAAGACCACTCACTGGACACTGCCCTCAGAAAGGTAATTGTAGTGTGGGTAATAAATAAAAATATGAAACAGTATCAGCTGCTTCATATAAATGAAGGAAGAATTAAACTTAAGCAAAACAAAGTTCTAGATAATCTTGGTTTGATAAATATTTATTGCATGCACACATATGTATACCCATCCATGCATACACATGCAAACAAACATTATAATGAGCAATGGGATTCATCAGTGAGTGAACAAAACAGGCAAAAATTCACCAGAACATCACCAGCTTTTTACAAAGTCTGTTGTATTCAAGTAGTCTCCATCTTCATTTAAGAATGTACTCATTTATAAATTTATGCAGTCATTTTTTCCACAATTTGATTACCCACTATATATGTGCCTACTACTGTTCTTTGAAGAGTATAAATAATGCAATCTCTGCTTTCAAAGAATACAAGCACTTAACCAAGAGAGACAGAAAAAAACAAAAAACAACTAACTTATGAAATGTGGGCAGCATCATAATACAGCTGAATATAAAGAGCTACAGAAGTACAAGCAATAAAAATTATTCCCCAAAACACATCTGTTTGTAATCCCAGCAACTTGGGAGGCTGAGGCAGGAGGATTGTAAATTTGAGACCAGCCTCAGTCACTTAGCAAGACTCTAAGCAACTTGGCAAGATTCTGACTCAAAATAAAAAAATAAAAAGATTGGGAATCTAGTTCAGTGGTAAAGTGTCCCTTCAGCAGAAAAAAAAAAAGTGGACTTTGACCTAAAATATAAATGTGTAAAGTAATTATTTATTTATTTATTGAAGTCTTAATAGATCTGAGGGTGTTTGTTTATTTGCACTAGGCATTGAACACAAGGGCACTTTACCCCTGTGCTACTTTCCCAGTCCTTTTTATTTTTTTATTTTGAGACAAGCTCTTGCTAAGTTGCTGAGGCTATCCTCAAACTCGCCATCCTCTTGCTTCAGTCTCTTGATGCCTGGGATTACAGGCCTGTACTACTATACCAAGTGTCTATTATTTTTAAAGCCCACTGTCTTTTTTGCTTAGTTTTTAACAGAACTTGGATTACCATCATTTTTGTTGCTTTTTATAAAGGGAAATGCACTGTGGAATCCACCCTATATTTGAATATATGCAGAATATATATATATAAATCGTGGGTGGTAAGTGACTCAGTGCATACAATTATCACTTGTCAGCCTGATATTCTCCAAAGGAAGGCTGTAATTCAGAGGTGTGCCAGGAATGCCTCACAGGTTTAATTTAATTAGTATAGTTCTGACCTTTTTATAGTATTAACATATAATCTTTTGTCCCTATGGGCTGTTCTATTCATTATGTTTTTCACCTGCAGCTGAGAGTACATTGATTTCCAATTACCAGTTTATAAAAATGCCAAGTCATCTCTATCAAATGATTGTTTTCACCTATGGAGTTTAAAAATTCTACAAGTCAGCTTGAGTAACTGAAGGATTAATTAAAATTTGCAGATTGTAAGGAGGGACCCAGGAGACACGGAAGCACTGTCTAGGATTGAATAGGGAGCGTGAGAACAAGGATACAGGAAAGCCAAGACAAAAATGATCTGACAGTCTAACTAACTGCCATATTCTGGCCAGATTTACATAGGTGAGAAATTTCAGATATTTATGATTAATAAAAAAATTAATCTATAGGATTTGAGTCAGATACTTATATAAATGAGATTATTTCATAAAAAGTACAAGTTTACTGAGTAAATGACCTATCAGGGAACTTTGAGTGAGAATTCAGGCATTTATATTATTAATCTATGCAATGCTGTTAGGGTTAGAAGCATCTGAAAGCTAAGCAACTTGGCAAGATTCTGACAGAGATCTAAATTAAAATTGGTTAAAGAAAACTAGAATTTTATTTTTAACACTCCAAATGAAGAGAGCAGCTCTAGAGTATCAGTCCTAAGCAAACAAGATCCCTTCCAGCGCTTTTCTTCACCATCTTTTGGGTATACACTTCCTCTTTATGAAGAGACAAGATCTATATTACAGGCAGCAAGAGAAAAAAAAAGATTGAAAAGTGAAGCAAAAATAGGATGTTATACATTGAGATCCCCAGAAGATGCCATGCACTTATGTTCCTTTTTACCAGATTTAGTCACATGGTCACTTGAGCCTCAATAAAGACAGAGGGTCCCTTTTACTGTGGCAGTCATCTGCTTCTGCTGAAACACAGGCATCTATGACTGGGAAGCAAGAGGATGAAAGAAAAGAGAGGAAACTGGAGAGAGGAGAGGAGAAATGAAAGACAGAGACCAGGCAGAGATACACACAAGATAAAGGCACATCTCTCCACAGACAGAGAGAGGCAAAACGGGCTTGGGGATCATGATTTTTATGGGGCAGGCCCAGGGATTAGAGCCCAGTGGGTCCTAATGCAGTGGTTAAGGGTGGGGTTGGTATGAGGGAGTGGGGAGCCTTTCTCAGACGCCCTGGGGCCGGAAAGCAAAATTTTTCTTAAAATGATGACTGTCCCTTAGGATGGCCATCCAGATGCTAAGCAAGGACCTTACAGGGACAGTGGACATCAGGCGGTCTCCTACTGATCTCTGCTACATCTTTGATTAATGAGTCCTTTAAAAATGCCTTGTAGCATAAAAAAATTAAGATACATCATTTACACACAACAAGTGAGAAGACAATAGTGCAAAATGGCCAGATGGAGAAATAACAAAGTAAACAATTACAATCAACCTTCCTAATGTTAGAATGAGGGAGGAGAAAAAAATACACTGCTTATTAAATTAAATAAATATAGGAAAGGAAAAGGGATATGTGGTGCTTTACCAGCAAGTGTTAACAAGCAGATAAAGCAGATGAAGAAATAGAATCCAATTAAACAGAACAGGTCTGACCTTTCTCAAAATAAAATTTAAAAGGTTGGGCATGTATCTCAGTGGTAGAGTGTTTACCTAACAAAAGAGAGACCCTGGGTTCAATTCCCAGTACAGAAATAAATAAGTAAGTAAATAAATAAATAACAAAAACAAATTTATATATACATGTATAAGAGCAATTATTTTAAAAAAATTTTCTAAAACAGTTAACTTTAAACTTCACAGCTCTTTCCCATAGCAGAAGCAATTATTTGAAGTATTTTATTGTCAGTCTCCATGCAAAGAAATAAAGAAAAAGCAAGGTTATTCATTCAGAGGCATGAAATCCCCAAACTCCTACATCAAATTTTATGTTGTATACTGAAGGCCAAGAGTATCTGCTCTTCAACAAGCCAGTGAAAATAAAATTTTATTGAAATGCTTTCATGTATATTCATGTATGTATTGTCTATGGCTGCTTTTGTCCTAAAATGGCAGAATTGAGTAGTTATGACTGATATTAGACAGTCTACCTGGTCCCTCTCAGAAAGAGGGTTGATTTGGTATATCAGTGGTATTAAAACCCTGCACATTCCAAGGAAGGATCTGGCCTTTGACCAGCTCCTTAGAGCAACCTCTAAGTTCTTTGAATATCCTGTTTGGTAAAAGGACTTCATTTATCTTGGGGACTTGAACCATGCCAGATAGTTTGTGCTAACAGTGTGGTTTATGGTGGGATCCTTAGGTTACAGAGTTCCAGTGTGCTATCTGAAGGGCGTGGAGTATGACCTGCAACAGAATCTCTGGATACCAAGACGTGGGTGCATGTGGATTCACAATATCTCATACACACATAGGGTTCTCCCACACCTCTGCTGGGAGAAAACAATACTGTGCACATGTGCACACATACATGCCCCTGGGAGAGGACAACTGGAAACCTGCACTGGGTTTCTCCTGGACTCTGTCCTATACATACCTGAACTTTGTTGATTTTAACAGTTGTTCTTTTTTGTGTAATAAATTATTAGCATGGTATAATAGCTTTTCTCAGTACTGTGGGTTATAATGGTGAATAAGTAAACCCAAGGGTCTTCTTCAGAAACCCCAATATTACTGGATCTTTACAGAAAACATTTTCTAGCCTTTGCCTGGGCCATTTTTGAAGGGTAAAATGACAAAAAAAATTATCACATTTAAACTAATAAAATATATTGAACATTTTTCAGAGTTCATGTTGGTTTTCTACTTTACTAGCAAACTTCCAAAATGTTTATCTTTTTTAGCAAATTTTAATCTGTACAACTATACCAATCAATACTAGTTAATATCAATATTTCTTACTCACTCAAGTTCTCAGTTATTAATATTTTCAGTATATAATATTTTTAGGAATAATCACAAGAATAAGCATTAGTATGTGTTTTTAAAAGCAGATGCATTCTGTTCAATGGACAGACATAGCTACCAAGATTTGAGCTTGTCAAAAATAGGATGAAGTTAATTATACTTTGAGGAGCCTTTCTTATTTTTTACTACATACAAAAGTCAAGAAAGATTATAAGAGATTAAGTTCACACATCATATTACTAAGTATATGCATTGCTTTTTTCTGTCTTGAGTCAATATTAAAATAAATTTGCCATTATAAGTTTTTAAAATGAAAACCAAATTTACACTTAGCTACAGAGTGACTTTACTCAAAAGGATTATTTCAATAAGAGGAGGGAGATAAATGCAATAGGAATAAAGCCTGACCTAGGATCTGCAAACCTCTCAAAAGTTAAACAGAAAGAGGTTTTCTTTTATAAGGAAGAATAAACAAGCCTGGAAAGAACCAGGCATAGGGAAATAAAAAGAGGGAGAGGGGCATGATCATGATGTGACAGTAGGTAAGGAACATTTACCCCGTGGCCAGCCTATTTTCAGGATTAGGCTGCTGAGTTTTATGTTGGCTCAGGCTTGGGGTAGATCCAAGGTAAGCATCCTAGGAAAAGGAGAGAATTTTCACCAAAGTTTCCTTAACAAGCATTTTGTTCCAGTGACGAGTGGAGTCAAAATAGTTGAGCTAATCATTTTACTGGTCTTGTCATAGAAAAGTAGCAACACCCATGAGTCTTATTTAAGTCAAATGGAGAAAGATGTTTCTTTATAGTAAGCCATTACTGATCATATAAACCGATGGGATATTTCTTAATTCCTGCTGTGTTCCAGGAACATGAGGCTCAAGTGAATTTCAACATTGTCAAAGCATTCAACTCACAAAGACAAGGACAAATCATTTAGGTAGTATTGTGATGCTCATGTATATAACCTAATGTTATAACTTAATATGACATACTGTAATGGGAAAGCCAAATTCACTTGGGGAAAACCTAAATATGATAAAACAACATTAATAAAGCTTTAGCATAAAGAAATGTATTCAAAGTCATTTAATATTAGGGACTTCAGTAGTTAAAATGTCCTGCAAAGATAAAAGAAAACAAATTTATATCTTAGTGATACAGAAAAAAAAAAAAAAAAAAAAAAAGCTGTTATCAGAGCACACAGAAAAGATGCCCAAGAGAGAAAAAGGAAGTATTGCCTAAACATCACCTTCTTATTTCATATTATGAACTTAGAACAAAAAATTTCTAAACTTAACATTTTTAATATATTCAAAGCAAAAAATGTGGCACAGGGATTTCAGTTGATGCCAGTAAAGAGTAATTTTTAGAATTTGGGGGAAATCATACATTGTATTTCTACTTAAGAAAAAAATTAAAAATTGGAGATTATCCACCTATAGTCTGAGTCAGGTCATAGTGTATAAAAATAGGTAGGTAGCTGGATGTGGTGGTGCACAACGGTTATCCCAGCAATTCAGGAGACTTAGGCAGGACGATCATGAGTTCAAAGCCAGCCTCAGCAGTGGTGAGGCACTAAGCAAATCAGTGAGACCCTGTCTCTAAATTAAATACAAAATAGGGCTAGGGATGTGGCTCAGTAATTAAGTGCCACTGAGTTCAATCCCCAGTACTCAAAAAAACGTAGGTAAAGCCAAGACTTCATAGTGTTTCATTTCCAGTGGGAAAGAAAGATAAAAAGAAGTAATAAACAAAGGGACCAAATTATTATGATAGCTGTTTTGACTAAAACTAATTTTTCCAAATTCATGTGTTGAAGTCATAACACCCAAAATCTCAGAATATGAATATTTGAAGATAAAGTCTTTATGGGGTAATTACATTGAAGTAAGTTCCTTTGAATGATTTTTAATTCAATATGATCAGCATTTGTATAAGATTAGGACACAGACACACATTTGGAAGGATTGTCATTTCCAGGCCAAGGAACAATAACTCAGAAGAAAAAGCCCTACAAAATACCTTGATCTTTGACTTCTGTCTTCCAAAAAATGTAAGAAAATCAAACTGTTTTTAAGCCACCAGTCTATGGTACTTTGTAATGGCAATTCTTGCTGCCTTCAGTGTTATCGGGAAATAAACAGCACAATGTGATCATGGTGTAATTGCTGGGTAGAAGGGTTAGGGTTGTGGTGGCAGAGACTCATTAGTGAAGCCAGAAGACACCTGCCTGAAGAGGTCTTTCCACCTGACAAATCATGACAAAACTGAAGTAGTCAATTCCTGGCCCAGAAGACCAAATGGCAAAAAACTCTCAAGGAATGCAAAGGAGTCCAATGTGACTGAAAGGCTTATAACATTTAAAATTATATATAAAAACATATATAACAGGAGGGAGGACTGTAATGACTTTGAAGGGGTCAGTTTGATTTTTAGTATCTCAAAAACGTGACAATATGCAAAGGCCTAGAGATTGTGCTTCTAATCCCTTCTCACTTTGGAATCCAGAAGAATAAAACTTTGGGGATGCTAACTTCAGAAATGAGGCAAAAACTTAACTGAGAATAAGTGTAGCTGAGAACCTACACTTATTCTCAGATAGTAAATGATAATAATAATAATAAAAATGTTGAGAATTTGACAGACTTCATCCTCCAAATAGTATATCTGTTATCCATTGCAACTTGATTACCTTTGAAGGAGATAGAAAATAGAGTGCCATATGGAAGAAGCACAGAATAAAAACTGATTTGAGGAAGTATAGTCATATCAACACAAAATCATATCAACACTAAATTAGGTAATTCAGGCTGAAAGTCATGTTTCCAAAACTGTGTTTATGATCTCAAATAAAATAAAAGACTTTAATGGTTAGAAAAGACGAAAAACTTGACTTAAAGAAATGATCTCCCATCATCTCAACTGACATACAGAGAGAATTAGACATACTATGAAAACCAACCAAACTACACGAACTCCTTTTGAAAAATATTTTGCAGAACAGGTATATCAAATGCCTTAAGTTACCAGCAGAAATTTAATTTGTACTAAAATTATATAAAAACCATAACAATAAAAAACATAAATTATGGTTATTCTTCCTCTGCTTTGTTCATTAGTGAAATTTGTGAGAACTGTCACCAATCATTCCTGACTCTTTAATGGCCTACCAAAATTGTTTAGTGGGGGTGTTCTCAACCATTGTAAGGAGAATAATTCTGTTTGAATTATTCTACTGCTTTTCTCTTCCATATCTATCCATGTGACATTTCTTCTGGTCACTTCAAGGCTTCAGTCTTCCTCCATGAACAAAAGAGAAAGAATTAACAGCAAGAATATAGAGAAAAAAGAGATAATCTACTCCTGTAATCTACTTGAAAGTCCAGCTTTGTTAAAATTCAAAGAAAATAACATTTAGATTCACCTAATCACCATTTTGAAATCAGAAGTTCAGCCTAATGGTTTTGATAAAGGAATTTTATGTCAGAGACACTGGCCAAATAACAGTTTCAAGGTGGTAAGATTTTAGTCTTTATAGAAGCAGATGCTCAGATACATGCCTTGCTATCCTTTATCACTCTCAAATCCCAGAGAGTTATGTTAGAAAATCTGAGGAAATTGGAAATTCTACTGCCGCAGTCCGGCTGCAGCAAAATAACCAGGGGGTGACGAACAACTTGTGTAGATTGATACAGCAGGAGTGGGTAACATTCTACAACTCAGTTATCTTATAGACCATACCCAAGTAAACCTAGGAGTGGCCATGTCAATATAGCTTGAAATAAACAGATAAAGACCAAACCTTCTCTGGTTGCCATGTGACATGGTTTACAAAAGTCCAAAGGTTCCCACAAGCCTTTTGGTACATGGAAGATAGCTGAACTGAGAGTCCATACACCTTATTCAGGAGGTTTTCTGTAGCAAAACAGAGGAAAACACCTGAGCAAAAACTGAGGCCAACCCACTTGGAGTTGAATTTGCCACCAGGAGCCAAGGTCATCTGGGAAATATTTTGACACAACAAAGAAAGGGACTAGCTGTCATCTCTCAGTTGTAACCTGACCACCTACATTCAGCCAGGGATCAGCAAGACTCCAGAAGATGCCACATAAATCTGAAATCCTTTCTGCCCTTCAACATCAAGAGACAAATGTCATACCTTCCCCATCATGGTCCATTTGTAATAGGGAAAAGGGTAGAACTCGATTATTTCATTATTATATTACATGGAATTACAGGTTCAGTGTCAAATCTGTGCTTGCCCTTGGTCAACAATATAGAGTTTTATGAGGAAAATCCAACCAATTAATGTTTTTTTTAAAAGGCTATAGTTTCTCTGCCTTCTCAATATAAACATATTTGTGAACCTATTAAACAACAGATGAAATATTCAAGTTTGGAACAAGACATTTTCTTGGACCATTTTAAAGTGAGTGCTGAAAACGTTTGTCTCTTGTGTGCTTTACACTACATATGGTTAGTTCATTTGTCTTCACAACCACTTCAGTTTGATAGGGTCCATCAGTAAAATGTCAGTTCAGACAGGTTATATCCAGTCTTGTCAACTTGAAAAACATGTAATTTTTTTTTTTAGGTATTGTTTTTCAAATTTGGTGTTGATTAAATTTTTAACTAAAAGACCAATCAGTTTTTCAGTGCTGTTAAGGATGGAGTGAGAAGGGCAAAAGTTATTCCCAAATTTACATGAAATTATCTTTCACTAAATTAAATTAGATTTATTTACAAAGGTAACATACAAAGCATACTTTTGGTAGTAAACATTAAATATATGGTTTGGTTATAGATTCATCAAAGTGCTCTAAAGAACTTTCTCTTTAAAATTCTCTTTCTCTTTCCTCCCTGCCTCTCTCTCTTGGTGACAGTTTTATTTTACTATCATTATTTTTCTAACTGCATTTCCTGTTTTTATCCTGTAGACATAGGAAACCTCCCAATGTGTAGATAGGGTTCATTTTGACTTCCATTTCTTTTATCTTCATTTTCAAAAGAGGTTCTTCATGATGAGGAAAGACAACTACATGTACTTTTATGTAGAGTCATGCATTCCTAAGATTCTGAAGATAAAATGGCATAATTTAATATTATGAAAATATATGCTGTGTTTAGATAGTTTTAGTTTCTCTGAACAATGCCATTCTTATAAATGCATTTCATACTGGTATTCCTCGTGGACTAGTAATAGAACTTAAAAAGGGTAGAAACAGAAACTAAGTATTTCTTCATTTCTTCAAAGTAATGAAACCTTTTGAAGTTATACTCTGAATGCATGAATGAATAAATAAATTCAAGATGAGAAGAGACATGAAGAAGAACTTTTAAAAGCTTTGCTTAGTATATTCTCCATTTTATGGGTGCTATGCTATACTTTATTATTGTACATACATAACTTATAAATAGTAGTTAGTTTTATTAATTTATATTACCTCACCAAATAATACCAAATTTATCATTTTAGTGATAAAATTTGAAAACATTTTTATTGAACAATTTTCAAGAATCACTGAAACCAATTAATATGTAATATCATGATCACTCAATTTGATGAACTAAAAATACCAATGGACAATATCCTGCATTTTGGGCCAATGGTTTTCTCATCTGTCAGAAGGGCAAATGGGCTTTACTCTCTTTCCCAGTCTACAAACTACGACTGATTTTTCAAAACTAACAAATATTGTAAAAAATTTGGTTATAATAAAAGTGCAAGTAAATAGGGATTTCTCTTATTAGATTTCTAAATTTGTAGCTATAATTTTAAAAAGTTCTTCTAGTGTCCTGGGCTAATTGCAAGCCCTAGAAAAATCTGTTCAGGGGGCTGGGGCTGGGGCTCAGTGGTAGCACACTTGACTGGCATGTGTGAGGCACTGGGTTTGATTCTTAGCACCACATATAAATAAATAAATAAATAAAAGATATATTGACAACTAAAAAAAATATTTTAAAAAGGAAGAAAATCTGTTCAGATTTTTATCTCTAAAAACTATAAAAGTTATCTTTTTTCATTATTTTTATTTGTTCATACTAGTTGTACATAACATTAGGATTCATTTTGTACATAATTATAAGTTCATGGAATATAATTTGCTCTAATTTGATCCCCAGTGTTTACCCTCTTTTCCTCCTTCCCCCCATTCCCTTTACTCTACTGATATTTCTATTTATTTATATCTTATAATTAATGTCTTGTAGACATACACATTGGTGAGTTTCACTTTAGTGCATTCATATATATACTTTGGAGAGTTAGTTCAGATTCATTACACTGTTTTTCCCTTATCCTGTGCCTGCCCACTACCATCCCTTTCTTCTACTCCCCTGATCTTTCTTTTATTTGAATGGAATTCTATCCACCACCACCACCACCTTTTTTTTTTTGTTTGTTTCTCTTGTTCTCTTTTTCTCCCTTATTTAAACTAGCTTCCACATATAAGAGAAAAAATTTGACCTTCACCTTTCTGGGTCTGACTTATTTCACTTAGCATCTTATTTGGAAAAAGCAACTCTATAGAGGTGATTGAGTTAAGGATCTTAAGGAGCAGTTTATCCTGTATTTTCCAGATGGGCCCTAAATGCAATCACATATATTGGGCATTGTAATGCACAGACTAGACAAAGAAAAGAGAAAGAGGCAATATTAACTACAAAAGTGAAGAATAAAAATGATGGGGCCACAGCCAAGGCACTCTTGCAGCCATGTGAAGATGGAAGACAGAAGGAATGTTTTCTCTCCTAGAGCCTAGGAGAGAGTGAAATGTTGCTCACCCCTTGATTCAAACCTGGACTTGAAAACTGTAAAAGAGTAAGTTGCAACCCAATATTTAGTAATTTGTTATAGCAGTCCCATGCTATTAATATAGACTGGCTGGTATTCATTTAATGGCAGGACAGGCGGTGATGAGGACCTTGCCTTTGTTTGACCTCTCAGTTCCCTGCAACCCTGGACCAGTCACATTCCTCCTCTTAGGAACCTTTCTTTATTCCTGCTCTTTCTTAGTTCAGTCTCTGTTTTCATCCAAAATAGCAGCAATTGCTTACTATTTTCAGTGATTTATCATATGAAAGAATTTGAAAAGGCAAATGGGAATATTCTCCAGCTTTCTTATAGTTTCAGAAAATCAGCAATTTTGTGTTATTATATGTAACAATTCCTATTATGATAACTTTGACAACTCAAAATAGAGTATTTCCCATTTTCTTAATTTTTTTCTTAAAAAAGAAAATTCCAATGTTACTTTTATAAACCTTCATCTAATTTCTGTGCACTCAGACCTTCTTTTGCCTTTCATTCCCCACACATAAAGCCTATTAACAGACAAATATGTAATTAGTTCTAAATAACAGGATTATAACTTCTAATTTGGTCTTCTCATGAGTTTTTTTTAACTGAATACTAATTGCATTTTTCCCCTTCAATAGCATCATAGACCTCATTGATTAAAATATATGGAAATAGAAAGTAAAATATAAAGTTAGCTTTTCCCCAGAGGACTCATACAAAGTGAGTTGGACATAAACACAGTGGTCATTCTAAGAAGAAAGAATCACACGAACAAAAGCATTCAAATGAAAGAGTACACAGATAAAGTTGTTTCTGGGAAAGGGCCTAAGCATCAATTGCTCATTTCCTAGAAGTTGTTATATGCAAGTTTTTTTTCCATTAATAAACCCAATGATTCATCTCTGGATAGCAACACCCACTCACTCCATCATGAAGGGGTTTTTCTAAGTGTGTCCACTGTAGTGTGTATTTTGAAAGGACTATAAACTTTCTTTCTTCCTGGAATAAAATATTTGAACCACATCAGATATGATATGTTTTTTTCAATTAGTTTGGTTATAGTTGCTTTGGGTTGGGAAGAACAGAGCAATTTTCACCAATCTAATCTCGTTAATCTTCATGTTATCTCTCTGAGAAAGAAACGCTACATAGCAGGCTGTTTATTTTCTGCTCAATGAATTCTTGTGTCATTCTCCTTGCAGTTTAATGAACAGTTTCTCCAAATTCTCAGAGCAGTTGAAGTGTTTATTTCAGCAAATAATATGTTCACAGAGGCACACATCATTATAGAAGTCTTCCCTGGAAAACTTCCCTTCTGATATAGTGTCACCTCTTGTTCTACTGGGCAGTGGAAGGTCATGATAAAGTACATTTATATTTTGCCCAATGCTGCAGCCCTAATAATAAGTTACTAGAATCTAGAAAAACATTCATATTCTCTCTCTCTCTCTCTCTCTCTCTCTCTCTCTCTCTCTCTCTCTCTCTATATATATATATATATATATATATATATATATATATAATTTACATATGACAGCAGAATGCATTGCAATTATTATTACACAGATAGAGCACAATTTTTCATGTCTCTGGTTGTATACACAGTATATTCACACCAATTCTTGTCTTCATAACTGTACATTGGATAATCATGATCATCACATTCCACTATCCTTGCTAACTCTGGCCCCCTCCCTTCCCCTCTCACCCCTCTGCCCTATCTAGAGTTCATCTATTTCTCCCATGCTCCTGCTCCCTGTCCCACTATGTATCAGCCTCCTTATATTAAAGAAAACATTGGCATTCGTTTTTTGGGGATTGACCAACTTCACTTAGCATTATCTTCTCTAACTCCATCTATTTACCTGCGAATGCCATGATTTTATTCTCTTTTATTGCTGAGTAATATTCCATTGTGTATATATGCCACATTTTTTACCCATTCATCTATTGAAGGACATCTAGTTTGTTTCCACAGTTTGGCTATTGTGAATTGTGCTGCTATAAACATTGATGTGGCTGTGTCCCTGTAGTATGCTGTTTTTAAGTCCTTTTTAAGACTGAGGAGAGGAAGCATTCATATTCTTTATAAAGTAAATCCCTTTAAATAAGGACTTTAAAAGTACTAATTTTATTTACAGGTGATTTTGATCCATTTCTTCTTATTGAAGAATAATTAATGTACATGTTTTTAAATTATACATGATAATACACAGACCAGTGAATTTTCACAAATTGCATACCATTTACTACCATCGAGGAGATTGCCATCACCCCCAGAAAATTTCCTCAGAACTCCATAACGCCTTCTAATCACTACTTCTAAGCTCATCACTGTTCTGAGTTCTATCACCATAAATAAATTTGTTGTATTTGTACTTCATAAAAATAAAACATATAGTACATACATTTTGTGTCCAAACTCTTTCATTCAAGATTACATTTATCATATTATTGCACATTGTCATGTGTTTTTTAAAATCATCTATTTTTATTCTACATAATAATGTCCCATCTTGTGAGTATATGATTATTTACCCACTCTACTATCAATGAACATCTGAGAAGCTTCTATTTTGGTACCAGTGAAAGTCATGATTTGATGAACATTCTTATATATGTGTTGATGAAAATAAGTATTTGTATATTTGTCCAGGGGTAGAATTGCTGGGTCAGAGTATATTTACATGTTCAAACTTAGTGAATAGTATCACTTTTACAAATGAGTTGTGCCAAATCTCATTTTGAACAATACTTGACTGTTAATTACTGTACATGTTCAACACCTGATATCATTTATCTGTCTTTCATGTTAGACATCCTGATAGGCATGTAGTGGTACGGCTTTCTGCTTTCATTGGTATATTTCTTTAATAATTGAGTTAGCCTGTTTTTATATGTTAATTGGATATAAATAAATATTTTTGTTAAAGTATGCTACCTATTTTTCTACTGGGTTAGAACATTCTATCTGACTGCTACTGAATACACATTCTTGTCATGAAAACATGGAACATTCTCCAGGATAAATCATATCATAAACTATAAAAAAAAGCTCAACGAATTAAAATAATTGAAATCCTTTTAAATATCTTTTCTATCTACAAAGCAATAAAATTAGAAATAAATAATGAAAATAACCCTCTGTTTCAATTTTCAAGAGTTCTCTGTAAGTACTTTATAGAGAAATGTAGTATTATAAATGTCTTCCCACTGGTGTGTGTGGGGGGTTCCTGTTTACTGCTGCATAGGAATGAATAGTTTTGTTCCATACTCAGAGAATTCAATAACTAAGTCTATAAAATAAACTGACAATAGGCAGATTAGCATGAGAGAAAGTATGCAAATGACTTGTGGTATTACAAGGGGGTCACAGCAAAGAAAAGTGAATGCATCAAAATCCAGCTAGAAAACCTCCAGAGTGCATATATACCACACATTCTTTATCCATTCATCTGTTGAAAGGCACCTAAGCAGGTTGCATGGCTTGGCTATTGAGTTGTGCTGCTGTAAACATTCATGTATCTGTATCACTAAAGTTTACTGATTATAGTTCTTTTGGATATATACTGAAGAGTAGGATAACTGGATCATATGTTCATTTCATTTTTATTTTTATTTTTTTGAGGAATCACCATACTGCTTTCCACAGTGGTTGCAGTAATTCATAGTCCAACCAACAATGTGTCAATGTACCTTTTCCCCCACATTGTTGCCAACATTTATTATTATTTGTGTTTTTAATCATTGTCATTCTAACTAAACTAAACTCTCAATGTAGTATTTATTTCATTTCCCTGAATGCTAGAGATGTTGAACATCTTTTTCATATATTTATTAGCCATTTGTATTTCTTCTTTTGTCAAATGTCTTTTTAGTTCTTTTTCCCATTTATAAATAAGGATAATTTTTGAGCTCTTTATATATTCTCAATATCAGTCCCCTGTCAGAGGAGCAGGTGACAAGGACCTTTTCCTTTCTGTAGGTTCTCTTCATGCTCTTAATTTTTCCTTTGCTGTGCAGAAGAATGTTAACTTGATGCCATCCCACTTAGTTTTATTTGTTGCACTTTAGATATCTTGTTAAGGAAGTTGATGTCTATGCCAATATGTTGGAATAGTGAACTTCCATTATCTTCAAGCAGCTATAGAGGTCAATGTCTAATTCATAGGTCTTTAATCCATCTTGAATTGAGAAGAATGAAATTATGGCATTTACTGGTAAACGGATGAAACTGGAAATCATCATATTAAGGAAAATAAGTCAGACTGAAAAAATCAAGAGTTGAATATTTTCTCTCATATGAGGAAGCAAGACCAAAATAAAGAGGGGAAAATCCTAAGAAAATAGATGAAAGATTCACGGAGAAGTGGTAGGGGATCGAGAGGGAAGGAGGCAGAATGAGAAAAGCAAGAAATGGTGAAATAAATATGCCCAAATGTTCCTATGCACATATGTGAATACTACAGTGAATTTCAGAATTACAAATATCCATATGACACTACTTCAAAAAATATAAATACATAGAAGACTGACCAGTAGAGGAAGAAGAAAAGGTGGAGGTAAAAAGAGAAGAAAAGGGAAAGTACTGAAGACTGATTTGAAGCAAGTTATGGTCCATGCTTATATAACATGCCAAAATTAACCCCAATAATATGTATAACTATAATAATATAATTTTAAAGGAACCACAGTGAGATCCAGAAGCTCATATACTTTTTTTTGCCTTTTCAAATGTTTATACTTTTTTTGTATTAAAAAGAAAAGCGTAATTACCACAGATTACAAAGGACTAAAGCAGGACTAGAATAATGAATGAATCACTTCAGCCTGGAGACCAGATATTCTCAATAATATTAATGTTATAATACAAGCTCATTCAAGCATTTTACTTTTTTTTGTCTTTTTAAATGTGATATCCTAGCACATGGTAAAGAGAATGTACAAGGAGCACAAGGTGGAACCTTCTCCACAAATCCAGATGACAAGTTTTCCTCTCCAGTGATAATCAGGCTGTAAGTTCTTATGTTCTCTGCCTCTGCCATCAAAATGGCTGAAGGAGAGGGTGGGTCTCCTGGGGAGAATCCAGGAACCCTTTCACACAAGAGATACTTTGAGGTTCCCATGCGGGAGGGTGCCAAGTGACCAAAACCACTCAACCCAGGATTTTTGCCAAAAGACCCCTACCTCTTCTAAGGACTAGTTTTCTCACTTCCTCCACCCCAATTCCAGAGCCTTCTGAGCATCTTACTTTCTTTTATAAATCAAGAAGCTCATATACTTTTTTTGTGGGAGAGAAAGGAGGGCAGATGTAGGCAACTTAGGGGAAAGTGAATGATTTAGGGAGAAAATTATGTGGGCCTTAGATTAGGTGAAAATCTGTGACAAGCTTGTCAGGGTATAGCATTAACCTCCATTTCCTCTCCAGTGATATATATTAATCTTTCTGGTTGATGGAACTCCTGGGGAGGTGATAGGCGATTGTGATGACAGTTGTGTTCTTTTTAGAGAATATGTCTCTAAGAGAACAAGGGATACACACACACACAAAAAAAAAAAAAAAAAAAAAAAACAAAAAAAACCCTCTCCTGGCATCTGTTGTTCCCTGAGTGGTCTCATTTTGAGCTAATTAATATAGCATATGGCATATTTTCAGGTGGCATTTCTCATCACTCCCTTAACGTTGTATTTTTATAAATAGAAAAATAATATGAATAATTCTTTGATTTTTATAGATCAATTTATAAATATTCATTCTATGGTGGACATGTCTTTGTGTGCTTGGTTTATAAAAGATAATGAGGATACTCTCCTACGTGTGTTTTTAATCTCTAATGGCTTACTTTTTGCATTTAGATGAAAATCCATCTGATTTTTGCATGTGGTTATAAGATGTGAATAATGACACTCTTTTCTCATATGGATATGCAGTTCATCTAGAACTATATATTGGAAATACATTCTTTTTCCAAGATATCATTTCATAAAAATGAACCATATGTTCATCTAAGATATTTTTTAAATTATATATATTCACAACTAAAAAAAATCTTAATTCGGAAAACTGTAAATCAACTAGTACACACAAATGATACATGTGAAGTATCAAGTTTCAGGAATGGAAACAGAATTTTAAAATGATTGTGGAGAAATAATTGTTTTCTTTCTATTTTCTTTCTATTTCATGTCTTGTTATTTATAACATAACATTGATTTAAGAATCAATGTTAATAATATTTTCCAATTTAAAATGAGGTCCAGTTTTTGCGGAGATTGCCACAAAAACAGGCATTTGCATAAGTATCACCAAGGGATGCATGAGGACGTTATCACTTCAACAGGAAAAGTTTTTTGCATCATCTCTCACCTCATCTATTCAAGTTTTCACTTATTCTCAATGTATTAACATTTCTTTTTTTTCATGAACTTCAGCAAACTTTCTCTTAGCCCACCTAGTCATGATTCAGATAAAATTTACTAAACATTTATTATGTGCCAAACAGTGTGGAAGTTTTCCCTCAAAATTGCATTTCTGGTATTTAGATCCAAATACTTCAAAAAGGAAATAATTTCATAATTTTACAAATTTAATAATTATTAGTATGTGAAGGAAGTCAAGGGCTTCTCTCAAAATCTGATAAAATTTTTAGTTTTTCTCTCCTAAAAATATTCATATATACAATCTTATACAATTAAACAACTATATATATACAATTATGCATATACACAATTATATAATAGATTATACACATATTATTATACAATTATAGGAGTATTCAGGACTAGAAACCATCTGCTAAAAATTTTCCACTAGAGAAATTAATCAGTTAATTATTATTTTATGTTCTGAAGATGATTCTCTTTGAGTATTTTTGATGATTAAATATATCACAATGGGTACAACCTGCTGTTTTATTGAGGAAATTTTATGGTTGCTCTTAAGGCTCAAGAAATGATACTATTACAAAAACATATTAAATTCAATATATTAGATACTTACGTTTAAATTCTAGAAGAATTTAAGATACTACATTTTTGTAATAAGCAGTCTATAAGAATTCCCCTTTTAAAAGGCATTTAAAAAGATATAGACATTTCTTTCAATTATGTAATGAAACACTTAATAGTAGCCCCTTTGTGTCACTTCTAAGCCATTACTTATATGAAACACAGACTGCCATGTTATCACCTTTTTTCACATAGATAAAAAAAGTACAAAACAATTGTTTGCATAATCATAAGAGCACAGCGGCAGCAGTTGATTCTTTCTTTAAAGAACCAAAAAGTATTTAATCAACCGTGATAAAATATACCAATATGTTATGATAGTCAGAAATTCCATATGGAGAGCTCTGTGGAGCCACACTGAGCAGATACCCAGAGTCTCCCACATCTGAACACTAAACGAAAACACAAAGCTTGCATATGGGGTCAGGATCCAGCTGTGTTCCAACTTTAGACCCTCATCCTCAAACATCCTCTCATCCAAACTTTCACTGTTTGTATTTTTCCTTACTGTTCTACAGGTGTTAAGGCTTTCAGGCCTGAGTTTCATCTAGTAGAAACATTTTTTGCTTCATCAAAAGAAAATCAAAATCCAGGAAACAACACCCAGCTTAGATGTGACACCATAGAACCTGGAGCTGGTACTTTCTGCCACATGTTTGAGTCGCTTTTGTGAGTCAATATAAGTAATTTAAATATATGATTCACTCGCTCTGAAAATTTTACATTTGGTAGTTTCTAAAATTAGTCTCGTGAAACATCTCCCCAATTTTTATCTCTATTGAATAAGGTAATCCTTATTACTTGAATGACCTGATCAGTATGTTTTAGAAGCTTGGTCTACTGGACAACAGGCTGTTGACTTTTCGACACTAAATATTTGTTTATAAGACTGGTAATCACTTTTGTTTCCTTAAGGCATATTCTTTCTTTAAAGAACCAAAAAGTATTTAATCAACTGTGATAAAATACACTGTAATTATATTTATTGTATATTTGTGATGATATAATATAAAGTTCAGTTTGGCCTGGTTCATCACAAATATACAATAAATATATTTACGGTATATTTTATCACAGTTGATTATCACAAATATAATAAAATTTCCCGTAATATTCTGGGAAAATAAAAGTTACACAGAGTCAACACTTACAAATAGGTAATTAACAACAAACATATTCAAGAAAAAGTAATTTAAAATACTAAATGATAATTCAAATATCATCATCTCATTACTCTCTGACCTTACTTGCCATCATTTTATTTTATGTCTCTCACAATCACCCACGACATTGAATGCCTACCTTAGACATCTGATTCATTATTGGTATTAACAATGATTGTTTGCATAACACCAGAACATTTTGTTAAATAATTTTAAAACATTTGTCAAAATTGTACCCAACAGAAGAAACTTCTGCAAGTTTTACACAAATCTAAAATTTAGAAATATAAGATATAATAATGTAGTATATATGCTCAGAACCCAGAAGTGTGGCATATTCTGTATACTAAAAATTATGAGGTAAAGTAATATTTAAATGAATTTTTAAATGACCTCAGAAAATGTCGAATTTTCCATCCTCCTATTAATCTCTGCCTGTTTTTAAGGCTTTGATTGGCAGATATCTGCATAAATGGCTTTTCTTTCTTTTTTTTTTTTGTAAATACATAGAATTTTAAGTATATAAATAAGCAAACTTCTCTCAAAACCCTGGACTATTTAATAATCAGGGATTATTTTGTATGAAGAAACAAACTGCTGTCTTCTTGAAGTCATCATATTTTGTGATAATATTTTGTGATATCTTTGTTACAGCAGTTCAGTTTGGCATGGGGTTCATCACAAATATACCTTCATGGTGAGAGAGAGAGAGAGAGAGAGAGAGAACACAAAGAAAAATATCAAGGAAATAAAAAAAAAGAGTAAAAGAAATTTAGAGTTCATTGAGATTTTATTAACACCTTTACAATTTAAAATAACAGAATAACTAAGGAAAACTTTACAATTAGAGGGAAGCACATATTTCTTAAAAACCAACATATAGATGAAACAATATGAAAAGGGAATTCAGAAAAAAATTTAGTCTGAAACAGAAAATGCACTTCCTTGAAGTGTCTAAAGATGCCATTGATCCTATCACCTTTTAACTTTATTCTCACCATGGATCTCGTTTTACCCAAGTGGGTTTCCATTGTCCATCATCTATTACCTCTCTCTTTCACCCTCAATGTCCCTCCCTAACCCTCTTTGTGTCTCAAACCCACCTAGATACAGCCCACTTAAGATTAAATCCAGCTACCTAATTAACTTGAACCTGTTCCTGAAAAACAGAATATAGCTAGCACAGAACTACCTCACCATGTTGACCTTGATGACCACTTACCTCGAGTATGCTCTTAACACTGCCCTGACACCTTACATTATTTCCCCAGCAATCCATACAGTCTTCTTTGAACAGGTTACTTCCTATGTCTTGTGTCTTCCAAATCTTACTCCCTTTTAGCAGATGACATTTATTAATATTTCAATGAAAAATATAAACAGAAGAAAACTTCTATATCCTTCTAACTAAAACTTCCAACTTGCCAGCAACTACTCACATATTTAGTCCTGACTTCTGTCACAGTGGTTGAAAGACAACCCCTCCAGTGTTAATAATGGGTCCAACCTGCATCTTTTCAAGGATTTCACTTCTGTATATGATCATTTTCTCCTGCAAAATTGTCTTTTCCTCTTCATAGGATTATTCCCATCACCATACAAATCTTCACCTAAAAAAAAAAAAAGTAAACATTCTTAATCCTTTATCACCACCCATCAGCTCTTTCTTTTCTCTTGCTTTCTGTACAGCAAAACTCTTCAAAGTTTTAACCACTGATTTTTGCATTTCCTTTTCTCTCAATATCCAAAGTAGGTCTTCCTCATCTCCACCTCCCTAAAGGCATGTGTGAAATTAACCACTGATACCCATCTTGTAAAATCAATGATTCATTATCTGTGTTCATCATTTTTCTTCGCCTTTTAGTGCTTTTGGCAAAGTTAATTATCTCTCCCCCTTAAAATAATTTCTTCAAATGACTGTGCAGACATCATAATTTCCTAATTTGCTGCCTTTCTTAGTAGCTATTTCTTTGTGGTATCCTTGACACCCCCAGGACGTACCCCCTACCCTCATCACTCATGACTTCTCTTAGTTACATTTAGTCCCTTTGTGATCTCATTCATTCCTGCAGTTGTTAAATACAATTTATACACTGGTAACCTATTTATTTTTGTCTCTGGCCCCAATCTCTCCCCTGAGTTTTGTGTACCCCCAAATGCTAATTTAGTATCTCTTCCTCGATGTCTAATAGCCATTCCAAATTTGACAAGCAAAATCTAATTCTTGATTTCCTCTCAAATCTTCTATTCTCCAAATTTTGTCTGTTTTGGAAAATGGCACCAATATTCACCCAGGCATCCAGGTCAATATTCCAAGTTCATCCTTGACTTCATACCAACGTACCTCCCTTTCTTTCAAACCAACATACAATCCAATAGCAAATCCAGAAGTATCCAAAATTTAATCAAGTGTTACCTTCTCTACTAACAATACTTCACCCCAAGTCCCTGTTACTTTTCACATGGACTACTTAAGTAGACTCTAATTTTAACTTATAATCATATAGAAGGCAGAATGATTATTGTAAAATTAAGTAAGATTATATCATTTCAATGTACATTACTTCCAACAGCTTCCCACACACTTAAAATTCAAACTCTTAAATTTGACCTACAAAACTATACATGATGTAGTAGTCCCTCAGTATCCCTTTAACCTATGTTCTGACTCTCTTGTTCTTCATCCTCTTATCAGCGTCTATTCTAAGAACCCAACAAGCATATTTCCTCAGGGCCTTTGCCCTGGCTTTTCTCTCTGCCTGAACTTTTCTTCTCCCAAATACCTACATGGATCACTTTTCCAATTCTGTCAAGTTCATACTGCCCCTTCCCATTAAAGCAATTAATCATGAGCATACCTAAAGTCATAAATCTGTCACCTTTTATTATCTTCAGGTTTTTTTCCTTCATATCATTTATTATTCAATATTATTTCACAGGATTATTTTATCTCTGTTTACAATGTAAACTTCAAAAGGGTAAGCACTGTGTTAGTGTTGCATATTTTTTTTATGCTTTCAGAGTCTATAGCAGTGCTTGGTACATAGGAGATACTCAGTAAGCATTTTTAAATGCATAAATACTTTATGAATCCTACCTCATGGCAAATTGGCTAATTTTAATTCAGAGCCAAGTCATTATGAGTACCATGATAAACAGTCTAGTGGCTCAATAATTTTACAGTTTTTTTGGTAAATAAAACATATAAAAGTATAAAAAAATTATTATTAATTTTGTTTTATTATTAAAACATAAGGGAGTTAACTAAAACTTCATTCATGCTAATTAATTCATTTTAAAATACAGAAAAGACATAGTGGAATAGCAAGTGCCTTCAAAAGCAATTGTTGTCATTCTGTAGCCATTTTCCCCAAATAATTCCTTCCCCTGAATCAAAGCACGTAAAAGGAATCTATTCCCAAAATAGTAATATTATCAAAATGTGTATAATGATTCTATTATAAATTAAATTTATCCCAAATAAGAGCCCATTATTTAACTAGAGTGGATGTCCATCATTTTCCAGCTAAATTGTGCAGAACTTGGTTACTTAACCAGCACTATGCCATGGTATATGCATCCACCCCAGTACATTGCAGGTGGCAATTGGATAACATTCTCAGGGTTTGAGTCTAACTTATTCTGTTGACTTTCATGATGTTCTCATTTATTGCCTTATAAAAATAAACTAACAGTGTCCTGTGATTATTTTTCACCATTTTAATTCATTCACATAACAATAAAATGCATTTTAAATGTAGTTTGGTATTTTTCCCCACACTGGAATCTCAAGTATTAATTAAAGTCAAGATTAGAGTCCTTTTCTGATTTGATTTTTTTCTTCAAACAATCCCAAATCATAAATGAAGGAACCCAAGGTACTTCGTCATTAGAGATTACTTTTGTTAGCAATATAAAACAAAATTTCTTAGCTTAAAATACATATGAATGTGACTGTCATCCTTACCACTAGTAATTATTCTATTTTCACATTTTGACAGAGGAGAACACTTCTATTACATATGCAAAATTTATTAAGGGCAACAATTATAAGAAAACCAAGAGTTCATAGCTACTACAGGAAAGATATGAAGAATAATAATAAAATTGTAGATAAATAATTTATTTCCCTTCCTACAATGATAAGAAAAATTACTCAGGATTTTTATGCATTATTTTATAGTCAACTTCTGATATCACATATATAAGACATTATTTTTCTCATGCCAGTAAATAAATACAGACTTTAAAAGTCTATGGCACTGTTTCCCATGGCATGTTCCACAGAATTGTTCTGTGATATATTAGTAGGTATTCCAGAAAAAAAAAATAATAATAATCTTTGTGAAAGAAACAGATAACAGATTTTCTTTTCTTTTCTGTTTTAACTTTAAGACTTTTCAGAACATTTGATGTACTTAAGCATTTAATGAATTTAAAAGACAATAGACTATGCACATTTTCTTTGATCCAGACACCAATGCACTGATCACGGATCCTGTGAAATTAAAAGGTATAAAACATGCTTTGGTAAATGTTATTTATTCATGAAATCAATAAATACGTAAGAAGAAGCAAATGTGCTATGGTAAACCTACACACTATTCATTCTTAGATTGCTGGGTGGCAGACTTCATGAAATATATTAGCTCTGATCTTTTAAATATCAAATAAAATGAGAGATATTTGCTCCATACATATGGAAATGGAATTATGCTTGGAAAACTAATTTAAAAAAAAACAAGTTGATGAATATTCTTTCAGCTAAGACTTAATAATTTTCCCAATTTCTATGGACAAATATGGAAGTGCTCTTGCATACTTTAACCTATATCTCTGTGAAAACAAAAAGGTAGGAGTATCGGAGAAGAATTTTGGATTATGACGTGTTTTTGGTTGCAGTGTTATTTAAAGTGAAGGCTTATTTGAGAGTCCTAAGACTCTTTTTTTAATTTTATTTTTTAGTTTTAGATGGACACAATATCTTCATTTTACATTTATGTGGTGCTGAGATCAAACTGAGTGCCTTGTGCATGCTAGGCCAGCACTCTACCACTAAGCCACGTCCCCAGCTCATGAAGGCTTATTTGAGAAAAGCAGTGCAATGGAGTAGATCATTATTGTAAAATAACTTACCGTCATAAACAGACATTAAGCAAATCACCACCTTTGATCAATAAATTTTGGTTAACATTCAAAGTTTCCTGTAAGCTATTTATTTATAAGGTTTGTTTTCATATTTAATATTCAAGTAGGTATTCTTTTACACAATTCTAAAACAATCAGGCTAAAGTAAGTTATTTAGATAAATACAATTTATCTTTGTGCATTAGGCTTCCACCAAAATTTCTCACAAGTAGAATTCTCTGTATCTCAGAGTCACCATAATTAAAAGAGAACAAATAATAATCACATACACAAACATATAACAAAGTAACTGTGAGAATCAAACAAATTAACATACACAAAGCATTTACTACAATTTTGGGGATGGAGCAAACATTCCCTGTGCTTTCGATAGCATTGTCATTTTTATGTGGTAGGTACCATGCTAGCTACTGGGATGCACACAGCAGTGTTCAAGACAGACAACCTCCCTGAGCACGGGAAGCTAGCAGACCATTGGAATGCAAGTATAAATGCTGCAATGCAAAAACTGTACTACCATCCAGACTATAATAAAAATCCACTGCACCTAAATTAGTTAAAAACATTGCAGAAGAAAGGATTTTAACTGATGTTTGAAGAAAAAATAGGTGTCAACTGTTTGGTGTATGGGAGACCTTACCTTTTGGTTTTATTTTCACCATCGGGTTTCTCCCCATTGAAGTTAAGTTTCTCTTCTCTTCCTCTCCAAAGGTTGCCAAGCCAAAGGGCGCTAGAGTAAAAAGTTTTCTTAGTCAATCCCCGCAGGACACAGTGTCTGCTTGCCCTTTCCTGAGTCACCCTGCCAATCAATTCACCAAAAAAAAAACTTTCTTAAGCTGAAGCTTGCAGGCTCATGCTGTTGCTGCTCTCTTCCTCTCCTTTTCTTCCCCTTCAGGCAGCCCCCCAATAAAAATCTCTTGGTTAAATCTCTGTCGCAGGTGAGTCCCTCATCAACTATGTGAAGAATGTGGGAAAGCACATTTTAGATAGTGGCAAGAGGATGAGATTGGGCAATGGCTGCCAGCACCCAGAAGAAGAGAGACACATGGAATAGAACACTTTGAGCAGCCAATGGATACGGCCAGTCAGGGGAAGCTGGGTGTTCTCTCTGGGGTCTCCTATGGCAGGCACCCTGTCAGTCACCCCAAGGAGCCAGAGGACAAAGAAAATTCACACTGTTATGTTGTCCATAAAATCTTCTGAGAGAAGAGAGCAAGCTAGAGAAAAGGAAGAGGAAAACTGGAGCAAATGGGACATATCTAGCACGATCAGCTAAAATAATTGAAAGAAAGTCAATATAAAGAAAATACAGCAATTGAGGGGAGTGGTGCTACAAATGAGGGTGATTAAACAGAGATATTCAAAGCCAAAGCACAAAAAGGATTTAGATCTTATTCTAAATGCACTGAAAGTCACTGAAGTGTTTTTGAGAAAAGAATGATGCGAAACACTTTGTGCTTTACAGATTGCTCTGCCTAGTAAGTGAAGAACAGGTTGGAAGGACTTGAATGGAAACAGGGACAGCAAGATGGAAGTTGTGGGAAAATTCTGGACAAAAAGTTTGATGGCATCCTGGATTGGGATGAGAACAGTGGATATGCAGAAAAGCGAGAATGTTCAAGTTCAGGGCAGAACTGACAGGTCCTTCTCAGATTTGATGGGTAACAGAAAGAGAGAAATAGATCTCTATTGTGAACAATAGACTAAATGTTTCTCTGTGGGTAACACAGTTCAGGAACACATTGGGAAGATAAGGAATTCAGTCTTGGATATGACTCTAAGACATCAGGTTAAGATGTGAAGTAAACAATGAAATACTTAAATCGCTACTGAAAGAAAATGCCTGAAAACATAGTCCTCAGAATGCCATGACAATACTATGCCAAGAAAAATGATGAGATCACCCAGAGTACTCTGAGGAAAACAAACAAACAAACAAAAAAAGATCATCTCTGATTTGTCCAGTTCATTTTTCACATAAACCAATTGGATTTAAAACACAAATGTTTATGATTTTTGCCAGAGACCCCTTTGGTGGTTTGATGCAACATGGATCCTATCTCATAATAATATTTCTTAGCACATAAAGTAAAATACAGAGGATGACAAAATATACCAATTATTTTAAAGAGCACAAATTAAAATGTAAAAATTATATTTCTGAGCATCAGAAGCTTATTTATGTTTAACGCATTAAATAATAATAGATAAATCTAGTAACTACTATAATTTGAAAGTAGTAATGAGCTCAAATGGTGTTTTATGATCCCTCTGAAAAACTGTCATTTTGTCAAATATATTCTGAGTCTGTTGTGTGTATATCTATACTACAATTGAAGGAATTATTATAATAGATATGTTTTATCTTCAGTCTTAGCCTGGCATAGTGGCACACACCTATGATATCAGGGACTTGGCAGGCTGAAGCAGGAGGATTTCAAGTTTGAGGCCAGTCTGGGCACCTTGGCAAGATCCTCTCTTCCCACATCCGACACAGGCGATGGAAATGGGATTCCCCTTAGTGGAATGTGCTAAGTGAGAAACAAAAACTAAGAAAAATAGAATGATGAAAAAACCACAGGATACAGAAAGTAGTTTCAAAAGCAAGGGTGGGACCGTCAACCCCATCATACAGATCCAGCTTCTATACTCTGGCAAAATGGAGCCCCCTCCACTTGCTTTATTTATATGGGGGGACATCAAAGGATCAAAGGCAGGGATAAGGTTTCAAGAGCAGAGTCTTGCTTTGGGGTATCTTGCAATCAGCAGGTTGATTGACATCTTGGCAGGTCACACCCATCTCAGGTGATGTGACAGGTAGTTCACCTGCATCAGGCAATCAATCCTTGTGGGGGTGCCATGGGAGTTTCCCAATGCCAGACTCATCCCCTCATTAGGCTACTATGTGCAATGTAGCCCACACACAGCCCACAGACAGTTCATGATAACCCTCAGCAAATTAGTAACAAAAAATAAAAGAGTTGCAGATGTAAGTCAGTGATAGAGCACACCTGGTTTCAATCCTCACTACAAACACACACACACACACACACACACACACACACAGAGAGAGAGAGAGAGAGCACCACAGTTTTGGTAGTATCTCTAGTATTGGTAGAACAAGTGTGTAAAGAGGACTTCAAACCATTAGACTATTGCACTGTAGTAGAAGGATATTTGTTGAAAAGGAACATTCACTGAGTGCTGAGCAAAGTGGAAGGCCTTGGTGAGATTTTCAGAAATCTCTCTTAAGCAATGTGTGTTTCTCACATGTGATATAAACAGTAACATGGGAATGTACATGAAGCCTGAAATAATAATAAAAGAGAGCAACAAGAGTTACTCAATGCATTGTTTTTATCTTTTGCATTCTTTTTTTCCCCTCAGAAAAGCAGGGGAAATTTGGATGTCTTTAAACTTCTTAGTTTTTCTACTCAGAATCAAGTTTAGAAACAAGTTTAAAGCATACTTTGAATTTCCTACTCATTCCTTTAAAAGCTTACTTTCCCTGGAGTATGCACAGGTTGACTCTTCATTCAAGCCTCTGCTCAAACTCACCTTACCAATGAGCCCTGCCTTCATTGCCCAATATAAATAGCCATTACCTCCATCACTCTCTACCCACTTTTTAAATTTTTTTTTTTATAGCACTTAACCACTACTTGAAATTAAATTCTGAGGGGAGGATACTAGTTTACTGTCAGGCTATACTATCACAAGGTAAACCTCATAAACCACTGTGGTTTGTCTTGTTCAAAGCTGTTACCACAATATTTATATGAGTGATGGTCACAGCAATAATAAGAATAATATTCATTAATTAAATTAGCTAATTTATACTTTAAGGACTCATTCACTCTTGCAGATATAGCCATGACTGCAACCCTGACTCACACTTCATGTCCATCAGTATCCTGTCTTTCATATGTGACATAACATATCCCTTACTGCTACATTTTCCTAATCCATTTTCACCTTCTTGAAGATTTCTGCCTTTACCCACTGGAAAGTTAACAGTAAGGAATATAAATTACCTTTAGGTATTACACTCTAACATTATATCCTGCTTTTCCATGAAGATTGTGATTTCATCACACTCTTTGCCCTTCACCATTTTGAAGTAGAAACCTGTCTTGTGATGCTACTGATAATATGCCTAAATAGTCCTTTGGAGACACTCATACAGGGCCTCAAAATACCACCAGATCACCTCCTGTTTCTATTTTTCCCCACAGCTGATCCCTTCTTTCTCCTTCAATGATATCTTCTCTCTCAAGGTTCTGTCACTTACATTTATTAATCTTTTTTTATTTTTTTAATTTCTGTGAATTTTTTTAATTTCTTATGTAAGTAAGAGAAAGAACCTTCTGAGGCCATGACAGTTGAGGCATTGTATGAATTCCAGAAAATATTTAGGAAGTGAGATTTATCCAGATGAGAGATAAAGATAATTTCAAAGTTTTCTGATTGAGAAAGAAAAAGAAAAGAAGGATGTGGATTTTGTGGCACAGAAAAATTAGAAAATAGACAGAAGGGAATCGAAGAGGGAACTCTAAAATCTTTGACAGTAGAATTGTGATGATTTTTTTTGTTATTACATTTCAGTTTTGTATAATACAGAGTGAATGATCTCTAAAGAAGAGGGGGGAAAAATGAAGCTGATTTAGGATAGTTACCATTCTAATTTTTGCCCTCAAGGGTGTCTCTGTAAAATAGTATGTCTACTGAAGGGGTATAGTAGCTTTTTTAAAAAGTCACTAATGGAAGAAATGACTACCTAAAAAGGGCTGGGAATTACCCAAGGCACACTGTGCCTCCATCAAATGACTATTTTGACATCAATATTTGTGTTATGTTCTATTCAGGTTAACCTTTAAAAAAATTAAGCATTCATTCTGGATTATCTCTTAATTCACTAGCCTTAGCATTGCAGAAAGTATCTGTAAAACACATTTATCAACTTTTGAAATGTGAATACCATCAAGATCCTTCTGCAGTTTCAAGTTTTCAGTTTCTAACTTCATAGTGTGTTTTGACCTTAAACTGACTTAACAGGTGAATTTTTAAATAAAGAAATGGGTTTAATTACTAAAAGAACTAATAAGGCCTGACAAGAACATAGTTAACTATTATTATTAAACAGTTTTAATCACTATTAGTTTAACCTTTTAGAAAAGCTAATAAAAATAAAATTCTTGTAATATATTTTGTTCATCATAAAAAGTTGCAGATAGTTTATGGATATTATTATAATTAATACTTATATTACTCTTGAGAAATGAGTAAGCATACAAGTTAATCCTCTTCTATACAACAGAGTACTCAAGACACCCAAATATTCAGTCTTTTTCTTAGGAAACACAACTTTCTCAACTTCAATAGAATCCAAGACTTGACCACACTGCCTGTCTCTGGACAGACTCTATAAGGTCCACTGAGTATAATGACAGGAGTGTTTCTATGAGTTTGAACCATTTACAGGAATCTTTATGATAGAAGCCTGTATTTGTGCTTCTAATTACCATACATTTGGAGGCAACATGCAGGCAGATATTTCTGGCATTCTGTTTATGGGAAAGTCTTCATATGCCAATTTGCACTAACACGATTTGTTCTTTTAATTAACTAACTAATTAGTTTTTATTATAATGCTTTAAAGATTTTCCTGGGAATTCAGCTAGTAACTTGGGAGTTCTCTATAGTTTATGTATTCATAGCAAAACTTGTGAAGTTGCAATCTGGAAGGTAGAAATTCATAAATTAGAGAGCAAGGATACACCAACCTTTGGCAGAAGACTAGAGAGTTTGTTAAAACTGCAAGTTAGAGGGTGCTTTTCAGGGAGCATACCTGGGTCAATTTGTAGAGGGTATGGTTCAAGAAAAAGGGCACTAGGGGCTGGGGTTGTGGTTGTAGAATGGTCACCTAGCATGTGCAAGGTCCTGAGTTCAATCCTCAGCATCACATATAAATAAATAAAATAAAGGTATTGTGTCCAACTACAACTAAAAATAAATAGTAAAAAAGAAAGAAAAGGGGCACTAACATGCATGTTTACAACTGGGTCCCTTGCTACCCTTTGGTAATAAGGATCTCCACTTTTGTTAGAGAAGCACTATAGCCCCTGGCACAAGAGATAAACCAATTGCTAAAAATTTCACCAGCAGAAAGCTGGAATGATATGGGAGTGAAAGGAGGCACTAGAAAAATGGTAACTGTAAGGGCCAAGCAATTACTAAGAACAATTGGTGTTCTAAGAAAATACAAAGCAAATCTCAGAGCCATTAGTCACCCACTGATAGTTAAACTTGAAAGCCTGAGGCCTCTCTGATAGCTCACAAAGACTTGCTAATTCGCAGGAAAAGAAAAATAAGATTCAGGCTCAAGACTGAATAGTTAGAATATCTAAACTCTAAAGATGACTAAACTCTTAACCAACGCAGATCCACTTGGTTAAGATAGGAGCATTTTTTTGTGAAAGAATGAGACCATAAAAAAGCTTTTATGAACTCAGAGTAGGAAGGACCTCACTGAAATCAGAAGCTGCAACATAAGCAACTCAATTCTTCAAGCAAATGAACTGGCAGATGTAAGCTGTAAGTGACTTTAGTAGTGGAAAAGATGCTGTGTGGAATGTATGGAAAACCATAATGGGAGAATCACAATGCAAGCCACTAGAGGCCTGGAGCAATGTGGAGTCACCTGTAGCTTAAATTACATACGTTCTAAAAAACACCACCAGGTATGGGGCCAAGATAGTCGCCCCATAGGTCACTAAGTGACCATGTGGCCATATCTACCCATCATGAGTTGGATATTTTCAGACCTATAAAGTCATTTGAATAAGCAGTCCAACAAAAATTTATCCTGAGATGGGAATGCTAACTGGTATTCAGCACAAACAGAACTAGAGATCATAAGCCACTAAGCATGTAGCCCACATCTCATTGTTATTGTTGTTAAACCAGTAATTCTCTCTCAGCTAATATCTGGCCAGTTGGAAATCTTCTTACAACTCGCTGACCAAAGACGACAAGCCTAATCTTGGTTTAGAACTGCGTTAGCTTAGTATACAGGTGGAAGTCAAAGTGGACAGCAGTTTTACTATTTTCACTGAGGGTGACTTGCAAGACACCAGTGAGGGAAGTCTTCCTTTGTGCAAACTTTTGCATTGCACACAGTCATCCACTTTGTGTGAAAACAAAAGTGGCCTGAAAGAAAATAAAAATAATATTCCCCCTCCAAACAACTTGACTCACATGCTTTGATTCAGTCAAATTAGGGTATTTCCTCTTTGTTTTTATAATTAAAGATATGTAATAAATTATGTCTTCAATCTGGGGGAAAGGGAGAGCTAAATTTAAAGACCTATTTTTTTTTTAGTTGTAGATGGACACAATATCTTTATTTTTATTTGGTGCCAGGGATGGAACCTAGTACCACATTCATGCTAGGCAAGTGCTTTACCACTGAGCCACAACTCCAGCCCTGACATTTATTTTTAAAGGAAAACACAAACATGCCACTAACTCTAAGATACAACTGCGAATTGGGATAACATCTCTAGGGCATTTTTTTCTTTTCCATCTCCACCTGAGAGTCTCCCCTATCTTTTTGTCACAGAATTATGTATTCAGCCAATGCTCAGAAAAGATGCTTATCAATAATGCCTTAGGAGTTTCTCTTCCCTGGATCAATGATATTTTAGTAGAAAAATTTAAAGACAAACAGGTTTCAAGCCCCCAGGAATGCTTTTCCTATGATTGAATTTAACATGTACAGAGGAATATTTACTCACCTTATCTCAATTATATTATCTTCTATCTTTGGAGTATAATGATTATGTTATCTAAGAAGATCTCAAAATTTCTTTGTCTAGCTCAAGTATCTTAACAAATTTTGTTTTATTAAGGAGATAGCAGAAGAGGCAAATATTTTATAGTTACATTATTATTTCTTTCCTCTATTAAAATAATTATCTTTATTTGTTTTTCTCCTTTAAGTCTTTTAATAACATCAAATAATATTTTGAGTAAAAGAGAGTAGATCTATAAGAAAGTCCACTCCATGGATACCACTATTTTCACTTTCACAATTTTTAGTTGTGCCTTTGCATAATACAAATATGTTGCACATCTATAATCTCAGAGGCAAACATTGTTTTCATGTGTTGCTTTATACTACTTTTAAAATACAATTTCTCATGCTTTGACATGGTTCACAGCTATTCATCTTAATAACTAAATAACTTTTGATTAATTTGAGATATTATCATTCTTTATTATTAGAATTAAGTCTCTTTCAATGTGTTATTTTTTTTCCTATTGTCTATAGCACTGCAATGAACATTTTAACACTGTTTTATACTATTGTTGAATCATTTCTGCAAAGTTAAATATCAGTAGTAGGTATTTAAGTCAAATAAATGATTATGTGTTTGTTTCTTGATTATAGTTATTATATTTTTATATGCACTCTCTAAAATATTTATATTAATTATAAAATAAGCCATTTTAGAAAGATATTATGTCATTAAGAAATGAAGTAACTTTCCAAAAGCATAGTGTTGGTAACAGAGCAGGTATTAAAATCCTGTCTCTTGACTTTCTGACTAAGTTTACTTAGTTATGTATTCAATAAAAAAAGAAGCCATGGTTTAGTTTTGCCAACAAAATAGATACAGATTGCACTGAATCCCATAGATAATAGGAACTTCATCTGATGTTGTTTCCTGGGAATAATAATAATAGTAATAATAATAATAATAATTTTAATTCTTTCTTAGAAATTTCTACTCATTTTTCTTTAAAACAATTTAAATTTTACTTTAAGAAATCTCCCCTCACTTCCAGATAATATTAGATTTCCTATTAAACATCATCATTATTTCACATTTACTCTTCTTTTAGAATCTATTATAACTGTAATTAAATCATTAATATTTAATTTGAGCAGGACTAAATACAGTCATTAAAAATACGATTACCTCTGTTTTATCTAAGAACCTATAAATAAATTTCCAGTTCAAGATGATGAATTTTCCTTTATAGCCTCTAAAAATCATAGTGAAATGATAGTAAAGATGTGTTGCAAATAATAAAATGAAGCAACTTTGAAAATAGAAAATGTGATGTTAATGTGGGAAAATTTGGGGATGAAAGGATGCACATGAGAGTGTAATAACAGAAAAATTACACCACAGGAAACTCACAACTCAAAGCATTACAGGAAAAGGCTAATGCAGAGGCTGGAGCTATTCTACCTGTCGATGTCCAGCAAAAGTTTCAAGCTTGGAGCCAGCAGCATAGAAAATATAGATATGATGCTGGGAAGCCACTGTGTATTAATTGTAGGGTCACTGATAGAATACCTGTGTGTGCTCCCAACCAGGTCCATAAGTGAAAAATAGACTTTAACCTATTTACCTACCATTCAGATTGAAAAAACAATTACCTTTGACAAGCAACCTACTGTAAGAATTAGAGAGGGCACCTATATGCTAAGCACTAGCATAGTGCTTGGCATGCGTATGGAGTAAAATTTTTTGAAGTTAAAATTTTATATTATAATTGTGTCTAATGCTTATTAATATAAAAACATGTTAAGACATCAATAAGTTACTCTGTTTCTTAAAGAAAGTTCACTCAAAAGGTTCTGAGAATGTGCTCTATGCAAGACAATGTGTTAAATGCTGTGTAAGAATAAAGGTGACTTGTGTCTCCAACCTGTTGTAAATGTGGCATTGAAAAGAGACAAAGGAAGACTTAGCTATCATTAACACTAGATGTATTCCGTTGTGACTTTTGTGACTGAACAAATAAAAAGGGGAGCCCTAGGCATTCTGGATGTGTGGGCATGTGTGAGACAAGTAGTAAACTTTCTCTGCACGTTTTCTTTTTGTCATAGAAGTTGTAATACTATATATATACCTAAGATTGTTGTCCCTATTTTCTGACATAGAGTTCCTAAATTCCTTGTTATTTCCTGAGTAATGAGGATACTAAGACCATCTTTTATTCTATGGAGGTGATTTTTGGTGAGGTTCCTAATAGTTACAGAACAGGGATTAGTTACCAGAAAGACCAAGATGTGATTGTATTGCTGAAACTTTCACTCTTCCAGCCCAGGGCCAGTGATTTAATAATCCCTCTGACAGTAATCCTACCTCCTTAAAACTCAAGGATCAGGGTGTTTCTGGGCAGGTGAATACATGGAAGTGTTAAAAAAAAAAAAAAGTGTCATCTCCATACCACTTCTTATGCTCTTTCCCCTTATATCTTTTTCACTTGTTTGCTGCTGAGTTATACTCTTCATAACAAACCAATGATAATAAGTAAAGCTTTTTCCCTAAGACTTGTAAATCATATCTTTTTCACAAGTATGAAACCTGAAGCAGAGGTCACTGGAACTCCCAACTAATAATCAGTTAGTCAGACTATAGTAGGAAACCTGGGACTTGAAAATAATGTGTGAAGTTGGGGGGAACTTTGGATGTTAATGGATTGAGCCCTTTACCTGGGAGGTCTGTGTTATTTCTGGGAAATTAGTGCAGAATTTAATTGAATACCAAGACATCCAATTGTTGTTCAGAGAATGAGCTGGAGAATTAGTGATGTGGGAGAAAACCTCCACACATATCAGGGCCATTGAAGGGAAAGAACATAGAATGTGTGTGTGTGTGTGTGTGTGTGTGTGTGTGTGTGTGTGTGTGTCCATCTGTCTATATTGAGGGGGACTAGTAGGAAACTATGTCAAGTGATTCCTAATACTTTAAAAGAAAAGTAATACTCTAGGAATGATAGAATTCCAAAACAATTTGGCTAACATTAGGGCAGAAAATGATGCTTTTTAAGTGACTTGCTTAGTCAAGGAAGTTAAATCTGTTTTCAAATCTCAAAAGGGTTTATGAGTAGGAAGTTATTCATGTAAAAGCCTAGACATTGTTAACACAGGGGAAATCAAAACTGGAGCAAGTGAAACCAGAGTTTTGTCATGAGACTAGATTCCCCACTTTACCAATTTCCTTCTGTGTACTTAAAACTTGAAGAATAAAATTCACAGACAATAAAGAAAGGAAAAAGAAAATCGAGTAGAATTTATTTAAGTGAGAAAAGAGAACTGCTGCCATGTGGGAGGAGGCTAATTTCAGAAAAACCAATTTTGGTGTGCTAGTTTAGGGCCATATATGGCTCACAGAACAAAATCTATACTCAACAGGCTTAAAAACAGGCTGTGTCCTTTAGCCTGAGTTTTACTCCTTCCTGCAACTTGCCTCTGGGTTCACTCTCACCTTCCATGTTTTCCCCACCTCCCTAGGACAAAGGAGTTGGCTGAAGTGTTCCTAGAGGTGAGCCTCATGGTCTTTTACATCTGAAATAGGCCTTGATGATGCCATTAATATTTTTACAGGTTAGCCTCCAGGTGTGGTTTCTACATTTGAACAAAGCCTCAGTTGGGACCCATGACTTCTGATTGCTGACCATTAACTATTTATCCACAAGGATACCAGCTAATGTTTAGACCAAAGAAACATTGAATTTTTTATCTAAGACTCTCTATAGGTTTCATTTTGCTCTTTGTAATATAGTTTTAATGTGTGTATCTATATGTATATAATTGAAGCCAGAATTAGATAGGCAGTCAGTATAGATAGATAAATTGAGTCAGGTTGGATCAAGGAGACCAATTCTGAGTGAGTCCGGCAAGTTGGAGACTGTCCCCTAATGAATTAAAATATTAATTTCTTCAGAGCCCTTCCTCCACCTTTATCAAGAACCTCCCCCTGCTCCAACCTGTTGGAGGTAACATATCCTAGGAATTGCTCCTCCTTACAGTGAGCTATAAAGTTATTAATTAATGTGTCCTGCTTTGCACCATCTTGCCCTTCCCCCTTTAGCCCACCTGTTTCCCACCTTTGGGCCATCCCACCAAGCATTCCTAGGCCTAGTCCTGGGCTTAGTCACTATGCAGGAAGGAAAAAAATAAGCGGGGGAAAGGCAGGAGAACCAAGAAAGCCCAGGGAATATAAAAAGGGCAGAACGCCTCGCTTTGGGGGATATCAAGATACCAGCTAAAGCCCACTTTTCCCTACTGAAAGAAGTTTTTGTTACCCCTCTTTAAATAAACCCTGCTTTATATACTTGCCTCAGAGTGCTTCTTAATGTTCAAACTTCAACATTTGAGGGAGCAGAACTCATCACCAATAACCAGCGGTATCATATTCTCATTCTCATTAAAAACCACACTGGTTTGTACTTTGCCCTAAGATTGTAATAAGCAACACTTCAAGGCAGCACCATTCACTGCCAAAAATAGCCTTTTGAGGACTAGTTGAGCATTGCTTACTTTGAAAACATTGCAAATGTCACAAGGAATATATGAGGAATAGTAAAAGGGATAGGGATATTTGTCTGGAGAATACGTATTTGCCTCATGAGTTCTTTAAAAGATTTATTTTAATTTAATACTTAAAAAACAACCGATTTTAACTGCATCTGAAATCATTTTAAAGACAAAGCTTGAGAGATGTCCTCCTATAATTATGTAGAGAAATTGCATAGGGCTTGAAGAATGTAGAGATTAAACTACTTCTTGTATTTCCTGACACATTCAGTCGTTTCACAATCATCTAATTAATATATAAGACATGTCAATATATCAAAACATAAGAGTTTGTACTCCCATTAACTAATCTGTAATATATTATAGTAACTAGCAGTAGCAGAAGTCTGACCCATAGATAGATCAAAGATTATAGAGTCATTTTTCAAGGAGTTTTTAAGCTAAAGTGGGAAAACAGTGAGTACTCCTAGAAATTCATCATCTTTTGCACTGGTAGTGGATCCACTGTAGTATTTCTCAGGCTGTTTAAACATCTGTAGCACTTACTGCTGTGGAGTCACAGTTGAGAACCATATCATTGCCCAGATCAGCAAGGACACCAAAAAGAGCTTTTTTTTTTTTTTTTTTAAATCAGGGAACATATTATTTTTTACATCTGCTCTAAAAGCAAGAATAAGCAGCTTGAAGATGAATTTTAGTATGAATTTTAGCATATCTAAATCTATAACTCCTAGACATTTCTCTTCCATACGATTACCGGAAGATCAGATTAATTAGAAATTATGAGCCTGAGAGCATACCTTGATGTAAAGCTGTGATGGATGGCAAAACCAAAGCTGGTTGTAAAATGAAACTATAAGAACACCTGTCCTGAAAAACTTGTGCCTGGGGGAAGAGTGAGTTCCCCTCCCCTTCTGTTAACCCTTCTTGGGAAACCTAATTAACCTTAGGTCTCTACCTCCAGGAATCTAACTCTTCCCCTTTGAAGTGTAAACATACCTGTAGAGGCTTCAGGCACAGGGCTAGAGATTTATCAGAGGCCTATGAGAAGAGCCAGGCCTCAGGCCACCCTCCCCACCCCGGAATAGTACTCTGCTTCAGTAAACAAGCTTCCCACTAGAAACCCCTCACATGACCTTCTATCAGGTAGAAAGAAATTTTATGGGACTGTAAGGTCAGGCAGTGGCGACCAAAAGGAGGCAGATTTTAAAAGGCCACTGAATGAGGCTTTATTGAGTATTCACTCCCAGGTGGAATCCTCAAACCAGTAGATTGGGTCTAAGGATAAGCAGGGGGTTGAGGGGGCTTGACTGGGCTGAAATATTTTGGGAGACTTAGGGCAGGAAAGGGGGTTTTTAGAGTCCCTTTTCCTACTGGGGTTGGTCCTGGGAGCTGGCTAAGATCCAGGATTGGCCAGGAGACCCTGCTGTTTGACAGGCAGTTCTGTCAGCACCTGATTGGTGGTTCTTGTGAGCACACTGCTTAATCACCTTAAACCAACCTAACAGGGACCAGATAGCCTATCAATGTTGTGAGAAACTGGGAATGGGGGCTCAGAATTTCGTTTGATCTCTGGTCTCACAGTCATAAAAATAAGGTTCTCCCACTCTCCAAATGTTCTTCAACACTTGTTGATCAATTTGATTTTTGCAACAAAGCTAGTCATTTTGATATCTGTGATAAGAAAACGTGGAGGATACAGGTTTTCAGCAATGATTTCTGACATCCATGGAATTACCATGGAGATGGGATTCAGTGTCAGAATGCTACTCTTCCAGTTTGGGAAAGTTGGAGGATCTGTGGACCAGGAGTCACACATGCAGTGCCCTCTAAAGCAGTCCAGCTCTTTCAATGGGATGGCATTTCCTTCTTTCTTTTTCTTGAAGCTTCTTTGTGAAGCCAGAATGAGACCGGCAGGCAGTATAGAAAGGTAAATCAAGTCAGGTCGAATCAAGGAGGCCAATTTGAGTGAGTCTGGCAAGTTGGAGATTGTCACCTGAGGAATTGAAATATTAATTTCTTCAGAGTCCTTCCTCCACCCTTATCAAGAACTTCCCCGCTGCTCCAACCTGTTGCTAAGGTAACCTGTCCCAGGAACTGCCCCTCCCTACAGGGAGCTACACAATTGTTAATTAATGTGTCCTGGGCTGCACCATGCTGCTCTTCCCCCTTCAGCCCACCAGTTTCTCACCTTTTGGCCCTTCCACTGAGCATTCCTGGGCCTAGTCACTACTTAGGAAGAGAAAGACAAGCAGAAGAGGGCAGGAGAACACAGGAAGCCTAGGACATATAAAAAGGGCAAAACACCTTGCTTCTGGGGATACCAGGATACCAGCTATGGCTGTCTTCTTGCTCTTGGGAGAAGCCTATGTTACCCCTTTTTGAATAAACCCTGCTTTATATGCTTGCCTCAGCATGCTTCTCTAATGTCAAACTTCAACATGTGAGGGAGCAGAACTGGTCACCAGTAACCAGTGGCATCATATTGACTATTCAAGTTTACAAGTTTCCCTCTTCTGAATACTTGACTTTCACAACTCAAATGACAATTCAAGTATTATCGTGTAGAATTTCATTTATTGTTGCATTAGAATTTATATCATTTTGTTGTTAATTACTTTTCCTGTGTTGGTCATTTAACTATATATATATAAGTTCTATGCAGAAAAATATCTGTTATATTTTTATTCCTTGAAGCTGAGAACAGACCACATAATAGGCTTTCAATCAATATTGGTAATTTAGTCCCACCTGTACTTTACCAAACTGATTTTTTTTTCAGCTAGATAGAACTTTTGAATTGTACTCAAGTTAAAATTGACAAAATTCTTACCTTTAATTGCTTTTAAAACATTCATTTGTAATGAAAAACTCTACCATTCAAAATCACATTTTTCTCAACCTTCACTGACAGTATAAGGAAGTAAAAAAAGGAAAAAATCAAAGCTTCTCTATGATAGTTTCAAAGTCCATCTTATAAATCAGTCAATAAAAAATCTTTAAACCAGGGACTGTAGTGCAGACCTGTAATTCCAGCCACTCTCAAGGGTGAGGCAGAAGGATCACAAGATTGAGATCAGCCTCAGCAATTTAGCAAGACTCTTGTCTCAAAGTAAAAATCGAAAAGGACCGAGAAGATAACTCAGTGATAAAATGCCTCTAGGTTCAATCCCTAGTGCCAAAAAATAAAATAAAATACAACAAAATTTCATGAGGTAAACATCAAAAACTTCTTGATATTGTAGCACAGGACCTGACCACACAGGGAGCCTTGGATCCAATAAGCTGCTGCAGCCTGGTAGTGAAGCCAGAATAAAAAATAGGAAGTCAGAGGTGTGAGACCAGTAAGAGGGTAAAATTCTTGGTCATGTTACTATTAATAACTTGGGATTGATAATTCTTTATTATAAAGGGCATTTGAACATTATAAAAAAAGAAAAATATATATAGGTAATCAGCATAAATCCATAAATCAGGCCAGATTGAGAAAAACAGACCAAACTGTTTGGGGTCCAAAAGGTGGGAGACTGTGCCAGTGAGATTGAAATGTTAATGTCCCTAAAAGCCCTCATCTATTTCCCTTCTTAAATAATTGTTAACGATGAAACTCCTAAGCACTCAAGGAACTGCTAATTAATTCACCCTGGGCCCCCTTTCTGCCCCAATTACTCCACCAGGGCCCTTCCAGCCCACCTGCTTCCCACCTTTTGGCCTTCCCACCAGCATCTCCCAATCACATATACAGGATGAGGGGGAATGAACAAGATAAGGGAGAAGAATGTAAAAGGACAAAGAAAACTTTAGATGTATAAAAGGGATAGGACTTCCTCATCCCAAGGATTCCACCTTTTGGGTCCCCTTCTTCCTCCAGGTAGAAATCTGTTCCACTAGCCTTTAAATAAAGCTTCTTACTTTCTATTCTGGCTTGTTTTGCCATGCTTCTCTGGGGTTATACTTCAACACTGAGGACTCATCAAGGTAACCAGTAATAGCCAGTATCAGTATCAGAGTGCTGTAGGGACAGATGAGGCAAAGCACCAAAAATAGCTGGAAACAGTTTTGTTTGGCTGCAGCCAGGTTCAGAGGGCACAGATTTTGCTGTAATCAATCATCAATCCCCTGAACCCCGAGTTCAGGTAGTTTCAGAACTTTATACCCAGCACATAAGGGGAGCGGCTCAGAAGTTCACAGTCTGCAGAAGTTCACATAAAAGCAGCTTTTTCTTTCACTGTTTTGGGCAAGTTAACCCTTCAAGGACAATACCTGAGAAGGGGAGAGCTTCTTCTCCCTTTCTTTCCACCCCCTGCCAGCTGTTACCATGGAGCCCAATTGGTAACTCATCTTAAAAATGTAGTCATCTCTGTGAAGCCCAGCTCAAGGCCATTTCTACAAACTACTATACTGGGTACGTTTGTGAAAATAAGAAGTTTATCTACATTGAAATCTTTTGTAGAGACTCTTTTGCTGGCAGTCCCAAAATCAGCCATGGTGGAGATTTCTGGAGAAGCCCAGTTAAGACTTTTCTGTGGAGAAAGGGGGTACCACTACAAGAGTATCTCAGATTACTCTGCTCCAAAAAGAGGCAAAGAGGCTGCAGCTTAGGCCCTGAGCCCTAAGAATTTGCTGGGGCCCAATCATGGAGTTAAAGCAGGCTTAGGGTCCTAACAACTGCCTCTTTTTTTGCAAATGCTCAAGGAAATATTTGGCAATGGCACCAAGTGATAAGCATAAGCTTATTTGGGAAGATAAAAACAAGAGATAATAAACGTAGAGTATGAAAGGCAGACAGGCCTGGACTTCCTCCAGAAAGAACAGCTTATTTTTTACAGAGCCCAGGCCTTTTAAGTGGTCTGAAATTTGCTGAACTTGGAAATCATCCTACCCTCTGAAATCAGGAAGGCACAGACAGGGGCCCCAGGAAGTCTAGTTCCGTTTGATGTGATAAGGCTCCAGGGACTAGGAAGGAACCAAAAAATGCAAAATTCTGTGTTTCTGAATCTAGGAATCTTTGGTTCATATAAAGGTGTTACATCTTTCCTGCAGATAACAGGTTGTTTGCTGAGTAACGTAGCCTATTTACAGGACAAAGCAGCAGGTAAATGGTTTTTAGAAGAATGCATATATGGGAGTGAAGGAATCATCTTTCCTTAGCTGTAATCAAAAGACCTCATAAGAACAATCTGAGGAGAAAAAGGCTAATTGGGGCTCATAGTTTCAGAAGTCTCAGTCCATAGATGGTCAACTCCAAATCTCTGGGCCTGAGGTGAGGTAGAACATCACCGCAGAAGGGCCAGGTGGAGGAGAGCAGCTCTATACAAGGAACCAGGGAGCAGAGAAAGCGCTCCTCTCACCAGGGACAAAATATAAACCCCAGAGGCATGTCCTCAGTGACCCACTTCCTCCAACCACTCCTCATCTGACTAATACCACCCACTTAAAAAAAAAAAAAAAAAAAAAATATATATATATATATATATATATATATATATATATATATATATATATATATATATTTAGTTGTAGGTTGGCACAATACCTTTTTATTTTATTTACGTAGTCCTGAGGATTGAACCCACGGCCTCACACATGTGAGACGAGTGCTCTACTACTGAGCCCCAGCCCCAGCCCTAATACCACCCATATTAATCCATATTAATGGACTAATCTATTGATTAGGATACAGCTCTAACAATTCTACCATTCCCTCCCTCTGAACAATTCTTGCATTGCCTCACCTATGAGCTTTTGGAGGACATCTCATATCTAAACCATAACTGGGCAAATACAGTGGACCTAGTCTATACAACCGTCTTCTTAACCTTCTGTTCCCACTACTCGTATCTATTTCCTGTTATTGAGAATGCCTTAAAATGTAGAAATGAGACATTAAATATTTTATATACATGGGAACTGACGATACAAAGTATTAATGTTTATCCTTCAAAATAATAAACCAATGTCAGTTTTCTTGTTGTGTGCATCAGCTTTTCATTGCTGTGACCAAAATATCTGACTAGAACAACTTAGAGGAGAAAATATCAATTTTGTCTTGTGGTTTCAGAGGTTCTGTCCGTGGCTGGCCAACACCATTGCTTTGAGCCCTCAGACAGAACATCATGATGAAAGGGTGAGGCAGAGAAAAGCTGTCAGTTCATGGCAGGCAGGAATAGAAAGAAAGACAGAGAAACAGAGAAAGACAGAGGGAGACACATAGAGAGAGGGAGAAGGGAGAGCACTAGGACAAAATATAAACCCAAAGCCAACGCCATACCCCCAGTGATCTACTTCCTCCAGCCATATGCTACAGTTACCACTCAGGTATCCATTCAAATGACTAATCCATAAAATAGATTGACCCACTGATTAGGTTATAGCTCTCACAATTTAACCATTACACTTGTTAACACCGCTATATGGCAAACATGAGTCCTTTCAGGAAAAAAATCATATCCAAACCATAACAATCGTTGTACTGGTTTGGATGTGAGGTGTTCCCCAAAAGCTCACATAGACAATGCAAGAAGGTTCAGAGGTGAAATGATTGGGTTGTGAGAGCCTTAACCCAATCAGTGAATTTTTCGACTGATGGGGATTAATTAAGTGGTAATTAAAGTGGTAGGGTGTGGCTGGAGGAGGTGGGAATTGGGGCGTGACTTTGTGGTGTATATTTGTATCTGACCTTTCTCTCTGCTTCCTGATCATCTGGTCAGCTGCTTCCCTATGCCATACCCTTCTGTCATGTCGTTCTGCTTCACCTGGAGCCCCAAGGAATGTTGCTGCTGTCTGTGGATTGAAATCTGAAACTGTGAGCCCCTAAATAAACCTTTCCTCTTCTCGAGTTGTTCTGGTCAGCTCCCTTAATCACAGCAGTGAAAAAGCTGAGTAAAATATTTGTTAATGTGTCATAAATAAACAAACAGGTAAAACTTTCACATACTCATTTAAAGAGCCAAACTTATTATAAATAATACCGTAGGAAACCCTGTTCATATGAGAGGGTTGGAAAATATTTTTGCCTTATATTTATTTTGTGTCAAACGAAAGTCTTCGCCATAATTTCTAATACCAAGGCAAGATGAATCTTCATGTGGAGAGAGGACACCCCTAGGAAATGTGACAGATAAGGAGAGCTCATTACTAGTGATTTATATTTCAAAAGCTTCCATTAGTTGAAAGTGACACAGGCAGTAACAGAAGGAAATGATTTCTTTGATTAGATTAATGTAAGGGCACAGGTTCACCATTAGAGACGGTGTTCATATAATTTTATTCACTCAAAAAGAATCGTGTGCTGTGATTTTCTTTTCATCGCTCTTCTCTCCCTTGCCCTTTTCATTTTTCCTTCTCCCCTTTCTGATTTCAATTTCCCATATTAAAACATCCCACCTGCTATGTCAATTAAAAATACTCCCTTCCCCAGAACTTCTATTCAAAATATCCACAATTCAAAGGCCAATGATAGAAATAAGACTAGGACAGAGTATGTAATTATTTATCTTAGTTGAACAGCACTGCCTGAAAAATATTCCTCATTCATAAAAATGTTGAATATTAAAAAGGAAAACCACTTCAAGCATGTGTAACAAAACCCAACAATCAAAGATACATTTAATAATAAAAGTAAGAAACACATTTAGATAAATAAGAACAAATATCATCTATATAATAAAAATTAAAATTGTATATGGTGATAGGTTGCTTAAAAGTTTCACAGATAACTGGGTGTGGTGGCATATACCTGTAATCCCAGATACTCAGGAGGATGAGTATCTGGAGAATCACAAATTGAAGGAGAATCACAAATTGAAGGCCTGATGAGCAATTTAGTGAGACCCTGCCTCAATTCTAAAAAGGGGGAATGTGGCAGGGATATAGCTCAGAGATAGAACACTCCTAATTTCAATTCCCAGTATTGCAAAAAAAGCAAAGCAGTACAAAGATTATACAAATAAACCAAATTATTATCCAGCAAGAATTAATGAGGATCTATCAAGTATTAAGTCAGCAGAAAGGATGCTAATTTTCACTATAACAAAGGAATAGTTTTCTGTTGTATATTTCAACCAAAATTAGAAAATAAGTTTGTTAATCGACAGTATTGTATTTTAAGTGGTTTTTTTCTAAAAAAAAGTGTTTTTGTTTCGTTGTTTCTACATTCAACGGAATATACAAAATTTATTTGTTCATCCAGTTCTTATTAACTTCAAAAGACCCCTTAGTCTAAACAATGCTTCCGAAGGTTCAAACACAGTAAATGATTACATCCTTTCATCTTTTTTGTAAGAAGATTTGAGAGTATAATATGTATCTCCCACATACAGCTATTAATAGTTGCAGTAGAAAGATGGGAGACATATCAAGAATAATGAAAAAATGTAATTCCAGCAGTTGATTTCTCATTATTTACTGTGAAGTTGGTATTGCTGATTGAAAGTGCTCAGAGGGCCATCAGAATCAAGTCAGGGGTACTGATTTTCAACTCACAGTAACACCACATAAACATTACATTTGAAAAAAGCATGATCCATTCCCCAGGAAATAATTTACTTATTTATTTGCCCTGAACTAAATTCAACTTTTTTTTCATTGAAAAGCCATAATTTCAAGATATCTTTTTCAAGAATATTTATTATCCTTTATTAAAACATTTTTTAATTGTAGGTGGACACAATAACTTTGTTTTATTTTTTATGTGAAGCTGAGGATCGAACCCAGTGCCTCACTCATGTGAGGCAAGCACTCAACCACTGAGCTACAACTCTAGCCCTATTTAATTATCACTTTAGTATAGCAGTAAAGAACTGGGCAGTGATCCAGGCATAGTGGTACATGCCTGCAATCCCAACTGCACAGGAGGCTGAGGAAGGAGGGTCACAAATTCAAAGCCAGCCTCAGCAACTTAGAGAGGTCCTAAGCAACTTAGGGAGACTCTGTCTCTAAATACAAAGATCTGGGGATGTGACTCAGTGGGTAAGTTCCCCTGAATTTAATACCCAGTAACAAAAAACAAAACAAACAAACAAACTGAACTTGGCAGTGCAGGAACCTTCTAAATAGAAGCATATAAGCATATGGTGGTTAAGTCTAAAATATACAATAAAACCTAGTTTCAATACACATACCACAACAATGTTAATTTACTAAAGAAGTATGTCTGCTAAAGAAGTCATAGTCAATCATAAATATCAAAATGATTAAATGTGTGCATGCTTCTAATGAGGCTTGATATTTTAACTCAGAGCATCATTAGCAATGGTTTAAAACTGATGAAAAGACAATTATCAAAAATTATATTTGGTTGAATTTTAAAAATTCAAAATAGAATCCAAATTACCATTAGCAAACACAATGTTTTTAATTAAAAATTGTGGCTGCAGGGCTGGGGCTGTAGCTCATTGGTACAGTACCTGCCTCACATGTGTGAGGCACTGGGTTCAGTCCTCAGCACCACATAAAAATAAATAGAGATATTGTGTCCAACTACAACTAAAAAAAATATTTTAAAAAAATTGTGAATGCATGGCAAATATTTCTTACTAGACTCATCATTAACTTTTCTTCAGTGTTTTTGGCTCACACAGCTGAAAATTCAGTGTGTATATCTCAGTTTCTTCCTCTATAACAGGTGAAACAATACATACTCAATAAGGTTTCTATGAGGATTAAATGAGTTACTACATATAAAGCAGTCACTCTGGCACCAAGTAAATACTCATATAATATGCACATCAACACCCCAATATGAAAAAAAAACATTTACTTTACACCCAATTATATTCTGGGTACATTCTAATAATTTTTATATGTCACCACTAATTCTCTAGCAACTAAAAATTGTTATTATAATATAATATGAAAAGGAAGAAACTGTTTCACAGCACCAGAGATTCTGACTGAGAAGGATGTGGTGACTACCATGAATTTGTATTTGTAGTGAGCATATAAGTGATGTTGATGCTCCTGGTCCAATGACTGAACCACACTATATTGTCTCTCAGAAAATGCAAAATAAATTGGTACAAATTGCACTGCTATTTGGGGAAACTATGAAAATCTACAGACAGAATTATCAAAAGACTAGATAGTGGATTTATATTAAATTTTATCACTTAAATATCCAGGCAAAATGTTGGGTTTAGCATTGTATCTGGTAAATTTCATTTCTTCTTATTGATCTGGAAACTTTGAACCTTCCCTCCATTATCCCCTTCCCCCAAAAATAAGTAAAATAAAATAAAATAAAATAAATCATTCTCTTGCCAATCATGGTTTTTTAGTCTTAAAGACCAAATAGAATTCTCAGAGAAACCTCTACATAGAATTTTATGAACTCTTATCTTCAAAATTAAGTAACAGTAAAATAAGCACAATATTCAGCAAAATGCTATTGTTTCCACTGCTGGCATATAGCACACTCAATATGTGTAGTGATTTCCCATGGGTCTTAGAAGGATTCTTGCTGGTCATTTCTGTGTAAGTAGTTTTACTTAGAACAAGGCATTCATTTATCCTAGTCTTAACTACTTCAAGGAAAAGATTTGACAAGCCTTCTGAGCGGAGCTGTTGACTTTTTTCGATATTTTTGAATATACTCTTCAATAAAAGTGCAATAAAAAGGACTGGTGGTGAAAAGAAAGTATACAATTGATTAGACAATCCTTTCTGTGTATCTGAGATGGATGATCATGTATCACTCCAGTTATTCTTGAATTCTTTCTTTGATGGAAAAATTCATCAGGCTTTCTACCTTGTTTTTCAACAATCCTATTTGTCAGAAAGTTTTCTCTTTAGCTTTAGAGATCCTCACTCTGAGTTCATTGATTTTCCTCCCTTAAACCAGTTAATTTTTGAGCCCCAAAACCTAAGCACAGGTTTACATATTGTGGAAGTGGATAGATATTTCCCATCAACCTGGCAACTCGAAACAGTTTAGGAGCTGCCTAATTACCTGAGAAAGACTGCCTCCCCCAAATCATTCTTTCTGTACAACTGAGATTTTTTAAGGCTGAGTAGGGCAGGAAAGGAGTGTGAAGGGGGTTGTAGGAGGGAGTCCTGGGGATTGAATCCAGGGCATGCTACCACTGAACTACACCTCCAGTTTTTTTTTTTTTTTTTTTTTTTTTGAGACAGGGTCTCAATAAGTTGCTGAGGCTTGCCTTAAACTTTCGATCCTCTGCCTCAGTGTCCCCCCTAACCTCCTCATTCCTCACCCCCACTCTCCCAGTCCTCTGCCTGGGATAATAGGCATTGGCCACCATGCCCAGCCATAATTTTATAATTTAAAAGTTTGCTATCTTTTGGACACATCAGCTTTTCCATTAATTTGAAAGCCGCCACTCCCCTCCCCTTTTCCTAGACTAAATATTTCCAGTTGCCCCACAATTCAAATTTGCTGTGTTCTCTTAGATATTTGTGGTTTTTCTCTTCTTCAGATTTTCTAGATGTATATTTTTGAGGCATATTAATAACCACAGTATTTTTATGAAACTCAAGTTTATATAACCAAATTTATATTTTTTTCTAATTGTAATTCATAACAAATATAAATTACATTAAAATTACAACAAAATATGTTATTCTGCCAATATTTGCAACAAAAAATATGTTCTCTATTTTAAAAGATAAAAGTTTGTACATTCTCTGACTTCTCTATGTGGTCTCATATTAGTCTCATCCTAGAAAACAAAAAACTTCAATTTCATAAGCACTTGCTCTATTTTAACATATTTAAATGTCTTTCTTAATATAAGGTAACCCAAAATGGAATAGTATAAATTAAATAAGAAAGATGGGAATCCTCGCTGAATTGAATTGGGCACTTTATTTTCCTTAACTGGAAAAATATTTTAAATATACTTTAAGTGCATTTCTTTCTAACTTGAAGGAACCTGTCAGCCAACCTGCAGTGGCAATTTGTTGTCTCTTTCTGAATTTGCATGTGCTCTGAAGTTAGGGAGAGTAAAATACATGAACAAAATGAACATGTATGTTCAAGGACTGACACATACATACCAAAGGAAAAATACTGACCCAGAGAACATGGAGAATAGAAAATAACCAAATGGGCTACATATTGTACTCTTCAGGTATAGAGGTTGTAGCAAATTGTTCTTTGGGAAATCATCTCTAAGGTAAAGAAGAATTTATTATTTTAGTTTTATTTAAAGGCACTAAAAAGCTGATCTTCCATAAAAAAAGAAATAAAAATATCTTTGATTTTTCTGGTGCCTAAATATTATATTAAGGCATCATATATCTGGAAAATGTAAATACAAATGTTTTGGCTAACAGTGAATCATGATTGCACATTAATACCTTAACATGTACTTCTAATAGCTCATTCTAGCCTCAAGGGATCCAAAATATAACTAACTTTTTTTTTTTTTTTTTTTTTTTTTTGCCTGGGGTACCAGGAATTGAATTCAAGGACACTCAATCACTGAGCCACATCCCCAGCCCTATTTGTATTTTATTTAGAGACAGGGTCTCACTGAATTGCCTAGTGCCTCACTGTTGCTGAGGCTGTCTTTGAACTCTCAATCCTCCTGTCTCAGTCTCCAGAGCTAGGATTACAACTGTGAACCACCATGCCTGGCTATAACTGAATTTTGATAGAAGTAAATATAAAAGAGAGCAAAGAGTAATAATGATGACAGACCAAGCTAAAAAACTTGACCAGCATTTTATATCCTGAGTTATTGTAATATCTAATGATACAACAATTTTATTAAATACTATATTTACTGAGTTCTTGCAATGTGCCAGTCCCTGTGCTCAGTAATTTGAGGGCATTACCTCATTACTTCCTCATAACCACCATCAGATAGGTCAGGAGTTGCCAAGCTAGAACCTGGAGTCCAAGCCAACCTGTGACCTCATGCATTACATTTTGTCTATAACTACTCTCATCCGACAATGACAGCTTAATATTTGTAACAGAACTTATATCCTGCAAAACCTAAAATATTTGCTTATCTAGTCCCATAGGGAAACTCATCAATTTTTGAGATAGATGCTGTTTGTTTTATTTTCATTTATTTCAGTTGAAGAATGTGAGGTACACAGTCTACATTGGTAGGTAGTAGATGTTCTACAGTCATCCTTCAATCACAATAAAAATCTCATGGAATTAAAGTGCATCTACCTAATTATTCTCTCAGTAAGAAAATATTTAGTTCTTCCTTCTATGACCCACATCTATGAAATATTGCAAAGAATTAATGTATAATGTGTGAATTTTAGAAAGCTTGAAGTAAATTATGTATAAAATTGCATTTTGAAATGTGCTTTTTGAAGCTGATGAATAAAAATAAGAGACAAGGCTTTTATCTTAATTATATGTATAAAACAACAAAAATTTAAATAGCCCTAAAAGAGACAATGTTGAATGAAGAAAACAAACCTCAGTTATAAAAATAAGTGATTCTAAAGCAATTACAGAATTCAAGGGAAATACTGTGATCAATTTTACAGAAAAAGAAATGAAAGAGGACCTACCAAATTTTAGAACATAAGAACATAGTTATATAAGAACTTAAGAAATAGATAAAATAATGAAGAAATGATAAATTGTAAAGCATGGATTTATTAAAATTGAGACTATATGTCAGTTATGTTCATATATAGATCCTGAAAAAATAAGTAAAACAAATATATGAAATTATATTATGAATATAATTTGTGAGGCACTACTATAAAATCAGTCTATTTAGTCTAAATATTTCTAAGAGTAATGCTTTATTGAAGTTCAACAAATAGTATACTAAACCAGATAAATAATAATAACCCTGAAATGGAAAAAATATAGGATCACAATCATAAAATTTTAACTCAATAACTTGAAGTTCATTATGCACAGTAGAATGAAAAATTACTAATTATATGGATACAAGGACAGAAATTCCTAGACAATACCCATAGAGATTTAAGTAAACTTTAATAAAATGATTTCATTATTGAAAGAGAGGATTATGCAAGAAAGACTAAATTATATTCAACTATATAATTACATAATTATAATTATATAATAATTAGATGAAGAAAAAATCTTTAAATACTGATTTAAAAATCAATTTTTGTTATACTGCTTATGGGTTTAATAATTTTAATTTTAAGGCACCACAAATAAGAAGCAGAACAGGCAAAAAAATTAGAACTCTAATACTTTTAGTATTCTAATTTTTTAATATTCCATAATAGAAACATGAAAATTCAAAAGATTAAAGGATTATGTGATTTAGCTTAAAAGAATATAAATCGTAATATATTTAAGCAGTATCAACTATGAAAATAAGAATCCAAAAGTCAAGGAAATCTCAAAACTTAAAGTAAAAATGCATTAGTTGTCACTAGGCAGAATATTCTTTCAACCTAGAGACAATTCTAAATCCATTAAAATCAATATAATTTGAAAAGCAAAAGTGGAATTCTCCTTCTGGCAATATGGCTTGGCACAAGCAAAAAAGGGACTTTTTATTTCAGAAAATATGTATTAAGAAAATAACATATTAGAATAGTATTATTGATCTCACAATGGTAGAAATATCAATATGAATACCCATTTTTCAAAAACAAGCAAAAAAATCAAAAAACAAACATCAGGAGTTGGTAAATTGATGCAAATATAAATATTCATTGAATGTAAAATATTAGTAATAATGAATAATTTAGTAGTGTAACAAGATGGATAGAAATTTTCTTAATATAAGTAAAACCTGAACATATTTTTATTACTATATCCATTCATGGTAAACTAAAAAAGAACTGTAAATAAACATTGAAATCTAGTTGGTATATTTGTTTTTCACAGATATATGGATTAGAAAATGTGAAATAAGTTCATATACCAAAACTGAGGAGATAAAAAAAATGATTATGAATAACTAAATTCAAGTTTTAACTGTTGGAGGAGTTAAAGTATGTAAAGGGAGAAGGCCTGAATTAAACTTATGGTTCTGAATTAGAGATAATATATCACTGTGTATCTAATGCCTACTGCAGTTAATGGTTGAAAATATTTGAAGAAAGACAGGAGAAAAGGAGTAGGGGGAGAAGAAGAGAGAGAGAGAGAGACTATATTATAAATATTAACATTATTTATAATATTATTTATAAGGAAGGAACCAGGAGAAAAAAAATTACCAAAGCAAGAGAATGAACACCTAAAGAAAATGCCGTGTTACTCTTCTATTGTTTGTTATCTTATAGAACAGAAAAGAATAGGATTGAATATACAGAAAAAGATAAAATAAAAGATTATCAAAGAAAAAGTTAAAGAGAAGTATTTTTGATGAATAACATCTTTCCTCTGAACGCTGAATAACTTTCATAAACAAGCCTTTTGTGAATAAATTCTAGCATGAAACCATCTTACATAGTAGGAGAACATAGAATAATACAGTTCTAATTCCCATTTTTAATAAAACTATAGTTTCAGAACCTTAGTATTTTAATGGGCTCTCAGGAATAAATTTCCATTAAGAGCAACTAAGATGTAACTACTAAAGAGGGTATTGATCTAAAACAGAGTAAAATGGCCTAATGAGTCTTGAAATGTTATGAAACTAGGAAAAAAGGCCAGAAATAAATAGCTGTTCTGATTATCCAATTATCTTTGAGCATTATATTAGACAACTTTTCATCACTATGACAAAATAGATGAGAAAAACAACGTGAAAGGAAGAAAGATTTATCCACATAGAGTAAACATGCCTGTAATCCCAGCTACAGAGGAGTCTGAGGTAGGAAGATCACAAGTCAGATGCCAACCTCAGCAAGTTGGAGGTCACCCTCAACAAGGGAGTGAGACTCTGTCTTAAAAATAAAAAAATAAAAAGAATTAAAAAGAAAAAGGACAAGGAATATAGTTTGGTGGTAAAGTACCCCACATTTTTAATTACCAGGATCACAAAAAGAAAAAAAGGAGGAAAGAGTTAATTTGGTTCACATTTTCAGAGATTTTACTCCATAGTCAGCCAGCTCTGTTGTTTCTGGACCTGTGATGAGGCTGTATATCATAGCAGAAGGGCATGGTGGAGAAAAGCTGCTCACCTTAATAGGCCATAAAGGAGAGAGAGAAAGAGAGAGGGAGAAAGAGAAAGGGGCCAGGGACAAGATATAGTCCCCAGTAGCATGACCCCAAGGATTCATTCCTTTCAACTAAATTCCATCTCCTACAATTTCCACTATCTTTCAAAAGTCTTATTAGTGGATTAACCCATTGATGAGGTTAGAACCCTGTGATCAATAATATCTCAAAAATCCCACTCGGAACTTGACTGTGTTGGGGACTCAGGTTTCAGCCCATAAGCCTTTGTGGACATCCCTAGAACCAAACCATAACAGGCATAATAGAAAATGTCATGGTAAGTTTTAACTGGAAAAGTAACAAGAAATTGTAATTTCAGATTATATTCCACATGATATGTGGTGCTCTACTACCAACACAGCTGTAAGAATAGTATCCATTCATTTGAAAACAAAATGAACAAATCTTTTTGAGAGCCCACTATATGGCAGACATTGTAAGACATGGTGATACATTCTTCATTCCAGTGGATCCCAGTTTCATGAGGAAGGCAGGTAAATAAACAGCTTACTTCTACAAGAGTCAATATAGACACAGAATGCTAGGAGAGAAAGACCTTGATAAACACATGGAAATGAATGAAGACCACCCAAGTGATAACAAGCAGTCTATTTAGCAGACCTTGCTATAGAGAGGGAGTCATCCAAATATTGCTTGTGTTTGGCAGAATCTCAAAGGCAAAAAGAGGAGTAGAAAAGCTTTACAGGGAAACAATAAGAAGGCATTCAATATGCCCTGATTGGAGGCTGTTGGCATGGACAATCAATAGGCAGCTAATGAAGTAGAGTTTCCTTTATGGTTATGAAGAAAACCATATTTGACTTTCTCCAGTTGTCCTAAGTTGGAAGTAAAGAACAAAAAATAGGAAAGCTGTCAGTTGTTAATCAAGTCCTGGCTCTTTTGGATTGAATGCTACTGGGATTACTAGTTGACTCCTAAATTTGTAGTTGCAGATTATGGATCAGAGTTCTACCTTTATATGTAATCTAGCCATTTTTCATTGTATATGTATTCTCTCAAATATGTTTTAATAATAATAAATATTTAATTAAAAAGTTAACTTCAAGTTTTAACTAATTCTTTATTTTGCCTTCCCATATCTCTCCCATTGTTATAACATGAATCTAGTACTTTAAAAAAATCACTTTATATAAAAGGAGTCCTTTGCTAATCAAAAGTAGTTTGATTTCCAAGAAGAATGAATCATAATGTAAGAATCAGTGATGATACAGAGAGAATAATAAATCAATAGTTTGGACAACTCAGAAGCTTATAACTTAAAAACTCATTATAAATATTTTTAAAAATCTAAATAAATGTGACAGTCCACAATGGCTGTACTGATAAATCAAACACTTATCTTTTCAATTAAAGAAAGGATTAAGTACATTCAGTTAACAAAAGCAGAATCACTATTACCACCCAAAGTATCAAATAATTACATTCCTCATGTATCACCTTTATTCTTGCAATTTCACTTTTAAATTTCTAGTCATCTTTTTAGAAGCACAATTATATAGTTTCTGGTTTTTATCTTTATCTTCAAGGATACTAAGGATAAAATAAAAAAGAAGCAGAACAAGAACCTATTTAACTACCGAATAACTACTAGAGTCCAGATAGTTATCTTATAGAGGTATGGGAGGGAATAATTTTAAGTACCACACATCCTTTTACTTGCCTTAAGATTATTGAAAATAGATATTTTGCATTTTTTGTCATTGAAGATATGTTGCTGCAGGCTGACTTATAAATGACAAAAAGAATGTTCAAAATGCACTCGTAATATACTTTTATGCATGCATCTCCTTTATTGCATTTATTTGCTTTCTACTGCTCACAGTTTTAAAATGTAAAATGCAATTTAATATAAACTCAATGTCTCATCTTCAATATAGTTTTCCAATATTATATGAATTGTTGCAGCTTTTGCTATCTTGTTTCAAATAGACTCCAGGAAATGAGTGACTTGTTACAGCTCAAGAACTTAAATAAAAACAAATTATATTTTCTGATTCATAGTCATACACTGCTCAAATTGTTGTAAACTCAGAAGAGAATGATCTGTTCTGCAATTTAGCAAGTTTATAGGTATTTCAGCTTCTGTTAGCAAACTCTTTTTATATGTGTTGGTAAGCAATTCTGGCTCTACATTGAGGGTTTTTATCTTTAGACAAAGTCTACCAAGTATCCCAGTATTTGATAAAGCAGGTGGGTGTTTGGATAACCTTCAGGTAACTATTGCAATTGATAGTAGCTATAAATATGCGGTAACCACAAATCTTATTTCCCTAATTACCTTGTTTGTTCATGGCTTATGATTCTTAAATAAGGATTATTAATTTTAAGTTGACAAATATTCTTCAAGAATTTCATAAACTCTGAAATTTTATAGGAAAACTTTTCTGGAAAAAAGATGCATATCTGTCAACAGATTAAAAAAGGAGTCAGTGATACAATATTGGGATATTGGCAATCTAAATTATAGCTAATCAAATAAACATAAACCTCTGTTATTTACAGTAGATAGATAACCGAGAGAAAAATATTCTTAGTAATCTTCAAAGGTTAATCACTAAACAGTTTTCTCAAACATCTGGTGGTAGCTGGGTATGATGGAGCATGCCTATAATCCCAGCGACTCAGGAGGCTGAGACAGGAGTATCTCACAGGAGGATCACAAGTTCAAAGCCAACTTCAGCGAAAGTAAAGTGCTAAACAACTCAGTGAGACCCTGTCTCTAAATAATATACAAAATAGGGCTGGGGATGTAGCTCAGTGGTTGAGTGCCCCTGAGTTCAATCCCCAGTACCAAAAACAAACAAACATCTAGTGTGATTTCTCTTTCTCTCTTCATTCTTTTTAGTCTTTTCTTTCTTTCTTTCTCTCTTTCTCTCTTCTACTTCTTTCTTCACTTTATCCCAATTCCTTTTACTACATTTACTTAAGAGTTTTTTTTTTTTTTTTTTTTTTTTCAGTGGCTGGGGTTGGGGCTCAGTGGTAGAGTGCTCACCTAGCACGTCCGAGGTGCTAGGTTCAATCCTCAGCACCACATAAAATAAAATAAAGGTATCATGTCCAACCACAACTGAAAAAAATATTTTTTTAAAAAACATTTTATTTTCACACATCTTGAATTTTCACATATCTGTGACAGACGCGTTTTTTTTTTTTTTTCCATCAGAAAAATATCTTCTAAGCAGAAGATGATGTATTAAGGGCATAAGGTAGCTTTAAAAATTTCTCTTTCAGCCAAATAATCAAACTGGAATGATAAACAGCAAGGAAAATAGAAATCAGAACAGAAATTTGTCTGTTCCAATAAAACCTCTAATGTGCCTGCTGCTTGCCATCTATTATAATACTATGATTGAACATTTGACAGCCTCTGAGAACATGCCATTTGCGCTTGCAGATCTACTGTCTACCATTTCTTAATCTATATTCTGTCCCATAAGGCCAGTCATTCGGAATCCATTAACAGGTATTGACTGTATGACTTGTCTTTGGTAAATCAATGAAGACATTGGGAAAAGATGGGAGAAATGAAAGACAGTGGCATTTGTTCATTTAGGACTCTTCCTCTTCTGTTAATTTTCTTACAGCTAACTGATTCTTCAAGGGAATTTTCACTGTATAAATTTTTCTCCCTCTTGTTCCTACTAACCTTACCCATTTCTCATTCCTTTGGGATAGAGCTAATGGGCATCTCTGTAGGCCAGGACTATCACTGTATTCATTGAGGCCTCCTACATACACTCAGGTATTTATAATTAGCTCATTTGTAAATAAACAGTGTGTCCTTTGTTTCCTATTAAGGCTTACATGCATCAAAACTATATGATAATTATCCCAGAAAATTCAAAAGCCTCCCCCACAAGATGGTCTCTCCCTGCACTTAGCTTTATGTCCTTAAAACTTCTTTCCAGAACTCAACAATAAATGTGTCTAGTATACTTCAGGTAACATGAAGAACAAAAGTTTCAAGGAACTATGGAATTTAACTGTAGCCTTTTTCCCATTAAGAGGCCAAGTATATATCCTAAACCCTTGAATATAATGAGCTATGTGAATTTCTGACCAATAGTATATTACCAAATTATGGCATAAACAGAGGTTTGAAAGCATTTGCCCATTGGGACTTGTCCATTTTTCAATCTTAGGATCCCTTGTCACCATTATAATATGAGTAAGTCTGTGCAAACCCTACATATGATGAGAACCATTGGATTTTGTTATTTCATCTCTCTGTGTATTAGCTCAGATGATCAGCAGGCAATATGTAAGGCCATCCTGGATCAGACATCCCTCAGACAACTTACCAATTTACAATAGAGGCATAATCTAGCCCAAACAAAATGAGTCAACCAACCTCAGATCAGAAAAATCATCACTGAACCCAGTCCAAATTCCAGACCAATGGTATCATGAGCTACTAATAAATGGCTGCTTTGTTGAACCCATTAAGATCTGGGATTGGTGAAGGCTTTCCTGCACCCGCTGTCTGACAGGTTCACAGTGTGGGGGATGCTGCGGCAGGGCCACACCATCTGGAAACTTGAACCATTAGGAAGGTTAAGTGTTTTGTTTATGATACTCATGATATGGATAACAGGGCATACATCAATCAATAATAAAAGTTCGTATTGCCTGAGATTGCAGGAAAATTCCCAGAATGAGACCAAGGATTCAATTGAGATATGCCATGAGGTATGTTTCAGTATCTCTCAAGATACAAGCAATGGTGTTATTCCTCAAGCTTAAACAACAAAAAATATTTATCCCATGGTTAACAATTTCACTAGCCCACCCCCCCAACCCCATCCTAAAGCCACAACCTGTACAAAAACCTAGCTACAGAAAAACAATTGCTGTGCCAACAGTACAAGGACCACCATATGTAGCTTATGGTACCCCCCTAGAAGACAAGAGGCTAATAAAAATACATTCCCACAACCAATAGACCCTCCTTTGCTTTACGCAGAAACTTAAGATGAAAATGGAAAACACATAGTTAATATAAATGACAAAAGGGTTGAGGTGTAAAGCCTGCCCTTTAGTTAAAGATTACAAAGACTTAAGAATTGGTGTGCTTTGACCAAGGATCAAGGAAGTTCTTTAAGAAAGTAGTTGAATAGGTCATATGAAAAAAGGAAATTACCTTGGAAATTAAAAATAGAATAATGTAAAATTAATGTAAATATATTTTAGAGGCACTTCAGAGTAATAGGCTTTTAAATAACAGACTTTCACTATTTTAAGTATGTTTTACTGGGATTTTAGTTTAGAAGTAAGAAAGCTGACCAATAATCATAAGTATGCTTTAAAGTTAAAGGTTAATGAAATAATTATAGGTTTGCTTTGAATTTAGAAGTGAATAATAGGTCAGGAGTCATGTAGTCTAGCTGTGTCGCCTAGTACCTAGTGATTGAGGTAAAAACCTAAAAGCTTAATCATGATTGACTAAGGTTACAGAAAAATATTTTGAACAATGTACTCAATATCTTAGATAATCAATGTATGTCAGAAAAGATTGTAACTCTTGAAAATTATGTAAATCAAAAAAAGTTTCGGGCTTTGAAGCTATCTATTAACTATCTGAAAAAACACCTGTAAAAAAGCTATAAAAATAAAGATCCCTCCAGGGGCAGTAGAGATGTCTTCTGGAGGCTGCTGTAACTTGCAACCTGTCATCGGACTCCTCTTCTTTCGTGGATGCCACTCCTCCTTTGGGACCCCTATAAAAATAAGCACCTAGAAATAGTATATTGTTGTTAAGTAACCAAAAAACGTGTGGCATTGGTTTTAAATTGGGCAGTAAATTAAAGGTGAAAAGGGAGTGAGGAAACTGCCTGAACATGTTATACACTGGCAGAACAATTGGCAAAGTTGTCAGTACAGTAACATGGAAGATAAGAAAAATTATCTTTTAAGTGTGTGAACATTGACAAGATGGCTTCCAGGCAACGTATTTAAAGTGAAGTTAATTTCTTTTATCCTCTAAGATGAAGTATGTGAAAAGGGAGATAAGCTATAAAAAAGAAACTGCCATGTTTGCAGGAAATATCTAAAGGGATAATAAAAGGGTTAGGATGTATTAAGCTGGAAAACTGTTTCTCATTATCAGTATCTCTAACTAGTAAATTATTTTCAAAGTAAAGTGAGGACTGAGAACAAATTTTACTGAGAACAAAGATCAAATCAAGGATATGTCTATAAAACTGTTAAAAATCTCTGATTGGAGAAAGTGCTAAATGACCTCTCTAAATTACACACAAGGCTTCTAAAAGTCATAAGGGTAGCGGAGGAGGGTGCCATAGAAGCCTAATCTCTAAGAAAGCTTCCATTAAGTCCAGAGAAAGCAGAAGATTCAAAATCTTGAGAGTTTGGATTTCATTGAAAATGGAAAATTGTAATCTGATAAATGGAAAGCCCACAGAATTTTTAAGGAATTTATATTATACAAAGGGCTATTAGCTTAGATTAAAGGGAGCTGAGATTGCTAATTTTTTAAAATATGCACTGTATCTCAGCCTTTAAAGGCAGAAGCAAGCTGATAAATCTACTTAGTACAAACAAAAGCTTTTCCAAGGATAACATCCAAGAACCAAAGACTGAAGGCAAAATCCATGGATAATAATGGACCAAGAAACTGCTCCCAAAAAATGTTAAGAATTTTGTACTGGGAAGTTTATTCTGTGCAGCAGAAATGGCCAAATCAAGAAATATTTCCCAGTCAGAAATCCTGACATTTCTCCTGTGGGATTTCCAAAGGTCTATGAATCAGTGCCTATCTATCCACTTCCTACTCTGTACTTTTTAAAATGAAAAAGTCAATTTAATTATCATGACCCTGGCTCACCATTGCACATGGAGGGCAGACAACTTGCATTTTTGGTTCATAGCATCCTTAGTTGATTGGAACAAGAGGAAATGATCCAAAGAAACCATTTGATCTTTGTTCTCAGTCCTCAATTTATTTTGAAAATAACTTACTAGTTGAAGATACTGATAATGAGAAACAGTTTTCCAGACTTTATTTAAATAATAAGATTTAGGACTTCTGGACAAAACCAGGAATTTAATAAGACTTTTGGGGAGACTTAGAAAGAGATATTTTAATCTGGGAATGGTATGAAAGTGAATTAACTATGGTCAAAGCATTGTTAAAATGTTCACAAATATCACATCTTCCATAAAAAACCAAATCCATTTTCCCATTTCTTAAATTGAAAAGCTCACAAAAGAGCTTAGATGCTTTCTGTTCTTGAGAATTCTGCCACCTCTTCCATGTGAATAACTGCAGTGTAGCCTATTGGTTGAAGAGAGACAGGGGGCCCTGCCACACTCATACCCACCCAAGAATTGGTCTATTGTCAGACATGTGAATAAAGTCAACCAAGATTAACCAGCTTCCAAATGGAGGTCTCCTCAGAGAGGAGTTCCCAGCACAAATACTCAAAACTAAACAAAAGTGTGTTATTTTCAGACACTATAATTTATTACGCTACTTTGTTACATAGCAAAGGCAAATCAATATACAGGACCAAGGTTTATTCTTCCATATAAACATCTGAATATAATATTGAAACAATGACATAAAACTCTTTTCTCTCTCTCTCTTATTAAAAATCTGGAAACCTACATGGTTGAAGTTTAAATATTTTCTTTGCTAAAAGTAGAGAAAGTTGAAATTCATTCTAGACTAGGAAGTGCTAACTTCAAACCATAAGGTATTAATTATAAAAATATGACTTAGAATTATAAAAATGTCTTCAAGTTGAAAGGTCTTGGTTGGTTTTTCTCCTATTGGATAAGATGATATCTGAGTTACTGTCTAGCTCCAAAATATTCTGATTTTCTGATGTCACTTCAATTTTTAAGGACAATTTTTAGTCTGACCATTACCTAATAATAACATCTTTCAAATAGTTGAATTTATATAACTATATTCTCTGATATACTTATGCATGAAAGATTATATATTTATATTTCAAGAAATAAAATGAAATCATTCCTAGCTTGATCACTCTATCTATCGAAAGAAAGGGAGATTTTTATTTTTTAATATTGTACAATTGAGGGTTTCACTAACTGGCCCATTGAAAAGTATTGATTGAACAGATATTACATGTAAAATATCTATGTTTTTGACACTTTGTAAGTTATAAGAAGCATTAGACCTAAAACTTGCTTTCAAAGAGCTTACCAATTATTAGAAAAGAAAGCTATTTACTTTTTGAAAAGCAAATTAAATGGTTAAAAAAATATTACAATATACGACAAAGACCAGAGACAACATGGAAAGGGAAGTAAAGTATGGTGGTAGAGAGGAGGACTCTGGAGCCAAATTACTGAAATCCGATCCTGCCCCCATAGTTTACCTTCCGGGCACCTTAGGAAAGTTATTGATCTCTTTGGATCTATTTCCTAATCTGTAAAATAGATACACTCATATTACCTACTTTATAGATTATTATAGGCAATTAATATGTAAGAAATACTAAGAACAGTTTCAATGTCAACATATTTGAAGTACCAAAACACACATTGATCTACATAAGGTATGATGCATCTAACTGTATACAGTAAGTGTCTAGGAAAAATCAGCTATTCTGCATGAACTGCCGAGAAGAGACAAAACCCAGCTACCTCTATCAAAATAAATAAATCAATAACCAATTTCCTGCAAAGGCCCTCCGTCTGTTTTTGGGTTTTCAGAATCAAAATAAAATTTGCTAAAACTATTACTTCCTCAAATTTTAAATGAAATGTTTTCATAGTATTTTATACTATGGATGATCTCAGACAGAGGATGTAGAAAGGGTGTATTTTAATCATAACCGTTAAGTTGTGTGAGCCTTCTTGGTTTCCAAAAGGTTGTTAAAGTCAACATCGCTATATCAGATTCATTGTCATGGAAATGTACATATAAACTTTATACCTATGTTGTGTTCCGGTATATCTGTCCCTGGAGACAGACACACAGCAGATACTCAATGAATATTTTTGGAATAAATCAATACATTAAAAATAATTTTAGAAGATATTGAATACTAAAGGTAGTATTTTAAATATGCAACAGAGTAGACACTATTATTCAGTCAAGAGTTTCTTACTTGTTGTTTTACTCTTTGAAAAATTTTGCAGGTAAAAACTTTTTAAAAAATTAACTTATGTTACTTTCAGAAATTATAGTTATTTAATAATAGATTTAGGTTTTCAGAAATATTCCTTTTGAAGTTATTTTGAGTCCAGAGGTTTATAATGCCATTAAAAACCACCTTAGAAGTGATACTCAGTGAAAGCATGCAGCAGTAGGTCTTAAAGTGTAGCTGTCAGAAAGCAGTATCGGTATCATCTGGGCACTTATTAAAAATGGGAATTCTCAGGCCCCATCCTTGACCTGTTAAAATAGGAGTTCTAGAAATGGGGCCCAACAATCTGTGTATTCATTAGCTCTGCAGGTGATTCTGAGGTACTATATAGTCATTTGTAAGAACCCTGGCTTATAGCAACTTTGTGTTCCCTAATACCTTTTCTTACAGATCTAAAAGAATGAAATTGTTTTGGCATGAAAGCAATAGACTATTTTGGGGTTATTTTAGAAACTAGTTTCAATGTTTCAAAAGTAAAAATACAGATGTCAGCTCACTCTTCTTTTATGAAAACAACAGGACAAAACTCTTCTACTAGGGAAATTGTTTCAAACATGTGGACAGCATTTTTTTAAATAACATTTATCATGTAATTTACACTAAATTTTGTACTTTTTATCTTAGGAACTGGTTGACTTAGGAGAAGGAACAAGAAGTGATAAGTATGTGAGATAATGCATATGTTGATTATCTCAATATAGTCATTCCATAATGTATATGTACCTAAAACTATATGTTGGGTGGTGGGGCCATAACTTAGTGGTAGTGCACATGCATAGAATGTTCAAGGTCCTGGGTTCAATCCCCGACCCTGCAGAAAACACCATCACCAAAAAAAAGGGGAAAAAACCCAAACACTTATTAAGTTTCACACTATAAGTATATATTTAGTTATAAATACATAAATATATATTTTAAAATATATAAAGTTGTATACAAATATAGGAGCTCTAGAAGTGGGGCCCAACAATCTGTGTATTCATTAGCTCTGCAGATGATTCTGAGGTATTGTACAGTTTTAATTTGATTTGGAAAAAAAAAAAGAAATATCACATAGTACAAAGATACCACAGTAAATAAATAAAACTGAAGGTTGAATAGAAGTTAAATTAAATTTTATTTCAAGTATATAAAGATTTATAAAGCCATGAATTCATCTAAACAGGCTCTTGTGTAAACTAAAAATAATCTAACCTTCAAATTTATATGTGAAAAAAGAACTGACTTTCCCAATGAAGTTTTACTTGAAAATTACAAGTAGAGATTGAGTTTTAAAAAAAGGACAGTGGGCTGAAGTTGTAGCTCAGTGGTAGAGTACTTGCCTCACATGTGTGAGGCACTGGGTTTGACTCTCAGCACTACACATAAATAAAATAAAGATCCATTGACAACCCAAAAAAAATTTTAAAAAAGGTCAGAAACAAAAAGAATTAGGAATCACAGTCTAAAATAATATTAAGACACTATTGGCACTACCATTTTTTAAAATTTTTAGTTTTACATGAGAGTAGAATATATTTTGGCATTATACACACACACACACACACACACACACACACACACACACACACACACATAAAAGCACTACCATTTTTATTAGTTATTGAGCATCTGCCTAAGGAAAAGCACTGTGTTAATCATTGAGATTTGAATTTAGGTGAATACAGTTCCTGTTTTCACAGAGATCACAATGTAAGGGAGACACAATCTATTGACTTTTATGTAAAAGTGAAAAACAAAAAGCCCTAGAGAGAAAATGAAATTTTCATTTTAGTAGATATAGTTATAATACTGAGCTCCAAATAACAATTGTACAGCCAGTCTTTTCAGACGGACAAGAAAACTAGATCTCCAATGAGGTAAAATGATGTTGGCACAAGCCTAATAGTGTTTCAGACATATTAGATATTCTGCAATCATTTGCTATTAAACCTTGTGATACATTCCATTATCTTTACTTCCAAAGCAGAATATTACAACTTTAAATGACTGTTTATATGCCAACCAGAAGGAGTCAGTGGACAAGAAAAGAAGACACAATTTCCGACTACACTAAAAACAAAGGTTTCAGAAGTCATGTTATAAGAGGGTTTAAGTGACCATGGAACAACTCAAGGAGGAACAGGGAGATACGGTGGGTATACAATAATAGAACTGTTAATATGAATTATTCGGTCAGAAGAATTCACTGAACTCCAACAGTATGGAAGAAACTCTGGAATATGTCATAAAGCATTGTGAGAGGAAACAAAAGCTTTATAAAACTAGATTTGTAGCTATGGGAAGAGAAAACATGGGGAAGAGCTGTATAAGAAGAGCTGATAATTTTCACTTTTTATAATAGAGAGTGAGGGCTTGTTTGGCTAATCGTAAAGGATAAAATAATTTCCTCCCTTGCTTCTTTCCTTTTTCTTCTCTTTCCACGCTCCCCAACTAAGTATATTGATGAGTTTATGATGACAGAGTTGGTAGTTCATTAATCTGCTATGCAACAAATTTTACTAAGTGGATGTCTGCTGGTCCACCTGGGGGATCCTAGAACCCACATATTATATAAGGGTCTCTGTTCATGTAGTCAATACAAAACTATTATACCTGTCATTACAAGAACCTCAGGTTAAATTCTCATGATATATTAATTAACCTATTTTTGTGTCTCTTTAAGAAGTTCTAGAAAATGGGAGAATAGCCAAAACTTTTCCCATAACCTTTGCATATCCTCTGCCTTACTGTTCACTGGGGTTCTGCTCTTTCTCATTAATGTAGTCCATCTACCATATTGCTAATATGCTACCAGAGTTCCTGGCTACATCTCTGTCAATCATCTCTGTTTATATGCTAGATACAGTGCCGCAGCCCGGCTGCAGCAAAATAACCCGGGGGTGATGAGCAACTTGTGTAGATTGATACAGCAGGAGTATTGGAGCCGTTTATTGTAGGACAGGAGGGGTATATATATACATTCCACACAGCTTATCTTCATTAACATAAACTAGATACAGCAGTCAACCAATAAGGAATCTCCACACTTAATGGCTCACTGTTACTTTACAAACCACTTCCTCTGGCAAAATGCCAGGCGCTATCTTGACTTGTTTACAGACCCTAACAATACAGTGAAACTTGTCTGTAATCTCAGCTAATTTGAAGATTGAGGCTGAAGCATCACAAATTCAAGGCCAGACTTAATAAATTAGTAAGACACCATCTCAAAAAAAAAAAGATAGAGAGAAATAGATTAAAAAGGGCTCGGGGTGTAGCTCTGTGGTAAAGCTCCCTGAATTTAATCCCCAGTGCTGTTGCTACTACTATGGCTACTACTACTACTACTTCTCCTCCTCCTCCTCCTCCTCCTCCTTCTCCTCCTCCTCCTCATCATCATCATCATCATCTCTGACCTCCTTTTTGCCCAGAGGTAGTGTTCCACATCTCATTACCAATCTTCTATGCCCTTTGAGGTGTTTGTTCCCTCTACCTACCTGTAAAAATCACTCACTCTTTGGCAATAAATGAAGATTTGCCCCACTGAGTAAACAATTTTCTAAAGAAGTTCTTTATATTTGTGAGAATCCCTATTGATTATTTTTATAGCTTCACTACTTGGCTTTCCATGATAAGGTGAAGAAAGTCCTTGACAGAGTGAGTTGGACGCTAATGATGCAGTCTTTCATCCTTACTGCCACCCTCCGCGCATAGTCACACACACACACACACACACACACACACACACACACACCTTTTTCTTTTATAGGGAATAGAGATGACACTAGAGAACCAAGTCAGAAAGTGTTCAGTCTCAGCAGTTTGTAATATGAATTGAGTATATTATCATCTCCCTAACAGGCAACACTGGTTCTGAATTTCATTCCCTCAGTCAGACTCTTCATTTCTCACAGGAGCCTAGTTGACAATCTCTCAATCCTTCAATTCTGCTTTTTTTTTTATTCTTATAATTCCAGTCCATCAGACATAACTATGTTGAAACCTAAATGCAAATGGTTTTCAATTTCTTATGGACTCCTGAGCCTCTGGCTTTTAAGCCTCTTTAAGTATCCCCCTGTGTGGTATGACCAAAAGAAGGTGTGTCTTTGCAGAACACAGGCCCTCAAATGCCACAGCTTTCAAACAGGAATAACGCAATTAGCTCAGACACAGATACATGTATCTCAAATAAACATTTTATGACCCTTATCCATATCTACAAATATTTGATATTTTCTGCTCTACTTTATTCTTTTTCATTTTTAAATAATCGCATGTGTCACTAATGTTTCATACTCAGTTTAAAAGAGCATTTTCTAGAAGAAAGAATGGGAAGATACATAACCCCACAGGCTCAAGTATTCTCTAATTCTACACAGAAACTATGACACACATTATTAATCCTTCTCAAATTCCCTCAAAAATAAATATTGATATGCCTCAATGACAAAGTTCAGGGTCATACAGCCAGTGGATGGTGCTTCCTCTGATCACATTCAGGTTTGTCTGAGTTCAGTCTACTCTCCACATGACATCACATTTTTACTCATGGTTCACACAGCCATAAGGATCCATGAAGGATATGAGGTGCATGTTGCAGGGGTTGTAAGAGTTGAAAGCCAAGCTTTCTGTGAGCTGGGCTTTGTCAATTACATATGTAGTTATTGTTTGGGCCCAATTTACTAGACACTGTTATATAAAGGAAGATTCTATACCCCTTTGTCTCAGAAAGCTCCAAAATGTGAGCTGAACTATGTAATTCTGGATGTGATCTATAATCACCAACTGTCTGTGCTGGCGACCTAATGCTGGGTTCACAAAATCTGATTATTCCAATAACTCAAGAAAATGACAAAGCACGTAACCACACAGAATTACCTTTTCAATAATCCAGAGACAGCTTTGCGATCTTAAGGGTTCCTTAGAAAAAAGTGAGAGCCACCGGAATTCTTTATTCTTATATAGAGAACTCACAAGAGGAGGTTCCATGGAACATTCTATCCCCCAAAAGGCAAAGGGGTGGGATTACAAAGGAACAGGTAAGTGTAGCTCAACCCCTCTGGGTGTCAGCCCAAGCCACAAATCATGGTACTACCATGCCAGACTACAGTAATCTTTCAGAACCCCTGGTGCATCAGGACTTAAAGGTGCATGCATTTGGAGTGGCTCCCTATAATCTATAAGGCAGAAAAGATAAGACATTCAAGTTAACAATATAACCTGAGCAAGGAAAAACAGCAATAAGAACAGTATGCAACCATGAGGGAGAAAAGAAGGGTAGAGAAAATACCCTAATATAATTGCTAAATGAGATTGAAAGGTAGGTGGAGACCCTGTCACAAAGGGCACTGACTGAGTGCATCATGGGGACACTTTATGAGGAAAAAGGACACCCTATAAGACAACATACTTGACAAAGAAACAGGAAGAAGAATAAAAAAAAGGTGTAGCGTTTTTTGTTGTTGTTTTGGTTTGGTTTGGTTTTTGGTAAGTCCTCTAAAAGTTTAGGAGACCTACTTTGCTTTCTTCAAGCATTTAATCAATATATCTAGTATGGTTGTTTGAAAACATGCCCACAAATTCTTGGATACTCCTTCCAGCAGAAGTTAGAATCTAATTTCCTTCCTCTTGAATGAGGATTGCCCTTAATGAATCACTCCAAGGTAAACTTCTAACACAGAATGATAAGGAAACAATGCTATGTGACACAGTGATCAGGTCACAGTACTGATTCTTCTTCTCTCTCTTTCTCAAAATCTTATCCATTTTTCTATCTATCTATCAATCATATCTACTCCAAGGCAGAAGGAAAAGCATAGGTCACACTATTATCCCTTGAACTAATTCCAATTGTATATGCAACATATACCCAATGCTAAAACACTTAGGGGGAAGATGGTAGGTGCTGATAGATCCATGAGATTGTGGTGACTTACAAGCAGAAACCAACCATGCTGTCCCTAAGGAGGAGCCTCCAAAAGGAAACAAGAATTTTCCCCATTATACAGGTCAAGAGGAGGATTTGGATACAAGTAGTGCAATATGAAAGTTCTTATAGGAAGCCCAGTGAGGCTAATGGGGATTTAAGACTTCCTGCACATGAACTCCAGGGCTGGCCAAAGGGATGGCATGGATGGGGCACTGTGTCCACTACAGTATCTGAGTGGATCATTGAGTTATGAGAGGTAAAGAAATGGAGATAATGATAAAAGCTAATTATGGAGGAGAATCACTTTGAAGTAAGGAGACAGATCTAGTAATAGCTAGTGCTTCATAGATCTCACATTTAACTCAGAGATTCAGAGCATTTTAGTACTCAGTATTTAAACTGTGATCACACATGGGAAAATTGGACCCTAGAGGAGCTCAGTTGTTTGTTCAAAGTTTCATAGCCGCTCTGGGAACCTTCCTAACCTTTTCTCCAACCTTCTCTTTATATCACATACTTCTTTATTAATATATCTCTCATTCTAAAAAGAATAAAAGAAAACAAAAGGGGGAAAATGTGACCATCTGCATCTACATAGGGCATAAACATCTCCTGTAGAAGTCAAATACATCCAGCATGAGAAAGCCTCTGTTTCTTGAAATTTGCGTGTTTTCCCAGAGAACACACATTTTCTCCATCTTCACAGCTTTTCCTCTTTTTGAAGAAGTAACAGAAAATTTTACACAGGAGAATGCTCTGTGTTCTATATGTATGTTAAGGCATACAGTATATAGTAAATGAGTAAAACAGAACCTCCTCAGTTTAATGATAGGTTGTTATCAAATAGAATAATATATCAGTAATCCCCCAATAATTTGCTGGCACATGCCAGAGAAAAAAAATTCTACTCAGCTAAGCTGCATCCCGGGCTTCTAGGAAATGACCTAGAGAGCTTTTAAAAATCAATATTAACACAGCATTTAATCATTTTAGAGGGGGATAATATTCTCGGAACTATATTTTAGTAGCAGTCTAAAATTAAAACCTCTAATAAAAGAACATTCCTTTAGTCACTGAAAAGATCCTGTTGGCACAGAGTGATTTATTTAGAAATATAGGAAGGTTTGAGAGATTAAAATCTTAACATTTGAAAGGTTATCTTCTCAGCCTGGTCAATAATTATATATGAGGGTAAAAACATGACATGAAAATATGAAGATATTGACAAAATAAGGCTTCATTATAAGGTCAACAAAAAATGTTAAAAATAAAGTGAGTCAAAATTTTCATTAAAGTTATCTAATATACTAAATATAGACCTGAGAGAAAATATAAGTCACTGTAACTGCTTACATAAGCAATTTTGAAAGAAAAATGGTAAAAAGGAATTATTTCAATGTTAGTTAAAGTTTCTACAAACCAATGTGAGTTATGGACATAATCATTCAACCATCTCTAAAATCTCCCCTTTGGGTACTCAGTGCCCAAACCTTTCTATTTAAACAACTTCAAAAAATCACAGTCAATTTCAGACCACTCATACATTTTTAAATTCAACTTTTGTCAAACTGATTTATGATTTTGAATTGGACTTATGTCAACTTGATTTATGTATCTTCTCTTGGCTTATAGTATGTATACTTACCATAATCAAGTTGTCACCAGGAAAAGAAGATCCACAGGATAATCTTGATATAGCTCCCAGAGAGCCATTAATAGGAAATAACAGAGCAAATTTATCCTTTGCTCTCAGTGGCCCATGAGCTCTAAGAAGCATATGTCTTGCAATGCCAGCCCACAAATTTAGAGTGTGGACTCCCTTACAATAGGCAGATATGCCCTGTGTTTTCTAGGAAGGTGACATGTCACAATAAAGTCCTTTTGCAACAAATTTTAAAGGGTGGAGTCCATTTAAAATTCATTACCCATGACCATTAAGTGATATCACAATTCTGGTTAACTTGTCTTACTGCCAAGAGCTGAGGTGATTATCTTAATTATTTCCTATTTAAATAGAAACATTTTTCTTGTCCCAAGACAACACAGCTATCAAGGTTATTTGGGAAAAAAATAGTGTAGAAGGCAAGTGTTGCACTATCAATATTCACAGAAAATAAAGTTCTTAGCCAACAAGCTTGAAGATTTGATACCAAATTATCAAGCTTTTGTTTTGTTTTGTTTGTGTTTCTCTTGTTTAACAGGAACAAAGTTGTGATACTACTATTACCAACTGTCAGCCAGGACAGGGAGTCCTATTTTCTCTACTTGTGGTCTGTCACGAATATTCTTTGAAATCTTATTACTGTTAAATGTTATGAAGAATCTATTTTTTTTTCTTTTACTTTAGTTGATTAACCAGATTTAGCTTCTGTAAATCTAAAATTAAAAGTAAAGACCAAATTGTAAGTGTCTAGCAAGGATGTATTTTCTTGAATTATCACCAAACCATTCAATAACAAGGTTTCCAAGCTAATTATTTGCTTATCTTTCCTTTACATAATATCTTCTGAGAAGATTCCTATTCAAGAGAAGACAATATGCCACCATCTCTCTGTTTCTGAGGGTTATCACAGTCACAGATCCAACCAACCACGGATTAAAAGTATTCAGGAATAAAAATTGCCTACACTAACATATACAGACTTTTTTTTCCTTGTCACTATTGTTCAGGCAATGCAGTATAACAACAATTTACCTAGCACTTACATCATATTGGATATTATAAGTAATCTGCAGATGATTTTATAGGCACAGGAAGATGTGTGGAAGTTGTATGAAAATACTAATATATTTTTTATCAAGGGACTTTAGCATCTATAAATTTTGGTATCAAAGGGTAGTCCTGGAAACAATTCCCTGAAGATACAAGATACAACTATCTCATTATTTTCAAGAGTCATGTCAGTGCTAGAAAACATGCTCTCTAGGCAAACTCTGAGGTACAACATGAGACCATAAAATTTTACGTTTTCTGTAAACCTAAAGCCATAGCTACCACCAGCTCTATGGTCATGATCTTCTCTGGTTAGCAACACTCAATAAGTTATTTGGAGAGTTATGAAAACTTATTCTTTAAAGATCATTAATTAAGGGGCCAAGGTTGTGGCTCAGTGGTGGAACGCTTGCCTAGCACGCGTGAGGCACTGGGTTCGAAATAAAATGAAAGTATTGTGTCCATCTAAAACTGAAAAAAAATTTTAAAAAATCATTAATAAGAAAACATTTTTATCTTTGCTAAGTTTATGTTCTCTAACTGAAGACAATATTCCAAATCAATCATAAAGGCTTTATCTCTCCCTACAACTCTCCCTAGAATTTTATAGATATGAGATTCCCAGGCCTTGAAGATAGTTCTATTGGCCATAGAGAACCTCTGGCAACCTGAACCCTTGGCAGTAAATTTTGACATTTTTAAGGAATTAATCTGAAGAATTTTATGGCTTTCCACAATTATCAAATAACACTAAGCACTTCAAAAACAATATTTAATTCTAGCAAGGGGCAATGGAACCTTTTGAATTGCAGAAATTAAAAGTAAGCAAAGCTCATTCAAAACCTAGCTGATTCATTTTTCCATACCAAACCCCTTTAAGCACACAATTCAAATATATGTTTTGGTAAAATGACAAAATCTGACATATTTTTAGATAATATTGTCAAAGTAGTGCCAAAGTTCTGCCTTAATACTTCTGTGGTAACATGACATTGAGTACCTCACTATTCTGCTTCAGTGAGATGATAGAGAAGAAGGAGCCAATACCTCTGAAAGAAAGCAAGGATTAAATGCAGGGTATTGTGACTATTACACTTTATTTCATGTCATACACAGAAATTTCGGTACTTATTTAGCGGTTTCTTGAAGATAGCTTCCTTGAACCTTTGCAGCTCATGCAGTTAACTAGGAGAGAGGAAGAATAAGAATGCATTCAGGTTCTTCCATTATATTAATTGGTGGAGCTTTCTCTCCAGCCATTGAAAACCTGATTTGCCTGATGAGAAAGATTCTTTTCCAAAGGAATGAAAGTTTTCCCACTCCGTATGACGTTTTTCATTTCTCATTGTCTGTAATTTCAAAACTTTATTGAAAATTAAAAATCCATGATAACAATGGACAGAGGGTATGAAGTTTTACCCAATAAGTAACATGTAGCAAATATTTAAAAAGGAAAATAAAAAGAAAAGAAGAGAATGTGTGATTTATTGTATGCTTTGTATCTCATGTCACTTTATGACAGTTATCAAGCAGCACCAGCACTTAAGCCAGTTTTCAATAAGTGATAGGCAACTGCCCAAATACTACATGGTAAACCAGCCAATGCAATGATAATTAAGAGCAGTCTTTAACCAGAAAATGAAGAATATTTGTTCTGTCTATATACTTCATTCCAAAACAGTGTGCATACTTTCTAGACAAAAAAATAAAAAAGTTTTTTAAAAAAATAAAAGGAATTAGATTTTTGACATCCATTTTCTAAAAAAATAACCATCTGCTTTACTTTTATAAATAGTGACATAACCAGGGAACACCAATAGCTGAAAAACAGAGCAATGTTGTACTAATGTTGGGGTAGCTATTAGAACCATCTAAAATGTCATTAGATTATATCACGAATTTTTTTTTTCTGGAAGTTGGGGAGGGATGGCAAGCATCACTGTATATCACTGTATCACTGTATCTTTTTCATATTGCATTAAACTTCTTTGTTTTATTGATAGAGGTTTTAAATTGGGCATATTTTTTTCTTAAAGATAATAGTCATTTTACTTAGGAATTACACCAAAAATGGGAACTCTGAAAAAAAATTCTTTGAGTTCATCTGTGAATACTATCATAATTAATTTGTTATGATTTTATATACTAATAATGTTCAAAAGTATTATGAATATTTATAATTTTATTAGAGGACAGAATGATACTATGTGAAATACTTGTTGAGCTTTAAACTAAGATCATAGTAGAATATAATTGGAAATATATCTTTTTTCATATATTTGTCTATAGAAACAATAGGCAAAAGTCCATTTAAGCAAATTGTAAAGCCCACAAAAGAAAAATATTGTTTAGTAAATAAATAACAGATGCGACTCAGTAGCTCAGGAAAAAGAAAAGCATCAACAAACAAGATTACATAATATTAAAAAGCATCTGGAAAGAATCAACCTAAGGAGGAGACAATCTATAGAATGGGAGAAAATCTTTGTCAGGTATTTACTGGAAAATAGATTAATATATCCAGAATATATCAAGAATCAATAGACTTTTAAACAGTCATACAACCAAAAATAGGCAAGTAATCTGAATAGACATTTCTCAAAAGAATTACAAATGGCTAATAAATATATGAAAAAAATGTTCAATATATTTAGCCACCAGGGAAATGCAAATCAAACAACATTGAAATTCCATATTATCCTAATCTGAATGGCTAATAACAAAAAATCAAAAACAAAATAAAATAAATGCAGGCATGCATATGGAGAAAAATGAATCCTTATGCACTGTTGGTGGGAATGTAAATTAGTACAACAACTAAGGAAAACATTATGGAGATTTCTCAAAAAACAAAACATAGGGCTGGGGTTGTGGCTCAGTGGTACAGCCCTTGCCTAGCACATGTGAGGCACTAGGTTCAAGCCTCAACAGCACATATAAATAAATTAATTAAAGAAAGGTATTGTGTCCATCTACAACTTAATTTAAAAAAAAAAGACTAAAAATAGAGCCACCATATGATCCAGCTATACCACTCCTGGACCTTATGATCCAGCTATACCACTCCTGGTTATTTAGCTGAAAGAAATGAAGTTGGGATACAAAGAAGACACCTGCATGCCCATATTTATTGTAGCTCTATTCATAATAGACAAGATAATGGAATAAGCCTAGTGCAAAATGCCGCAGTCTGGCTGGGCACAATTCAGGAGCCACTTCTCAAAAAAAACGAACTTTATTTTTAGAACACACACCCAAACCACCCAGCTCCTCAGGAAAAACCATCAGAGCCCAACTGCCACCACCGGCTTCCCACAAGCCTCTCAACCTCCCCCACTCCTCCTGCTCTTGAGGCTGATTGGCTGGGTCGCGTGGGCAGAGCCAAAACAAGTCCCCCAATGAGCAGCTCCGTGGTCTGAAAGGGCGGGAAAACAGCCCAATGAGCATCACCACAGAGGAGCCAATCAGTTGGCAGCTAGAAGTTTGCTGGGGCCGCTGTGATCCAATCATCAGCTGGCATCTGGAAGTTTGCTGGCAGCTGGAAGTTTTTGCTGGCAGCTGGAAATTTGCTGAGGCCCTTTCAGCTGTGGCTCTCAATATCTCCCCCTCTTTGTTTAAACAACAAGCATGTGGCTTAGGGACCATGCCTGCCTTAGGTTGTCCAATAGTACATATGTTCCTTACCCGTTATCGGATGAGCTGACCTCAAGGTGTCAGCCTCCTGTCTTAGGTTGGTACCATTGCAATTGGATCTTACCCGTCATTGACTACCAGTCCAGCATACAGCCACACTTGTGGATAGGTCTTTGTACCAGCGGGGGGTAAGGTTCTTTGCCTCACCTCTTTTGGCCCCCAAATTTTAGCTGAACGACCATGACAAGCAGAAGGGAGGAAAATACACCAAGCCAATTGATGGCTCCTTTTGGAAAAATTGTACCACCAATGACACCATCAGCAAAAATACCCCAACACTACCACAAGTCTCTGCACCAACACATAGTTCACAATGCATACAAGTGATACATAGTCCAGGCAAGTTCTGCAAACAGTTCAGTGATGGCTATTGCAGAAGCTATAGATTGGTTTTATCTCTGTCTTCACCGGCACCTAAAGAAAAAAATTATGTAACATTCCAGAAGGCACTAAAAGAAAACAATTTTCTTAACAATTTACATTATCTTGAACAGAATTATTAAATATAATGAAAAGGAAAGGTGAAAGTAAACAAACAGATCTGTTAACCTCCTTTTTTGTTCACATATTAAAACAATCCTCAACAGCTGTTCACTCAATTTAAATTAAACCATTTAAATCATGTGAAAAAAAATATTTGGATCCATTTTTTCATGAGCGCTCATCATATATGATATATGGACATACGTACATACAAACATATAACACAAAACACAAGTGTGCACACAACACATAACATAATAGTAAAGGCCTTGTAACTTTTTACAGGTGAAATCTCCATTGCAATGTTTAAAAACTCTATAGTCAAAAAATAGAACTGATCAGCAAAACATTAACCTAGGTCTGTATGAGCTCAAAAAACAAAATAGAAATTTCATGATGTGGGAAAGGGTAATAATAAAATAGACATTGAAAAAAACATCCTGGTTCTGTTGCAGATGTAAGAATAGCCAAACTGGAGTTTTGGATATCAGTTGTTATGGATTTGAGCCAAATCATCTTCTTTTTGGTCTGTAGAAATCGCTTTAGTTAATCTTTCTGGAATCCAAATCGGGTGCTGTTCTCCCTGTGGAAACACATAAACAGACCCCCAACTCCAGACAATCACTGGGTCAGGACCTTAGTTAATCTCTCTGGAATCCAAATCGGCTGCTGTTCTCCCTGTGGAAACACACAAACAGACCCCCGACTCCAGACAATTATTGGGTCAGGACCTTTCCATTGTCCTGTTAGAATATCCTTCCAAAGTACTTTGGGCTTATGTACATTTTTTGGACACATATGCCTTTCCACAGCACTAAGCCCTGATGAAAACAAATTTAAAAAGTTTAGAGTAAAAAGGTTTATTTTAAGTATATCTTTGGGGAATATATACCCCTTAGTAGTATGGCCATTTTGACAATATTAATTCGCTCTATCCAAGAACATGAAATGTCTTTGCATTCTTTAATGTCCTCATCTATTTCTTTCTTTAGTGATATATAGTGTTATTTGCAAAGTTGTTTCATTTCCTTGTTTATATTCATTACAAAGTATTTTAATTTTTGGAGACTATTGTGAATGGAGTTTTTTTCTGATTTTTTTAATGAATTCATTATTGCTATATAGAAAAACTATTGGGTTTTATTTATTGATTTGTATTCTGCTACTTTACTCAATTTGCTTATTAGCTCTAGAAATCTACTTGTAAAATTTTGGGCATCTTCTGGTATACAATCATATAATCTAAAAACAATAATAATTGGACTTCTCCTTTTCCTACTTATATACCTTTGTTTTTCATGTCTTATCTAATTGTTCTGAGTAAAATTTCAAGTACTATATAGGAATAGCAATGATGTGGTTGGACACTGCTATTTTGTTCTTGACTTTAGAGGAAATATTTTCAGTTTTTCTCTATTCAGTATGATGTTGGTCTGAGATAAGTTCCTTCTAGCCCTAGTTTGTTCAGTTTTGTTTTGTTTTTTACATGAATGAGTGCTGAATTTTATTGTAGGATTTTATCTCTACATATATTGAGATGTTTATGTGATTTTTGTCCTTAATTCTGTTTATACAATGAATTACTTTTATGCATGTTGAACCAACTTTGCATCCCTGGAGAAAAACTAATTTCATTGTGATGTGCAGCATTCTTAATGTTTTTAAATATGTTTTTAAGGAGTTTTGCGTCTATGTTCATCAAGTATATTGGTCCATTGTATTCTTTCCTTGGTGGATCCTTATATGTTTTTGATATCATGGTGACACTAACTTAACAGAGTAAATTTGAGAGTGTTTCCTCCTACTTTATGAAGTAATTTGAGAAGCATTGGCATTTGTTCTTCTAACGATCTGGTGAAATGGAGCTGTGAAGCCATCAGATTCTGAGCTTTTGTAGTTGGAAAATTTTTTATTACTGCTTCAATGTCATTGCTTATTATTGGCCTATTTAGGTTTTCTGTATCTTTGTTCAATTTAAGTAGGTTGGGTGTGTCTAGAAATTTGTCAATATCTTTTAGATTTTCCAATTTATTGGATTTTAAGTTTACAAAATAGTCCTGAATGATCCTCTGGAGATATCATCATGGATATTACAGAAGGAGATATTACAGAATTCCAGAGGATCATTCAGAACTAATTTTGTTTGAGTTTTTCCTCTGTTTCTTTTGGTTAGTTTGGCTAAGGGTTTGTCAATATTGTTTATCTTTTCAAGGAATCAAATCTTTGTTGCATTGATCCTTTTTATTGCTTATAATTCTCTATTTTACAAATTTTGTGTCTGATATTATTTCCTGCCTTCTAATAGCCTAGGAATTAATTTTTCCTGTTTTTCTAGGACACTGAGATGTAAAATTAGAGTGTTTATTTGGGATCTTTATAGTTTACTTATGTAGATACTCAGTATATAAACTTTGCTCTTAGAACCTCCTTCATAGTGTCTCAGAGATCTTGGTACATTGTGTCACTATCCTCTTTGAATCTTGAAATTTCTAAATCTCTCCACCATTCCTCCTATGATTCAGTGATTATTACAAAGTGAGTTTTCATTCACCATTTATTTACATAGTTTCTGCAGTTTTTCTGGCTGTCAAATTTTAATTTCATCCCATCATTATCTGATAGGCATTATATTGATTATTTTTTGTATTTGCTAAGACTTGCCTTCTGTACTAAAATATGGTTCTATTGTGAAGAAAATTTAAGGAGCAATTGAGAATAAAGTAAAATTGGCTGTTGTTGGATGAAATATTCTATAGATGTCTATAAGATCTTTTTCATTTATAGGATTTTGTTATGACTAAAATGTATTTATACATTTTGTGGCTGGATAGCCTATGTATTGGTGTTTGCATCACTCAGTATTATAGTACTGGGGTTTATCTGAGTCATCATGTCAAGAAACATTGGTTGTATGTAATTAGGAAACTGACATTTGGGCAAAAATATTTGCTATCATTATATCTTCTTGTTGGATTGTTCTCTCTATAGGTAGGAAGTGCTCTTCCTTGTCTCTTCTGATTAAATACTGCTTGAAATCTGCTTTTTCAGATATGAAAATAGTTACTCCTGCGTGTTTAGGAATACCACTTGCATGGAATATCTTTTTCCATTCTTTAACTTTCAGTCTCTAGATATCTTTGCCTGTGATATGGGTCTCTGGCAAACAGCATAGGAATTTTAATTGGCAACACTTTTCTTTCAGACTTGGAATGTGTTGTTCCACACCTTCTTGGATTTTAGAGTCTCTTCTGAGAGATCATAAGTATTCTTATTGGTTTTCCTCAAAGTGTGACCTAAGGTTTTGTTTTTGTGCTCTTGAGGCTTCTAAAATTTTGTCCTGTTCTATATCTTAGGCCTTCTAATCATAATGTACCATGGAGATTTTTTAAAATCTTATCTCTTTGGGGTTTAATCTATGTCCTGTAAGTGTTCGTCTATTTCATTCCAAAGACCTGAATATTTTTCTGCTATTATTTTGCTGAAAATGCCATTAATACCATTAGCCTATATCTTGGTTCCCTTTTTGAATTCAATTTTAAGTTTGGTCTCTCTCTTTTTTAATTAATTAATTTGTTCTAATTTGTTATACATTACAGCAGAATGCATTTTGATTCATAGTACACAAATGTAGAACTATTTTTCATTTCTATGGTTGTACACAAAGTAGAGTCACACCATTTGTGTCTTCATACATGTACTTAGAGTAATGGTGTCCATCTCATTCCACCATCTTTCCTACCTCCATTCCCCGAGCCTTCTCCTCCCTCCCCTTTTTCCTATCTAAAGTTCCTCATTTTTCCCATCCCATCCCCATTATGAATCAACATCCACTTATCAGAGAAAACATTTGGTCTTTGATTTTTTGGAATTGGCTTACTTCACTTACCATGATATTCTCCAACTCCATTTACCTGCAAATGCCATAATTTTATTCTCTTTTAATGCTGAGTAATATTCTATTGTTTATATATACCACATTTTCTTTATCCATTTATCTACTGAAGGGCATCTCATAGTCAGGAACTCAACGTATATCTTAGCTTTAATATATCCTATCACTGTACTCAAAGTCTTATTTTAACCTTCAATACTTTGAGAGTGTTGTAATTTAAGGGGAAACCATCTGCCAAAATATACTATAATTACTAATAGTCTCTACAGCTATATTAACCAAGTAGAAATGTGAGTGAATAATAGTAAAGAATGGGTTAAAAAGATTAAATTGAACTTAAATATAAGATGAAAAAATAGATAGTATAAAATAACAAGAAAGAAAGAATAAAGGCGGGAAAGGACACAGAATTCAAAATAAGGAGAGCAAAATAGATGCAGGAAAGGTCATAAGAATGAAAATGGAACGAAAAAAGTGTAAAGAAAGGATATACTTGAAAGAAGACATAGAAAAAGATATAACTAAAAAAACACTAATTATCAACATCAATCATTTAATGCAATAACTACCATACTGAGGTTTGGCTTGCTTCTTGATAATATATTTAAAATAGAGTTTTTTTTCTCTCTGGAATTTCAATTTTAGAAACTCCCATCTGTAAGAAAGTTTCCATAATACAAATATTGTGCTGGTTTTCTTGCTTTGTTTTGTTTTCAACTCTGAGCAAAGTGGTGAAACTTGTTAGTAGAGTCTCTATGTTGAGTTTGACATCCTTCTTACTTAATTACCTGTGCTGGCTTTGTTGTGTTTAGAGGTTGCAATGCAAGTCTGGCAAGGATCCTGACCAGCTTTTTCCCCTGCTCCACCAGTAACCCAATATGAGTTAAATTCACCTCTTGTCTTGAAAGGCTCTGTCTGTTTGCTGGGAAGAGGTGTTTGGGATGTGTCAGTCTATCCTCCAGCCAATTCTGGGCTTGAGAAAAGTGGCAACTTGAGTCTATTCTTTCTATCTGACCCTTATCTGTCCCAGCCTAATGCCCCCATTAGTCACACTCTTTATCCCAGAAATAAGACCACCAATTTCAATGGAAGCACCCTCTTACCTTCTCTGTCCTGGCGACTAATCAACCAGCCACTTTGGGTTTCTCAGACTGACTCCCAGTCTCTCTTGTATGTCCAGATTTACTCATAATATGGGTACCACCAATCTAGTGAAAAACAGAGTATAAGTAACCGTTTGATTTGGAATCATCAACTAACAATTATAAGAACAAGAGAAAAGATAGAGAACAGAATCTGATATACAATGGTAAACTTTATGGGTTGCTAATCTGTTCATTTAGGAAGTCCAAATAAAATCTCCCTTTAAGCTAGAACCACTACTACCCCTATCCTCCAGCCCCTTCTGAGCTTGGGGAAAGGTGAAGATCACTTCAATCATTTTTCCTGAAAAATTCTGAGTCTCTCTTCAGGCAGAGCTCCAGGATTTTCTCCTGGTTAGGCTAAACTCAGCTTTTCTGAGGTTATTCTGTGTTCAGAGTTCGTCACCATCTGTTTTTCTTGAATTCAGTGGAAGAATATTTCCACTCATCAGAAGGGAGCTCCCCCTTCACCACTGAGTCACAGCACACCTGACACTGGTGCCATCTGTTGCCTTTATTAATTCACTTTCTATTCTACAAATTATTATTTTTGGTTTTCATCTGGTTGCTTATTCATTGTATTGCCAACTGACTTTTTCCTATTATCTTTCTACCTCAATTTGCCACTGCAGAAATTATGTTTTAGTTCACTCATTCAGGGAATTACTGTGATTCTATGGATTCTTCTGATGCAACATTTTGATTGACCACTCAAAATGGAGTAATAATAAGCCATAAAGAATAATGAAATGCCGCAGTCTGGCTGGGCACAGATCACGAGCCACTGAAGCAGGAACAAATTTTATTTTTGAACTGCAAGAAAACACTTCACACACGTTCCCGGGGAATTCTCCCGAACGCCACTCGGCTCATCCAGGAACCTGCAGCCGGAAATATCTCTCCCAGAAATCCCTTCTCCTGCAATTCCCCAACCAATGGGAACTCTCCGGGAATCCCCAGGAATCCCCACGAGAACTCCAAAGTAGCACGAGAACTCAAAAGTAGCGGCCGAGGCAGATAGTAATGCCTCGCCTGTCAACCAATACTGTTGGCAAAATGCCAGGGGCCATAGAGACTCGGCCGTGGCTCTCAGCATCTCCCCCATTCTGTTTAATTAAACAACAAGCAATATGGCTTAGGGACTGTGCCTGTTAGGTTGTCCAATTCAACATATGGTTCTTACCCGTCATCAGATGAGCTGACCTCTAGGCGTCAGCCTCCTGTCTTAGGTTGGTACCACTGCAATTGGATCATACCCGTCACTGACTACCGGTCCAGCATACAGCCATACTTGTGGATAGGCCTTTGCACCAGTGAGGGGGTGAGGTTCTTTGCCTCACCTCTGTTGGCCCCCAAATTTGGCCTTGGTGCCAGTGGGGGGGTGAGGTTCTTTGCCTCACCTCTGTTGGCCCCCAAATTTTAGACCATCACTAGTAGAAGGGAGGAGGATGCAGAATGCCACTACACTAAGCCAATTGAGGGCTCCTTTGAAAAATTGTACCACCGGTGACACCATGAGCAAAAATACTCCAGCACTACCACAATTCGCTGCACCAACAGATAGTTCACAATGCATACAAGTGATACATAGTCCAGGCAAGTTCTGCAAGCAGTTCAAAGCAGAGGAATCTGTCAATATGTCCATTTCCTCCCAAAGTAAATCGACTCCTTGGCTGAGCATTACTTATTGATTTATTATTCATTGATGTATCAGTTTATACAGTTTGTTGTGATAACTATTGAAGAAGCTGTAGTTTGGTTTTATCTTTGTCTTCACCGGCACTGGGATGAAGATAGGAATTCTGGCAATGATGCTAAAAAAAAAAATATGTAAACATTCCAACAGGCACTAAGAAAACAATTTTTTGAACAATTTACATTATCCTGAACAGAATTATTGAATATAATGAAAAGGAAAGGTTAAAGTAAACACACAGATCTGTTAACCTCCTTATTTGTTCACATATTAAAACAATTCTCAACAGCTGTTTACCCCATGTAAATTAAACCATTAAAATCACGTGAATAAAAAAATTCGAATCCATTTATTCATGAGTGCTCCTCATATATGATATATGGACATACGCACATACAGACATACAACACAAAACAGAAGTGTGCACACATAACATACAACATATAAAGACAATAATAAAGGCCTTGTAGCTTTACACAGGTGAAACATCCATTGCAATGTTTAAAACTCCACAGTCAAAAAATAAAACTGATCAGAAAAACATTAACCTAGGTCTGTATGAGCTCAAAAATAAAATAGAACTTTATGATGTGGGAAAAGGTAATAATAAAATAAATATTGAAGAAAGCATCCTGGTTAATCACTGTCGCAGATGTAAGAATAGCCAAACTGGAGCTCTGGATATTAGCTGTTATAAATCTGAGTCAAATCACCTTTTTTTTTTTTTTTTTGGTCTGTAGAAATCACTTTGGTTAGTTTCTCTGGAATCCAAATCGGCTGTTGTTCTCCCTGTGGAAACACACAAATAGACCCCCAACTCCAGACAATCACTGGGACAGGACCTTTCCATTGTCCTGTTAGAATATCTTTACAAAGTACTTTGGGCTTATGTACATTTTTTAGACACATATGCCTTTCCACAGCACTAAGCCCTGATGAATTCAAATTTAAAAAGTTTAGAGTAAAAAGGGTTATTTTAAGTTTATCTTTGAGGGTTATATACCCCTTTCCAATTCCCGCTTTTTGCTTTAATAATTACATTTTAATAGTTTGATGAGCTCTTTCAACCATGCCTTGTCCCTGAGGATTGTATGGAAATCCTGTTATATGAGTAATGCCAAATGATGAGCAAAATTGTTTAAAAGAGGTAGAAGTATAACCAGGACCATTATCTGTTTTTAACTGTTTTGGAACACCCACAGTGACAAAATTTTGTAAGCAATGAGCTATAACATCTTTAGTTTTTTCTCAGGCATGAAGGGAGCACATCAAAAATCCAGAAGAAGTATCAACTGTAACATGCAAATATTTTAATTTTCCAAATTCTGGCAAGTGTATGACGTCCATCTGCCAAATATGGTTAGGTATCAGTCCTCTAGGATTGATTCCAAGATTAACTTGTGGTAAAAAGGTCACACAATTTTCACATTGTTTTATTATTTGTCTAGCTTGTTCCTTAGTTATTTTAAAACGCTTTTGTAAAGGATTAGCATTGACATGGAACCTTTTATGAAAATTTGTAGCTTCTTCTAGTGTAGAGAAAATATGTATGTCATGTGTAGTTTTATCTGCTAAATCATTGCCCAAACTAAGGGCTCCAGGCAATTCTGTATGTGCTCTGATATGTCCTATAAAGAATGGATCTTTTCTGTCCCAGATTAGACTTTGTATAGCAGAAAACAAAGAGAAAACAGTAGAGGAACGGGAAATCCTACCAGCATCTTCAAGGGATACTATAACATTAACTATATACTGACTATCAGAAAATACATTAAATACAGAATCTTTAAACATCAAAAAATCTTGTAAAACTGCATTAAGCTCTACCTTTTGAGCTGATTGTTTGGGTACTAAAAGTGTAAAAGTTTGATCAGGGGTAACTACTGCTGCTGTACCATTATTTGACCCATCAGTGACTACATTTGGAGCATTCACAATAGAGGTTTTTCTTGTCATTTTTGGAAAAACTACAGGATTCGAAGACCAAAAAGACAACAAAGGATTAGATGGTAAGTGATTATCAAATGAAACATTAGATTTGCACATGATTATTGCCCAAGTATTTAACTCATTAGCTAACTCATCTATTTGGTCCATAGTATATGGAGTTATAATTTTATTGGGAGAAATTCCAAACACTCCCTTTGCTGCCTTTATTCCTTTGAGTATTAATTGTCCCTCAGCCTCAGGATACCTAGTAAGAAAAGTGTTAGGAGAATAAGATAAATGTATCCACAATAATGGACCTTCTTGCCAAAATACTCCTGTAGGAATATTTTTTGTTGATAGTACAATAAATAATAAAGGCAAACTTATATCAATTCTATCCAAATGCATATTTTCCATATATGTTTCAATAATTTTTAATGCCTTTCTTGCTTCAGGTGTTAACATGCGGGGTGAATTTGGATCTGATGGACCTTTTAAGATATCAAATAAAGGTCCCAACTCTCCTGTTGGTATGCCTAGATAAGGCCTTATCCAATTTATGTCTCCTAATAACTTTTGAAAGTCATTAAGTGATTTGAGTTGATCTACTCGTATTTGAATTTTTGGTGGATGGACCATGGTTGAGGATAATAGATCTCCTAAATAATTAATTGGAAAATTTAATTGTACTTTATCTATTGCTATCTCTAGATTATAATTTTTTAATAAATTTTAAGTGTGGCATAACATTCTAGCAATGTGTTTTTATCTTTGTGTGCTAATAATACATCATCCATATAGTGAAATATTTGTAGTTCAGGATTTTGATTTCTAAGTGGCTGGATTGCTTTGTTAACATAAATTTGACACATAGTTGGACTGTTAGCCATCCCTTGAGGGAGTACTTCCCATTCATATCTCTGATCAGGACCTTCATGATTCAGTGCAGGGATAGTAAATGCAAAACGTGGACTATCCTCAGGATGAATTGGAATTGAAAAAAAAAAAAAACAATCTTCAATATCTATAGCTAAAACGTACCAGGTTTTTGGCAAAGCAGACAATTGAGGAACCCCCAATTGAGCAGGTCCCATAAAAACCATCTCATTATTAATAGCTCTTAAATCTTGCAATAATCTCCATTTACCAGATTTCTTTTTAATGACAAAAATGGGAGTATTATAGTGAGATATGGAAGGTTGTATATGTCCCTCCACTAATTGTTGTTTGACCAGGTCATGGGCTGCTTGTATCTTTTCTTTAGTCAGGGGCCACTGAGGAACCCATTCTGGTCTATCTGATTTCCAAGTAATTTTTATTGCCTCAGTGACCCCTTCTGAAAACCCAGTCCATGTCTATTTATTCCTTGATCTATTTGAATTGGTGCTGCTATACCTTGTTCTCCTAACCTTTTTTCTTTCCTGAAACCTTGTCTAGCCCTAATAGTGGGCACATTTGGATTGATGTTATTTGTTAATGTCAAACCTAATTGATCTAGGACATCTCATCCCCATAAATTTATAAGAAGATGATCCAATACATATGGTTGTATAGTTCCTTCACATCCCTCAGGATCCTTCCAATCTAATATCATTGCACTTCTATGGGGATTAGTTGCCACTCCTAGGCCTCAAAGCGTTTGAACGGCTTGTTGTAATGGCCAATGTTTTGACCATTCTTGACGAGATATGATGCTAAGGTCTGCACCTGTATCCAGTAGCCCATTAAATTCATGTCCTTGAATATTTAGTTTTAGTATGGGGCGAGAATCTAAATTTGAAGACAGCATAGCCCAATCTACACCTGTGGAGCCTAATCCCCTGTAACCTCTTTCTATACTACTACTGGAAAATTTATCATGTAGGCTGGGCATTATTAGTAACTGCTATTCTATCTCCTGGTGAAATTACTGATATACCCTTTGGAGAACTAGCTATAATTTTTATTTCACCTTCATAATTGGAATCAATTACCCCAGGACTTATCATAAGTCCTTTTAGAGTAGAAGAACTGCATCCTAACAATAAGCCTACTGTTCCTTGGGGAAGAGGTCCTTTTACTCCTGTGGGAATGATTTGAACTCCCATCTCTGGAGTTAGTACTGCTCTGGCGGAGGCACAGATGTCCAACCCTTTGCTCCCTCTGGTTCGTCTGATGAATGATCTGATGGATAATGTGTCCTGGGCACTACCCTGATGGTGTTGCTGGGTTCCTCCATGGTGTTTCTGGGTTCCTCCAGTGCCCCGTATATTTGTGGTTGTGGGCCCCGGAGCATTGGGCCCCCCTGTCCATTTTTTGGCAATGGAGCCCGATGCCTTTCTCCACGATATCGTGGGAAAACACCTGGTCCTTGTCCATTTTTTGATAATGGAGTACCCTCTATGGTGGTTTGAGAATGGCATTCATTAGCCCAATGTCTCCCTCTACAGCATCGTGGGCAAATACCCAGTATTCTACTCCTTTGATACCTAGTTTTGTTAAACCCTCCTCCTATGGGGCAATTCCTTTTAAAATGTCCTGTTTGTTCACAACTGTAGCATGTTTTTGGCCTGGCATCTAAAGCCTGTTGCACTGCAGCTGCTAAGACTTGCCCTTGTTCATTAACGTCTCTACATAATTTAATATATGTGTTTAAATCTCCATGTTTCCGTGGTCTAATGACCTCTCTGCACCAACAATTTGCTTGCTCATAAGTCAATTGTTTTATTAATGGCATTGCTTGTTCTGTATCCCCAAAAACTCTGGTAGCTGTTTGAATAAGCCTATCTAGAAATTCAGTGTAAGGTTCATTAGCTCCCTTAGATAACTGACCTTTCAAATCTCCATGTCCTTGTAAAGTCTTCCATGCCCTAACTGCATCTGCAGCAATTTGTGCATATATAGCAGGATCATATTCAATTTGTTGCCGTTGACCCTCATAAGGTCCTTTTCCTAACAACATACCTAGATTTCTTTGAGGGTAACCAGCTGCTGCATTTCACCTAGCCGTCTGCATGCAAAATTCCTCATTGGCAACCTTCCATAACAAATATTGTCCTCCATTTAGCACATATTTACACATACTAGCCCAATCTGCTGGCGTCATGTCCAAGTTGGTAATGGATTCGACCATGCTTACAGTGAAGGGTGCTTGAGGACCATAGGTTGTTACAGCCTCCTTTAACTGCTTTACTGTTTTGAAATCTAAAGCACGGTGAATTCGCTGCCCTCCTGCCTGCTCAAGTACGGGGCATGCTAATCTTTGAGGTCCTGTCTCAGGATCCCAACTATCAACTATGGGGGTTGAGGGCCACTCAGCTATCTCCATAGGTGGAGCTGTTGGTTGAATTACGCCCTCTGGTGATAGAACGGTATTAGTAGCAGCCTCCTGTTGTAGCTTTTTCCCTAATAGCTGTTTCTCCTCTAAGCTTTCTTCCTTTAAATTTTCTTCCTCTGTCTGACTAGCTGGAGAGACCTTCTCTTTTGCTTGATCTAAAATGTCTTTCTCCATGGTCTGAACCTCTAACAATTTACTTAACACTCTTTCAGTTTGTTTTTTACTAATTTCTAATCTGTTATAAAGATAAGGCAACCCAATAAGATAACACAAAACAAAACCGAACAGAATGAAACAAAAACGGAACAAAAACTCGTTGTATTAATTTTCCTATTTTCTTGACATGTGCATTTGTGGTCTATTTCTATCTCTTCCTCAGGGGCGAACAACTTCAAACCTTGAGCCAACCATTTTTCCCAGTCTGCCTGAGAAAATTCTAGGGATAGGCAGCTTGAAACAAAAACAAAACAAATCAAAACAAGAACACATTGTTTTTTAAAATGGTCACCCATTCTCTCGCCTTCCCTTAGGGGCGAGCAATTTCACTTACCCCCAAGCTTCAGACGTTCCCCTCACGGGCCGCCAATTGCCGAAGTCTGGCTGGGCACAAATCACGAGCCACTGAAGCAGGAACAAACTTTATTTTTGAACTGCAAGAAAACACTTCACACACGTTTCCGGGGAATTCTCCCGAATGCCACGCGGCTCGTTCAGGAACCCGCAGCCAGAAATATCTCTCCCAGAAATCCCTCCTCCTGCACTTCCCCAACCAATGGGAACTCTCCGGGAATCCCCAGAAATCCCCACGAGAACTCCAAAGTAGCACCAGAACTCAAAAGTAGCGGCCGAGGCGGATAGTAATTCCTTGCCTGTCGACCAATACTGTTGGCAAAATGCCAGGGGCCATACAGACTTGGCTGTGGCTCTCAGCAACGAAATTTTGTCAGTTGCAGGAACACATATGAAACTAGTACATCATGTTAAGTGAAATAAATCAGACACAGAGAAAGAGAAGTAGCATGTGTTTTCTCTCATATATTCAAACAAGAAACAAAAAAAAGAAAACAGAAAAATAGAAAAAGAAAAGAGGGCCTGAAACTAGAAGAAAGACTATGGGACTGAGAAGGGAGGTGGGGGGGAAAGCAGAAAGAAGTGAGGGGAGGAGAGGGTAAAAGGAACGGTTAACATGATTGATGCATGATATATACAAGTAAGAAAATGCCAAAGTGAAACCCATTAATTTATGCATTAATGTGTGTTAATAAAAATAAAAGGCTATACAAAATTAATTATAAATAGATGTCCAAAGATATTATAGGTCAATAGACAGGATATTCACCTAAAATAAATGGATTTCATTTATCATTTTATAATTTTTATTTCTAAATTTCTCACCATTCTTATCCTGAATGTAAATACTGTCTGAAATTTAGGAATCTAATATACATTATAAAACATATACATTTTCTACCATTTTAAACATGTAATTTCTCCCCAGATATACCAATAACATACCATATAAATAAATACAAAGGCTATGTAGAAGATATTGTTTTTAATAAGAAAACATTTGAGGGCTGGGGATGTGGCTCAAGTGGTAGCGTGCTCGCCTGGCATGCGTGCGGCCCGGGTTCGATTCTCAGCACCACGTACAAACAAAGATGTTGAGTCCGCCGATAACTAAAAATAAATAAATAAATAAATATTAAAAAATTCTCTCTCCTCTCTCTCTCTCTCTCTCTCTCTCTCTCTCTCTCTCTCTCTTCACTCTCTCTTAAAAAAAAGAAAACATTTGAAAATTATAGCCATTAAAATAATGAAATTACTAATAATTTAATGAGCTAAAAGTAGTTAATGAATTAATAAATGCTATTTATATTAGTTTATATCATTGTGAACAAAATCAGCAGCTGAAATAAACTTATCATCTTTGCATCAGGACCTTACCTGTAGCTTGCTTGGTGGTTCTTGTTCAGAGACTCTTATAAAATTTTATTCTGTTAACTTGGTTCTGTGTTCTCATAAGAGTAAACAGGGGAAAAGTATACAATTTCAAGGTTAATCATTTGGCAATTAGCAGGCCTCCAAGGACCTGAATCTGAGTTTACTCAGCCCTTGACACAGGTCTGCTGCACAACATAGCAGTGGGATTCCTCCCAGAGTATATCATCTACAAGAAGACAGAAAAGGGAGGCCATAGTTTTTTTCACTTAATCTTGAAAGTGACACCCCATAACATTTGCTGTACTTGTTAGCAAGTCAGTAGGTTCAGATTACATTGAGTGTGAATGTCAGAAGGCAGAGATTGAGGGTGAAGGTGGAGAATGCTTTCACATGTTGTGTTGACAATTCTTAGAACTACATATTAGGTAGTCATCTGCTTAATCAGTAGTCATTTCTTATACATGATAATTGATTCGAATATTCTATATTAATGTGACATCTGGCTATTTCAGTTCTTTGCACTGACTGTCGAATGGCTCCAATAAGGACATTTAAATAGAATTTCTCATTTCACATAAAGTAAGTTATAACTTTCAAGGTGAGTCATTTTTGACACTGTAAGAAGCCAATTTGATTTTTCTTCATATTTAGAATCACTTTCAAACATAATTTATAATTATTAAGTAATTTTAAATGACATTTTATTGTTTGGAGATGAGATTAAGAAGTTCTCTAGTACAGTATTAATAAATTCAACTTTTTAAAAAACATCCCATCTGAAGAATGATTTCTGTTTTGGTTTGTCAAGAATATTTTTTTATCATTCAACAGAGGAGGCTAAATGGTTGAATAGAATCAGACAAAAATTAAAAAGACATTGAATTCCATATCTATCATATACTCAGTTTTTAATAATAAGAATCAGAATGTCAATCAGAAATAGGCACATTCATACTTGCATTTTAATTGTAGCTGCTGTACACATAACTGCTATTTGATGCATTAACCCCAAAGTAAAAAACATATTCAAATTTTTGCCTTATTATATCATTCTTTATATAAACCTCATGAGAATTGAATTTAAATTTCAATAATCAGTCATCACTTCTGTACCTTTACAGATTTCCAAAGAATTTTTCCTCCTACATTTTGTACTGGGCTTTTATACTTTTGATTTGATTTAGAGAGAAATGATGGTTTTTAGACCATAAGAATAACATTGGATATTTCCCATTTATTATTTTTAATAAGGTAAGGCTAAACCAATCTTGTGATTTGTGGGTATTTAGGTGCACATCATAACTTAAGGACTAAATCCTTTCAGAGCATCTGTCTCCCTTGACCTGGTTGGTCCTAAGTTGAAACTGTTGGATGTGACCAAAACTAGAGACTAATGATCATGCAAGTATGTAAAAATCACATCTCAGCACTAAAAGCTCAAAGTTTCTCAAAATGTCTGGTCTTGAAATGATCCATCACTTTCAAGAAGGCCATTTTAAAATATTTCCAGCAGTCACAGAAGGAATATCCTGAGACTGATTTAAATTAGATAATTTAAAATACATAGAAATAACTTTATTTTCCTAACTGCTTTCATTATGTAAGTAAAAGATATTATTTTCAATTTAGATGTTATTGAAATTCTTGCTTGTGTATGTGCCCATACACACACACACACACACACACATACACACACACACACACACGTATTTTCAGACTCATACTGTGAATAATGAAATAGCTTTTCAATTAAAATAACCATGATACATTACTGCCAAAGCATAAGAGGCACTTGTATGAATGTGTAAACATCAAACTGCTAAGATTTACAATTTAATTTAAGTGGGAAATAATGAGTGCTTAAAAGTAAGTTTCACTAAAAATTTCAAGTTTATTCCATAAGCCAAAAAATATCTAATTACCAATGAAAAAATATAAATCCCTATTTTAGTTCCCAGTAGAAAATAGCTTTTTAACCATTATGTGAATTCAACAGCTCTAATTTTTAAATAATATGTCTGAATTTTTTCTCTGGAGATACTCTGTTAATGTGAAAATAAAGTCATATTCAAGACCTTTATAAATACAGAACTTAATTTGCCCTAGCAATGAGATCTGTGTTTCTAAAGAGAGGATTTTATTTAAAAACACTGTTACTAAGCTATAGAGTGTCTTCAAGCAAATAAATATATGGCAGCCCCTTTGTACAACCAATCTGTCTTAGATTAGCACATGACCAGTATTGTTGTATTATGAATCTTCCTTAATCCAATGGGTAGACTAAGCAGAAAGTACAAGCAATATAAATATTTTAGTTGTGCTCCCCAGTGAAAAGTATACAAATTGCACAATCATACACAGAAGTCATGTTTTAGGGGATGAAACTTATAGTTTTTGAGAATATGAGTCACCTAATAAACATTCCAACATAATGCAAACCTACTATAGTTGAATGTTTGTCCCTCCAAAACAGGTATGTAAATGCAATACCCATTATGAATGTATTTGGACATGAGACCTCTAAGAGGTATTTAGGTGATGAAAGCTCTGCCCTCATGGGAGGACTAACTACATCATCATAACAGGAGTGGCCTTGTCTCCTCTTTCTCTCTTGCTCTCTTTATGCCCTTTGACCATGTGATTAATGCCTTTTATAGCATTATGGCAGATCAAGAAAGCCATTACCAAATGCTGGTACCTTTATATTGGACTTCCTAGAACTCCAGAATGGTGAACCAATTGATTTTTTGTTTATTATAAATTATTCAGTCTCTGGTACTCTGTTAAAGCAACACAAAACAGACATAAATTGGTACCAGGAAAGGGGTTATTGCTATAGGAAATACCCCCCAAAATAAAGAAGTCACTTTGGAACTGGGTAATGGGTAGATACTGGCACAGTTTCAAAGAAATGCTAGAAAAAGTTTATATTTCTGTGAATGGATCTTAAGGATGATTCTGCTGAAAACTCAGAAGAAAATGAGTACTATAGGGAAAGTACGAAACTTACTAAAGAGAGGATTTTATTTAAAAGTAGTGTTACTAAGCTATAGTGTTTCTTCACACAAGTAGTCATGATCCGAATGTTGGTAGAAAAATGAATGGTAAAGACATTTTGATGAGGTCTTAGATAGCACAGAATCAGAATATTAGAAACTGGAATAAAGGTTGAAAACAGAAAAGTCATGGGAGTGGGACTTCATGAAGTCTTAGTGGCCCACTCCTGCCTCTGTGTGTCCAGGAGGCAAGATGTAGAGTCAAGCAAGATTGTTAGGGGCTTAATATTTAATCAATCTCATCCCACTGGGTTTTAAATTAACTTGGGATTAGTTATTCATTTTTTCTTGATGATTTTTCTCTTTTGGAAAGAGAATATCTATGCTATAACTTTCTCATGATTTAATTTTGATAGAAGACAAATTGTTTTGATTTCACAGACTCAGAGAGAGAAATATGCCTTAGGATGATTTGTGCCTTGAATCTCATCTATATGTGAGTTAGATGAAATTCTAAACTTTGAAATTTAGAGATGATACTAGAACAAATTGAATTTTAGGGTATATTACTACAGAATAAATGTACTTCATGTGAGAGAAGGACAAAAATACTGGGATCCAAGGCCGTAATTCTGTGATATCAACGCTTGTCTCCTCCAAAACTTTTGTCAATATTTTATTTAAATCATGATGGGATTAGCAGGTGGGGCCTTTAAGATATTTTGAAGTCATGGAGGTCTCTGTTCTCACATATGAACTAATGCCATTATCACAGGAAGTATATTCACACACACCCCAACTCCTTTTTGCTCTTCTGTCACGTGATGCCTTCGATCATGTGATGATGCAGAAAGAAAGATATTGCTAAATGTTGGCATCTTGGTATTGGACTTCCTAGAATCCAGAAGTGTAAGAATCTATTTATTTTAATTACCCAGTCTGTGATAGTCTGTTATAACAGTACAAAACAGATGAAGACAAACTGTTTCCATTCAAGTAGTTAACATGAAAAAATTAAGGTCGAAGTTATCTTAAGGAGAAATCAAAAAATCAAAAAGAATAATCCAGCAAAAGTCAAAGTAAAAAATATGATTAATTATGAATTCCAGAATAAAATTCCATCAATCTTTGCCCCGGTTTTGTGCCAAGGAAATACTTTGTCTGCTAGAGAAACCCAGAGAAATATAACAATGTACAATATAGTTTATAGCATGTTTATTCTACCCAACTATTTTCTGGATTATATTACTATTGTTCTATGGCTAGAAATAGTAAATTGTGAATAAGATGTATCTTGTGGGTATTTACTAAGAGCAAACAAATAAAATCTCACTTTATGTAAAAGAAGAGAAAGCTAAATTTTTAAATGTTATTTTAGTTAAAAAAGACTAATTTCTGTAGCAGTAGAAGCATTTATTGAATAATAAGGAATAGTCTCAAAACTGCTTAGCATATAGTATTCTAAGATGTCTATACATTTCAATTATCTCAGTGTTTTTCCAGTAGGCATGCATGAGTGCATATCATCAATTTGGTGAGTGAAAGTTTGATAAAACCATTTTCCATATCACAAAGATACATTAACCATTTAGCTTTAGGCTTATAATTAAATGAACCACAAAACTCTCATTAATTTAAATTCATTGCATATTTTGGACAGAAAATTATTCATGCTCCAAGGCAGCAAGAAATTATGGTAAATGTTATTAAGCTGGTACTTGTATTATTTTAACCCCATAAAAATGTAGATGTAGGTAAATTCTATGTTGCCTTCACTATATTACAAGTTATATCTAGATGGAACAAGTTAATAATAAGTTGTTAGAAAATATTGTTGGTACTATGCACTGGTAAATATGAATAACACTTTTAAAATGTAGCTTCATATCAAATCCACCACAACACCTGTGAGCAAGCAGCAGCCCTGGATTTTAAAGACTCTAATTACAAAATCTCATTCCTCTTTCCAGTATGACTCTTATTTGTACCCTTTCACTTGTTTGTTTTGCTTTTGCTGTTGTTTTTATTTTGTTTTGGTACCAGGGATTGAACCTAGGGGCACTTAACCATTGACCCACATGTACCCCACATCTCCAGCCTTTTTAAGTTCTTGTTTTGAGACAGAGTCTTGCTAAATTGCTGAGGCTGGTCTTGAATTTATAATCCTCCTGCCTTACCCTCCTGAGCCACTGGGATTACAAGCATGTGCCATCACCCCTGCCTCCTCTATCTTAATTTTCTACAAATATTTCTTCACTACATTGCCAGTTTTTTCCTTAATCTCCAGAATTATTTCTTATCACCATCCTCACAATCTTCTATGCTACCATTTCAGCTACTCTCAAACAGGTAAAAGACTAAATTTACTGGTTGGTGTTTAAAGATTTTGTTCCTGTTCCATCATTTGTGATTATTTGGCCTTTTATAAAGTCATTCTTATAATTTTAATTTGAAAATTCTGAAAAGGCATAGACAGAAAGTGAAAGATTATCTTCCAAACAAAAGGAATCCAAAGGCAAGCAGAAATAGGTATACTCACATCAGACAAAACAGGCTTCAATCCAAAATCAGTCAGAAGATGCAAAGAATTCATTATATTTTGATAGAAACAACAATCCAGAAAATACATGCTCCAAATAGCACAGCCCCTACCTTTATTTAACAAAAACACTTCTGGAAATAAAGTAAGAAATGAGGGCCCAATATAATAAGATTGTTTGACTTCTATATCCAACTATCAACAAGAAATAGAAAATGCAGGCCAAAAAAAAAATCAATAGGAAATAGTAAAGTGAAATCACACTATAGATCAAATGGACTTAACAGACATTTAACAACATTTAACAAGTATTCCATTCAATAGTGACAGAATACAAACTCTTTTCATGAGCATGTGGAACTTTTTCCAAAATAGGTCATCTATTAGGCCACAGAGAAACCTAACACATTTTTTAAAAATACAAGTAATTTATTGTATGTTATCGGATCACAATGGAATGAAACTAGAAATCAGCAAGCAAGAATAACTACAAAAATCACAGAGATTAAACAATATACTTTTGAAGGAAGAGGGAGTCAGTGAAGAAATCAGAGAGGAAATTTTTAAATTCCTAGAATCATTAGGAAATGAAAACACACTATGTCAGAACCAGTGGGATTCACCAAAAGCAGTGTATCCCTCCAAATATGGAACATCACACACACACACACACACACACACACACACACACACACTGTTTTTTTTTTTCATTGAGAACATTCTTTGGAAAATTTCCACAGATTAACACAAAGATAATGCCTTTTTTTCTATTAAAGGACTGTATGATACTCCATTATATGACTCTTCTAAGTTTTTATCAATTCTCATTGAGAGTATTCATTTTTAATTTTTATATACAACACTGTCATGAAGTTAACATATATCCTTGTGAACTAGTCTATACTGTAATTTTTTAGGTGACAAATTTCTCAAAGTGAGGTTGCTAAATTATAGTTTTTATTTGAGATTCTTGAAAATAGGATTGACTCATGCTTTTTACTTTCCTTTGAAGATAGTAATAATACAAGACATGAGGGTCAATGTATGGGCTAGCAGACTCTCGTTAATTGAGTGGTTGACTATTCTAAATTCAGAAGTGATCACTCTAAACAGCCTGAATAGATAACATTGATTGGTCCTTTAATTTTTTCCTTTAGCAATAAGTTATACGTGGCCATCTCAAGTTCCACTCAGGGAGGCTGCAGTGATGGGCAACTCCTTGTTGAAAGACAAGGTTTTTATATTTTTATTGTTTAACTAACACAAATGAACAAAATTCTTCTTTTGTCACTGAATGAACACTACTATTGATTTTCCCACATCTAATACACCAATCATTATTAGAGAAAATGTATCATTCAGTGAGTATAGCATATTGAAAAACTACTATCCTAAGGCATTCCTGTTGCTATCAAAATGCACAATCCTGCAGTATTCTCTAATGCAGAGCTTTCCTCATATGTAAATAAGACAAATAAAATAGACAAACTCAATGGTCCTTTACTGCTCTAAAATTATACACCACATCTCTTGTCAACAGAGGTACACTGACTTATTACTCAACATTTAAAATATCTCCCCTGCTTTGACTGCATAGCAAAATTATTAGAATCTTTTCTTCTGGATCTTGAATAGAACTGGAGATACGGGTGTGCTTTCCCTAATTTGTTGGTGTTTTCATTCTTTTGTTTTGTTTTGTTTTGGTATTGAACTTAGGGCTACTTAACCATTGAGCCACATCTCAGTCCTTTTCTATTTTTTTTTTAAGAGCATCTCAATAAGTTGCTTAGGTCTTCACTAGTTACTGAGGCTAGCTTTGAACTTGTGATTCTCCTGCCTCAGCCTTCTGAACTACTGGGACTAAAGGTGTGTGCCACTGCACCCAGCTCTCTCTAATTAGTAAAATAAAAATGAATATACTGATTCCTACTTCACAATTCAGTAAAAGAATGCTGTTCATTAACCTTTTATATTACTTCCCTCATATCAGTAAGTACTTTTTTTGCATTATGATAACTGGAAAAGATTTGTGGGTTATGTTTAAATGTTGCATCACTCTATCATATTTTAAAATATATTTTAAAAAGTTCAAAAGAGTAGAATCAAATAATTAACAATTATCAAAAACGTTTACGACATAAAATCTATATTAGCCCCTAAAGCAAACAAAAATACTTTCAAACATATTTACTTGTGGACTAATATTGAAAATTCTAATAAGAAGCTGAAGAGATTACAGAGTATATGCTTATTACAGTCATCATGCACCATCACTAGTTCAATCCATGAACTAAAAGAATCTTGTGCTATGTAACTTAATTAACAATGACAAACCCATCTTTGTGGGAAGCAGCATCATTGCACAAGTCTAGCACTTAAAATCCCTATTCCTATATACGTACAGGCCAACCTACATATGTTTTTTGAATTCTCATATATCATAAACTTTCCAACTGCTACATATTACAGCAAGAAAAAACATGTAAACTATGAAATTATTTAGAGTGAGAAAGGACTAAAACTCTGACCCAATTTCAAATCCATTCTCTTCTAAAATGCAATATAGCCCAGGCATGGTGGCACATACCTGTAATCAAAGTGGCCTGGGAGGCTAAGGCAGGAGAATTCCAAGTTCAAATCTAGCCTCATCAATGTAGCAAGGGTCTAAGCAACTCAGGGAGACCACCTTGTCTCTAAATAAAATATAAAAAAGGGTTAGGGATGTGGCTCAGTGGTTAAATGCCTATACCTGGGTTCAATCCCTGGTACCAAAATAATAATAATAATAAAATGCAATGTATATCTTAGAAGTTTTGTCCATATTCTTTCTACTCCAAATATAAGTTTTTCTCACCTGTAGGAGTTTCCCACGCTGCTGTTTCCTTTTTCTTTTTCCCACAGAGTCCTTATCCCCTAACCTTAGGGCCACTGTCAAATCCAAACTTCTCTACAAATCAGTCACTACAGTAATCTTTCCCTGTTCTTGACTTGAGATGTTATTGAAGCTAACTTTCTGTAAATGTGCCTCTGCCATTTTGCCATGAATCCACAGAGATCCAAAAAATCCTAGTTACTTTTATTCTTTTCAGTATGGTTTGCTTCTTAGTCTTCTAGCATCAGCTATTAAAGATATATTTTCAGAATTAAAATTAATTGAACTGAATTGATTCAAATTAAATTGAAGATAACTATTCAACCTTAAAGTAATTAAGGGACAAAATTAATCTATGCTCATTGGTGCCCACTGGCATCAGAGTGAGACAAAAACAATCATTAAGTGAATTGTAAATATATCGTTAAATAAATAATAAATCTCCTCAACTTTATTCCTAATTTGAAAGAAGAAAAGTTTGAGGACTCACGGGAATTTTATCTTTTATTCATTTCACTGACAGTGTTCTTGACTGCAGCGTGTCAGGTAGGAACTATTTAAAATGCTATATACGCAAGAAAGATTGACATTCCTCTGACAATTATAATCTTTCAACTTAGTGGACTAAGAAAATAAAGAGATAATCATTCATCAGTGTTATGGAAAGGTAAGTGGAAGGGTTTGTGAGATGCCCTGTAGGGAAGTGAAGGCTTCCAATAATCTAAAATATAAAAAATGGAGACATGAGCCAGCAGGCAAAGAGGCAAAAGGAGACGGATTGGTAGATACCATGGTAGAGCTGTGGGAAAGCAAAAGTAGTAGGGAAGTCATTAGAAAATAAATACATTTTAATTTTTTTTATTTCCTTCAACAGCCACCTAAGAGGTTGGGACTCGGAGGTAGCGCACTTGCCTGGCATGTGTGAGGCACTGGGTTCCATTCTCAGCATCGCATAAAAATAAATAAAATAAAAGGTCTATCAACAACCACCTAAGGGTCTTGTTGCATTCAATAGAACATTCATACTTGCAAAACTAGCAGCATGCCACTCAGAAGGACATAAAACAGGAACAATGGCTTACTGGCAAATTAGTATCCTGCATCCCCATTGAATGGAAACACCTGCAGTGCTTTATACAGAAATTTTCAAAGCTATCCAGAAACAGTTCTCTCCCCAATGTGGCAACACAGTTGCCCAGAAATGAGATCCACATAAAAAGAGTGTGGGAGATGCTGTGGCTAAAAAGTCTCATGTCTCACAAGAGCTAATATCACTACAACAACTTCATAATCTCCAAGAGCCCTATTAAGGGTATGCCCAGAAGCAAGAGTCACCAACCTTGGCAAAACCCAATGTTAACTTGCCAACCAAGGGTAATTTTTCCACAAGCAAGATTGTCAGAAATATGCTCATGTCTTGACACAGCTAGATAGTCAAGTGGTGACTATCATCTTATGTAGAAGGGGAAAGGGTTTTGTTAACCCTTTGCCCATACTTACCCTATGATTAGTTCTGGGTGGAATAGTGCTCCAGGTAGTGGATGCAAACATATAGAAGCCTATGAAAAGGGAATGAATGATACATTCCAGAATATAAATCAAGGTTTGCTATGATGGCAGCATATTGAGAATTAGGGCACAGGAAAGGATGCAGGAACTAACAAGAGAGTAACCACGGAGAAGCAAAGTAGAATATATTTTGTAAGGGCAGGATTTAGTATAGATCTGCAAAAGGGTTGAAAGCATAGAGATGATTTAATCATATTTATATTTTATATAGTTATATCTATGACAGCTTTATGGCTCTCTACTAGACAGCCTCATATCTTATATTAAGACTTACAGATTCATTCTTTAACCCTCCACACCTGTTGTCTTCCTAAGGGGTTAGTGTGTATGTTCTGCAACTTCTGATGTATGTTCTAGTCTTCTGCTAGACTCAACCTAATGGAAGCCCAAGCAAAAGATTCAAGGAAAAAATGAAGAGAGTGAAGCCATGATATTTACTCCACTGGATTCTTTCCTTCAAGTTTTCCTGAAGTTGGCTCTGTCCTTTGACATTATCCCAGTTCTTCTCTAGTTGGTTCTCTCTGAACAGCTTTCCCTCACTTAGGTTTGGGTGACAGTCCTCCCGTGCACCTCTTACGTTCTTCATGCCTTCAAAACCAGCACCACATGAACAATGCCATAATGTCCTGTCTGTTGAAAGAGGAGCTGAGCTCACTGGACCAAAGTTCAGTGGCCTCTGAGTGCCTGCGCGACTGAGCATGGTGAAATGAAATGGCGAAGCGACTCCTAGGTAGAAGTCTAAGATCAGGTCACCCCAATGCTGTATTCTCAACACATTCTTACAAGTTTTCATTTTATTCTTTTTTTTAAAAAAATATTCTTTTACATGTTGATGGACCTTTATTTTATTTGTGTATTTATATGTGGTGCTGAGAATCAAACCCAGTCCCTCCCACATGCTATGCAAGCGCTCTACCACTGAGCCACAACCCCAGCCCTCACTTTTACATACTTTAGATGCCTTGAAGACATGCTTCCTACTGTCTTTGTGCAAAGTACTTGTTCCTCTTTAACAACACTAATATTTTCAGCAACTATACTTTCTTTGGCTCCAATTTTACAAGTGTTTTTCTGGCCAAACTGCAAGTTTTCAAAATCTTTCTGTTCTGCTTCTTCCTGCAGATTCTCACTGTAAACCTGGCTAAAATCATACAGCAATGTTCATTTCACAATCTGAATACTGTGATTCCTTGAAATTTCCTCTACTATGTTAATTAGTCCACCACCTTTAAACTCACACAAAGTCTCAGGACATGGACAAAATATAAACAAGATATTTTTGTTTTCCAGAATGTAACACATGTGGTCTCTAGATTAATTCTTCATAGAGAATTAATTAGCTAGATAGTCAACTGGTGACTATCATCTTATGTAGAAGGGGAAAGGGTTTTGTTAACCCTTTGCCCATACTTACCCTATGATTAGTTCTGGGTGGAATAGAACTACGTCAAGTACAAGAATGATACATGTAAAAAAGTCATATTAATATTGATAACTAGGGATTCCATCTAAATCTGAAAGCACAGTCTACTTTCTGCATTCTTATCAGAATTCTAGTCTTCTGAGCTCACTCCAGAATTGCTTGTTAAGTTTGATATTCTGGGATTATTTACCTTGCATCTGCAAACCTATCCAAATTCCTCATGCAAACAAATTCCAAAGGCTTCTGAACCACATGGTCAGATATAGTCATAGCAATGATCCCACTCTCAGTACCAATTTTCTGTTAGCTTTTCATTTGTGACCAAAGTACCTGATGTGAACAACTTAAACAAGGAAAGACTTGTTTTGGCTCACAGCTTCAGAAGTTTCAGTCCAAGGTCAGCTGGCTCCATTGCCTTGGGCCTGAAAGGAAGCAGAACATCATAGCAGAAGGGTGTGGTAGAAGTAGTCTGCTCATTTCACCATAGCCAGTAAGGAGAGAGAGAGAGCAAGGAGGCAAAGATGAGATATATTCCCCAAGAGCATGCCCCCAGGATCAATCCTTCAGCTATATCCTACATCTTACAGTTCTGCCACCTCCAAATAATGCCACAAAATTATTAATCCACTGATGAATTAAAAATCCTCATGATCCAATCACTTCCAAAGCCTCACCCTGAATATCACTGCATTGGGAGCCAAGCCTTCAATATATGACACTTTGGGGGATGTTCTATATCCAAACTATAATGAAGTAGTAGGCCCAATTACATCTCTTGTTCTGGGTATGATATCCTTACTAAAAATGGCCAACTAAGTTTATAGTTCATGTACTGTCACCAGAGGAAGTCCAAAGAGGCTCTAGAGAAGGTATCTCAACTCAGGATGAAAGAGTCCTTGATGTATCTGACAGAAGAGTTTCAGCCTGCATCAGAGGCACAAGTAGAGATTAATTTAGGAAAGCAAGGATTATGCATTGAAAAGGAAAGAGAGGATTTAAATTATCTGGAGAGTGGGAAACAATTCCTTTTTCTGAGATTCTAATATTTATAGAGAGAAAGTAGCTCGGGGGCTGAAATATATGTTAAGTCAGGGCAGAGTTGTATGATTCTTGCCGGTTTTCCTTAACTTGTGCATGGCCCTGGCATAATGGTACTTTATGCAAGCAAGGACATGAACACAAGGAAGTGGGCTGAGTTGCTCACAAAATGCTTGTTTCGTATTGCAATGGTTTATGGGCCTTGCCTGTATTTCAATGTCCATGAGCCCTTCTCTTTTAAGACTCAATATTCTTTTAATTCCCAGATTCCTTTCTCAGTATGTGGATTTTGATCTGGATACACATATTTTTTTCAACATCCACCCCAAAGGGCATCTAAGGCAGTTCATATTCCCCTAGGACAGACACCAGTATGATTTCATAGTCTTGCTTCAGAGATATTCTGACTGGCCTACTCTCCATCACAATAAACTGATTTGAATACATGATTCATTTGAACATATCACAGAGCACCATGTTTCCAATGATCACACTAAGTTAATAGATCTGATGAGCAAAAAAGATGCTTTGGATAGTTAACTAAAAGAGTGAAAGGTAACAAGTGGTTTAAATATTGGTATAGGTTTAGGAGTCCTGTGGTCTAAGCCATGCCAGCTTCTCTTACAAAGTAAAGAAGGAGTTACTGCATGTTGAACCTCCAATGCTAGAAGAATAACATGACTGAGAATAACATGAGCAAAATAGATTGGTAGACCTCTTCCAGTTTTAGAGGAAGCATGTATTGTGCTTGAGAATCTGGTTCTAACTCATTTCTCTGAAGATAAAAAAACATTGTTAATTTTGAGTGGATCACAGAATAAAGAAAAAAAACTACTCCAGAGCTTAGTCTAATTATTTCCTTTAGACTTTTAGATTTACTAGTGATAACACTCAGAACAGCAACATGCTCATTCTGCTTTTTCCCCTAGGACAAATAATTTATTCAAAACCTCAAATACTTCATTAACAGCAAATGCATAATCCATAGTGATCAATGGATTTATCTCTACCTTGACTTTACCACACAAAAGACTCCTGATAACAATGTTAGAAAGGGCTAGAATCAATAATGAAAATTAAGAATTGATTGTATGACTGATCATGTTACCTAAAACAGGGAAAGGAAAGAAATGAGAAAAGAAAATAAATACCATCATTGCAAATGCAAATATAGAGAAGTGGGATTTTTTCATCCCCTTAATATTTATGACTCTGTTCCCATCCATTAACGTAAAAGAATGTTCTTCAAATATTTTTCAAGGTATGTAAGTTCTAAAAATATTTACTTGTTTAAATCAAATGCTTTAATGAAACAAATGTTGTGATTTATTGCATAAATCAAAACATTACTTAATCAAAGCAGTTCACTTCCATATGTTTTTTAATTTCCCATTGGCAAAGCTTTTTCACATATATGATAAACACTTACGTAATACGTCTATAAAGGAGAAAAGAGGAAATATTGTTTTTCCATTGGACAATGAAACCACCAAAGTACAGAGGTTTTCTTTGCTGGCTTAAATAATTTAAATTAAAAAAATCTTTCAATGTGCTTTATAAAAGTGTATTGAGCCAATTTTGTATGCTATGTGAAATTAGACTTTCTATCCCAACAGAAAGAAAGAAATTAGACTTTCTATCCCAAAGAAAGGACACTAGGAAAACATTTGTGTTTCTTTCGTAATGTGTGTCAAACACTGTACTAGGCCTGGGGATTTAAAAATGAATAAAATAGTAAGCTCTACTCTTAGGAAAACACATATACACATACACACATTTATACACACATGTCCAGGAATTTTAACGTGATATTTCCTTACTATAAACAAACTATTTTGACACCCAAAATACAGAGGAAGTAAGAAAGTTACTGGTTAATCCTGAGTGATATTATATTAGACCTTACAAAGAAGGTAATCTATTTCACAGAACTGTAAAAAATGAGAAGGATTTTGTAAGGAAGTAAAAGAACACTGGGAAGAAGAGTTTTAGTTAGGAAGAAAGGAAAGTAAAGAAGCAAAGGAAGAATCATAGAATCACAAAAGCTTAGGGGTTAATCAAGGAAGGAAAGAAGCCGTTAAAACTAAAAACAATCAAGTTGTGAAAAACAGTGATGGTCTAGGTTTGTATTTTGTTCAAACAACATTAATTATACTGTGAATTGTAGAAATAAAAATGCCCAGAAGATAAACATAATATCTACTACATCCTATGGATTCAAAGTCTGCCAAATTATACCACAAATTTTATATCAGGAAGAAGAGACATTTTTTACTAACATAGGACATTTAAATGTGTGTTGTATTTTAAATCATCATTTTGCATCACATTTCATGCATTTTATTTGTCTTATGCCTATGCATTTTATTACTTTAGGGATAAACATTTCTAAGAAGAGCATCAATTCTCTTAAAACACTCGCAACAGCTGTCAGCATTTAATAGCACACTAAATAATCAATTTCATCACTTCTCTTCAGGGAACTACATTCTAGGAATAGCAAAAGTATGGGGAAAATAAAAGTATAATGGGTATAGAAAAGTGAAAATTAGTGAGAATTGCCTAGTGAACATCAGTCATATTTGACTAGCAGAGTTTAAATGCAACTAGAACTTAGCATTCATTTTTATTTATCATATACCTGAAGAAGTTCTTTTGAGAGCAAAGCTTACTACAATACTAAAATTGGACATTCCTATATAATAACTTCTATCTCACTGTATGTTATGGTTTGGATATGAGGTGTCACCCAAAAGATCTTGTGTTAATGCAGGGATTCTTGGAGGTGAAACGATTCGATTATAATTGCTGTAACCTAATTGGTTCATCTTAGTTTGAGTTAACTAAATGAGTGGGTAATTGTAGGCAGTGGCTAAAGCAGGTGTGTCACTGGAGGCATGACCTGGAAGGGTTCACCCTCTCTGAGGCACTTCCTCCCTTTCCTCTCTCTGCTTTCCATCTGTCATAAGGTGAGCAGTGCTTCTATTCCAAGTCCTCACCTGCATGACCTGCTGCCTCATCTTATGCCTAGAGCAATGGGTGTGGCCAACCAAGGAGTAAACCTCAGGAACCCCCAGCCAAAATAAGTATTTCCTCTTCTAAGTTGTTCTGGTTGAGTATTTTGATCACAGCAATGCACATCTGACTAATATACTATGCATACAATATGTAGCTGGGTTGTGTTGATGGGTTTTTGTTTTGTTTTGTTTTGTTTTTGTTTTTGTAAGCTTTATAGGTATTTCCTTAGAATGGACATTTTACTGAATAATATAAAATATAAAATAATTGATTTTTAAGAATTAAAAGAAATATCCAATAAAATCTATGAAAGGAAATTCTGCAAAGCACCATAGTAAATGCTCTGTGTACATTCTCCTAATTTTTTTCAACAACCTGTGGAAACTAAATTGTATATTAAATTTACCACTGGTGAAACCAACCTAGAAAGATAATCTGTTTTGTTTAAGAAAATAAAAGAAAGTAACATAGAGAAGGCAATATGCAGAAATCATAAAGAAGAATTGAAGTAGTACTAATATGAAAGACTCAGATATTAACCATAAAAAAAAGAACAACCTTAAGAAAACAAATGTCTCAATATGTAAATTGGCAAGAGATTTGAACATACACTTCACTAAAGAAATATATGAAAATGCACTAAGAATCATTTAATTATTATGAGAATGTAAAGTTAAAACATTGGAATATCAGTACATGTCTACAAAGAGCTAAAATTTAAAAAAAAACTTAAAATTAAACGACTGATGATACCAAATACTAGTAAAGATATGAAAGAACTTGCTCTCTTATACACTGCTGATGGGAATATAAACTGTTTCAAAGCCCTTTGGAGAACAGTTTGGAAATTTGCCAAAGGTTTAAAATAGACTTAACTCTATATGATTCAGTCACTTCACTACATGATATTTACCCAAGAGAAATGAGAACACATGTCCACTCAAAGAGTTGTGCAGGAATTTCCATCCCAGCTTTATTTTAATAGCTTAATCCATAAGCAACCAAAATGTCAATCATTGGTTGACAGAACAAAGGAACTGTCATAAAACTATATAATGTTATACTACTCAACAGTAAAAGGAACTACTGATAGAAGCTACAACAGGGATAAATCTCAAAATACTTATTCTGAGTGAAAGAAACCAGAAATAAAGTTTTATTTATTATATATTGAATTGTAGAAAACACAAACTAACATATGTAGGGAGGAAAAGCAAAGATCAGTGGTTGTCTGGGATGGGATGGGACAGAGACAAGTGGAAAGTGAGGGATTACAGAGCACAAAGGACTTGTGAGAAAATTTCTGGAATTGATGAAAATGTCCACTATGTTGATTTAGGTGATGGTTTCACAGATGTGTGTGTGTGTGTGTGTGTGTGTGTGTGTGTGTAACATATGCTATCAAATTGTAATAAGTAGGTGAAGTTTTTTGTATGTTAATTATTTCACTGCAAAGCTGTTTAAAAAGTATATGTGTACTGTCATATATATTTTTTTAATTATCTTCTCAGTTTGTGTGAATTATCAACATTTTAACAATGGTTATCTCTGGGCAGAGAAAGAATTAGGGGTGTTTTGAATTTTCTTCTGTGAGCTCATCCTCATTTTATTAATTCCCTACAACATTTTAAAATATCCTTTTAAGACTAAATATTCTAATATTTATTTTTTTTAAACTTCTTTCAAATCTCTCTCTCTCTCTCTTGCCAAGTATGGTGGCCAAGGCCTATAATCCTTCTTACTAGGGAGGCTGAGGGGAGTATGAGAGTATGACACATTTGAGGCCAGCCTATGGGGGCAACGTAGTGAGAGCCTGTCTCACAATAAGAGGTTGGAGATGTAGCTCAGTGGTATAGCAGTTGCCTAGCATGTGTTAGGCAACTGGGTTCAATCCCCAGTAGTTCAAAAGACACTCTCTCTCTCTCTCTCTGCTTTAAAAAAAGATAGGAAAGTAAAATCAAGTTTGTAACCAATTGGTACATTTTTCCTCCTTTTCCATAGTATCTGATTTCTGTATAGTGAAGATAAACTTATATTTAAAAATAAAATACATATTTTAAAGCACCTACTTGTATATAGGCATTTGAAAAGTTGTGCACTATACTGGCAATTACTTCCATACTTACTATTATTAAAATAACAAGGAAATCAATTTATATATACTTGCTTTAAATATGGACATTTACTCTCACAGATGAATTGATGATGACTTTGGGTTTTACCCCTTTGGGTTTTACCCCTTTCACTGTATTCCTTCTGCCACCGTAGGGTCCTTGGGTATGAAAAGATCAGAGATGCAGGGCAAGGGCAGTTCAGTCCCTTCTTTTGCAAGTACAGTGCCTACTCTAATGACAGGATTTTAAATTTTTTTTTTGGGGGGGGGCGAGGGGTACCTATTTTGTATTTTATTTAGAGACAGAGTCTACTGAGTTGCTTATGCCTCACCATTGCTGAGGCTGGCTTTGAACTCACCCATCCTCCTGCCTCAGCCTCCTGAGCCACTGAGATTACAGGCATGCGCCATGACAGTATTTTTTTAACTTAGGTAAAATAATAAATTAAAAACTCCCAACAGCAAGAATCTTGCATTGATGATGAGACAAATTTTTTGGATAAACTGGGTCCTATGACTGCCTATTTCTGTGTTGCCTTTCCCAGAGGCCCATTACCAGAATGGTCCCAACTAAGTCAGGTGCGATGCGTGGTGCTGCCAGAAGCCCTCGCTGTGGAACTCTGCGCCTGTGGAAGAGAAGGGGTGTGTGACGCATTCCCTGTTGCCTAGGCCCGCGTTCTGATTCAGACCCAGCGCCCCCTCACTGGACCTGGTCCTGAGTGCGCCTGGCCTCAGTTTCCCCACTTCCAGAAAGGAGGAGCCATGCTGTCCGGTTTCTGTTTCCTCTCCAGGCTCATCAGCCCTTCGCTACTGTCCCTGCGTAGCGCACGCTGTAACATCGTGATTCCACAGCTCTGGGCCGCAAGGCGCTCCTGGGGTCCCCAATCAGTGACCCCCCGACTCCTGCTGGCCACAGTGGCCTCCTCCTGGGACCCCTCTGGGCCTTCTCTGGTACGCCAGAACTTTCACCGTGACTGCGAGGCTGCAGTAAACCGACAGATCAACCTTGAGCTCTATGCGTCCTATGTGTACTTGTCCATGGCCTATTACTTCTCCAGGGACGACGTGGCCTTGTATAACTTCTCCAGGTATTTTCTTCACCAGTCTCGGGAAGAGAGAGATCATGCAGAGAAGCTGATGAGGTTTCAGAACCAGCGAGGAGGCCAGATCTACCTAAAGGACATCAAGAAGCCAGAAAAGGACAACTGGGAAAGTGGGCTGCATGCTCTGCAGAGTGCTCTAGTGTTGGAAAAGAATGTGAACGACTCATTGCTGGAATTGCACACCCTGGCCTCAGACAAAAGTGACCCCCATTTATGTGACTTTCTGGAAACCCACTACCTGCATGAGCAGGTGAAGTCCATCAAAGAACTAGCTGACCATGTACACAACTTGATTAAGATGGGGTCCCAGGATGCTGGCCTAGCAGAGTACCTTTTTGACAAACATACCCTTGGAAATGAAAAACAGAACTAAACCACAGGCTGCCTTTCCCACAGCCCAGTGTACACAAGACCTAGAGTCAGCTGTCTCCTGCTTTCTTGCCTTTAAAATCGCCTCCATCTTTACATGCTTCTCCAGTTATACTGTTGCTCCAATAAAATGATTTGTAGAGAAAATACTTAGCCCATGTTAACAATGGCTTTCTGCCAGCATCAAGATACTAATCTTTTCACAGCCTGAAAGATAGCCCAGGAGAATAGGTGTGAAAAGGCCTGCAAAGAAAAGTACTGAAAGTGGGTGCGAACTATTGTTTTCCAGTTGCCAACTATTCTTCCTAACAATGAATCTACCCTAAAATTCCATGATTTTCAACTCAACAAGTGCCTAATATTTTCAGGATCTTATGCAGAAAGCTAAAGCAGGAAAATACATAAGATAAATGTACAAGTAACTAAAAGACAAAGTTTCATATATATATATATATATATATATATATATATATATATATATAGTGTGTGTGTATGTGTATGTGTGTGTGTATGTGTGTGTATATATATAAAATTCTATGACAATGGTGTTTTTTTCCAAGGAATAGTAGTTTCTAGAAATGATTTTTTTTGAAAAAAAAAAGATTTTATAATCAAATAAATTTGGGATAAACTACATCCAGCACCAATCAGGCTGGCCTTGGAAAGTCAGACTGTGTATTAGCATTCTAAGGGCTCTGAGAAGTCTTGCAATTAAAAACAAATGAAAATCTTTGAATTATCATTAATTATTAGCTTGGTGTTTCCTAACCATATGCAATCTCAGTTATTTTTTTTCCTTTTAAAAAATAATGATAATACAACAAAGCAGTTCTGTTCCATCTACTAGTTTGTCATAGAGCCTCATTTTTAACATCTCCTAAATAGTGAAAACAATACATAAAACACCTTTCTGTTATCTTTAGAATGAAGGGCAAAGAGCACCGGAGTGGAAAATGTAAAGAAAGGATCCAGAATGAGGGAAACATCCTGCCCAGCAGATATTTTCTTTAGAGAGGTGAGGGGAAGGAAATGAATGGGAGAATGTTTGGTGAATGGGCATTAGGCCAGACTATAGCACAAAGCAGTCATTTTTTTTTTTTTTTTTTTTTTGGCAAGAAAGGTTGTGAACACAGTGTGTAGGTAATAAGAGAGTCTGGCCTTAATTTGGTTAACAGAGGCAATGTCTTAAGTACTCCTAACAGAAGAATGCTGTGCTAAAACTTGAGCAATCAGAAGCTTAATCTTGTTGTATAGTGTAATAATCTGAAATGACATGAATGTCTACAATTATTTGGGGTCATCTAAGAAACAGATGCCAAGATGAGATTAAGCACATATTATTTTAGAGAAAATTAAAAGCCCTCTGAGAGAAAATGGGAAATGAGCTGAGAGAAGAAAAGAAAAGCCTTTCGACTTCATGCAAGGCTGGTCCCCAGGGAAGGAAGAAAGGAAAGTTGTGCATAGTACTATGGAAAGTTATGCAAGTCTGTCAAAGGAGACCTCCAGCCAAAGTCACTAGTCAGATGAATCCCAAGTCTCCCAGTAATGGGCCTGCCTGGATAAGTTTTCAATATTCAGTTATTAACTGGGAGGAATCCATAGTCAGTAAGGACTTGGAGTAAACTAACTAATGAATATTAGGCTAGACACAGTGGCGCACACGAGTAATCCCACTGACTTGGGAGACTGAGACAGGAGGATCACAAGTTTGAGTTCAGCCTCAGCTATTTAGTGAGACACTCAGCAACTTCCTAAGACCCTGTCTCAAAATAAAAAAAAAAATAAAAAATGGGGATGTAACTCAGTGGTAAAGCACTGCTGGATTTAATTTCAGAGCACAGCAATTGGGGACATTGGCATCCCTAAAGTCCAGGATCTGAACAATACATGCACATGACCATGTAAGTTCAACAAAATGGTTTAGATTAAAACACCATACATGAAACAACACTGAGCTGTTGTTAAATATGATTTTTGTCAAACACTATTAGGTGAGCAGAAATTCACAATATGTTATTTTAAAAGCAAGCAATATTATAAAATGGTCATATTTTATATTTATATGTAAAATTATGTATATAAAATCACAAAGAAATTATATAGCATGTATTTAAAATGGTTGAACATATATATATATACACACATATATCAATAAATTTAGCTAGGTAATCTTTATATAGTGAAATTGTGGTTTTTTTTTTTTTTAAATTATTTGTCTTTTTAACAAGCAGCTATAATTATCATAATTAGAAAAGAAAAGCAAAATACAGGGTGGAGAAACAAGCTATAAGCCTGAACTCTGGTGGAAATAATGGAACTCAAACAGATGCTGGTGAGAATTCATAGGTAGAATCATTAAAATTTTGTGATTGATCAAATGAAGAGAGTTACAGAAATGAAGTATGGGAAGAAAATCAGCGAGTAACAACCCGGTGTTACTAGAGAACAGGGGATTTAAGAATAAATAGGGATCTCAGCAGGAAGACTAAGTGGAAGAGGGGGAGTCATAATGATTTGGGGTTGATTTTGTTGATCAGTCTCATTTTACATTCAATCCTTAAGTGGGCCTATTTTGCTGCACAGGAATCCTATTACATTGCTTTAGAAATTTTCCTCTTCAATTTTTCTAGATGAGTGTTTTTCAAACAGCACATTGCAACCCATTAGTGTGTCATGAAATTGTTTAGTGAGTCACTATCCACCTTCTGTGAATAAAACATAATTGAAGTGCTTTGAAAGAAAGTGAAGTTAGGGTCTTAACTACTGAAACTTGTTTTGTGTGTGTGTGTGTGTGTGTGTGTGTGTGTGTGTGTTCTCATGCATTTACTTCCCAGATCATGATATTTCTTATTCTGTGTTGCTGTCAAAAATGTTCAATACCTGCTCTCTGAGGTAATTGTTTCCCAGTCTTTTCTCTCCTCAAACCTCCAAATCTCCTGTCACTCTCACTCTCAAATGTCACTTGATAAGCTTCTTACTTCTTGAAAAATTAGAAGTAATTGCAGGAGAATTTTACATTTTTCCCACACTGAATTAATCATGTACTTAGATCCATATTCACATATTATGCTGCTTGTTCTGGTGCAGTAGTTGAAACAGATATATAGCCTCCTAAAACCAACCTCCGGCGATGTCCTGATCAACTTCTCCCATACTCAAGAACACAAGGCACCTACCATAATTCTCTCTCTCGAATCAATTTTTCCTTCTTTATTGGTTGATTCCCATGAGAATGTGCAAGCATTGTGTTATTGCTACTTTTTAAAGAAAAAATAACATTAATGTTGGGTTCACATTACTTGCAGCAAATACCAAGTTACCACCAACTCTTTTTCCCTATTCACACTCAACTCTCTTTCAACAAAATTTCTTGAAAAAGTGTTTCTCCTTCCTGTGTCCACTCCTTATTCAGCCCTCACTTGATCCTTTCCATATAAGGCTGTGTTGATCTACATCATGAGATTTTTTTTCTCCCTGTCAAGGTCATCTATGACTTCCATGTTAATAAATCCATTTCTCAGTCTTCCTCTTATTCACCCAACCAGCAGTGCTTACAAGTTCTCTCTTAAAGCATTCACTTACTATTAGGTTCCTTAGTCACTCTTTCTCATTCCCACTCATCTTCCTGACCTTTAAACACTGTGGATTAGTCCTTACATTTGGATTTTCCTTTATCTGTACTTGTTTTCCAAAGATTTCATGCAGAACAATGACTTTTATTTGCTGAAAAATGACATGTTTATGTAGCTTGCTTAATATCACCTCTGAACTCCAGGATTATGTATAAAAACAATTAACTGATTTTTCTTTAGATATTTAATAGGTATCTGAGATTTAACATACTTAAAATCACACTCTTGGCTTCATTGCCCTTGAAATTTAATTCATTCCCATCTTTTGCTTCATAATAAATGTGGGATGTTCCTATCAGTTTCTATTACCCAATCTTTCTTGACAAATCCTTTTTCCTTTCCACATGGCAATACAGTACCATATCAAATGCTCTCAAATCTTCCTTAGAAATAGATTTTGAATCTTACCACTTCTGACAACATTCATTTTTGACATCTTGGTATAAGCTATCAACATTTTATCATTGTTATATATTGTATCACACTCTTAAAAGGTCTTACTGCTTCCATACTTGAGCACATACATTCATTCCACAGAGCAGCCATAGTGGCTATTTTATATTACAGGCATAATAAAGATATTATTACTTCTGTGTTCACAGTTCTTTATGGTTTATTCCATAATTTGGAGTAAAATTCAAAGGCAAGTTCCTTACCATGCCCCATAGTCTCTGTGATCTGAGACCCTGGCATCTTTTTGAAATGTTGTATTGTGTGTGTGTGAGTGTGTGTGTGTGTGTGTGTGTGTGTACAATGTGGTAAAATTGTAAGATTTTATATTAAATGTATATTAGATTATATATAATATGTATTACATACAATAAGTTTCAAGAAGTATCAATCTCTTAATGATGAGAGTATATTATCTCTATAATAAGACAAGGCAGGGAGAGAGAGAGGAAGAAAATGGGGAGAATGTCTTTTGCTTACTATACTCCAGTCACATTTGCCTCCATTTGCCCCCTGTACCTTAGGGCCTATTCTCTCTGTGAGGAATATTTTGCTCCCAATATTTTGTCCTTCAAATTTCTGATTGTCATTGCATAAAAGGACTTCGCTGATTATCCAATTTAAGTTTGTCACTGCATTTCATTCCCTTTTTTTTTTTTCTTAACTTGATTTACTTTTCTTCATAGCACTTACCATCAGTTTCTTATTGGTTTGCTTAGGCATTTTTCTCTCCCTGGAATGTTTCCATTACTCTAGAAAAATGCCTATGGCCTAGTAAGTTCTCAATGAAAATAAATAAATGAATGAGGGAGGCAGTGAATTATGAAAAATACCTTGAAACAAGCTGGAATCAATGATCTAGACCTTTCAAGAAGTATCAGAGAAGTGTATCTGCAAGTTACTATATGGAGATGGTCAATAAAACTGAACTAACAAAGAAAACAGGAGACAAAGTGAGACAGCAAAGAGGGGCCCAAATACAGAAACTTAGAGAACTGGAGACTTTCTAATGGTACAGAAGAACACAAATATATCAAGACAAAATTAAATAAATAAAACACTATACTTGGAACCCTAGTAAACTCAGCTGCTTCAGAGTTTACTGAAATCATGGACTGAAAGGTCATCAGAGTTAACACTCAATAAATCACTGATTGTTCCAGAATAATGCCTTTAGGAATGGTGAAGACAGAATGGCAAGTAGGCAGAAGGTAAATGAGGTGGAGAATATAGAATCCTTTTGAGAAGTGTTTCTTCTCAAGTAATTGAAGGACAGGAGAGAGGGTAGAGGATAGCTGTACATGTTGTTAACCAAGGAAATAAACCAGCAAAAAGGAGACACATGAAAAGCAAATGATAAAACAAGTTTCTAGGGGAGGATAGAGATAAGATAAAGGACCCAGGAGGACCTGTCCTTCCTGAACAGCATGCACAAGAGAAGAAAGAAATCACAGAGTCTTTAAAATGAAAGGAGGGCTAATTGAAGGTGCTCACATGGGCTGAGCTCAAATTCCTAAATAAAGTAGTGAATGAGATCATTGACTGAAACTTGGTTCTTTCATACAGATATTTAATTTCATTTTTTAAATATTGTTACAAATAATAAGTAAATTTAGTTATTTTATACATGGAAATAAATCTTTAACCTACATCTAATATTTAAAACAAAGACTGGAGCTTTCACAATTTAAAAAACATGCACCTAGAAGTGAACCAAAAGGAGAATAGATTTCTATGCACAAACCTAGTATTCAGAAAGAAATTGCTCTAAATCCTAAGTATTATAATAGAGTACACTATTCCTGAACACAAACACACAGCCATGCCAAAATCTTAGGCCTTCAGACGTGCAAGCAAATACATAGCATAGTCCTCTACTATTAGTAACTCTTCAAAATCACCATCCGTCGTCCTTCCTTGAATTGTTAATCAAGTTTTGTGCAATTCTTTTAAAAGGGTAAAGGTTCCATGGAGAAGCACTTAATTTATATGCCAAGACCTCCCAGAACAGATAGTGTCTGTGTGTATATGAGTATGTGACTTGACTTCTTAAAAACTTGATCTTCAACCTCCAGTTTTCCACACTCAGAAAACAGGTAAGATAAAAAACATTCAGCAGCTTCACTGTACAAAAAAAAAAAAGAGGAATGCATAGTGAGGATTTGAAATAACCTAGTTTCACTTGCAGAACACTCCTGTTCCACTCCTTCCAATACTACTCCATGAGATTCTTTCAGAAAATGCACATCAAAAAACACATAATTGCTAACTGCAATTGTCAAATATATTATCTCTGCTTACAACAGACTCTTAAGCATAAACTGTCAAGAAGAACTCAGTTTATGAAATCAAAAAGTGCACAGGCTTTGAGGCATACTGGTAGTTTTTCTAAATGTCATGTTTCAATTGTGCAAGATTTAGACACTTTACAGGTATATTTGTTGATGAATGAATAAAGAAGCAAACAGGATGCATGCGAGAGCGCGCGCACGCGCGCGCGCGTGTGTGTGTGTGTGTGTGTGTGTGTGTGTACATGTAAAAACAAATGTACTGGGGATCAGATAGAATCCCAGTGCCCAACAAGGAGAGAGCCTGGCAATTCCAGAGAATAGACCACAGACATGCATTCAGTACTGGGCTTCTTCCAAGCAAGTTGGACAATTTCCTAGTACAGATGGTGGCCAAACATTTTCCTCCTAAGAGAGATGTAATGGTTTTAGAGATACTTTTGTCTCCCTCAAATGCCCTAAGCATCACATTTCATAGGCTAATATAGCAAAAAGAATGTCCAGTACCATAAAAGGACTAGTAGATTACTCAAATGCTATTGTGTGACTATTGCATGCATCCTAGGCAGTGTAGTCTCACTAAAAACTTACTTTAGGAGAGACAGAATATCTAGACAATACATGATCCATATAGTGGATGTGGTTTTGGCAGAAGGATTATACTTTCAAAAATTATTTTTCTCCAATGAAGAGTTTATATTGAGGATTAAATGAAACAAATACATGTGAATCTAAGCATAATGCTACATGGCAAATGCTCAAAAATATTAGCTGCTTAAAATTTGTGTTTTAAAATGATGGGAATATTTTGTTTGTATTGTGTATATGAATATTTTCATTTGTATATTCACAAACCATCTCAAAGAGGATAGTATTCATTGCCCTCAGTGAAAAGAATCTGGTATTTTAGAAAAGGGGCAATAGTAAGACTTTTTATTTCATAACCTTTTGTAACTTGAAAATTTAACCACTTGAATTTTTGCATATTCAAAAACAATAAATTTTAAATACATTAAATAAATAAAAGATGCTATAAATTTTATTCACCTCCAAACAGTGCACATATGATGCACTTTATTATAATGTATTCCCACATAGATTAGGAAGTGATCCAGCTACCAAGTTGGAAGGGTCACAGGAAGAGGACTCCTATTTTCTTTATGTCCAACCTAAGGAATTTTACATTATTTGTTTGTATAAGTATTTGTATGTGTGTTTTGTTTTTATCTCTTCTTAGCTCTTGTTTTAGATATATGCAGTCTTTGTTTTGTATTGTTCCAAGATGAATTTTTAAAAACTATTGTTTAATAACAGTAATAGCCTAACAACATGGTTCAAACTTCAATTACCACATTATATTGACTGTGAGTAAATTACATAAAGAAAAAATTTCACTGCTAGTTCTTTAGCTTACAGTCACTATATAAAGAGCAGATACTGGAACAATCATGTTACTTCTTTCATGGTCTGTTGATCTCAGTCATCATGCAGCTCTGATTCAGTTTACTCCCCATAGTAAAGTAGGTAGCTGTGCTCTCTCCTTGTCTCCCAGTAGTAAACCCAGGTAGCTTTTTATACAAATGGATAATTCAGATATTAAACTGGTCAAAAGATGAAAATGCATAAAATAAATGAAAATTAATAATGCTATATGTGAAATTTTATATTCTTGGAATTTAATCATCATAAATAAGAAATTATGATGAAAATATTCTAATCAATCAATCAATAAAATGCACATTAAATGAACTCTTGGAGATATTTTAGGGCTTTGAAAATAAAGATAAAATTTTAAAAATGGATTCACAATTAGAAAGAAGTTTGACAATTCATCAAGGTATAAAAAGTATATTGTTTTCATATGCTAAGTTATAATCTAAGAAGAAAAAACAAGCACTTTTCAAATGAATCTTGATAATTTTTTCCAGGAAATAAAACACAATCAATGTCTCACAATCAGTGTATTCAGAAAATATTTGATTTCTCTTTTCATTTAAACCTATAGTAGGAATGTTAAATATTTTGACAAAAAAATTTTAAATGCCACATAACAGTTATAATTTTTCCTGTCAATTATTAAGATTACTTTGCATAATTCAGTTTGCAAGGTCATTTTTTAAGTTAACCTTGTTTTTTGTTTATTTTTAATTTATTTAGTTTTAAATACACAACAACAGTGGAATACATTACAATATATATTACACATATACAACACAATTTTTCATAACTCTGTATATAAAGCATGTTCATGTCAAATTATGCCATTATACACATACTCTTTTTTTGCATTACAATTCTTAATACACCTATATACTACAGTTTTTCATATCTCTGTTTGTATATAAGGTATGTTGACACCAAATTCAAATATAGTCACTAAAACAAAAAATTGATTTCTCTGTTGAACATATCATTTCAAATATTGTTTTCTGATCTTTGTCAGGCCTTTCCCCAAGTTAAATAAGCATTACGTTATTAAGTTATTAAGGCAGTAATATAGGAAACAACTTATTATGAATTCAAGGAAACTAGAAATAGGGACAGTATTCCTATTTAAAGATTAATAATAACAATAATTTGTAATAACATTATACTATGCAATTTATAAAATGCCTCTACATTTATTTCCTCAACATAACTCTAGTATTTTGGTGTTATTTCTGTCTTGCTGATAAAGAAACTGAAACTCACAAGTCACATTATTATTAAGTATCTATGCTGGACTCAGATCCTGGGGTTTCAATTTCAGGTTCTGGGGATTTTACTATATCATTTTGCTTTCCTATGAAAGAATTCAAGATCAAATCCATGTAGAATTCCTCATCTGAGAAATTAAATGTAACATGTTTCTATTCCACCAGAGAATGCAAATTACATGCTGAATCTTTCTTCTTTTTTACACAGGGTCTGGCTATGTTGCTCAGGCTAGTCTTCAACTCCTGGACTCAAGAGATCCTCCCAAGTCCTGGGACTACAGGCTCATCCTACCACCCCAGATTACATGCTTAATATTAAGGAATATGATTCATGAATACAATTATAGTGATTAATGGGATATAATGACCTCAAATTCTTAATTTTTTGACACAGTCTCATCCTGTTGACACAGAAAATAATATAAATGTTAGCAGTACTTGAGTTCAATGTCTTGATTGTTGGTATTCTATTGTGATATATATGGTACATACACTACTAGATCATATAGTCATATACAATAATTTATACTCTAATTGATCAGTATCCATGCAAAATAATTGCAGGTCTTTTATTTTCTCCTTTGTTGGAATGCGTTCAGGAGGATCTGTCCAATCAATGAAACTGAAAAATATCTGATAGATCTGTTTCAATTTTTTTTTCCAGATTACACACTGTGTTGCCAGAATAACTTAGTTTTAGGATGAACTATGTTGTTACTGGATTCTCTGCATTTTAAAATACTTAGACATTGCATTTTTGTTTGTCATCTTGAAGGGGCAAAGGACATAAGTTGCTCTGCTAACCAGAGAGTTATTTCTGAAGAGGGAACATGTGCAAGATAGGTATAAATGGAGGTTTTAACTGGAAACTTTATCACTAACCTGAAGGAATTTTAATGACACCAAACTTCTTTATTTTTTCTTATTGACAACATCTTTTTTATCCAGATAAAACATTAAATGACATGAATAAATACAAAGCAAATTTGTTATGTCTATACAAACCCAAGGCTATTGCTATAGATAATTTTAATTTGGAGAACACCAACTTGATACAGTGCTCTCCCCTAAGCTTTACATTTATTTATTTATTTTTATTTATATATGTCAGTGGGATGCATTACAATTCTTATTACACAGATAGAGCACAATTTTTCATATTCCTGGTTGTATACACAGTATATTCACATCAATTTGTGTCTTTATACCTGTACTTTGCATTCTCCTCTGTCTATACACAAAGGACTTAAAAACAGCATACTACAGGGACACAGCCACATCGATGTTCATAGCAACACAATTCACAATAGCTAAACCATGGAACCAACCTAGACGCCCTTCAATAGATGAATGACACCAAACTTCTAATTGGTACCATGCTATTTCCATCCATAATTAGACTGCACCAAATGAGGGAGGAGTTAGGAGTAAGTAAGGAGAATTGTCAGAAGAAACTTATGAATGGAAATCTGTGAAAATGAAATGACTTAGTAAGAAAAGGCAAGGAGTTCATAAACAAAGTAACCATCACCATAAATGAGGATTTGACGGAAGAGTTAGCAGAAATGTGAGGAAGAGTTACAACTGTCCTCTGGTCCTGTCCTCAGAAACATAATAATCATAATTAACAGTTCTCTCTCCCTCAGTTTCCATGTCCTACTGTTACCAAGATCTGTTGCTCTTTACCTCCTACATGTAGACTGTGTCCACTCTCTGAATTCCCTCCATGAGCACTTTTACACAGCCACCATAATCACTCTCCCAGACCCAGACTACTGCCAAAGTTTCCAAGGGTGTCTTCACACATCCTCTTTGCCCCATTCTTAATTTTTCTCATACTTTATCAGGCTTCAAGATGTTGTCTATAAGAACATGTTCCTGGGCTCCTTTGTCCTGTGGTCCCATCCAAGCACTTATTCTCTTAGCAACCTTCTTTCAATGTCACTAAAGTTTTGAAGCATCCCTCCATAGAAGCAATGCCTCTTGGAAGGTAACTCCCTCTATGTAGCCCTTTTGTGACTAGAAGCCTCTCTGATTCTTTCTGCATTAGTCCTGGGGTGCAAATGTCTGGCCCTTACTCCCCTCCCCATCTTTCTACATAGACATTTTATTCTACTATGTTCAAATAATTCTCTTTGCACCATGTGTTTCTTGTCAGACTCCTGACTGCAATCTTGTCCCAGCCTCATTTCCAATGTCATCTAATATTCTTGCCATTATTCCAACTTGTGAGTAGACAAATGAGATTGTCTACTCACTTGACGATCTCAACTACAACACACTGAACTGCTTACAGTTCCCTGAGAGTACCCTTATTGCTTTCAGATTTTCTGTTATTATTCACATGCCCACAAATCTATTCCACAATTTGGAAAATTATTCTCTTGGAAGCTTTGATGTCTTTCACTTGCCAACTTCTAGTTCATGTCAGGTAGTCATTTGAGTTCTCATGGTATTCCATCACCATAGCTGTCACCATTCTGCCTATTTTTGTGTCTATCTATCCTAGGAGTCTCGAAATCACTGTGTCTTTTGTTTTGTGTACCCAGGGTTTAATAAATTGTCTGCTATAAAAAAAGATGTTCAGCAAATGACTCTAACTACAATACTCTCATAGAGACTTTCTATAATATATTCAGGTACACGGTATTATTAACATACTTATCTATTTACTTTTACATTTTCTTCAAAAACTATAGTGAGAACATATTTACCATAGCCAAAATACTGCAGTAGGTATACAAGAATGATGCAACTGCCTTCCTCAGGCATGTATTCCTTCCAAAAATAAAAAATAAAATAAAATCTTTACATTTAGGAATACTTGAAATCAGGAATTTTAAAGTTTTTCTTTACTGCGCATTTTATCTCTACAGTACTGTCAAAGAAAATATGTTATACTGGAAAGTAAGGATGACCCCAAAAAAAGTAGGTCAAGAGAGGTTTCATAAAGAGGTTTTTCCAGGTAAGCCATTATGAATTTTTCATAGTATACCCACTCTCATAGCACTTGAAGTATTGGTGTACATTTGCCACTTGTTTAAATGCTTTTATTATTTATTTTGTTGTACTACTACCTCTTTCTTTCTCTTTCCGCATTTGAAACACATTACTCTGCACTCTAATCTTTAGAGGATGCTATGGTGTGTCTACCAGATTTCTTTAACTCCTTTCAGGGCTAACAAGATTTATTGTAGCTGCTAGGAATTTTGACAGTTGATGGCTCACTGTTAAATCCTTTTGAGGATTACCCTCAGTGGAAGACAGCTGCAGATACATTCACACCTTTCTGGGAGCAATTTATATCCAATTTCTGGTCATTAAAGGGTTGGAAGGGGAAGTATGGGGCAAGAAGATGCCCTTCCTCCAGTTTGGAATGACTATACTATACAGGGTTATGCTAACTCCAAAGGTCTTCAAAGGAACATCTGAAGTCTTTGTTATGACTGCTACAGAGCCCAACCCTTCCTTAAGCTTAGTCTACTTTTCTTAATTTTTCTTCAATGGTTGATTCTAAGACTAAGTATGGGGTTTTCCCATAAAATTCTTGAATGCCAATCTTTGTCTCAGAATCTGATTTCTGGGGAATCTGGCTTTGAGAACCATCAACAAGGATCCCATACTGATAAACCATTGTAAATTCTTCCATTTATCCTGCCATTACTGTTTAATCAGGTACAAAGATATACAGATATATACATGTACATACATATTGAACATATGAAAGAGATTTTTCTGTTGTTCTTAAAATGGGGTCTTATCATCAATTTTAATTTTGCCTTTTAATAACACATAGTATAAATTCCTCCAGTATAACTTGTACTGGTTGATAGCTTCATATATCTGTTTTACTGAATGATATTTTATGATGTAGACATATCATAATAAATTCAATCATTTATCTTTCAATAGGAATTCGCCTTCTTTATAGTTTTCTTTTTTTTTTCATTTGGCCTTCCATGAAAAATGATAAAATAATCATTATTGTATAAATGTCCTTATGAACTAGCACTTTTATTTTATGAGTTTCTAAGATTGGGACTGGATTCAATAATATGTATGTTATTATTTTAATAGATAGGCCAGATTTTTTCCAAAATATTATAAAAATTTTGTATCATTAATGCAGAAAGTAACTTATTAAGGAATTCTATATATTTCACTTAACATATTTCTTTCTTGTTCTCTAACATAACTACTCATTTAATTTTGTTTGGTTTTATTTTTCAGGTTGAAAATATAGAAAGATCTCAAAAACACTCTGCTTAGCAATCAGTTTTTAAAATGACCCCAGAAGCATAGGCAACAAAGAAAAAAAAAATGAGATTATACCAATTAGAAAGCTCTACACAGCAAAGGAAACAATCAACAGAGTGAAAAGAAATTCTGCAAATTGGGAGAAAATAATTGCAAACAGTACATGATAAGGGGCTACTATCCAAAATATATATGAAACTCAACTCACTCATAAGAAAACAACCCATTAGTTCACAAAGGACCTAAATAGACATTTCTCAAAAGAAGATATATCCTGTTTGTGAAAAATGTTCCACATCACTACTCATTGGGAAATGCAAATTAAAACCACAATCAAATTTCAGCCCATGCCTGTTAGAATGGTCATTATCAAAAAGACCAAAGATAAGTGTTGATGAAAGTGTGGGGAAAAGGGAACCATTGTGCACTCTTGGTGGGAATGTAAAATAGTGCAGCTTATCAAAAACAGTATGGTGGTTCTTCAAAAAATTAAAAGTAGAATTACCATATGATCCAGAAATCCTATTTCTGGATATATACACACAAAAAATAATATCTATATGTTGAAGAAATATCTGTACTCTCATATTCATTGCAGTATTATCCATAACATCTAAAGTATAAGATTACCTAACAGTCCATCAGTGGATGAACAGATTTAAAAAACACATACACATATACATATGTATGCATACACACACACACACACACACACACACACACACACACACACATTATGAAATACTAACAATTCAGCCTTTAAAAGAAGAAAATTCTGCCATTTGTAACAATGAGGATAAACCTAGAGGATTTTATGTTAAGTGAAATGAGTCTCACACAGAAAGACAAATAATACATAATCTCACTTTAATGTTGAGTCCAAAACTCTTAGTTTTGGGGTCTAAACTCTTAGTTTAGACAGGAAAATGGAAGTTACCTGGGGTTACTGAGAGAATGGTTGACAAAATATTGGTCAAATGGCACAAAGTTTCAGTTAGGAAGAATAAGTTCAAGAAATCTGACCAAATAACATGGTGTCTATAGTTAATAGTGTCCTGTGTACTTGAAAATTGCTAAGATAGTAGATTTTAGTAGATAGTAAGTAGATTTGTGTTTGACACAAAAAAGTTTTTGAGATAATGAATAGGTTAATTAGCTTGATTTAATTACTCCGCAATGTATACATGTCAAAACATCATGTTATATATCATAAATATGTACAATATTAATTTGTCAATTAAAAATAAATAAAAGCAAAAGACAAAAAAAGTTACTTGCTCTTCTCCCAAAATCAAAAACAAAAGCACTCCTCTCAAACAGATAATGGGCTCATTGAAATGGAGATAACATAAAGACGGAAAACTTCTCTTTAAAATCAAAAGTACTACTTTCAATTGTAGAACACATGGCTTCTTTTAAATTAGTGTCAAAATGGAGCTGGAGATTATAACTGATCTATGCAATGTTATCCAAAATTATTTCCTTTTTTATTCAGATTCTCTTAAAAACAATAAAATGCATCCAACTTCTTTTCCCATAAAGTTGGATATTATGATGTTCTCTATATGTTCAACAGTCAGCAATAATCAGTAAAAACTTTTAGAGCCAGAGATTTCTCAGGATACTGGGACTAACTACTGGTTTTTGAAAGCAGAAAACAATGAAATTCAATTCAGAAAAATGACATATCACTTGCCATATTCTGATATTTAAAGAGTCAGATACAAGATTAAGTAGTTATTGCTATCCCTGATTTTTTCCAACAGCAAATCATTATAGAATTTTTTTTAAAACATGATAAATATCATACACTGTTAAGTGTGCTTTTGCTAATGTCAATAAAATCTATATCATGCAAAGTTCAGCTATCATGCCACTTAAAAAATTGTTGTGATATACAAGGAAAACAGTTTTCCTCTCTATTTTAGCTAAATTAGAAGTTAATGAACTGAGTGTTCCACCACAGCATTAACATAAATAAATACAAATCTATAAAAAAAGAGAGTTAATCAAATTGAGTTGAACAATATATTTTTCCAAGTATCTCTTGCACAAAGCTATAGGCCGAGGAGTAATTATTTTGATGCATGGTCATTTGGCATTTTCAACTTGAAAAATACTTTTGCCAAGTGAAGATTCCACTTGCAAGCTCAGTCTATTGGTTGTTAATGTTAGGACACCATCTTGTGGATAAGACATCTAATTGGGAAACCTGTCTGTTTGATACCTTTACATAGCAAAAGGTAAAATATCTTCTACATATCACAGAAAGTAATCAATAGCTTAACCTTTATTTTACTGATATACAAGGTTAAATCAAAGAAAAGAATACTGGAAAAAATTTATCATGAAAGCCTTTTCTCATGGTACATATGCTACAGACCCAATGTATTTTATTCTTATTTAATTTATTTTTTTTTTTTAAATTTAAGTAAAACCAAATGTATTTTAAAGTGTATATCTGGTAGAAAACCACTTTAATGATTTTTTTTGCCAGAGAATTAATGAAATTCCTATTGATAAAGGTAACTTTCATTTACCATTGTAAAATAGTGCCCAGCACTTTATATAAACTTTTAAAATATGGATTGTCTTTATCAAACACACGAAGATTAGCAGAGCATGGCATACCATCTTGGAGGACTGAGCTGTCATCCTGTCTTTGTGACCAATGCTTGGACAACTCAATTCACCGAGTATGCAGGTCTCAGTTAATATGGTTGTCAAAAGAAATAATGGCAATTTATACAGAGAAATGCTACCGATATAAAACAGTATGTGTAAAATTTCTAAATCTACCAAAATATATGAGTGAAAAGAGAAATAGATTTAATTTTATGCCAGATCCTTGTTCTCATTCCTGTCCTCTAAAACAGCTCTATTTCTTTTGCTATTTTTACAATTCTGCGAATCCTCCCTATATCATTCCCATAGATTTTTCTTTTATTAGCTGTTATTTGCACTAAATCATCTTGCCTAATACATTAGCCACATGACTTGGAGAAGTAATTACATCCAATTAATAGAAAAGTGATTAAAAATTCAGGTTTTGATAAAACTGGTCTAAGTTCGAATTCTGACTCCCTCATTTATCAATTACATTACCTTGGGTAATTTATTGAGTTTTTTGTGTCTTGTTTTTTCACATTTTTCTCACAGGATTCTGGAGAGTGCTAAAGTTTGTAAAGCATTTATCATAATGATTGAGCTATGGCAAATGGCAGGAAAAAATGGTAGATTATTACAGCAATTACAAATGAATAGTATTTAACTTGACCTTTCACCAAATCTGAAAATAAATCAGAAAAATAAATATTTATTATTCATAATATTTGTTTAAAAAAATAGTGCTGTTCTACATTGATGTTCACAAAGTATCTGGGCAGAAAAAAATTCAGATGGTACTTTAATGAAGTCTGAATTGATTTCCTCTAAGTGACTGAAGCTTAAAACAATTTGTAATTTCCCAACTACACCTTAGTACACAGAACAATATGTTAAACTCTTCAGAAGATTTGACTCTTCACAGATCATTAATTTGTAATAAAAATCATTTATAAGAATCAATTTTATTTTAAAAGGTAACTTGTCTTCCATGTATGGATTCCAGTGAAGAGGGTAAGTCCACAGGGTCAGTGTACTGTTCAGCTGGTTCATGACAGTGAACCATAATATTCTTGATTTTAATTCATGTGTACAAATTAAGGATAAAAACTAGAATTCTATGAAATTCCTAGTCTTTAAATATGAATTTAGCATTAACATTAGAGAGAAGAAACTGGATTTCTTTTTCTAAAAGCATGAAACTCTTTTATAACATTCAAACTGAAGGATTTTACATAGAGAATATTTGAATTGTCTTTCATTTCACATTTTTCTCATCAGTCATAATTAAATCACATTATTCAAATTCAAAAATACTGAAGATAGGGAATGGAGCTACACTACAATTGGCTGGAACTTTTGAACTTTCTAAGAACTTTCCATAAATCTTTTGCTCTCATGCCAACCCTAGATTTCTTACTGTGATAACACAACTGTTCTTCTCTCAAAATAAGTCATGAGTTTCAAGTAAGCCATATTTTGAGGTGCTTCCTAATATATATCTTTCAATAATTCCAAATGTTAACATTTTTACTGCTTTAATACTTTAGTATTTTTCAAAAATTATACTTTTATATATTCACAGTCTACTTAATAACTTTTTTATTGAAATCAATAGTGCATTCTACCATAAACTGCTTCATTGACAGCAAAGATTTAAGAGAAATGTTCTTTATTTTACAGTATTTCTAGCTGCTGAGTACAGATTGATCCAAAGCATTTGCATTAAGTATTTTTCATTGAAAGCAATGGAACTGAGCTTCAATTAAGAATGCTCCATTACTTTTAAAGAAGTCCATTTATAAAACTTGTTATATTTAATATCAGTGGCCTCTTTCACCTCTCACCTTCCTACTACTACAGGTGCACTGTCCTCTAATCCAAGACAACTCAATATTTTAGTACTGTCAAGGAATATTCCTAGAATTTATTGCAATAGAAGTTGAGGTCTACTAGAAAGCACCAACTCATTACTATTATAAATAGTAGTTTAAAAAAAGAAAGAAAGAAACTGAAATTGTCTTTGATGTTGTTGTTGTTGTGTTTTACTTTTTGTCTTCTTATAACCTGACAATTCTACCATGTCACATCTGCATGACCTTCCAACAGCTTAAATAATATTGCAAGGCTATTATTAGAGGGGAGAAAAAGCAATGCTAAGTTACTTTTTCTTCAGTTCTGGTTATACGTTATGCTAAATCTATTCACCCTACCTGCTAGTCTCTGTCCTTTATGACAGGGAGCATACATTATAATCAATAAAGTAGTAGAAAGGGAATATGTATTTGGAAAATAATAATACAAGGAGAAAGATTAGTTTTACAAAAATGCCTGGTTTGCATGTTAGAATCAACCATATATAGTTTATGGAATTAAGAACTTTCATATGTATAATAACATTATTTTCAAGAGAAGAAAGGATACCCAAATAATATACTACAGAGTCACAGAATCATTGAACCATTCACTATTTTAACTGAAAAGACTTTAAAATATTATCTTGGGGTTGGGGATATGGCTCAGTTGGGAGAGTGTTTGCCTTGCATGCACAAAGCCCTGGCTCAGTCCCCAGCAACACACACACACACACACACACACACACACACACATATATAATCTTACTCTGCTATTTTAAATACTCAGACTTTGCTCAAGTGAAAACAAAGAATAGATAAATTTAGTGCCAATGAACTTGAAGCAGAGAGAGAGGTTTCCACTCACTAGATACAAATACCCCAAAGCCATGCCCCCCAATTTCCAACTCTTCCAGTCACACCCTACTACTTCAGTTACCACTCAGTTCATCCCTATCAGGGGATTAATTCACTGATTGGGTTAAGGCTTTCACAACACAATGATTTCTCCTCTGAACCTTATTGCATTATCTCACACATGTGAGTTTTGGGGGTACCCCTAACAGCCAAACCATAACAGTATTAGAAACCTCTTTTCTGATAAAGATTTCATACATTTAAAATGTCACAATGTTAATATTTAAGAAAGACAGTTTTAAAATCTTTGCCAAATTTCAAAGTAAATAAGAAAAATAAGAATTTATTAAATAATTTGAGGTTACAAAAAATAATAGACCAAAATAGTCACAGATGAAATTTGTATTAAAATGACTCTCTTCAATTTTAGGCTACAGTACAAATTACCAGTATTAGTAGTACCCTCTTTTTCAGAGGGGATACATTCCAGGACCCTCAGTATATCTTCAGACCACAGATATTATCAAACCCTGTCTATATGGTATGGCTTTTTTCCCCCTATGCATACATGCCTATGATAAAGCTTAATTTGTAAATTAGTACAGTATAAAATTAACAATGATAAAATATAGCAATTTTAACAATATGCTATAATAAAATTTATGTGAATGCAGTCTTTCAAAATATCTTGCACTGAATATCTAAAACTTGCTACTATCTGTGTTTTTGGTTAACTGCAACTGCAGACAGGTGACACCATGACTAAGAGGGTAGTTATTAATTTTAACCTAGTCTAAACGTTCAGGCTTAGATAATCTTTATATTGTGTTTAAGGTATCAAGATTTTCAAAATCTAATTACAGTAGCAAGAAAGGGCCTGAGGCGACGCTAAGGCCCCGGCAGGGGGCGCAAGCTTTGGGCAATTACTGAGCCGGAGGCTGGTGTTAACTTCCGGGACAGATCAGCCCCCACTGCTGCCCAGATCCAACCTTTATTTCCCAGCCCACTCCAAAAGCTTCTAAGCTGCGAGGTGAAAGCAGGGAGCTAAACAGTGATTGCCTTTGGCTCTTACCGTGGCTGAGTTACAGGTGGGAGTAAGAGCTAAATGCATGATAAAGCTTGCTGGTGGCTATACTTTGCAATGAAAATGGACTCACGCACACTCAGGTGTTCAAGGCCCCGCAGACAGAAGACATGTACGTGTATCTCTGGTTTTGCCGCTTCTTAGTTGATTTGATTTTAACTGTCTGTTTCTTCATCAGACAAATCGAGGGTTTTTTGGTTTTTTGTTTTGTTTTGTTTTGGTTTTTGTCTGCTGTGGGAACTTCTGTGTAATTCATTTTTCTTCATTGCAGTTTTAAGAATTATAACAAATTCAAAAGATATGAATGAGTATTTTGAAAAAGGAAGACTTTGCACCCTTCTTGTTATTCAAATTTTTCTAGAATGAGCAGAATTGCAGATAGATTCAGTGAGATTTTTTTTTCTAATCATTGTTTGTTCCAGGAGGCAGTCAGATTTAAAATATTTAGACAGCAAAGCTGATTCTAACACCAAGACATCAAAAGACTTGCCAAGATTTGCAGATGGAAGCAAGGCCAGAAACAGAAATAAGAACCTCCAATAAGAGGTGATATTTAAAAAAAAAAAAAAAAAAAAAGTTGGAGATTCCAGGATTGTAATAAATTGGGAAGAGTTAGCTTCAACAAACTGAACTCATATAACATGATCCTGTGAGGAGGAAATAATAACTTATACCTTATAGATAAATGCCTGGTATTGAGTATGATCATAAGCATTGATTTTTCTTGCCCAATATCCTTTCAACTTTTTTTAATCTTTAATGCAATGCTCCTATTCAATTTGGAGGACTCTAGTGTTTGTCATTCTTGGCTGCACCAAGCTTTGATATCCTAGAAGGTTCACTCTAAGGAACAATATACATTGGAAGCAGAACTAATAGTAGGAGCTACACCTTTACATGAGTGATTGCGTTTTCATTATCTACCTATGAACTCCTTCAAAATAGTAGGTCAGCCAGGAACAAGGATGCTGAGAATAGTCCCCCTCCCAGAGGCAAAATATTAGTGATCTCATGGCTGGCATGCAGTATGAGGACCAACCCTGAATCCCCACTAACAAGACAAATTCCAGATCTTTCATGTTGCTTGGACAGAGTTGTTAATAAAACTTTTACTCTGGTTAGGAATGGCCCAATTCATCTTCCAGCTAGGGGTGACTAATTAGGGCTGGAAGGAGCCTGCCATAATGGGGTAAGAATGGTTTGTTAAGAGTGACAAAGTCAGTGATAAGCTGTGTGTTGAATTGAGAAAATTTTCAAATATATAATCTACCATGTTTCTTGATATTTCCTGAAAATCCTGTCTCTCTACATTGGAGCACATTCATTTCCCTCTCTGCGATGTCTTTGTTTTTAAATTTTTTTATTTGTTTTAATTAGTTATACATGGGATTTTTTTTCCTGTGATAAGATTGTTTGCATATATTACAGCTTAAATGCCATTTTATCTTCCAGGGGAATTTTTTGTTCTACAAATGGTTATATATTTATATTTATATGTAATTCTAATGTAAATATTCATTCCTCCTAAAGCAAGATATAGGTAATTTCCAGTTAGTATATGGATGTGTGCACTGTGCCCTGCCTATTGTAAACACACAGGAAACATTTGTTCAATAAAGGGACACGAAACTATGATAGATATACCACCTTCTCTGGATGAAATGACTTATGCCTCTGTAATGTTTTAAGTTTCACAGAATGTTTCAGCTGGAAACTAAATGTCATTATCATCTGAGAAACCATGTGTCCTCTTTTATGCACAAAATTAAATTTATTCCTAACAGAAAAGAAATCTTCCTCAACTGAGAAGAAATGAAAGAAAATGCAGAGGTGTAGGAAAGAAAGGAAGCACATGTCTCAAAACTCGACTTTGGAAGTATATTTTCAGATTCCTTAGGTACCCTCTACAGTGTATAAATAGAGTACAACAACATGGCACTTTCCTTTGTAGCTAGGAAACATGCATAACAAGAACATTAGTTGCAATGAAAAAGGGCTTAAGCACTCTGAAACCAACTAAGGGGGTTGGGTCTAGTTTCTCTGCAGTTAATGAAGGACCACCCCAGCTCTTTTCAGATGGTTCCTTATTTCAGATCAAATACTTGAAATATATTTTCTCTTCTCTGATACCTAAAATTTCAGCTTTCAATACCCACTGTCAGCTATTATCTGCTATTTTTTTAATTGATTTTATTTTTAACTACATAGCAGTGGAATGTATTATCAATCTTATTACACATATAGAGCACAGTTTTTCATCTCTGTTTTTGTATAAAGTATGTTATCTTCTTATGAAAGGATTTTTCCTGATACAGAACAATGGGTAATTAGTAATGTACATGCCTAAGAGGTACCACATTTACAAACTGCCTCTATTTAAATAAAAATACTATTTAAATTATTGATTTGCACATTCACAAATGTTTTTGATTTTTTGAAATCAGGGTAGAAACAGATTTACCCACATGTAAGTGAATTTTACAATGTAATTTTAAGACAAATATAATGGCCTATTTTCCCATACTATATTTATAAGTTCAAGAAACAATGAATAAAAGAGTTGAGAGAATTTGTGTCCATTACATTTCAGATCAACTTTTAGTAATTTGGAGTTATGAAATGTATCTATGTATAAAATACATTAGTGCATCTTCTAGAGTAGTGACCTTTGGAAAAAAAACAGACCATTCTTTTTTCAAAGATAATCAGAAATATGTCCAAACATTGTTTTTTAATAGGCACATGAACTTTTAGAAGGTTAAAGTCTCTAATGCTGTTTCTTTGCAGAATCTTCCTGTATGTTTAACAAGCTCAGAACAAGTTGCAACCATCAAATGAGTTGGCAGGTTACAAGATAACTATACTGCAAGAAATCAGACCTACATTTTCAGTTATCTTAATGGAATTTGAAATTATAAGACAGTGACTCAATTATTTTCTATCATATAATGCTGTCAGTTTATTAATAAGAGGCTTGATTTAAAAATCAGAAATTCAAAGAATTTCCTTTTTCTCAGATATCAAGTCCTCAAAACAAACGTGGCACATGAGAACTTGTGCAGCAACAGAGCAAGCTTCCTGTATAAATTGTCTGCTTTTCACTAAGACTTTGATTAAGAATTTAACATGAAGTACTAAGGAATGTTTCTTTCCAAAAGGTTATATCTGAAATGTAACTAGAATGACATAACATTTTTGAAGAAAAGAAGGCTCCTAATTATCACAGGGTCATACTAATGATACAGTGACATTTTGATCTAAAATTTTTGATTTTTATGGTGTCTTTTCAGAAATGCAAAATGACCATAAATTTTCAGACAGCACTAAACTCCATGGAGATATATGAAATTAATGAAAATTCCGCTTAACACCTAAAAGGAGAGAGAAGAACAAGATTTTCAATGAAGTGAAAATGCTCTTGAAAACTGTCTCCTCAGAAATCGCCTTCTCTCTGTTCCACAAAGCTTTTTTCTTACTAGTCTTTCAAACCAGTACTACTTCATTAGCACTTAGATAAAACCTGAGGCTCTGGTCAGGTTGTCTCCATGACAATGTGCATGCCCAGGCCATTGATGGAATACAGGTGGCATGGAAAGAAGCTTGTCATTTCCATAGTATTCCTGTGCAAAAAGCTACCTTTCTCTCAGAAAGTTTTTAAATGCTATCAAATTCTTAATTACTCTTTGCAGTTATGTCCTTTTCTTGCAGCCAGAGCATAGCACAATCTCCAGCCATCTTGGAGCTGGAACAGCCAATTGTTCTCAATCTGAGGATGATGAGAAATGGGTTCAGCAGGAAGATTCCTGTTCTTCTGATTAAACAATTGAAACCATGTCCAAATATGATTCAATGTCACTTTTTAATTTTGCTTCCCACCATTCCAAAACATCCTCCAAGGGAAAAGAATGAGAGGAAAATGAAGTAAAGGATGATGGCTGGATCAGCAGGGACTTTCAATATCTTTGATGAATAAGGCAGGGAAGTCCCAAGAATTCTTTGAATAGATAGGTCCAAAAGGCATAAAGGAACAACAAATGATATGAATGTAAGCCTGGAAAGTAAGGGGAGTCTGCTTTGTAGCCTGTAGACTGTTATAGTTGCTCAAAAGTCACAAGGGATTATCTATTACTTGTTCAATAGGACACAATTAATTTGTCCAAATCATCTAAAAACAATCTAATTCTATCCTTGATTTCTATTGTTTTCAGATGAGATAAAAATTAAAATTGTCAAAGCTTTTTTTTAAAAAAAATCTTCTTTAACAGGTTAATCATGCTTTCCATGTGGCAGTTTATACAGGAAAAACCCTGTTTATAAACTTCTTTGTCAAAAGGAAAACTATAGAGTAACCCCCTCAGCAGTTTCTGTCATTTCTGAGCCTAGTCACAAACATACACCCACACAAAAAGGGAAATCAAGCTTTCTTTCTTACATGACTGGCACAAATGGAAATGATGCAGCAGAAGGCTACCACCTAAGTCTAGAGTTTTCCCCAAAATTCTTAGGTATGCCCTCTTCCCACGACGCACCATCTACTCAACCTCAAATATTCCAAATTCAGTGCTTTCAACTTTTGTAAAGAAACTGAATCATTCCAATGGAAAAGGTGATCTTTGAGGCTCTCTGGTGTTGACAAATTTTTTTATTATGTTTGTTAAATATGCATAAATGCAAAACTAAGTATAAACTCCTTATGCTTATGGCTTATGTTTAGAGCTTTAATTCTACAAAACAAAGCTAACAATATATACAAACAAAATTATAAAAGAAATAAAATTCAAATTAGCAACATTTAGTGTGAGACACCATGATATTATATTGCAACTAATGTAATATGACAATTTCTTCAGCACAGGTTAGTTATCTTGGTTCAGAACGTTTATGTTCTACAATGACAACAAATGAATCAAATGTTCCAAGATTTTTCCCTACTAAACTATTGTAAAACTTTTGGGTGTGCAATGCACTATGATGTAGTTTGACATTCACCTGACATGAAAGGCATCATGTATTTATTAAACTCACCTTCTATGTTTTTCACTTATATCCTATGGTCAAAATACCACTTAGCTTAAGCACTTCCTTAGACACCAATGCACAGATGTTCTCCATTGGGGAAATTTTGTTCTTCAGGAGACACTGCAACACTGGGAGATATTTTTATTGCCACATCTAGAAGATAGAAGCTAGGAATTCTGATAAATATCCTACAATGCAAAACATAGATAAGAATCATCTGGTCCAAAATGTTGGTAGCTTGTAAATTGAGAAATCTGGTCAAGGTAAATATCAACTGCAAATAATCACATCTTATTTTACTACTTAATTATAAGTGGTTCTCTGGATGACAAGATAATATCTCCTTTTTTCAAAGATTTTTAGTTGAAATTATAAAAAAAATTAAAAATGCATTTTGTATTTTGGAAGAGTATCTGAAATCCATCAGACTTTGAAAATTTAGATCAAGGAACTCTAAAAATAACTATCATTATATATATGTTAGTTTTTGGTGGACACAATATCTTTATTTATTTATTTTTTTAATGTGGTGCTGAGGATCAAACCCAGTGCCTCATGCATGCTAGGAGAGTGCTCTACCGCTGAGCCACAATCCCCGCCCCAACTATCATTTTTTTTTTTTTTAAATTTCTTACACATATTTTTTAAAAGTCTCACCTGGACCTAGAATTTCTGATTCTTGACCTAATTATTTTAAAAATTTACTCCAAAAATGTGCCAGTGTGTATACATTTGTAGATTGACTCCACATTGAATCACCACCAGAAGGCATTTACTAATCACTTCAATGACTAGCATATTCTAAAAAAGAAGCATAAAATTTACACAGAATCCCTACTGTAATATAACCTAAGACCTGGATATGCATTCTCACAAAGGGGTGATGGCATGAGAAAATTTGTTAACTAAAATTATAGATTAGTATAAAACAATATATGGATTAATAATCCTAATACTATCTTCATTCTATCAAAAACAAAAAAGCATTTATTAATGATTACTAGAGCCTAGAAAGGGTAGAGGGAAAGCAGCATGAGAAAGAATGTGTAACCAGTAGAGGGGTGCAATTGGATAGGAAGAATAACTTCTAATGTTCATTAATGCACAGTTGGGTTTTGGTGTTTGACAACATTTAATTATATATTTCAACATAACTACTAGAAATACATGTCAATTAATCTGATCATTACTCATGATATACATGTATTAAAATATCACACTCTAATATGTACAAATGTGTGAGTTAAAATTTTAAAAATAAAATGCACTTATTGAACATCTAATAAGTAGTAGAATCTTTATAAGGTTCTAGCTCAAATCAAGTACAATGTTTTCTCTCCATATAGGGAGAGTTTCAGAGGTTGGGGTTGTAGCTCAGTGGCAGAGTACTTGCCTAGCACTCATGAGGCACTACGTTTGATCTTCAGCACCACATAAATTAATAAAATAAAGGTATTGTATCCATAAAAAAAAAAACACTAGTTTCAAAATAGTTTGCATTTCAGTTCTTTTGCAACATCTACTTAGTTGCCACAAATTTTGAATCATCATTAATATGTTCACTTGTATATTTTCCCTTCCCTAAGAGTCTGCCTAGAATCAAGCATTCTTCATTTTATTCCTGATTGTCCTGGTAACTAACTGTGTTTCTTTAAGCAAGTTATCCATCCTCCCTATAGCCCAGATCTTCATTTGTATAATAGAGATAACAATAATCTTTCTATTAGCCTTTTGAAAGCCAAGTGAGGTAATATGTAGAAAGCATAGAATAATATTTGGCACTTGAAGAGCTCTCAGTGTTTGCTCTAATTATTTCTGTATTTTAGCTGTTATATGAGGAATAATTAAAGGATTACAGAAACAGCAAAAGATTATAAGAACTTTATTTTTAAAGCACAGCTGGATATTTAAATGGACAGAATTATTCTGCCTAGAGTAAACCATTTTCTTAATTCTCTGAACATTATTTCCACTGAAAATGTTCCTATTTCCTATTTTCTGATTCAAGTATTATATTTTCATGAACTTCATCAAATAAACATTTATCTCTTACGTTCCAGACCAGATGCAGTTCAGTGTGGAGATGCAAAGATGAATACAAAGGCTCTGCCTTTGGGAAGTTAATGATCTAAAGGTAAATTGATATTGGCACAGAGCCAAATGACTTTAGTCAAGTGCCTAATTCACAAATTCACCCAAAAATACCTTGGTGACAGTATTTATAGCCACTGACTCTGCAGAGAAAACAAAGAGCAAAGAATTATGCTTTCCATGCTTCTGTGAATCTCTTTATGAAGTAAGATGGTGACTACAGGTTTGAGGAAATAATTTCAAAATTCTCATTTGAGTTTACCATGCATGCATGCGTGCGCATGTGTGTGCACACTCTCTCCTCTCCCTCTCTCTCTCTCTCTCTCTCTCTCTCTCTCTCTCTCTCTCACACACACACACACACACACACACACACACATACACACACATACACACACACACACACACACACACTGGTATACATCTAAAGCATACACAGTGCTTTTCTTTTAACCCATATAATCTTTAATGAATTACTTAGCAAAGGTTCACTTCAAGAAGACTTCCAGTGACACAGATGATGGGAATCAGCCTTAGTACTGGACAGGCAGAACAGAAAACTGAAATTACAAGTGTTGTAATCAGAGCACTCATGCCATTTGCTTGATTCCCCATAGGCTTCTGAAAGAGACTGATCCTAAAAATACACTGTGAATTTACAGCCCTGCCTAGCTTCTGCAACATGCTCAGGCTTTGTTTGCTAAGAGTGTCTAAAGAAGCATGTTGAAGAGGTGAAGGTGATAAAGTAGGACTATGTGCAGCATGTGAGAGTTAGAAGCAGGAGATGCTTAAAAAATGAATTAGGAAAATATCAACAAAAATTAATGTGCCATTATCCTATTATAATAAAATTCCTTGGATGATAGTTCTGCCTGCTGTACTCAAGTCACCATCCTTTGTTTGCCCCTTTTATAATAAGAATGATGAACATAACAATAATAAGGTTATGTTACCCTTGGGAAGAAAGAATAATGAGGTTATCATACAACTGATATATGATTAGTGAGAGTCCATGTCTTAATGCAATTTGTTTCTTTTTCTTTTTTTTAAGTATCTCTAATTGTATACAAAGTATATTCACACCATTCATGTCTTCATAAGTGTACTTAGGGTAATGATGTCCACCTCATTCCACCATCTTTTTTACAACCCTTGCCCCCTCTCTTCTGCTCTCACCCCTTTGCCCTATCTAGAGTTCATCTAATCTTCCCATGCCCCCTCCCTCCCCCACTATGAATCAGCCTCCTTATATCAAAGAAAATATTCAGCATTTGGTTTTTTGGGATTGGCTAACTTCACTTAGTATTATCTTCTCCAACTCCATCCATTTACCTGCAAATGTCATGACTTTTTGTTGAGTAATATTCCATTGTGTATATATACCACATTTTCTTTATCCATTCATCTACTGATGGTCATCCAGGTTGGTTCCACAGTTTAGCTATTGTCAATTGTGCTTCAATAAACATTGATGTGTTTCTGTAAGAGGAAATCGGTTCTAACATCTTTAATCAGTCAATAAGGATGAAGTGTCTGAATCTTACAACCTACTAACAAACTAATCCAGAAAAGTCAATAGAATTTTTTGGGGAAAAAAAGCTGGTCACTTTACACTTTCTGATTTAAAATATATTACAAAGTTAATCAAAACAATATGGTACAGGTTCACTGGAGTTTTGAGATGAGACTAGATTCTCTGCTTTGCCAATTTCCTTTTGGGTTCTTGTATTGCAAATTTTAAGAATAAAATCCATGGACAAGAATGGAGAAGAATAAATTTATTTTAGTGAAAAGAGAGAGAATTCCAGAGAGGCAGTAGGGGCCAGATAGCAGGAAAACATTTTGGTGTGCTAGTTTGAGGGATTATATAATTTGGGGATATGAGCATTGATCAAAATCTATATTAAACAGGCATCAAAGAAGTATCAAGGCTACTGGTTGTATCCTTTAGCCTGAGTTTGTTCTTCCTATAAATCCCATCTGAGTTCACGCCCACCTTCAATTTTCCCACCTCTCTTGGGCAAAGATGTTGGTTGGCGTGTTCATACAGGTGACCCTTATGCCCTTTTACATTTGAAATAGGCCTAAATGCTGCCCATTAATATTTCTAACAGTTACCTCCTGGTGTGGGCTCTGCCTTTGAATAAGACCAATTGCCTGACCGTTTTCTGTTATTATTTACTGGTCTTAAAGAACATAGACTAATGAGGCATATGAAGGGTCCAGATATAAACCCATATCTATACATCATCAGATCTTACACAAAGGTGCCAAGAAAACATGTTGGGTAAAGGATAGTCTCTTCAATAAATGCCGCCACATCCAAGTGTATGAAATTGGATTGAATAGAGATTTCTCCAGAGAAGACATACAAATGGCCATCAGGTAAATGAAAAGATGTTCAACATTGATGATCATCAGGGAAAAGCAAATTGAAATCTCAATTTAAATAATAGCCACTCCTGTAAGGGTAGCTACTATTTGAAAACAAAAGCAAGCAAGCAAGTGAACAGATAACAAAGATTGACAAGGATATGGAGAAAAAGAACCTTTTATACTCCTGATGAAAATGTAAAATGGTGTAGCCACTAGAAAACAATATGAAGTTTCTTCAAATGGTAATACCATAGATCCATCAATCTCATCTCTGGGCATATACCCAAAAGAAACGAGATATATATATATCTCAAATTCACTGCAGCATTGTTCATAACAGCCAAGAGATGAAAACAACTCAAATATCTATCAACAATGAGTAGATAAAGAATGTATTATTTATACATACAACAGAATATTATTTATTCTAAAAGAGGCAGATGCAAACTTAAATAAGTCAATCACAAAAACACAAATACCCCATAATTCCTCTTATATGAGATATCTAACATAATTAAAAGTATAGAAATCATGGGCATAGAAAAGACAGTATAATGAATTGTACATATCTTTCTTATGTTCATACATGAATATGTGCTCAGTGAAACTCCACATTATGTGCAACTGAAAGAATGGTGTCCTAATTAGAATAAGTTAAGCTCTATGTATGTATAATATGTCAAAATACTCTCTAATACTATCATTTATATCTAAAAATAACAAATAAAAATAAACAAACAAATGTTTTGCTACAGATCACCTAAAAAAATAAAAGTATAGAAATCAGCTGGGTGTAATGGCTCACACCTGTCATTCCAGCAACTCAGGAGGCTGAAGCATGAGGATCTCAAGTTCAAAGTCAGCCTCAGCAACTTAGTGAGGCCCTAAGCAGTTCAGTGAGAACTTATCTCAAAATAAAAGGTAAGAAAAGGACTGGGGATGTGGTTCAGTGGTTAAGCACTCTTGTGTTCAATTTGCAGTACAAAAAAAAGTATAGAAATAGACAACAGAATGATGATTACAAGGAGATGAGAGAGTGAGATGAAGAATTATTGTTCAATGGCCGTAAAGTTATAGTGAGACAAGATGAGTATGTTCCAGAGATCTACTGTACAACATAGTACCTATAATTTACTACATGGTATTGTACACTTAAAAATTACTTAAAAAGTAGACCATCTGTTAGGCTCTTAGCTCCAAAAAGGTCAGGAGGAGGCAGAGGAAACTTGGAAGTGATTGATGTATCTGTTTTGGGGGTTGCAGTAAAATGTTCCCATATGTATGTCAAAACTCAGCCATTTATATACAGTAACTGAGATTGGAATTTTGAATAAAGAGAGAAAATTACTGAATCTTAAAGGAAACACCCACAAGCCATTAAGATGTGGAAAGCACAATTGTAAATGCTAAGCAATATACCCTTGGCCCATGCCCTTGTAAAATGAGGGAAATATGCAAACACAGGAAAAACTGGCACAAAACTGTGCACCTCCCCACTGGACCCATCTGCCCTGATACAGCCTTTCTACAAATATTGCCCCCCCCCAGTCCAAGTCAGGGCTGCTTTTCACTCTTGAGATAGCCCCTTTTATCCCTTGAATGTTTATCCACCTTCCTAAATAAACTTCTGTCTTTGCCTTTGCCTGATTTGTGCTAAAATTCTTTTGCATCATGTGTACCAAGAACCCTGCTGAATTGAGTTCTCCTTCTCCTCTGGGAACTCCATGGACCCTTCTCTGGAGACACCTCTTTTCCCATGACATAATTATGTACTGTCTTTTGTATACCATTTATACCTTAATAAAGCTGAGATGGAGGTAATTATTCTGCCATAGTTTCACAGGTACTAGGAAAAAAAAATGATACTACTGAGTTAGAGACAAAGGACTTTTACTTTTTTTTTTACACACAGCATTGCAATAGTCAGAGTGCCATAATTTTTACACAAGTTCTCTGAACACAAATTGTCATGGGTCATTGTAAAGAAGGCCAAGTAAAATCTGTAGAGTATATAACAGAAAGGGAACTGTGAAAGTAGGAAACCAAATCTTTTATAATGAATCTTAAGGGAAACACCATTTTATTTATTATATTGAACATTTTATTATGTATTAGATAGAGATTTAATTTATTATATTGAACAGTAAACTAATCTTCTCTTTGCTCTGGAGGGAAATACTATCTTCCAAGACTGTTTGCTAAGGCTATCACAAACCTCCTTAAAAAGACTGAGATATAGGTAACAATGCTCATAAAGCATGCAAAACATGAGAAACCCTTGGAAAATTGTTAAATTATTTATTGATATCATAATCACTTAAATATCTCCTAACTGTGAAGTAGCATACAACATCTTTAAGGTTTAGAAAAAGCTTTACTTGTATGTACTACACAATATATAACAAAATTAATATAGCTAGTTTCTGAGGTAAAGAAACTTAAATGGCTGTAGAAGTAGAAATTTAAAAAAAAATGTGAAGCATCTGTGTCATCCTTAAAGAAAATGGGAAGAATAAAGTACCTCCCTGAATGCCCCTTTTTATTCCCAAAAACCTAGTCAAGTTCGGGAAGAATGAAAGAAAGTCTGGGCTGGAAAATATGAATATAAAACATCTTGGAGGACATTGGCTTTCTCTCATATGAGCTGGGAATTAAGGCAGGTAAGTGCTATGAAGAAAGTTGCTTTCTTGTGTGCATTCCAATGCACACAAGATGCTGTCAAAAGGAACTGGGATGCTGGTCATAAAAAAAGAACACACAACTAAGCAAATGAATGAAATCACTGCTTCCAAAAGCTAACTTATAAAGCCCCTTTTCCTGTGGTAACTGCTGCAGATCACAGCATCATGGAGAGGGCAGTGCTCATGCAGGTAGAACTCTTGAACAAAGTGTCCAAAGTTAGGAAGCATTGCTTTCTGACTGGGTACAGAAGCACTATGTGGAACAGAGGTACCCATAACCAGTCCCCACAACTGGCCCTCCCCACTATCATAAGCTCAATACATTTTTGTATCAAATCCCACATCTGCAGGTCTTCTTTGGTCTCTAGCCACCTATCTCACTTCCCTGACACAACTGAATTGTGAGCATCACAGCATCAAAACCTCAAATGCACTAAGAAATGAGTACAGGTTGTGTTCTTTGGGGTTGATTCAACCACTGGCCCATGTTGATTCTCATTCTATCATTAATCAACATCAAGAAAAACATCAAAAGATTTTTCTGGGCTTTTTTCAGTAGATATTATTTTGGCTTCTTTATTACAGGGATGTAAGTACTCAATGCAGTGTTGTTGAGTAAAATAGAACTTAAAAGCTGCTCTGTCAATATTTATATGATCAAGTTGTTATACCTTTCAGTGACTTAAGACATTTAATAAAAATGCTATTTTTCACCTGGATTGATAGTGGCGCTATTGAGGTAGGTTTCATAAACATCAGCTAAATGAGAGAAACACAGTAATACTGAGTAGAGGCTGCATCAATCCAAAGATAAGAAATTTAGTCTCTGCCCTTCAAAAATGGACTTTATATCAGGAGACTGGAAAGAATATAACAAGTATGCATAAACCTTTTTATCAGAAAAAGAGAATTAGGGTAAGAGATAAATTTTATATGAGACATCAATTTCATTCTAAATATAGAAAGCTAAATTAGTAAATTTCTGATCTATAGACTATTTGTTACAGATTGAGTTTCTGCTTCACTATGGCTGGCTGCATACAAAAATTAACTTGTATATCCTAAAAACTCACTGAATTAGCAGGTGAAATATAAAACTAAGAATATGTAACAAGGAACTTATTGCATCAAAATATTCAGAATATAATTTTGACATATTAGTGTTCTTTGCAAGAAAAACTCCTACTTGGAAAATTCTAGCTATTTCTATTCAACCAGCACAAGTAAAAACTCACCTTAAATTAGAAAAAAAAATGGCTATGAGAAACATTAAAGTACATGAAAAAAATTCAGAAATTTCTCTTCAGCTAATCTTTTTTAAATTTGTTTGTTTGTTTGTTTACAATGAGTTAGGAATTTCAGGGAATCCAAAGACAAAGAGGAGAAAATCCAGAAGAATTTACACCATGCCTTTATTTCCTTCCCAAGACAATGTCCTGTAGCATCATCCATCTTTCTTCCCAAGTCGTGAGTTCTCAACCAGAGTTAACCAGGACCCTCCATTCACCTGGGTTGTAGAGAAAACAGGGAGGTCATAAGGGTAGCACAATCCAATCTAGGAATTAAAAGTCAAGCTTGGTAGCTGCTTTAAAAGCAGAAAATATTTCCAAACATTTTTATTATTTCCCTGGGTAGAGATATATGATGTTGATGATAATTCAATCACAACACTCTCAAATAATTTTAGACAGGTTCAAGGGTCTTACCCCATTTAGAGCACTGAGAAGGTAAAGAACATCTCAGTTCTCTGAAAAAAAACCTTAAGCAGCAAACAAATATAATATCTACACAAATATACCTCAGAGACACTTTGTAAACATTACATGCTACATCTCCTTTTATATATATGTTTTACAATCTCATCTTTGGAAAGATACTCCTATGATTTGGATGTGGCCTGTCCCTGGAAATATTCATGTTGAAATTTAATATAGTGTTATTGAGAGGTGGTAGATCCTTTAAGAGGTATTGGGTCATGGGGGTTCAGTCTTTATGAAGACTACAGGACTGCTGTAGGTCCCACGAGTGAGCTGTTATCATGAGGTGGGTTGTTAAAAAGTGTCTAGACCTTTTTTCCCCTCCTCTCTTCTGTACATACCTGTTGCCACTCTGCCATGAGTCTCTCACCAGAAGTCAAGCAGATACTAGAGCCATGCTCTTGTATTTCAAAAACTATAATCCAAAGCAAATCTCTTTTTGTTATAAATTACCCAGTCCCAATAATTCTGTTATAGCAATATAAAAAAAACAGTAAGAGATAGACACCAAACTTTACCCAGAAAAACTAGTTTAGTAAATCCATTTGTTTCCCAAGAGAAAGATAAAATAGTATGTCATCTTATTAAAGAACTCACAGTATTTTCTGACGGTCTCCTATAGTGCTAGGACCATTATCAATATTTTCAAAACACTAGTTCACTAAAGAACACAGTAAGGAAGAATACATTTTCACTCTTATTTCAGCTGCCCAGATCAGACCACATTGTCTCACGATTACAAAATGTCAACAGTCCCATGACTAGTCTGATGGACTTCAATTAACCATTACATGGCATTCATCTTCCAGTTGTCAATATTTTATTTCTAAAATTGCAGCTCTAAAAATATCATACACCCACTTAGATTGTCTTGTTGATTCCCATTTCCCATTCATTTAGATGACCTAGGTTTGGCCCACCTTTCCAGCTACATTCTTCTTAACTCTCCATCAAGTGCATCAAGTTAAACTCCTTATCCATCCCTGGAAAAAAAAAAAAATTCATTCACTTCCAAGTTTCTGTGCCAAAGATAATTTATCCAGTCATGTAATTTTGAGATACAAAATAATACTAGAAAGTAAGCACAAGCAAGTCTGATGCTAGGATACCTCCAGGGCTACAAAACGGTGAAACTGAAATACCAGAAGGCACTAAGGGTGAGAGAACATGGTGTCATGTTTAGAAGAGTCTAGGTTAAATATGGAAACAGGATCCAGAAATGGCAGGAAGACCAGAATAGTAAGGAACAGAGCAACCAATGTCTTAATTGAGGGAAAAGAGTAACTTCTGTTAGCAGAAATTGAATTTTCAAAATTTAGGATCAAAGAACTGAGAACTTTGAAGCTGGGCTATTCTAGTTGATAAGCTTCAAATATCAAGTGGAAATTGCTAAAAATGAATAGATTCCTAAGGTATTTTAATGGATGAAGGTCAAACGGACAGAGTCTAGGGTTTTAAAATGATCATAAAAATCAAATGAGCCAGGTGCAGCCAGTAAAACGCTATTATCTTTCCTGACCAAGGAGGGGCTCTTGGAGAAGGCGAAGAGAATGACATTGAAAAGGTGAGACAACCACAGATCTTGAAGACAAGGCCCTCTCAGCTCAGTGAAAAAACTTACACCTGACACCAAACTGGATTACATCTAATTTAAATCCTTGAAATAAAGTATAGCTAAAGAGAACTGCATTTAAAAACAATTCCCCTCGAAAAATAGCCATGAAGTTGATTTGTATTTTTTTATAGTTGATTATATTTTTAAGCATACAGTTACTGCAAATAAATATCTCCAGGACCAAATACACAAGATAAAGAGAGTTTAAACTCAGTAATAACCACATGAAATGCTCCCAACTGAAAAGATTGCTCATGATCCAAGTTAAGATAACTAAGCATTTAATTTTTGGCAAAATTTAAACTGTGACAATAGAAATAGCTTGGTATACTTCAAAAGAAACAAGGATGAGAATCCAGCCCCTGCTGTTTGAGTCAAATTTTTCTTCAGAATCTTTATTAACAGAAGAAGCACTGTTGACACTCAGCACTATTTCATGCTATGTTGTGCTCACCCACAGAGACAGGAGTAGATTTTTATTAGAGGTATATTAGATAAACTGGAAATATTCTAGGCTGTCTGTCAAAGAAAAGAAATGTGTCATAAATCATTACATTACCAAAAAGAAAAATGTTATTTCAGTAGACACCTTAAAAATGGCTGTAACTTTAAAATCAACATTAAAGTCTGCATGGGATAATGAGATTTTATTTCTACAGTTGCCAATCTATATCTTAAAAACTAAATAATAAAATCTAAATTAGAGAGGGTATTAACTAGGCAAAGGAATTTAGATATAGCTATGTATCTTTAAATTCAGAAACAGTATTTAAGTAATTGGTCAAAGTTTTATGTTATTCCCCATTTATTGAGACATTGTGGATTGTTGAATATGTTAATGAAAATTGGAAATTATCAATAGTAACAAAGATGTTAATGAAAATGGGAAATTATCAACAATAACACCCCTTTCAAGTTCAGCTTTCTCAAAAAGTGAAAGGCAGCAGAAAATAATTGCCTTATTGAACAGCCCACTGACAATGTAAGAAATGAGATAATAACCATGTAATCAATTTCATACCTTAGGAATGGGGAGAGGTTACAAAACGGGTACTGAGTTATAGGTTTCAGTGTTCTGTTGCCAGTAGGGTGACTGTACTTAGTAATGATATGTTGTATATTTTAAAATAGCTAGAAAAGAGGATTTTGAATACTCTAGTCACAGAAAAATGACAAATGTTAGAGGCAATGATTAGACTAACTACTCAAACTTAATCACCACACATTGTATACATGTTATTGAAGCATCACATTGTATTCCACAAATACATACCACCATTAAATATCAATTTAAAATAAACAATACATTTTTTTTAATCTGGGTTTTTTTCCTAGAATATGGTAACAACATAAGTGATAGCCTAGTGTTAGAAAATATGCTGTTTCTGTTTACTATCACATATTAATTAATAAATTACCAAATTATGAGACTGATCATGTCATTTGCCCATTAATAAGTAGACTATTTGAGGTATTATAAACTTAGAATATATTAAATTATGCAAATAAAGAAACATTGACTTGGTGTTTTTATTTCCCTTTGCTGACCTGCTTTATATTTGTACTTTAAGTGATGGAGTGATTATCCTAAATGATTAAGGTCCCCTTGGTGCATTTAGGAATTAAGAGCTTTATCTCATTAATAATTCACAATCACCATAGATATGAGAAATGAGACATGAGTTCTAGTATCAAAGGGCATCACAATCAAAAGAAGTGGCTCCAGTACTTAGAACCTATGAAATTTAGAGCAAGTGTCTTAACCTCTCTGTACCTTTGCCACTTGCTTCATAAAACGTACCTCCTTCAGTGGTTGCAAACAACCAATGAGACAACACTTTCTCACACTTCCTGACTTTAAAAGCAATGCTCAATAAATGGCAGTTTGCATTACTACTAATATATCAAACAAATAGATGAGAAGGCAGGCAGAAAAGGAGATAAAGTCCAATGAGTCATGGATAAAAGTAGCAAGTGCTGCAGAAATCCCCAGAAAGGGGCAATCAGGAGCAAGGCCATGCTATTTGAGATGCTGCTGCTGTGTGATTCACTGGCAGAAGAAAACTCCAAAGAGACAAGGGGCCATACTAGGTAGGATGGAAGCTAAGGTCCCAGGGCTCATACATAACAATATGTTTGGCAGCCACCTCAATGTGGTCAGAGGAGGCTCTTGGAGAAGACTTGGGAACCTGAAATTGAAACATAACGTAGAAATAGGGGAAGGCTAAAAATGTCAGAATTTGGATATGTTAAACCAATAAGAAATGAAGGGAAAAAAAATGAAAGAAAGCTTCCCAAATGCAGAATTCTTATGAAGTGTATTTATGTTCATTGCTGTTAATACAAATTGCCAACAATTACTCCCTGAATTTTATCATATTGGATATTTAGTAAAAAGTCAAAATTATATGATGAAGTTAATTCTTCCTGGCTCTTAATATAGCAATTATTACAGCCCACAAAGTATAACGCACTGTAGTTACTCAACACAGGCTCACAAAATTTTAAAGAATTTGGGTTATTGACCATAATGGAAAACAAAAATGTAAAATAAATTATCACCTTATAATCTCAGTCATCATGTTGTCCAAAAGTTTCACCTTTTCTGACTCTAGCAACAAATAAAGAGAGAAAAATTCAATGATTAAATTTCATCTCCTCTTTCTTCTTCTACTGGGCATGTTAATGACCAGAGGAATTGTAATATACAAGACTGATGGGGCAAAGGTGAAGTCAGTAAGTGAGAAATAAATCAAGTCACAAAAGTGAATTATAATTCCCTAATTTATGTAAGTTGATCATGTACTATTATAAATAATTATCTTTCAGAAGCATTTCAACAATGAAAATAATTTTCATACAGTTACCATTTCCAAAGTCCTAAAGGGCTCACACCCTAATTGCCCCTAATTACACTTGTTACTGCCAAAACTAAGGTATGTACAACATGGGCTAGGATCTTCTTTTAATGTCAAGGATATGTTTGGAACAAAACGTCCATCCAATATTAGATACTCTTGGGTGGCAACAAGAAGGAAGTGAATAGTTGCAAAGGTACAGAAGCTAGACTGGCTCAAGGCCCAACTCCACCACCAACTAACTTTGATCCCAGACAGAGTTCTTTAACCACTTTGTACCTGAATTTCTCATCCTTAAAAGGCGGATAATTGTAGTATCTTCCTTCCTATAATGTGTACATGAGTTCACACATAAAACATTTGAAAGAGTGTCAAGAACATGTTAAAGTCAACAAAAGTCTGATTATAATTAGCTGTGTATATAAACAGTAAAGGATATCCGGAGCAGGATTACTTCTGTATATGATAAGTTGTGGGAGTCAAGGAAAGGTTTCAAAGCAGAAATAATGGGCTTGAAGCCTTGTTAAAGGCAATGCCTGCAGAAAAAAAAAAAAAAAAGAAGAAGAAGAAGAAGAAGACCAAGGGACAAATAAGACCAAGATCAGTTTAGAGAGGAAGAGGAGAATAAACAAAACCAATGAACCAATGAAGAGGAACATACCTAACTTCCAGAAGTGGTGGAAAGTGAAAGCAGAAATGTGGAGTTTGAGATATAGATTGCAAGTACATAAAAATTCATCAAACTTCAGAAATTGGAGATGTTGTAGGTTTTTAAGCTTGAAAGGGATTTAACTATACCTAAAATTTAGAAAGAATTTGGGCAGCACTATTAAGGCCGCTTGAGTTCAACAATGACAACCAGATTTATCAAAAGCTACCACTGCTAGTTTTTGAAGTACTAAGATGTACCAGGCACTGTGCTGTGAACTTTATCAACATCATTTCTAATATTTATGACAATCATGTAAAATAACTATTTGTCATTTTTAGATTGAATTGAAATCAATAAGCCTACATAGACTATCCAAGCAGTATAGTTAGTATAGCTAGGTCTGTGGGTGTCAAAGCCCTTCTTCTTGCTGCAATCGCCTCTCCTCACTTTATTGTATGACATGAATCTAAGGCATCAGTCAACAATCACGATCTGTACAGGTGTGTCAACAGTATAGATGAAGAAAGATGTTTGCATCCAACACATTTAGGGTCTGGGATTTGGAGATGTTTGATGATGGACTACGTGAAAAAGGAAGATATTTAAAATAATTTTAGTGTTCCTGGCATGAATAACAAGTTTTTGGGAAAAGAAAAGCATTTAATAAGAAATATAATGGAGTTGAAGATTTGCTTGAAGTATCTGTTTTACATTAATTTGGGAAGATGCAGTTGACAGGTAGGAATGGAGCTTGGAGCTTAGTGGAGAGGTGAGCCTACAGAAAGATTTATGCAATATAAAGCAGTGGGCAATATCTGAGAATAAAGATAAGTTTGCACAGGGTAATATGTGAAAGAATAGGAGAAAGAAAAAGAAGAGTTTTTGTGCAAGATACTAAAATAAGGTTTTACTACTTGGAAAACCAGAAACTTTAATCCTTGTAACGGTAACTCAGGTGTACCAAACTAGAAAACTGTCATAACATCTGTTAATGACAGATATTTTTCAGTTCTTGTCTGTATTTTGATAAGTCAAATGCACTAAAAACGTACACAGTATTGTCTTGAAAATTTATGAACTCTTTTTAATATAATGAATTTACCATAAAAATAACTCTACAGGAAAAAAAGCAAAAATTACAATATTATCCATAGATAAACAATTGCTCATACAAAATAAGAGCTTTGCAAAATTATTGGTAAAGTTGGAATGCAGACTCAGTTTTCCTGATTTGCACTCCAGAAATTATTTGGTAGAGTGACTGCATCTGTTGATACAAAGCGCATCTGTCCCTCCTTGGGACTGAAATGAAACCAAATTGTTTACACTGTTGTCTTAATAGCTCTAAAATTATAATTGCTATTTAATCACTACTAAATTGGACTTGGCCTTGATTTCTTGGCAATTGTTTTTATTTCATTAGTAATATAGTAAATTTCTTTTCTTCCTCCATCTTCTGCCAAACATTTCATCCTATAATGACAATACACAAAATACCATTTTTATAGAATTGTGACCATAATTTAAAGCAAATAATATTATAATTTATTTCTTTTCACTTAAAGATAATATTGTCATTTAGCATCATAAAAATGCAATACTAAATAACAAGTGTGATCCTGGTGAATATCATTTTCCAAGCACAAATTTCTTTTTGAATGGCAAATCAACTTCACTAATATATGTAACATGAAAATTTTGAAACTAAAATACATCTCACATTTGTGTTTAAATTATATCAGATTTCTCATTTACAAACATATTATGTTGATACCAGTTTCCTTAGAAATCAAATTCTTTTACACCCTATGAGGAGAAAGCATTTCAGTATTGAAAACCAGAAATGTTGAAAAATAGAAATTGTGGTTTGATTGTGCTCTTTTGATACCTATTCAGGAATAATGAATGAATGATACATGCATATTAACAAGTAATTTGTGTAAAATTAAGAAGTATTTTAACATTAAACATTAGACATTAAATCCTAAAAGCTGAACTATAACCTTAACTGAATCACTCCAACTTCTAGGCCTCAGTATTATCAACTATAAGATGAATTATTTCTCAAAACAATTTTGAAGTCCCTTAATTTCATGTATTTTAATACGAAGTAGGAGTATCAAGAAGAATATCAAGGGGATAGAACTGGAGAAGATTTAGACCAAATTCCCAGGAGTACTCAAGACCACTCCCAAATGAACATACCAATGACATAAGAACAGTGGGCACTATGTATGCAAGCTCAATACCAACCTCACAGCCCACCCCCACCACAGGTTGCTACCCACAACCTTCTCTGATGTAGACATTCCTAAATTTCACTGGTCACTTTCTTTATTCTTTAACACTAATTGGTTTTTAACATGTCATCACAGGGCTTGTGCCAAGATTAGTATCTGCCAATCAATGAGCATTATAAGGCACACCTTCTTAATTAGAAAAGGCAAGGATCTTTTTTATTCTATAATTCAAGACAACTGAAATAAATGTTAAGATGTTTTTTCTACTATGCCCAATTTAATTTTTATCATTCATTATTCAAAGACTCATTCCATAGTGTGGTCTAATGTTTTATTGTTTCCCAAGAGGACACAGGAGTTCTGCTAATAATGTCTTCTTTTCAAGGTCATTGACATATGCAACAGAAGCACTTGGGAGAAAATTCTGTGTTTGATTTAAGAGGCAGAAGTTGAATTAAAATAAACATATTGAGAAGCACTAGATGCTAAATTATTCGTGCAGGTTCTGTAACTTGAAAACTTGAATTCACTAGTGCCCAGGGCACTGATATGTTAAAGTTTTAATATAAAAAGTTCTGCTCATGACTTTGCCCTAATGACATCGTGTCACTCATGTGCCAAAAAGGGCCATATGGAAAAGCACACTAGGGCATGGGCAATAAGTAATTAACTATACCTCACTTAAAATCTTCATCATACAAGCCACAAACTCTGCTTCCCAGTGACATTAACTTACTTAAAATGAATAATGCATGGCAAGGAATGAGTCCCTCACGTTCAAAAACGGGATTTGACTCTGTTTTAGTGCATTGCGCAGACAAGGCAAGGGCAATTCTCATTAAAAAGTTGAGCAAAAAGTCATACACTTGTGAGACACAAAATAATTACACATCCTCCCCAAAGACAAAGAACATTAATAATGTTACCTCACTCATACCTCAAGGATCAGGACTAAAGGAAGTGATTACAGCATATAGCAATTGTCTCCAAATGTTCCTGCAAGAGATCTGATTAAATTTTTATGATATGCTGAGATACTCTTTCTTTCATATATTTTGAAAAGACAATAAGTATAAAACAAATGTATGGGGAGATGAAGACAAAGAGAAGGAGTAATTTTTAATCCTTTTCTAGGTAAATTATTTCATTGCATTATTAAACATCTAATATGTTTACCTCATCATTAAACATCTACTGCATTTATTAAATGTATGCTTTTAATGGGTAACTATTAAAATAAAAATGAATACTATCACCTTCCATATACTAAACTGAACACTATATTAAAATTTTAAGTATATATTAGACAATATTTAAAGAATTCGGTAATGAGTATATTCTACAATGCTTGCTTTCATGTTTAATATATCTAAACAGTGGACAAAAGTTGATAAAAGTTAATTCTATCACTATATGATCAATTACTCAGTAGTTAAAACAGATCACATAAAAAAGTAATCCTTCATCATAACTTCATATTTTTTTCATAATACTTAGGTTTTGAATAATATTTAAACATAAAAGCATGCCATGAAAAATAATAAAAATAAATGATCCATGAGATTATGTCTTCCAAAAATATTCAGATATTATTATAATGAAAATATTTTAAATGGTCCTTTTGTAGTTTTTAAAAATGAACCCCAGGATATACAAAGAACTCAAAAAACTTAACACCAAAAAAGCAAATAACCCAAATAATAAGTGGGTAAATGAACTAAACAGACACTTCTGAAAAGAAGAAATACTAGCATAGTATTCCACCCCTGTAATCCCAGCGGCTGGAAAGGCTGAGGGAGAAGGATCACAAGTTCAAACACAGCCTCAGCAACTTGGCAAGACCCTGACTCTAAATAAAATACTTCTTTTTTTAAAAAAGGACTGGGAATATGGCTCAGTGCTTAAGTGCTTCTGGGTACAAAAAAAGAAGAAGAAATAAAGGAAGGAATAAATACAAATGGTCAACAAATGTAAGAAAAATGTTCAATATCTTTATCAATTAGAGAATGCAAATCAAGACTACACTGAGATTTTATCTCACTCCAGTCCCAGTGGCACAATCAAGAATACAAATAATAGCTGAGTGTGGTGGCACATACCTGTCATTCCAGAAATTCAGGAGGCTGAGACAAGTGATCACAAGTTTGAGGTCAGCCTCAGCAACATAGCAAGGCCCTAGGCCACTTAACAAGATCCTGTCTCAAAAATAAAAAATAAAACTGGGCTAGGATGTAGTTCAGTGGGTAAAGTGCCCCCAAATTCAATCCTCAGTGTGTGTGTGTGTGTGTGTGTGTGTGTACACAAACACTAATAAATGCTGCAGAGGATGTTAGGGAAAAGGAACACTTATGCACTGTGGGATTGCAAATTAGTTCAACCACTAAGGAAATCAGTGTGGAGTTTTTCAAAAGACTAAGAATGGAACTATCCTATGACCCAGTTATACCACTCATGAGTATTTATTCTAAAGAATTAATATCAGAAAAATGTATGGATACATGCAGACCCACATTTATAGCAAAAGAATTCACATAGTCAATTTATGACACCAGCCTAGGCATCCATCAATGGATTAATGGATAAAATGTGATATAATACACAATGAAGGTCTATTTTGTAATAAAGAAGAATGAAATTTTGTTATTTGCAGGAAAATGGATAGAATTTGAGAGTATTATATTAAACAAAATAAGCCAAACTCAGAAAGTCAAGGGTTGTTTTTTCTCTCATATATGAAAGCTGGAGAGGAAAAGGGGGTGGGGGCAAGGTGGGTAGGAGCTCTTGTGAAAATAGAAGAGAGACCAGTAAAGAAAAGAAACCAGGGGAAGGAAAAAGGAAAGAAAAAGGAAAAATATTGGGGGAAAATATTGATCAAATCATTTTGCTATATCATGGGCATATATTAATATGTAACAACAAATCCTACATTTTGTATAATTATACCGCAACAATGGCCACATCTTTTTTATTTTTTTAAGTTATAGATGGACACAATACTTTATTTTATTTATTTATTTTATGTGGTGCTGAGGCTTGAACTCAGTGTCTCACATGTGCTAGGCAAGCACGCTACCACTGAGTCACAACCCCAGCCTCAAAGGCCACATTTTTAAAGACATCACATTTGATTTTCATTAAAAATATTTTTAAACAGGGAGGAAGGACACTAACTTAAATAAATACATAGAATAGAGATTAAAAAGTTTTTTTTAGTGAGAAGAGATTATTAGTGCTACACAGTGCCTAAGTTAGGTATATTTATGTATTTGTGTTTCTGCATATTACATGTTTTAAATCTAGATTTAAATTAAATCGCTTTTTGTTTCCTTTTCCAATACAGAAAACAAAGGGAAAGATTTACTAGACCAAATTTAGAAAAATCATTTTGAAGCATGCTGCTGTACATAAACAGCAGGTCAGGGGATTGATATTCACCAAAATCACCTAGCAATCTCTTGTCCTCATGTATGAAGTAAACTCAATCCAGTTGTGCGGACTACTCTCAGCCTCATACCAACCAATGCTTGAAGGACAGTTCAAGTCAGGCTACAGATTAATAGTAAATATAGACAGTGGTTTTGTTACTTTTTTTTTTTCTGGTACCAGGGATTGAACCCACTTAACCACTGAGCCACATCCTAGCCCTTTTTTGTATGGATACAGATTAATAGTAAATATAGACAAAATGAATTCATTGTATTGTTTTGTCCTGGAGAATAAGGAGCACAGGATATGAGAATACAAAGAGGGAACCCAGATACTTGAAGCGTATAAAAAGACAAAAGTTTATTTGTGCTACATAGCATTTGTATAAGTAGCTGTTAATTCTCCATCATGAAAAACTACCTTTAGAAATCTAATATTTACCTAAATAGTTGTTACTTAGCTTAAAAAGCAAAACAAAAAGAATAATTGAACTCTTATATTACCAGGTATTTTATTAAGTACAAAAATATTAAAACATCTGTAAGACAACTCAAGTACAAGTATATGAAAGTAAACATTGGTCAGTCATAAGAAAGAGATACAGGAAATGTATAAGCTCCCAGAATCTGGGAGCTAAGCAATTTCAGTATTAAATTGGATCAGTAATATATCTGAAAACATCTCGCTCACGTAACCTAAGTTGTATAGATGGCTGTAGAAGTGCTAAAATATTTATCTCTCTCTAGAGATGGCTGGACTTCAGGTAAAGAGACTCTTTTCTGTACAAAAAGTATATGAGATATATGCTTATAAAGCTAAAACATCAGATAAAACCAGTCTGTGGGTGATCAGCAAGGAGTTAATTTATCAAACTTCAATGACTACGACTTCTACAGGGAGCTGGTTACAAGGATAGTTTTCTGGGACTTACCCCCCGAGATTCTGATTCAGTTGGTGTTTGTCGGATTGGATCCAGGAATTTGCTTTTAATAAGTGACCAAACCATTAGGCGTGGTGGGGCAAACCTGTAATCCCAGCAACTTGGGAGGCTGACACAGGAGGATTGTGAGTTCAAAGTCAGTCTCAGCAATGTAGTGAGGGTCTCAGCAACTCAGTGAGACTCTGTCTTTAAATAAAATACAAAAAAAGGGCTAGGGATGTGGCTCGGTGGTTAAGTGGGTTCAATCCCTGGTATCAGGAAAAAAAAAAAAAAAAAGTAACCAAACCACTGCTGGGACATGAGGCAATTTTGAGGAGCACTTAAATAAAAGGCAAAAGCCCAAACTTAAGTGATTCCTACAAAATTAATCTATTTAAATTCTTTCCTTAATTGCTTAGATTAAAAATAGCTGAAAGACATTAAATACAAGAAATTTTTGAGAGAAGCATGATAATCTATCCAGTGTTTACTCTCACAAAAATAAGTTTCTGAGAGCCTTTATGCTGTTTTGGTTTCTCTCTCCTCTTGTGTGTACAAACACACACACACACACACACACACACACACACATGACTTATTGTCCCATTTAAAAGTAAAGCAAAGAATAAACCTTCACAATTCTTGGTATAGGGCTTTGTAAAGTAAGTAGTACTATTTGAGCAGTTTTCATTCTATTAATGTCAACTGAAAAGGCCCAGAAAATATAAAATGTAAAAATATGCATTGGAAGCCAAGTGTAGTCACCAAACTCCAAAATGTTTGAAGAGCCATTACCATGTAGTGAGAAGGTAAAAACAGACTTCATGCCAACAAATGAAAAATTTAGATGAAATGACTAACTTTAGAGACACAGAATTCATACAGATTGACAAGAAAAAATAGAAAATTTGATTTATTCTATATATGTAAAATAATTATATCTATAAAATTATTAAATATACAATTAAATACTTTTCTACAAAGAAAATTTAGGCACAAATTTTTTTACCAATGACTTCTGATAAAACACTGAAGAAGAAATTATGTAAATCTTATACAGTCACTTTCAGAGCAACTCAGACTACTTGAGTTTACAACATTGCCATAACTTTTATAGCAATCATTGAGAGCCATGTCAAGAAAAGAATTACACAAATCTTTCACAAGAACACAGGTACACACATCTTAAGCAGTATATTAGTGACTGAATTCAGCAAGATATTAAAGAAGAAAGAGTAGGAGGAGGAGGAGAAATAATCATGACAATGTTGGGTTTCTTTATGGAATACAAGGTTATTTTGACATTTGAAAAACATTATATAACATTAATATTCTAGAAAGAAAAAAATTATATAATCTTCCCAATTCAATACACATGCCTCCCCAAGACTAATCAAATTAAGAGGAGGGAGGTCATTACTAATACAAAAAGGAGAATATTTTTTAAAAACACATACATTTTACTTGAAAGAATAATATTAAAAACTTTCCCCCATGAAATTGAGATCATGATTATAGCTCTGTTTAGATTATATTGAAGGTTCCAGTGTGCAATAACATAGTAAAAACAAATAGTTGGAAGAAAACAGTAGTTATTCAAAGAGATCCATAAGTATAAAATGAAAAAGAAATACAAATGGTGTTACATTCTACTCAATTTTTCCCAAGAAGTTCTTTTTCCACTCTCATGCACCTAAAATTGTATTGTTTTCCATAATCAGAAAGTGAGCGACTGTGTATATAGTGGATTAGTATACTTTCATATACTTCCTTGTGCTGAAATTGAGAGGGCCCAGATGCAATAACACTCCAGGAACAATATTACACCCACTCTCAAGACCTTGGCTTCTAATATCTTTCTCCAATAAAAATAATCAGAGTTTGTTGGAGGTGGAAGAGTTGATTCTAGGACTAGAGCAAGAAATACACAAGAAAAATCCAGAGTAGCTTGTAATGGCAGAAAGCAAGGAAGTTCTCAAAGAAACCCTACAACCATGGGCAGAGGGAGGTCAAAGGGACACAGGAGCGAGTTGAAAGAGCTACTAATGGCCAAAGCTAAAGTAATTTAAGCAAAAAAATAAATAATATTGCTTTATAATATATATATATATGTGTGCATACAGATACAAATACATGATTAAACAATACACTAATAGTAAAGAGTAGACAAATTTCCCATGCATAAAATTTCCAGATAAGTTCTATAGATACTCTGATATCAAAGAAATGGAGATAAAAACTTCACTTTGGCTGTGCATAATGACTTGCTTCCAAAGAATACAGTATGAAAAGGAATAGAAAACAATAACTTTTTAGAGGAGACAACTGAAAAAAAAAAAAAAAACTACCACAGTCAGGTGATCAAGTTTAACATCTACAGTGATAAAATTGATAGAAAGTGTCTTTTATATTATTTGATGAGAATAGTATATACCTTTCTGGTTTTCCAACTGCAACCCCATAACCCCAGTCTAATCATGAGAAAAACATGAGGCAATTATCAATCTGGGAATGTTCTCTAAAATACCTATTTAGTATGCTTCAAAACTGCGAAGGTCATGAAAAACAAGAAATGTCTGAGAAACTGTCAGAGTCTAAATAAGCCTAAGCAATAACTCCGATGAACATGGATACAAAATTCTCAGCAAAATACTATCAAGTCAAATTCAACAGCACACTAAAAAGATCACTCACCATGATCAAGTGGGGATTCATCCCAAGCAGGTAAAGATAGCTCAACATAAATCAATAAGTGGAATAGTTAACATCAACCTGACAGAAGACAAAAACTGTATGATCATTTCAATAAACACAGAAAAAAACATTTGATAAAATTCAACCTTTCTTCATGATAAAAATTCTCAATACTTTAGGTACAGAAGAAAAGTACTAGAATATAAAACTACACAAATAAGATCATACTGGAGAAAAGCTGAATGCTTTTTTTTTTTTGGTAACATCTAGGATAAAACAAGGATGCCCATTTTTACAACTTCTGTTCAACATTGTACTGGAAATTAGAGTAATAAAATAAAACCTATCCAATTTGAAAAGGAAAAGGTCAAATTGTTCCTATTTGTAGTTTACATGATTACAATGTAGAAAGTCCTAATGATTTCACCTAATCGTATTAGAATTAATAAATGAATTCAGTAAAGTTTCAGGCTATAAAACCAACATACAAAAATAACTAGTGTTCTGTTCATCAGTAGCAAACTGTCTTAAAAAATGAAGAAATCAATCTCATTTATAATAGCTATCAAAATTGAATAACTAGGAATAAATTTAACCAAGGGGGATAAACATCTCTAGGATTAAAGCTCTTAAAAATTGAAGAGAAAAACTGAAGACAAGTAAATAAGTTGAAAGATATTATGGGTTCATGGATTAGAAAAATCAATATTACCAAAATGTCCCAAAGGCATCTTCATATTTAATGTAAATTTTATCAAAATATCAATGTCATACTTAACTGAAATAGAAAAAAATCCTAAAATTCATATGAAGCAGAAAAAAAAAAATTAGCTAACTATCTTGAGCAAAAAGGATGAAGTTGGAAGTAACACACAAACTGTCTTCAAAATATACTACCAAGCTATAGTAACAAAAATAAAAGATACCATCATAAAATCATACCCATAGATCATTGGAATGTAATAAGGAACTCAGAAATAAACTCACAAACTTACAGCCACATGACTTTCAAAAAATGTGTCAAAAACCACATTTAGCCAAAGACCCTCTCTTTGGTAAATACTTATGAGAAAAATGGATATTGATAAGTAAAAGAATGAGACCAAGATTGCGGCTCAGAAGAATTCACAGTGTTTTAGCAGCTTTCCCAGAGTGAATTAAATAAGCCATTTTGCAGCAGTAGAGAAATTTCTCTACCAAAGTAGAGAAATTGGAGAGAAAGCTGGGTGATAGCTCAGTGAACTAGTATTCAGAGGAAAAAAAAAATGTTTCCTAGAATAGAAATCAATAAAATTAATGAAGCCAATGGAGGACAGGGGTATGTCAGGCATGCTATGGCTCAGTAGTGGAGGGGAAGGATTCCTTCCTCAAGAAGAAAGACACTTTTCCAGGAGCTTAAGGAAAACAGATGCTAATCAACATATCCACAAATGGAGCAGATCATAAATTCAAAAAAGCTAGGCTGTGTTTACCAGGGAAAAAGCCTGAAGTTCCTAGTTGGAGACAGAAATGGCAATCCCCAAGAGTTACCTAAATCTTCAGGGGTGATCAGAGCTAGGGAAGCACTAACATCTTGAAAGGACTTATTGAGCTGACTTGGAACTCATGCAGCTTACCACTGTTTTTCATTTTCTTCTTTTTTTCCGCCATGTTCACATTTTATTATCTCTTTATTTTTTTATTTCTTTAATTTTTTTTTTTGTTGGATACTTGCTTTTTGAATATACAAGGCCAAAACTCACATAGGCAATATTTTTCACTGAATCATTGGTGCCAAACAGCCCCTTTCTGAGCATAGAACACCCTTCTGGGCATGGCAGGTTGGGGAAGAATAAAGGGTGCTTCATTTGGAATCTGACAGTCTGATCTGTGAAATAGAGTGTGTCTGACAGGGGACAGGAATCTGGGTAGGAGGAGCGTAGATGCAATATCCCAAGCCCACCCCTCCCCAAGCTTAGCACAAGGACAAAAGGCACATTTCAAGCCAGATCAGTCTACAGAGAAAGAAGGTAAGCTTGTTGACCCAATGCCTTGACAGATTCCATTCTCACCCCAGGACAAGACAACAAAACCATTCTGAAAGAGAAAAACAGTTTACCCTTCCCACTCCCTGCAAAAAAAAGACTGGTTAGGCAAGATGGGTGTTTTAGTCAGCATTTTCACAGCTGTGACTGTGAAAAAAAGACCCCATTGGAACAACTGTAGAGGAGGAAAATTTTATTTGAGGGCTCACAGTTTCAGAAATCTTAGTTCGAAGAAGGCCGGCTCCATTTCTCAGGCCTCAAGGTGAGGTGGAACATCATGATGGAAGAGTGTAGCAGGGGGAACCAGCTCACCTGGTGGTGAGGAAGTAGAGAGAGAGAGAGTGAGAGACTCCATTTGTTGGATACAAATATATACCCCAAAGCCACAGCTCCATTTAACCACTTCCTCCAGCCACACCAGACCTGCCTCCAATTACCACTCAATTAATCCCATTAGGGATAAATTCACTGGTTAGGTTGAGGCTGTAATCCAATCACTTCTCCTCCAAACCTTCTTTCATTGTCTCACGTGTGAGCTTTGGGGGGACACCTCACATCCAAACCATAACAAGGGGATTGAAATCTGCATGCAATACTCAACCTGAAAAGTTTGGTTGACTTGGAGGAAGAGCTGAAATCAAAATAGATTTACATTTTAAGGTCTTCTTTACAGCTGGCAGTTTCTAAAAATGGAAACATCAGAATCAAAAGACTATTTTCAAAAACTTTTGCAACAATTAATCTGAACCTCTGAGTGATAAATAGCATATTAATTGATGTTAACTAATAACTAGTCTCTCTTACAACAACTGTTCCACATCAACCTAGTTTTCTGCACCTACTTCACTCTTCATATTTTAACCTCTGTCTCCTCACCCACTAACTTCTTTGCATTTTTCTTTTCTTTTTCTTTTCCCTCTCTTTATTTTTTATCCCATTTCAAATTCAACATGAAATTATTAGTATGTAGTCATTTTTGCCTATGTTATATTAGTCCTCACCCAATTCCTCCTCAGTTAATAGAATTATATAGATCTTTAGAAAATACATTTATAGTATATGTTAATATGTGATTTATTTTTAAACTACTGCTATTACTTGCACTCTGTCCTTTCAAAAAGTTGTTGGAGGTTGAAATTAACGTTTGGATGTCACTGAGCATCTATTGACACTAAGATACACTGACAGCACAGGAAAAATGCTCTCCTCATAAAAGAGAAAGAGAAATCCTTCTCAGCATATGTACAAGTCTAATACCTCTGAGAACATCAGAGAAGAGCAAATAAATCTACTCCCTCCACAGAACTTAAAATTCTCCAACAAAGGAACTCATGTTATTGAAAGGGATGAAATTCCAGAAAAAAAATTACAAAAAAAATATTGATTTTTAAAATGGTTACTGAGCAAAAAGAAGACCTAAAAAACAAAAAAAAGAAAGAAAGAATGAATAAGGAATATAAACACAGGAGATAAAAGATAATGTCAATAAGGGAGATTCTGAAAAGAAGTCAATCAGAACTCCTAGAAATGAAAGACAAAATAAATTAAATAGAAATTTTACCTGAAAACACCAACAGGTTAGATTATGTAGAAAACAGAACTTCAGACCCCGGAAGACAGGGTATATGAACCTTAACTCCTAGTAAATAATAAAGACAAAAATAGGACCATGACCAAAATATATAAGAACCCAGGGACAACATTAAGAAACTAAACATAAGAGTCACTAGAATTGAAGAAGGCATGGAAATGCACATTAATTATATTATGAATTTTTTCAATGAAATAACAGCAGAAAACTTTCCAAACTTTAAGAATGAGGACATCTGCAAAAAGACCACACAGAACACCAAATAGACAACAGCAGAAAATAACTTCCATAAGATACATTCTATCAAAATACCTAACACAGAGAACAAGGATAGAATATTAAAAGCCACAAGAGAAAATCAAGTCACAATTAAAGGAAAACAAGTAAGGCTGACTTCTGATCATTCAGCTCAGACTCTAAAATCCAGGAGGGCCTGGAATTAGATAATCCAAGCTCCAAAAGAGAGCAATTGCTAAACAAGATAGTTATATCCAGCAAAGCTATCATTCAGAATTGTAAAAAAAAAAAAAAAAAAAAATTCAGTATAAAGATAAATGAAAAGAATGCAAGACCACTTAGCCAACACTACAGAAAATGCTTGCAAAAATGTTCCAAACAGAAGAACCTTAGAACAAACCCCAGAGCTCTCAAATGGATAAAGCTCACTAGAAGAGCAATCAAGAAAATGTAAATTAGGAGCAAATTAAATATATGAAACAATCAAAATGGAAAGAAATAATGAACATTTCTCCACAATAACTTTGATGATAAATGATCTCAATTCTCCAATTAAAATATATAGAATGGCAGAATGGATTTTAAAACGTATCTAATTATAGCTGTTCTCAAGAGACACATAGGCAAAGATCCACAGGCTGAAAAAAGACATTCCATGCAACTAGCTCTTGAAATGAACAGAATATTCGTATTCAAAAAAAAGTTCAAGCAAACAGAAGAGAAAGCAATTTTACTAAATAAGGGTAGAGAGAACTCTCCAATAAGAATATATAATGATGAATCCTAGAACAAGGAGACTTGGCCGAATATTCCAGCTGTGCCTTCCTGGAGTGCAGGCCAACTGCACCACAGACAATAGCTCCACTCCCCTCCAGTCGGTATCCCTCCCTGGGCCAGGCTGGCACACTTGTCTTTTTCTTCCCAAATGGCCCTGCTCTGATGCCTACAGGTATCCACTGATTTAGAGAATATTGACACAGGATTTAATTCTAAAGCTAAGAGTCTTGTAACTATTAGGCCTGGGGTTTTACAAGAAATTGGAAATAGTTTCAACCAGAGCAGCACAAGTAGTGAAGAAAACTCAAAACTCCAATGTATCAGTTCAGCCCACCAAAGCAACAAATATCAACAAACAACTGAAACCTACTACTTCTGTGAAACTGCTACAGATGGAAATGTTGGCCTGAAAGGATCCTTCTCCAACACCTGAGGATGTTCCCATGGAGGAAGAGAGCCTCTACCAAGCGTTTCCTGATTCTTTGCTCTGCAAAATCAAAGACAAGCATAAAGAGGATTGGAAAAATCCTCAGCTCTACAGTGACTACATTAAGGATATCTACCAGTATCTAAAACAGCTTGAGGTTTTGTAATCCATTAACCACATTTCTTAGATGGAAGAGATATAAATGGACATATGCTATTCTGGTGGACTGGCTGGTTCAAGTCCACTCCAAGTTTAGGCGTCTGCAGGAAATCTGTACATGCACATTACTGTCATGGATTGATTTTCACAGGTTCAGCCAGTCTCCTGTTGGAAGCTTTTGTTGGTTGGGATTACAGGTCTGCTATTGGCTTCCAAGTACGAGGAGATGTTTTTTCCAAATATTGAAGATTTTGTTTACATCACAGACATGCTTATACTAGTTCTCAAATCCAAGAAATGGAAACTGTTTTTGAAAGAACTAAAGTTTGAGTTGGGTCGACCCTTGCCACCACACTCCTAAAAACCAGCATCAAAAGCTGGGGAAGTTGATGTTGAACAGCACACATGAGCCAAATATCTGATGGAGCTGACTCTTTCAATCAGGCAAGAGAAGGAAAAGAGAAGAAAAAGGAAAAGGAAATTTTAAAAGGATCTCAGAAAAATAGAGAGGAGACCAATAGAGTATAGGAGGGGGATAAAAGGGGAAAGAGGGAGTTAGGACATGAAGAACTACAGAGAAATAAAATCTACCGAATTATACTGTCTATGTATAAATACACCACAATGAATTCTGAGGAAGTTGGATGAATCGTGCCTACTAGTACTGAAATCAATAGGAATAATAAAAGGACTCGCACAGAATAGGTTTTAAACCAAATCCAAAATCCTCACTGTATTTTGGGAGAAAACTGAAAGGCAATTACTAACTGTATAATCAGAAGAAGTGATTTTTCACTGGAAAAATATTTTGTAATAGGTTATGAGAAGCATAGCATAAATTTTATAGAACTTTAGCTTCATTCTTCCAGGTCAGGAAATGCAGAAGGTCGGGGTGAGAAAAGAGCTCTGAGCAATACTGGTACTATAAGAGCATGGTCTTATAGACTTGGGACTAAATGAAAAACTTGTCATTCATGAGTTTGTGATTATTAGCAAAGTACAAGGCCATCTCATTTCCTCATCTAAAAAAAATGGAAATACTGTCTCAAAAGTGCCTGGTAAAGATTAAACAAAATAGTGTTGGACTCTTAATAAAATCTCAAAAAAAAAGTTTACATCCTACATTCTCTTCCTCATCTTATACTTCCTAATCTATCTAGTGGGAGTTTGATTGTAGTCCTATATAGAAAAATTTAGAATATAAAATATTTTGATAATGCATTAACTAGCCTTACCAGTTAAGAAGGTTCATATTAGACTTAATTTATGATCAATGAAGAACTTCTGTTAGGTCATAAATTAGCTTCTTGTTTTTCTTTGTACACTGTCTTAGGCATCAGGAGAAGAGGGTGCCGTGAGTCTCAATGCCATGTATGAAGGATAAGCAAATATCTTTCCAGGGTGCCACTTTGCTAAAAGCCTGCCATATGTCCATGATGCACTGAAGCATTAACAGCACATCTCATTTTATATCCCCACTTGACAAGCACAACTTAAAGCAAGAATGAGTTTGCACTAAGTATGCTTGTCTAATTCCCATTACTGCTAATTATGTGCACACAGCAGGAAGGCCACATCTCTTCAAAATAAGACTTATTTTTCAAGAGATAGAGTACAAAAGTCAGTAAGCTTTCAAAATAGAAAGTGATTTAAGACATTTATTAACATTTATATGCCTGCAAATAGTGTATTTTAGATCTTAACTACAATTCAGTTGTGGCCACATACCCTATATGAGCTTTCAAAAAATAAAAATTTTTACCCTAATGCCTAGCAAGACCTAGTGGCAATTTGTCTTCATAAAGAACCCTGGCAATGCTATTTTCTGAATTGCAAAGTAGAAAAATTGTCTCAAGGCTAAGTTGCATCAGTAAAAGGAATGAAACACACAAAAGTAAAAACCTCCCTATATCTCTTTATTTGAGTTCTATTAAACTAGAGTGTGCCATTTTAAAAAGGAAATGAGAAAATTTTCAACCAGTTTTTCAGGTGATTTTCAATTTTGATCTTTCTGATTATATAAGGAAATACTCATAAAATGTTTTGGGCATAACAATACAATATAAGACATTATAGGATATACTATATAAACACTTTTTTCAATGCAATTTCCCCAGGATATTTATGATGTAATCAAAGGTTAAAACCTAACATTTTTTCAGTCATTCACTATGGAGTACCTATTATCAAGGTTTTTAAGATTATAGGACTTCAGAGAGAAAGTATATTATTATGATATTGTCCAAGATGCAGAGGCTTACATTATTGCTATAGTAAAGAAAATTGAGAATACTCTTTTATTAAAATCTGCCTATATTTCTATGAGAAATCATTTTCTGATGGAATATTCAATAAAAAAACAAAATTCCTTTTTACATCACAATAAAAATAGCAAAATGAATCAAAATTCAAAGCTTGGAGAAAAACAGAGTTTACACTTATCTTCTTTATCCCTAGTTGACAGAATGTATATTGTTACTTTCATCCAAATCCCAATCCAACTCAGTATCTCTGAAGATTGATTGCTACTATTGTGCCTTTTGCCAAAAGATCTCTCATCAGATTTCCAACCTGTGAAAAGTCTTGAGATTTTATAGTTTGAGTCTTTCCACCTTAAATTTTATTGGTCAGAAGTGTTTGAAGCATTTTATGGAAGAGAAACCTTATGTATACCCTATGCTTACTTTAAAGTGTATTTTTATAAATGGATGTTCTCTATCCAATGAAGTGGAATCATCATATTCAGTTCACATACAAGTTACTGTAAGTGCCTCAGAGGAGAGAGCAGAGACCCATGATTAAATAAGTTCATGCATGGCAAGAATTGAACCATTTGCTTCTCTAATCTTATCCTATTCTCAAATTACACCCAATTTTATCTGTGTCATCTTCAAAATGGAAAAATAGCAAAAACAAAAATCACAGGTTATTGTCTTATTTAGATGGTTAAGTCTTTTTATTGTTGTCAACACATGGGCCTAGAAGTCTCAACTGAAAAGCAGGGTTTTTATGAGTATAAAACTGACCCCCCAAACAGCAATTGTAGTAGTGAGCAACACATTATTTGACTGCCACATATCCTCTCCAACTAAGCTTCAAAAGCTCCTCCAAGCTAAATTTATGCTTCAAGAGGATAGAGACAAATATCCTGAAAATGATAAAATACCTACTTCTCCTCTGCTTCAAAACAATCACTCTGTTCAGTTCTCAAAATATCAAAATAAAGTGCATTTTTTAAGCCAGGTTTAGGACTAGTCCTAGAACACTGTCCAGGAAAAATGTACATGTTCAATGGTGTAATGAAATTGGCCAAACTATCTCATGTATAGAACAGACCATAATGAATTTCACCTTTATGTATATCTATAAAGCACTAATTTTTAAAAAACTGTAAATAGATAGACGGAAGACCAATAGAGTAGAGGGAAGAAAATAGAAGGAGGGAGGAGGGGAAGGAAAGGGAAAGTACTGGTGATTAATTGGAGCAAATTATCTTCCATTTTTGTATAATATGTAAAAATGAACCCCAATATCATGTACAACTGTATGTACTAATAAAAAATGCATTTACTAAACTTCCACAATTGAAGATAAAATGTGAACATGCCAACTCTATTCATGTTGATGGATAAACAGATAAAGACTTCCAAGAACAAACAAAAGAGCAATTGTGAACTAATAAGGCATTTCATAAGTTGAATAAATGCAAAATAATTTTTAAGAGGCTTGGAATTGGTTCAACCTGGTTGGTTACTCTAGGCATAATTAGGATTGGTTGATCCTTTATTCTTTTTAAGTGAATTGGATGAATACTTGAAAGTTGACGAGGGGTACAAATCAAGCTTCTGGAAACAGAATAAATAAGTAGTTATAAATGTGTGTGGAAGTGCCTGGTTAAAGGGGACTCAATGACCTAGCTGTAGCCTGGTCCTTTGACTCACAGGAGAGAACCAATAGGTAGTCATTAGGCTGCTATCAAAGTGGCAGGAGTCACAACATCAACTGTTGTTTGTTGCATATTTCTTCCTTACCTCTTCAACAATCCTACACTGTTAACAGTAGAAAAACAAACAAACAAATAGGAAAAAGCTTTAAAAATGTGATTTCTCCACATAGCTAATTGACAATCCTTTCAAATCAGCACATTTGAAGGAAAACATAGATTTTTCTCTATACTTATATTACATAAAATGTTCACAAGATTGCTCATTACACTGATCAGTATTATGATTTCCTTTAAAAATAAGCATTTATTAGCTGAAATTTATAAATCACATTCACATGTCTATAAGCAAAAACTTCTTTTCCAAGAGTTCCCTAATTCTGACACAGAAACCAAACAAATTTTCATTCCAAGCCTCAGATTGACTTTTGCCATTTCATTTACCCTAACCAGTAAGCCTAGCTCTCCTTTTACCATCACAGGAGATCCTTTCCTTCAGTTTCCTCTTAGGTCCAGTAAACCCTCCCCCTTGCCATTCAAATACATTATGTGCATTCCTAAGGGAGTAAAATTTACATGTCCTACTGCTGGTTATATCCTCTGTTCAGATGGCTTCAACAGTTCTCAAATACCACAAATAAAGTTCAGGTACCATGGGAAGGATAAGAGAAAGACATCCAAGTCTATGACCAGATCTGACCTCAGCCTTTGACACAATCTTTCCCATTGCTCCTCTTCAAATTGTGCTATGCTCTAAACAGTTAGATTCCCACCTCAGACTGTACTGCAAGCCCTTCTTTGCAGCCTGCATGATATTCACTTTCTAAGGTGCTTCTTTCTCTTCCTCAGACTCCTCAACTCTTTTGTAAATTATTTACTTGCCAATTCTGGCTTACCTTCTTCAGATCTCTGCTCAGATTCTATCTCCTCTGGAAATGGAAAAACTCCTTCACTGAAAGTTCAGACCAGATAAAGACCTTTGTTCCACACTCTCCTGGAATGTATGCTTCTTCCTTATACTGTTCTTAGCATAGGTGACAGATGAAACATTCACATAATTATTTGTCTAATTCTGCTTCTGCCTCAAGGCAGCAAACATCATGAGGGAAAAGAAATGAATTTATTTATTTTTCCTGTATTCCTAATACTTGGGAAGGCAATAGCCATTTCTCCTTCTTACCTTTTCTGTGCAATTTCACAGAGAGTGGTTCTCAAACAGACTGTGCATGGTGTCACAATGATGTGTAGATGTCTTATCTGTAGCCTTCATGCTTTATTTACCTGCTTCTTTCTGGCAGCACATTGCACAAATATGTGCAGTTAGTGTGTGGAAATGTTTGTATAATCTAGTTGAATTTAAAAAAGCATTAAATAAATACTTTTTCATGTTGAAAATTCACATCTAAAAAACCAATCTCTGCCAGATTGGGATTATTAGCTCTGACTTCAGATAATTAGTATAAATTTCTATCCAAGAGATAATAAATGAAGGGATCTTTTTTCTTCAATTTCATTAAAGTGAAAGTCTTAAACCCTGAACTTCTCTATTGATTCTGAATACATTTATTTTTATTGTGGTGTATACCTTATAGTCACTTTTCATTTACATACCTCAAATTCCTTTCAACATTTTCTTTTTCGTCTACATGTTATCGATGACTTCAAACAGAAATATGTCAGTATGCTAAAGGTCAGGTTTTTTTCCAAAAACATTAAATGTTTACTATACCTTTGGTTCTCCTTCTTTGTCAAATGCATCCTACCAGCTTATGCTGAGGATTGACAATGTGCCAATAGTTCCTGAATTTCCATAGCAGCTCCAGAATTACTACATGGAATAGAGTATCATGCTTGGATCTAACTCAGAGACATGTATATAATTCCATAGTAAATATGCTGTTTTTATTTAAACTCTTATGTCCATCTGTAGTGACATAGAACAAAGTTGATAGAGATTATGGGGAACATACTTTCTCACCACCATCAGTTGATGGTACCGCTAGCAAGGTCAAGAAAATCTAGTATTACTATAATATTAGAGGCAAGTTTTTCTCTTGTTCAAAAAGTGAAAAATAGGCAGCCATTTTTATTCTTCTCCTGTCAACAGCCTTATAAAAAAGATAGAATATTTACTTATAAGGAACTGGATGTTCTATTGATTTGGGTCAAAATGGTAAATTATACAAAGTCCAAATTTAAAGTAATTTTATTAACACTTAATTAAGTAGCATCCAAGTGTGTAAAGCATGATCTACTAAAGTAAAAATCTTACAACTATCTTCACTTACAAATTAACAAATGTCTATTTCTTTTATCAGGAGAGGCAACACTTCCTGACCTGGCTCAATAAATATTACACAGTAAATCATTTATAAAATACATGCTTCCTTTCATTCTTGCCCACCTAATAAAAACATTTGTAAGAGAAAACAGATTAGTCAGTTCAGAGAGAGAAGAGCTGAGTAGAGATCTAGCACATGTCCTATCCATAGAGATTGTCTTTTGTCCTTCACCTCCTTCTCCAATCTGATTTCTCAAAGCAGTATTTTTAAATTAGGGTATTTTACTAGTAGTCAAACATTTTTTTTTAATTTCATGTACATTTTTAAATAATGTAAAATATTACACATAAGCACATTCTGAATATCTGATTTATATGTGAGTGATGCTCATCATTTCAGACCTGTCAAATGTTTCTATTCTAACATATAGAGACTCAATAATTCACTTTAATTGTTGAGTCTAATGACAACTGCACAGATTTTAACTTAACCCCTTAAGTTCCATTGTCCCAGATTTGGGGATAACTACACAAACTTAAACTGAGCAACAAATATATCACTTACATTAAGTTTTGAAATAAAAATTTTAGGGTTCTATACTTTTGAAAAAGTAGGTGAATGATTAGAGGGTTTCAAAAATATATAAGCATATAAATATATACATATGAAAATGTATGTAAAGGATTTATAAATTCTAGCTTATGATTTACAACCTATTTTAATGAGCCTGTATCAATTTTGTTTAAATAGTTGCAGAATTGAAAACTTGGATTTAATGGATTAATACATTAATAATTTTTTCATGCAGATTAAGGTTAGATGGATGTCAATGAGCTGATCACGTTTTAAACACTGGTTACAAAGCTGTTTCGGTGAAGAAACATAGAGGACATTTTGAGCTATTCCTGAGCATATGGTGGAACAGGCATGCCAAACTTAAAAGAACCTGCCTTGTAACAGTTGGTTTCATATTTATATTTTGAGCAATGATTCAGTTTCAGCAAACAACATCATCTGTTGCAGAAAATCAATGTTTTTAAATAAAATTTTATGTTCTCTTTTAGTTTGGGTTGCATTTTATTCATAAGATTGTTTTGGAGGTTATGGAAGGGTAGAAACTATGGGAAACTACACCCCATCCCCAAATACCAGTTGACAGGATCTTTGGGCAGGACAACAGAAACACAGGGTTAACTGTTTTAGATGTAATTTTTCATGTTGTTTTAAATGAACTAATGAAAAGTGATATCACTGTTTTTTTTTCCCTTCCATATTCAGCAGCCTTATAATAAGGGATAGTACACTGATGAATAAGCCAAGAACACTTCCACATTTTAAAATATTGACAATAATGACAGATAAAATAATTTAAAATTTCATTGAGAAGGAATGTGCCATTTCTTTTTTAAATACAAGAGGACATGAATTTCTGAATTTTGATAAACACTGTACTCATTTGCTCAGTATTTTCCCCATTCTTTCAGGAATAGCAACCCACTCTTCTCTTGAAAACTGCTCCCCTAATTCCATGTGGTTCTAACAGAACTACAAATCATGATGGTGCTACTTTCCTTACCCAAGGTATAAGCACATGACTCACATTAGAGCAGATCTCTCCCAGAAATATGAATATTGAGTGGAGACACATAAAGGTAGAGGGTAGATGGAAATGAGTTATTTCCAAAGAAAATGACTAATCCTGAGATACCTGGAACTACAATGGGTTTTTGTTCTTTTCTGAATCTATGTTTATTCTGTCATTTTATAAGTAATGCACTATCCTTCCTGTAAATCTCCACCTTTTTTGCTTAATTTAATCAAAGTCAGTTTCTGTTGGTTGCCACCAAGAGTCCCAATTCACACACTGATTTAAACAAAATAACCCAACCTCACACAAAATTCAAAGAAGATCAAAAACACTCAAGAGCTTACAAAAGGATAAGGAAAACACAGCAAGAATGTATAACATTTCCATCCTTTCTGTGACTGATATGTTTTAGATTCACTTATTAATTAAAACTAACATTCAGCTCTACACAGTATCACACCTAACTGAACATTTCTTGAAAGCAGGAAATAATTCTTATTCAGGTAGTATCTCCAACTTCTCACAGATCACTCAGCACAGATGATAGGTAGTCAATGAGTAGACTCTAAAACATTTCAGCTCCAAGGTAAACAGTTATAACTATGTAAATAAACAAACAGTTTTAAAAATTCATGGAATTTATAAAACAAGTGATTCTTCCAATTTTCAGATCTATTGTTCTTATGGTTTTTAGTCAGTTTAATTACAATGTAGGCATTTACATAAGCATGATTATGCTATTTGTAGTCAACTCACTGTTGAAGTTTTATTTTAATGACTGCAGAAGTTAAAGAAAAACATGAACATCATTACCATCACAGCAGTTATAATTGAGTTTTGAATAACAAGTGAAAAGTCTTCAAGAATATTATTTAAAATGAGTTTATCATATGCATTTTTCTCTTGATATGTATTAATACCCAATGGTTTATTGCTTAAAAATTACGATGTAACAGAAATGTCAATACTGATGATATCACTGAACTTAATTTAAAAATCCATTTTAATGGAATTCTATTTCACGTATTCTTTACTATCAATGTAGTAAAATCATGAATATGTCATTTAAAACCTAGAAAGAAACCACTTATCAGGAGACTTTTAAGTATTTGTTATTTTTTGGAACTTTGTACCACAGCAAATACAGAAGAAATACCATTCCTACTGATGTTTGTTTGTTTCTTTTTATCATTCATCTATATTTTATTTTCTAATTGGAAAAGAACATGTTTTTGTGGTCTAAGCCAGAAATGCACTATTTCCAATATTTTGAAGATGCATGTATATGGAAATTAATAGTGTGTCATGCTTGTAATACCAGCGGCTCAGGAAGATGAGACAGGAAGATTGCAAGTTCCAGGCCAGCTTCAGCAATTTAGCAAAGCCCTATGCAACTGAATGAGATCCTGTTTCAAAATATAAATAAATAAATAAATAAATAAATAAATAAATAAATAAATAAATAGGGCTGGGGATTGTCACAAGCTGCTCATGAGTTGCAAGTGGGTCACCACACACAGAAGCCTTGTGAATAGAGACACCTGGTCTCTGGGAATAACCAGTGGACATTTACTCTGGTCAATTGCCCAAGGACAATGTGAATCTCTTTCCCCGTCTGCTGGCCTGCTTAGTACCTAAGATGGGTGTGACCTCCAAGATGTCAATCAACCTGCTGACTGCCAGACACCACAAAGCAAGATTCAGCCCTGAAAACCTTATCTCTGCCTTTGATGTACCTCCTAAGTCACCAGAGCCCTTTTCCCTTTGTCTAGTTCCAGAACCCACGTGGGCTAGATCTATCAGGGGCTTCGAATTTTGTAAATATATTTCTGAGAATCTGTGTTTTGTTACTTATTAATTATCTGAGATTGTAAGTTTTAGGGTAACTTGGATTCCCCTGGACAAAGAAGAACCCCTTATTGAGACACTTGGCGGTCCTCCTCCCTGCAAAAGGGGATGAAGTTCAATTCACAGTACAAAAAAGAGAAAGAGTGAGAGAGAGAGAGGGAGAGGTAGGACCTTATTTTTTACTATGATTATAAATAGAAAAAAAAAAGAATAGCTAAGAATTTGAGAATTTCTAAATTTGTTCTTCTTTATCAAAGTAATTAATACTGTGGTGAACAGTGTTCTAAAAGTTAGGTAGGCTTTATAAATTCTTAAATAATAATGATAATGTATATGGAGGAAAAATAGGAGACAGTACAAAAACAAATGGTGAGGAGTAAAAATTTGTTCCCATGATGTAGGCTCCCTGTTTACCTCTCTTATTGTTTCTCCTGCTGAGAAAAAACTTTTTAGTTTAAGTAAGTCCCATTTGTTGATTCTTGTTATTAACTCTTGTGCTATGGGTGTCCTATTAAGGAATTTGGAGCCCGACCCCACAATATGTAGATCGGAGCCAACTTTTTCTTCTATCAGACGCAGAGTCTCTGATTTGATATCAAGGTCCTTGATCCATTTTGAGTTAACTTTTGTGCATGGCGAGAGGAGGGGATTCAGTTTCATTTTGTTGCATACATATGGATTTCCAGTTTTCCCAGCACCATTTGTTGAAGATGCTATCCTTCCTCCATTGCATGCTTTTAGCCCCTTTATAAGATAATTGTAATTTTGTGGATTGGTTTCTGTGTCCTCTATTCTATACCATTGGTCCACCAGCCTGTTTTGGTACTAGTACCATGCTGTTTTTGTAGAGCCCTAATATCCAGAGTATACAAAGAACTCAAAAAAATTAAACAATAAGAAAACAAATAACCCAATCAACAAATGGGCCAAAGACCTGAACAGACACTTCTCAGAGGAGGACATACAATCAATCAACAAGTACATGAAAAAATGCTCACCATCTCTAGCAGTCAGAGAAATGCAAATCAAAACCACCCCAAGATACCATCTCACTCCAGTAAGATTGGCAGCCATTATGAAGTCAAACAACAACAAGTGCTGGCAAGGATGTGGGGAAAAGGGTACTCTTGTACATTGCTGGTGGGACTGCAAATTGCTGCGGCCAATATGGAAAGCAGTACGGAGATTCCTGGGAAAGCTGGGAATGGAACCAACATTTGACCCAGCTATTGCCCTTCTCGGACTATTCCCTGAAGACCTTAAAAGAGCGTACTACAGGGATACTGCCACATCGATGTTCATAGCAGCACAATTCACAATAGCTAGACTGTGGAACTAACCCCAATGACCCTCAATAGATGAATGGATTAAAAAAATGTGGCATTTATACACAATGGAGTACTACGCAGCACTAAGAAATGACAAAATCATGGAATTTGCAGGGAAATGGATGGCATTAGAGCAGATTATGCTAAGTGAAGCTAGCCAATCCCTAAAAAACAAATGCTAAATGTCTTCTTTGATATAATGAGAGCAACTAAGAACAGAGCAGGGAGGAAGAACAGGAGGAAAAGATTAACATTAAACAGAATCATGAGGTGGGAAGGAAAGGGAGAGAAAAGGGAAATTGCATGGAAATGGAAGGAGACCCTCATTGTTATACAAAATTACATATAAGAGGTTGTGAGGGGAATGGGAAAAAAATAAGGAGAGAAATGAATTACAGTAGATGGGGTAGAGAGAGAAGATGGGAGATAAGGGGAGGGGGGATAGTAGAGGATAGGAAAGGTTGCAGAATACAACAGTTATTATTATGGCATTATGTAAAAATGTGGATGTGTAACCGATGTGATTCTGCAATCTTTGTAATGTTTTGAATAACCAATAAAAATAAATAAATAAATAAAGATTAATAAAATAAAAAAAACAAATGGTAAGTCATGATAATTTCTGCAGAGCAGCTAACTAGTAACATACCTGCAACCATGTGGAAAACCTCTAAAAAAGCAATATGTAAAGAAATCTTCAATTACTACTATTTCTTTGCCTTGTATGCTATACATATTTGTGCTTATTTATTTTCATTATTTTATATTTGTTTTCTTAAATTTGTCATTATGGAAATAGGAACTAAGTGTAATTTTCTTCTAGAGTTGTGACAGCTCAAGGTAATTATAAATTTGAGGAGAAGTAAGGTGGCAACAAAACTGATTCTACATATTATATCAAAAGGTCAAGAATTAACAAGTAAGGTTAAAGAGAACTACCACTTTACAGCACAATTTAATTGACCAATGCAGCACAAAATATTACTGGTTGTAACTTAATGAAACTGGGGCTATCCATTTGAAAATAAAAGTCCTATTTTACTTTTTCTTCTGAAAACTTTTCAAGGATGTTGATAAATTTTAGAAATTGCAAAATTATCTTTCTTTTCTGGTTACCTGGTCTGCAGTGCAAGTTTGCTTGTTTGAAATAATTACTTTTTCATTGTCACTTATTGCTATATACTTCCCAGTTAGTATTGATTTTGCTGGGTCACATGAGTTTTGATATGTTTTCAGTTTCATTTGTTTTAATAATTTTCAGATTTTCCCTTTTATTTTTTCATTGATTCACTAGTTGTTCAAAAGAATGTAGTTTAATCCCCATGTTTCTTTAAAATTTATAATGTTCCTCTTGCTATTGATTTCCCATTTTATTTAGTTGTGGTCAGAGAAAATATGTACTATGATTTTGATTTTTTTGAGTTTGTTGAGATTAGCCTGTGGCCTAACATATCTGAGGAGAATGTTCCATGGGTTGATAAGAAAGCACTGTGTTCTGTAGCTATAGGATGAAATATTTCTTAAATATATTTCTCTTAGCTCCATTTGGTATATAATATAGTTTAACTCTGGTGACTCTTTGTTAATTTCATGACTAGATGAACTATCCATTAATGAAAGGAGGGTATTCAATTTCTCAACTAATATTGTTAGTCTATCTTCTTGTTTAGAGACAATAACGTTTGCTTTATATAACTGGATGTTCCAGGTTTGAGAGTGTAAATATTTACAATTGTTATTTTTTTCTTTTTGAATTGATCCCTTCAGCATTATGTACTGACCTTATTTCTATCATTTTTCAGTTTTTAATGTGTAGTCTATTTTGTCTAAGTATCCCTATTCCTGCTTATTTTGGCCTTCTGTATGTGATATAGATTTTTTTAAAAAAAATTTAGTTCTAATTTGTTATATATGACAGCAAAGTGCATTACAAGTTATATTATGCATATATAGCACAATTTTTTATATCTCTGGTTGTATACAAAGTATATTCACACCATTCGTGTCTTCATTACATGTACTTTGGATAATGATATCTATCTCATTCCATCATTATTTCTAACCCCATGCCCCTTCCCTTTCCCTCCCACCTCTATGCTCTATCTAAAGTTCTTCTATTCTTTCCATACTCTCCTTCCCTACCCCACTATGAATCAGCCTCCTTATATCAGAGAAAACATTTGGCATTTGGTTTTTTGGGATTGGCTAACTTCACTTAGTATTATCTTCTCCAGCTCTATCCATTTACCTGATTTTATTATATCTTATTGCTAAGCTATATTCCATTGTGTATACATGCCACATTTTTTTACCCATTCGTCTACTGAAGGGCATCTAGGTTGATTCCACAGTTCAGCTATTGTGAATTGTGCTGCTATAAACATTGATGTGGCTGTGTCCCTGTAGTACACTGTTTTTAAGTCCTTTGGATGTAGACCAAGGAGAGGGATAGCTGGGTCAAATGGTGGTTCCATTCCCAGTTCTCCAAGGAATCTCCATACTGCTTCCATATTGGCTTCACCAATTTGCAGTCCCACCAGCAATGTATGAGTGTACCTTTCCCTCCACATCCTCGCCAACACTAATTGTTGTTTGTATTCTTAGTAGCTGCCATTCTGACTGGAGTGAGATGAAATCTTAAAGTCATTTTGATTTGCATTTCTCTAATTGCTAGAGATGTTGAAAATTTTTTTGTAGTTTTGTTGATTGGTTGTATATCATCATCTGAGAAGTGTCTGTTTAGGTTCTTGGCCCATTTATTGATTGGATTTTTTTAAAATTTTTGTTTGTTTGGTGTTTAGCTTTTGAGTTCTTTAGTGCTGTATCTGATGTGTGAGGGGTTAAAATTTGCTCTCAAAATGTAGTGTCTCTATTTACCTGTTTGTTTCTTTTGCTGAGAAGAAACTTTTTAGTTTGAATCTGTCCCACTTATTGATTCTTGATTTTAATTCTTGCACTATAGGAATCTTTTTAAGAAAGTTAGGGCATAATCTGACATGATAGAGATTAGGTAAGGTCCTACTTTTTCTTCTATACACATAGGGCTTCTGAGTTAATTCCTAGGTTCTTGATTCACTTTGAGTTGAATTTTGTACATGGTGAGAGATAAGGGGTTTAATTTCATTTTGATATATGTGGATTTCCAATTTTCCCAGCACCATTTCTTGAAAAGGCTATCTTTTCTCCAATGTACATTTTTGGCACCTTTGTCTAATATAAGATAACTGTAGTTATGTGGGTTAGTCTCTGTGTCCTCTATTCTGTACCATTGGTCTACCAGTGTATTTTGGTGCCAATACCATGCTGTTTTTTTCTTTTTTTTCTTTTTTTTTTTTTTTTTTTACTATTGCTCTGTAGTATAGTTTTAGGTGTGGTATAGTGATGCCACCTGCTTCACTCTTCCTGCTAAGGATTGCTTTAGCTATTCTGGTTCTCTAGTTTTTTCCAAAAGAATTGCATGTCTGCTTTTTCTATTTCAATGAGGAATGCCATTGGAATTTTGAATGGAATTGCCTTAAATCTGTATAGTGCTTTTGGTCATTTTGTTAATATTAATTCTGCCTATCCAGGAGCAAGGTAGATCTTCCCATCTTTTAAAGTCTTATTTGATTTCTTTCTTTAGGGTTCTGTAGTTTTCATTGTATAGATCTTTCACCTCTTCTGTTAATACTTGATTCCCAAATATGTTAGGCTATTGTAAATGGGGTAGTTTTCCTTGTTTCCCTTTCAGAGGATTTGTCACTGTTGATTTTATATCCTGCTACTTTGCTGAATTCATTTACTAGTTCTAGAAGTTTTCTGGTGAAGTGTTTTGGGTCTTCTAGGCATGGAATCATATCTTCAGCAAATAGTGCTAATTTGAGTTCTTCTTTTCCTATCCAGAATCATATCATCAACAAACAGCGCTAATTTGAGTTCTTTTCCTATCCATGCGATATGGCTTTTTCTGTCCCCTCTCTTTCAGTGTATCTGTGTTATTGCATAAGCAGTTTCTTATAAGCCATGTATAATTTGTCTTTTTTAAAAATCCATCAACCAGTCTATATCTTTTAATTAGGAAAATTAACCATTTGTATTCACGATTGTTTTGATGTATACTGTTATGCCCTATTATTTCATTAATGTTTTCTTAGTTATTTTGTTTATCCTTAGTTCCTTTCTTCCACTATTGCTCATCTTTGTAGTTTGGTGGTTTTCTGTATTGATCATATTTGATTTAGCTACATCAAAGAATAAAATTATCTAATTTGCAGCAAAATGGATGTGACTGGAGGACATTATATTAATGGAAATAAGCTAGGTACAGAAAGACATATGCTGCATGTTCTCACTTACTGTGGAAACTAAAACTTAATCTCAAGGAAGGAGAAAATAACAATGGTTATCAGACCCTCAATGGTTGAAGAGGAGTAGAAAGGGAGGGAGAATAGGAACAGAGGTATAGTTAAATATGAGGGATACTTTCAATATAGCAGAGTATGTCAATCATGGCTAACAATTGAATTTTTCAAGAGCTATTAGAAACCATTTGAATATTTCCAACCCCCAAAATGATAGATGTCTGAGTTGGTATATATGCTAAATACCCTAATATGATCACTCCACATTTTTATACACATGTTGAAATGCCAGACTGTCACAAATATGTACAGTTTCTGTGTGTCATTTAAAAAGAAAATATATTTTTAAAAATATTACTTCATATAGCTTAGATAAACCTTTTTTCATTTTAATGCTAATGCATTCATTAAATATGTAGCCAAATATATTAATAATACATCAAAATTGTGACATTATTGTTTGGATAAATCTGGAATATTGTTTAGATTTTTGTTATGTTTTTCTCAAGAGTCTCAGTTTAGCAAGAAATCTTAAGTAATATATGAAGATTGGTATATGTACAAGGAAAAGCTTAGAAAAATTCTACAAGAATTTACTGCTTGAAAAACAGTGATACAAATGCAAAAAATAATGAAAAGTTGACTTACCTCAAAAAATAATCAAAATTATATCCTAAATTGCTATACCTAATTTGTATCTTATTATTAAAAGGAGAAAATGGAATATTTTTCCATATTGAAAGACATCTTCAGTCATATCTTGACGGTACTGTTTGATTAAGTTTAAAGTTATAAACATTAACTTTTAAAACTGAGCCCAAAAGTAAAATGTGCTGCATTTTAAATAATGTATAATATTTACAGATTTTCTTCCCACTCAAATATGTGCTTTACTCTATGAGGACAATAAATACCAAGGCCTCAAAAGATTTGAAAGTGGTTCCTTAAAAGCCTTTCTGGAAATTTATTTTAGCCAGAAATATTAAGAATCAAGTAACATAAAGTAAAGCTGAACATAAGCTGAATATGATCCTAATGCTGCATCATAATAAAATTGTGAGGAAAAGCAGGTTCCATTTAACAGTTGCAAAAGGGAATGTGGTAGAATTTCTGCTGGTCACATTAGGGGAAGTTTTGAGCTTTGTCCACTCAAATTATGAATTTGTGACCCTTTATTACTCAGAAAAGGGAGTGAAATCATCTAAATAAAAGGCAAAATATTTATTTTATTTATAATATGAACAAAGAGTACCACTTGGAGCTATTATTTTCAGATAGATGCATACTTATAAGTACTATAAATACAACTTAGGCTATACCAGAATATTATGACACACAGTGGTTCAATTCGAAAGGTGAATAGTATAATAACTCAAAATCATATAACACGTTTATAATTCTAAACTGAAAAGTTATAAAATTTGCTATATGTAAATGATATCTCAGTAAAAACAACTTGAGGTGTGGACCGTATAGGAAGACCTAAGTAGTAAAGCTAATAGAAGAATTACAGAATTAGTCAACTCCTAGTAATAGTGAGCGCTGACTAAAAATTATTCCATGGAAGTAATTTATATATTTAAGATATGTTTTAAATGGTTTGGCATAAACATTGTGATAGACAGCAGCTGGGGAGATGCAAATTAGAGAGCTGAGATTTAGGCACACTAGCCTGCATACAAGAAATCAAACACAAGTCCAGTGAGACCACAATATATCCAGCTCCAGTACAGTAAATTGACTTTGCATCATTGCTAGCAAAATACAACTTCACACAAATAGTCATGATCATAAATCCATCATCTGGATCTTTCCCTTCACTATCCATCCAGGGGAGAGGAAATGGTAGAGACCGAAAACAGAAAGCCCATCTGCTTAAATTTATGAATGTAAAATTCAGACCCAGTACTCATTCTTATCACTTTAATATTTTACTTACAAGTGTTTATTCCCCCTTCTAACATGGTTCTTTCAGTCTGCCTTTTCCCTGCTTTTCATTTTTCAAATATTTGCTTCTTAATTTATTTTTGAGGAAATTCAATTGTTTAATTATTGTTAAAACTGCCATGATATTCATCAGAACTTTCAAGGTTTCTACATTTTATATTTCTTGTTATATCTGTATCAATTGTTTTCAACAAACTTCCAAGATGTTTAGTTGCATAAAGATTTATATGTAAAACATAGTGTTATATGAGAACATAACATATAATTTAAAATTATGATGTTCAATAAATCATCTGTTTTTTTGGTCTTTCAATTTACATTGTATTTCTTTGATATCTCTGTTGCTATGCAATCCAAGTTTACTCCTTTTGTCCTCTGCATATATCCCAAAATAAACACGTGGCACATTTACTTATCCAATAACTCTCCAGCAATGGACATCTATATATAAGCCCTATTACATACTTGTAAGAATGTGTCTTAGGATAGATATCCAATTTTTGTATTTCTCTGCTTAATGCCATAGCACTGTCACTCTCAGATATGTACATATAAATGGAAACTTCTACTGTTACATATGAGGAATCCATTTTCTGCATTTTAACTTGTTCTTGATTGTATTTCTTTTTAATTTTGCTGATCACATAGAAGTATAGTGATAAGTTATTATTTTAAATTTTCATTGTCTGATTATTATTGATGGTGAAACTCTCATTAGCCATTGTTTTTTTTTTTTTTTTTTTTTTTTTTTACCTAAAACAAACATGTCTTTAAACCTCTGTTTTTTGAATTGAATTTTCTGAAATCTTACTGGTGGAAGTGGTTCCATGTTCATTCAAGATATTAATCCAGGTTGAACATTAATCTTTATTTCTCCTTCTGCAAGCTTAACTTTTGCTTCAACTAAACAAAATAATTAGTTATGTTGTAAATAATGCTTTCTGTGTTAGAAATAATTTCCCAATTCTAAAATTTTCGGTAACATTTCTTTCTAGTAACCTCATAATTATATATTTTATATTTAGAACTTTAATCCCAAAATTTATTTTTGTAGCATTGTGAAGTAGGTATCCAACTCAATTTTTCTTCATATAATTTACCAATGGTCACTACTTATTCTTTCTTATAGTAATCTATCCTTTCACATTAATTGGTGATACTATGTATAATTTTTATTCAGATTTTTACTAAAAAATAGAGGTCATAAAATTTAATCAGTGTTTAAATTTCCTATATAAACTTTTAAATTTTGCTATATTAATTTCTGAATAGTGTATAATGTTTCCTATGCTATATGGGTGTTAATAATAGCCATATAGTGGTCTTAAATGTTTTTTTTTTATAAAAATTTATTTATTCCAATAGTACTTTGATTCTCTTGATTTTTCAATGTAAATGATTATGTATTATTTGAAAATTAAGTGTCTCTTACTTTCAATTTCTGTGTTTATTGGGGTTTTGCTTGTGTTCTTGTCATTGTTTTGTAGTTCATTAAGGAAATGAATTTAAATCTCTCCACTAATATTTATTGTAGGTTTTGGTTGTATAATTTTATTATTTTCTAATCATGATATATAATAAATTTCCAAAAGATTTTAACATGTATATACTTTGAACTCTTATTATGTGTTTTTATTCATCTGTGGAGTTGATCAGAAGTTAGTCCTTTTTATGGTAAATTACACTGATAATTTTTAAATTTTTTTTATTTTAGCATTATAAAAAATGCACAGTATTAAAAAATTACAACATATAACCAATTTTAATAGAAAAATTATCACGCATAATCTCACCACTTAGAGAAAATATCTTAATAATGCTGTATATCTTGCTCTAGGTTCTAAATATATATATATGAAATACCAGAGACCTGGGAAGCTTAAAATTGTGCTTTGCACATTTAATATTGTACTTTAGACATTTTCAAAATAATTGCTGTATGATATAACCATATTGTTTGTAACAAATATTTTTCAACCATTTCATATGTTAAATATTTAAGGGTTTTTTAATTGATTAAATTCTTACCATATATTTATTTAAATACCTATTTGTTGTTCAAAAATTTTTCATTTCTGGGGAGCATATTCATTGAGACTTTGTCATAATACAAATTTTCAAGAAGTTCTTAGAAATACTTCCAATATGCTTTCAAAATATAAAAGAACAGCTAATTTCACCAATATACAAATGCACATATAATCATAATGGTCAAATTTAAGTAAAAAATACCAGTAGATGATTACTAACCAAACTTCTACTGTCTCCTATCCATAAATGTGACAGTATTTTAAATTTTAAAAGAATTTAAGAATTTTAATATATATATATATATATATATATATATATATATATATATGGAAATAAAGTTCACAGTTAAATAGCCTAGATAATTAAATATTTCAAGAAATATTAGCATATTTCTGTCAGGGGCAAAAAGAATGTTCACCAATAATAATTAATACACTACCACTCACATTTAGTATAGCATAACCCGATTCTTTACCTCAAACTCTGTGCTTTAGAATCTGTAAACAAGTCAAGAAGGCGCCTGGCATTTTGCCAGAAGGAGTGGTTTGTGAAGTAATGCCAGCGAGCCATTAAGTGTGGAGATTCCTTATTGGTTGACTGCTGTATCTAGTTTATGTTAATTAAGATAATCTGTGTGGAATGTATAAATACCTCTGTTGTCCTACAATAAATGGCTCCCACTCCTGCTGTATCATTGTACACAAGTTGCTCGTCACCCCCCCGGTTATTTTGCTGCAGCCGGACTGCGGCATCTGTGTAATGTAAGTTTTGTTCCATATTTCATAGGTACCATCACTTGTGTCTTCATTAGTACTATTTTTAATTGTACAAAGAACTAACTTTGGGCTATATTATTTCTCTTTCTTTCTACTTTCTGTTATCTTGTATTATATCAATTTCTGCATTTCTTATTAGTTTCTTTCATCTACTTCACTGGCTTTATTCTATGATTAATTTTCTTCTTGAAAAATTTAGCTTATTAGTTTTATCTTCCATCCTAGTGTAGATATGTATGAATATAGATACTTTTCTGAATATTACATTAATAGCAACCTATCATTAGAATGAGACAGACATTATTACCCTGTATACATGTATGATTACACTACTGGTGTGACCCTGCATCATGTACAGATGGAGTAATGAGAAGTTGTGCTCCATTTGTGTACAGAGTGTCAAAATGCATTCTACTGTAAAATAAATTAATAAAGAAATAGCAACTTATCAAAAATATTCATGTAGTAGTTTTAGGACTTTCTTAAAGTTATAATTAGATAGGAACAAGAAGTTCTTGTGTGCTATTGCACAGTGGAGTGAATGTAAATAACAATAATGTACAGCATATTTCAAAAAGCTGGAAGAAAGGATATTGAGTTTTTACCATTAAAAAATGATAAATGTTTGAGGAGATGGATATATTTAAATAATTTGAACATTACATAATATGTACATGTATCCAAACATTACATGGTACCCCATTAATATGAAAAAATTAATTGGTTCTTCCTTTCATATCAACTTCAAAACTTAACTTTTGACTGTCTGTAGATACACACACACACACACACACACACACACACACAATCGGGATTAAATTAGGAGCACATTACCAATGAACTACATCTCTAGTCCTTTTTATTTTTCACTTTGAGATGAGGGTCTTAATAAGTTTCTGAGGGTCTTACTAAGTTACTGAGGTTAGTCTTAAACTTGAGATCCTCCTGCTTCAGCCTCCTGAGCCTCTGAGGTTGTAGGCATATACCACCATACCTGGCAAGTTTTAGTAGTCTTACTAAAAATATTTTAGTTTAGGTTAGAGGCTAGGTACCTTAGAAGGTTGGACATTTAATTAGTTTTTTTATGTTCTATATGAATCATGAAATATTTTAGTAAATTTTCTTCATATACTTAGAGCATACATTCTCTAGTTCTTGGATTTAAAATCAAGTTTTATAAATATATTCTTCTCATTATCTAATTTTTTTATCTAAAATTATCTAATTGTATTGTACAACAGTTTGATCAATTATTAAAATGTTTGAAAATACTATTATAATACAAACATCCATAATTTCTTTTGATTTTATAAATATTTCGTTTGTGTCTTTTTAGACCAAGTTTTTCAGTGCGTACAAGTTTAGGATTGTCTCAAGTTATTATCATTATCTAATAATTTTCATCACATATAACTACATATATATGATCTTTATCCATCTATCCATGTATCTAGCTAGCTAGCTAAACACAGAATTTTAGATACATCTCTTATGTAAAACATAAAAATTTATTTAATCATGTTTTATTATGTTTTTTTACTTTATTGTTTTACATTTACTGTAGGTAATGATTTGTTTTCATTTATTACTACATTTACACCACAGCATCAGCCTTAGTTTTATAATTTGTTATCCTGTGTTTCTGCTTATGTTCAGTTAGAGAGATTTTGCTTTGCATTTCATTCCACTTTCCTTCTGCAAGTTAATAAAGTACACTCTCTAAATTTTTTCTTGTGATTGCCTAAGGTATCTTAACCTGCATGTTTAACAACACCTAAATTTATTCGTCTTTGTCTTTCAAAAAACATATGGATGTACCTTGAATGATTTAACTTTGTAAATTCTTTGCCATTTTATGTCAGTTTTGCTCAGGCAGCAGAATACATCAGACACTAGTATAGCAGTATGTATAAACATAGCTGTATAACCAATGTGATCCTGCAATCTGTACATGTGGGAAAAATAAGAATTCATACCCCATTTGAATCAAATGTATGATATATGATATGTCAAGATCATTGTAATGTTTTGAGCAACAAATTAAAAAAACCACACAAAATAGACATCATCATGTTACTTTTTAAGACCATTGATGATTTGAATACCTATTCATTTTTTAACATCTTTGATCTTTTCTTACCTTTATTTTGCCCAACATAAATTATTTTTTTGTACCAGCCTTTGGTGAATTTGACACATTTTTAATATTAAATGTAGCATTTTTAATTATCTTAATATGGAGAGTCTTCCAGATTGGTTAGTACTCCGTTATTTTCTTTTTTTAAGTTTAAATTTTTAAAAAAATTTTAAAATTTAATTTTTTCTAATTTGTTATATGTAACAGTAGAATGCATTACAATTCATATTACACATATTGAGCACAATTTTTCATATCTCTGGTTGTATACAAAGTATATTCACACCATTCATGTCTTCATACATGTACTTAGAATAATGATGTCTATCTCATTCCACCATCTTTTTTATACCCCTTGCACCCTTCCTTCTCCTTATCTTCCATTATTCAGATAAATATTAGTGGAAAATCATATTTTAATTTAATACATTCTTTGGCTCAATTAGCTAATATATTATCAAAGACTTTTTATCTGTTGATAAATGGAATTGTCCTATAATTTACTAAAACTATATGTAGTTTTGCCACCAACTTTTACTAGCCTCAAAATATACAGTCTTTGTGTCCTTCTTTTCTCTCTTTCTGTCTCCCTTTTTTTTTTCTCTTTGTGGTACTGAGGGTTGAACCCAGTGTGTTGTGTATATGAGGCAAGCACTCTACCAACTGAGCTATATCCCTATCCCTTTATGTCCTTGAATTTAACTATTATTTGATTGACTTATAAGAAACTATACAAACCTAAAATATAAAGTCAAGTGAAGGATAGATGGAAATCTCAGTGGGGGCAGAGTTGATGAATTGGCAGTTTAAGTAATGCTGAGACTCAGAAATTAGTCATTATTTGTAAGAAGAAATTCTGCCATTCTCAGGTTAGGGTTCCTACAATCAGCAAACCTGCCACCTTTGTAGAAATACTAAATAATCAATGATAGATACACTTTCCTAGAACATTTATTATTGAACAAATAAGGAAAAAACATTGAAAGTTTTCTTTGTCTACATCTGTCTGAATGGAAATACAACTTGTGGAAAATGGATACTACATAGCATTTCCTCTTTTAAAATAACAAAATGGCTTTTGGAAGAGTTCCAAAACATCCAGGTAATACTCACAAACATATGATTTAGCACAGTGTTCTCTTTTCCTTAGTCTGGCACAATATCTCCAGATGGCAGTTACTATCATTCAACTATATTTATTAGCATATATCTATTCTCCCTACTTGTAGGATTCTGGTCAAGAAACAATTGTTTTTTAGAGTAGAAGTATATTGTTTGCTCTAATTTTTAATCTCCTGAGATAAAATTCATTTCATTTTTGTTTGATTCATAGATTTAATACAATTCCTACAAAATTCCAACACTATTATTTCTAGACACAGACAAGCTAATTCTAAAGTTGTATAGAAGGCATGGGCCCTAGAATAGCTTTTAAAAATCTTGAGAAAGAAAAATTAATTATGAGAATCATTCATTCAGTTCTATATTGGACATCTTCAAGTAATTTTTTTAAAACAGGAAATTATGGATCACAGACTTTACTCACAAAAGTGAAAAATTGAATTTTTAATGTAAGTATTCATTTTAATTTATTTTGAAAGACTGGAATTTCTTGTATGAATATATGCTTTGATCATTCCCCTACTTTGGAGCATATAGTTTCTTTATAGCTTTGTTTTGCTTTTATTTATTTATGTATTTATTTTAAACAAGCAGCTCTTCAATGATGTTATTTTAGCCTAAGATCTCTGCAGTATCCTTATTTATTGCCTTTGAACAGATTTCTAGAAATTGAATTGCTGGGTTCAGGAGGATGCACTTCTAGGGCTTTTGATATGCAATAATAAGCTGACTCCAAGAGAATTCTCAAGTAACACTCCATCATAGTATAGAAGAGAGGTTACTGCAATCATTTTTTTAAATTGTTGTAAAATGTACCTACCATTAAAATTACCATTTTAGCCATTTGTAAGTATTCACACCAGGACGTTAGGTGCATTCAGATCATTATGTGGTCCCTACCCATCTCCAGAACTTTTTCAGCAAAAACGAAAGAACTTTAAAAAAAAAAAATCTCTGCAGTTCAATGCCAAAAAAGGATATTATTGTCTTAATTCATGTTTCTTTTTTACTGAGAAGGTGTAAGGTTTTTGGTGCTGGGGATTGAATCCAGGGCCTTGTGTATGCCAGGCAAGTGCTGTATCACTGAGCCACATCCCCAGATCTTAGAAGCTGTAACATTTTTAAAATTTATGTATGCTATTTATTATATGACAGCAGAATTCACTTCAATTCATTGTACACAAATGGAGCACAATTTTTCACTTTTCTGGTTGGTCACACCATTCATGCAATCATACATGTACCTAGGGTAATGATGTTCATTTCATTTGTTTTTAATATTTCTTGTTTTATAATGTGTTTGCTATAAATGTTTTCGGCATTCTGCTTTAGCCACAACTAGAAGTTTTGATAAATGATGGGAATACTGTTCGGCCAAATTATGAATAGTTTATATCTACCATTTTAATTTCCTTTTGAACACAAAGGACCTAGTGATGCATTTTTTCTAGTTGTATAATTTTTAAACTATTGACATTTCACATTGTGAACAGAAAATATGTTTTCCTCCAGGTAAACAATTTCTGATATTTGTTAAGACTTCCAAACAATCTTGAGAGTTATCTTTTGTGTGTTTTTGCATACTCTATGTTGGGGGAATACAAAAATTTATGCAATTCTATTAGAATCTAGTATTTAAACTATAATATTAATTAATTTAATCCATCCTATCTGAGGGATGGCTTATCAGAATTTTCTGTTATGATTAAATAATATTACATTTGTAAGCATTGTATAGTTTGTGCTCCTTTTAACAAAAGGATGAGCATAAATGAGACATGATTTTTGCTAAACTTGTCCCTTACTGGGTAAAAATTTGTCCTGTTTTTGAGAATTTGAAAAAAATACAATGGATTATCTTGACATATCTGAATGAAAAAGACAATAAATATTGTGTAAATGCTGGTTTTAAATTTTGATAAACATTTCAATAGAAGTCTCAGTCTCTTCCCAGAACAGGAAAAAAAAAAAAAAAAAAGCAAAACTGTAAAAGAAGTAAAAATGCTGTCAAGACATGTCCATGATAATAAGAATTAAGGATGTCTTTTAAACGTCCACTAAATTTTAATCTGTCTGAAACCAGTGTCTACTGTACAGTAATTCACCAGTTCAGGTGTTGCAATTTTCCCTCCAAGAACAGTAACATTGTATATTTCACAAATGATGCAAGGATCTACTGATGTTGTATTTTTTTTCATTTTAATAGAAAGGAATGATTTGGTAGCAATAAAATTACAGTAAACTTATAAAAACTAAATTGAAAACCACCACTTACCTTGGTCCTTCAAACCCTTATTTAATTAGTATGTTTTTTTAATGGTAACAGTTACATGCTTACTGAGAAAGCTTAATTAAGAAATGTAGTGATGAAATTAGTAAAGGTATTAAAGGAAGCCATCTGGATATTTAGTTTCTAGATTCATAGACTATTTGTATTCACTTTAAGTTTTTAAAATGCATGTAGAACAACGTGGAGAGCCAATGTAGCAATACCAGATGTACTTTGCAAGCTGATTATGAAACAGATGGTTTTATGATCACATTTGTGTTGTAAGAGGTGTTATTCTATTATATAAGTTTCCTATTTATGACACATGCCTCTTGTTTAGAATGATGCCATCCCCTCAAAGCATCTCACACAATTTTCTTTCATTGCATCTGTTCAGCAAGTGCACTGACTGATTATCTCAGCAGGAGAGATAAGTCATCCAATTACATTGTTGGAAGAATGGTGTATAACATAGTCCTAATTTTCTTATTAACATTATGATGTCAATACCACTTATAGGCAACCATGGGAAAATTAACACAGACATCTAAAAACCAATTTGAGTCACATCAGTTTATTAAATATCTGACCCATGTAACCTATAACCTAGCAGGATTTGATATGGACATTTTATTTCTAGTGGCTTCTTTCTGCAACATATAATATGTTTTCTTTAATTGAGTTCAAAGGTACAACAATATTTACAAGTAAATCTGTATTGAGACTATAACCAAATTATTCTCAGTATGCTAAATTAATAATAACAATACATAACATAATAATGATATTATGTATTTAACCGTAACAGAAAATAAATGTGACTACAAAATAAGTTTTGTTCTTCTAAAGAAACAATTAAGTATTATGCCTTTTGTTCACATAGAAAATTTCAATTTTTTTCACCTCTTTAGGATATAATGAAATATAAGAAATGTGCTGAGGAGAAGCCTTCCATGTTTATAAATCTAGCCTAATGTGTTGACATCCTGGCACTATTACCTGCCTGAATTGTAGAAGAAATTTAATTTTGGATTTGAGTGATTCAGTGAGAATGATTCTATAATCTGAATTGACTAGATCACTGTGACTGTGAGAAGATCCTCTCATTAATTCAATTTATTTACCACCCACTAAATGCTCCTTGGCTAGCCACTTGGAATACAAATATAAGTGGATTATTGTCTTCAAGATGATTATAGTCCAGTGGTAAAATAGTTATGCAGATAATACTATATGTATATGTGTTTATATGCATATGTAAATATTTCAAAAAGAATTCATATTACATCTTTAGTATGCATATAATTATATAAATATTATGCATAATAATTAAAAGCTTGATATAATAATATAAGATATAATTATACAGACGAATATATATGAGAGAATTACAATTATTATAAATAAATATTAAGATGTAGTTTATAATATTCATTGTGAAATATAAAGGAGGAAGTTTCCTAGTACCTGCAATTTACTTTGAAACACACCCAAAATAAAATGGATTGATCAGAAAGAGAGGGACAGATGGATAATAGATTGATAAATAGATAAATAGTAATTAAGTAGGTATATATTGTAGTAAAGAGATGTCAGTGATAGAATACACAGAGTGGGTATATATATATATATATATATATATATATATATATATATACTTACCTCTAAAATTTTTTAAACTTTACTTGTAAGTTGGAAAATATTATAAAATTAAATGGAAAGAAAAAAAACATATGGTGCTTGAGAATAGTTAGGAATTGAGAAAACAAGGCAAGAAACTATAAGGCTCATTTATTTAAATTCACATGAATATTAAAACCACCAAATTTTATGTTTATTGAACAAGAAATAGTAATAGTGAGTGGCATTTAAATATTCAAGAGTTGAGGGAATGACCAGGGTACAACGGAAAGAAACAGTGACAGGAAGTAACAGAGTCTGGTGTCAGAGGATTCAATGCTGGAGGCTTTTAGAAGGAGAGAGGGAGATGTTAACCAACAGAGAAACAAAAGGGCACTTACTTTATTTTTAGGCTCAGGAACATTAAGGGCTATGGGAGAAAAAAATAATGACTTTCTGAAAAAGTAACATAAAAAATAGTAGGATACCGGTTCATCCAATTTTGGATTAGAACATAAAAGTAATGGAATTTTTTTAAAGGTTCAATATATAAATTAAGTACAAATCACAAATCCAGAGAGTTTAGGGAATGAAATTGAGCATGAAGGTGGAGTAGAAAATGGTGCAGATCTTAAGAAAACAGCACAGAGTTTCCTCAGAAAATTAAAAATAAAAGTACCATATGATCCAGCAATTCCAGTTCTGAGTATAAACCAAAGTAACTGAAATCATTTCATGAAGAAGTGACCACTTTCCCCAGTTTATAATAGCATTATTCACAATATTCAAGATACAGTATCAACCTAATTGTCCATCAATGGACAAAGAGAACATGGCACATGTATGGCACTGGAATACTATTCTGCTCTAAAAGGAAGGAAATCCTCTCAAATGAAATAAGATAGATAAAGAACCTGTAAGACATTATGTTAACTGAAATAATCTGCACACCGGACAAATATTATGCGAACACTTCCAATAAATTTAAAATAGTCAAACTCATAGAAGCCAAGGATGAAATGGTGGCTTCCTGGGACTGAGGGGAGGTAAAAATAGAAAGGTGTTAGTCAAAGAATGTAAAGTTTGGTTTATACAAGATGCGTACATCCTGGAGACATACTGCACAATATAATGAGTATAATTAACAATAGTATATTGCATACTTAAAATACATTGAAGGTAGGTTTTTTTGTTTGTTTGTTTTGGGTTTCTTTTTTTTTTTTTTTTTTTTTTTTGGTACTTGGGATTGAATTCAGGAGCATTCAACCACTGAGCCACATCCCCAGCCCTATTTTATATTTTATTTAGAGACAGGGTCTCACTGAGTTGCTTAGTGCCTTGCAATTGCTGAGGCTGGTTTGAACTTGAGATCCTCCTGCCTCAGCCTCCCGAGCTGCTGGAAGAGGGTAGATCTTTTAAGTGTTATTATGACAAAAATAATTATGATGATTATGATGAGTAAGAAATTAGGAGGGAAAAAAAAGAAATTAGGAGGGAAACTTCTAGAAGTGATGAATAGGTATGTGGATACATCATAGATCACAGTATAGATTCACAGTTGTAAACCTATCTCCCCAAATCATCATGTTATATACATTTATGTATGGCTTTTTGTCTGTGAAACATATAATTTTAATACAGTGTTTCTTTAAAAAAAATACAATCTAGGATGTTCTCTGGCTGCATAACACAAAAATGTATGCATTATTTTAAGAACAGATAAGGGAAAATAAAAATATTCATGTTTACTCCAAAGATTTTAAGACTATCTTCCATGAGATGATAGGGGAGAAGCTCCCATTTGAGGTATTTTTTACTTTAATATTAACTATATTCCAAATAACCAGGCCTGATTTGTGTTATGAACACTCTGAGCTTCAAAAATACTGTGTTTCTCCCTATATTTTAGCACTTAAATCTTAGAGCTTAACCCATAACTCCTTCCTAAAAATGCGGTAAGAACTCATGCCACTCATTTTTTATTATTAACATTTCTTCTGGCTTCATTTACTTTTTCTGCCTTCTTTTCCCTTTTGTCTCATTTACTTTCTAAATTTATCTTACAATTCATTGTTCCTATTTTGTAAACTACAAAATGGTTCCATCCAATTTGTGATTTCAAAGTGTTTTTGTTTGTCCTACATTGAATAGATGCAAGGTTTTCCTTCACATTAAAAAAACAAATCTCAGTGTTCAAGTCCCTCCCTACTAGTCTTCAAAATCAGGATTAGGTCCTCCTTCCCCCATGTTTATGATTAATCACCTGAGAAACACCAAGCAAGAAAACAAGTTTTATTTAAAGGATAGAACGGAGAAAGAGAGACTCCCCCAGAGAGGAGGGAGTCCAGAGCTGGTGCTGAAGGAAGGGGCGTACCTTGCCCCTTTATAGAGTTCAGGTTTCTTTTCTTTCCATTTTCTCTCCTCCTCTTATCTTGCCAATGTGACCAAAGTGACCAAAAGGGCAGGAAGAGATCTGTCTAAGGAGTGATTGCTTGTGTTGGAAAGTGTGATCCTTCCCCTCCCTCAGAGGTTGTTAGCAACCAGGCAATGGGGAGTGCTATCCACTCATTTCCTTTTCTTTGATAATCAGCTACCTGTCCTTTGCCAGGTCTCACTATTCCTTTGTGGAGGCTTACAGTCGTTTTGCATCATCAGAGAAACTTTAAGAGGATGCATTTGATGAAGGTATTACTGGCACAATCAAGCTCTAATTGATAAAACTGTAAAATTAAGACCTGACTTCTGGCAATCAAGGAAGAGTTTTCTGAAGATTTAGCAGAGGTGCTTAGTTTCTGTAGCACACTTTCTTTGGTCCATTGTACTCTGAACTCCTTTCCTCAACCAATGCACTATCTTTATCAAGTTAATCCTAGCAAGATATTTTAACATTTCTGTGTGTGTTCTAAGATGTCTGAATTCTGCTTTTCCAGGGGCTATTTTGTTTTCTTCCTCTGCTGTGTGTATAGAACTTTCTGAAGCCTTTATCTATCTCTGAGTGATTTTTTTTTCTTTGTTTCTGGGGAAAGGAAGAGCCCCTTAGAGTCCAGATGAAAAGTATTAGGTGGGATGGAAAAGGGAAGAAGATATTATTTCCTTTTTATATATAGCAGTTGGATGTTTTTCTATATTATCCCACCCAATTTCATTTAGATATTTTTGAATAGTCAAGTCTATAGAAATTTTAAAAGAGGCACTGGATGCAATGGCACATATCTATAATCCCAGCTGATTGGGAGGCTGAGACAGGAGAATCATGAATTCAAAAGCAGCCTCAGCAACATCGAGGTGCTAAGAAACTCAGTAAAGTGCTAAGTTAACTCAGTGAGACCCTGTTTCTAAATAAAATTAAAAATAGGCTGGGTCTGTGGCCCAGTGGTCATGTGCCCCAGAGTTTAATCCCGGTTACCAAAAAGAATAAAAAATTTGAAAAGACAGGTAGGTAGATAGATTGATTGATGGATAGATAGGTATGGCCTCCATTATCATTATATTAAAAAATTAGATTCACCAGGATGTTTTGGTGCAGGCTGGGGAGGGGGATTGTTATTTTTCTGCACAAGGAAAAGCCCAGACATCCTGATATCACAGCCAAAAGAATCAATCAGGGATAATACAGTTACTGCCACTGTATCATTTCTTTCATCATCAAGGAGGAAGTACAGCAAGCATTTCGGCTTCAACCTAAATTGTACCCACCACTTTAGTCACACCTTTTGAAAGACTCTGAAATTAGTAAGGAAAGCAATCTATAATCTTGTGTAGCAGGCTTTCATTCTGGGCAACTGAATAAGAAGTAATGGAAGATTGGAAGAAACTATCAACTGTTGTCCTTGTTATTATAGAATTATCAATCTAGGGTATTGTACGCTGAAGGGAAGTCTCAGTGAGGAAAGTTATGTAACCACTACATCAGAGGATAAAAAAAATAAAACAGAACCAACTAGAAGTCATATATGAAAGAATGCAATAGTAACTTTAAAAATTTGGTGGCTCAGGAGCTAATCAATGCATGCTGAACCCTCAAGGACCTGTACTGATGTTTCTTTGAGCCATTTTGGTCTTTAAATCAGGAGAAGCAGAAATAGAAGGAACACCTTGAACTATCCTTGACCGATTTTTGTTTTAGATTAAGTAAAACATAATAATGATAAGTGGGAACCTGTCACTTCTTGTAAGGTGATAGGCTGAGAAGCCACCTTCAATTTATCAAAGATAAATCTAAAGTACACTTCTAATGTGCTTGGGGTGGTAAGGGGCTGCCATACATTTATCTCATAGAATTAAATGGTCCATGTAGAGAATCCACCTGCTACCTCAGTTTTACAGATGACAATTTTGAGGTTTAAGAAGATGAAGTGACATTACCATGAATACCAGACTAATAATTTTTAATATTTGTGTTTAATACAGAAACATTCAGATTTGTAGTTCATGACTCTTTATTTTTCTTAAAATGTCTCTCCACAGAATGTAGCTATTCATCAAACTTCAACTTTCTTAATTTTAGAAAGGTGTTGGCACATCAATTTAAGATTCTTATTTTCAGATCTATATGACTTTCAGTCAAAAATCTGGTTTAACATAGATACTTTATAATGATCTAAATTATGAATTTTTATGATGAATTCAATTAAACTATTGCTCAACCTGCCTTTATGCTCACAAGTATCTGAGTTTACATTCATCTTATGACTACCGGTAATGGTCTTGACTATTAAAAAAGTCTGAATTTACCATTTCCTATTCATAATATTCTCAGTTTAACAGGTACTCAGTTCCACACTGCACTCATCACATGCCTCTAAAGAACAAAATTCACATAGTAATCTATGTTAATAGCCTGGATATTCTGATATATCCTGGGCATAAAGTGGGGAGAAGAAGTAGAAATGGTTCCTGCTAACATTGAACTTAGAGTTTAGTGAGAGACAGATATTTAATAAGTAGACTAATGTCATATAATTTTTAAACTTTAAAGAAATGGCATGGCTTAATGAAAGTGTACCATATTTCAACAAATATTTTTGAATGAATTATTTGGTGTAGATCATATATAGGGATTTATGGAATTGGTATGAAGTGGGATGGTCATTTTAAGATTCACAGAATTGTTAAGAACTGAATAGAAATGAAGTTAGTCAGAGAGGAGATGAAAGAAATGGATGTAAGTAACTTGATTTTCATGGAAGTGGGATATATTTAGGAGTGGTGGTTGAATGAAAAAAGAAGTCAAAGGTGATGGTAAACTTAATAATAAATTTCACTGAGATTATAAATTCTCATTTGTTAGCTCTTTTCATGGGGGTGTATGAAGGTTAAATGGAAAGTTTAATTGCAGATATATCAATTTAAAATATCTCTGGAATATTAACATAATAGTGCCATGATCTATTGTGTGTGTATACATATATATATACACACACAAACACAAATATATATATATATTTGTGGTGCTGGAGATTGAACCCAGGGCCTTGTGCTTGCAAGGTAAGCACTCTACCAACTAGGCTATATCCCAACCTGATCTATTGTATATTTGGCAAAAATACTTTTAATACCACCCTCTCCTTATGAGTTAAAAATAAATGTACAAAGAAATAAATATTTGTTTCCTAGAAATGGCCAGCAAACAATGAAATTATTTTTATTTAATGTCATCTATGAAGTCATGTAGTAAAATGATTTAAAACTGAAAAAGTTTCACTAAATGATGCACTACAAAAAAAATTGGAAAAGGATTGGACCAAAACCTTTAATTATATTAATAGATCCCTTAAAGATGGGGGAAGAAAAACATCCTTCGTATGAGCTCATACCCTGGAGATAAGTTGAAGCAAATTAGCAACATGTAGGATGGCTAAAATGCTTGGAATTTGGACATGGAACTTATGAATGCACAGACCAAGAAAATGCTAACATAAGCCTTCAAGAAAAGCAGTACTAAGAAAAGCTTTAAAAGGAAGAGAAAAACCAGATTGTAGCAACAAACTATGGGAGAAAAATAATGTGGAAAGAAAGGTGAAGGATAAAAGCTTTAAGTGTAACCAGTTCTAGTACTAACGGCATGAGAGTTCAGCTAGAGATTCCTCATCATGGTGATGAAACGCCTACTTCACCCTCCTCTGCAGACAGTGACATGGATGAAAACTCCTTCAATTCATCATCTTGGTCTCCTCCACAAACTCTTCTTCCTCCCCTGATTCAGACTCAGACTCCCACTTTTCCAATGGCAGCAGTACTAGCACACATAGGAGTTCTGAGGATGAGCCAACAAAGAAGAAAAAGAAGTAGAATGTTAACTGGTCAAAATTCCTACAGATCAAAGTTTCTAAATGTTTTATATTTTAAGAACAAGAGGGAAGTTTTATATATATATATATATTTTTTTTGAGGTTAAATCTTATTTTATTATTATTAAAATTTGTTTCTTGCCAGCTGTGGTGGTTCATGCCTATAATCACTCCCAGCTACTTGGGAGGCTCAGTCAAAAGGATTCCAAGTTTGAGGGCAACCTCAGGAACTTAGTGAGACTTTGTCTCAAAATAAAAAATGGAAAGGTCTGGGTATGTAACTCAGTGATACAGAGCCCCTGGTTCTATCCCCCCAACACCACATACACACACACACACACACACATACACCAATATTTCTAGGACTTAATGCTGAAATCAGGTAAAGTCATATTTGTCACAAAACTTATATTTTCTCACAATGAAATAAACATCATATTTTGGTATAAGTTAATACTCTGCATCATACATGTTTTCAGGATAATGCACCAGAATATAAAATTCTTTTGACTGTGTATTATGTAAGATTTTATATGTTGCTACCATAAGTTTAAGAATTTTCTTAGTGTTAATAAGCAGGCTCTTTTAGATACAGAATGTCAGCAGCAAATAGTGATACTTTGAGTTCTTCTTTACCTATTTCTATTCCTTTAATTTTTTTTCTTTTGTCTAATTGCTCTGGCTAAGTTCAAGGATGATGATGAATAGAACTGGTGAAAGAGGACATCCCTGTCTTGTTCCAGTTTTTAGCAGGAATGCTTTAAATTTTTCTCCATTTAGAATGATGCTGGACTTGGGTTTGGCATGTATAGTTTTTATAATGTTGAGGTATGTTCCTACTATCCCTAGTTTTTCTAGTGTTTTGAACATAAAGGTGTGCTGTATTTTGGCAAATGCTTTTTCTACATCTATTGAGATGATAATATGATCTTGTTTTTAAGTCTATTAATATGATGAATTACATTTATTGATCTTTTAAATATGTTTTTGTTTATAATTTGTCAGAATTTTATTAAGAATTTTTTCATCTATGTTCATCAGAGATATTAGTCTGAAGTTTTCTTTCCTTTATGTGTCTTTGTCTGATTTGGGTATCAGGGTGGTATTAGCTTCATAGAATGAGTTTGGAAGGATTCCCTCCTTTTCTACTTCATGGAATACTTTGAGAAGTATTGGTGTTAGTTCTTCTTTGAAGGCCTTGTAGATCTTGGCTGAGAATTTGCCTGGTCCTGGGCTTTTCTTGATTGGTAGGCTTTTGATGGTGTTATCTATTTTATTACTTGAAATTGATCTGTTTAAATTATGAATGACCTCCTCATTCAGTTAGGGTAGGTCATATGCTTCTAGAAATTTGTCAATGTCTTTGACATTTTCTATTTTATTAGACTATAAATTTTCAAAATAGTTTCTAATTATCTTCTGTATTTCAGACATGTCTGTTGTGGTATTTCCTTCTAAACATCTGTCTCTCACCCTGCACAAATATCAACTCAAAGTGGATAAAAGACTTAGGCACTAGATAGAGACCCTGTGCCTAATAGAAGAAAAAAATGGGCCCAAATCTTCACTATGTCAGCCTAGAATCTGACTTCCTTAACAAGACTCTTAAAGTGCAAGAAGTAAAATCAAGAATCAATAAATGGGATGGATTCAAATTAAAAAGCTTATTTTCAACAAAGGAAACAATAAAATGAGGAGAGAGCCTACAGAATGGGAGAAAATCTTTACCACACACGCACCTCGATAAAGCAATGATCTCTAGGATATATTAAAAAACTCAAAAAACTTAACAAAAAAAAGTAATAACACAATAAATGGGCTAAGGAACTGAACAGACACTTCACCGAAGAAGAAGTACAATTGATCAACAAATATATGAAAAAGTGTTCAACATTTCTAGCAATTAGAGAAATGCAAATCAAAACTACTCTAGGATTTCATCTCACTCCTGTCAGAATAGCAATCATCAAGAATACAGGCAACAGGGCTGGGGATGTGGCTCGGGCAGTAGCGCGCTCGCCTGGCATGCGAGCGGCCCAGGTTCGATCCTCAGCACCACATACAAACAAAGATGTTGTGTCTGCCGAAAACTAAAAAATAAATATCAAAAAAAATTCTCTCTCTCTCTCTCTCTCTCTCTCTCTCTCTCTCTTTCTCTCTCTCTCTCTCTCTCTCTCTCTCTCTCTCTTTCCTCACTCTCTCTTTGAAAAAAATTAATATTAATATTAGAATACAGGCAACAATAAATGTTGGCAAGGATGTGGTAAAAAAAAAATACTCCCATACATTGCTGGTAGGACTGCAAATTGGTGCAACCACTATGGAAAGCAGTATGGAGATTCCTCAGAAAACTAGGAATGGAACCACCATTTGACCCAGCTATCCCACTCCTTGGTTTATACCCAAAGGACTTAAAATCAGCATACTATAGTGATGCAGCTACATCAATGTTTATAGCAGCTCAATTCATAATAGCTAGACTATGGGACCAACCTAGATGTCCCTCAATATGAATGGGTAAAAAAAATGTGACATATATACACAATGGAATATTACTCAGCTTTAAAGAGTAAAATTATGGCATTTGCCAGTAAATGGTAGGAGTTGGAGAACATCATGCTAAGCAAAATAAGCCAATCCCACAAAACCAAAGGCTGAATGTTTTCTCTAATATGCGGTTGCTAATTCACACTAAGAGAGGGGATACTCAAGAAGAATACTATTACCTTTGATTACATAGAGGGAATGATGGGAGGGGAGGAGAGGGAATATGGGGATAGGAAAGATAGTAGAATGAAACAGACATTATTACTGTATGTATATATGTGACTACATGACCAATATGATTCTGCAACATGTACACTCAGAAAAATGAGACATTATATCCCATCTATGTATGATATATTAAACTGCATAAAAGTGTTCTACTGTCATGTATAACTAATTAAAACAAATTAAAAAATTAAAAAAAATAAGCTGGCTCTATTTTTATGTTTTGTGTCAGGGACCGCCCTGCACACAAGCTGAGCACACCCCCTCAACCTTGAGTAATGAGGGTATTGAACTAGCATTGCACGCTGAGCAAAGCACGTGAGCCTTGCCTTTGCTCAGCAAGAAAGTGCAGCTCTGGGCCTGGGTGGCACCCAATGGCATTGGGTTAACCCCACTCCCACCCTTTTTGTTTTTGTAATTGTATCCTTTGCCTTATTTGAGTGGGATATTCTATCCAATGTCTTCTCCCTAATAAATAGTGGGGTTCAGGATGTGCTCGCTGTCTTGCTCCTCTTGCCTTGCTTGCTCCTTGTGTCCTTTTCCAGTACTGTACAGCATGGGAGCTTGACCCTTGAGGTCATGGAGCTTCTCTGACCCACACAAAAGGTACTCCTGTGTTCTTGTGGTCTTTTCATTGCCATACCAATTCACACGGAATGACCCTGATTCCATCACCTGCCCGGGATGTGGGCAATAGTTTCTGATCAAGAAGTTATTGAATTCTTATTCTAAATTAAAAGTTCAAAGAACCTATTACTATGTTTAGACACGGTGGCACACACCTATAAATTTAGCTTCTCAGGAGGCTAAGACAGGAGGATCCTAAGTTCAAGGTCAGCCTCAACAGTTAGGAAGACCCTATGTCAAAGAGGTCTTTGCTATAAAAAATAAAAATAAAAAGCCTGGTAATGTAAGTTAATGGTAAAGCACCCTTGGGTTCAATTCCCAGTACCAATATAAGAAAAAAGAGAGAAAAAAAATCTGTGTATCTTTTGAATCCTACAAGTGTTAGGTTGCTATGTTGTGTCACTCATTGTCTTCTGATCCTTAAGTTCTTCAAGTTGCCTTTTTCTGAAGAAACAGAGAGGAAATCGTAATGGGACACGAAAATCTGAAACTAGAAATCTAATCTTTATATCTTTTGATAAATTCAATGTATCAAAAAAGAAAGCAGCCTTGTGAAAGACTAAATTAGATAAAAGGGATAAAAACATCAGTTTATATTTACATACTATAAAATATACCATTTTAAAGGGGAAATAAGGTAGGACAAAGAAACATAATTTTACAGAAAGTGAAACTTTTTGGAAAGAGGTATATCTTCTGTAGAAAAAAATTTTTGATTTGTTTAAATTAAAGTTTTTAAATGTGTGAACATTAGGTTTTTTGTATTTTCATAAGTATGTATTGAAAATTACTTGGAAAATATGATCTACTTTTAAAATGTTGAAATGTAAGTATTATGTGAGTTTAATGAACCTCTAATTTCTTGTTTTACAAAATTGTCTGCTTTCCATAAATGTAAATATACTCTCATTTTTAGATCATTTTAAAGGCTCCATACATCTTATAAATTACTGTTCAGATAGAAAAAAGGTAGGGACTTATTTCTACGTATTGTTGCATCACAGTGCATAATAATAACATTGCTATTTTTGTGTTCTTCAAATTTCTGGAAATTTGAAACAATTGATTATCTTTCTGTATGCATGTTTATTAGACAATATAGCCAGTTTTTCCAATTTCTCTTAACTTACAATTCATTGAAGAACACTTTTCATTAATTTAAATGTTGATTTTTTTTTTTTTCACAGAAAGTAATGTATTTTCAACTAGGGACAAAAAGTATAAATGTAAGAATAAATTTTGCAAATACTTACTATAATCCTAAAATTGCTTTGTCTCTTCAAAATGTATAATAGTGGTTTTGAATACGGTAGTCAAAAATAATTTCCACTAAGATATTTTCACCAGAAAATTTATCATAAGTTTCTACAAAATCAATTATACATGAGATTTTTTTTTTTTTAGTTTGGCAATAAGAGAGAAAAAAATGGCTGAATGATTGTATTCATGAACATTACTCAATTCATTTCTTAAAGTATGTATCAATTCTTAGTGATAGCAACTGAGGTATTCAAATGTTGCTCTTTAAATTTTTTATGGCAATGAACTATTAATATCTCTTCTTCTTTCTCCTGGGATTCTGCTTTGAAATTTGATCCTTCTGTCAATGTGAATATATATTTTCTTATATTTTTGGCTGCTTATATGCATGGTGGATAGACCTCTATATATCTGTCTTCAACAAGTGATTTCTATGGCTTAATGTCTCATAACACAATATACAAGGATGATTTCATGTTTTCAAATATTTGGGGGTCTTATAAACTTCATTGAAAAACTTGCACTAGGGGAAACAATGTAAATAAAAGAAACTGCACATAACTTTCATTGCTTTTTTGTTTGTTTGTTTTTGTTTTTTGTTTTTGTTTTTTAAATCCAAGAATCTGGGAATGCAGAAATTTGTCTTTTCACAGGGGCTTGTAATGAACTGAGTCAAAGTGAGCTCATTTAATTGCAAACAACCACAAACTTGCTATTGAATACAGATGGTTGAGTGCATACAAGTTGATGACTTTCTGTATAACTGGAAGTTCTCAAAATCTATTTTATATGGAATAGAATGTTTACTGAAGATAAAAGTGCTGTATTTAAAGCTTACATTTGTATTATTAAAAATTAACAATAAAATTGTGATAATGGATTAGAAAATAAATTGCAAAGACATCTTTGGAGAAGGAGAATTTTATTCAATAAATTTTTGAAATTTGTAATAGGTAATAATAAAAGCATTAATTTTTAGTCAGGATTACTACCGATTTTAAATTCTCTACAGGAACTTTTCTCCTTCCTTATTTCCCACATGTGAAAATATCATCTTCAACAATCCAGTCCTTGGTTCTTCACTACACTCTACATTTGGCTATTATATACATGATCATAAAGCAGAGGTTTTAAATTTCAACATTACTGAGAGTAGGGCTAGATAATTCTTTGTGGAATCTATACTGAGTATGAAAAGGTATAGTATGAGGCATCCCAGTGTAACCTTCTAGATTAGACAATGATATGCATGAACAGACAGATAAGAAGGGATTCACTGGCTTAGCTAACACTTTCATATTAATCAATCTTGGCAAATGACTGGCATGATGATTTTGTACCTAGAACATCCTAAAAAACAGCTTAGTACCTACACAGTCACTGGTGAGCTTGATGAGTCAAGTTTCAGTAGAATTTATAGGGAAAGTTATCCCAAAATAGGGCATTGATGAAGAGCTGAAAAGTGACAAAGCAGATAGTGTTTGACTAGGAATTGGACAAAGTAGCACAGATTCTTTCTCTAACTCTACCCCTTACCAGAGAAACAGTGTTGAATTCTCTCAAAGAGCAGCTCAGTGATCTGCTAACTTTAACTTCCTAGGCTATTCCCCCTAGCGCTCTCTCTCTCTCTCTCTCTCTCTCTCTCTCTCTCTCTCTCTCTCTCTCTCTGTTTGTTTAGTTTTAGATGGACACAATACCATTTATTTATTTATTTATTTATTTATTTATTTATTTATTTGTATGTGGTACTGAGGATCGAACCCAGTGCCTCATGTGAGCCAGGCAAGCACTCTACCACTGAGCCACAACCCCAGCCCCTCTCTCTTGGTTTTGATGGACAACTGGCCCAAACAGATTTGCTACAAAATCCTTACTCCTTGATAGTCAAATATAAATTAGAAATGTTTTCTATGAGCAGGTTTTTATGCCATTCACTATAGTCTCCTCCAAATTTCTATTTTTAATGATTAAATACAATGCAGCGAATTTTCCATTAAAGATTACTCAGCCATTTACAAATCCATCTATTCCCAGATATTTTTGAACACATTTCTTAGCACTAAAAATTTATAATTTTTTTAGCCTCAAGACTTGTTTCACTTTTGAAAAAAATAACTTAGAATTATTATTTTCAGTAGGAGTGTGTGAGAGAAATATATTCAGAAGACTTTAAAAAATTAATTTGTATGCCTCTGGTGCTTTGAGAAATTTTGGGAGCATATAAAAAGTCTTTTAGAATCGTTATTCTGTTTATGACATAGAGTGTCTTTTACTACTTATTTTTATTTAATTAATTTCCTCTGCTGGTAATTTATCTTATTCTATCTTGCTAGAGAAGTATTAACCTTCCTTTAAAATGAACTCAAATCAAACCTCCTCTAGGAAAGCTTCTAGTCCTCTCACTCCCCCATAATACTCCATTAATACTTCATGCTACTCCAGAATTCAGTGCAATTTGTCTTGGTATTAGAATTACTGAACAATGCCCTTATCACTGTTGAATCTCCTACTGAAATTACACAATGTTTTACAAAATAGAGCTAAAATATATATACTGAAATGAATCAAAGTTGATCACAATGCCAAAAATGGACCTGAACCAAGTTTAAATATTTCCTGAACTTAGTTTCACATTATCATAGGCTTTGTTGCAATAATTTTGAGCCCATCTTAGCTAATTGACAAATAATTAAAAGAAATAAATCATATCTGAAGGTAATTGTGGTTTATACAGTGAATTAGCTCATTAATTGCTGAACAATCAATAAATAATTTGTTGAATGGGAAATAATGGTGTGGTGTTGATAAATTATCAATGTGATTTGTATATTCATATCATAGAGTTGTTATAACACTGCCACCGATGATTTTATGTCATGAGACCAGGGCTACCCTCATGTTCACTTTATGAACTTAACCATATTTGTTCTTCATAATACATAAATCCCTCCTGTGTACCATACCTAACTCATAAGGTTACTATTAAGATTAAATACAATGAGAATAAAAATAGTTTAAAACTACTGAGAGATAAATTAATAAGTTGTGCTATGTTTTCATTTAATCATCACAAAATGATGGATTAATATTCTTATCTTTTAAATAAAAAAATCTTGTCACAGGGAGTCTATATAATTGTCTTAAGGTCATAGAGCTATTAAGAGGTAGAAATGGGATTTGGTATCAAATACTCTGAGCCAAAGTTCTTAGGCAAAATGGTAAATTGCTGAAGTGTTAACCCCCTCATTTTAAATTTTATAAAACTTGAATATTACATTATCTATTCTGAAATACTAAGATCTCAAATTCCTAGAATAGAACTTAAGAGAATTTTTTAAAAATTCCTAATGGTATTCATCAATAAATATAATAAAACACTCCATAAAATTTCAAATAAAATTTAGGGGAAAATTGCTAAAAGATTAATGAAGAAGTAAAGTTATTGGGTTAGTGACTTGCTAATTACCTCTCCCCTATACAGTAGCTAGTTGTATTCTCTAGTTTATTGTATGTATTAAAATGATGAATCTTAAATTAATCCAGTAGTGGTTCACCTAGAGGGCTTATTATCATTCTGTAACTCATGTAAAGTCAAAACTTGAAAGTTTAAGCATTAAAGACTTGTAAGACCTGGAAGATCCATCTACTTGCCTTCTATATAATAAAGTGATATCACTCACATGCCATCATTTGGATTGCTTTCTTCAACTCTGCAATTTCTGTGGAAATGTGCAATTCAGAAAAGAACACTGCCACCCAGGGGATAGAGAATTGAAAGTTCACAGACAGAATGCCTGAAAAATTCACTGCATTTAAAAAATTTTAGCAGACAATTTTAACTCATTCTATCCAAAATATCATTTCAATGGGTGTCCAATATGAAAATTATCAAGAAATATGCCACATTCTGTTTTTTTTTTCCTTTAAAATCCAGTTCACATTTTACACTTACAGTACATCTCAATTCAGACTAATCAGGTGCTGGATGACTTCATGGGATAGATCATGGCATGGCAGCATTGAAGTATAGAATTAGCAGGCAGCTGTGTTTTACTAGATCTGTTAATAAAAACAGGTAGCACATGCTGCATGTTTACACCATGATGCCAGGTACTATACTGATGATGTATGTCTCATTTAATCTTTTATGACATCCCTCTTGGGTACGTACTTTTATAATTTCCATTTTACAGAGGGGAAAACTAAGGCTTAAAGAAAGAGCAGCCAGTATGTAGCAGAGTTAGAATATAAACTTGGCTATGTCCTATTCTCAGAGTTTGTAGTCCCAAAACATAGAACACTTCATGAATTTGCATGTCATCTTTATGCAGGGGCTATGCTAATCTACTCGGTATCGATACAATTTTAGTATATGTGCTGGCAAGCCAGCACATCACTGCATTGGTTCTGGATTGTGAATGAAACACTCTGTTATGTTGCAGTGTTCTGTTGGTTGAATTAGTAGTAATTGTTCAATTACTAAACGTTCTAAAGAACATGCTTATGAGAAATGACAGGATTCTCAATAATAACTTCTCTTGTACTCAACTCATTTAAGTAAAAGAGAAAGTTGTGTAGGTACAATCACCTACTTGGTTCCATAACTTTTTAACAATTCTATTGGAATTAGAACATCTATGGGAAAATGATATGAGCTAGAGATACATGCTAACTCTGTTATTAGTTAAAGTTCTAGCAAAACTAGTACAATAAAATAAGATGTTTCAGTCTGAAACATCAGTTTCAGAGGGGCAATTATTTTTCTTATACAACTTCTTTCTGCATAGTTAAAAAATTCCTTCCTCTCAAAGGAAAATACTTGAAAAAAGTAATGGATAACAAATGTTCCCCCAAATCATAGTTTTGTCTATACTGGCAATAAATAACTAAAATAGAACATATTCCATTCACAGTGGAAACAAACACCATGAGATTATGTTTTCAATTTTAATTTAAAAGTTAATATTAGCACATTAATCAAAACTCAAAAGTACACAAGAAAACAATGAAGACATTACACATGTGTCTCAGCTGCTTATTTCTCCTTTAAAGAACAAAGATGCTACAAAGAATAGTAAATATGGTGTGTACACACATTCTTTCACCAAGTACACATCAATAATAGCATATTATAGTATAGATCCATTTGATTTATTCATTATATAATATATCATCAAAATCTCCCATTCCAGTAAATACTTAATTGATTATTCTTCTTACTAAGTTCTTAACTTAATCATTTATTAATGATGGGTGGATTCCATCTAAACTTTTATTGTTACATACAAGTAATAAATTTTATTATATATACATGCTTTGTACAGTATAACTGTAGCATTTTTCTAGAAATATAAATGCTAATTTAATAATAAGAATATTTATTTAACAGTTTTAATGAGTGATAACTACAAAAAACTGATGTTTTGACATATATATGCACTGGACCAAAAGAAAGAAAAAAATTAATCCTCCCCCAAATTTTCTCATGATACTTTGACATGTTACCTTCCATCCTTCTACCCCTTCACTACTAGTTTCTCAAGCAGCCATTGATCTGTTTTTGCCACTATATATTGTTTACATTTCATTTCCTAGAGTTTTAGGTAAATGGAATTTTAAAATTATTATTTATTTATTCTAATTTGTTATACATAATGGCAGAATGCAATTCATTTCATATTACACACATAGAGCACAGTTTTTCAAGTCACTGCACACAAAGTATTTTCACACCATTCGTGTCTTCATACATGTACTTAGGGTAATGATGCCCATCTCATTCCACCATCTTTCCTACCCCCTTGTCCACTCCCTTTCCCTCCCTCCCCTTTGCCCTATCTAAAGTTCCTCCATTCCTCCCATTCATCTCCCACCCCATCGCCATTATGAGTCAGCATCCTCATATCCAAGAAAACATTCAGCCTTTGTTTTTTGGGGATTTACTTACTCACTTAGCATTATATTCTCCAACTCCATCCATTTAACTGCAAATGCCATGATTTTATTCTCTTTTAATGCTGAGTAATGTTCCATTGTGTATATATACCACAGTTTCTTTATCCATTCATCTACTGAAGGGCATCTGGGTTGGTTCCACAATTTAGCTATTGTGAATTGTGCCGCTATAAACATCGACGTGGTGTGTTTCTGTAGTATGCTGTTTTTAAGTCCTTTGGGTATAGACTGAGGAGAGGGATAGCTGGGTCAAATGGTGGTTCCATTCCCAGTTTTCCAAGGAAGAAAAAATCTCCATACTGCTTTACATATTGGCTGCATCAGTTTTCAGTCCCACCAGCAATGTATGAGTGTGCCTTTTTCCCCACATCCTTGCCAACACTTGTTTTTTTGTATCCTTTATTCTTCATAGCTGCCATTCTGACTGGAGTGAGATGAAATCTTAGAGTAGTTTTAATTTGCAATTTTCTAATTGCAAGAAATGTTGAACAGTTTTTCATGTTTGTTGATTGATTGTATATCTTCTTCTGAGAAGTGTTTGTTCAGTTCCTCGGCCCATTTATTGATTGGGTTATTTTGTTGTTGTTGTTGTTTTGTTTGGTTTGGTTTTTGGTGTTAAGATTTTTGAATGCTTTTATATATCCTAGAGATTAGTGTTCCCATTTTGTAGGCTGTCTATTTACCTCATTGATTGTTCCTTTTGCTAAGAAATAGCTTTTTAATTTGAATCCATCTCATTTATTGATCTTGGTTTTAATTCATGAGCTATAAGAGTCTTATTAAGGAAGTTGGGTCCTAATTCAGAATGATGGAGATTTGGGACTACTTTTTCTTCCATTAGGCACAAGGTCTCTGGTTTAATTCCTAGGTCCTTGATCCACTGTGAGTTGAGTTTTGTGCATTGTGAGAGATAGAGTTTTAATTTCACTTTGTTACATATGTATTTCCAGTTTTCCCAGCACCATTTGTTGAAGAGGCTATCTAATCTTCAATGTATGTTTTTGGTGCCTTCTATAAGATAACTGTAGTTATGTGGGTTAGTCTCTGTGTCCTCTATTCTGTACCATTTGTCTATAGGTCTATTTTGGTGCCAATACCATGCTATTTTTCTTATATTACTCAGTAGTATAAGGTCTATAATAGTAATGCCACCAGCTTTACTCTTTTTTGCTAAGGATTGCTTTAGCCATTATGGGTCTCTTATCTTTCCAGATGAATTTCATAATTGCTTTTTCTATTTCTATGAGGAATGTCATTGGGATTTTGATTGGGATTGCATTGAATCTGTATAGTGCTTTTGTAGTATGGTCATTTTGACCATATTAATTCTGCCTCTCCAAGAGCAAGGTAGATCTTTCCATCTTTTAAAGTCTTTTTGAATTTATTTTTGTAGTGCGATGTATTTTTCATTGTAAAGTTCTTTCACCTATTTCGTTAAGTTTATTCCCGTGTGTGTGTGTGTGTGTGTGTGTGTTTTGAGGCTATTGTAAATGGAGTGGTTTTCCTAGTTTTGTCTTTGATTTGTACTTGTTGGTTTTATATCCTGCTACTTTGCTGAATTTATTTATTCATTCTAGGAGATTTCTGGTGAAATATTTTTGGGTCTTCTAGATATAGAATCATATCGTCTACAAATAGTGATAATTTGAGTTCTTTTCCTATACATATCTCTTTAATTTTTTTTTTTGTCTGTCTGGTTGCTCTGGCTAGAATTTTAAAAGCTATGTTAAATAGAAGTGGTGAAAGAGGGCATCCCTGTCTTGTTTCAGTTTTTGAATTTTTACTCCATGTAGAATGATGTTGGCCTGTGCTTAGCATAGATAGCCTTTACAATGTTGAGGTATTTTCCTGACATCCCTAGGTTTTCTAGGGTTTTGAACATGAAGGAATGCTATATTTTATCAAGTGCTTTCTCTGCATCTATTGAGATGATCATATGATTTTTATCTTTGAATCTATTGATGTGATGAATTGTATTTATTGATTTCTGTATGTTGAACCAACCTTGCATCCCTGGAATGAACCCTACTTGACCATGGTGCACTATATTTTTTATATGTTTTTGTATTTGATTTACCAGAATTTTATTGAATATTTTTGCATCTATAATGTCATTAGAGTTATTGGTCTGAAGTTTTCTTTTTGTTGATGTGTCTTTGTCTGGTTTTGGAATCCAGGTGATATCAGCCTTATAGAATGTGTTTGGAACTGTTCCCTCTTTTTCTATTTCATAAAGTAGTTTGAGAAGTATTGGTGTTAGTTCTTCTTTAAAGGTCTTGTAGAACTCAGTTGTGTGTCCATCTGGTCCTGTACTTTTCTTGGTTGGTAACTTATGATGGCATCCTCTATTTCCTTGCTGGAAATTAATCTGTTTAAATCATGTATAACATCCTGATTTAATTTGGGCATATCATATGCCTCTAGAAATTTGTTGATGACTTTGGTATTTTTTATTTTATTGGTGCACAAGTTTTCAAAATAATTTTTAATTATCTTCTGTGTTTCTGTAATGTCTGTTGTGCTATTTCCTTTTCATCACAGATGTAATTCAAGTTTTCTATATCTTTCTCTTTGTTTGCATGGCTAATGGTTATCAATTTTATCTATTTTTTCAAAGAATCAACTTTTTGTTTTGTCAGTGTTCTCAATTGTTTCTTTTAACTTCATTGATTTCAGTTCTGATCTTAATTATTTCCTGTCTTCTACTGCTTTTTGGGTTGATTTATTCTTCTTTTTCTAGGTCTTTGAGATGTAATATTAGGTCATTTGTTTGTTCACTTTTTTTTTCTTTGAAGGAATGAACTCCATGCAACAAACTTCCTTTTATGAATGAACTCCATGCAACAAACTTGCCTCCATAGTGTCCCAGATATTTTGATATGTTGTATCAGTGGTTCTCATTTACCTCTAAGAATTTTTTAATCTCCTTCTTGATATCTTTGGCAACTCATTGTTCATTCACTAGTATTTTATTTAGTCTCCAGTTGTTAGTGATATAGGGAAAGGTTACCAATACCTCACTTTTAAGGGAGAGATCAATATTACAGCACAATATTACAGGTTTTTTATTTTTATTTTATCATTGATTTCTAATTTCATTTCATTGTGATCTGATAGAATGCAAGGTAGTATCTCTACATTTTTGTATTTACTAAGATTTGCTTTGTGGCATAATATATGTCCTATTTTAGAGAAGGATCCATGTACTGCTGAGAAGAAAATGTATTCACTCATTGATGGATAATATACTCTATATATGTCAGTTGAGTCTCAGTTATTGATTATTCTATTGTTTTTTTTTTGTTTTGTTTTTGTTTTTTAGCTTTTGTTCAGAAGATCTATCCAGTTGTGAAAGAGTTGTGTTAAAGTCACCCAGAATTACTGTGTTGTAGTCTATTTGACTCTTGATCTTGAGAAGAGTTTAATTAATGAACATAGGTGCTCCATTGTTTGGGGCATACATATTTATAACTGTTATGTCTTGTTGATGTAGGGTTCCCTTAAGCAGTATAAAATGTCCATCTTTATCCCTTTTGATTAACTTTGACTTGAAGTCTGCTTTATTTGACATGAGGATCAAAACCCCTGCTTGTTTTTGGAAACCATGTGAATGATATATTTTATCCCAACCTTTCACCTTCAGTCTGTGGGTGTCTTTTCCTGTGAGATGAGTCTGTTGGAGGCAGAGTATTGTTGGGTCTTTTTTTTTTTAATCCGATCTATCAGTCTATGTCTTGTGATTGGTGAGTTTACACCATTAACATTTAGGGTTATTATTGAGATATGATTTGTATTACTGGCCATTTTTGTTTATTTTTGGAATTTAGCTTGACGTGGTTTCTCCGTTGATTGGCTTTTCTTTTATTGTAGTTCTTCCCTTTGTAGATTTTCATTGTTGTTTTTCATTTCCTCTTCCTGTAATATTTTGCCAAGAATGTTCTATAGTGCAGGCTTTCTGGCTTAAATTACTTTAACTTTTGTTTATCATGGAAGGTTTTTATTTCATCATCAAATTTGAAGTTTAACTTTCTGTATATAAGATTCTTTGTTGGCATCCATTATCTTTTAGAACTTGGTATATGTTGTTCCAGGATCTCCAGGTTTTGAGAGTTTGGATTGAAAAATCTGCTGAGATCCAAATTTGTCTTCCCTTATAGGTAATCTGATTTTTCTCTCTTGTGGATTTTAAAATTCTATCCTTATTCTGTATGCTAGGTATTTTTATTATAATGTGTCTTGGTGTAGCTCTTTTGTAATTGTGTACATTTGGTGTCCTATAGGCCTCTTGTATTTGATTTTCCAGTTCATTCTTCATGTTTGGGAAATTTTCTGATATTATTTCATTGAAGAGATTATGCTGCATTCCTTTAGTTTGAATCTCTGAACCTTCTTCTATCCCAATAAATCTTAATCTTGGTCCTTTGATGGTATCCCATAATTAATGGATGGTCTGTTCATTGTTTCCTACTGTCTTCACTGTGAGGTTAACTTTATTTTAAAGATTGTATATTTTGTCTTCATTGTCTAAGGTCCTGTCTTCCAAGAGATATAGTCTGTTGGTGGTGCTATCTATTGAGTTTTTTAAATTTCCTTATTGTTTCTTTCATTTCAAAGATTTCTGGGTTTTTTTTTCAGTATCTCTATCTCTTTCTTGAAGTAATCTCTTGTAACCTGTGTTTTCTCTCTTATCTCTTTGTTAGAGTGATTAATTTTTGCCTGTATCTGCTCATTTAGGTCATTCTTTAATTCCCAAATCACTTTAGTTATGTATATCTTGAACTCCTTCTCTGATACTTCCCCTTCTGTGCTGTCTATGGATTGTATTGTTGTAGTCTTGGTTTATTTGGGGCACTTTCCTCCCTTGTATTTTCATGATGTCTATGTGTCTTTCTCTCTTGCAGTGTAGATCTGAGGTATTACAGCTTCTGCCCTATTTTCTTATAGTGATATAGGGAAAGGTTACCAATACCTCACTTTTAAGGGAGAGATCAATATTACAGCACTCAATGTACCAAACATGCAACCATATATCAGTTAGTTTCTATTTTTACATTTACAGTTTTGTCACTATAATCAGAAATGATGAGTTCGGTTATCTTCTACCATATAGTTACTAGTTTGTGTAATGGTTTATAATTTCTAATGGTAAAAGGGAGGCTGGGGGTTGGCTGAGATGTTTATGAGGTAAGATGTCAGATATGGAGGTATTGGATTATATGACTAGTGAGAGGGTAATCATAAGAAGTTGGCTGTTAGTAGGAGAAACAAGAGATAGGCAATTCCATGCAAGACTTCCTGTTACCTCAACAACAGGATAACTGTTAGCATCCCTAGTAGAGAAACCTCTGATGCAGCCAGGCTCACAGGGGCCTTGGTGACTTCTTACCAGATCCTTATTGTTGTCCCTTGATAGAAGTGCCAATATCCCAGTTTTGTGGTGGTGGCAGCCCCAAGCCTATATGTACCCCAGATGTTGGGCTGTTGAGCCATGCTGTGGTGAATAAGGAACCCCAGAGTGGGATGGCTCCCTGTGTAGGCATGGGGTAAGCCTCTGTGCAGATCACTGTAGCAGGGCAGGAGGGTGGGCCTCTGTCCAGATCCAATAAATGGAATTTTATACAAATAGGAAAGGTAGGTATTTTTGTCTGTAATCTCTCCCTTGATATAATTATTTTGAAACTCACCTGTATTGTAGTAGGTCTCATTCTTTATTATTGCTGAATGGTGTTTCATTTGTTATGTGTGTGTATGCATGCATGCCACAATGTATTTCTGTTAAATGGAATTTTAGAGTATATTTATATTTTGTCTATTACAAGTAAATCTTCTCTGAACATTCATATACAATTCTTTGTATGAATACATGCTTCTATTTCTATATTTATTGAGGAAAAGAACTATGGCTGGTGGATGTATAACTTCTTAAGAAATTGCAAGACTGTTTTTTTTTTTTTTTTTTAAAGAGAGAGTGAGAGAGAGGGAGAGAGAGAGAGAATTTTAATATTTATTTTTTAGTATTTGGCGGTCACAACATCTTTGTATGTATGTGGTGCTGAGGATCGAACCCGGGCCGCACACATGCCAGGCGAGCGCGCTACCGCTTGAGCCACATCCCCAGCCCCGCAAGACTGTTTTAAAAGTTGTTTCATCATTCTACATTATCACCAGTGAGTTTTGAGGATTTCAGCTGCTCATCCAAGCTAGCACTTTAAGATGAGACTTAATTCTAGGCAGGCACTCTAATAGATGTGTAGTGTTATGACACTTGGTTTTAATTTTCATTTCTCTAATGATGAGTAATTTTACACAATTTTCATGTGCTTTCTTGATATTCACTTTAAATGTCTGCTCAGAAATGAATGTTACCTATTTTTATTGGGTTGCTTACTTTCAGTGTGAATTCTTCTTAATATATTCTATATAAAATCCTGTATAAAATATGTAATTTGTAATGTTTTTCTCCACGTGTGGTTTCTATTTTTCTCTCCTAGTTTTTTTTTTTTTTGAGAGTTAGAAGTTTTATTACTGATTCTATGTTATTATTCAATGTATTTTATATCAATTCTGCTTTTTGTTTGAAATCTTTGTCTAACCAAGGTCACAAGCTTTTTGGCCTATATTATCTTCTAGAAGTTTTAAATTTTACACTTACATGTATGAACCAGGCATTGTTTGTGTGTGAGAGAGCGATAAGTCAAAGATAGATATTCATATAGATATTCAATTGTTCAGGCCCAATTTGTTGAAAAGACTGTTTTCCCCCACTGAATTGCCCTAACAGTTTTTTCAAATATCATTTGTCCATACACATGAGACTCTACTTTTCAATTCTATTCTGATTGATTGCTAAACAACCATGTTGAATTGTGATCCAGAAATGTATTACCACTATTTCTGATAGCACAAAATTATAGAAATGGCAGTTATAAGGCCATTAAGTGAGAAAATAATTACTTTATTTCGGGCAATTTATAAAGATTTTCAAAAAAAGTAGACTTGAGTTATTCCCCCCTCCAAAATCATATGCTAAAGCCCTAACTCCCAATTTGATGCAAGTTAGAGATAAATTCTTTAGGAAAATAACTAAGTTTAAATCAGGTCATGATTGTCAGACCTTAATCCAACAGAATTTGTGTCTTTATTAGAAGAGAAAGAAACACTAGAGATATCCCTCCCATGTGTGCACAGATGAAGAAACTTGAAAATGCAATCACAATAAGAGAGAATATAACCACAATAAGAATGCAGCCAAGTGCAAAACAAAAAACAAACAAAAAAATAGATGTAACAGCAAACCAAACTTGACAGTAACTTTGTCTTAGACGAAGCTTTCAAAACTATAAGAAAACCTCTGCAGTATAAAATCTCCAGTCTATGATATTGTTTCATAAACCCAATCAGACTAATACAGAGGGATTTGAGAAACTCTTAAAAACCTAAAATGGTCAAACCTGAGTCCCTAGTGAATGTGCTGTGGACCTTTAGCTCCATTAACTGGAGCACTATACTAAATTTAAAAAAGTCTCAAACGATTTGCTTTTCATAATAAGAACTTTATAATTTCATAGAATAGATAAAATTTAATCAATACAGATTATCCTTTCATGCTACATCCAGCACAGTCATTAATTCAGATAACAGAGAGGCATGCGGGATTGAGAAAAGATAAACAGACACACATAGAGAGAAAAGGCTGGGGCCACATGGGAGATTGGCCTCATGGAGGAGCAGTGACCCAGAGCTAGCTCAGAATGTTTATTATATAGGTTTTATCATTAAAAGGTTATTTGTGAAAAAATTTCACCAAAGCAGACAGACTTGAAGATCTCAAGTGAAACCTGCAAAACACTGAGGTTATCTTGTTATGCCCAGAATTCTCTATCTATGGGAGTTGGTGCCTGAGCTCAAGGTCCAGACTGATATAGCTGTGTGCCTTTTCACAGAACTTCCTCAGGCCAAGTGTCACCATAGCAACTGTGCCATCTTGACCTGCATCTTTGCACAAGAAGTTCCCAGTGCAAACGCAGCCATGAGGCAATCAGAGACCATGGTTTAAGTCATCACTTTCTACAACCATGAGCCTCTGAGGGCCATGCCCTATTGGGACTGTCACAGCTGAGTCAGAGCTCTAAGTTCCATGCCTGAACAAGTGGCCAATGGACTGACTGATCTACCACTGAGGGAGACACATGCTGAGTGACCATGGCCAGATGAATCCGGCTCAGCAAGGAGCCTGCTCCCCACTACTGTCCAGTTCCACCTCACAGTCCTGTGGAGTGGACAGTGATGGCAGTTAATAGGGTTAACTGGGCCTCTCAATCCCTGAGTCTCCTCAGCCTCTTTCCTCCCCAACCACCCAAGTCAGACCTTCATCTCCCCTGTCCTACTCCACTGGCTACCCGAGTATCTCTTGGGAACTTGGTTTTTCCTTCTCTGTCCCCTTTCTGCCCTTTTTTGATCCCAGGGAGCGTTGTCCTATCTCAGACTCACAGAGCCACACCACTCTTCTGCTCTCTTTCTCCAGCAGTCTCACATATCCAGGGCCTGCTCCTCTAGGGAGTCCTCTGAGTAAAGAGGAGTTGTCACACAGCCATCTCAGTCCCCAGTCCTGATGCCTGGCATCCACCTCCACAGGTGTACTTCTACCTTCACTCAGAACTGATCTGAAGGTCATGGTGATCACATTGTCTGCCCAGGGGTCCACTTGCTCAGGGATTTGTGTGAATTGGTGGGAGGGTGGATGAGGTACGGATATTTGTAAAAACCCACCCACACTCACAGGGCAGGGGACAGGAGGCAGGTGTGTACAACAGGCATGCACACAGAAAAGGCCACTAAACCTGCTGGAGTACACAAGTGTGCACGGAGTCGCTCATGGCCCTCAGAGCCCTGTTTGCTCTGCCTTCTGCCTATCCCCCTAGCCCCACTCCTTCCCATTGCCTTCCTCTTTTTCTCACCCAGCCTAAACCACCAAATCCAGGCAGCTTGAATTCCTTACTTTCCGAACCCACTCTGCCTCAAGGCTTTTCGCACAGGCTTTTCTCTCTCACTAGACCACTCTTGCTCACTAGGCTAACTCCCAGTCATCTGTCAGGTTTTGACCTAAAGGACTTTTTCCCAAGGATACTTTTCTCAATCCCATAGGTGGCCCCTTCTCGCACAAGCTTCCATCCCAAATAGGTAATCCCACGTGGGATTACTTTTCCCTACAACTCCACCTTTGGACAGGGACTAAAAGGGTAGGCAAGGCTAGTCCACTGTTGTTAAGACGGTGGGTCCATGTAACTATTCACTGAGTAAGAAAACAGGTGAATGAATGAAATACATGCATACAAGAGTATACTTACACAAGAACAGGCAGATAGACATGCAAATCATTTGTGCACCTCTAGGACTATTCATATGCATAGATTTGTGCATGTATGTGTCCCTTCTAAGACACATGCACTGTATAGCAGGCATATGTGTTCAGGTATTATGATCACACATTATTCCAGAAAGGTGTGCTGCAATGACATTCTTACAGATATGCACTATGACACTTGACACAAATGTACAGAAATTGCACACCTATTATGGGTACCCATGTATGGGGATTTATATGCAAGCCTGGGAATTGGACATACTTATGCAGATGACTTATAAACATATAGTCTGTGGGTTTACACATACAGACAAGCATCATGGGTGCTTGAGTACAAGTTTACAGACCCATCCTCTAGCATTATTTATGTATCTGTGGATTAGGTATTCTTTAGCACAAAGTTTACAAATCTACACACAGAGAGTTTACATCGTGTCCTGGGATCAGTATTGCTTATGGTCAGGGCTTACAACATACAGTATCTGAAAGGAAAGCAAGGAACTGGGAGACAGGGGAGCAAGAAATGATAGATGGAGACCAGGCAGAGATACACATGAGACAAATAAAGCTATCTATCTCCATAGTAGGAGAAAGGCAAAATAAGCTTGGGGTCCAGGACTTTAAGGAGCAGGCTCAGAGATTAGAGCCTGTTGGGTCCTAATGCAGGTGGTTAAGGGTGGGATTGGTGGAGGGAGTGGTAAGCCTTTCTCCAACCACCTGTGGGCAGGAAAGTGAATTTTTTCTTAAAATGGCAGCTGTCACTTAAGCTGGACATACAGATGCTAAGCAAGGACCTTACAGTTTCCATTCTCTATGTAGAAGCAGACAGTGCTACTCAAAAACCATGGTTTACACACTTGTGTTTATACAAATGCGCCCATATTGTGTATGGTGCAGAGGAACATACTCTGATGGATTTAACAATGCTGTTATGTACCTATGGGTATGATGCAATGGCCTGCTGTGGAGCATGGGGCTCAGTCTCCAAGTATGTCAGGGTCAAGGTCGAGGGGAGTTTTGGAAACTCACAATGCAGCACCATGGTAACCTCTTGCACATCCTGGCCCAGCAGGTTGTGCAATATGCAATGTACTGACAGTGACTCATTCATGAGGTGCAGGCGCAGCGTGCTCAACACCTGCTCCTCCGCCCAGTAAGTCACACTAGTCTCCAGCTGACTTTACTCCTCGGACCTGTTCCCCAGAGGTGTGGGCAGCAGCTCTGATGGACACCTATCAAAATAGACAGGGACTGGCTTGTAGCCTCACTCTTCTACATACCAGGAAACTGAGAGCAAAAGCAGACAGCACTGCGCAAAGGTGGCAGCAGGTGCTGTGTATGTCCTGATCCTCTGACCAGCTGGGAAGGGGTCTAAGCATGTTCCTCCTGTGATTCCCCAGACTAATCAGCAGGTGGCGCTCACATTCCAGAACCAAGAACACCACATCTCAAAAAACACTCCTCATTTTCACACACATAGTGTGTTGAGATAAGAGTCAGAATCTAGACTTAACCCTGCCTCTATCCACTACATCACAACCAGCACTAGTCAGAGGAACAGACAATCTACTGGGTGGGTGAAGTCTCTCTGGGCACAGACCCCCACTGTGTTGGGCAGAGAATAGCCCAAGGGTCAAGGTAAGGAAAAGGGAAGATTTAGATCATGCAGAACATTTCCAAACACATGGAAGTGATGGATTGGGCTTCTAGGATGTGGCTATGGTCTGGAGCAATGTGCATGAGGAAAGGGCATAATAGGTAAGTTCCACTGGGTCCTTAGGGTCCAGGATCTGCTTACCTCTTGATGTCTCTTCAGGAAGACCAGGTGAACTTTGGCTGGGGCCTGCCCTGGTCACAACTGACTGCTCCCTGTTGGCAGAGTGACTCTCCCTCAGCTACAGCACAGGAACAGGGACTGCATGGTGTAAGGTCCAGGATCAGGAAGAAGGTGGGGAGATGAAAATAGACTCTTAACAGGAGAGGCCCTCAGGGAGACCTGGCCCAGAGCCTCCCTCAGGGTGAGGGCTGCAGACCTCAGGTGAACACTAAATACCAGGAATCCCTTGGGGAAGCTGATGGATTTCCCTCTGGGCTACTTCAAAGAGAAAGTCTCAGTAGGGGACTAGTCTGTCCTCAACACCTCTCTGAGACTTGCTCATCTTCCCTTTTAACAAAGAGAGAACAGGCCTTAAACTCAGAGCCCTGGGCAGCCCAATTCATGAAATTAGAATTGAATAGCATTTGTCTTGTTCGTGGAGTTGATTTTAGTGGTTGCCTAATATTTGTGGCATGTGATGCTGAGAGGGTCAATTTTTGTCTTTCAAAATATGTTTATTTTTAGAAAGCTAATTGACAAATCATGAAGTCATTCCCGTGGCACTCTTAGGCTCAAGTCCCTGCATTGGCGATTTGTTAAAGTCACAGTAGAAGTCAAAGTTGTACCAGACCCACCAGCACCACTGACATATCCTCTCCTCGCCCCAGCCCCATCTCTGCTCTGATCCCATCCCCTGCCACTCTTCCTCCCTCCCTTTTCTGGTCACAGGGCTTTCTGCCATTGTTCTGGCTTTTGCACTGCCAAGGGTGCCGTCTCCCCAAATATTCACTTGGATAATGTCCTTATCTTCTCTTTTTATATTCATTGTTAGTTTTTTATTTTTTGTTCTTCTTCAAGTCTTCACACAAATGTCACTTCCTCAATCTGGCCAAAGCAAACAAGGTCAACCCTGATCACCATATTTAAGTGTACCTCACCAGCCATCTGTGCCTAACACCCTCCTCAATCTTCCCTACCCTGCCTTTTTTGTTGTTGTTTTTTCCTTTCCCACAGTGCTTATTACTTTCTAACCTATGTCATTTGCTAGGGTTTCCTCCACTTATTTTAAATGTTTGTCTTCCCCCAAAAGCAAGATCTTAAGAACTTCAAACACAGTGGCATATTGTAGTTGCTCAATAAATATCTACTGAAATAGTTGTACCATATAGTTGTCCCATGAGAAGGAAAACTCATGCCATTGGAACATGAATGCCCAAGGTTTTGGGAAACACCAGTCTAGCTTGATGACCTCCCTTTACAGCTGGGGAAACTGAGGCCCAAGAAGGAACATGGCAGGTCAATGGCCAAGAAAACAGGCTCCTTAGTTTCAGATGCCCCTCCATCTCCTCCGATGGGTGAGAGGACAGTGCAGGAAGAGGGAGTGGGGGCAGGGAAGAAGGGAAGAGGGGAGAGGTTATCCTCACCATTGACCTGCAGCTTGAAGGAAAGCTGGGCCTCAGCATCCTCATGGAAGGCCCGCATGGTATAGTAGCCAGCCTCTGCCACCTTCACCCGCACCAGCGTCAGTTTCAATACATACCTAGGAAATCACACTGGCCAGGAAACCCAGCTGTCAGAACTGGAAGAACTCCCCCATCTTTCACCTTCTTTGTACAGACAGGGAAAACAAGGCCCAGGGAGGGTAAGGGGCTTGCCAAGGTCACACAGTGTCAGTAGCAGAGCCAGGACTCAAACCTTGTCACCTGAGTCATGACTTAAAAGCAGTTCCACTAAGCCAAGAAGGGTGGGGAGGGATTGGGAAGATGTCTGAGCAGGGTGGGGTGTGATTCCTTTCTCCTCCACAGAAGGGGCCTTACATGTTTTATTCTAATTTATCACTTCTCTGTCAGTCTGCAACTCTCCAGCCTGAGGGACATCACAGATGGCAGTGAGTGGCCCTCCTGGCATTCTCTTCGCAATAATCCTACCTTTTTTTCTTTTCGCTGCCACCTACTGGCTCCACATATCACAAGGAGAACATCTGGGAATCATCTAACCAATGTCTGTTTCCCCCCACTGACTCAGAGACCCTTGGCACACTGAAATTCTGCTCAGGTCCCTGAAGTATCCCAGTGCCTGGCATAGATCCTGGTGTGTGGTAAACTCTTGGGAAAGGTGGACCTAGGTTTTTCGGGGCTCTGTCAGCTGCTTTGATAGCTACAAAGTTTCAAAAAATGGAGTGAGTAGCCCTGCTTACCAGATCTCAGGCATATTGTATGTGAACAGTGCAATCTCGCCAGTGCTGGAATCGCCCAGGGTGCGGTTGTCCTTGAACCACAGCACAGTGGACAGCAGGTAAGCTTCAAACATCACTTGTAGTGTCCAGCTCCTGTGCAGCTCAACAATTTGTATGGCACCCATCTCTCCCAAAAGCTGCACATAACCGCTGTCTGCAAGGTACAGCAGTCAGGGACCAATGCTGGGGGTGGAGCAATTCATTTCAAGAAAATAAAACCAAAATCCAATATAAATAGATGGATATAGATGAAAAAAAATCCAGCAAAATACTGTCAAGCCAAATTCAAGAGCATAATAAAAGGTTTACACAGAGCATACACCATGACCACGTGGAATTTGTGCCAGAAGGCAAAGATGGTTAAACATGTGAAAATCAATGTGATATATCACATTAATAGAGTGAAAAATGCTACATGATTATCTCAATTGATGGAGAGAAAATCTTTGTCAAAACCCAATATGTGTTCATGATTAAAAAATAGCTGGGCACAGTGGCACATGACTGTAATCCCAACAGCTGGAGGGTAGGGGTAGGGGCTGATAAGGCAGGAAGATTGTGAATTCAAAGCCAGCCTCAGCAAATTATTGAGGTCCTAAGCATCTCAGCGAGACTCTGGATCTAAATAAAATATAAAAAGGGCTGAGGATGTGGCTCAGTGGTTAAACGCCCCTGGGTTCAATCCTCAGTATCCCCGAAATATGTGTATATATTGTGCGTATGTGTGTGTGTGTGTATAGTATATATATATATTATATACATATATAATATATATAATATATATACATATATAATATATATAATATATATACATACATCTAATAATAAGCAGCACACTGTAAACATTATTAGGGACACATTTGAAAAAGCACACCTACCTCAATGATCAAAGACTAAAAGCTTTCCTGCTTATTTCATGTATGCCAATTCTCACCACATTTATTCAATATTGTACTGGAATTTCTAGCCAGAGCAATCAGGAAGAATAAGAAAGAAAAGATAGCCAAATTTTTTTAAAAAAGAAGTAAAATGATCTCTATTCATAGGTGACCTGATCTTATATATACAAAAACCATAAGGATCTACAAAAATAAACTTAGAGCAAATAAGTGAATTCAGCAAGGCTGCAGAATACAAGATCAACATTGAAAACTCAATCATATGTCTATATACTAGCAATAATCCAAAAAGGAATTTTAAAAATTATTTTGTTCTCCCACATTTTTTATTGGTGCATTATAGTCATACATATTTATAGGATTTGTTGTTACTTATTCCTACATGCACACAATAGAACAATATAATTTGGCCAATTTACTACCCGGGACTTCCCCCTGCCATCCCTTGATCTCTTTCTTCTACTGATATCCCTTTGATTTTCATGAGATCTGCCCCCACATTTCTTTTCTGTTTTCCTCTCTAGCTTTGCATATAAGGTAAAACATATGATCCTTGACTTTCTAGGTTTAACCTATTTCACTTAACATAATGGTGTCTAGTTCCATCCATTTTCCTGTAAATTACATAATTTCATTTTTTTATGGCTGAATAAAACTCCTTTATATATGCATGCCACATTTACTTTATCCATTTATCCACTGATGGACATCTAGGCTGGTTTCATAGCTTAGCTGTTATGAATTGTGCTGCTATAAACATGAGTATGTATGTATCACTGTAGTATGATCACTTTAATTCTTTAGAATAAATACCAAGGAGTAGTATAGCTGGGTCACATGATGGTTCCATGCTTAGTCTTTTGAGGAAACTCCATCTTTATTTACATAGTGATTGTATTAACTTACAATTCCACCAACAGTGTAAAATTGTTCCTTTTTCTCAACATTATCTCTAGTATTATTATTATTATTTGTATTTTTAATCCTGCCATTCAGACTGGTAGGAGATGAAATCTCAGTATAGTTTTGATTTACATTTCCCTAATTTCTAATGATGTTGAACACTTTTTCATATATTATTTGGTTATTTGTATTTTCATATATTTGTTGATTATTTGTATTTCTTTTTGTTTTTTTAAGTGTCTGTGTGATTCATTTGTCCACTTATTAATTGGATTATTTGAGATTCTGGTATAAAGTGCTTTTTGTTCTTTATATATTCTAGATATTAATCCTCTGCCAGAATAACTAGCAAAGATTTTCTCCCATTCTGTAGTTTCTTTCTTCACATTTCTAATTGCTTCCTTTGCTATGCATAGCTTTTTAATTGGATATCATCCCAATTATTATCTACTGGCATTATTTGCTGAGTTTTAGGGGTTCTAACAAACAAAGTCATGGCCTGTCCTATATGCTGTAATGTTGACCCTATGTTTTTTCTAGGATTTACATAGTTTCTGTTCTAATTCCTAGATATTTGATCCATTTTGAATTTATGTTTATGCAGGGTGGGAGATAAGGGTCTAGGTTTATTCTTATACATATGTATAACCAGTTGTCCCAGCATTAGTGGTTAAAAAGTCTCTTTTCTCCAATGCATGTTTTCAGTACCTTTGTCAAGGATCAGATAGCTGTAGATGTGTGGGTTTGTCTCTGTGTTTATTTCTATACCATTGGTCTATGTGTCAATTTTTTTTTAAAAGAGAGAGTGGGGGAGAGAGAGAGAGAGAGAGAGAGAGAGAGAGAGAGAGAGAGAGAGAGAGAGAGAATTTTTTTTAATATTTATTTTTTAGTTCTCGGTGGACACAACATCTTTGTATGTGGTGCTGAGGATCGAACCTGGGCCGCACGCATGCCAGGCAAGCACGCTACCGCTTGAGCCACATCCCCAGCCCCTATGTGTCAATTTTAATGCCAGTATTATTCAGTTTTTGTTTCTATGGCTCTGTAATATAAATGAAATCAGGTATTGTGATGTTTCTGGCATTGCTTTTTGGGCTTAGAATTGCTTTGGCTGTTTGGGGTTTTTTATTCTTCTAAATAAATTTTATGACTATTTTTTCTAGTTCTGTGAAGAATGTCACTGGTATTTTGATGGGGATTTCACTGAATATGTATATTGCTTTTGATACTATGCCCATTTTAACAATATCAATTATGCCTATTCATGAACAGGGGAGGCTTTTCATCTTCTGAATCTTCCATTTCTTTCTTCAGTGTTGTATAGTTTACATTGTAGAGAGAACTTTTTACATGTTTGGTTAGTCTTATTCCTAGGGTTTTTTTGTTTGTTGAGGCTATTATGAACGGAGTTGTTTTCCTGATTTTTTTTCTCGGTAGATTTATTGTTAGTATATAGGAAAGCTAGTGATTTTTGTATATTTATTTTGTAATCTGCTACTTTGCCACAATTTTTATTAGCTCTTACAGTCTTTTGGTTAAAGTTTTTTGGATTTTCTTGGTATAGAATCACATCACCAGCAAAGAGTGATAATTTCACTTCCACCTTTCCTGTTTTTATCCCCTTTAATTCCTTCTTTGCCAAATTGCCCTGGTTAGACTTTCTAGCACTATATTAATAGACATCCTTGTCTTGTTCCAGATTTTAAGGGAAATGATTTTAATTTTTCCAAATTTACTCTGAGGTTGGCTTTGGACTGCCTTTATTATGTTGAGGTAGGTACTGGGGACCCTATAAACTATAGTAAGGAACGAAAATTAATAGAATACATATAAATTTATGAGAAGGGAAAAAACTAACCCTATTTGGAGATAAAAATCATTGTCATTACAAAAAAATCACAAAAAATATTTGAACTTACAAAGAAGTTCAGCAAGATTATAGGCTACAAGAACAATATGTAAAAATAAGTTAAAGTTGAAATTCATCATTTTAGAGTATTATTTTAAATATAGGCATGGTGACCCATGCATGTAATTCCAGTTACTCAGGAGGCAGGATAGCAATTTCAAGGCCTGCCTTGACAACTTAGCAAAACCTTGTCTCAAAATAAAAAATTAAAAAAGGTTTTGGATGTAGCTCAGTGGTGGAGCACTACTGGGTTCAATCCCCACTACCCACCCCCAAAATGTATTTTGTATAATAACACTGAAAAAATCCATGAAACCCTTAGACATAAATCTTACTAAATATGTGAAAGATCTGCATATAATATACAAAACATTGAGAAAAAACATTGAAGAACTAAATGAATAATGATAAGATACACACCATGCACATGGATTAGAAGGCTTAATATTGTTAAATATGTCAATTATCTGCACATTGATCTATATAGTTTCAACAAACTTCAAGTAAAAAGTTCTGCAAAACAATAAAAATATTGTGTAATTGTAAATAACAAGTTGCTTAATTTTTGTTTGTTTGTTTAGAAGCATGAAGGAATAAGAATAGCCAAAACAATTTTGGAAGGGAAGAACAAAATTGAAAGACTGATAGTATTGGGTTACAGAAAGCTGCTATATGGTACTAGAGAAAGGATTATCATGTATGGCTTGTGGAGAATAGAGCCCAAGAATAGACCCACATGCATGTGGTCAATTGATTCTTGCTAAAGATGTAAAGATAATCCAAGGAGTCTTTCCAAAAAAAGGAGTGTGGCAACAATTGAATATCTATAGACAAAAAAATAAATAATATTCCAACAAGCATGAAAATCTTTGATCTGTGCATTAAGCCTTATTCAAAAATCATCTCTAAGTCGATTCATGACCTAAAACGTAAAATTATACAATTATTACAAGAATTATACAACTCTTTCAAGAATAATTACAATTATTACCTGTGACCTTGAGAGTTAGGGTAAGAGTTTTTAAACACACACTAAAGAAGATCCTTATGGCTCTGCCTTCTGATCATCATGTGAGCTGCTTCCCTGTGCCACACTCTTCCACCAAATGTCCTGTCTCACCTCTAGCCTCAAGGAAAGGAGCCAGATGACAATGAATTGAGACCTCTGAAACCAGCTTCTAATGAGAAATCAGATGAGGATCCTGATATGATAAACTTTTCCTCCCTCCCAACACCATAGGTATTAAGAATGTGTTCTATAATGTCTTAGGGACCAGAGTATTTTGGTGTGTATCACTATGTGGCTGAGGTGCTACCATTCTTTTGAAACCAATTATTTGGAAGAAAAAGAATTGAACACCTCAAGTATAGATATGATGATGTCTTCCAAAGCCCAAAGTTATTTAAAAAATGTTATACTTTAAATGGAAAGTTTAATTGATTTACTGTACAAATCCTAATTTTTAAACAAGTAAATATCACTTTCCATAACACACTGAAGGAAAAAAAAAAGTCAATATAAACTATGACCCATGCCATGAACCAAATTTAAAAGAATTGAAATTATACTCAGTGTGTTCTGTTACCACAAAGGACTCAAGCCAGAAAAAAAATAAGATAAAAGAAAAATCTCCAAAACCCTGGAACATAAGCACAATTCTAAATAATCTATGGGTTGAGAAAGTTAAAAAGGAAATAAAATAGACACTGAACCTAGTGAAAAACAACATTTAAAGATTTGTAGAATACATCCAAAGCAGTACTTAGAAATGGATATCATTAAAAACACATTAGAAATGAGGAGTAGGCATAATTTAATAATCATTTATACCACCTGGGAAATCTTGGGTGTTGGCAGGGGGGTGGTTTGGAAGCAAATAAACCAAAATCAAGCAGAAGAAAAAATTAATGAAGATCAGAGCAGAGATCAATTATATTGAAAATAGAGAAAATGGAAGAAATTAGTGAGAAAAAGAGCTGCTTGCTTTAAAAGATTAATAAAACTCACAAATTTGTAATAACATTTAAGAATGGATACATTTTCAATATCGAGTCCTAAATGAAATATTAATTATGACAGACCCTAAAGACATCAATAGTTTAGTAAAAAAAAAAAAAAAAATGGTGCTTCCTCCTCCCAAAGGTATTCATGTATTGGCAGCTTGGTCCTCAGTGAGGTGATGTTGGCAGGTTGACTCTTAAGAGGTGGACCAAGTGAAAAGTTATTGGGTCACTAGGCATCAGGAATTTGCAAGACCATACCCACTAAAGATAGCACTTCATTGGAAGCCAGATGATTGTATGAATTGATGGAAAAACGTCATATGACAAAATTCAACACCCATGAATAAAAACTCTTAGAAAATGAGAATAGAGAATGTTATGGTTTAAATTATAATTCTCAAGAGCATTTGTATAGGTTCTAACTCCACACTTGAAATAGGGGAATAGGCCTTTTTGTTTTTCAGAAAGGCAATATTATGATGTAATTACCTAAGATGGGGTCATAAGGGAACAGGGCAAGCTGTTGTTTCAGTGTGACTTCTGTTCTTTACAAGGACAGGAGGGCAGGCTACTGGTTCAGTGAGACTTGTGTCCTTATAAGGAGAGTAGGATGGGCTGCTGACTCAGTAGCAGTTTTGCCCTTTTAAGGATATCAGGGTGGGGTGCTCATTCAGTGAGCTTTCTATCATTTCAAGGAGAGCAGGACAAGCTCCTGATTCACAGTGCCTTGTATCCGTTAATGGTAATCTTCTGTCCTACCTACTTGGTTTTTTATGTGGAATATTTGAATTTCTATTCTGTTCATTTTAGGTATGTCCTGCAGGTATTTCTGTGCAGTTCCCCTGGGCATTCTCTTTAACATGAGATGAAGGAACAACTCTAGTGAACCTATAGCAGCATAGCTTCAGAACCAGAAAATGCTGGTCTTATACATTTCTACCCATCCCCCTCAGTTACTGGTGTCATAATGTAACACGTATGTATCCTGTGTAGGACTATATAGGGAAATTATAATGAACCATCCCTCCCTCTATAACCACAGATGTTAATACCATTGCTCTACGGTATCTTAGGGAACAGAGAAATTCCTACCAGTATCAGCATGTGAGTGGGGTGCAACCATCCTTTTGATACCAGTTATTCGAAATTATAGGAAAAACGAATTGAATACCTCGAGTGCACATATGTTGTGGTCTTTCAAAGTCAAAAGTTATTACAGATTTTTAGACTGAAAATGAAAAGTACATTGAAGTTCTGAACAACAATTAATTTCTAAACTAGTAAATATCAGTCTCCAAAACCCACTAAACCAAAAAGTGTCTGGAGCTCTTCCTTGTTCCTGTTCTGAAAATGGAAGAAGTTCTGGAGCCCAAAGGGAGATGACCACTGGGAGTTATGGCCAGGCATGATTGGGAAAATACTTGCTCCGATGTCACAAGCAAGTGTCAAAGCGCTGGTACATAAGAGAGTGGCTGTGGGTGGGTTTTTGTCCATAAGTACAGGAAGCTCTTGGTGGAGACCTGTCAGACTCCTAGATAGTTAGAGCACTTGGTGGTTGGTGGTTAGTGGTAGTTGTTGTTGGTCTTTAGATGTTGGTTCTTTGATTTGGGATTGTTGTCTTGTTTTTAGTTTTTTTATTTTGATTTGTTGTTTCACTCTGTTTTTTGTTTGTTTGTTTGTTTGTTTGTTTTTTGCTAGCATTGGTGTTTCTGCTTAGGATGTATAGCGGGAGAGTGAGAGCAGTGGAGTGTAGCAGGGGCCCAGCTTCTACAAGAAGGCAATCCTGAGGGACCAGTATAAGGTCCTGAGGGGCATTGGGCATGGCAGGTTAGGCCATTTCAAACTAGCCCACCATCGCCTCATGGGGGCAGAGGTAGCAGTGGAAGTCCTGCCAAAGATACGGCAGAACCTCCGGTCCTCTCCAAACTGGATGTGATGAGGAACCTGAAGCATCCCAATGTGATTCAATTATTACAGGTCCTTGAGACCCACAGAAATTATCTACATGGTGATGGAGCATGCAGGTGGGAGCCAGGTATCAGACCTCGTCCTGCAGGGTGGCATGCAGGAGGAAGAAGCCTGCAGACTTTACGTCAGGTAGTGTGTGCTGTAGCCTACTGCCAAGACAAGGGCATCACGCACTGAGACCTGAAGGCAGAGAACATAATGCTGGATGCCAGAGGCTAGGTCAAATTCGTGGACTTTGGCTGTAGCACCTGAATCATATCTGGGCAGAAACTGAAGGAATTCTGGGGCACTGTCTCACACTTTGCCCCCCAAATTATCCTGAGGCAAGCATATGAGGGTCCCCTAGTGAACATCTGGAGCCTAGGTGTCATTCTGTATTTTATGTTGACAGGGAGACACCCATTTATGGGACCCACCTCTAAGGAGATGCTGAGGCATATCATGTTAGAATGCTCTGCAACCCTCCCCATGTTTCTCTGGCAGTACAAAGGCATGTCCACCAAATGCTGACCCTGAACCTCAGGAAGCGTCCCACAGCCAAGCAGATCTTTTAGCACCCATGGATGATTCAGGGTGAGCAGTATCTACCCCATGTTTATAGTTAGGCATTCCCCAAACACCCAGACCCCAAAATACTGGCTATAATGTTTGATATGGGTTATGATCTACACAAAAGTTTGATGCACTCATGGCTACCTACCTCATCCTTGAGCACCAGATAAGCCAGTTGGTAGGCCACATGTTCCAGGGAAAGCGGGTGCCTCTGAGGGTTAAGTCTTGCCCATGTCTCATGGATCTTTCTCATTCCTCTGACTTCCAAAACAGAAGCCCCAGTAAGCCTTCCCTTTGCACCTTGCCCTTGCCCTGTGAACATCCTCTGCCTGAAGAGGCCAATCAGGACAGAAGGGGATCAGGAGAGCCAGCCAGCCTCCCATTTCTTTCCTGCCTGCAATGACCCCCACACCTGATTCAGCCTCCTAGCCTGATTCTGGGCAATTCTATGCCAACAGAAAGTTCTGGAAATGGGTAACTAGGAGGATTGTTACCTGTGTCAGACAACTGTGCTGATGCATACCAGGTGTCAACAGTAAGGTGGCTCCAATGTAAGAGGGCAGAAATGTGCCAGATTCCTAAACAGTCTGGCTCCAATGAAGGGGACAGCTGACACAGACAAACCAGTACACAGCCAGAGGACCCTGTGCTCTGTGGATCCTGACACCTTGCTTGGATATTGGTCATGTGGACTCTGAACAGCCCCAGTAGTAAGATGTTCCAACCACCACAGGTTCCTCTGCATGGCTTCCAGCTGAGAGCACTTCTGCATCCACCTGGACATCAGGAGTCTCCTCTGCCCCCACCTGCAGAGGACATCAGAGACTCTTCTCCATGGGACACTCCCCCTGCCCTGCTCCTCTGTGCTTTCTCCCATTCTTCTGAGATGTTTCTTAATAAATTTATTTCAGACAAATTGTGTAGTAAAATTATTATTCAAAAAAGAGTCCTTATGAGATATAAAAAACATGAATAAATTTTTATAAATTAGACTTAATTAAAATTTAATATTTCTACTTTTGGAAAGAAATAATTAAAAATCAAACCACAGAGAAGTTCAAAATATGTTATAAAGGACTTATAGTCAGAATGAATTTCAAAATTCAATTAAAAAATTCAATTAAAATGGGGAAAACTTTTGAATGAAGATGACATACTAATGACATATATGTGCATCAAAGGATGCTCATCATCAATACTTTTTAGGCAAATAAAATTAACATCATAGTTGAATACCACTATATATCCCTACATAGTTAGAAAAAAAACTGGCAATTTCATGCTTCTAGAAATTTTAATTTATAGAATTCTATACATAGCTAGTATAGATGTACAATGGAACAACCAATTTAGAATCTGTTGGGCAGTTTCTTATAAATTTAGAAAAAACATATAATCCAGTAATCCTATTCCTAGGTATCCCATGAATACGAAATGGAAATTTATATTCACTCAAAACCCTCTATAAAAATATTTACAGTTGCTTTATTTGTAATCACCTCAATCTGGAAACAATTCAAATGTCCCTTAGCTGTCAAATGGATAAGCAAACTGCAGAGTTATCTATGAGCCATGTGTTGAACTGAGCAATGTTCAAGCCATAAGGCAGGGAAGTCGCTGTTTTGGGAATTCCCAGGCGGAATCCCCTGGTTCAAGAATGCCCAACTCACGCTGGCATCCTGATCTAGGTCACAGTTAAGGTCAAACAAGGCCTGGAGATGGGAGTAACCTTGCTCCTCTCCCAGGTATGTTGTGAGGATGAGATGGGACCACAAACAGGGATGTGCTCTCCACACTGTGGGGTGGAATGTTCCCTTTGGACCTGGGAAATGGTTCAGTGGAACTGGGACATGGCCCAGAGAGCACTGATTACACAATGGGAGGTTCACCCTGGTCAAGCATTCTGGGCCTTTGGTCATGCCAAGGAAGTCTCAGCTTGCTGTATTTCTCTCTCTCTCTCTCTCTCTCTCTCTCTCTCTCTCTCTCTCTCTCTCTCTCCTCTTTTTTCTTCCTTATTACTTTTTTGGTATTGGGAATTGTACCAAGGGAACTTTACCACTGAGCTACTCCCCCACCCCATCCTTTTTTTTTTTTTTTTTTTTTTTTTTTTAGATTTTGAGACAGGGTCTCGCTGAGTTGCTTAGAGCCTTCCTAAATTGCTGAGGCTGGCCTTGAACATGTGATCCTCCTACATCAGCCTTCTGAGTTCCTGGGATGACAGGTGTGCATCACCATCCCTGGCTGCACATCTCTTTTTATTTCTTTCTCTCATTCGTTTATGGGCTTTAAAAACATACCTGAGAAGTTTCAGAATCCCTTCAGAAGAGCAAAGCAGCTCACTAGAGTTAAACAATGCTGTTTTCATGTTTGATTTTCTTAGCCACTGAGAATCATTATGACTTTTTTGTACTTTAAAGAAAACTTTTAGACTTCACTAACACTTTAAATGTTTATTCTCTCTACTCAGCAACTCTGTGTCTAGAAATTTATTTTATGGGTGCAAACACATAAATGTGAAATACAAACAATTCTCAGGCCAGGATCATTGTAGCATAATACATAACCCTAAGAATTTGAAAACAATGGAAATATATATCAATAGGGGATTGTTTAGCTAATTTATGGCACTAGCATTGCTTTTAAATGGGTGCAGCTCTCCAAATGGAAAAATTAATATCCCTGTCCTGTGAGTATGTTCTTAATGTACTGTTAAGTAAAAAAAAAAAAAAAAGTTGTAAAATAATAGTAGTCATTTTAAAAACAACTATAATTTAATTAGACGCAAAATACAAATATTAGTATGCATCAGAGTGGGGAACCCTAGAAAAATAAAACTGAACTACTAACAGTTGAAACAGAATTTCCATAAGGTAAATTCCTACAAACAGAGTTGCTGACTAAAAAACAAAAGCACTTTAAATGTTACCAGAGTCTAAAATACAAAACCATACAAAGGGAAGTTTTTCTCTCTCGGTATTACATCTTCTGGTAGTAATATTGGGGCATATGTTCTTTAAACACTTATTTTTCTAATTTTTTGTTTTTTGGTTGTCAATAGATCTTCATTTTATTAATTTATATGTGGTGCTGAGAATCAAACTTAATGCATCACACATACTAGGCAAGAGCACTACCACTAAGCCACACCCCCAGCCCTCTTACACACTTTTATAAATTAATTAGTAAATTAATTAGTAAAACTAGACAATAAACTCAGATAACAGAGGCCTTGGAGAGACAGGGTTCTAATTCACAGAAAGGATGTTAAGGGGGCTGGAGGCCCCTCCTGGGCTGCAGCTCAGAACCCAACAAGAACAAACTCTTTCTGTTTTCCCCACTTTTTCCAGGAACAAGGAACCCTGGTGGAGAGTAGGGTGGTGGATGAAATGTGTAGTCCGAGTGGCTCATCTGTCTGGGAGGAAAATTCCAGTTCGCCCGTCTCCCATGGGCAGGACCAGGCTGGGGCTGACCCAGTTCAACGCACCCCCTGCACCTGCTTTGCACAGGGGCCTGGAGGTCCAAGCCCTTTCCCAAACTATTATTATTTTTATTATTTTCTTCTAGCCCTCAGGTTTACTTAGATTGTTCCTCTCAAGCAAACTTTTCTATCCTTTCTTTTGGGGCACATGGCACCTGAGAGGTCAGAAGTTGGGAGACGGGATTTGGAGCCAAGGCTTCTTGGATCCCTGGTTCTGCAACCTTGGGTGGGTGTTTTACCTCCCTGAGATCCAAACTGGAAGTCAGCCAGGCCCAGGCTCCCATCCTACTCTTGACACATTGTCCAAATGATCCTGGGCAAGTAGTTTTGACACCCCTCTCTCATCTGTAACCTGTACTAGGATTGATGAGGGAGAAATAAGAAAAATGAATGAAGCAGCCAGACAGCCCTGGAGCACCATCTACTGGCTAATGGCAGCCAGACTTTTATCCTGCCTCATCTCTGTGGCCTTTTTTTTTTTTTTTTTTTTTTTTTTTCCATTAACCACTGGGGTCTGATGTAGTGTGATTCACCCAAGGTCCCAGAAGGAGCAGGCTGAGATGGGGCCTGGAGTCTCCTGACCTGCAAACAGGCTTTCCCCTGAGCAGAGACAATCCCGTCTGGAATGTGGGTTGGCTATTCTCTTTCCAGTCCGGAGCCAGGTTTTTCTTATACGACTACCTCTACAGCCAGGAGAGAAGTGGTCATGAGCTCTGGGTGTGCTGTAGAGCCAGAACCCCCAGGAGTGGGGGCTTTGAGTGGCCAGGCCCTCCAGCTGGTGGGGTTTCCCTGACAGGACTCAGCTGCCCTGAGTTGGCTGCAGGGCCATGAGTCAGAGCTGAGCACAGTCCTCTCCTCTGCCCACTTGTAGCCACGGCCACAGACTAATAAAGACAGTCCAAGAAGACCTGCAGCTCCAAGACAAGGCACCCTTCCCCCTGGTCCAAGTGGAGATGCCCATTCCTCTGCTCAGACAGAGCAAGTGATGGCCAAAGGACACACAGCAAGTAAATGATTGGCCTCAGGCTGAAACCTTGGTCCACTTCTAGGATCATCCCAAACAGCCCAGGTGGAAGGCCAGGCACCTCTAACCTGCCCTTGGACCTTTGCATTTGCCCCCTGCTCCAGTGGCTTTATTGCTCCTGGTACCATGCAACCAATGACTAACAGGCCTGGGCTTCACAGGGAGGCTGATGGCCAATACAGAGCTGGCCAGAAGGGACCAGGATACCCATTTTGTGACAGCTTCACCGCCACTAAGCTTCTACAGCAGTGAGGGCCTGTTGTCTGTGCCCCACTGTCCCACCTGGCTAGACTCTGCCTCAGAGCCACAGCCTGGTGCCCCATGCCCTCCTCTGTCCTCTCCCTAGCCACATTAACCTTCCTTCTTCTCTCCTTTCATCTTCTCTCTCTCTTACCTTCTTCCTATTTCTGTCTGGGGCCCTTGAATGCTCTGTCTGCCCTGCTTCTCTCTAGGTCCCAACCATGTTTCACCCCAACCTTGAATCCGGGATCTGCTGATGCTTATCATCAGCCACAGGAGTCTTGTCAAGCCCACATGCAGAGTGAAGGTGGGCAGGAGGGTGACCCAGCTTAGTACATGGTTGGGGAAGAGAGGAGCAGGAGGGCTTGGGCTCCTCATTGCTGGAGCCTCTAAGCAAGCCTTTAGGGTCCAAGCTCTCCTGCCCAGCCCTGCTCAGGCACCACAGAGGAAGAGAAGCCTCCTCACCTCACACCTGGGAAATCAAGTGTAAGGTCAAGGTCATCCAGCCACTACCAAGCGGTGGGGGAAATGAAAATTCCTTTTGCAGGAGAAGGAAATGATGCCAGATCTGAAGGAATAAGTCAGGGGAAGAGCTCTGACTGCCCCACACTCCATACCCAACACCCCAGGCACAGGGTTCAAATCCATGAAAGACCACAGAGTCTATGAGTGGAAGCACCAGGTTTAATACAAAAATATCTCCCTTTAAAAAAAAGTACACAATACTACACTAAGATTTCATCTCACTCCAGTCAGAATGCCAATCATCAAGAATACAGGCAACAACAAATGTTGGTGAGGATATGGGGAAAAGGTACATTCATATACTGCTGGTGGGATTGCAAATTAGTACAACTACTATGGAAAGCAGTGTGAAGATACCTCAGAAAACTTGGAATGGATCCACCATTTGACCCAGCTATCCTACTCCTAGGTTTATACCCAAAGGACTTAAAATTAGCATACTACAGGGACACAGCCATATCAATGTTTATAGCAGCTTAATTCACAATTGCTAGACTATGGAACAAACCTAGGTGCTCTTCAACAGATGAATGAATAAAGAAAAGGTGGTATGTATATTCAATGGACTATTACTCAGCTTTAAAGAAGAACGGAATTAAGGCATTTGCTGGTAAATGTTTGGAGTTGCAGAGTATCATGGTAAGAGAAATAAGCCAATCCCAAAAAAACAAAGGCTGAATGCTTTCTCTAATATGTGGGTGCTAATTGACAATAAAGATGGGCACTAGAGAAGAATAGAGTCACCTTATATTAGGTAGAGGGAAGTGAAGGGAGAGGAGGGTGAGGGTATGGGGATAGGAAAGATAGTAGAATTAAACAGACATTGTTACTTTATGTATATATGTGACCACATAACCAATATGATTCTACATCATGTACACTCAGAAAAATGAGAAATTATATCCATCTATGTATGATATATCAAAGTGCATGAATGCATCCCACTGTCATGTATAGCTAATTAAAACAAATTAAAACTTAAAATTGAAAAAAAGAAGAAAAATACACAGATATGAAAACTGAACAGCATATAAAATAGTACTTTCGATGTATAAATGTGAATTAATGTGAGTTCTAAAAATACTTGTAAACCTAGGTGATTATATCTTTGGTACCACAGTGAGAACTGACTCCCCCTCTTTGGGGGAGGCTCTGGGAGTCTGGGGTTGTGAGATGCCACCAGCATGGGGAATGTGCCCAGGAGGGCTGAACGTACCTCATCCCCTTGCCAACCTTCCCCTTCCTGGGCATCTTGGCCACACTCCTCACTCCCCTGGCATCTCCAATGCCTACTGGTTTGGGGCAGTGAGGTGTCACTACCAGACCTGGGCAGTGACAAGACCATCCCCCAACAGGTACTGCCTTCCAGGATGGGACAGCTGGCAGTTAAGGAAGCAACCCCCAAAGTGCTCACCTCTTGTGCCCATTTACTGGGGTGCCCATCATAAGGCTCTTGTCTTTCATGGGACACAATCATCCTTACTCTCCATTCTGTCCGTGGCACATACCTCAGGGGCAGTGTTGGGCTGCATGAACTAATGACCTCCCTCCCTGCCCCCTTGCCCAGGATACCTCCAGAGTTTATTGTGGGTGGGAAAGGGGTCTCATGGTCCCTGGAGCAGTTGCTGGGGGCTTTCCTGGGCACTGACTGCCACTCCAAGTCAAATCCATATAGCTGCATTTGGGGGCTGAGGAAGGGTCACAAACCTGAATGCTTAGAGTGCCATGTGTCATCGGGAATCTCCCCAGAACTCAGCAGACCTCCAAGAAGATGATTTAGGGTACTTGGCCATGCTTCATCCGAACAAGCATGCAAACCCCAGGAATATTCTAGAATATTAGTGTTGACAGGGCACTCAGAATGAGTGAGGGATTCCTCCAAGATCACAGCACGTCCAATGCAGGGTCAGGGCCACCCACTGGTGCGCACATGTGGACATAATGCTGGCACATCAACACATTTGTCACAGATGCAGGATCCGCTGGGCCTGCAAACTGAGGATGAAGAGGAAAAACCTCAGAACAAAAGGGGCCTGGGAGACATGGGCCCTGTCCACAGCCAGTGTTCCCCGAGTACCCTGGGCTGGGTCTACAGGCTGGGGAGTTCTGTACTTGGTTCAGTCCCAGCAATAATTACAGAATTAATTAAGCATGGCTGGCCCAGACCTGCTCAGGCCTAGGAAAGCAGACTGGTGTCAGGGGACGTGGCTTCAGAACAAAGCAACACTGGCCAAGGCAGGCCCCAGCTCAGCCAGAAGCCAGGGGTGCCAGGGTTTCTTCCCCAGCTCCTGGGCAGATGAAAGTGTGGGGACAAGCCTGCGACTTCTTGAGGGGTAGCTGGCCGAACAGAGAGAGGTTACTAACTACCCCATTCCCCCAGGAAGCTCCCCCAGATTCCAGCCACCCCAGTTGTCAGCCAGAGAGACTCCCAGATAGACTGTGAACTACCAAGTTCAACGTCTCATTTTGTGCATTGGGAAACTGGGTCCCCTGGGAGGGATCATGGCTCAGTCACATGGCCTCTCTGAGGCAGAGGCTGGGCATGGTCCTGCAGTTCTCTCACATCCTAAGGCAGCCTCAGGGCTTGGGAAGCAGTGTGGCAGGGACAGAAGCCTTCCACATGGGACAGCTGGCAGGAGCAGCATGGCTGACAGGATGCCAGGCCAGGAGGGGCTGGGTACGGGGAGGCAGAAGGAGAGCTTTGGATGGGGCGAGGTGAGGGCCAGCCTCTAGAGAAATCTGTCCTCTGCTTTGGCCCAGGGCAGCCTGCATCTGGAGGTGGCTCTAGTTCCTGCTGGGACTCCACCTGGGGCTGAGGCAGGAACTCTGACTCTGGTTCTTCTTGGGGGTCAAGAGGACTGTCACAGAGATGGCAGAGGAGGTGTTGACTTCACTTAGGGTGGAGCTAAAGGAAGAAGGCAAATGAGGGGCAGGGAGTGGAGGTCACAATAAGATAGTAAAGGCTTTAAGAGATTTCTGTGAATCCAACTTTACATACTTCTGCTCATTGAATCTTTGTGAACAACACATAAGGCCTGAGCCAGGAGACAAGTGCAGCTCAGAGAGGTTATGTCATTGCCCTACTTCACACCATGGGTGTGTGCAGGAGCTGGGATGTTGGAGCAGGCCCAGCTGGCCCCACACTTCAATTCTCATTCTCCAGCAACTCCATCCTCTATGTTCTGAGACATTATCTCACTTAATCCTCATGGCAAGCCCCTAATAGAAGGACTTTCACTGTTTTTACGTCATTGAAGGAAAAATTGAAGGTTAGAGAGGCGAAGCAGCTGTTGGGGTCAGCATTCACACCCCAAGCTGTTGGAACTCTAAGCTAAATCCTGTGTACTGTCTACCCAGGTCTTGGAATGTTAGTCTCAGAAACTGAGGGTAACAAAGTCTGCCCAGGGCTCATAGTGGCAGAGCTGGAGCTAGAACCCACCGGGGGACTCCTGCCACCTCCCCTGGGGCTGGATCTTGCTTGGGGTGGGTGGGTCTGGCCTCCTGGGAGCCCTCTCTCTAGCTGAGTCAGGTTCTGTCTGAACACCAAGTCCAGGCTCCAGCTGGACCTCCCTCCAAAGCCTTCCCCATGCTGAAGCTCCACCCCACCCAAGACAGAAGAGCACCTTGAGTCCTTCCCAGTTTGCATTCTGGATTGAACTTGAGGCATCTCTGCCTCCTGCAACCAGACTCTAGGGCCCTTGGGATAGTACTAAGCACAGAGCAGAGCCTAAGGCTGGTTGAGACCCCCAAGAACAACCAGCTTGCTGGGGACGCTGAGTAGTTTCCCTTCTTCTCCTTGTGGCTAGGACAGCCTAGAGAGCTCCCTTTCATATAGTCTTAGCCTGTCTTTTTTTCTATGCAGGCTATTGTTTCTACCTGAGGGCACAAAGGTCAAGAGAGCTCCATTCTGTCCTCTGTTCATGTGCAGGAATAAGTCCTCATCCTAGGGAACTGACTGTGGGGTCAAGCCTGACTCAGATACCCTGTGTACACTATCTCCCCAGGTCCCACCCAGGGTGGTTACCTGGTGAGGCTGGGGGAACCGTCCAGGAGACTCTCATCAGCAGCCTCAGGTTTGGGGTCAGGCAGGGGGATGATATAGTCATTGTCACCCTCGCTGGGCTGCATGGCAGTGTAGAGGACAGAGCTGGTGGCTGTGGAATCCAGGTAAGTGGGGAGAGATCGGAGGCTGTAAAATCCAGGTAAGTGGGCTTGGGACCTCAGGATGGCTGGGTGGTCACTTCTCAGAAACTCCTCATCCACCTGCTGGTACTTCTGCTCTGTGGGGCGGGGAACAAGGGAGGGGCATAAATGGAGGATGTCAGATGACCCATGGTGGGCAGCATGGCATCACCTTGATACCTCTGCCTTTGACCTAGCTCCCCAAAGAGCTGGGGGCTGTACACACATGTGTCTGTAAAGACGAGAAGGAAATAGGTCAATGCTGGTGGAGGGGTGAATGCCTATGTCTTAGACTGATCTGAGTTACTCTTGTCTTTGCTTTTGTAATCAGCAAAAGAACTAAAACCTCTTCTTTTACAAACATTGAAACCAGGAGTTGAGCGGCCAAGGGGTATTGGGGGGCATGTGTGGAGGGAATGGAGAGACGGCAGTGGGAGCAGGGTCCACAGTGCACCTCAGAAGGCCCAGCCCTAAGCACACCACTGCCTCTGCCCACAGTGTCCCTGGGGCAGACACCCTTGATACAGGGATGGTGTGTGGGTTAAGGGGTCCCATCTGCAGAGGTCTCAAGCAGAGGACCTGGCACATTTGGGCAGTTAGCTGGGACAGTGGATCTTACCACTATCACCATCACTACTGTCCTTCCCTGGTCTAGGGCAGCTGACTTGAGAAACAGCCCTGACTCCGGAGTGACTCTGCCCCCACTCCACGGCTCCAACTCCCTGTCCTGCAGGAGCAAGGAGCAAGGGGGCTCTGCAGGCGCCTGTCTTCTCCTATCTGGGCAGGTGGACCCCCCCTGGTGTCGCCTCATGTGACTAAACCGATCAGGGTTTAGTGAATTTGGGGACTAAATAGTACAGACACAAAAAGTACCTTTCCTTTGGGTTCAGTGACTGCTCCTCCGTCGCAGCTCCCACAAGGGGGGCAAGGCAGGCAAGAAAGAGAGCAAGGAGCACTTGCTAAACCCCTTTATTGGGGAGAAACCATTCAAATGAAGCAAGGTGTCAGGTTTCAGGAGATTGAGTCTAGCTTCATGCTGTCTAGCTGTCAGCAGGTTGACTAACATCTAGGAAGGCCACGCTCATCTCATGTGTTCTGAGGGGATCATAGACAGATTGAGTGAAAAGATGCTTACATTGCCCGCCATAGGGTGTTGCTGTAGAGCCCCGAGCTGGGTGTGCGGGGATTGTTGGTGCAGGTAGTCCACCAGGTCACCATAGCAGCAGTACTCTGTGATGATGTAGATGGGGCCTGTTGGGGAGGTACAGGCCCTAGGAGTCCTCAGGTTTCCCATGAGGGCCATGGGGTCAATAAACAAGCTGAATGTGAGCAAAGTCATGGGCATGACAGCTGAGGGTCAGCGCCTTGCAAACCTGGATCCTCTTCCTGCCTCCGAGTGCAGGCAAGGTTCTTAGTCTCCCTGGCCTCCCCTTCTCCATCTGTGAAGTAACACCCACCTCAAAGAACTGTCACGCTGACTAATGAGACCAAACCTCTGTCAGCATGGCATTTGACAAGCTCACAACTGCTGTGATTTCAAACTAAAGCTTATTTTTGAGGCTAGTAAACATAAAGCCAGCAAAGAAAACTGCTTATTATTCTCAGTCTACTGGTTGCATTCAGATTTAATGCGTTTACTTAAATTCAACTAGGGGAAAATGAAGATATTGATAAAAACAAACTTTTGAAATGAGTGTCGGGCACAGTGGCACTTCAGCTACACAGAAGGCTGAGGGATGAGGATCACAAATTCAAGACCTGCCTTGGCAACTTAGTGAAACCTTCAGCAACTTAGCAAAAGTCTCAAAATAAAAAATAAAAACAGTGGTACACACCTGTATTCCCTGGAGCTTGGGACGCTGAGGCAGGAGTCAAGTTCAGAGCCAGCCTCAGCAAAAGCAAGGTGCTAAGCAACTAAGTGAGACCCTGTCTCTAAATAAAATCCAAAATAGTGCTGGGAATGTGTCTCAGTGATCCATTGTCCCTGAATTCAATCCCCAGTACCCAAAAAATACAAAATAAAAAGGGCTTGGGATGAATCTCAGTGGCAAAGCACCCCTGGTTGCAATCCCTAAAACCAAAAAAGAAAGAAAAACAAAACACAACTTTTGAAATGAGTGACCATTGCAGATGTGAATTGGTCTATGAATGCAACATACTTCTCTATTTTGATTTGACTTAACAATACTGAGGAAAATACCAAATTTCACAACAGCAGCTACAAATGGTGATATATTTGTTTTCTCACATTTTGCAACTCAACTTGCAATCAGAGTGTCAAATAAACACAGTTGGGCAGAGGAACTTTCTTCTATGATCTAAAAGAAAACTGCTCCCACTTAGCTCACTGGTGGTCTTCAACAGGGGAGTAGGCTTAGCATGACTTTTCTGAGAGTCCCATGAGCTGTTATTTATCACCAGTTTTCAAAACATACTATGAAAATACAAGAATGGAAAACTGCCAGGACTGGAAGCCTGAGGAGTCCTTTGGCCATGAAGATGTGACTATATGAGCTCCTAAGTCCTACACCCATCTGGGACTGTGAAGGGAGAGTGATGGGTGGGAGGGTGTGGACCCTCCCCACTGCACTGTCCTGGTGCCCTCAGGTGAGGCAGGAATGGGGGCAGCCTGGGGCAGCCAATGGGCATTTCCCCAGAATCCTGGAGTGGCTTTCCTACCTCCCTGGGTGCAGGCCCCCAGCAGGTTGACCACATTTAGGTGGGGCCCCAGGTGGCTCATGATCTTCAGCTCTGACCTGAGGAGCTGAAGATCACTGCTGCAGGCTGTGGCTGCAGGGAAGGGACTCAGCTGGTCACTGAGGCTTCTTAGAGGCCCCATGGGAGCTACTCAGGCTCCTCTGCCCCACCGTGCTGCAAGACCACAGACCCCTTGCAGGGGAGTGTGCCCCATCCTGGGCAGGGAAAGAGGGAGGGAGCAGGGGCCAGGAGGCCAGACTCAGGACTCTCTCCTGGTGTGACCCCCAGTGCTTGGGTCCAGCACATCAAAACCAGTGTCTCTAGTAGAGGCTGAATGCTCAGGAAGAGGGTCAGAGGAGGTGGGGCCCCGTGTGAAGAAGGAGAAGGCACCCAGGACTCACATTTCAGCATCTTGACAGCCACTTTCATGGTGGCCTGGGAATGGCTCAGGCCTTGAGCCGTGGTCTCCTCCTGCCCGAAGGCCCCAGAGCGGAAGGTGAGAGGATCTCTCAGTTCCTAGACCACCAGGAACCTATACTTCTATTTCCCACCCAGGGCTGGGGAAGAGCCACTCTCTGAGGTTCACCTACACATCCCGCAAATCCTTCTGGACTTAATGTGCTCCCCCTCAAAAGGCTCCTACAACCATTCTGATTCACAGTCTTTCCTGGTGTCTCCTCAAAGTCCTGCCTACTCTCTGCCTCATTTTGAGTACCTAGGAGCCTTCCTCCTTCCCATGGGAACACAGCTCCCCATACCTCTTCAGCCTCCCTAACTAGATGAAGCACAGGCTGACACCAGGCCAGTCTTCAGTACTTTCTCTCCTGCCATAGAGAGTCCTATCTCAAAGTCTCAGGCTCATAGGACTTCAATGCTAGGAGGTTGCTGGGGCTTCTCTTGACCTCATTTTATAGAGGAGGAGACTGAGGGGTGGAGAAGCCCCAGATCCCATAGCTTGTCATGGCCAGGCTAAGACCAGACCCAAGATAGTCTTGCCTCCACTTCAAGTCCCCAAACTATCTATCAGATGAGGCCTCACAGGATTGACCAAGCACAAGCTGATCCCATGGCAGTTCCCACGTGGAGTTGTAAGGCAGCTGCATGGGGTCCACATAGATGTACTCATGGCCATCAGAGCTCAAAGACTCAATCACCTTCCATCAAATCTCATAGTTTCGATTCTGCAGGACCAGGACAAGGAATAGAGCATCAGACAGGCACTTTGGACTTGAACTCAGTAGGTACAGACTCACGAGGGCAGATGGGGCAGAAGACACTAAGACCCAAAAGGGACAGGGAAAAACTGAAGTCACACAGTAAGTCAAGGCCTTCATGGGCTCAGGGAATAGATACCCAGGGGCTCCAGTGGGAGGATGGGGTACCAGAGGAGCCATCAGAGTATCAGGCTGAGAAGCAACGGACAGGTAGGAGCCTGGATCATCAGAACAACCTCACCAACTTCTCTTGGAGCCTCTGCTGCTCCACAGGTGGAAGTGGAGGAGCAGGCAGCCTGGACATGTCCCTCCCGACATGAGGTGGTCCTGAGGGAATCTCAGAAGGATGGAACTTTTAAATGTTGAAATCTAGGATGTTGAAATCACAGGACTGGATTCAGAATGATAGAATCATGGGGGATAGTAATCCTAATTTGGGGATCTAAACATTTTGGAATTGTGGAGTTATAAAATCTCAGGACATAACATTGCAATTATAGATTAGTTCATAGCCTCTGAATGTATCCATAGGCATCTTCATGGGTGATTGGGACAAGAAGTACCTGGATTTGGAGTGCAGCAGGGCCAGGGAATCCTGGATAGCTTGGATCAGCCTGTGTCAGCCCAGTCTTCTAGGCATGGAGGCAGCTCAGAGATCCTGAGTTCCATGCTGGGCCCACCTATGGCCAGATCCTGCAGCATGGGATGGGGGCCATGCAAACCAAGGATACCAAACCCTAAACACTAGGCAAAAATGGGACTCACCTCTGCCAGAGCATGATAAGGTTGATGAGGGAGATGACCATGGGAACCACTAAGGCTGGGATGGCTGAGATCACCACCATCTTGAAGGGGAGGGTTGGGGACAGAGACCAGAGCAGGCCATGAGCAACCACGCAACCGAGCAGCGGCTCTCCCCTCTTCCGCTAAGAGATCAAAATTCCTTCCTATCCATTCTGCCCAGACAGAAGCCCCCAAGTCCTCAATGGCCTGTGATATCAGACGCTCAACCTCTTGCTTTGGGCCACACCTTCAGCCTCTCTTATAAACCCCATCCCCTCAGTCACCACCCCCAGTTCAGATGCCTGTGGCCTCCATGTGCTTTCAGTCCTGACAAGATCAGTATTGCTTTTCTGCTCCAGCTCTAGGCTGTGTGCAAACCCTTTCCTGGGTTCCTTTCCATTGCCTGGGTCTCCTATGAGACCATGAGTCTCTGAGGGCCATGCCCTTGTTGGGCTCTAACAAATGGGTCAGAGCTCTAAGTCCCATGCCTGACAAAGTGGCCAATGCACTGAGAGATCTACCACAGAGGCTGAGTGACCATGGCCCAGTTAATCCAGACTCTCTGGTTCCACCTCAGCTAAGAGTGAACAGAGATGGCAGTTAATTGGGCTGTAGAGGTCACCATGTCCCTGAGTCTCCATTAGCCCAAGACCTCAGTCTCTTCCCTCCCCAGCCACCCAAGCCAGGCTACATCTCTCCTGCCCTGCCCCACTGGCTATCCAAGTGTTCCTTGGGAACATGGTTTTACCTCCTCTGTCCCCTTTCTGTCCTTTTTTGATCCCAGGGAGCTTTGTCCTATCTCAGACCTCTCTTCTGTTCTCTCTTGCCAGCAACCTCACAAATCCAGGACCTGGGGGAAAAGCCTACATCCTCTAGGGTGTCCTCTGAGTAAAGAGGAGCTGTCATACAGCCATCTCAGCCCCCCAGGTCATGATGTCTGGAGTCCATCTTCACAGGTGTACTTCCGCCTTCACTCAGAGCTGGTCTGCAGGTCAGGGTAATCACACTGTCTGCCCAGGTGCCCACTTGCTCAGGGATATGTGTGCATGGGTGGAAGGGTGGATGAGGTACGGATATTTGTAAAAAACCACCCACAATCACAGGGCAGGGGACAGGAGGCAGCCTTCTGGAGTTCACGAGTGTGCATGGAGCTTCACTTGGCCTTCAGAGTCCTGCTTGCTCTGGCTTCTCCCTGCCCCCATAGCCCCACTCTTTCCCACTGCCTTCCTCTTTTTCACACCCACCCTAAAACCCCAAATCCACACACTCTAGGCTCCAGGCAGCTTGAATTCCTTACTTTCCTAGAACCCACCCTGCCTTGAGAGGCTTTCGCACAGGCCATTCCCTCTCACTGGAACACTCTTGCTCACCAGGCTAACTCCCAGTCATCTTTAATGTTTTCACCTAAGGACGTTTTTTCAAGGTCACTTTCCTCAATCCTGTAGCTGGCTCCTTCTCCCACCAGGCTTTTGTCCCAAAGTGGTGATCCCAAGTAGGCTTACTTTCCCCACCACCACCACCTTTGGACTATGGGAACTAAGAGAGCAGGCAAGGCTAGCAGAAGGTGGGTCCACATAACTATTCACTGAATAAGAAAACAGGTGAATGAATGAACTACATGCATACAAGATCATACATATACAAAAACGGGCAGCTAGACATGCAAATACATTTGTGCACCCCTAGGACTGTTCATATGCATAGATTTGTGCATGTATGTGTCCTTTCTAGGATATATGCACTATACAGCAGGCATATGTATTCAGGTATTGTGTTCACACATTATTCCAGAAAGGTGTACTGCAATGACATGCTTACAGACATGCACTTGACACATATGCACAGAAATGCACATGTATTATTTGTAACCATGTATGGGGATTTATACACAAGCCTGGGAATTAGGCATGCTTATGTGTATGGCTTATAATCATATATTTTGTGGGTTTATGTACACAGACAAGCATCATGTGTGCTTAAATATATGTATGGAGACATACACTCTAGCTTTATTTGTATATCTGAGGATTGGGCATTCTTTAGCACAAAGTTTACAAATCTACACACAGAGAGTTTGCACCTATGTCCTGGGATCAATTGCTCAAGGTCAGGATTTACAACATATAGTTTTCATTCTTTATGTAGAAGCAGACAGTGCTTCTCAAAAAACATGGTTTATAAACTTGTGTTTGGACACATGTGCCCATTATGTATTGTGTATGGTGCACAGGAACATACTCTGATGGATTTCACAATGCTCCTGTGTACCTATGGGTATGCTGACTTGGCTTGCTGTGAATTGCATAGACTAAGTCTCCAAATATAGCAGGGTCAAGGGTCAGGGTGAGCTGGGGGGACTCACTACGCAGCACCATAGTCACCTCCTGCACCTCCTGGCCCAATGGGCTCTGCTGCATGCAATCTACTTACAGTAGCTGATCCACATGGCACAGGCACAGCGTGGTCATCACCTCATACTCCTGTTCCTCTGCCCAGTATATCACATTATTGGGCTTCTAGGATGTGTCTCTAGTCTGGAGCAATGTGCAAGAGGAAAGGGCAGACTAGGTGAGTTCCACTGGGTCCTTCTAGCCTGTTGTGGTACCTGAAGAGTCCAGGATCTGCTCACCTTTTGAGGTCTCTTCAGGTAGACCAGGTGAACTTTGGCTGGGACATGTCCTGGCTACAATAGTGGACTGTCTGGTAACTCTCCCTCAGCTCCAGCACAGGAACAGGAACTGCATGGGGTAGATCAGGAGGAAGGTGGGGAGATAAAAACAGACCCTCAACAGAAGAGGCCCTCAGGGAATCCTGGCCCAGAGCCTCCCTTTGTGTGAGGGCTGCAGACCTCAGGAGAACACTCAATACCAGGATCCATTGGGGAAGCTGATGGATTTTCCCCTGGGCTATTTCAAAGGGAAAGTCTCAGTAGGGGTCTAGTCTGTCCCTAACACCTCTCTGAGACTTGCTCACCTTCCCTTTTAACAAAGAGAGAACAGGCCTCAAGCTCAGAGCCCTGGGCAGCCCAATTCATGAAACTGGAATTGAACGGCATTTGTCTTGTTTTCTTGGAGTTGATTGTAGTGGTTGCTTGATATTTATGACATGTGTTGCTGATTTTTGATCTATGATTGAGAGGTTCAATTTTGCCTTTCAAAATATATTTATTTTTAGAAAGTTGTTAACAGGAGGAGAGAGAAAGAAACAAAGGTAAACAATACAAATCAAAACAAAAATACACGAATTCTTAACCTGAGCCCTCAAAAGTCAAGGCAAGGAAAAATAACTACATTTAATAACACACACACACACACACACACACACACACACACAAAGGAGGCAAAGGGCTGGGGTTGTGGCTCAGTGGTAGAGTGCTTGTTTTAGTACATATGAAGCACTGGGTTCAATCCTTGGCATCACATAAAAATAAATAATTTTTAAAAAGGAAGCACATACATATATCCATGAACCAATCAACACAACAATAACACACACATTCACACACAAACACACACACAAAAACGATTCTTAATGAAAAAAATGAAGGAATAATTTCCACTGAGGCAAACAAAATAGTCAGCTAGAATGAATGAATGGTCACTGTCAATGCCTGACTATCTTTCTTTGTGTTTCTTTTTGAGCAATGTAATGAGAGCAAAACAAGGGCTGGCGGTTGTTAATCCCTTCCTCTTTCTGTGATGCTCTCTGAGCTCCCTGTTGGAATGGCCCAAGACTAAAACTGGTTGAAAAAATTCTCAGCTTCTTTGCTTACCAGTATGAGGTGGGATGGAGTGGAACATACTGTAAGTCAGAGCCTGGTCTGCACAGACCACATGGATGCACTCCCAGTGGGGGCCACTGCAGAGTTCTTAGTGAAGTAAGTGGAGCTTAGGTCTAATCAGGCCTCAAGGGTTTTGTTGGGTTGTGTCTGCTCTGGAGAGATTAGAATAAACACCCTAGGGCCTCATAGTTGCTGATCTCTGTCAAAAGTCTGGATCTCAGAAGCCTCTCAAAAATTCTACTCATGGGACAGAGAAGATAATCCTCCCCATACTCTACTGCCATGAACACACCCTTCCCAAGCTTATGCCCTGAGTCCTGAGTGTATTTGCACCCTCCTGGTCAGATTCCCTAGGAACTTTAGTTGGTCATGTGAATCAAACACTCTCAGTGGAGAAAGGATTTGGGATCCCCTGCACTTTTACAGATTGAGTACCCCTGGGTATAATCTCTGTACCTGTTTCACTTGTACCTGGGTCACACAGTACAGGCTTGCCTGGACAATGTGGCAGTGTTTGCTCTGATCTCCCAGGTCTGGCAACAACTATAGCTGTGGCTCTCTCAAGATGGCTCCTGCCTCAGATTTCCACCACCAGTTGAGAGAGTGCATTTTCCAGTTCAGTTCCAGCTGCTTTTCTGATCTCATTTTTTTCCACCCAGAATCTGTCTGTTATGTTTTTCTCTGTGTTCTCCCTACCTCTGTGGTGAACCAGCCATACTACTGCTATCCCTGCCACAACTGCCTTGGCTCTCATGTGCCTTTCTTCTTTGTTTAATGTACCCAAATTCCTGAATCTGTATGACACTCTGACTGTCCAATAGTGGATTTTAGTGAAATACATCTTTCACTCCCCTCCTTGAAAAATAGTACTCCCACTGTTTGAATCTGGAGCCAGTAGGAATGCAGCCTTCCTCTAATCTTCCATCTTGAATCCTCCCCCAAAACAAAATTAAGAAAGTAATTTTTATTGATAATAAAATCAATAAGGATAAAATACTTGGAATAAATTTAATTAAGGTGGTACAAGACTTATACACTGAAAAAGCACAAAACATGACTGAAAGAAATTAAGATCTTAATTCATGAAGACATTTTGTTTTCCTGGATTGGAAGATTTAATATTATTAAGATAGCAATACTTCCAAAGTGATCTACAGATCCAATGTAATCCCTATCAAAATCTCACCAGTCATTTATTTGCTGAAATGGAAAAGCTGATTTTCAAGTTCATATGAAATTTTAAGTGATGGTGAATAATCTTGAAAAAGAAGAAAACACTGGAAGAGTCATAGTTCCAAATTTCAAAAAGTACTAAAAAGCCCACAGAAATCAAGATAGTGCAATATGGATATAAAAATAAATATATAAATCAACAGAGTATAAAATTGAGAGTCAAAAAATAAAACCTCACTACTATGGTCAAATCATGCACAAGGGTGACAAGATCACTCAATGGTAAAAGAATGTTTCTTTCAATAAATGGTAGTAAGTGCACTGGGTATCCAAATGCAAAAGAGTGAAGTTGAACCCTTTATTTTCACCATATGCAAAAATTAACTCAAAGTGAATCAAAGAAATGAATATAAAAGCTAAAACTATAAAACTCTTAAAATAAATTATAGATGATTTTTTAGCTGTATTACCAAAAATACAGGTAAAAAAAAGAATACATTAGACTTTATCAAAATTAAATATTTTTATGCATCAACTGACAAAGTTGAGAGAATAAAAAGGTTACACAGGGCAGAATAAAATATTTGGAAATCATATATCTAATAAAGGCTAAGTATCCAGAATATGTGTATCTACATCTGCGTCTACCTACATCTCTATATACATCTATATTATATATCTCTATATATACATGTTGAATGAATTGAAACTGATAGCATCTTGTGCAACTGAAGAACAAAGAGACAAACTATTTAATTTAAAAATGGAAAAAAAACTGAATAGACATTTCTACACAGAAGACATAGAAATGATCAACATTACATGGAAACATACTAAACATATTAGTCACTAGGGACTGCAAACCAAAAGCACAATGAGATATAACATCATATTTACTAGGTTGACCATAATTTTTTAAAAAAAATCAGAAAATAGCAAGTATTGGTGAAGATATGGAAAAAAAAAAGATGGAACATTTGTACTTTGCTGGTAGAAATGTAAAATGATGCAGCTGCTATGGTAATTGGTTGGATGGTTCTCCAAAGTTAGAACTACTATATGACCCAATTCTGCTCTTAGGAATAACCAAAAGGGACTCAAATAGATGTCTGCAGGTCAAAGTTCAATACAGCATGTGTTAGTCAATGTTTCTTTACTATAACCAAAATACCTGACAAGAACAACTTAGAGGAGAAAAATGTTTATTTGGGGCTCATACTTTCAGAGTTCTCAGTCTATAGTTGGCCAAATTTCATTGCTTTGGTAAGACAGAATATCATGGTAGAATGGTGTGGTAGAAGGAGGCCTCTCAGCTCACAGGAGCCAGAAAGCAGAGAGAAAGAGAAAGCAATAAGCCAGGGACAAACACAATCTTTAAGGGCATATCCCAATTGATCTCCTCCAGCCATGATCCATCTGCCTACAGTTACCACCCAGTAATCCATTCAAATTGTTAATCCATCAAATGGATTAATCCACCCATTAGGGTATAGCACTCACAATCTGATCATTTCACCTTTGAACATTCCTGCATTGTCCTGCATACCTTTTGAGGGAACACCTTACAAACCATAACAAGCACTATACACAGTAGGAAAGAGGTGAAAACAGTTGACAAATGGATAAATAAAATGTGTTATATCTATACAATGGAATATTACTTAACCATAAAAATTTAAGTAGTCACATCTGCTGCATATGAATGAACATTGAAAATATTGTGCTCTGTGGAAGAAGCCAGACACATGATATTAGATATCTATGATTCCATTTATATTGAACCCCAGAAGATGTAAATACACAGAGTCAGATAGTAGAATAGAGGTTTCTAAGGGTTATAGGGAGATACAATAGAAGAAGACTTCTTAATGGGTATGAGGGTTTTAGTAGGGGTGATGAAAATATCTTGGAACTAGATAGAGTTGATAATCATACAACATTGTAAATGTACTAAATGACACTACATTTTATTTATGTGGACTTTATTTAAAAAAAACATATGAACAAAAAAGGATAAAGAATTTGATAAATAAAAACAGATCATTCAATGCCAGTAGGCCAGCATTAAAAAATAAAAAATAAAATAAAGAAGGGGGGAAAAGATAAAAACAGAAATCAATGAAGCCCAGAACAAAAAAAATGAGAGGGAAAATTCAACAATATCAGAATCTACTAATTGAAAAAAGCAATAAAATTGACCACAAAAATGAAACAGGAAAGACATAAATTACAAATGTCAGGAATGAGCTGGAGATGTAGCTCAGTGGTGTTGTGCTTCCTTACCATGCTCAAGGTCCTGTGTTCAGTCCCCAGTACTGCAAAAAAACAAATATCAGGAATGAAACAGTGGTTATGAAAGGATAATAAGGGACAATTTTGAACTAGTCTATGACCATAAATTCAATAAGTTAGACAAAATGAACAAATCATCTGAAAAAAGAAACCAACTACTAAAGCATATTCAAAAAGAATTAAGATAACAAGAACAGTTCTGTATATTTTTTTAAACAATTTAACTTGTAGTTAAAACCTTTTTAATAAAGAAACACACAAGCCAGGCATGGTGGTACATTGCTGTAATGTCAGTGACTGGAGAAGCTGAGTACAAGTTTGAGACCAGCCTAGGCAACTTAGCAAGACCCTGTCTCAAAATAAAAAGCAAAAATTGCTGTGAGAGTAGCTCAGTGGTAGAATACCCCCAGGTTCAATCACCAGTAGCACAACAAACAAACACACAAAAAGAAACTTCCAGAACCAGATAGCTTTGCTGGCAAATTCTACCAACAAGCAGGGATCAGAAAATAAGAATTCCACACAGATTCTTTCAGAATAAAAAATAAGAAGAAATTATGATAAACCCTTCCTTCCTCTCTACACCATAAGTGGTAAGAATATTCTCTACAATGTCTTAGGGAACAGAACATTTTTGTATAGGATTACTATGTGATTGAAGTGCTCCAATCCTTTTGGACACCAATTATTTGGAAGAAAAAGGAATTGAATACCTTAAGTATAGATATGATGAGGTTTTCCAAAGTGCAAAGTTTAAAAAAAATTTCAGACTTTAAATGACAATCCCATTGAATTAGTATATAAATTTTAATTTTTAAACAAGTGAATATCACTCTCCATAACCCACTGAGGCAAAGAAGAAAAAAAGACAGTATAACCATATCTCATGTCTTGAGCCAAATTTAAAAGAAACAAAATAAAACTCAGTGTATTCTTTTACCACAAAGGACTCAAACTAGAAAACAGTAAGATAAAAGAAAACCTCCAAAACCTTGGGAAATAAGCACAATTCTAAATAATCTATGGTTCAAGAAAGTTCAAAGCTGTCGCAATGGGCAAGGGTGCGACATATAAGTCCAGTGGAGAAATAAAGAATGTCTGTGTGTGATTTTCAAAGATGGCTGCGAAAGGAGTGCAGCACTCCCGTGTACTGCGTCACTGAGCAGGAAAAAGACAAGGTAGAATGGATAAAAGCTAGCTTGTTAGGAATTTCCAGCAAAATTGGGGTGCTCCGAAACCTAGAGGAAGGATTTCCATTGCATAAGGACCTGCTACTGGAGCTCAAACGCGAGAGATTTGTCCGCACGGAGGGTCACGCTGCGTATGCAGCAAATCGCCCTGCGGCCAGAGTCTGCGGCGCTCGCTGGGAAACGACGGTAAGATAACAATGCAAAGATACAGTGCTACGGATTCTGCAGGCTCCCGCCAGCTGTGCAAATACTGTACTCAGAGCTGAATTCTGGGCTTGAGACGGGGAAGGAAGCCATCCAATTCGGTTCTCCACATCGGTCAGACCACAGAGGAAGCCAGCGGCCACCATCTTGGAGAGCTGACGTCATCATCTCTGTTTTTTTTTTTTTTTTTTTTTTTTTTTTTTGACTGATCACAGCTCTTTCAGCTATAGATCAGCGGGGAAAACTTAAGGGCCCCTCCCAGCTCTCCTGTGAGCGCAATAGCCAGACCGAGGGCGGCACGGAGCCGGCGGGAGCCGCGGCTTCGGCGAGGGAGCCGGCGGCAGCGGCGGCTGCGGCGAGGGAGCCGGCGGGAGCCGGGGCTGCGGCGAGGAAGCCGGCGGCAGCCGGGGCAGCGGCACGGGAGCCGGCCGGAACCGGCGGGAGCCGCAGCAGCGGCGCGGGAGCCGGTGGGAGCCGCGGCGGTGCTGGCACAGGAGCCGGCGGGAACCGCGCGGCGCGGGACTCCCAGCTACCGCTCCCACCAGTGCTGACAACTGAGGTCTCTTGCACCAACTCGCCTTGGCATGGGACTCACGGCTACAGCTCCCACCGGTGCTGACAACTGAGGTCTCTTGCATCAGATACGGGGGCGTGGCTACCAGAAGGTAAGCAAGTTTGCTGGGGGTGCTCAGCCCCAAGCTCTACAAACTAAGGGCCTGAGGGAGGCAAACAAGGAGAGTGTGCCCAGGCACTAATGAAACAGCTGCTCCACGCGTGTGCAAGGTAGGCAGAACTGTGACCACCGACAAAACAGGCCCAGTGGACTGCCAGACACATCGCTCAGGTTGGGGGAGGGGCAGAGCCACCGGGCGCCTGCAAGTTACGCAGACCTGCGAATCACCAGCTGATCAGACCCAGCAACCGCAGAGCGGCAGAGCCACCCCCGGGCCTGCAAGGTAGGGGCACTTGCCACCCACCGGCAGGTCAGGCCCAACAAACTGCGGAGGGGCACAGCTGCCCCACGAGCCTGCTAGGTAGGCAGAACCCTGACTACCGACAGAACAGGCCCAGAGGCCGGCCAGACACATCGCCCCGCCCCAGTTGGGGGAGGGGCAGAGCCGCCGGGCACCTGCAAGTTACACAGACCTGCGACTCACCAACAGATCAGGCCCAGCAACCGCGGAGCGGCAGAGCCACCCCCGGGCCTGCAAGGAAGGCGCACTTGCCACACACCAGCAGGTCAGGCCCAACAAACTGCGGAGGGGCACAGCTGCCCCACGAGCCTGCTAGGTAGGCAGTACCCTGACCACCAACAGAACAGGCTCAGAGGACGGCCAGACACATCGCCCCGCCCCGGTTGGGGGAGGGGCAGAGCCGCCAGGCGCCTGCAAGGTAGGCAAACCTGCGTCTCACCAGCATATCAGGCCCAGCAACCCGCGGAGCGGCAGAGCTACCCCCGGGCCTGCAAGGTAGGCGCACTTGCCACCCATTGGCAGGTTAGGCCCAGCAACTCTCGGAGGGACACAGCTGCTCCACGCACGTGCAAGGTAGGCGGAACCGTGACCACTGACAAAACAGGCCCAGTGGCCGGCCAGATACATCACCCCGGTTGGGGGAGGGGCAGAGCCGCCACCAGCGCCTTTTAGGTAGACAGACCTACAACCAACAGACAGAACAGGCCTAGTGGCCAGCGGAGGGGCAAAGCCGCTGCTCACGCCTGCAAGGTAGGCGGACCTGTGACCACCGAAAGAACAGGCCCATCGAAAGTACAGGCACAGCGGCCTCCCGGCGTGGTAGACACATTGCCTCAATTGGAGGAGGGGAAGAACCACTGCCAAAGCCTGCGAGGGAGACTTTGCAGCTATACAAGAGCAATATAAATATATAGGGGGAAAAATCAATAACACAACAGTTTTACCAAGCAGAAAGAAACGCGATCAATATGAAAAGACAAGGAAAGAAAGGACCACAAGCAATGCAGGTCAACTCAACTTTAGAAGAGGTAATTTCTGCAGCAGATGGAATGTCAGATAAAGAATTCAGGATATACATGCTTCAGATGATCTGGAGTCTCAAGGAAGACATTAGACAGCAAAATCAGTCAATGAAAGACCACTTCGACCACTTTGACAATCAATTACATAAACAAATCCAAGAAGCAAAAGATCAATTATACAGGGAGATAGAGGTTATAAAAAACAAACAAACAGAAATCCTGGAAATGCAGGAAACAATAAACCAACTTAAAAACTCAATTGAGAATACTACCAGCAGAGTAGAACACTTAGAAGATAGAACATCAGACAACGAAGACAAAGTATTTCAACTGGAGAAGAACATAGACAGCTCAGCAAAGCTGTTAAGAAACCATGAGCAGAACATTCAAGAAATATGGGATAACATAAAGAGACCAAACTTAAGAGTCATTGGGATACAGGAAGGTACTGAGGTCCAAACCAAAGGAATGAGCAATCTATTCAACAAAATAATACGAAAAAACTTCCCAGACTTGAAGAATGAGACAGAATCCCAAATCCTAGAAGCCTACAGGACGCCAAATGTGCAAAATCATAAGAGATCCACACCTAGACACATTATAATGAAGATGCCCAACATACAGAATAAGGAGAGAATTTTAAAAGCTACAAGAGAAAGGAAGCAGATTACATTTAGGGGTAAACCAATCAGGATAACAGCTGATCTTTCAACACAGACTCTGAAAGCTAGAAGATCCTGGAATAACATATTTCAAACACTGAAAGAAAATGGGTTCCAACCAAGAATTGTGTATCCCGCGAAATTAAGCTTCAGGATGGAAGATGAAATTAAAACCTTCCATGATGAACAAAAGTTAAAAGAATTTGCAGCTAGAAAACCATCTCTTCAAAACATCCTCGGCAAAATATTACAGGAAGAGGAAATGGAAAATATCAATGAAAACCAACAGCGGGAGGTAGTACAGTAAAGGTGGGGGGAATAATCAAAGAGGAAAACAAACCATGTTTAGTAACATAAATAAACAAATATGGCTGGAAGAACAACCCATATCTCAATAATAACCCTAAATGTTAATGGCTTAAACTCACCAATTAAGAGACACAGGCTAGTAGAATGGATCACAAAACAAGACCCAACAATATGCTGCCTTCAGGAGATGCATTTGATAGGAAAAGACATACATAGACTGAAGGTGAAAGGTTGGGAAAAATCATATCACTCATATGGACTTCGGAAACAAGCAGGAGTGTCCATACTCATATCAAATAAAATAGATTTCAAGCCAAAGTTAATCAAAAGGGATGAAGAGGGACACTACATACTTCTTAAGGGAACCATACACCAACAAGACATAACAATCATAAATATATATGCCCCAAACAATGGTGCAGCTATGTTCATCAAACAAACTCTTCTCAAGTTCAAGAGTCTAATAGACCACCATACAATAATCATGGGAGACTTCAACACACCTCTCTCACCACTGGACAGATCTTCCAAACAAAAGTTGAATAAGGAAACTATAGAGCTCAATAACACAATTAATAACCTAGACTTAATTGACATATATAGAATATACCACCCAACATCAAGCAGTTACACTTTTTTCTCAGCAGCACATGGATCCTTCTCAAAAATAGATCATATATTATGTCACAGGGCAACTCTTAGACAATATAAAGGAGTAGAGATAATACCATGCATCTTATCTGACCATAATGGAATGAAATTGAAAATTAACGATAAAAGAAGTAAGGAAAAATCATGCATCACTTGGAGAATGAACAATAGGTTACTGAATGATCAATGGGTTATAGAAGACATCAAGGAGGAAATTAAAAAATTCTTAGAGATAAATGAAAACACAGACACAACATATCGGAATCTATGGGACACATTGAAAGCAGTTCTAAGGGGAAAATTTATTGCTTGGAGTTCATTCCTTAGAAAAAGAAAAAACCAACAAATAAATGATCTAATACTTCAACTCAAAATCCTAGAAAAAGAAGAGCAAAACAACAGCAAAAGAAGTAGAAGACAAGAAATAATTAAAATCAGAGCTGAAATTAATGAAATCGAAATGAAAGAAACAATTGAAAAAATTGACAAAACTAAAAGTTGGTTCTTTGAAAAAATAAATAAAATCGACAGACCCTTAGCCACGCTAACGAAGAGAAGAAGAGAGAGAACTCAAATTACCAGCATACGGGATGAAAAAGGCAATATCACAACAGACACTTCAGAAATACAGAAGATTATCAGAAACTATTTTGAATCCTTATACTCCAATAAAATAGAAGATAGTGAAGGCATCGATAAATTTCTTAAGTCATATGATTTGCCCAGATTGAGTCAGGAGGATATTGACAACCTAAACAGACCAATATCAATTGAGGAAATAGAAGATACCATCAAAAGACTACCAACTAAGAAAAGCCCAGGACCGGATGGGTATACAGCAGAGTTTTACAAAACCTTTAAAGAGGAACTAATACCAATACTTTTCAAGCTATTTCAGGAAATAGAAAAAGAGGGAGAACTACCAAATTCATTCTATGAGGCCAACATCACCCTGATTCCTAAACCAGACAAAGACACTTCAAAGAAAGAAAACTACAGACCAATATCTCTAATGAACCTAGATGCAAAAATCCTCAATAAACTTCTGGCGAACCGGATACAAAAACATATCAAAAAAATTGTGCACAATGATCAGGTAGGATTTATCCCTGGGATGCAAGGCTGGTTCAATATACGGAAATCAATAAATGTTATTCACCACATCAATAGGCTTAAAAATAAGAACCATATGATCATCTCGATAGATGCGGAAAAAGCATTCGACAAAGTACAGCATCCCTTTATGTTCAAAACTCTAGAAAAAATAGGGATAACAGGAACATACCTCAATATTGTAAAAGCAATCTATGCCAAGCCTCAGGCTAGCATCATTCTGAATGGAGAAAAACTGAAGGCATTCCCTCTAAAATCTGGAACAAGACAGGGATGCCCTCTCTCACCACTTCTGTTCAACATAGTTCTCGAATCACTGGCCAGAGCAATTAGACAGACGAAAGAAATTAAAGGCATAAAAATAGGAAAAGAAGAACTCAAATTATCACTATTTGCAGATGACATGATTCTATACCTAGCAGACCCAAAAGGGTCTACAAAGAAACTATTAGAGCTAATAAATGAATTCAGCAAAGTGGCAGGCTATAAAATCAACACGCATAAATCAAAGGCATTCCTGTATATCAGCAACAAATCCTCTGAAATGGAAATGAGGACAACCACCCCATTCACAATATCCTCAAAAAAAAATAAAATACTTGGGAATCAACCTAACAAAAGAGGTGAAAGACTTATACAATGAAAACTACAGAACCCTAAAGAGAGAAATAGAAGAAGATCTTAGAAGATGGAAAAATATACCCTGTTCATGGATAGGTAGAAGTAACATCATCAAAATGGCGATATTACCAAAAGTTCTCTATAGGTTTAATGCAATGCCAATCAAAATCCCAACGGCATTTCCTGTAGAAATAGAGAAAGCAATCATGAAATTCATATGGAAAAATAAAAGACCCAGAATAGCAAAAACAATGCTAAGCAGGAAGTGTGAATCAGGCAGTATAGCTATACCAGACTTCAAACTATACTACAGAGCAATAGTAACAAAAACAGCATGGTACTGGTACCAAAACAGGCGGGTGGACCAATGGTACAGAATAGAGGACACAGAAACCAACCCACAAAACTACAACTATCTTATATTCGATAAAGGGGCTAAAAGCATGCAATGGAAGAAGGATAGCATCTTCAACAAATGGTGTTTGGAAAACTGGAAATCCATTTGCAACAAAATGAAACTGAATCCCTTTCTCTCACCATGCACAAAAGTTAACTCAAAGTGGATCAAGGAACTTGATATCAAATCAGAGACATGGCGTCTGATAGAAGAAAAAGTTGGCTATGATCTACATACTGTGGGGTCGGGCTCCAAATTCCTCAATAGGACACCCATAGCACAACAGTTAATAACTAGAATCAACAAATGGGACTTACTCAAACTAAAAAGTTTTTTCTCAGCAAAAGAAACAATAAGAGAGGTAAATAGGGAGCCTACGTCCTGGGAACAAATCTTTACTCCTCACACTTCAGACAGAGCCCTAATATCCAGAATATACAAAGAACTAAAAAAATTAGACAATGAGATAACGAATAACCCAATCAACAAATGGGCCAAGGACCTGAACAGAAATTTCTCAGAGGAGGACATACAATCAATCAACAAGTATATGAAAAAATGCTCACCATCTCTAGCAGTCAGAGAAATACAAATCAAAACCACCCTAAGATACCATCTCACTCCAGTAAGATTGGCAGCCATTAGGAAGTCAAACAGCAACAAGTGCTGGCAAGGATGTGGGGAAAAGGGTACTCTTGTACATTGCTGGTGGGACTGCAAATTGGTGCAGCCAATTTGGAAAGCAGTATGGAGATTTCTTGGAAAGCTCGGAATGGAACCACCATTTGATCCAGCTATTCCCCTACTCGGTCTATTCCCTAAAGACCTAAAAAGAGCACACTATAGGGACACTGCTACATCCATGTTCATAGCAGCACAATTCACAATAGCAAGACTGTGGAACCAACCTAGATGCCCTTCAATAGACGAATGGATAAAAAAAATGTGGCATTTATACACAATGGAGTATTACTCTGCATTAAGAAATGACAAAATCATAGAATTTGGAGGGAAATGGATGGCATTAGAGCAGATTATGCTAAGTGAAGCCAGCCAATCCCTTAAAAACAAATGCCAAATGTCTTCTTTGATATAAGGAGAGTAGCTAAGAACAGAGTAGGGACGAAGAGCATGAGAAGAAGATTAACATTAAACAGGGATGAGAGGTAGGAGGGAAAGGGAGAGAGAAGGGAAATTGCATGTAAATGGAAGGAGACCCTCAGGGGTATACAAAATTACATACAAGAGGAAGTGAGGGGAAAGGAGGAAAAATATAAGGGGGAGAAATGAATTACAGTAGAGGGGGTAGAGAGAGAAGAGGGGAGGGGAGGGGGGAGGGGGGATAGTAGAGGATAGGAAAGGCAGCAGAATACAACAGACACCAGAATGGCAATATGTAAATCAATTGTTGTGCAAATGATGTGATTCTGCAATCTGTATATGGGGTAAAAATGGGAGCGCATATCCCACTTGAATCAAAGTGTGAAATATGATATATCAAGAACTATGTAATGTTTTGAACAACCTACAGTAAAAATTAATAAAAAAAAAATAAAAAAAAAATAAAGTATCATTTTTCATACAAAAAAAAAAGAATGTCTGTGTGCTAATGCCCTTTTCAGTGCTTTATTCACTCAAATTACTCAATGCAATTTCACTCTATAGGTTCTTAATTAAGAAAAACGACAATCCTTAATGTTGGGCACTGCAACAGACAAAATCAATTCAAAGCAAACAGTTCTAAGTTAATTCTAAGCACTGCAAACACACCTAATCATGACAGACTCATTACAGACATTCCCTCTGCATGCTAAACTCAAGTGCCAGATCTAAAGTCTCGAGTCTTAGGCCTTAAGTCCAGCAGATGCACACTCACTCAGACCGCAGTGATCAGGTCAGGAACTGATGGAGGCTTCTCCTGGGGCAGAGCTGAGGGCCGGCTGAGGAGAGGGTTGTAAGGAGAAGTCCCTGTTCTCTTCACGGTCAAGATGTGGCTGTAGAATTTGAGAGAGGTGAGGATGATGCAGAGGATCAGACAGATAATGAGAAGAGTTTGGATGTTTGTTCGGGTCCTCATCAGGCTCTCTGGCATGTCCAGTGTCAGCTGGCTGAATATCTATTCATTTGCTCCATCATTTATGCTAAATCTGGGGGCTTCTACTCGCCCTTTCAATCCCTATCAGCCATTACTGGATTTCTCAGTGATCTTTCATTCTAGGGTCAGGACATTTGGTCTGGTGGTTTCCACCCTGATCCCTCACCTCTGACCTTACTAGGGCGAAGGCAAATGACAGTGACTTTACTTTGAGTTTTATCAGGGTTGTGGAAAGTGACTTATTTTATCAGGCTACGCTTGATGGCTCCTAAGGCTTGCCTGGTGGGGACTGCAGTTTTATTTTAAAATGGAGTTATTTAGGCTAAGGTCCTTCTCAGGTTAAGTCCAAAAGCGAAATGAAATAGACACTGAACCTAGTGAAAAACAACATTAAAAATTTTATAGAATATAGCCAAAGCAGTACTTGGAAATTGATATCATTAAAAACACATTAGAAATAAGGAGTACTCACAATTTAATAATCATTTTTACCATGTGGGAAATCTTAAGTGTTGAGGAAGGGTGGTTGAGGAGCAAATAAATTAAAATAAAGCAAAGAAAAAATTAATAAAGATCATAGCAGAGATTAGTTATATTGAAAATACAGACAATGAAAGAAATCAGTGAGAGAAAGAGCTGCTTATTTGAAATGATTAATAAGATTCACAAATTTGTAATAATATTGAAGAAGGGGAGAATAGATAACTTTTCAATATCAAGTATCAAATGGATTATAAATTATGACAGACCCTGAAGACATAGTTTAATAAGGAAATGGTGTTTCCCCCTTCCAAAGGGTTCATCTACTGGCAGCTTGGTCCTCAATGTGGTGATGTTGGCCAGTAGAATATTTAAAAGGTGGACCAAGTGAAAAGTTATTGGGTCACTTGGCATCAGGAATTTGCAAGACCATACCCACTAAAGATATGTACTTTGTTGATAAGCCTAGGAAATCAGATAATTGTATGGATTGATGACGAAACATTACATGAAAAAATTCAACACCTAGGGTCAAAAACTCTTAGAAAAATGAGGATAGAGCATTCTATGTTTTAAATTGTATCTCTCAAGAGCATTTATGTAGGTTCTAATCCTGAACCTTGGAATAAGAATTTTTTTCAGAAATGGCAATATTATGATATAATTACCTCAAATAGGGTCATAACGGAACAGGGCAAGCTGTTGTTTCAGCATGGCTTGCATCCTTATAAGGAGAGGAGGGCAGGCAGCTGGTTCAGAGTGAGTTGTCACCTTATAAGGAGAGCAAGGGGGGCTGCTGACTCAGTAGCAGTTTTGCCCTTATAAGGAAGGGAGGGTGGGCTGCTCATTCAGTGGGCCTTGTGTGGGTACAAGGAGAGCAGGACAAGCTCCTGATTCACTGTGTCTTGTTTGCATTAGTGATTACCTTCTCTCCTATATAACTACTTTTTATGTGAAATATTTGAATTTCCAACCCTTTCCTTTTAAGTATGTCCTACAGGTATTTCTGTGCAATGCCCTGAGCATTCCTTTTAACGTGAGATGGAAAAACAACTCTGGTATGAAATTATAGTAACATAGCTTCAGTACCAGAAAATGCTGTTTTAATACATATGTACCCATCCCTTCAGTTATTGGTGTCACAATGTAACATACATGCATCTTATATAGGTTATGGGGAAATAATGATGAACTTATCCTCCCTCTTACTCCCACAGTTATTAATATTGTGCTCTATGGTATCTTAGGGAACAGAAAATTTTGTTATAGTATCACCCTGGGAGTTAAGTGCTACTATCTTTTTGACACCATTATTGAAAGTTGGAAGAAGAAGGAATTGAATACCTTGAGTGCACATATGTTGTGGTCTTTCCAAACCAAAAGTTATTACAGATATTTATACTGAAAGTGAAAAGTACATTGAAGTTCTGAACAAATATTAATTTCTAAACTAGTAAATATCCGTCTCCAAAACCCACTAAAGCAAAAAAAAAAAAAAGACTGGAATACTTCTTTATTCCTATTCTGAAGTGGAAGAAGTTCTAGAAGTGCAAAAGGGAGATGACCACTGTGGGTTATGGCCAGGCAAGACTGGGTGATTACTTGCTCTCAATGTCACAAGGAGCCATTGTAAGCAAGCATCTAAGAGTAGGTATATAAGAGAGTGGCTACGGGTGAGTTTTTGTTCACAAGTACAGGAATCTCTTGGTGGAGACCTGTCACACTCCTAGATAATTAACGTGCTTGGTGGTTGGTGATTGGTGATTGGTGGTTGGCAGTCAGCGGTGGTGGTGGTGGTGGTCTTTGGATATTGGTTCTTTGATTGAGATTTTGTTTTGCCTTGTTTTTGCTTTTTTGATTTTGATTTGTTATTTTAGTCTGTTGTGTTTTTTCTAGCATCATTAGTTGGTGTTCCTAATTAGGATATATAGCCAGAGCAGTGAGAATAGTGTGGCAAGAACCCAGCTCTTAAAAGAAGACAAGTCTTGAGGGACCAGAATGAGGTCCTGGGAGGCATTGGGCATGGTAGGTTTGGCCAGATCAAACTAGCCCACCATTGCCTCATTGGGGCACAGGTGGCAGTGGAAGTCTTGCCAAAGATAGGGCAGACCCTCCCGGTCATCTCCAAACTGGATGTGTTTAGGAGCCTGGGGCATCCCAATGTGATTGTTACTTCAGGTCCTTGAAACCCACAGAAATATCTACATGGTGATGGAGCACGCAGGTGGGGGCCAGATATCAGACCACGTCCTGCATGATGGTAGGCAGGGGGAAGAGGCCTGCAGACTTTACATCAGGTAGTGTGTACTGTGGCCTAATGCCAAGACAAGGGCATCATGCACTGAGACCTGAGGCCAGAGAACATAATTCTGGATGCCAGAGGCCAGGTCAAACTCAAAGACTTTGGCTTCAGCACTAGCGTCATGTCTGGGCAGAAACTGCAGGAGTTCTGGGGCACTATCTCACTCTTTGCTCTCAAAATTATCCTGAGGCAACTGTATGAGGGTCCCCCAGTGGACATCTAGAGCCTGGGTGTCATTCTGTATTTTATGTTGGCAGGGTTACACCCATTTATGGGGCCCACCTCTAAGGAGATGGTGAGACAGAGTGACTTAAAATGTACTGTGACCCTCCCATGTTTCTCTGGCAGCACAAAGGCATGTCCACCAAATGCCAACCCTGAACCCCAGGAAGCGTCCTACAGCCAAGCAGATCTTTTAGCACCCATGGATGATGCAGGGTGAGCAATATCTACCCTACAATTATAGTGAGGCACTCCCCCAAACACCCAGAACCCAAAGTACTGGCTATCATGTTTGATATGGGTTATGATCTATACAAGACCTGGTGTCCCTGGCCAAGAGAAAGTTCCATGCAGTCGTGGCTACCTACTTCATCCTTGAGCAACATAAAAGCCAGTTGGCAGGCCACATGTTCCAGGGGAAACATGTGCCTCTGAGGGTTAAGCCTTGACCACATCCCATAGATCTTTTCCATTCTCCTGGCTTCCCAAAGTGGAGCCCCAGTGAGCCTTCTCTTTGCACCTTCCCCTTGCCCTATGAGCCTCCTCTAACTGAGGAGACCAAACAGAAAGAGCAGAAGGGCATCAGAAGAGTCAGCCAGCCTCCCATTCATTTCCACTTCTCACCTTCAAGGACCCCACACCTGATTTAGCCTTCCAGCCTGATCCTGGGAAACTTCATGCCAGCAGAAAGCTCTGGAAACTAGTGGGTAAGTAGGAGGATTTCTACCTGTGTCAGACAACTGTGCTGATGCATACCAGGTGTCAACAGTAAGGTGGCTCCAATGTAAGAGGGCAGAAATGTGCCAGATTCCTAAACAGTCTGGCTCCAATGAAGGGGACAGCTGACACAGACAAACCAGTACACAGCCAGAGGACCCTATGCTCTGTGGATCCTGACACCTTGCTTGGATATTGGTCATGTGGACTCTGAACAGCCCCAGTAGTAAGATGTTCCAACCACCACAGGTTCCTCTGCATGGCTTCCAGCTGAGAGCACTTCTGCATCCACCTGGACATCAGGAGTCTCCTCTGCCCCCACCTGCAGAGGACATCAGAGATTCTTCTCTATGGGACCCTTCCCCTGCCCTGCTCCTCTGTGCTTTCTCCCATTCTTCTGAGATGTTTCTTAATAAATTTATTTCCAAAAATTGTAAAATTATTGTTCAAAAACAGATCCTTATGAGTTATAAAATCATGAATAGATTTTTATAAATTAGACTTAATTAGAATATAATATTTCTAGTCTTGGAAAGAGATGATTAGAAGTCAAACCACAGAGAAGTACAATATATATATCATGTGTCTCTTAAAGGACATATAGCCAGAGTATGTAAAGAACTTCCAGAATTTAATGAAAATTCAATAAAACTGGGAAAACTTTTGAATGAAGATGGCATACAGGTGGGACAGATATATATCAAAATATGTTCAATCTTAATGATTTTTAAGAAAATAAAATTAAAATCACAATGGAATACCAGTATATACTTAGAAAACAAAAAGAAAATTTCTGACAATTTCAAGTTTCTAGAAATTTCAATTTCTAGAACTCTCTTTACATATGGCTAGTGGAGATGTATAATGAAGCAACAAATTTGGAATCAGTTTGGCAGTTTCTAATAAAGCTAGAAAACCAATATAATCCAGTATTTCTTTTCCAGTTATCCCACAGGAAATAGAAATTCATGACCCTCTACATCAATGTTTATAGCTGTTTTATTTGTAGTCACCTTGAACTGGAACAATTCATATGTCCCTTAGCAGTCAAATGGATAAGCAAAGCATGGTATATCTAAACTGCAAAATGCTTCTCAGCAATAAGACGAAACAAACCTGTGATATACACAAAAACATGAATGAAAATTAAATACTTTATACTAAAGGAAAGGAAACAGTTTCAAAATGTTTCATAGTACATGATTCCATTCATACAGCAATGATGAAAAGAGTCAGAAAACTGCTGGAAATAGAGAGACAGGGGTGGATATGGAGAATCATGGGGGAATAGTTTCTTTGCAGTGCTGGCACATTGAACCCAGGAGCTTATGCATGCTAGGCAGGCTCTCTACCACTACTAAGCTACAGCCCCAGCTCAACAAGTGAACTGTTTTACTTAGGGAACTGTATCTTGGTTGTGATATCAAGAATGTGACTATGTATGTTTGTCACAAGTAGCAGAACTGATAGCAAGGTGCCGACGTGCACACGAAGTGTAATCCCAGAAACTTGGGAGGCTGAGGCAGAAGGAATACTAAATCAAAGCCAGTCTCAGCAGCTTAGTGAAGCCCTCTCTCACAGTGAAAAACAAAAAGGTGTGTGATGTAGGTCAGCGGTAAAGCAACTCTTGGTTCAATTATCAGTACAAAAAAAAAAATTGCAGAACTATAGATTCAAAAGGATTAATTTTGTAGTGTATAACTTAAACGTTAATACAACCAATTAAAAACTGTAGAGAGCCAAGAATAAGACAATTTTGAAGATAATGAAAAAATGAGAAGTATTTGTTTACTAGATATCAAGGAATATTTAAACAATTAGTATGGTTAAAATAATCTATATTGGTTCACAGAAAAATAGACTGTGGATAAAAAATAAAGACCTTAGAAACATATCTATGTTTATAGGAATGATAAATGATAGAAGGAAGTTGGTCTGATCTTTCTTTCCAATAAGAGGATATGAGATCATTGGTTCACCATGTTATTTTTTAAAGTAAAATTTATTTCTGCCTAACAATATATACAGAAATCAACTCCCTCACCAAACATTGTCTAGAATGTGGAAGAATGGGAAATCTCATACACTTCTGGTGTGGGTATAAATTAATACAAGCATTTGGGGGAAGGGATTAGATTATTTACCAAAATTCAAAATGTGCATATCCCATGATCCAATCAATTCAACTCCTTGCTCTCTTTAGAGTTGCTATGCCTCATTTTAACACCAGGTTAATTTTAAATTCATTCTTCTCCTTTCTTCTCTCTCTCAATATTAGTAGCACTCACTCTTTTTGAGGGGGCCCAGCTCCTCTGTAATATCTTTAACCAAATTCCTTGCATGCTTCATGCTAAAGGAAAGAAACCAGATTCAAAGGGTTTCATGGTACATGATTCCATTCATATGGCATTGATGAAAAGAGTCAGAAAACAGACCATTGTTTGCCAGGGTCTGGAGGTACAGAGACAGGAGTGCCAAAAATGTCAGGGTACCTGTAGCCTGAGACAGCATATTCCTGCTTGGAGGTGTGAACTAGCTAGGAAAATTTAAAAGTCTGAAAATAATCAAGAAGGAACAAAAAACAAGAGGCAGAAAATGGTTTTCAAAGTGGGGGGCCTGATGGTTTTAAAGCCCTGGCAAGGACTGGAGCTGAACAAGGAAAAAGGCTCACAATTTTTAAGGGGAAATACATCAAAAGGTTTGTATGACAGCTTCTTGAGGAAAACAGGATAAAGATGGGGAAAACGAGTTGTTAGGGGCTAGGTTGTTTATTCTCACCTGCAGGGCTGTGTTTGAACCTAGCACTGTGAACTAAGGTAGAGTGTCAGCTTTAATTTCAGCAATCTGCAACTAGTGGATTCATACCAGGAGTTCTCAGAAAAGCACCGCCCTTGCCTTGTGATGATTCAAACAAGCCCATAATTCATACTTGGCCTCCAACAGTGCTGGTGAGGGTACAAATTGGTACAAGCATTTGGGGAAACCATAACATTGTTTAAATTGAAAATGTGCATATCCCATGATCCAACCAATTCCACTCCCTGGCAGTCACACATGCAACAGAAATGTGTGCCAACATGTACCAAGACACCTAGGAGCGCTTGTCATTGTAGCCCTAACTAGAAATGACCTAAAATATTCATTAATATTGGAATGGATAGGACTGTGGTTTGGCTCAGTGGTAGAGCTCTTGCCTGGTGCATGTGAGACACTGGTTCCATCCTCAGCACCACATCAAAATAAATAAGTAAAATAAAGGTATTATGTCCATTTATAACTAAATTTTTTTAAATAATGCAATGCATAAGTAAAACATAGTATTTTCTACAACAGTGTAACATAAAACAATGGTATGAGTAAAATATAAAATGGGTGCTTTGGTTACATGGTTACCTGTCTCATTCTCTGGTTTATCTTTTCCCTTTTTATGGTGTCTGAAGAAAATTCCATTAATGGCCCAAATTTTTCACTCTTTTCAGCACTCAATCTATTGGCCATGTGACTTGGCAGTTCCCCTTAGAATAAAAGGTAGAATCAATTTCTCTGCCTCTTGAATCTGAGCTTGGCTGTGTGATTTTTCTTTGGCCAATAGAATAAGATGGAAATGAAACTTGCCAGTTCTGCCTATAGGCCTCAAGAGGCATTGCAATTTTTTCCTTTCGTTCTCCCCACATTCACCCTTTGGCTTCTTATGTTTCTAACATCACTTGGGAAAGACATGCCCAGGTGCCCAGTATGGCTAAGGTGCCCCAACCACCCAGAGCAGAGTCTCGAATTGCCTCATGGATGCATGAGTGAGCCCTACTAATCCCACCACATCAGCTGAAGAGCTAAATATCAGACATGTGAGAAATACATGTCATTGGTATTTGCCACTAGGATTTTGTGGGGTTGTATATTTGCTATGCAACAAAAGCTGTGAACTGGGGCAAGGACGATATCCAGGGAAGGCTGGATTGTGCCAAGCAGAGACCAAGAAGAAGAAGAAGGGCTTCTGGAAAGAAACAACAAAAGCAACCAGTAATCTCACGAGGGGGCCAGCAGCAGTCATGTGGCCCCTTGGGGGTAGTGGAACATGCCATCCCTTCCCACCGTGTTTCCTCCTCCTCCTCCTCCTCCTCCTCCTCCTCCTCCTCCTCCTCCTCCTCCTCCTCCTCTTCCTCTTCCTCCTCCTCCTTTTCTTCTTTTTTGTAACATTAGAGCTCACTGTAAGATATTCATCCATAAAGAGGGATACAGACCCCCAAAGGAAGTTCTCCCCAACCCTTCTCCCAAGCACAGCTCATTCTCAGCCACAAATACAAGTTATGTGTACACCCTTCCTGACAATTGCCTGTGTCTACTAGCGCATCCATTTCTCCTTCCATCCTTTATGGTTTTAAAAAAATAATATCATAAGCTATTTATTATATTGGGATTTGAGTTTTATCACTTAACAACACATCTTAGAAATCTTTCCAAATCAGTACCCAGAGATCTAATTTGTTTTTTTAACTTGCTGCATTTGTATCCCATAGAAAGGTACCGTGATTTACCTCATGGTTCCTTTAAGCAATGAGCACTTTATTTCCTTCTGACTTTTCTCTAATTGTAAACCTTGCTGCAGATGAACATTAGGGAACATGGGCAATCAGTGGAGCAGAATCCATTCCTTGAATAGAGATGGTGGGGTCAAAGGGTAGATGCTGAAAAACATGGAGATATTATTCAATTGTGCTCTGAAAAAGCCCATGTGGACATGCACTCCCAAAAGGTGTGTGGAGAACCTAGCATCACTATGTTCTTGTTGACATTGAATATTTCTGTAGAATCTTTTCCCAGGTCTGTGGGTATAGCCCAGTGTTAGATCACTTGCCCTTCATGCATACATGAGACCCTGGGATCACCTCAGTGCACCAAATGCAGCAACAAATTTCCTATTCTGCTAGAAACAGATATTAAGTTCCCTGATGTTTTAAATGTGAGTTTCCTTGATATGTAGTAAAATGAAGATTTTTTTTCATGTTTATTGTCTATTGGTATTCCTTTTACTAATATCCTTTGTCCACTTATTTTTTTCTTTGTTGATTTGTCAGGGCAAATATGCACTTCATCTGTTAACCTTATTGTCGTGAATGTGAAACTGTTTCGCACATCGACGTCAGCCTGCCACTTCTCTTCTAATGTTCTTCTGGTGTCTTTATTCCCACAGAAGGTTCTACTTTGTGTGTAGTCCAATCTGTGGTCTTTTCATTTCTGGCTTCTGGGTTCCATGGAGCTGTTTATTGTTTACATTGCACTTTCATTTCCCTTTTCTAATATAGGCCTGGGCCATAGGGATTAGAAGAAGTGCACAGAATCTCCATCATTGAGATAAGGAAAGGAATGTCACGGAATGCCAGTGATTTATCTGGAGTCACACTGCTACTTAGGGGAAGACTTAGAGCCAGAAGCACGTTGTCAGGGCCTCAGGCCCAGGTAGGGGGTTTCCAGTCCCTACCACTCAGGTGATCTGGTCAATAACATGCCCTGTACCCCTCAGGTATCCTGACATCCCCTGCATGCCTCCTGTTGCTAGAAAGCCCTCGATACATGTTTCCTCATCAGGAGTAGGATCGACCCCTCTGTGGCATTGCCCATCCTCCCACTGCCACACAGTGGACCTCCAGTAGCCCTGTTCCTTATCCCATTAGGCATGCAGCAAGGTAAAGGCAGCCCTGTGGTCCCTGGTGGCACCACTTCTTCAGACCACACACTTAGGTACTTTAGCCATCCTCCTTGGAAATGGTCTCTAAGCACATCTGCTCCCCTTCACCCTCATTAGATCTCCAACAATATACAGGCTCCTCCAGGCAGCAGAACTTCTTATAGTCTAGCCCATTTGGGTGAGAGCCCCTAAGTGTGGTGGATGACACAGGTGGTGAGTCTGTGAAGGCTTCCAGAGCAGTAGTTTTGGAGCCGGCCTTGAAGAAGCAGCAGGGCAGAGAGGATGAAAAACAGTCCTCCCTGTGGCCAGTGCAAAGGAATGGGGAAAAAGATGCGAATAGGAAGGGGGCGAAGTCCCTGCAAAGATGCCTGACCAACTGGCTGGATAATCAGGCTCCATGTTTTTATTTGTTTTTAAATTATTTGTTCTTTTTTAGTTATATAGGACAGTAGAATGTATTTTGACATATCATACATACATGGAGTATAACTTCCTATTTTTGTGGTTGTACATGATATGGAGTTGTAGTGGTTATGTATTCATCTAAGAACATAAGTTATGTCCAATTTATTCTACTGTCTTTCCTATTCCCACCCTCCTTTCTTCCCTTCATTCCCCTTTGTCTAATCCAGTGAACTTTTATCTCCCTTCCCTTATTGTTAGTTAGCATCCTCATATTAGAACATTCAGCCTTTGGTGTTTGGGGATTGGTTTATTTCACTTGGCATGATATTTATCAGTTCTATCCATTTACTGGCAAATGCCATAATTTCATTCTTCTTTATGGGTGAGTCATATTTTATTGTATATATGTACCACATTTTCTTTATCCATTTATCTGCTGAAGGGCACCTGGGTTGCTCCATAGCTTGGCTTTTGTGAATTGAGCTGCTATAAACTTTGATGTGGTTGAATCATGTAGTATGCTGAGGTGTGAGATAACTGGGTTAAATGGTGATTCCGTTTCAAGTTTTCTGAGGAAACTCCATGCTGCTTTCCAGAGTGGTTGTACCAATTTGCAGTTTCTCCAGTGTACCTTTCCCCCCCATATTCTCACCAACATATACTGTTACTTGTGTTCTTGGTAATTGTCAGGCTTCATGTTGTAGGCCACAGGTTCTTAGTGACCTGAGATATCTAGAAGTGTGTGTCTCCAGAAATAGCCCAGGGACCCAGCTGCATAATTGTAGGAGTGCCTGTTAAAAGGAAGATTTCAAGGCCATCCAGGTTTGCTGAATTATGAGGTAGACAGCTACATAGTAACAAGCTTTCTGCAGAACTGTGATGCTCACTCATGCCTGAGGTCATTGCACCCAAAAGCCTTTGAGTGGCTTTGAGAAAACATGAGGCTCCCTGACTTGTGTACAATTTGAGTCTGATCTTGGGTTAGGCTGCCCAACTTTGATACAATTTTCACAAAGATCTTGACCCAAGATGGCAGAGACTTTTTTCTGGTGGAGTGTGTTTGGGTGAAGGAGGGCTGTGGCTGGCTAGGGTAGTGAAAGTCATTTCTGTAGGACCTGTGTCTTTCCCAAGATCAGTGGATGCTGCTCATGCCAGTTAACTCTTATGGCTCCTACAGACTCTCCCTCCAGGAAGCCTCCCTGTCCCTGCCAGCTGGGCAGGTGTCCTTCCCTTGCCCCCCAGGCCTCCTGCCCTCACCTCCTATCCAGCATTTTGCCAGTGTGGAGGCCCTAAAGGCTTATCAGGCCCTCACTCTGGGTCAGGCAGTGTGAATCTTCTCTTTGATCTCTTTGAATCTCTTTGAATCTGGGCCAGGCAGTGGAATCTTCTCTTTGAATCCTCAACTCTAGAGGTGGGTGCAGTTATTATGACTGTTTTATTGAAGAGGAAACTGAGATTTAAGAAGATCAGTCATTTTCCCAAGATCACACAGCCAATGAGGATTGGTTCGCCTCCTAGCCTGTTGTGTACTTGACCTTTCTGGCCCACCAAATTTAGAAGTATGAGGAATGAATGAGTCAATGAATGAATGTTCTATCCCAAAGCCCTTGAACAGGAAGTTACTCTGCCCTCCTGGGAAAAGGGCATTTGGAGATGGAACTCCCACCATATATAGTATGATTAAATTCAATTGTATGGATAGGGGTAATATGTTTATCTGAAAAACCTCCCAGAATGTGCATATCGTTAGTAAATTCTGTAAGCAATTTCCAGTCTACAGAGTCAGTTGTACTAAAAGTGGTTCTGGGAAACAAGTCCAATAAGTTTCCCTAGGAGCACTATTGGCATCAGATGGATATTGGTATCAGATTTGCCATTTTAGGTCAGGAGCCATCTTATCTAAAGGCTCCAAAGTTTCGATTCTGAGGCAATGCTGGTTAACTTTCTGTAAGAACTTGTGCCTATTAAAAGGTCAACCCTACCCTAGCTTAAACTTCTAAGCAGTTTATGATCAACTCCACCCCAATTTAAGACGCAACTCCTAAGCAGCTTATGAACTTCCTCTTGCAGGCTATAAAGCTGCTCTATGAGTGCTGACATACTGCTGTTCTCCTTTACTGACAATAAATCTCTTGTGTGAGATCGAGTGTGTGGCATGGTTTTTGGACTTTTTGGGGACTCTGTTAGTGTCCTTTCAAGCCCTACTTACCTGACTGCTCAATAAAGCCAGCATAGCCACAAACATGGTGGCTGGAGACTTGGTATCTCCCTGCTGTTTGACCATCTGTTCAGCCTGATGTATCAAGTTCTTCAGTTGTTTGAACTGCAGCTGGAGCTCCTCTGTGGTGATGAGAACAGCATGCTCAGGTACCCAGATAGGATGTGCTGTACCTCTGGAAAGACACAAGCATGGCCTCTACTGCACATTATCACCAGATCTGATCCATTCCATTGTCCTGTTTGTAAGTGTCTCCACCAGACTAAGCCTGATGGGGGCCTACTGTAGTGGGAGACAAGTGTCATTCAGTAACAGTGGGACCCTCAGCATCACAATTCAAAAAGTTTAAAACAAAAAGAGCATGATTTAAACAAAATTCTGTGGGGTTCTGTCTGCCTCTTGTTTTTGTAATGGTTAACTTCAGGGACAAGGAAGGCCATTCTACAATGGCCTGCCTGGCCTTGGGGATTATAAAGGATATCAGTTCAGTGATCAATATGATATTGATCACAAAACTATTGAAAAGAAGAACTGGTATAAGCAGGAGCATTATCAGTTTTAATTTGAAGAGGCAGCCCAGCCCTGTAAAAGCAGCCAAACAGGGGGAAATGACTTGATGAGTATTTTTTATTTGTCTAGGAAAATTAGTAAAAGCCACCTATCAAGTATGTCAGGATTGTTAAAAGCAATGTTATTGTTGAACTGAAAAGGATAATGCAGTAAAAGAAAGCCTAAGCTCCTACCAAGTGAGTGCTGATACACTGCTGCTCTCCCTGGAGGGACAGCCTTGCTCAGGTACCTAGATAGGATGTGCTGTACCTCTGGAAAAGTCAACTTTTGTCTGTAATAATGAACTGAGCAATGAGATCATGAAATGGAGTTAAAGATCTTGGAGAACAACCAGAGACATGAAAAGTTGTGCTCTATATGTGTAATATGAATTGAAATGCATTCTGCTGTCATGTATAACAAATTATAAAAAATACATAAATTAAAAAAAAAGAATCTAGGGCTCCTGTAAAATGCTGCCAAATGCCTGGGAAACTCATTTACATTTAAGTAAGTGTATTTGGGCCCAGATGATAGTGATAATGGTGATGATGATGATAAAAAAAATAAACAAATAAATAATTAAAAAGATTTTGGAGGACAGTGATCAAGGTGGAGCCATCTAGTAACCCCTGAAGACTACAATATGGCCCCTGTAGGGGTATGAGAAGTAGTAAATATTAATACACGTATAGGCTCCTGTAATTTTACGAGGCTGTGAAGTCTTACGGGAAGTTTTCAACTTCTACTAATACAGCCCTTGCTTTTGAAATGAGTTCTTAAGGAGAGGCCAGAGAGGGATCTCCACATAAGATGTCAAATAAAGGGCTTAAATTTATAGTGAACAATTGTAGATGAGGCCATAACCAGTTAATATCTCCCAGTAACTTTTGAAAATCATTGAGAGTACGGAAAGCATTAGTTCTGATTTGTAAGTTGTATGGATGAATTATGTGTCCTTTAACTAAAACTGCCCAAAGACTGAAGGGAGAGGCTTTTTGTAACTCTGTGAGGCACTAAAAGATAACAGTTATAAAGTTTACAAGGAAAATACAAAACGAAATTTAACTAGAGTAAAAACATATTGTGTTTGAATAATAGCTATAAATCAAGAAATATAAGTTTTATAATCCTAAAATCCAAATATTTACTTCAAACTTTAGTTTGAAGAACACCATCTTGGTAAAAATGTTCTTCTAAATTTTATATTTTATTCCTTTCAAATAAGGAATAAAAGGGCTGGGGATGTGGCTCAGGCGGTGGCGCGCTCACCTGGCATGCTTGCGGCCCGGGTTCAATCCTCAGCACCACATACAGACAAAGATGTTGTGTCTGCCAAATACTAAAAAATAAATATTAAAATTCTCTTTCTCTCTCTCCCTCTTTCTCACTCTCTCTCACTCTTTCTTTAAAAAAAAATAAGGAATAAAATATAAAATTTTCATTTTTCATTAGACTCCACAAATTATGTAGCAGAATCTTAAGTCTTGAAGCAGTGGATATGGAACAGTGGTTCACTTTACCTTTTGAATATAGCCCTTGCTGCTTATATTAAAAGGAACATTTTTTTTTCTTTTCCTCTTCTCCCTCTTCCCCTCCATAACCTTGGGGTAGCAAATAAGATTACCTGGAGTATCTGTGCTTCACAGCAAGGGGATGTAACTAGAAGATCTAGAAAGTCACTATCTCCCAAATTAACAAGTGAATTTCAACATGCCTTCAGGACATACCTGGGACCCCCCTTCAGGGCATGCCTGTAATATAGCCTTTGAAGAGCTTCCCTAAAAGCCCAGTTTTCCTGGTGGGCAGAAAAATCACAGGCCTCTGGTATCGCAAGCCCTAGTGTTTCTTCTTTGCTAGCAAAGCAATAAAACTTCTTTTTCCTTTTTCTCAAAACCTGTCCTCATTATTAAATTAGCATGAGTTGGCAACACGCACTAAGTAACAGATTGTCCCAGTAGGTGACTCTGAACAAGACATTTGGCTCCTTTGAAATCAGTTTCCATATCTGTAAAATATGAACACTGGTTCCTATCTCACTGGCTTTCTCTAAAGATTTTGAAGCTAATTCACATAAAGAGTTTGACTCAGCACTTGGCTCATTTAAACTATCAGTACTAAAATATCTTAATTAATAAAGAACATTATCTAATTCAGACTTAAATCTCAATTACATTTCCTCTGCCTGCAGAACAATACTTCAAAGCAGCCATTCTCACAGGCTGTACAAATGTGAATTTTGATTTTGCTTCAAATGTTCATTTGCTTCTATTTAAATCTTTCTAGAATGTGTGAGACAAAATACGCACGCTTCAAGTATAAGAAAACAAAAAGTTGTGAAGTTTTCATAAGACGGTGATTGTTAATAGCTCAGACGTCTTCACAAATGCTAGATAAAAAATGCGGAGCAAAAAATCGGTCATACAAGTATTTGAACCTTTCATAAAAGTTTTTACCCCTGTTAGGAAACAAAAAAGCCATTGCAACTCCAGGCTTAGTCTACAACGGAACATAACCAATAAAAGTCATGAAAACGTTAAAGATTTCCAGGAACAACGTCGACTCCCTCCCTCAAGCTAACAGTCAGAACCCTGCTTCCATAGGAAAGAGCAATTCCCCCGGCCACCCTCAGCGGCGAAGGTCGCACCCCCTCAGTTCGCTCTCTTGGCACTTCAATCCCGCTTCCCCTCTGGTGGCTTTTATCCCCGCGTCAGAGGCTGAGGTTGAGGGCGTGGCAACGAAGCCGCGGGTGGAGGACAGAGTTCAGGTGCAGGTGGCTGCAGATCCTCCACCTGTACCTACAGTGGCCAGCCTGAATCTCTGAACCTCAACAAGGAGATGAACCCCCAGGTCTGAGGACCAGTGGCCGATATTAGTGCTCAGAAAACCAGCTACTCTGCATCTTTCCAAAGGCCGAGAAATGGGGACGGGGCAAGGGTGAAGGATGCTGCTCCAGGAGCATCCCTATGGGTCCTTGCGGGTTTCCAGGAACTCTGTGGCCACCGGTAACTCCCTTTCACAGTTCCTATAAGTTTTTTGTTTGTTTGTTTGTTTTTGTACAGTGCCTAATCTTAATGAACTCTCAGTACCCATTACCTGCTTTTTATTGTTTGTTGAACATGGAGGAGAGGGATTAAAAACAATAGCTTGTCGTAAGAAAGTGTTGATATTTAATGAGATCGTGTATACTGAGTACCTCATTTCTTCTTCCATTTACTGTCCCATTCCTCTGGTTCCATTTACTGCTAGACCTCAAGAAAGAACTGCTTATATTTGATATTCCCAATCACCCTTCCCTGGTTCATTCTTCGGTTCATTCTTCAGTCCAATCTCATCTAACATTTGCCCTCACTACCACCTCCACTGTAATGTGTTAATGTCACAGGGCTATCATGTTCTGCCACTTACCCCTTCCCAATACGTGCTTCTATTCAAGGAGGTAGTAAATTATCTGAAGTCTTCAAGTAAGCTTGAAAAGCAGGGAACAAATGAGGATCTCACAGCTGCATACAGCACAAGAAGTTATCCCGTTTATTCTGTGGATGTGTCTCTTATGAGTAGGTCGCTGTTCAGATTGCAGAGTTTTGTGAGACATACTTTATGTTTTGTAGTAACCTATGGCCAGGCAGAAACACTTACACACTCAAGTCCGGCTGCAGTTGTGGTTCAGTGGTAGAGCATTTGCCTAGCACATGTGAAGCACTGGGTTCAATCCTCAACACCACGTTAAATTAATTAATTAAAATAAAGGTATTTGGTCCATCTTCAACTAAAAAAAATTTTAAAAAAAGAAGAAATATTCAAGTATTACACAGAACTTAAATAATCAGTTCTCCCAAAAAATTAGTGCAGGAAAGTTTGCAAAGAAGGAAGTCCTATATATTTGTCCTTAATGTTTGAGGATCTTTTACAGAATTTGCAGGCAGTGATTTAGTAAAGCAGGGAAAGAATTCTATGCAGAGGAACGGGATAAGCTGGGAAAGTGTGGTAGTAGGAAATCCTTGGGACAAAAAAGTGTTCACCAAAAACTTGTGGGATGAAGTGGAAAATAAAACTATTATGGCTTTATTGCCAGATTGAGTCTGAATAATCAATAGGTAAAATATTTTGAAGAGAAAAACTGAAGGCATTTACAGTTTGTTGATAAACATATATTAACCTTGTGTTTTGTGTCAGAAAATAGTGGGCTATTTAGGTTCCCCCATGATATATAAAAATTTAAATTCCAAAGATGTCCTTGGAAATTCACGGTAAACACTAGTTGACTTCAAGTCCAATTTTTACTGTGATAGTGGTAATAACAGGAAATCAGTCATCTCAGCCATTTCTCCACTTAGCTAACTTCCAGTTATCTTCAAAAAAGTTAAAATTCGATCTTTAGTAAGCTTCAATACCTCATCTTAATCTGAAATGAGGTGTGTATTCCTTGTGCAATCATAATGTTTTCTATCTCTACACGTTTCCATTTTTCTTTGTTTAATGTATCTTTCCTCTAAGACATGTATGTTATATAAATATTTACTGGATGAATGAATGAATTTATCAATTCAGAAAATATATATGTTCCACACTAAAATTGAATATCTCTGATATGAAGGGGTTACAAAGGGCTGAAAAAGGTAGAAATAATGGTTTTATCATTTAAGATTAATGAGAAAAAAACTGCAAAGGGAAATGTATCACTTAATGATGGGAACAGTTCTAAAAATGTCATTAGGCATTTATTCTGTACATGAACATCATGGAGTCACACACTAAGACAGCTATGATGTCATTATTAGGTTATATATACATATATACATGTCATCAAAGCATCATTATGCAGAACATGATTTTTGTATTTATTAATATAAAAATTTGGAAAACATACCACGAAAAAGGAAAAAGACCCCTAGAAAAAATAGAGTAAATATGATAAAGTGCTAATACCATTTCTATAAAATAACTCATGGAAATTTAGAGAAACTTTTATAGAAAATGGGCAAACTTCTCCAAAAAGAGTTCACATTCACTGTTTAAATAATCTCACTATTTTTCTATCACCACTGGTCGGGTGTTGTTAAGAGTAGAATGATGAAATCTTGTGTTGTCTTGTTTGGGTGGTAAATTATCCCTTTGTCAAGGATATTCACATTAAGCGTGTTACTGTTACTGAAAATTCAGTCCTTACTTGTTCCCATGCCAACTTAATAAGTAGCACATGGTTTTGAGAGAAAGGAAAAAGATGTTTATTGCTTTAATAGCAAAGGGGAAACCCAGGAGGCTCCAATCCCAGAAGCTGTGGTTCTGTCCATATGGGAAAATAGGGCTTTTAAAAAATCTATTCCAAAGCTACATTCCAGTGGTAATAACTGGAATTACCCAGTGCCCTGACAGGTGATAGTGTGTTGAAATTCATTTTATTAATTTGGGAGACTTTCTGGGTGACATCTTCCTGTGGTGGGGGTGCTGTGAGCTCTAGGACAGATAATCTTGGTAATCAAGGTAATCTTGTTTCCCAGCCCCAGGTTAGGGACGGGGAGAAAGAGAAGAGGGAAAGAAAAACATGTCCCTTCTAAAACAAGCAGCTAGGGCTATATTCAAAAGTGAAGTGGATCACTTTTACATTACCACTCATTAGTCACATACCCTCTTGGTTATTAGCTCAACTTGCTTGTATTCAAATAGCCTGTATTTTAGATACTATTGGCCATAAAGTAAAACTTTTTATTATGGAAAGTTATAATTTTTTACTATTACTTTGTTAATCTCTTACTGTGTCTAATTTATAAATCCAAATAAATGCACATTTACCATAAGTATGTATAAAAAATATAGTTTAGCACTATCTGCATGTCTTAAAGCATACATTCCTTGAATAGGGGGACGGCAAAGGTAGAAACTAAAATAACAAAACTCAAAATGATTTTCCTTTTGCCTTCATGGTATATGTATTGTTCTATAAGTTACATTTTTTCACAAAACAAACCTTATTTTTTAGGTTTATCCAGGATAACACATTTTACTTAAAATATTATATTGCTGTATGCTTTGTATATATTTTACTTCTTATGCAACATTTTTAAGATGTACAATGAAAAATTGCATATCCTTTTCAATTGTTGGAAGTGTATCTTCTAGATAAGTTCCCAGAAGTAGGATTTTTTTAGGTATTGCCAAATTTTCCTTTAGAAGGTGAATACGGTTTGCCTTTCTACCATCAACCACACGACAGCGCCTGTTTCCTCACAGACTCATAAACAGTATGCATTATCTTTTTAAATTTTATTTTTTGTATTTGCCAACAAGTAATGAGGAACCAGAAGCAGAGCTTCACCAGCAGAAACTTGCTAGTTGACTCACTAATAGGTAGCCAGCCACTAAAACCAATTATTTTGCCTATGCACCAAAGTAATATGCATCTTTGTATATTAGAAAAATTCTATACTTGTCACCCCAAAAGTATAAAAGATTCTGTAACTGAGAAAGCTATTTTATTAAGAAATATATCGAATGTAGGTAGTAATGCATAGTAAATGTCTTTGGGTCATCATCAGCTGTTTGGAATTTAGAACTACTGAAGGGGATTTTGGTCCACGATTAGGTGTTGATCCAGTGTTGATCTGTCCTCCTAACTGAGTTACTAGAAGACAGACTGGAATTTCCTAGAGGTGCCTACTTGCTTTTGTCTCTTTGTACTTCCTTTTCCTATCTTTGAGTTAACTATTTTCTATCTGCTGACATTGTTATTTCCCAACAGGTATATTAGGCTTCTGCTTTGTTTACGATCATATGTTTTGTACTCTCACCAAGAAGTGATCCAGGTTGTCTTGACTGAGTTCAGATTTTACCAGATTAACTCTGAGGTCATCTGTATGCCTAAGTCTCAGGTGATGTGTCACCATTAGCACATGAACATTCTGTGGTGTGAGTTAAGTCTTTTTCTTCTGATATTATAGATTATCTAAAATACATTCTCTTGTTAATTGGAATTCTTCAGTGGAGATCATCAGTCTTGATAGCATGCAAATTTTTCCTTCATTGTCTCTCTTCAAACACTGCAAACTCTCTCTTCATTGTGTTTTTTCTCTGCAATATATTTCATTTTCTTTTTTATGCCTCTATTATTTCTCCTTGCTCACTTTATTCCTCTTTTCTTTCCCTCTCAAATAGCACTATACCCTTCACAATTTTACTGTTAATAGAATGTTTCCATAATTCTAATACTGATTAGATAGTTTCCCAGTGTGTTGCCACTAAGCCATATGTTGGCCTCTGGGCAGTTTGGGGTGTTTTAGGCCTCTTTGTTGATTTCTGGGTTGTCTATCAACCAACGTTTAATTCTTGGGTGACAAATGAGTTGGCAAGCTTTAAAAACCTAACCAAATGACTACTACTCAATAGTTATATCATTTATTTGGAAAAATAAAGCTGCATTTGGAGTGGGTAGTTGAGAGAAAAATAAAATTATTTCATTTTTATGCAAATGTTTATTTTTTATGTACTCAAATATTTTCAATTTTCTACTGTTCTTACACAAATATTGAGGAAGTTAAGTTAGAAAAGCATTTTTTGGTATTGGCATGAAAATACACAAATTAAGCATTCCCATTGCGTTTAGAATTTTCTTATCTAGTAATGACAAACAGCACTTCTTAAGTTGGAATTTTAAAATTAGAGACCAGCTTTTTTATGATTAAAGTGGAACCAAGGACCAATTTCATAACTACAATTTGTTAACTATGTTTGGTTAACAGTTGGCATTAAATGGCATATTATAGTCTTGACCACCTGCAAAATTCAGTAGCTAGAAACATTTTCTACTCTGATTTAATGCCAATAATTATCACACATATTATTAATTTATTTGATGAATGTCCAAATTTTCAAAAAAAAATTCATAAACCCCATCATGATTCTGCTTGTGAAATGGACCAATTCTTTTTTTCACTTAAACCTTGTCTCAAGATTTTTCATGTATACAAAGTAGAAAAATTTATACTAGATAGATCTAACTATCAAAGAAATTCCAAAATGCTAGTTAATATATCTAGTGATAAAAAAATCTTGATTAACTCTCTCTTTTTTAAATGTATGATGCATTTGAAATAGTAAATGAAAAAAAATGAGCATAACTACATTTCTGGTCATTTAACAAAATACTTTATTGAACACATATTGTGGGCCATGTGCTATTTTATATGTTAATATGCAAACTGAATTAAACCAGAGACTTGACTTTCATGAAATTTAAAACCTATAGAGGGAAGATATTAAATATAATAAGATTAAAAGTAAAGCATTAATAGTCATGAGATGTTTTAGAGGTCTGGGTACTCTTAAGTTCTTATAGTGGGGAATTTACAACTTTCTCAGGGAAGCCAGAAAAATGTCCTCAGAAATAAGATTTTAACAAAAATCAGCATGAATAAACATTAACAAGCCAATATGAAAGGCAAATCTTTCATCTCTCTGAGGTAAGGGCAAATTTAAAGGTTTTGTGGTTATGTGAGCATGATAAAGACAGGGAATTAAAATAATATCCTGATGGCAATTAGGAAATATCCCAAGAGCAATTAGAACCTACTGAGGAGATAAAGGAGTGATATCATATCCATGTTAGAAAATTCTGTGTGTATAAATGATTGGAAAGGGGGCAAGATATGCGGATGCTAATTCACAATAAAGGCGGGGTCCTAGGGAAGAATAGAGGTACTTTGGTTTGGGCAGAGTGAAGTGAAGGAAGGGGAGAGGGTTTGGGGGTAGGAAGGATAGTAAAATTAGTCAGACATTATTAACCTATGTATATATACATATGATTACATGACCAGTGTGATTCTACATTATGTATAACCAGAAGAATGAGAAGCTGTACTCCATGTATGCATGATGTGTCAAAATGCATTCTACTGTCATATGTAACTAATTAGAACAAATTTAAAAATAAAAAAAGAATGGGTATGTGAGATCCAGTTAACAGTGACCCAGTTAAGATTGCTAAGAAGCCAAATATGAAAAAAAAAAAAGTGGTACAATTTGAAAGATAGCTAGGAAATGAAACTAACAGAACTTATCTGTAGATTCATTGTGAGGGATTTAGGAAAGATACCTATAATAAACACTAGTTTTATCATTAAAAGTTTTTTTCATCTTCAAAATGTGAAACATCTAAAAGGATCTAGTTATGGGTAAAGAACATGGGTTCCATTATAAATTTGAGGTGATTTTGAGGACACTCAGAAAGAAATTTGAAGCAGGTTACTTGTACAGTTAGGGTTGAGCTAAAAGGAGGCTTTCAGTAGAAAACAAAAATTTTGAAGTCATCATTATGTGGCAGATTAAACTGATATCCACATATAAAATCATTTCAGAGTAAAAGATATAGCATGAAAAAAAGAATTGGACTAAGACTGCCCCTTGAACTCATTAACATTTCATAGCTGGGTAGAGGGCTAGTGAGGGCTAGAGGCAGGGCTAGAGAGAAAACCAGAAACATTTTTTCTCACAAAAACCAAAAGGAGAATGTTCAAAGAAGTAGAAAGTGGTCAATATTGTCACATACTGGTGAGATTTCAAATGAATTGAACTCTAAAGAATTTCCATTAGATTTTAGAACTTTTGGAAGTCATTGGTGACCTAAGTGACAACTTGTAGTGCACTGAAGAGAATAAACAAATTGTGTGGTATGCAGAAATGGAGATGGTGAGTTTGGATATGTCTTCAAATATGTTCTGTAGAGGTGGTTGAAGAGAGGTGCTCCTAGTGAACTAGGCACGGAGGATGTTTTGTTTATCCAGGGGGCAGTCCTACATTAATTCACCTATAATGAAAATGTTGCAGGCTTGTTAAAAAATCAGTACAAAACAAATACACTGAAGAGAAGGAGAATGGCATTGACAGAGCCCAGAGTATTCTCCAGTAAAGGTTCCTGGAAGGAAGAAGAGGATGGGCTCCAAAAGCACTGTCAAAAGATTAACCTCTTGTATGTGTAGGGGATTTCTATCCTGGTTATTGCATGATATAAAAAATGACTTTCATTTTTTTTGGTGAGTTAATGTGTTTGTGGTAATATTTATTTAAATGTACCCTGCTTGTTAAGAAATCATGTTTATGGGTGAAATAAAGTGATATCTAGGGCTTACTTTACATTATTACAAAAAAGTTGAAGGAGTGAGGATTAGGTGAAATAAAAAAAGCCTAATATTGATCATTGGTAAAGTTGCTAATGGGTACATATGGGTTCAGTGCACCTTTTTTATTACTAGTATTCTGTATATTTTTAAACTATTAAAAAGTTTAAATGACTACTAAAAATCTCCTCCACACCAAAAAAAAAAAAAAATAGAGAGAAAAAGATATCCATCTGAGCAATTATTGAAAGTACAGTGAGACAGATGCTTTAGTAACAGAAACTACGAAGTACAGTAAAAATTGGACTAAGACTGCCCCTTGAACTCATTAACATTTCATAGTAACATTTCATAGCTGGGTAGAGAGCTAGAGACAGGGCTAGAGAGAAAACCAGAAGCAATTTTTCTCACAAAAACCAAAAGGAGGAGAATGTTCAAAGAAGTAGAAAGTAGTCAACAATATCAAATACTGCTGAGATTTCAAATGAATTGAACTCTAAAGAATTTCCATTAGATTTTAGAACTTTTGGAAGTCATTGGTGATCTAAGTGACAACTTGTGGTTATCTCTCACTGAAGAAGTCATTGAAGGTTTCATAGGAAAGACTCTACTGGGACTGAATTTTACATAGTTCTAAAATGGAAAAGATGGAGGCAATTCCAAGACAACTTATATAAGAGTATCATTCTTAAACACAATAATAACATGCCATTGTATTGCTATTATAAAATGCGATTCTTATGACTAGAATATTTCCATGTCTTGAATTGTCATTTTTATATTTTGTTCTTAACAGTTCAGCATTGTGCTTTAATGGGATGATCTAAAGTATGTATCTGTGTGTGCATGAATGTGCTAACAAATTTTGCCTTTCTGTTCATGGAGTTTCTTTTCAAATTATGCTTGTAAAAATAAAAGCAAGGGGTGCTTTATAAATAAGTCAAATAAAATCACTTACAAACATTTGCTTTTGTTAATTCAGTTATCAAATAAATTCCTATAATGCTTTCTTTTGTATGTGTTGCTTTTTAAAATTTATTTTTATTGGTGCATTAGAATTATACATGATAGGCCAGACATGGTGGCATATGCCTTTAATTTCAAGGATTCATAAGACTGATGCAGGAAGATCACAAGTTCAAAGTTAGCCTCCACAACTTAGTGAGACTCTCTCAAAATTTAAAAAGGGGGTGCAGGGCTGAGGATGGAGTTTAGTGATTATGTATCCATGGGTTCAATCCTCAGCAACCCCCCAAATATATATATATATATATATATATATATATATATATATATATATAAATTTGATACATTCATTCTACTCTGCTGATCTCCCTTCGATGATGATGATGATGATGATGATGATGATGATGATGATTGGTGTGTTACAATGTTATATTTAAGCACAGTTCATTGTGGTGCATTCATACTTGTACAAAGCATAATTTAGTAGATTTTGTTCCATAGTACTTCCTCAAGCTCTCCTCTCTTCCCTCCCTCTTGATTCCTTTCTCTACTCTATTAGGCTCCCTTCTATTTTCCTAAGATCCCCCTTTTTCATGTAATTCCCCCCCCACACCAGCTTCCACATATGAGAGAAAACATTCAACTCTTGACTTTCTGAGTCTGACTTAGCATAATAATCTCCAGTTTTGTTTTAAACACAAGAATGCAAAGGTGATGAATATGATTTGATAAGATTTCTCTGATCTCAGAGATCATTTTGATTCTCTGATTTCAGAGAACCCAAGTTTTATTTTATTATCTTCTAAACCCAAGAATATATAAGTGTAATACTAAAATAGCACCTTCTGGGAATGCTGTGAGTTTAAAAAAATCATAACTTGTTTCCCTTAAGCCCTCAGACTCATTTGGAGACTATTGATTTATTCCTTCATGGTTATGGAAGAAATATGATTTAATCAGATTATGAATATCAAGCAAAATTTTATTCAAAGTAGTTAACTTAGTTGATTAATATTAAACTCAAAATGAAGTATATTTGTTCTGGAGTTAAGCATCTTTTTAAATTTTGCTTTATTCCTCATAGGTTGTAAAAATGAGAAAAGGAGAAGAAAATCTGAGTTTTGATTATATGAAAATTTGTAAGGCGTGTTGGTTGACTGAAGTCAAAAGGTTTGTTATTTGAAGTGGTGATCCTACGCGTAATAAAATGTCAAAAATTGTTTTTATTTAATATTTATAAAATTTGATAGTAGGATCTAGAGAAATACTTAAAAATCTTATCAATCATTGTTTTATACTTAGAGATGATCTGAAAAAAATGTGCTGTGTCAGCATGTCCATTTATAGTTTCGACCATATTTGCTTAAAATACTAGATTAATTCCTCTGAATTTTCTTTTTTTTAAAACTCTCCTTTTTGTCTTTTCAGAATAAAATTATCTTAGGGACTTTTATGTATTTTATGTGTTATTAGAAGTTATTTTTAGATGTTGAAAACAATTTTAAGATCTAGTAATAACTTTATCACTTTTTTCTGGAATATTGTTAAGTAATTTGAAATCTTTATCCCTTGTGGATCTGTTTATCAGTTTTTTGTGTACCATATAATTTTTTGAAAGAAGAGAATATTTTTATTTTCAGTATCAATGGGGTTGGTGGAATAGTATTTTATGGTTCTCATGGTTTAAGGATATATATTTAGAAAGCTCAAATCTGTTTTGTTTCTGATTAGTTTTCTGTTCTTTCATAAATGTTCCAGAAGATAGCCCTGCTTGCTGATATAATCAGATATTTGACATGTTTGTTGTTCTTTAATTATAAAGAACAAATCTTCATTTAACAAAACTATACCTAGTCTTTAATTGTAGCTTATGAAGCTTATATTACAGGAAATAAAACATGCTATTTATTAATTAACAAGTATTAATGATCTTAACCATTAAAGGAGTAGGGAAACAAGTTATCAATCATTAAAATAACAACAGGACAATAATTATTTTAAGTTTCAAAACTTGGATTTGATAATAAAATTGGGGTGTATATTGAGGTTTGGGAAAAGGGACAGTAGAAGATGAAATATTTGTCAATTAAAAACTTACTGTGTTTAAAAAAATGAAAATACTTTTCATTATGCCACAACTCTAAAATTAATTGTTTCCCTCATTATATGCTATATTTTTCAGGGTTACTGAAGATATGCTGTTAAAAATACCAAACATGGGCACACAATAGTTGCTTGAAAAATTCATGTTGTGAAGGTCAGGACTTATGTGGGTATGTTGTTATGTCTCCTCTCAGCCCACATTTTGTGCATGAGTGGTATTACTTATTTGAATATTCCTGAGAGTTGCTCAAGGCTAATTTTTAGGGTTTGTTTGTGAAGAACATAGCACATTAATAAATTGTAATATGTCTAAGCTTGCATTTCTCATGTTTTTTAATGAATTTGTTAAAAGTGCTAGACTAATTTGAGTCAAAATTACCAAAATAACTCATATGTGTTTAATAATTCCTTTTGAGCATGTTCTTTATTTTTACTATAACTTTAGGCATATAGTCTAAATTAAATTCTAGAATTAAAATGTTCATGTTATTTGGGAATGTGGATGATGATATTCATGGTTGACATCATCCTTTGCCTACTGCCAACACAATACATTTTAATGTGATGGTGTCAATATTTTATTCAGTTTTATAGTAACATAAAATTAGTATCTTAAAATAAAATTTGTATAACATGATTCATATTTTGATTTTTTTTAAGCCTAACTTTTCACTGGCAAAATTTTAGGATCTTCTCACTGCTCTTATAGAAACTTCCATTTACCAAAGGACATACCACTAAATGTCTGAGAGACTGTTATATTATTGAACTTAAAACATTTGGTACCAATAATTATCTTAATTGCAGGGTAATTTTGCATGTGTGTTTCACTGTTAAATTTGAGTTAGATAAAAGCAAGAAAATTCCATAACATTATTTTAATTAAAATAGTTATCAAAGCCTTTCTTCTTCCTTTAGAAAAGTTTATAAAGAATTGAATAGGATAATGTTATTTCAGTTAATTTGAGTGAATATTGGTATAGGAAAGGATTCTTCAGTATGAGTTACACTTATTTCTTTTATTTGGCCTTTCCTCCCCCATGGAAAGTTTATAGAATCCATTTGATATATCTTTTCTTTCTCAAGATATATAATCCTTTTTTAAAAATGTACTGGGGATTGAACCCAGGGTGCTTCATCACTGAGCCACATCCCCAACACTTTTTATTTTATTTTTTATTTTAAAACAAGTTCTCACCAAGTTACTTACAGCCTCACTAAGTTGCTGAGGCTGGCTTTGAACTTGGTATTCTTCTGGGTCAGCCTGGGATTATAGGCATGTGCCACTGCACTGGGCTAATAATCACATTTTTGTTCAGTCATTCGGGAAAAATAAATAAGTAAAGAAAATGTGTATTTGACTCACGATTATAATTTGTGTCCTTATGCTTTGCCTACTTTTTGTTTTTATGATATTTCTATTGAAAAAAATAGAGATTTTTATTTTGAGAATACTGTTAAGATAGGAAGTGATGAATTATCTCTTCTTCATTTTTTCTTAACCAAAGTTCTACTAAATTAACATTCCCTACCTAATTTTTTTTGCTGATATTTTCTGAATAGTCATTTTAATAGTCTCAAATTATTCACAAGTTGTGAGCTAATATATATTTTTTCATATATATTTTGCCATTGAATCAGTTTATGTGCAGGGTATGGAGACCTTAAGAATTCAAGCAACAGTGAGTGTTGGTGAATATGTGGGGGAAAAGTTACATTCATTCATTGCTGGTGGGACTGCAAATTGGTGCAACCACTATGGAAAGCAGTATAGAGATACCTCAGAAAACTTGGAATGGAACCACCATTTGACCCAGCTATCCCATTCCTCAGTCTATACCCCAAAGACTTAAAATCAAAATACTACAGTGACACAGCAACAGCAATGTTTATAGCAGCTTAATTCAAAATAGCTAAACTGTGGAACCAAACTTGTTGCCCTTCAATAGATAAATGGATAAAGAAACTGTGGTATATATTCAAAATAGAATATTCTCAGCCTTAAAGAAGAATGAAATTAGGGCATTTGCAGGTAAATGGATGGAGTTGAAGAATATCATGCTAACTAAAGTAAGCCAATCCTAAAAAACCAAAGGCCAAATATTTTCTCTGTTAAGTGGATGTTGACCCATAATGGGGATGGGGGGCAAGGGAAGAATAGAGGAACTTTGGACTGGAGAGAGGAAAGTGAAACTGGGAAAGATGGTGGAATGTTACCCTATGTACATGTATGATTGCAAGATGATGAGACTCTGCATCATGTACAACCAGAGAAATGAAAAGCTGTGCTCCATTTGGGTAAAAAAATATATATAAAAAGAATACATTACATGTAATCAGTTTATTTTCAGGGTATGAAGAGCTTAATAACAAAAGATATTCACTAATCATTAGAATACTTCCCTTTTATAACTCTGAGTTCTTAATTTGATTTAGTTAATTAGAAAGGAACATTTTCCTATTTGATCTTTATGTAAAGCTTGTTTTGTGTTATTCTTAAATCTCATCAGCAGAGGGAAATGAGACCCAGTGATAAAATTCTTATATTTACAAGGTTGCTATGTAACTATCATTGTTTATCTGTTTTTCCCTGTTATTATGAAAGACCACTGTGGAATTGTTTGCCTTGTGGAAAGCCAAAATTCATAGCCTCTATATTCCTTGAATGCATAATAATATATAGTCTGCATATCCTTTGAATTTGTGGCAAGGGTTAGAGTGATTTGGGTTGAATTAAATTTAAATATAAAACTAAAAGAGCATTGGAAAGACTATAAGTTTGCTTTACCTTAATTGTCAATTTTTATTCTTATAGTACATTAACAAAATTAGTCTCTTATAAAAGAATGCATTTAACATTTTTATTAATCAAAAGGCAGTTCATAATTTTCTGAAGAAATGTTTTTCAACATATGATATCAAAGATATAGGAACAAAACAGTAAATTTACACTCTCACTTAAATTTCTAGGAAAAACCTCTACTTGTTTTTCCAAAGGAAGTTTTCCCTTGGTCTATCTACCAAAGATTTTTATAGTCTTATTCCTTTGCAATAAAGAATTTTTTTTAGTTTGATACCATCCATGTCTTGATTCTTAATTTTACTTCTTGCTCTCTAGGAGTCTTATTGAGGAAATTGGTTTATAAGCTGATGTGATGGAGAGTTGGGCCTCCTTAATTCAGCAAAGTAGCAGGGTATAAAATTAACACCCACAAACCAATTATATCCCTATTCACCAAACAGCTGAAAGAGAAATCAGAAAAACTATCCCATTCACAATAGCCTCAAAAATAATAAAGTACTTGGGAATCAACCTAACAAAAGAGATTAAAGACCTCTCCAGTGAAAACTACAGAACATTATAAACAAAGAAAGTGAAGAAGACCTCAGGAAATGGAAAGATCCCCCATGTCCTTGGGTACACAGAATTAATATCATCAAAATGGCTGAACTATCAAAAGCACTATACAGATTTAATGCAATTCCTATTAAGGTTCTGATTTTGTTTTTCCTAGAAAAAAAGAAAAAGCAGTCATGAAATTTATTTGGAAAAATAAGAGGCCCAGATATCCAAAGAATCCTCAGCAAGAAAAGCGATTCAGGAAGCATCAAAATACCAGGCCTTAAATTATACTACAGACCTATAGTAACAAAAACAGCATGGTATTGGCACAAAAACATACATTAAGAGCAATGGAGCAGAAGACACAGAGACAAACCCACATAAATATAGTTATATAATAGACAAATGCACCACAAACATACATTGGAGAAAATATAGCCTCTACAATGAATGGTGCTGGAAAAACTGGAAATTCATATGTAGTAGAATGAAATTGAATGCTTATCTATCACCCTGCACAAAACTCAAAGTGGATAAAGGACCTAGGCATTAGACTTAGTTCTTAACATCACTAGTTTTAGGAAACTTTCCCTAGAATTACCACTCTGACCCCAAAAAAACTATGTGCCATACACTCTATATAGACCATTATAGTTCTGCTATCAGATTTTATAAGTCTATTTTCATGCTATTCCTGCAACTTAAAACTTTTTAAGATAACAGACTATTTTACTCAATTCATTTTCCCAGTACCTGGTATATGTCTGATACATTGCCAGGTTTCTGTTCTCGCGACTAAAAGGCTCAGGGGTCACTCCAGTTAAACTGAGCTAACTGGGCTGCACGAAATAACCACACAAGAGACACAAATACCTTTTTCTTTGGGGTCACTGTGACGGCTCCTCTGACCTTAAGGGTCCGCAGAGAGAGAGAGCGAGAGCACATGCTGACCCCTTTTATTGGAGAAGCTATTTAAATGAGGCAAGGGGTCAAGTTTTAGGGGGCTGAGTCTATCTTCATGATGTCCACTGTCAGCAGGCTAACTGACACCTGGGTAGGCCACACCCAAGGTGTGGAAGAGAAGGGGACACACACAGTAAGAGAAGGGGACACACACAAGACACTTCCATGGAAGATTCTATCCTAAACAGGACAAGGGGTTATATTACAAAGGAACAGGTGAGCATAGCTTCACTCATGGGGCTGTAGCAAGACACACCCATGCATGAGACACCGACCCTTGCATCCAAGAAGGGTGCCACATTTCTGTGACTGAGAGCTTCAGCACCCAGCTGGGGAGCGTAACTCAGTAAGGTTGGCCTCCCATAATACATAGTGGATGCTATCTGATTTCTGATGGACCTCACTATACTAAAATCTAATTTGGAGGTTTGTGTTATGTTTGATAACAGTTGTTCTGCTCATCACAATGTAAGATTGTCTCACAGTTGATTAATGATCATATATCTTCTTTTTAGTCATCAAATTTACAAAAAGAAAAATGGAAAGTACAAATGAAAGAGATAAGTAGTTTTCAGAGCATCTGTTTTTAATTCTATATTATGTACTCAACTTTGGTACATTTTAATTTACAGCCTATTGTGATAATGAATAGATTTCTCTTCTTCTGTCAAAGCATATACTGTTGTTGTTCTGGAAATAAGCATGAGCCTTTCTATGGTATATACTATGTAGAAATCTAGAGAAGAGATCAGTTGATTTAATTTGATTTCTTACATGATTTGGGAAGGCTTCACGGGGAGGGGGGACACTGAGTTAGAATGTAAGAAATAAATATAAACTGCTTAGGAATGGGGATTTTAGTTAAGTAGAACACATCATAAAATAAAGCATACAGATCTATAAATACATGGCATGATTTGCGTGGAACACTCAGTACTCTGCATTTCTATTATATGTAGTACACTTAAATTTAATTCTCTTAAGCATATCTTCTTTTCTTTCAGAATAAGGTATTATGGTTCTGTCTCATGCTTAATGCACTGTTTGTAACCTAAAGCCAGCAATGAGTACATATTTCTTCAGTGAATTAGTGGCATAGCCAGCATATGGAGTGCAGATGAGGTTGAAGTGATGGCCAAAATGGTAGATGAGAAGACATTTTAAAAGCCTTTTAGAAAATGTGGAATACCAAGAATTTTAAGTAATCAGACATTTTCTTGAAAGGTAAATCTGAAAACAGAGTGGAGGATTTGTAAGAGTAGTAAAGATTGGAAGCAAGACAACTAGAGGAAGCCATGGCCTATAGATTCACCTCATTGTCTTTATATTTTACACACATCAAGCAGCCATTTATTACACCTTTCTTTTTGGATAGCTGTATGTCATCTAATTGATTGTTCCTACTCTGCAAAAGCTCTCAGTATCATAGAAGGTAACTTATTTAGACAGTTTTAAGTCAAGATAAGTTATTATAGGTGCTTTGAAATTTTTAAATGAGGAAGACATTGTTTTTACTGGTAATCAAGGAAGACTTCCATGGAAAAGGTGACAGTTTAACTACATATATTAATGTTCCTGATTGATGTAGTTGATATAATTTCCTTGATATTCTTCAATTGAATGCCAATTTGATAGCAAGGATACTATTTTATGAAACAGACTACACATCCCAGATTTCCATATTATTTATTATACTAGGAGGCCCAATCTCATACCTAAAACATCAGTCATAAATAACATGATAATTTTAGTTATTATTGAGCCTCTTCTCTGTGCCAGACTCTTTGATAGAGCCTGCATATATTAACTCTTAATTTTCATGGTAGTTCTTCTGGATTCCTCTTCCCATTTTATTGATGCAGAAACTGGATATTTAAAAGTTCATTGCTTTGCCTGAAGTACACTATTAGAGCATGGCAAAATACAAATAAAAAGTATAAATGAAAACAAGAAGAAATTTCAAGAACATCTGTTATAAATTCTACATTATATACTCAGATTCAGTACATTTTAATTTAAGATCTACTGTGTTAATAAAAAGAAATTTATTGTGTTGAAGATTTCTTTTTACTGTCAAATTATATACAGGATTACATCCTTATCTATTTAATTCTAAATCCATATTCTCAAAGTTCTACTAACTCAACCTCCCTTACTTTAAGTATTAAGTACACAATTTTATCAAGAACAATTGGGTATTATACATATATTGATGTGCTTTTGCCTTGTATTTTTAAGGATTACTATTAATTCAAAAGTGAAAAACGATGTATCTTCATTGCCAAGATTCATTTATAATTTGACATATTTAGGATAGTAAGGCCTTCGTAGTGTACATGATTAACAAAGATTTTTGTATGTGCATTTAACACTTACAAATAATATCTGAAAGTTAAATACGAAAATAATCCATTCACTTTGGAACCAAGAATTAGTAGCACTAATTATATTTTACAAAAAGGCAATTCCTTGACAAATTTGGCAGTACATTTTTAAAATCTTGAAAGTAACAAGGTGCTAATTGATATAGGTTCCTTTAACTATTAATATACAGGAATATAATTATGAAATGGCTGTAGATTCAATTAATCATAAATGCCCTTGATAAAGGTTTCTGGAAACTTAAAGATCTGAAGAAATATTTTGAATAAATTAGAACTTTTTATGACAAATAGACTTGAGTTCTTTCACTTATAGACCACTTTATTTTAATACAAATTTATATTCTTTTTAGTACCTCCTTGCCATGATTTCAAAGTTATAGGGAAAGATTACCTCAGTGACCTAATGTCATTTCACTATATAGTCTCTTGATGAATTTTCTGGGTGACTCTCTGAGGAGAGGAAAGTGTGCTATGGGCTTATGTTTAAATTATTTACTAACTTGTTTCCTGGGGATTTTGTTTGTTTGTTTTTTATTTAACTCTGAGATTGGGTGAGGAAACTTGATTTGCAACTTTATAGGTAAAACATCTTAGGGGCAAAATGACTAATACAGTATGTTCATATCAAGCTGTAATTTTACCATCTTTCATTTGATATAATACATAACAACAAATAATACATATGTACCTCTCACCACCATTAATTATTTTTATTCTTAATATATTATCCTAAATAGATGCATAAAAATAAAGTGGTTTCAAGTATTTTATTTATTCTCTAATTTTGCCACAAAATTATGCCCTTTTAAAACTAATGTCTGGATTCCACTTTGAAAACAACAAACTGTTCACCCCAATGCCAGCCATTTTCTTAGAAGGTAAGCTCCAGGATGAAGAAAAAAAATCTGTGAGTTTTAAACTATTCCTTAGAATGCACAGGTGTTCCATGTTGAGTCTTTAGGCTGATATAAGGGCTGGATCTCATTCTCTGACTACCTCTATAGGAATGAGTAATTTTATGTGCCATGAAAAGTTTAGATGTTTTAATTTGGCTTTTAAAATATGATTATGTTTAATCATTTGGATTAGAAAACTATTTTGCCCTATTTTTTAAAAGGTATTTCTACTATGAAAGACTATATAGTAAAAGGAAGGTTTTAGAGCTTGATTTGACTAAATTATTTGTTATGTTTATGCTTAATTAAAAGTTATTTTTAATAAATACATATCTTTGGGCAAATAAACTATATGATTATTTCTTCAGCTTTCTCCTATCAAAATATTAATTCATTTTATAAATTCAGAAAAATAAATTGTAGAAAAATGCTTTAGTTTTTAGAATATAAAGATTTAACTTTTGACATGAAATTCAACTTGGAAGTAAAGTGAGACAATTCTATTTGTAGACATTTAGTAATTCTTTTTCTGACTGCCAGGACAAACCTGACACCAATAAAATTTCCTAGTAGGAAACTTACTTTATTTCATTATATCACTCTCAGGTAAAAACATAAATTAGCTTCATTTTATTTGCCAGACTGGGTCTAGTTCTTCATGAGCAGTAACAGCTTTTTCATCAGTGACTCCTGGCATCCTGACCAACTGTATCTCATCCTCATTTCTGTTGATGTACTACAGTCAGCATTATATCCTTTACACATACTTTGTAGATTATTGTTTTTAAGTTTCTGTAGTTTTATCTGGGAACAAGATAGTATTTACCACCATCTCATACATACTCTTGCAAAAACCATATTGAGTCATTACCTAGTTTTTAGCAATCTCTAAAGAGCAATTCTCTTGAACTATGGGGAATACATGTGTGAGGAGTCATGCTTAGGAGCATATATCATAATGGATGGGGATTCTGTGCAATTTAAGAAAGCTCACTTAGTAAACTGTACATCCTTAATCATTCCCACCATTGCGAATTAAAGAGAAATTAGTGCACTGAACAGAAATTACCCTGTTTGTTCATAGGTAGATAGTACTTTGGTAATTAGCTTTTAAGTCTATTACTTACATATTTTCCTTTATATCACTATGTCAACTATTTGCATGTTGTTTCAGGAGTTACACTCGACTTTATTTTGGTTTTCTGCAACGATGTGTTACGCACTGAGAAAGCTCTCAATATCATGTTTCAAATATTGATGTGCACATTTATAAGTAGATATTAAAAGGTTTATAGGAAAGTACCATTTAATCAAAATACAGATAAATCTCATTCTATGTTGTTAGTGAACTTTTTAGTTTCTTTTTCTTATTCTCCATCTAATTAGAATTCTTGAGACTTTGGGTTTTCATTTGAGGTTTAAGATTTTGAATTTCAAATATCAGTTGTATTGAAGTAACAGTCAGCTCTGTGTTGATGACTTTGAAAATGTAGAAGTGTATCATTACAAAAGCAAAGAATAATAAAGTGACTTATGTCATATTTTCTGAAGTTTTCAACAAGTTGTACTGACACTGCCTTTGAGTCTGTTTCTTCTTTTTAAAGATGGAAATCCCTGTTTGATTTATTTGCTATGGTGATTAAGCAAAATATGTAACTTCCATGTTCCTAGCATAACACTTTCTGAATAAATTTTTTAAGAGTGTTAATTTCTGTGGTCTGTTATTACATTTAAACAGCAGTAGCCTAAATGAAACATTAAAAGTCCACTGTTCTCAATGCCATTATGAAAAGTTATTACAAAACTATTCAATGACACAGAGATTCAGAACAGAGTTCTGTTGGAGATATATTGTATCAGACAATCCATCCTCATTCTCCAGATTGTAATTGTGACTTTAGACCAGAAACTGAGATAGTTCTTATTGTTTTAGTCTGTAGTGTAGGGTTCAGAAAACACAAGTTTAACCTTATATTATTTGATCTTGTACTTTGCTTAAAAAGTTCACATACTTTTCATCATCTCAAAGCCATCCTCCTGACCAAAGTACCTTGTTTCAGCTCAAGAAATGTTTAGTTCTACTTTGTGTGCCAGAGTATATGGTATCTGAAAGTCAAATAAAGAAAGTAGATCAAGGAGAAAGAAGAAATTAACTTGTGAGAAGCCAATGATACACCAGGAAGGGAAACAGTCAGATGCTGTGTTTCAAGTGAGAGAAATGTAGCAATTGTAAATGTAGTAACAGAACTTGTTCCTTAGAGCTAGCAATGTAGAGATGTCTGTTCACTTAAAAAAAAATGGGACCTGGAGTAATAATTTGGGGTGAAGCCATAAGAATAGGTTTAAGAGAAAATAAAGAGCACTTGGAGACAGCTGGTATTGACCAAATTCCCTGACTGTCCTGTTGTTCATCATTTGTCCCATTGTATTTAGTGTTAATGTCTTATCTCACTCTTATATGGGTCCTGGTTTGAACAGCCAGTTTTATGTTGTCATGGTTGATTTTGTGGTATTATTATTACTTTTGACACTCAGGTTTTTTTTTAATTAAAGCCACTTTAAGCCAAATTTTAATACTTTTTAGACCCCATTTTGGACCCCATTAGCCCTTCCCTTTCTAACATAGGAAATTAATTGCAGGGTTCATGCTTTTCCTGCTTCATATTTATAATGAACCATTTCTCAAATAACTCCTTCATTCATATTGGTATATATAAACCAAGAGTTAAAATATGGGTAAATTTTGATTGAAGGGAGAGGGAGTGAGAAGCGTTGGTGGCCAGTTCATGGAAGGCATTATGAAAACAAAAAAAAAATTAAAAGCAAAAAGATTTTGAGATAGAAGAATAGCAAAAGGTAATCAAGAAATTCAGTATAAAACTATTAATGGATAGAGTTCAAGACTCATTGAAATTTATTACATTAGAGAAAAAAATGCCAATAATGAAAAATTTTGAGTGTCTATCAGAAGTTCTTTGATTTCTTTTGAGTTACTAGTCCTGGAGACAGAAAAACCAGTTAGGCCATTATAATCCTTACAATCCATAATGAAGTCCAAAATTTTAAGAGTTTGATAAAGTTTATGTAAAGGAAGAAACAAATTCAACAATACAGAAGAGAAAGAAGAAGAGATGATGGGAGCATTATAAAATCGTAACACAGAGACTTCACAGGGTCAGATGACTTTGAGTAGCAGAGGGTAGAGATGTCTTTGACTGTAGTAGAGAACACAGGGATATCCGTAGGAGGAAGACAGATGCTGTATTTGGAAAACATCCCATCACATCCCAGCTGTTAAACCCAGAAGTCTTTTGTATTTTATTAAGTCAAAAACTGGACCCTAATGAGATTCTCTTGAAATTAAAAATGTCAACAGGATTACTATCTCATTATTACTAGTATACTAATATGAGATCAACAATTTTAGCTTTTCACATAGGAGTAAGGACGGGCAGCATTTGTCTTTTTGTACTTGGCTTATTTCACATAATAACTTCTATTTCCAGCCATGTTGCCACAAATGACAAGACTGAATAATATTTCATTGTGTTTGTATTTTACCATTTCTTTATTCATTCATCTGTAGATGGGCATGTTGGTTGACTCCATATATTAGCCATTGTGAATAGTTCTGCAATAAATATGGATGTGCAGTTCTCTCTTCCATACACTGATCCTGCAAAAATTACTGAATCATATGATAGTCCTGCTTGCAGTTTTTTGAGGAACCTCCATACTGTTTTACATATTAGCTATACTAATTTGCATTCTCATCAACATTGTGTAAGACTTCTCGTTTCTCCACTTCCTCACCAGCATTTTGTGTCTTTGATAGACCTAATCCTAACCTTGTTGTAGTAACTAAATCTGCTCTTGGTGATGATATTGATTTAAAAAAAAATCTGCAAGAGGGAATATTTGTCAGAAATTGCATTTGGTTTTTGAAAAGTTCCCTGTTTGCATTGCTTACCTTTTTTTGTCACCATTTTCATTGAAGAGAAAGAAGACTTGTCAACTTAATGTATAATGACTTTTCCTCATAGTTTCAATATCACTAATGAAAAATATTTTATGATAATTTATAAACTTTGCTTTCCTGTGATTTCACACTTGCAAGGTCCTTAATGGTGTGTCAAACTTAGTATAGCATTTCTTGTTTATAGAACAATTAGTTTGTTGACCTTACTACTTAGAACCAAGAATCTGTCGCTATTCTTTTCAAATAATTTTCTTAACTATCTCAAGTAATTTCTGTATTCACCTTCTGAAAGTTTATTTTTAACCCTTTTTTGCAAATGAGGAAAATGGAGCTCAAAATGAATTCAAAGAGCTGATCAGACTACCAATATTATGTGGCACAGTCAGTGCATTTATCCAGATCATCTGCTGTTTGGATTTGTAACTTTTGCTTTGGTCTCCTGTTTCCCTTTTTTATTTCTACATATGTTTTGCTAATACCTGCAAAAGATGGTTGAACTTGAGAACAGATTTTGTATTAAATGATTTTTCTCTATACTTTTCTGGTTTTACTCTCATTTATTTTGCTCTAATTTATGTCCTGCCAATGTTTTGTTATAATTAACTATACCATATTGTTTTGGATAGGCACCATGTACAATAAATAATGCTAAGAATTAAATGTGTACTTTAATACTAAAAAAATCTGTATGCATTTGGATGGTTTAAATATTCTTTATAACACCACTTGTTCATCAGTAACTTACACCAATTCATTGCCTTGATTTTATGTGCAACCATATGTGTAATTAAAATGGAATAGTATGCTCTAAGATATGGTCCATATAATTATTAGTCTTTTTTCATTATTACTAATTCCTTCACATATTATATACCTACTTTGATGTTTTATTGCTGTATTTTATCTGTGATCTCTTAAATTCTTTTTGAAACTGGAAGATATAAAATGAACTCATAAAGTTATAGTATTTTAGCTGGGTGCAGTGCAGCTTGGGAGGCAGGCTAGTGAGTTCAAAACTATCCTTAGCAAAAGCAGCACTAAGCAACTCAGTGAGACCCTATCTCTAAATAAAATACAAAATAGGGTTGGGGATTTGGCTCAGTGGTCAAGGGCCCCTGAGTTCAGTCCCTGGTATCCCTCCTTCTGCCAAAAAAAAAATGTTATAGTATTTTAAGACTCACAGGAAGTACTCCATTCTCTCTTCCGGTGAATGGTAGATGGATAGATTGATGCATAGTTCTTGGGAAGCTCTTTGAGTGGGTGGTCACAAATGGTTAAAAAAGACCATGCTTGTGTAAGGGCCTCCCCTTGTTTGATGTGGATGACCATGGTCCTGATGGGATTGCCTTACTCATTCCTTGTTCATTTACTCTTCTTTCAAGCAAGTCAAATTGATATAAAACAACAGCAATGAAAATTCTCATAACTTCTCAAGAGAAGATGTTTGGAGCGAAATTTGTCTTTGGAACTTTTGTTTTCTCCACTTGGATCACCTTTTCTGTTATTTTTCTTCTGGAAACTAAGGGCTAATGTCGACACCCCATAGTGTCCTCTTCTGCTGCTCTGTTCTCTCTTGGCATTCAACTCCAGGCTCCTCTCCAGCTCCCCTTCCTGCTGTCACCACCACCAATACCAAATTATAATATACAAATACTCATAAAATAGTGATACATAACATAAAAGCTATTCAGTTAAATTGTTTATGTCACAATTTTTTAAATCCTATCCTTGATTTTTTTCTAGTGTTCATTTCTTCCTGTCATATTATTGTCTCCCTATGGCTATTAAAAGTGCAATTTTTTTAACTCCTTTTATTATTAGAGGAAAGTCATCTTAGCCTCTAATTGCTAGAATTCATTATAAGTACATGGAGATAAGCATCATTTTCCACTTTTCCTTTGTTGTTTGATTTTAGGTGAATTTAGTCTTCCTTAGGTGACTATGGAATATATACATTCTATGTTGTGGAACTAATAAATAAAATAGGGAATGATCCACTCCAGGAAATAGGAAGGTGTAATTATTAACTGAAGATAAGTAACACCATTCCCTAACAGCAGATCTGATGACGTAGGTGAAATAGAGCATTGATGGGATGCTCCCTTCTGTAAAGTTGAAAAGAAATAATAATTGCTGAAAATACCTATTCCCCAAAGCTGTTATTTTCTCCAGTTGATTGAGAAATGGTTAGCTTGGATTATTATAGCTTCTGTTAACTTTGAAATCATTGGTTTTATCATTATGGTTTTTTACCTTGCCTCACAGTAATGTTCACATATAATGTTTTATGTGTGTACCAAATTAAATTTCTAAGTCTTATTTAACTTCTACACAAAGCTACATTCATATATGACAAATGTTCAGTATTTCATCTAATATGAAAATTCAGTGCATATAGGAAAATTCCTTAGACAGAATACAGGAAAGTATAGTTCCTTTTCCCTCATGTGAAATCAAGGGAAATTGCATGGAAATGGAAGGAGACCCTCATCGTTATACAAAATTACATATAAGAGGAGCTGAAGGGAAAGGGGGAAAAAAACAAGGGAGAGAAATGAAGTACAGTAGATGGGGTAGAGAGAGAAGATGGGAGGGGAGGGGAGGGGAGGGGAGGGGAGGGGGGATAGTAGAGGATAGGAAAGGCAGCAGAATACAACAGACACTAGTATGTAAATGTGGATGTGTAACCGATGTGATTCTGCAATCTGTATATGGGGGGAAAATGGGAGTGCATAACCCACTTGAATCAAATGTATGAAATATGATATGTCAAGAGCTATGTAATGTTTTGAACAACTAATAAAAAAAGAAAAATAATTCATTTATTTTTTTCCATGTAAAATGAGTTTATATATGATGATATAATTGAGACTTAAATGTTTTATTATCTCCAAAATATCCATGAATATAGTTTACCACACTTCTTCTGATCCAAATAGACGTTTTTATTATTTTGCTAATTATTTTTATTATTATGCACATATTAGTTTCTTGACTTATATTGATAAATAAAACCTAGAATTGAAATAAAGTCCTATAAATATTAAAAGTACTGCTACTGACCTTTTACCTTTACCAGTTCACTTTGTTGTAGGCAAAATTTCAAATGGTTAATATTGCACATAGAGATTTCTTTTAAACTGTTGTTTACAATTCAAAGAAACATTTTCAAAATTCTTTTCAAAATTGAGCATCAAATATTTTTGTGTTCACAAGAAACAGCCATGTGTCAAAATAAAATTTTACTATTAAATGATGAGGTGTTTTTTACTTTTTTATTTATTTGAAATGGAAAAAACTGTGAAAGTGTATGAAAACCACAGTTACCTAAGAATGTTCATGGCAAACATGTGTAAGTTTTAAACAGAGGAAGCAATGGTTTTCTTCATATCTCCCAATATTATGAGCATTTTTTAATGCAGGTATAAAAGCTATTCACAGAGACTACTTAATAGTCCTTTAAAATTCAAAATAAATTTATTTTTTATTTTATTTTATTTTTTAAAAAATATTTATTTAGTTGTAGATGAACACACAGTATCTTTATTTATTTTCATGTAGTGCTGAGGATTGAACCCAGTGCCTCACACATACGAGGCAAGCACTTTACCACTGAGCTACAGCCACAGTCCTAATTTTATTTTTTTAATGTTGATATTTCATTTCTCTCCAGAGAGATTTGAATTGGGCTTTACACACAATTTATAATGTTATAAATTCTTGGTCTCTTGCCTAGAATCAAGTGCTAGAATCAGTTTATAATGTTAAAAAGAATTTGGATTTGAGTTACAAATGAAAGTGATAAAAAGTGGTTTAGAAAAAATTATTGGGAATATTAGAATTCAGAAGCCTGATTTTGAATTCTAGCTTATTATTAACTTCCTAAGTGATCTTGAAATGATGTCTGGACTATTAATCTGTTGATAGATTAAACGTTTGGCTTATATCCCATTTAGCTCTTATTAAAATTTGAGTGCAACATCTGGGTGCAGTTGTACACTCCGGTAATCCCAGCAGCTCAGGAGGCTGAGGCAGGAGGATAGTGAGTACAAAGCTCGCCTCAGTAAAAGTGAGTTGCTAAGCAACTTAGTGAGACCTTGTTTCTAAATAAAATACAAAATAGGGCTGGGGATGTAGCTCAGTGGTCGAGTGTCCCTGAATTCAATCCCTAGTACCAAAAACAAAATTTAAAATAATTGAGTTCAAAAAGTTAAGTGAAGGATTTCTTTCTAAGGTGAATTAAATAAACATAGCTAGAGGCTAAATATAAGGAATTATAAATGACCAGATGTACCCAAAGTGTATACCATGTATATGTATGTGTTTGTGTGTACCATGTATGTATATGTATATAAATATTTTCCCTACATATATTTCTCTATACATACATATATATTCTCTTATATATCCTATAGATCTATATCCTTACATATATATCACATGTATAATATAAATCCTCTAGAATGAATTCTCAATATTATTAATGCCTTGATTAAATAATATTTAATTCAATGAAAGTTTCAGTTCTTATAATAACATATTATAGCATTATAGTAATTGTATTATAATTATTACTTGAAAATAATTTGACCTTTTTCTTCTAGGTGGGAAACTTAGATATACTTCCAGAAAATGATTGATAATATTCTTATTAATGGTTTTATTCTAATCCCCGTAAAGATTCCTGTTTAGAAAAGGGAAGAGGCTTAAGTTTCTAAGAGCTTGCATTTCAAGTGGTATTGACTTGTCATTAGCTTTGACTTCAGATATGCTATTTGATATCACTGGCTCTTGTTTTTTCTCATTACTGTCATGAGGAGTCCTTGTTCAAACATTCTGGTAATCATTTTACTCCTCCTTCAAAGTCATTATTGCATCAGATAAAAATGACAGACTCATCTTCTCAGTGTTTAGATTGATTTTTCCAAAAAGTTAGATGTTCTATGCACCTTCTCCCAATCGGCAATATTTTTATGCTCTATTTATTTTGCTGGGGTTTATTGTTTTATTTTTAATACGTTGTTAAGTTGTCTTAACGCTGACAAGGTTCGTATGTCAATGTCACAGGAGTAGTTCATTCTCTATGATGTTTGACTATGGTATATAGTAGCCAGCTGAACCAAAACTTTTGTTTCATAAAAACTAGAAGCAGTAAGTACTTTTTAAAGGGTCTATACAAAAATACCATTATGGTGCAAAGTAGATATAGCACATACATACTGGTATGTATATAGATACCCAGCTAAATGAATACAAACTTCAGAAGCTATTTATTTTCAACACATTGTTCTTAAACAAAATCGTATTCCTACTTATGAAACAGTGTTATTTTAGCCAGTGTGGATAACATGGGTACTACCACATAGTATAAACTGGATTTGGGATTATAACCCAGAGACACAAAGTGTGTTCTCTGGTATAGAGTGACCACAGGAAGTCATATGCCAACACATGAGACCTGTGATTTGGTTGAAGGCTCTAAGAGTAGAGATGGTGAGAACTGACTGTCTCTGTGTGTATTTTGCAGATAGATAGAGCCACAAGCAATTTGTGTGAAAGGTGAGGGGAAAAGAATAGGGGTAGACAAATCCTTAGAATTTTATGCATGAACAACCAGAAGAGTGGGAATTACATTAAGATGAGAAAAACTGTAGAAGCAGCCAGTTGGGAAAGAAACCAGAGTTTCTTTCATGATATGTCATGACATGCCAAGAAGATGTATCAAGTAGGTGGCTGAATATATGAATCTGTTCTCAAGTTATAGCTGGAGATAGAAATTTGAAAGCTGTCAGTCTATACCAAGCATTTAAAGCAATTAGCCTATATTATGAATTGTCTACATTTATAATATATATGTACATATTATATTATATATAATATATAGTATATATGTAAATATTATATTAAATTATAATATATATGTGTATATATTATATATACATATATAAAATCTTTTCCCAATTGATCATCATTAAATATTTATTAAAGGTTGGATCTGAGCCAGGCACTCTTAGGTCTTAAATATTATAACATTGGTAGTAGACATTCAAACTATGAATACATAACATTAGATAATTCCTAAATCTTCATTAAGAGGGGACTTCAGGTATTATAGAAGTTATGAGTTGTCTATATAAACTAGTGTAGCACTACTGTGTTATTTGATTGTCATAATAATTAAGTCCTCTTAATTAGATTGTTTAAGCTTGGGAAAGCAGAAGATATGTTTCTTTTTTAAATCTCACACATGGTGCCTAACAATGTTTCTAGAATTAATTAAATTTCCAGATATTCATCTGAACTATTATAGGTATTCCAAGAATATTTATTTGTTGGTTATGATCAATAAAAGAGTATTTATTAATTGATTGCATAATTATTTTAATTATTTAAAGGTAGCAATATTTTTGTCATCATGATCCTTATCTGTAGCATAGATAACTTATCTATTGAGAATATTAACAAATTGTTTTCTAACTAACTTTGATATGATACATGTCAATTGAGTCACATTCAGTGGTGCCAAGAAATTTTTATTTTTATATATTTATTTTTTTCAATTTGCAGTCAGATTCTACTGCAACTCAAAGAGTAGTTGCCAGATTAGTTATACCCTCCTCTGAAAAGAAAAAAAATATATAGATGTGCTAAAATTTATGAATTAAATGATTAATGCATTTTTATATGATTTGGGATAAATAGCTATTCATTTTAAGTTTTTTATTCTTTAGGATATTTTATGTTATAAGCTTAATTTTTTTTCAAATATTTATAAATGTGGGAAGGTAGGCCTTCAAATATGGAAAGTGTCTGATATCTGAGGAAAAAGTCTTTTTCTTAAATTTTTAAATATTAACATGTATTATATATTTAATTTATTTTATGTAACATACATAGTCAAGTTGAACATGTTGGTGTACTGATAAAAAGTACTTCTGAGTTAGCCATTTCACATAGTTTTTATTTATATATACTATATAAAAATACAGAATTGGATAAATTTCTCATAGGTTAGAGGATGCTTATTTTCATATCTACAAAGCAGAGTTTATAATATTCAATGCATTAGTACCACAGAAATTAAAATTTCCATTTTACTTTACTTATTTGTATTCAGTAATATTTTTATTGCTTTTCATTATTACTCTAAGAAGCAAATTAAGAGTGGGAAAGAGTGATTTTCATTTAATTTGGCAATGTAAAATGGATATATCTGAGTTTATTATGAGTTTAGTTTTTAAGAACGCAAGAGATTTCTTTGAGAATTCAGACCCATTTTAACTATTTCTTACAAATTTCAATTGTTCCCTTGAATGTTTCCAAACAATTTAAGAAATACTGTACTGAAATAGTGAAGTTTTATGTTTCAAATGCTGAAAGAAGTCATAAACCGTTTGTCTTGAAGCTAGTGTTTAAATCTTTAAAGCTATAAAACAAAATACTGCTAAAATTGAGACATCAAAGAATACTTTGGAATAAAATTATATTAAAGATATTTTGTGTTCAAATGGTGATGCAAATAATTTACAGGATGAAGGAACTATTACCAGTGAGCAAAAAGTGAAAGAAACCAAAATAATGGCAAAGAAACCAATAAACAATTCAAAAGAAAAAGTAGACAAGATGGCACAAGATGGAACATGGACTCAGAGAAGTGGACGTGTGAAAGGATTCTGTAGTTCCTTCTGAACCTGAACAGACACCTGCTGATACAAAAGTGAAAACATAAGTCAAACCAGAAAAAAGAAAGCGTTTTTTGGTTGGTTGGTGGTAACAGGGATAGTGAAGAACATGAAGAAAAGAAATATTTTAATGACAGCACAAAAGAAAGGTTGTACAATCTTCCATATCTGATATGGTGATAGTGGTGATGACTTCTTCATGGGGAAAGCCAAGCAGATGAAAAGGAAGGAAAGTAGTTGCCATTATTTGGTTCAAGAAGAAAAGTCCCTCCAAGTGTTACCCAAAGAAGATACACAAGAAAACACATTGGAACATAAGAAGTGACAAAAACGAGCCAAATATAGAAGCCAGGAAGTTGGAACCAGCATTTTTTCCTCTCTATATCTAAAAGTTCTAGAAAGTAAGGTTATTTTTTCATTCTAAATTAATTATTAGTCCTATTCTTTAAAAAAATATGAAATAACAATAGGAGAGAAGAGACCATCTCCTTTCATAATTTTAGTTTTTACAACTCATCCTGATTTTAGACTTGGTCCTCTTCAATTTTATAGTGGGATAACATGTAGATACACACATAGCAATGCCACATTTGTCCAGCTTCATCTTAAAATTAGATGTTATAGCCAAATAATATACCTACTAACTTATTTTTATTCCTTCAATTATCAAAAGTTTGAAAATTTGAGTTATTTTTTTAATGAAAAACTTACAAAAATGTTTCGCTTACCTCTCTGTTCAAAACTTTCTGAAAAGAATATGTTGATCTTTCTTGATAGCCCAGGACCACTCTTGTAAATGTCAGTCATTCTACTGTGTAGTGCCATTGCAGTACCTTGGGCTTCGTGCCCCAACAATGGCTTCAGTGGCCATTTTTGTTTGGTGATGTTGTCATCATCTCTTCTCACAGCTACTCTGGTTTAAATCAATAAGCTCATTTATAATTCTAGTCTGATAGAGTATATCTTCATATTTTAGAGTAACAATCATGGTTAGCTAATGTCTTCAGTAATAGCTATTTTCTTTGGTAAGTATTATTTTGAGTGAACTTTTTTCTTTGTATTTACAAATCAGAGATATTTTTTAATAGAAGAGAAAGAAGTGATGTCAACATTTTTGAAGTAGCAAGAGTATGGATAGATACACAAAGATTTTGGAGCCTTGGAAACAATTACAATATTTACTTTCATCTCCCAATTCTGCCTCAAAAGTCTTTTATTTTTTTTTTCTTCTTATTTGAAAATAACACATAACTATCGGTTCCCACAAACTATAAATCTTAATTTTTGCTAAATATGTCTCATTCTCCCTGTGAGAAAACCTTGAAATTCTTTATCTAGATACACCATACAAACACAGACAAGATAACCAAAATAGAATATTTTTCATTTAAGAACAGAAGACCCCACAGGGGCAGGGATAGGAAAAATCTCTCATTCATCTCAATAGTAACTGGAATCTTACAAACCTTTGATGGAACTAAAATTTAGGTTCCTTTATTGATCAATGAGGAAATATTAAGTCTTGTGAATGAGTTTTATCAAATATTTTGTTATCTTTTCTGGGGGCTGGGTATTAAGTGGATATTGGGACCCTTTACTACTGAGCTACATCCTCAGTCCATTTTTATATTTTATTTTAAGATAGGATCTCACTAAGTTGCTTAGAGCCTCACTAATTTGCTAAGACTGGCCTCAAACTTGCAATTCTCTTGACTCAGCCTCCCAAGTCACTGGGATTACAGGCATGCACCACCATTCCTGGCTGTTATCTTCTTAAAATCAAAAGATATATTTACCTTTTAACAATCATAAAAGTGTTTATTTTTTTAGGGATTGTAAAGAATGAGCTTCAAAGAACATAACCTTAAATGAGTACTAGTGACAGCTTGACCTCCATATTGCAAATGAGCATTGCTTTTCCAAATCATAAGGATGAAAAATTATAATTGCTTACTAGCTTGAATGAATTATGTACCCACAAAAGTGTAAATAGAACATCTTATAATAATCAATATAATTTTTAATTTTACTGGTCCTTTCCTGTTCGTTTGTTATGGCCTTCCCCATTAACAGACTGTGTTTTCTTTATTAATATCATTGTAAAAAACACAGCACATTAGGAGGTTTAGAGTAAACATCTGCTTAAGCATATGCCCCAAAACTAACTGTTCAAAAGTAAATTTTCAATTTCCAATAGTTTCCTATTGGACTTCCTTTCTAAATTGTGAAGTATTATCTTTAAGCAAAACATAATTTCTTCCTTTAATAACTGGATTAAGAAGATGCAATCTATTTCTTCTGCAAGCTATTCAGATACAATGAGTTTTTATTATTTTTGCTTTCTCTTCCCATATTTTCCAGAAATGAACTTCAGATTTAACCATTTTAAGAGAACGCACAAAGAAGAAAGTATAAATCAGCAATTTCACTTGTCTCTTTATCCTTCATGGTAAGCAAACAGGATGTGAAAAGAATAGCAATCTAAAACTGCTGGGATTTTTTTGAGGGGGGATGTAATTATATTTGATAATTTAATTAGTGAAAAGCTATTTATTTATTTATTTTTACTAGATTGCTGCTTAACCTTCAATTGGAATAAATCTCTTTGGAGGATTAGTAGGATGTTTTTGTTTTTTCTCAGTTGAGCTCAAGTTATGTTTACTTAAACCTTTCACAAATCAAGTACATAGTTAAATTCATTTTTTTATTTTGCCACATTAATCCTAAACTTCATGTGGAAATGACAAAGAATAAGAAAAATCAAAATAAATTTGTAAAAAAACAAGATGGAGAATTATTCTTCTTGATGTTAACTTATGTAAAATACAGTACACTAGACAGTGTGATAGCAGTTTGAGGATAATCGATGGAAAAAAAACTGAGGGTCTAAAAATACTTTTATGGCCAATTAAATTTTTTCTCCTCTTTAATTTTTATTTGTTCTTTTTAGATATACATGAAATTAGAGTATATTTGACATATTTTACATACATGGAATATAACTTCTAATTAGGATTCCAGTCTTGTGCTTGTACATGATGTGGAGTTACACTGGTTGTGTATTCATATATGAACATAGGAAAGTTATAACTGATTCATTCTACTGTCTTTCCTATTCCCATCAACCCCTCTCTTCTCTTCATTCCCCTTTGTCTATCCACTGAACTTCTATTCTTACCTTCCCCCTTTATTACTTCTATTCTTATCTTCCTCCTCTTTATCCATATATCAGATAGAACATTTAGCCTTTGGTTTTCTGAGATTGGCTTATTTCACTTAGCATGGTAGTCTCCAGTTCCATCCATTTACCAGAAAATGCCATAATTTCATTCTTTTTTATGGCTAAGAATATTCTATTGTGTAGATATTCCATATTTTCTTTATCCAGTTATCTGTTGAAGGGCACCTAGGTTGGTTCCATAACTTAGCTCTTGTGAATTGAGCTGCTATAAACATTGATGTGGCTGTGTCACTATAGTATGCTGATTTTAAGTCTTTTGGGAGTAGACCAAGCAGTGGGATAACTGGTTCCATTCTAAGTTTTCTGAGGAATCTCCATGTTGCTTTCAAGAGTGGTTACACCAATTTGCAGTCTTGCCAGCAACGTATGAGTATACCTTTTCCTCCACATCCTTGCCAACATTTTTTGTCACTTGTATTCTTGATAATTGCCATTTGAATGGAGTGGGATGGAATCTTAGTGTAGTTTTAATTTGCATTTCTCTGAATGCTACAGATGTTGAACACTTTTTTTATATATTTTTTGACCATTCATATTATTTCCTGTGAAGTGACTGTTCAGCCCCTTAGCCCATTTATTGATTGGGTTATTTGAGGATTTTTTATATTAAATTTTTGGTTTTGTTTTTTAATATATCCTGGAGGTTTTCTCTCTGAGATGCAGTTGGCAAATATTTTCTCCCATTCTGTAGGCTCTCTGTTCATGTTATTGATAGTTTCCTTTGTAGTGAGAAGACTTTTAGTTTGATTCCATACCAGTTTTTTTATTATTTTTTATTTTTATTTATTTTTTATGTTTTGCTGGAGATTGAGCCCAGGGCCTTGTACATGCAAGACAAGCATACTACCATCTGAACTATATCTCCAGCCCCCATCCCAGTTATTGATTTTGATTTTACTGCTTGTGCTTTAGGAGTCTTGTTGTGGAAGTCAGTTCCTAATCCAACATAGTAGAAAGATTTCCTTCTAGTTGGAAAAGACTTTGTTCTCATGCCTAAGTCCTTGATCTACTTTGAGTTGAGTTTTGTGCAGGGTGAAAGATAGGGGTTCAATTTCATTCTACTACATATGGTTTTCCATTATTCCAAGCTCCATTTGTTGAAGAGGCTATCTTTTCTCCAATGTATACTTATGGCGCGTTTGTCTAGTATGAGATAACTGTATTTATGTGGGTTTGTCTCTGTGTCTTCTCTTCTGTTCCTTTGTTCTTCATGTCTGTTTTGGTACCAATAACATGTTGTTTTTGTTATTGTAACTCTCTAGTATAAGTTAAGGTCTGGTATAGTGAAGCTTCCTACTTCACTTTTCTTGCTAAGAATTGCTTTGGCTATTCTGAGCCTCTTATTTTTTCCAATGAATTTCATGATTGCTTTTTCTATTTCTATAAAATAATATTTCATGTATCTTTCACTTTTTAAAAATAATTTTCTAGAATAATTTTTTTGTTTTCTTAAATGCATTTCAGTTATTTAGGCAAATTGTTTCAATGTATCAACACAGCCAAAACTGGTTTTATGTTTTACATCATATAAATATTTCTATTAAGTTAAGAAAGTATAACATTTAGTTATTTGTCCATTATTTCCCAAATATAGATTATAATTAATAGGAACAAATTCTAGAAGGAGGTAGGATTAGAATAACATTTCTGCTGATCACTGAGCAGAGAATTTATGAGATGACTCACCAAGGAAGAGCTTCTTTATCCAACATTGTAATTATACAAAATCCATTGACCCGGTCACCATAAATGTGAATACTATGGTTTGTGAATTACATCTCAATTTAAAAATTTTTAAAGACACCTAGGTTAATGTTATTTTTTCCCTTGCTTGCTTCATTTAAAATCCAGGTAGTTCATGGCTCTGATCATGTTTTATTGTACTAACTTATTCTTCCATCCTTAGTAATTTTATTTATTCTCTGTATGTATGTGCAACATTAACATTGTTGTTAAATCAGAGCTTTTACAGAACAGTTTACTCAAAGAAGTATCTGCTCCCCATTTTCATTTTTATCTGCTCTTTTCGTCTCATTCCCACCTATCCCCTATAGATAATCTCATTTTTCCCTGCTAATTTTTTTTATTTGCACAGATGAACAAGTATATGGCTGTTATTTTCCCCTTTTTTCATACACAAAAATTAACAATTCCTAAATGTTTTGTGAAATTTGCCTTTTTTCATTTAAAAATATGTCCTAGGCTGGGAGAAGATGGCGAATTAGAGGACAGGAGTACTTTCCAGTTGTTCAAGATGTAAGCAACAGGAGTATTGCGTCTCAATGAGGTGGGTGACTGAGGAAATTCACTGAAGTTCAATACTAGACAGTAAAATAATTGTAGACACACAAATTCAGAAGTTTTGAACATAGAAAAAGAAAGAATAGTAAGAGACATGCCAGCTTTGCAGGTCCCAGAAACACCAGGACCACCAGTTCACTGCTCAGAGGAGGGGGTAAGAGGCAGAAAGAAAGACACTGCAAATAAATTTGTCCTGGTACAACCTCTGGAACAGAGAGTAAAGCTAATCTTAACTGACCCAGAGACAAACTTATCATAGTTGGCAAGTGGAGAATTGAGGTGGCAGCTATTTGCAAGTGGCCAAGAGACAGCTCTCAGTGGCAGAAGCTCAGAGTTCATAAAAAGCATTGCCAGCCTATCCCAACAAATGCCTCCCTGAGGTTTAGTGCAAATGAAATACTCAGGAAGGGAAATGGATGCTGGGGATGCTGAGGAGAGAGAGTTTGTGTTCCCTTTGTTTTTGGAGTAGGTCATTGATCCATGAGGATATTGAACTATGAGGATATAGAACAACACAAATATCAAGCAGGGGGACTAAAGCAGCAATTGAAAACCTTCCAATGTAGAAAAGGCCAGGACCAGGTGGATTCTCAGCACATTTCTACCAGACTTTTAAAGACTAAACATCAATCTTCCTCAAATTATTATATGAAATACAAAGTAAGAGAACACTCATGAATGCATTCTATGAAGCCAGCATAACCCTGATACCAAAACCAGACAAAGACACATCAAGGTGAAAAAAAATAAAAGTAAACACACCAATGTCCATGACGAACATAGAAGCAAAAATCCTTAGTAAAATATTAGCAAATCATATTTTAAAAAACACATTAAGAAGATAGTATACTTTGATCAAGCGGGTTTCTTAGAAAGGTTCATTCAACATATGCAAATCAATAAAGTAATTGGATTTATAAACAGAGTTAAGGATATGAAACATGATCATCTCAATAGAAACTGGAAGAGCATATAGCAAAATCCAAGACCCATTCATCTTTAAAATGCTGGAGTACCTAGAAATAGAAAGAACTTTCTTCAACACTGTAAAACAAACCCAAAACCCAAAACCAATATCATATTGATCACTGAAAAACTGAAAGCATTTCCTCTAAACTCAGAAACAAGATAAGGATGTCCAGTGTCACTACTCCTATTCAATATTGTTCTTTAAATTCTATTTAAAACAATCATCAGGAAAGAGAAGGAAATTAAAGGGTTACAAATAGAAAAAGAAGACAAATTTTCTGTTCTGGTGACATGATCTTATATCTGGAAGTCCCAAAATCATTACCAGAAGACTTTAAAGCTGATAAATTCAGCAAAGCAACAGAACATAAGATCAACATTCATAAATTAATGACTACACTCCAGCAATAAATCTTCTAAAAAAGAAATAACAAAATTGTCCCATTCTAATAGCAAGGGAAAGCAAAACTATTAGAGTGGAGGAAGGGGAAGGAGAAGGAGAGGTGAGCAGAGCACAGGAGAGAAAAGGGAATCAAAAACTGAAATTGATTTCAATGCACATATGACTTTGTTGATATGAACCACTATTACCATTAAGCTCTAATTTTTTATATTTTTTTAGTTATACGTGGGCACAATATCTTTATTTTGTTTATTTATTTTTATGTGGTGCTGAGGATTGAACCCGGGTCTCACATATGCAAGGCTAGCGCTCTACCACTGAGCCACAACCCCAGCCCAAGCTCTAATTTTTTTAAAAAAATTTCATATTCAACTTAGTCTCAAAAAAGAAAAAAAAATCTTGGGAACAAATTTGACCAAGGAGATGAGAAAACTCTACAGTAAAAACTATAAAATACTGAAGGAAAATAATGAAGAAGACCTTCACAGATGAATAGTCGTCCTCCATGTTCTTGGACAGGCAGATATAAAAGTATCAAAATGACCATATTCCCAAAAGCATTTTAAATATTTTATGCAGTCCCCATCAAAATATCAATGACATTTTTTCACAAACCTAGAAATAAAAAGTTCTAAAATTCATTTGGAAACACAGAAGACCAAATAGCCAAAGCAATATTGAGCAAAATGCAATGCTGGAGGCATCACAACACCTGAACTCAAATTATACTATAGAGGTATGGTAGGAAAACAACATAGTATTGGCATCACAACAGACTTAAAGAGCAATGGAATAGAATAGGAGATATAGAAACAAACCCACATACATAGCCATTTGATTCTTAACAAAGGTGCCTAAAATATATATTGGTGAAAAGATAGCCATTTCAACAAATGGTGCTGGGGAAACTAGATATCCATATGTAAAAGAATGAAACTAGATTCCTTTATCTCATCCTGGAGAAAAATCAAATTAAAGTGATTCAAAGACCCATGAATTAAACCACAAACCCTGCAACTGCTAGTAGAAAACAGGCTCAACACTCCAATGTATTGACATAGATACTGACTTCCTTAACAAGATGCTTAAAGTTCTTGAAATAAAACTTAAGAATCAGTAAATGGGACAGCATCAAATTAAACAGCTTCTGAACAGCAAAGGAAACAATAGCTTAGAGAGAGAGAGAACCTAAAAAATTGGAAAAAATCTTTGCTAGTTACTCCTCTACTGGGATTGGTATCCAGATTATATAAAGAACTCAACACACACACACACACACATACACACACACACACACAAAAAAAAAAAAAAAAAAAAAACTCCCATACCTAATACCCCAATCAATAACTAAGCAGATGAAGTAAACATAAAGATTTCTCAAAAGAAGAAATAAAAATGGCCAGCAAATGTATTTTAAACATGTTCAACATCCCAAACAGAGAAATGCAAATCAAAATACTAAATAAAAAAATAATTTTAGATTTTATCTCCCCCCAGTTAGAATGGCAATCATAAAGAAAACAAATAATAAAAAAATGCTGGTGAGGATATGGAGTAAACAGTATACTCATACATTGTTGGTGAGACTGTACGTAAATACAACCACTTTGGATACCAGTATGGAGATTCCTCAAAGGGCTAGAAATGGAACCACTATATGACTCAGCTATCCTAATCCTTGGTATTTATGCAAAAGAACTAAAAATCAGCATACTGTAGTGATACAGGAACATCAATATTAATCGAAGTGCAATTGGTGATAGCCAAGTTAGGGAATATGAATATATATATATATATATATATATATATATATATATATATATATATATATATATATAATGGAGTTTTATTCAGCCATGAAGAAGAATTAAATTATGGCATTTGGTAGTAAATTTATATAAATTTTCATTCCCTTTTGTATGCTTTGACAATAGAGAATATATAAGATAGTTAAAACCAGCTAGGGCTGGGGATGTGGCTCAAGCGGTAGGGCGCTCGCCTGGCATGCCTGCGGCCTGGGTTCAATCCTCAGCACCACATACAAAGATGTTGTGTCCGCCGAAAACTAAAAAATAAATATTAAAATTCTCTCTCTCTCTCTCTCTCTCTCTCTGAAAAACATTTTCTACCAACAAAATGTGAGGTAGCAACACTCATATCAGATAAACATCAAGCAAACCGTACTAGGGAAAGATAGTTTAATTGTGCTCAAACCATTTGTAAAAATGGTTTACTACCTACAACAAGTGGTAGAAATAAACTATATGACAGAAAAATAAACAGCATAAATTTTATGGTTTGGATATAGCATAATCATGCAAGCATGGAATATAATTTGCTCCATTTCAACCCCCATTACTTTCTCTTTGCCTCTCCTCCTCCCTCTCACTATTCTCTTTCCTCTACTCTCAGTATTTTATTTATTTGGTACATTATATATCTACCTAAAGGTGGAATTTCTTTCACTGTGGTATATTCACATATGTTCCTAGAATAATTTGTTCGATTTCATTCCACAGTTCCTGCCTTTTTCCATCCCTCCTCCCTTGCCCTCAATCCCTTTCCTTTACTTCAGCAATCTCCCTTCTAATTTGATGGGATTCTTCTGCCCCACAACCCACAGATCTTTTTTCTTAATTTGGTCTAGCTTCTACATAAGAAAGAGAACATTTGACCATTGACTTTGAGTTTGGCTTATTTTACTTAGCATGATGTTCTCCAGTTTTATCCATTTACTACCAAGGATTAGGATAGCTGAGTCATATAGTGCCCAAACTTTGCTGAATATTTCACAATGCACAGTTCGGGGTGGTTCCTCCAGTTCATGGGCTGTATATAATAACATTCAGCCTTTCCTTGTTTTTCAACATGCTCAGGTTAATCATAATGATCCCAGCTTCCAATTTGTATCACTTCTTGGCAGACATACAACAGGACATCAATTCTGATTAAAACAAAGCCAAGTACAAGACCATGAGAGGAGTTTATTGCAATATATTGAACTCTTATTTGGTTGTTTTTGTGCTGTGAGGGATACAGTTTGTCTTTATGTTCTATTTTAGACATATCCCATGTATTCCAATACATTGTTGTTTCTAGGCTATTTTTTTCTTTTCTTACCATTTTTGAGTAGAACTTCAAATGTTTTCCAATTTTCCTTTTCTGTTATTTTTTAATTTCATTTGATAATTGCCTTTTAAATTTTAAAATATTTTCTAAAAATCTAAAATAATCTCTGTGAATCTATAAGCCTACCAAACAATACATTCATTAATGTTTTTATCTTGTATTTATTTGCATTTGTTTCAGATATTATAATTCTGCTTTTAATTTTAACTTTCAATTAGACATTATGATGATGGCCTGATACAGTCAATGTTTATATAGATCTACTCATATGTTTACCAGTTTCTTTTTTCATTAATTTTTATCTTCAGATTTCTTGTGTTATTTTCTAACTTTCTACAGTACATATGTAAACAAGTGGATGTGGTTGTGTTTCAATAAACTTTATCTACAGAAAGAGGTAAAGGGCCTTATTTGACTTGTGGTCCATATTTATCAACGTCTTTTTTAGACAGTACTTATGTACTGTCATTTCTGAGTAATGAATAAATTAACATGTTTCTTCTTCTTTTCCATTCCCTTTTCTTCATGACTGATTATTAGTTGGTAGTATTACTTTTTAGATTTTCATCTTTGTATTGGTTAATGTATGTATAGGCATATAGATATAATTACATGTTTAATTTATGTATTTTGAACCAAGATATAAAAATAAGAAGAAATAGTACATTTAAGTTTTCTTTTCCTTTCTGTCATATTTGTTGATTATTGCATTTCAATCTTATAAATATTTATATCATCTACCTTTTATTCTATCACCTAAATTCTGTGGATCAGGTGACTTCCACAAAAGGTCACACAGCTGGTAATTGGTAAAGCTAGGATGTGAATTTATACAGGCTATGTTGTTAACAATTATACTGTTTTAGCCTTTTCAGTCTGCATTAACAAAATTCCATAGATAAGTTAGCATATGAATAACATTTATTTCTCACAGTACTGGAGACTGGGTAGTATAATATCAAGGTACTAGCAAATTCAAAGTCTGATGATGGCCTGTTCCTCATAGTTGTACTTTCTTGTGGAGTTCTCACATGATAAGAAGAGTTAAACAAGTTCCTTTGGTCCTCTTTTATAAGGGAACTAGTCATATTCATGGGGCTCCATGATCTCATCACCTCCCAAGGTTCCCACTTCTTAATACCACCACCTTAGAGGATAGGATTTCAATATATGAATTTGGGGGAATACACATTCAGATCATAGCAGTTATATTTTCCTGAAACTAAGATAGTCCTAGAACTAAAACCTAAAAACTATGGAAATAGGAGGAGACTACCCATTTATGAATATAGATGTAAAAATGATAATTAATTCAATAAAGCAAATTCTATACATTATTAAAAGTTATCCAGCAATACCTATTGGGGTTAGTTAAATTTTAGGAAGTGAATTTGGTTAAATATACATTTCAGTAAAGCCAATAAAATTTTTAATCTCAATTAAAATTTTGAGATGTCTATTAAAATCCTTTCACTTGTAAACAAATAATTTAAAACCTAGTTTTAAAAAGGATGATTTCTCAACATTAAAATGGGTAACTTAATCTAATAGTACATATTATGTTTAACAGGGGGAATATTGGAAATGAAAAATATAATAAGGATGACTCTTACTATTTTCCCTAAGCATTGTTCTGAAAATTGAAAACAGTGCAGTTAGAAATAAAATAACTACTATAGGTACAGCTAACTGAAAAGAAAGAAATAAAATTAACATGAACTCTACTACTGTCTCATTTGTAGGAGAATTTTCTACAGATTTTATTGTTTCAGTTTAGTCAAAGAATAAAGGTTTTGCTTTATTATGTTTGTGCCCTCATCTTTATATAAGCTATCCAAGTTGCCTTACTCCATTAATCAGGTGGACTCAGATTACTAGAACTTTTGAACAACAGGCTATCCACAAGTAAAAAATTAGGGAAAATCACCCTGCCTCCAGAACCTCTGTTAAGTTCTTGTCCTTTCTCTTTCTGTCCATTCTACCCTTTCTAGTTTGACTTTCCATTCAAACTTCTCTCTTTCCTTCTCTCCCTTTCTCCCTTTTGTACAAATCTAGTTTTATTTGTCATTTTGAAAGCAGAAAAAAAATAGCTCTGTAAGATCTCTATAAGAATTTGTTAGGCAATTTATGGCTAAGGTTTTTGTTTTTGTTTAATCTATGTTCTTTGAATAAATATGAACTGAGTTAGAAAAATGTCCAACTGAGTAAAAGTGAGAAACAAGAAAGATTAAAAAATACCCAGAAAACAACCAAAGTACTCAAACCCAGAACTGACAAATTTGCAACCAGGATCCTATATAGAGTATAAAGGATTCTTGAGTGAGCACTAATATTAGCTACTAATTCTTGAGAAACTCATATGTTTGCCAATTAATCATTTCTATCATTATCAATCTTTTATTTAACTTTGGGCATAATTAAACTTTAGACGTACTATCATTCAGTTTATCTAGCTTAGGAAGTAGAGCTACCTATTGCTTGGTGTTGGACACTGTAATCAACAATTCCATATGGGGGACATATTTTCCCAAAAGGAAATTAGGGTACAAATTTCCTTAAAAAACTAGGAAGACTTGGAAGGCTGAGGCAGGAGAATCACAAGTTCAAGACCAGCTTCATCAATTTCCCTTAGCAACTTGATGAAATCTTGTCTTAAAATAAAAAATAAAAACTATTGGAAGGCTGGGGTTGTGATTCAGTGGTAGAGCACTTGCTCATTAGTGTGAGGCATTGGGTTTGACCCTCAGCACCACATAAAAAATAAACAAATAAACAAAATAAAGGCATTGTGTCCATCTACAACTAAAAAATATTAAAAAGCAGAAGTACTGGAGATGGAGCTCAGAGGTAAAGCACAACTGAGTGCAATCACCAGTATAAAAAAAGAAATGATTGACTCTACTGTCTTCTATATAGCAATGGTGTAACTCACTAGTTTGCAAAAACTAATTGGTTATATTGTCTACAAATTGGTAGCCTCAAAATTTATGCATTAGTTGGTAAAAAAAAAAAGTAAAATCAAGATTGAACAATATTTGAGTCTTTTTAAAATTTTAAAATTTGTTTTAATGGTTATACATGACAGTAGAATGCATTTATGCACTTTGATATATTATACATAGATGAGATATAATTTCTCATTTTTCTGAGTGTACATGTTACAGAATCGTATTGGTCATGTAGTCACATATATACATGCAGTAATAATGTCAGTATCATTCTACTATCTTTCCTGTCCCCAGTTGAGTCATTTTTTAAAAAGGAGTTTTCTCTCATCAGGCTCTGTCATTACACTTGTCTTTTGTCCCTATTATTTACCTTTGTGTTGTGAATGATTGGTTTGTCTCAGTATGTAAAAGAAAATCGGAATCAGCAATATTCTGTTTCTACCTAGATATAAGCATATTCTTAGTCATTGTAGTTTTTGGTTTTGTGGCTCTAGTTTTTTTTCCTCTCATAAGTTGGTATCTTTCCCATAGTTAAACAGCAAACAAATAGCTGGCAGCAAATTATAAGTGCTCTAAATCCTCCTTATCTGTGGAAGATACATTCCAAGATCCCCTGTGGATGCCAAAAAATCTTGTATATTATCAATTCCTATGTATGATTGTTTTTTCTATATGTACACATCTATGATAAAGTTTAATTTATAACTTAGGCACAATAAGATATTTAACAACAGACTAATAATAAAATAGGACAATCACAACAATATGCTACAAAAGAAATGTTTCTTTCACGTTTTCTCCTAAAGGAGGCACTTTGTGATTTCTCTTTGGCACATACAAATTGTCAATATCACTACTCTTGTACTTCTGGATCATTTTTCAGGTAAAATAAAGGTTACCTGAACACAAGCACTGTGACAATTTAATAGTCTGATAACTGAGATAATTACTCAGTGACTAATAAGAGGGTAGCATATAAAGTGTGGATATGCTTGACAAAATGTTGATGGACATCCTGATCAGGAAGGAGCAGTAAAGCATGAGATTTCATGATGCTACTTATAATGGTATACAATTTAAAACACATGAATTGTTTACCTCTGGAATTTTTCATTTAATATTTTGAAATCATGGTGGACCACAGGAACTAAAACTACAGAAAGTAAAGCTGTGACTATACATGCATATACATTTCCAAGTCATTCATTCTAATCCTGTTTTTTCCTGCCTCCTGTGAAAAGTAATAAAATTTATCTCTATAATGGAAATTTCCCAAAAATATTACCTTATTAAAGATTCTCAGAAACCCTGAGAAACCAGTCGGAGAAGCACTGAGTAATAAAGATGAAATGATTGTTTCATCGTGGAACAAAATGGCACATCTACCAAGAAAGAGAGTCATGGTGCCTCTTTATCTTGCATTTGTCCTTCTTCAGCATTGTTTTGGATATAGAATAATGAATTTTTAGGCATACACTGAGCTAAGGACAATTGAACAAGTTTTTCAGTATGAACATGCTTACATGGATCCCCATGTAAGAAAGTAAGAATGCAATTAAATCCAAATCATAAAATATCAAATTCTAAACATTAAGTTCTGTGAGGAGAAAACTTAATCATGGTATTTTATTTTATTATTAAAATATTTAGTTTTTAGTTGTAGGTGGACACAATACCTTTATTTTATTTTCATGTGGTGCTGAGGATTGAATCTCACGCATGCTAGGCAAGTGCTCTTCCTCTGAGCCACAACCCCAGCCCCTAATCATGGTACTTTGGAAGTGAAAGGGACCTTTGAGTCACTTGTTCCATATATTTAGTTTTCAATGAATAAAATGAAAGACAGATACATTAATGGCACATATCTACTTATCAGGTGGTTTTTACATAACAACAGAATGCTCTCAAATATCTTATTGTCATGAAAAAGAAGCAGTGAACTTAGAATGCTATGTCATTAAGTTAATAGAAAATAAGTACAATAATTCCAGCATGGGAATCATATACACATAGCCCACTAGACTGACCACATTGCTTTAGGCAAATCCCACCCCTTGCTTATAAACTTCAAAGATTTCCCATGACCTTCACAATGAAATTCAAACTTCTTAGCTTCCTCTTAATATTCCCTTTGAACTTGTCCCAACAGATATTTCCATACTTTTTGCCCAATTCTGAAATCCATGAAACTTAGGCTCAGCCAAAGTAGAAGATTAAATGGGGAGAATAAACTCCAGGTCCCCTGCATACCAGGTGCCGTAGGACTTGAAGATCACTAATGAAAAGGAAATCTCTATATGGACACAAGTAAAGTATGTGGAAAGGTTGCATCTCCCTTTGCTTAAAGAACAAGTACTCTATATGAACACACACAAAAGTCTAATTTAACCTTCTCCCCCTTCCAGTTGCCATGATGGTCTAAATTCAAAGAAAGAAGTAATGGTAACATTTAGGACACTCCTGCCTCAGACTTGAAATTTGCTTCCCAAGTTGCTAGCTGCTGATCCCTTTGAGTCCTGGCTTATGCACATTCAATGCTCCTTGCCAAGATTTGGGCTGGAGTAAAAGTATAATATCCCTTTATATATTAGTGTTTCATATGGAAATACTGACATGGTTTTCAACTGACACATATTTTCCAAGTATAAGACATACAAACTTCTTAGTTCAGCACTATTTTCAAACGTTATCCAAAGGACATCTGACATCAATTATACTGTAGGTTTAAATATATGTGTGTGGAGAAAGAAATGTGTCCTTGCATTCTTATTTGCATCATTAAAAGAGACAGTGTTTAAAGTGCTTTCTAAGAAACTGATTTTCTCTCCAGTTGCTAACCTCAATCACTATTTTACTTTAATCATAATAGGTGAATAAATAATGTCTTTACAGGGAGCAACGATGCATATTTTCAACAGTTTACAATCAATGAAAGGACATAGAATGAGTGCAGATGCTATGGACTATTAAGATATTTACAGAGAGTAAACTTCTGCTTTTCATTGTGTAAACTTAATAACATGGATACACATTCATCTCCTGTGTTCATGATTAGGGACCACGTGTAAAGCTGGTAACACTTTAAAATAATATAGATCATCAATTATCACTTGCCTTTTCTCAATTCTTTTCCATCTTAACAAGAGTAAATAATTTATAAAATAAATGAAATAATTCATAAAAAAGAGGTGAAAGGAAAAATAATGCTACACAAATTTGTTTACTCTCTAAAGCCTGTGGGTTCCTGATTTGTAGTACATGCAAAGTATACATGGTAGCCATAGTCACAGGAAGTGTCCTCAGATCAAAACTTGCTTTTTGACCTTTAGCCACTCTCCTTTGTGTGTTGGCATCAGGAAGGTCATAGTGGCTAAATTCATATATGCTGTGGTAATGTCTAATGTCCCACACAACAAAAATAGTGGTCAGTTGCATACAGAGAAGACAAAGAGGATAGCAATTTGTTGCCTCACAAATTTGTGTTCACATGACAAGTGACGTAAAGTTTATCTTAAGAGAGATTCATGCTAGACACCCGCTCCCCCCACCAACCCAGGAATAAAAATTTATCAAAACTGTTAGCTTTTAATTTTGCCACTAGGATAAAAGACTTGCTTCTCCTTTATACCCTGTTTTATCTGAGAATATTAAACATAAAGAGAGAATTATCTGTGCTTAAATTAAACTTGCCATTTAAGCACAGATAATTGTCTATAATTAATATATTCTCTAATATATTTCTCTTGGCTGCCAGGACCCATGCCTCATTCCAAGAAAGAAGCAGCACATGACTCTTGAGAAGTTTTTATGAGATTTTAAAGAATAGAATTCTCACATATTTAATATAATTATTAAATTACAATGAAGAAATAATGGCATGTTTTATCTGCCATTATTATTTAAACTGTATAAGTTTTTATACTTAAAAAGAAAATATTTCTATTTTATCCTCAAATTAGAAGGCCCACATCTAGTTTTCACATTTTATTAGATGGAAGATGCTGAACTGTTCATATTCTCATGTAAAGAAAAGAACACAGAGAAATGGCTTGGACTTCAGAAAGTTTAAGGCCAAACATCAGGATTTCTGGCAGTTAAAACAACCGGCTAAGTCACATGGTCAATGATGGCATTACCTTATGTGAAAATCCTTAAGTTTAAGATGGATGAGGCATGCACTCTGGGATTGATACAGATCTTTTGAAAGATAGAAGAAATTGCTTTCAGCACATGGAATGCACCATCTAAATCTTTCTTTGAGAATGATGTGGTCTTTATTAAATGTTCTTTAATGCTAACTAACTGTAGATGATTTGGGCTGTAATAGACATTTTTTTTTTAAATCCTACCTATAGGATGTTGAAGTAAATGTTATTGGACTCAATTGCTATGCCTTCCCAACAGTCTTGATAAGCTGTACTTAGTGTTTCCAGTTCAAAAGATAATGTGATCTGTAGTTGCTGGATCATCTTTTAAAAAAACTTATTTTAGATGAAGTTAGAGAAGATAAAAAAGTTAGCCAATCCCAAATAACCAAACATCGAATGTTTTCTTTGATATAAGGAGGCTGATTCATAGTGGGATAGGGAGCAGAAGCATGGAAGGAATAGAAGAACTCTACAGGGAAGAGGGGTTGCAGGTATGAAGACATGAATTGGTGTGAATATACTATGTATACAACCAGAGATATGAAAAATTGTGCTCTATATATGTAATAAGAATTGTAATGCATTCTGCTGTCATATATAAATAAAAAATACATAAAAACTCATTTGATTGTATCAAATGACATAGGAAAAAATTCTAATGTAAATAATAACTGAAAGAACAACCGGACAAGGCTCATCATCGGAGAAGTACCTGTTTATTGAGGAACAGCTTTGCACATTTATAGAGCCAGGGGCGGTTCAACAGAGCAGGGTATTGGCACAGGGCACTTTCTGATTGGTGGGTAAGGATCATGAGGGTCAGCAGGTTCACCATTGGGCGGCTCTTCCCGCCGCTGTCTCAGGGCAGGGGGAAGTTAGTACCAGAAGAGAAGCGCGGTTGGCGCCAACTTTGGAGCTGGGGCGACTCCCAACATTAACAAATTTCTCCCTTTGGATAAGACATAAGTCTTGTATTTGTTGACATCAATGATCACCTGAAAAATGAAAGAGCAGCTCAGAAGTCAGGAAGCCTATGTACTTATTGGTGACAACTTTTCATTCCCAGGAATATCTTGGACAACTTGGTAAGAAATCAGATGTTCCTTGGTTTTTCACTCTTTGGGGAAATGTTAGTAGCACCCTGATCATAATCCCTGACATTCCCCTGTAGGCTGAACAGTGATTTTGAAAAATTTAAAAAAAAATTATTGTTTTCATAGAATTTTAACTAAAGAAAAACTATAAACAAAACCTCTCCATCATATAGTAGTGACATCCTCCCTTCCCTAAGGACACTATATGCGCCAAGAGGCCAGGGTGTTTTATTTTGTCTCGAACACTCCTGGGGTAATCAAACTCAAAGAAAATTTTATGAATGAGTGAATGAATGATGACAGTGAAAATTTGGAGTTTAAAAGTAAAAACATAATAAAATTTACAATAAAAATATACATGTGAAATTCAAACTTTAATCTTAAATTAATTCAAGTTTGAACATATGAATGATCACAAATAAAAAAAATCATAAATTTTTAAAAGAACTTTGAATTGTACATCATATTTCCTCTTAAATAGATAGCTAAAAAGAGGGAATGACTCTAAAGGAGCACACCCAAATTTAGTTAAGTGATTTGTAACTTCACATCTTCAAAACAAGACAACTACTGTAATAACATCATAAGTAAGATGATGGTGTGACACAAGACTCGGGAATGAAAATGAGGATGAATTTCTTCTCTTTCCTTAACCTGACAATTGCAAAAGTTCAACATGGAAAAAATGTACAATTAATCACCACTGTGCTCCTACTAGCATATTTCGTGTATGTTCCAATGATACCCCTGACCTTATTTTAAATGTTAACAAATTTATTGGACCCATCAAAACATCTTTTGCTCCCTCTGCTGGTTCCCAGCTGCAAACTCAGAGAACCAATTCCAAATTAGCTATTTAAAGACAAAACAAAGCTGTTCATGGTCTGATTCTGGCTGAGGTAATATCAAATCAACGTAGTTAATTATGACCTGACCCAAAAAGGAAAACTTTAAGTTTACCAGCGAGGGCACCACAGTGGCAATTTTACCTCCAATCTTTTAAGGGAATAGTGACAAGACCTCCCTTTATAATATTTTTTTCTACGATACTGTACAGTTGTTTTATAAAAAGCAGGCATTTCCTGGTCCTGTTGTCACTTTTTCCTGTTTCATCATATGGGGAGGTAGGTGTGGAACTTGTGTTTAAAAAATAATAGAGAATTTTCAAATAGTGTATTCACTTTAGTCTTTCCCAGACATACTGAACAAGGTACAGCAGATCAGGAATGGGGTTGGTGTGTTATCAGTATGAAGCATACAATGTCCTGAGGGAAATTTATTTACACATGCAGGGAAAAGAAAAATCACCATATGAACATGTCCGTGAAGGAAGTATATGTAAAATAACATATATTGTGAGTTAAAAAAATAGAGCTATAAGCATAGATCAGTCAATCAATCAAGTCTTCAACAACTGGGCACCCAGGTTTTCTGAGAACAGAACACTATAGCAAACTCTGTGAATCTTCTTCAGATGAATACTGAGTTATCACTCTGTGCTAAGTATTGCTGCCTAGTAAGTAACTCATATGGACAAAATCAGGACAGTGGGGACAGTAATCAGCAAGATAAGGGGCAGTTGACCATGTCACAGCAACTTATGTAGACACCGCAAGAAGTATGCATAGAGGAGCTTCAACAAACAAGAGAGCAACGTGCAAAATTTGAAGCTCATTGTCTGGGGTGCCAATGGGCTGAGCCAAACTAAGCATCACTCTGAGGTCATGGAAACCAACGATTATACTAAGTCTGAGTGATAAAGTGTTAAAACAGAGAGCAAGTGGTCCCTTGTGTGGTGACACTATAAAGATTCTAAGTTCCAAACAGCATTTGGAGCCCGTGGCCTGTGAAGTTGTACTCCATTCAGATATGGCTCCTCCTGGTAGGTGCAGTCTCTCGTAGCTGCCTTGTGCCTTTGGCAACATGCTCCCCAAACACTGCACTTCAGATTGTTCAAACTAGATATGAATAAAAGGATAAGAGTTGAAGCCATCAGTCTGTTCAATATTCACTCTTCATTCATTAATTACTTATTAAGCATTGTACTGAATCCGTTGTATGAAGGCAAAAATGAATAAGCAGGTCCCCTTCCTCAAGAGCCCCAAAGAACCAGCATGGGATGTGAACTGAGAAAGAGTAGTAAAAACCAGTACTATCTTTATAGGGTTAATGAGAGAATTGAGTGAGCTAATACATAAAAATATTTAACACTTTTAAAGCATATCCTAAGTGCTGACAAATTGTTTGCTATTGTTTCTATCTTTAAGTTGGAAGAACACTACAGAAATGACACAAGCCAGAATCTCAGAGGCTTTACTGAGAGAGGCTCTCAAAACATTTTAAATGGAGAATTCTGAATCCAGTATGGAAGCTTGGACATTTACGTAGGTGTCACATATTCTTTATGTGATGCAGCTGCAGACCAAGCTGTGCTGGTGGACATAGGTTCCTCCTTACAACAAAGCACATGAAGGAAACTCTAAATGCAGTGCCAGAATCTCCCAGCTTCATAATTACTACTTTTTCCATTTAACATGATAGATTTTTGTTCAGTTGCTTGGCTGAGATTTTCTGGCTTTACACAGTGGAAAAAACTATTACCAAACCATCCGGGCCATAACTTGTGATCTGATTCAGCAGTAGAACTTTCCTGCCAATTACAAACTGAACAATCCCTTCCTTCATTCCCCTTGTATACTTTAGACAGTCTCAGACAAGGTTACCAAACCAAAGTGAAAAGATTTCAAAGTTATCTGCTAAGTGTTTAAAATGAATCATTAGATCGTATTTTAATTATTCAGAGAATGAAGTCCATTTTGGAAGGAAACCATGTTTGGCATTAAATAGCATAAAATAAAAAACTCAGCTATCAAATTCTGATCTGATGGTATCATGGAATAAAATTCATGGTCCTGAGAGTTTCTAAAAATAAGTTCACTCTTTCTAGAAATAGAATCTTGCGTTACAATTTCTATCACTCTGGCCTGAAAAAGTCAGAATTTTTAAGCAGGACACTTTAACTAGAGGAAGAGATAAACCACAGAGTGGCTAACAGTGTAATTGAATGGTCAGAGCTTGAGATAAAAGTTGGAGAGTTAATGAGAATATGGAAAAAATTTGTAAAGATACCTATAGAATTGTCCCTGCGCTTGAACATATTTCTGTGAATGCTTACTAAAGAACCTCTAAAGAAGACAACTGAAAAGAGTAAGATGGTCTAGTTTGTGAGTTTCAGTTATCCTTCTTTATCATCATAGCATAGTTCAATCAATGGTTCCGAAGAAAGCAGCAACGGTGTCAAAGAAGTAAATTGTGCATGGGCACAATGACAAACTTCCTTCAAAAAAATAATGTAGTCTTTACTGATTGTAATATTACTGTAGGAATCCTGTTTGGCAGCTGAATTCATGTTTTCAGCAATTTGACCTTCCTTGAGACTCCTTTATGCTAATGTATAGTAAAGCAAAATGCTTGCCACATATTAAAATTCAATATCATTCCTTCCATCTTGAAGTAAGCAGTAAATTTTTTAAGTATTTTTTTAGTTGTAGATGAACACAATACCTTTATTTTATATATTTATCTTTATGAGGTGCTGAGGATTGAACCCAGGGCCTCACAAGCATACTAAACAAGTGCTCTACCACTGAGCTACAACCCCAACCCCAGGAGTAAATTTTATCTTGCCTGGTTAGATTCTTATTATGAATTTACCTTTGTGAACATACTAAATTTCATACATACCATCATGACCTTGCAGGATGTCTCATAATTTTTCTACTCTGGTCTTTAGTAGATTAGAAATTTAGTTACTAAGAGAAAGAATATTTTTAACCAAATGTGTTCTACATTTTAGATCCACTCAATATTCATCTGAACACTTCTCAGTGCATAAGATGAAATAATAAAACTACTGGTTTCACTCTCCTTTGCAGCTAAGGCTTAGTACATGATCACTATTCAGCTAATTAGATGTGCACACACAACACTCCAACTCAAAAATAGGTTTTGTGAAAAAGGGATGTGTATTTTTCTGGTTGTATTTTAGCAGAGTCAGAATGCTCTTGGTTCTAGCCGATTTTCTATGGCTTGCTGATATTGTAGTAGCCTGACTAGGCAGAATGACAGTCTCATTCCTTGCAGTGCAAATAAAGTTGTTGCTTTATCTCTGCCAATAATTTGGAAAAGCTATCCAAATTCCTTAGTATATGTAACTTTATACTCAAATTAGCCAAAACAAAATCTTTTATTTTCAACTAATAACTAGAATTGATAATGATGGTAACTGAAATTTCCATCTGACAATTTTGGATTATTAATATCATTATGAATCAGGCTGAAAAAATATCATATTGTGGGGATTAATATCTCTTGAATATCAAAGAAAAATAAGTTTGTTAGGAATATTAGGAATATTATCACAACTCTCTTATCATGAAGAAATGTAAAGTCCTTATACCTCTCAAAAATTAAATACAAGCCATCCATTCTATTTGTGATAGTATCTGAAAGTGCTGGCAAAATAGCTGTGTAAAGGCAAAAGAAATAAATAGTGGTAAAGTGAGATAACAAGAACCAGACACTGCATGACTGCAGGTGATTAGTTGCATTAATGAGGTCCCAATGTAGGGTGGCCTGCATTCAGATAGCAGGAAAGAATTCATCTTCCTCACAATATTTCACCTGTGTCTCATCTCTAGCAAACACATTCCTATTGATGTCACAGTAAGGGAGATACAAGGATGGATATCCAGGCTTGGGCAGGAGGTACAGCGGAGCTGCTAGTCCAACCCTTACTAACTTCACTATTATTTTGAATAGAGAAAAGAGATTCAGGACAGAGGAACCAAACCTGAGGCCTCTTGGGAAGATAAAATAGGGAGTGTGCCTTCAAAATAGGACAAAGTCCCTCAGGACAAACCTGCATGAGAACACTGGGGCAGCTGTGGGTGAGAGTAAACACTGCAAGATGTATATGAGAATTTGATCACAGCTTCCTTTTTAGATTGCACAAATCAAGTTCATATACAAACGTTTTATTCCTTTATACTAAGCATGACCCTGTTTCTTCTTCCTTTTACTTATTCTCCCATACAATCATTTCTTCTTTCTCTCTCCATCCTTCCCACTCTCTATTAGCAGTACATAGATACTCCCTTTTACCCTCAGACCTACATACAACCATTCTGAGATTTATCAATTTAAATGTTAACTCCATAAATACTTCTCATTCCCTCACATAGAAAACCTGTTGTAACACTCTAATACTAGACCAAATTCTAGAAAATCTGTTCTGAAAATAAAGCACTTGCATTTACAACATGCTTTCAGTCCTTCATAGACTTGCATACTACATATTGTCAAATCAGGTAACAAAAACATGCACATATAAACACACACACACACACACACACACACACACACACACATCTGTACACACACAAACACACACTTATCAATATTCCCTATTGCCTGCACCAGAAAACTTTACCAGATATATACCAGAAAATACATGTAATTCCACAAGATATACCACAACCTCATATTCCACAACAGTGTACCCAAGCAAACCCCTCAGATAACATGTACCACATGAATAATTCTAAAACATCACAGAAACATGTACTCCCATTTCTCATAAATGCACATGTGGACATTCTCATGGCCATCTTATCTCACTATATTTGTACATGTCCTGTATAAATCAACCAATTTAATCAATGTATGTCATATACTTTACTATCTCAGATGCCTCTAGTACAGAATTTGGATGAATTAGAGACTTCCTCTCCCTTTCCACATGCCAAATTTCAAATGCACTTGGACAATAAGCCCAATATATCCTTATTTCATATCCCATAAGAAATCATGAAAGTTTAGTACATGTATTTTTTTTTAAAAAAAGGAAAAAGTCAGACACAATGACATATGCCTGTAATCCCAGAGGCTAGGGAGGCTAAGGCAGGAGAATCATGAGTTGAAAGCCAGCCTCAGCAACTTACCAAGCCTTAAGCAATCAGCAAGACTCTTCCTCTGAATAAAATATAAACTGGGCTGAGAATATGGCTCAGTAGTTAAGCACTCTTGGGTTAAATCCCCAGTACAAAAAAAAAAAAAAAGAACAAAGAAAATAGGAGAAGAGTTATATTATGGGATAAAAATTAGAAGGAAAGACATCTCTCCCAAAAAGGCAAGGATTTTTTAAAACTTGTCTTTCCTGAGAAGATCCACACAGAGATAACCTGTGATGTGTTTACAAAGGAATTTCTGACCATGAGTTCAACTTGAACAGATAAGCCAAAAGGAAAGTGAGTATCCAACAGCTCACCAGAATATCTGACTTTCAAGGGCCAGAATCCCTGTATAAATGGTGGCCCTGAAGATATAAATGGATAATAGTAGATATATAGATAAATATCAACATTCTTTTTTTAAATTTTTTTTAGTTAATTTTTATTGTTGGTTGTTCAAAACATTACATAGTACTTGATATATCATATTTTACACTTTGATTCAAGTGGGATATGAACTCCCATTTTTACCCCGTATACAGATTGCAGAATCACATCAGTTGCACAACCATTGATTTACATATTGCCATTCTGGTGTCTGTTGTATTCTGCTGCCTTTCCTATCCTCTACTATCCCCCCTCCCCCCTCCCCTCCCCTCTTCTCTCTCTACCCTCTCTACTGTAATTCATTTCTCTCCCTTATAATTTTCGCCCTTTCCCCTCACTTCCTCTTGTATGTAATTTTGTATACCCCTGAGGGTCTCCTTCCATTTACATGCAATTTCCCTTCTCTCTCCCTTCCCCTCCCACCTCTCATCCCTGTTTAATGTTAATCTTCTTCTCATGCTCTTCGTCCCTACTCTGTTCTTAGTTACTCTCCTTATATCAAAGAAGACATTTGGCATTTGTTTTTAAGGGATTGGCTAGCTTCACTTAGCATAATCTGCTCTAATGCCATCCATTTCCCTCCAAATTCTATGATTTTGTCATTTTTTTAATGCAGAGTAATACTCCATTGTGTATAAATGCCACATTTTTTTTATCCATTCGTCTATTGAAGGGCATCTAGGTTGGTTCCACAGTCTTGCTATTGTGAATTGTGCTGCTATGAACATGGATGTAGCAGTGTCCCTATAGTGTGCTCTTTTTAGGTCTTTAGGGAATAGACCGAGTAGGGGAATAGCTGGATCAAATGGTGGTTCCATTCCGAGCTTTCCAAGAAATCTCCATACTGCTTTCCAAATTGGCCGCACCAATTTGCAGTCCCACCAGCAATGTACAAGAGTACCCTTTTCCCCACATCCTCGCCAGCACTTGTTGTTGTTTGACTTCCTAATGGCTGCCAATCTTACTGGAGTGAGATGGTAACTTAGGATGGTTTTGATTTGCATTTCTCTGACTGCTAGAGATAGTGAGCATTTTTTCATGTACTTGTTGATTGATTGTATGTCCTCCTCTGAGAAATGTCTGTTCAGGTCCTTGGCCCATTTGTTGATTGGGTTATTTGTTATCTTATTGTCTAATTTTTTTAGTTCTTTGTATATTCTGGATATTAGGGCTCTGTCTGAAGTGTGAGGAGTAAAGATTTGTTCCCAGGACGTAGGCTCCCTATTTACCTCTCTTATTGTTTCTTTTGCTAAGAAAAAACTTTTTAGTTTGAGTAAGTCCCATTTGTTGATTCTAGTTATTAACACTTGTGCTATGGGTGTCCTATTGAGGAATTTGGAGCCCGAACCCACAGTATGTAGATCATAGCCAACTTTTTCTTCTATCAGATGCCATGTCTCTGATTTGATATCAAGTTCCTTGATCCACTTTGAGTTAACTTTTGTGCATGGCGAGAGAAAGGGGTTCAGTTTCATTTTGTTGAATATGGATTTCCAGTTTTCCCAGCACCATTTGTTGAAGATGCTGTCCTTCCTCCATTGCATGCTTTTAGCCCCTTTATCAAATATAAGATAGTTGTAATTTTGTGGATTGGTTTCTGTGTCCTCTATTCTGTACCATTGGTCCACCCGCCTGTTTTGGTACCAGTACCATGCTGTTTTTGTTACTATTGCTCTGTAGTATAGTTTGAAGTCTGGTATAGCTATACCGCCTGATTCACACTTCCTGCTTAGCATTGTTTTTGCTATTCTGGGTCTTTTATTTTTCCATATGAATTTCATGATTGCTTTCTCTATTTCTACAAGAAATGCCGTTGGGATTTTGATTGGCATTGCATTAAACCTATAGAGAACTTTTGGTAATATTGCCATTTTGATGATGTTAGTTCTACCTATCCATGAACAGGGTATATTTTTCCATCTTCTAAGATCTTCTTCTATTTCTCTCTTTAGGGTTCTGTAGTTTTCATTGTATAAGTCTTTCACCTCTTTTGTTAGGTTGATTCCCAAGTATTTTATTTTTTTTGAGGATATTGTGAATGGGGTGGTTGTCCTCATTTGCATTTCAGAGGATTTGTCGCTGATATACAGGAATGCCTTTGATTTATGCATGTTGATTTTATATCCTGCCACTTTGCTGAATTCATTTATTAGCTCTAATAGTTTCTTTGTAGACCCTTTTGGGTCTGCTAGGTATAGAATCATGTCATCTGCAAATAGTGATAATTTGAGTTCTTCTTTTCCTATTTTTATGCCTTTAATTTCTTTCGTCTGTCTAATTGCTCTGGCCAGTGATTCGAGAACTATGTTGAACAGAAGTGGTGAGAGAGGGCATCCCTGTCTTGTTCCAGATTTTAGAGGGAATGCCTTCAGTTTTTCTCCATTCAGAATGATGCTAGCCTGAGGCTTAGCATAGATTGCTTTTACAATATTGAGGTATGTTCCTGTTATCCCTAGTTTTTCTAGAGTTTTGAACATAAAGGGATGCTGTACTTTGTCGAATGCTTTTTCCGCATCTATCGAGATGATCATATGGTTCTTATTTTTAAGCCTATTGATGTGGTGAATAACATTTATTGATTTCCGTATATTGAACCAACCTTGCATCCCAGGGATAAATCCTACTTGATCATGGTGCACAATTTTTTTGATATGTTTTTGTATCCGGTTCGCCAGAAGTTTATTGAGGATTTTTGCATCTAGGTTCATTAGAGATATTGGTCTGTAGTTTTCTTTCTTTGAAGTGTCTTTGTCTGGTTTAGGAATCAGGGTGATGTTGGCCTCATAGAATGAATTTGGAAGTTCTCCCTCTTTTTCTATTTCCTGAAATAGCTTGAAAAGTATTGGTATTCGTTCCTCTTTAAAGGTTTTGTAAAACTCTGCTGTATACCCATCCGGTCCTGGGCTTTTCTTAGTTGGTAGTCTTTTGATGGTTTCTTCTATTTCCTCAATTGATATTGGTCTGTTTAGGTTGTCAATATCCTCCTGATTCAATCTGGGCAGATCATATGACTTAAGAAATTTATCGATGCCTTCACTATCTTCTATTTTATTGGAGTATAAGGATTCAAAATAATTTCTGATAATCTTCTGAATTTCTGAAGTGTCTGTTGTGATATTGCCTTTTTCATCCCGTATGCTAGTAATTTGAGTCCTCTCTCTTCTTCTCTTCGTTAGCGTAGCTAAGGGTCTGTCGATTTTATTTATTTTTTCAAAGAACCAACGTTTAGTTTTTCAATTTTTTCAATGTTTCTTTTGTTTTGATTTCATTAATTTCAGCTCTGATTTTAATTTTTTCTTGTCTTCTACTTCTTTTGCTGTTGTTTTGCTCTTCTTTTTCTAGGATTTTGAGTTGAAGTATTAGATCATTTATTTGTTGTTTTTTTTCTTTTTTTAAGGAATGAACTCCAAGCAATAAATTTTCCTCTTAGAACTGCTTTCAATGTGTCCCATAGATTCCGATATTTTGTGTCTGTGTTTTCATTTATCTCTAAGAATTTTTTAATTTCCTCCTTGATGTCTTCAATAACCCATTGATCACTCAGTAACCTATTGTTCATTCTCCAAGTGATGCATGATTTTTCCTTACTTCTTTTATCGTTGATTTTCAATTTCATTCCATTATGATCAGATAAGATGCATGGTATTATCTCTACTCCTTTATATTGTCTAAGAGTTGCCGTGTGACATAATATATGATCTATTTTTGAGAAGGATCCATGTGCTGCTGAGAAAAAAGTATAACTGCTTAATCTTGGGTGGTATATTCTATATATGCCAATTAGTCTAGGTTATTAATTATGTTATTGAGTTCTATAGTTTCCTTATTCAACTTTTGTTTGGAAGATCTGTCCAGTGGTGAGAGAGGTGTGTTGAAGTCTCCCATGATTATTGTATGGTGGTCTATTAGACTCTTGAACTTGAGACGAATTTGTTTGATGAACATAGCTGCACCATTGTTTGGGGCATATATATTTATGATTGTTATGTCTTGTTGGTGTATGGTGATATCAACATTCTTAAAATTCATACTCTATATACTTTACCTGTATAATTTCATGGGTATATAATTTCTAAATTTCATGAGGAAATTTAGTTATTAATACTCAACTTTTAGTGATTACACATCAAATTTTACTTATGGTTTAGTTTCCAATATTCTTGATACATTTCCAAAAAGTACCACATACAAGTTATTAAATACCACAGATACAATTTTATTGTATTTTGGAAATTTCAATGGGAAATTCATCTTCAACAGTGTGAGAAGAAGTTTTATGGATGATAACAATCCTGATACATTGTTCATACTCAACATATCTGCTGAGTATGAACACAAGAGTCCAGAGCTTGGGCAGGAGGTGCAGCTGAGTTGCAAGTCCAATCCTTAGTGTTTGTTGTTGTTTCTGCTGCAGTCTGGCTGGGCACAATTCAGGAGCCACTTGTCAAAAGAAACGAACTTTATTTTTAAAACCACACACGCCAAACCACACAGGTCTTCAGGAAAACCTTCAGAGCCCAACTGCCACTACCGGCTTCCCACAAGCCTCTCAACCTCCCCTACTCCTCCTGGTCTTGAGACCGATTGGCTGGGTCGCGTGGGCGGAGCCAAAAAAGTTCCCCAATGAGCAGCTCCATGGTCTGAAAGGGCAGGGAAACAACCCAATGAGCATCACTGCAGAGGAGCCAATCAGTTGGCAGCTAGAAGTTGCTGGGGCTGCTGTGAGCCAATCATCAGCTGGCAGCTGGAAGTTTGCTGACAGCTGGGAGTTTGCTGGGGCCCCTTCGGCTGTGGCTCTCAACAGTTTCAATTTCTAGGATTGTAGAATTTTCAAGAAGTTGCTCCTAAGCCATATGTATACTGAATCTGGTCAGGAATCAACAATCAGGAGAGAATTCATCTTCCTCAGAATATTTCATCTGTGTCCACTCTGCCAGGAAACTCATTTCTACTCCTAAGTATGATAAGGCAGGCACAAAGATGGGATCTGAACTCAGGCAGGAGATACAGCTGAGTTGCTCATCCAGCTTTTCCTCACTTCACTGTTCTTGAAATACAAGAGAGGGATTTCAAGGCAGAAGGACTAAAACTGAGGCTTCTTTGGAGGGACAAATGGAGAATGTGCCTTCAAAATAGGACAACATTCTTCAACACAAACCTGCATGTGAACAATGGGGCATCTGTAGGTGAGACAGGGGACAGTGCTGAAATGTGTGTGGGTATTTTATCAGAAACTTTTCCCTCAAATGGCACAACTAAATTTTACACACTCACATGTTATACTTCATCATACTTAATATAGCACAATTTCTCCTTCCTTTTCCTTATTCTCTCATGCAATAATCTCTTCTTTCTCTAGCCATCTTTTTCATTCTCCATTAGCATTACATATGCACTGCCTTTCATCTCCTTCTATATACAACCATTCTGTTCCCCTGCTTTACATTTTAATCCATAAATATTTCACATATTCTCAGATAACCTATTTAACTCTATAATGCTAGAACAGTTTCTAGAAAACTTAGAAAATTCATTTGTCATGAAAATTAAGCACTTCCATATACTTTCTCATGATTTCAGCCTTTCAGAGACTTGTACCTTCCCATACATACTGTATACTCTCATTAAAAACACATACAAATCACAGACACACACTTATCACCCTGTCCTTTTGCCAGTACCAGCAATAATCACCAAATCTTTACTAGAATATATTAAAATCCCACAAGCCCACCCAGGACTACTGCCACCGACTGCCAACCCATGTGGGAGTCTAGGCCCAGGCCTAGGACTGTCCCTGCTGATATGTGAGGGAACCCAGGCCCAGGTCAGGACCAGCACCACCCCTGATGACCCACCCAGGAACTCAGGCCTAGCTCACCTCTATCTTGGGACATGGCAGCCATCATCATAGCTCTCCCCACACAGTAGACTCCACCTTGGGACAACAGTCAGGGCCTGGACACAGTTGCATCTTCAAACAGACAGCTCAAAGCTATCGTAAGACCCACATTTTCAGCCCAATCTCTGAGAGTGGTTTCATCCATCTTGGGAGACCCCCACTGCTATCTTTAGTTATCTCTGCTATTGCCACTACCACCTTTAGTTGCAGTAGCATCCATCCTGGGAGACTGGCTGGGGACTGGAAGCCCAACACTAAGGTGAGGTACAAGTAATCTGCAGGGGCACTACATGATTATAGGCTAGAAAATGTAAAACCTCAGATCTGCACTGCAAGAAAGAAAGACACATAGACAACATGAAAAACAAAGGAAGAAAGTACCTGAAACAAACACCAAGATATTATAAAAATAGAATCCATGGACACTACAGTTGATAAATTTCAGAGAAGGAGTTCAGAATGTACATGATTAAAATAATCTGTGAGTTAAAGAATGACCTAAGTGAGTAAATATAGGCAAAAATTGATCACTCCAACAAGAGATAAGAGAGTAAATATAGGCAACCATTGATCACACTAACAAAGAGATAAGGGAGCAAATACAGTTAGCAAAAGATTACTTGAAGTAAGAGAGAGATTCTGAAAGAAAAAAATCAGAAATCCTTGAAATAAAGGAAACAAATAAAATTTAAAAACTCAATAGAATGCATCACCAACAGACTAGATTACTTGGAAGACAGAACATTAGATAATGAAGACAAAATATACAATCTTGAAAATAAAATTGACCACACAGTAAAGATGGTAATAAACCATAAACAGAACATCCTAGCATCAAAAAACCAAATATAAGATTTATTGGAATAGAGGAAGGCACAAAGATTCAAACCAAAGGAATGTACAATCTCCTCAATGAATTAATGCTAAAAATTTCCCAAACATGATAAATTAATTGGAGAATCAAACACAAAAGGCTTAAAGGAAACCAAATGTACAAAATTACAATGGATCTACACCGAGGCACATTATAATAAAAATGCCTAGCATACAGAGTAAGGATAGAATCTTAAAAGCCGCAAGAAAGAGGAATCAGATCACATATAGGGGGAAACCAATTCTTATCACAGCAGATTTTTCAACCCAGACCCTCAAGGCCAGGAGATCATAGAACAACATATACTAAGCTCTGAAAGAAAAAGGATGCCTACAAGAATCTCATATCCAGCAAAATTAATCTTCAGAGTTGATGATGAAATAAAATTTTTTCATGATAAACAAAAATTACAAGAATTTACAACAAGAAAGCCTGTACTACAAAGCATTCTCAGCAAAATATTCCAAGAAGAGAAAATTAAAAACAACAATGAAAATCATCAAAGGAAAGAACTATACTAAAGGAAAGGCCAATCAAAGGAGGAACCAAGTAAAATTAAAAACCAAGAATAAACTAAATGTTTGGGAACACAAATCATATTTCAATAATAACCCTGAATATGAATGTCCTAAACTCATCAACTAAAACACATAGACTGACAGATTGGATTTAAAAAAAAAAAAAAGAAGACCCAACAATATGCTGCCTCTTCATCTCACAAGAAAAGACATCCACAGATTGAAGGTGAAAGGATGGAAAAAAACATACCACTCACTTGGACCATGTAACAAGCAGGAGTTTATATCCTCATATCAGATAAAGTGGACTTCAAACCAAATCTAGTGAAAATGGATAAAATAGGACATTTCATACTGCAAGACATAACAATCATAAATATCTATGCTCCAAACAATGGAATATCTCTGTATAACAAACAAACCCTTCTCAACTGTAAGATACAGAAATCTATAAATATAATTCATCACATCAATAGACTTAAAGATAAGAATCATATGATTATAGCAATTGATACAGAGGAAGCATTAGACTAAAAACAACACCCTTTCATGTTCAAAACACAATAATACTGGGAGACATTCATACACCTCTCTCACCACTAGATAGATGTTCCAAACAAAAACTAAACAAAGAAACTATAGAACTCAATAATACAATCAATAATTTAGACTGAACAGACATATATAAAATATTCCATCCATTGAAGAGCAAATACACTTTCTTTTCAGCAGTACATGAATCCTTCTCTAAAATAGATGTTTATGCCACAAAGCAAGTCTTAGCAAATATAAAAAGTGAAGATACTACCCTGCATTCTATCTGATCATAAGGGAATAAAATTATAAATAAATAATAAAAAATAAGCTATTCCAACCTGGAAACCAAATAATCCACTATTGAATGATGCATCAATAAAAGAAGATATCAGGGAGGACATAAAAAAATTCTCAGAGGCCAATGACAACTCTGATACAACTTATCAAAATCTCTGGGACACTATGAAGGCAGTGCTAAGAGGAAAGTTCATTACATTAAGCTCATTCATTGAAAGAAGAAAGAGTCAACAACAACAACAACAACAACAACAAAAAAGCCTGACATTATATCTCAAAGCTCTAGAAAAAGAACAACAAACCAACACCAAAAGTAGAAGACAGAAAATAATTAAAATCAGAGATGAAATCAATGAAATTGAAACAATTCAAAAAATTGACAAAACAAAAAACGGTTCTTTGAAAAAATAAATAAAATTGACAAACCCTTAGCCACCTTAGCTAAAAGAAGGAAAGTGAAAACTCAAATTAACAAGATTTGTGATTAAAAACATCACAAAAGACACTATTGAAATACAGAAGACAATTAGAAACTATTTTGAAAATTTATATTCCAGTAAAATAGAAAAACTTAAAGACACCAACAAATTTCTAGAGGCATATGATCAATCAAGATCACACACAACTTGAACAGATCAATTTCAAGCAAGGAAACAGAAGACATCATCAAATGCCTACCATCAAAGAAAAGCCAGGGACTATATATATTCACAGTTGAGTTCTATAAGACCTACAAATAATAATTAATATAAATAATACTCAAATTATTTCATGAAATAGAAAAGAAGGGAATCCTTATCCTTCCTAACTCATTCTATGAAGCGAGTATCATCCTGATACCAAACCAGGCAGAGTCACATCGAGGAAAAAAAATTTCAGACCAATATACCTGATGAACATTGATGCAAAAATTCTCAATAAAATTTCTGGCAAATTTCATACAAAAACATATTTTAAATTTAGTGCACCATGATCAAGTGAGGTTCATTCTAGGGATGCAAGGTTAGTTCAACATACAGAAATCTATAAATATAATTCATCACATCAATAGACTTAAAGATAAGAATCATATGATTATAGCAATTGATACAGAGAAAGCATTAGACAAAATACAGCACACTTTAGTGTTCAAAACACACACAAAAAAAACATATCTCAACATTGTAAAAGGTATCTATGCTAAACCCCAGACCAACATCATTCTAAATGGAGAAAAATTGAAAGTATTCTTTCTAAAAACTGGAAAAAGACAGGAATGCCCTCTTTTACCAGTCCTTCTGTTAAACATGGTCCTTGAAACTCTATCCAGAGCAATAGAGAGATGAAAAAATATTAAAAGAATAAAAATAGGAAAAGAAGAACTCAAACTATCATTATTTGCTGGTGACATGATTTTATACTCACAAGATCAAAACACTCCACCAGAAAACTTCTAGAATTCATAAATAAATTTGGCAAAGTAGCAGGATATAAAATCAATACCCAGAAATAAAATGCATTTCTCTACATCAGTGATAAATCCTCTGAAAGAGAAATTATAAAAACTACCCCACTTACAATGGCATCAAAAATAAAATAAAATAAAATACTTGGGAATCAACTTAACAAAAAATGTGGAAGACCTCTAGAATGAAACTACAGATCACTAAAGAAAATAAAATTGAAGAAGACCTTAAAAGATTGAATTATCTCCCATGCTCTTGATAGGGAAAATTAATATCGTCAAAATGACCATATTACTCTTAACACTATAAATATTCATTTTCAATGCAATTCCAATTAAAATCCCAACATCATTCCTTATATAAATAGAAAAAGCAATCATGAAATTCATTTGAACAAATAAGAGACCCAGAATAGCCAAAGCAATCCTTAGCAAGAAAAGTGAAGCAGGAGGCATCACAATACCAGACCTTAACTTATACTATTAAGGATATAGTAACAAAAACAGCACCAAAATAGACATGTAGAACAATGGTACAGAATAGAAGACACAGAGACATACCCACATAAATACAGTTATCTCATATTAGACAAAGGTGCCAAAAACATACATTGAAGAAAAGATGGCCTCTTCAACAAATGGTGCTGGCAGAAATGGAAAGTCATATGCAGCAAAAGGAAACTAAACCTTTATCCCTCACCTTGCACAAAACTCAACTCAAAGTGAATCAAGGATCTAGAAATTAGACCAGAGACCCTGTGCCTAATAGAGGAAAAAGTAGGCCCAAATTTTCATCATGTCAGATTAGGTCCCGACATCTTTTAAAAGATTCTTAAAGTACAAGAAATAAAATCAAGAACTAATAAATGGGGTGGATTCAAAATAAAAATCTTTTTCACAACAAAGGAAACAATCAATGAGGTGAAGAGAGAGAGAGCCTACATTCAAGGAACAAATTATTGCCATATGCACATCAGATAGAGCCCTAATCTACAGGATATATAAAGAATTCAAAAAACTTAATACAAAAATCAAACAACCCAGTCAATAAATGGAGCTAAGGAATTGAAGAGACTTCTCAAAAAAAGATATACAATAGATCAACAAATATATTTTAAAAAATGTTCAACATCTCTAGTAATTAGAGAAATGCAAATTAAAGCTACTCTAAGATTTTATCTCACACCAGTCAGAATGGCAGTTATCAAGAATACAAACAACAATAAGTGTTGACAAGGATATGGGGGAAAAGGCACACTCATACATCGCTAGTGGGACTGCAAATTGGTGAAACCAATTTGGGAAGGAATATGGAGATTCCTTATAAAATTTGGAATGAAACCACCATTTGGCTCAGCTATCCCATTCCTCAATCTATACCCAGAGGACTTAAAATAAGCATACTATAGTAATGCAGCCACATCGATGTTTATATAAGCTCAATTCACAATAGCTAAACTGTGGAAGTAACCTAGCTGCCCTTTAATAAATGAATGGGTGAGGCTGGGGATGTGGCTCAAGCAGTATTGCCCTTGCCTGGCATGCGTGTGGCCCAGATTCGATCCTCAGCACCACATACAAACAAAGATCTTGTGTCCGTCGAAAACTAAAAAATATTAAAATTCTCTCTCTCTCTCTTTAAAAAATAAATAAAAATAAATAAAGAATGGGTGAAGAAATTGTGGTTTATGTACACAAAGGATTATTGCTCAGCCTTAAAAGAGAATAAAATTATAGCATTTGCAGGTAAATGTATGGAGTTGGAGAATATTATGCTAAGTGAAATAAACCAATCCCAGGGCTGGGGATGTGGCTCAAGCGGTAATGCGGTCGCCTGGCATGCGTGCGGCCCGGGTTCGATCCTCAGCACGACATACAAAGATGTTGTGTCCGCCGATAACTAAAAAATAAATATTAAAATTCTCTCTCTCTCTCTCTCTCTCTCTCTCTCTCTCTCTCTCTCTCTCTCCCTCTCTCTCTCCCTCTCTCACTCTCTCTTTAAAAAAAATAAAAAGAAATAAACCAATCCCAAAAATCCAAAGGCTGAATATTCTCTCTGATAAGTAGATGCTGATCCATAATTGGGAGGGGGATGGAAAAAATGAAGGATCTTTCATTGGGCAAGTGGGAGGGAAGGGAGGAAAGGGGATGTGGGGGCAGGAAAGATGGTGGAATGAGATGGACATTATTACCCTAGGTACATGTATGATTGCACATATGGTGCAACGACGCTACATTGTATACAACCAGAGAAATTAAAAGTTGTGCTGCAATTGTGTACAATGACTCAGAATGCATTCTGCTGTCATATATACATAATTAAAATAAATAATTTTTTTAAAAAGTAAGTAATCATGTATTACGTATGGCATAAAATTAAAGAACAGTTGTCATCTATGACTTCCATAGCATTAATAATTGCTACAGCATTAACGTTGGGGACAGGCCTTATATAAACCAATTAGTGCTAAAAGATGTAAAGAATATAGTAATTGAGAGCTAAGAAGAGGAGATTGGTGGGTAGAAAAAAGTTTACAATTTCAAAAGGTAAACAGGGAGAATGCAGAAGAAATGTAGGATGTGATGGTTTTGAGGGAGGAGGAGAAAAATTGGAGAAAAAATTAATTATTAAGTGTGAAAGAACAATATAATCTGGCTATTAGCAAAAGAAAACAGGTAAGGAAGCAAGGGAAACAGACAAGTGAAAATAATTCAAAACCAAACCAAGATATACTAATCAAAAACTCAGACCCTCAAAAGATGGTGCAAAGATATATAACTACCTTCATAAAATGCTAGAAATGAGAAAAAAGAAATGTGTGTGTATGTATATATTTATGTATATGTATGTATATATATATGTATATACATAAACACACACATGTCCATGAATTATTCAAAACACACACACACACACACACACACACACACACAGAGAGAGAGAGAGAGAGAGAGAGAGATTGAGATTCTTGATGAAAAATTAAGAAATAATTTCCATTGCAGTGGTCAAAATAGTCAAAGAGGATACATATTTGCTGTTTGTGCCCAACTGTCTTTCTTTCCATTTTTTCTTGATATGTGTACTGAGCACAAGAATAGAAGCTGTGGGCTATTAAACTCTTCCTCTTTTTGTGCTGCTCAACACGTCATCAATTGCAATTTAATTATCAGCTTTGCTTCTGGAATTATGAGGTAGGTTTGGATGGGAACTATTGTCAGCTCCACTCCCAGGGTGGAGTTGCTGTAAAATTTTGTGAGAGGAGTTCCCCTATGTGGAGCTCCCTAATATAGAAGCCCAGCAGTTGCCAATCTCTGCTAGGAAACTGTACCTCAAGAGTCTCCCCATGTTTCCATTCATGGGGTGAGGGAGGCCACTAATGTTGTCTGCAGATCCTATCTTCCAGTCTTCCCAGACTTAGTCCTAAAGCATACTCTTCACAATCTGCCAGACACAAAAGGGGAAGGAAACTGAGCTCTCCTCATCACTTCTGACTGGTAAAATGCTCTCTTTGTCTGATTTTCTTCAGATTTGATAGGCACAGTCTGGGTCACAGAGCAGGTGTCTTCCAGGACCATGTATCAGACCAAGCTGGGATCTCCCGGGTCATGGTTCCTGTAGCTGTCACCACAGCATGGTCAGCTCAAGATGGCTCCTGCCTCAACTCTCCACTAATGGTTGGGAAACACGAGGCATCTTTCTTGAACTAGTATATTAAGCAGTACAGTCTCTGTATCAGCCTAGGGAAGACTGCCCCTCCAATCTCAGGATTTTCTGCACTAAAACTGTCAATTGTATTAATGTTTTCATGCTAATTGTATTAATGTTATCTGCTAATGCTACTGCTACTGCTAGCACCTTAACTCCAATGTTGTGCCTTTCCCTAGTTTAATGTACCCGAAATTTCTAAGTCTCTAAGGCACTCTCACTGTACAATATTGAGTTTTAGTGAAATCCCTCTTTTATCCACCTCCCAGGTCACTGAGCAACAAGAAATACAACTTCTCTCTAGTCTGTCCATTTATGGTCATTCTTCTTTTATGCATTTTTATTAGTAATGCAATGTTATGTTAATTGTTTATATCTACAATACTGTTTTTTCTCTATTTTGATTATATTATCTTCCCCATTCTCTCTCTTTGCTATTACATTTCCTGTCTAACCCCCTTCCCTCAATCCATTCTTTTATCTTTATTTGCTCTATGATAATAGATTTTGTTTTGTTTCATTTTGGTTGTGTAGCTCAGAATTGAACCCAGGGGTGCTCATCTACTAAGCCACATCCCCAGTCCCTTCTGCTTTTAATATTGAGACAGTGTCTTCCCAGGAAGCCAGTGTGGTCCTCAGCCTGTGATCCTAGTACCTCAGTCCTGTGATCATAGTGCCTCAGCCCTCCAAGAAGCTGGAGTTCCAAGTAGGTGTCTTTACCCTTTTTTTTTCCTTTTTAATTTATGGAAAAATTTGTACCAATTAGATGTATCCATTCTGTATCTCTTCTTACTGTCTTTGACACTATCATATATTCTCATTATCCCATCATCTTTCCATCTTTTGCCTCTATCCCTCCCCTTCCCTACCAAATAATGTTAGGTGTTTGTGTGATATTTTTTTCTTTTAAAAAATGTATTTTATATGCAAATACAGTTATCTCACACTAGAAAAAGGCACCAAAAACATTCATTGGAGAAAAGATAGCCCATTCAACAAATGGTGTTGGGAAAACTGGAAATCCATTTTTGAGAGCCACAGCCGAAGGGGCCCCAGCAAACTTCCAGCTGCCAGCAAACTTCCAGCTGCCAGCTGATGATTGGCTCACAGTGGCCCCAGCAAACTTCTAGCTGCCAACTGATTGGCTCCTCTGCGGTGATGCTCATTGGGCTGTTTCCCCGCCCTTTCAGACCACGGAGCTGCTCATTGGGGGACTTTTTTGGTTCTGCCCACGTGACCCAGCCAATCAGTCTCAAGAGCAGGAGGAGTGGGGGAAGTTGAGAGGCTTGTGGGAAGCCGGTGGTGGCAGTTGGGCCCTGAAGGTTTTCCCTGAGGAGCTGTGTGATTTGGTGTGTGTGTTCTAAAAATAAAGTTTGTTTTGACAAGTGGCTCCTGAATTGTGCCCAGCCAGACTGCGGCAATCCATATGTAACAAAATGAAAATAAACTCATCTCTCACTTTGTGCAAAACTCAACTCAAAGTGGATCAAAGACTTAGACACTACACTTAGGCAGAGACCCTGTGCCTAATAGATGAAAAAGTAGGGCCAAATCTTCACCATGTTGGCATAGGAATTTACTTCCTTACCAAGACTCCTACAGTGCAAGAAGAAAATCAAGAATTAATAAATCAGATAGACTCAAACTAAAAAGCTTCTCAGCAAAGGAAATAACAATAATATGAAGAACCTAGAGAATGTAAGGATTCTGACCATGCAAATGTATAGGGAAGCATTCCCCTGGTGAGCAAAGTCCCAGGGAGTAACCAGCACCCTGTTTCCCACCCTTAGAATGCCCTGAATCTCTCTTAGGATCTAATAATACAGCTAATATATGTGCAATGTCTAGCTGGTATGGCAATGCCCTGAGAAGCCTCTGTGTTAGAGCCTCATCAAGCCTCGACCTTGATTTCAGGCACATAGCTCCTGGGAATAAAGGGACTTGTTTGCTAGATAGCTACAATATTTATCAAGCTCTGGTGTTCCTGGATCTGCCCACCTAACAGTAACTTCAGACAATGGACTTTCTTGAGAACGACACAAAACCCCTAACATTGCATATTGTAACTGTGAAATGTAACTGCAGTATAAGCAACCTTACTGATACTCTAAAAAATAATGTAGTTATGACCTAATGTAAACTATTGGTATAAATAAACGTGGATGTTTGGACAAAGAGCCACTTTGCCACCTTCCCTGCCTTTGCACCTTATCTCTGTCTCCCTTTATTATTTCCTTACAACAGAATGGGAAAAAAATTTACCACATGCATGTTAAATACAGCATTAATTTTCAGAATATATAAAGAATTCAAAAATTTCAACACCAAAATAAATAAATAAATAAATAGATAGATAAATAGATAGCCAAATCAACAAATAGGCTAAAGAGTTGAACAGACACTTCACAGAAAAAGAAATACAATTGATCAACAAATAAATGAAAAAACATTCACCATCTCTAACAATTAGAGAAATGCAAATCAAAAATACTGTAAGATTTTATCTCACTCCATTCAGAATGGCAATTATTACTAATACAAGCAATAATAAATGTTGGCAAGGATGTGGGAGGAAAGGCACACTATCATACATTGCTAGTGGGACTGCAAAGTGGTGCCAACACTATTGAAAGCAGTATGTAGATGCCTCAGAAAACTTGGAATTGAACCACCACTTGACCTAACCAGCCCACACCTAAGTTTATACACAAAGGACTTAAAATCAACATACAACAATGATGTAATCACATCAATGTTAATTGCAGCTCAATTCACAATAGCCACACTATGTAACCAACCCTGATGCCTTCAATAGATGAATAGATAAAGAACATGTGGCATATATACTATTACTCTTCCTTAAAGAAGAATGAAATTATGTCATTTGCAGGAAAATGGATGGATCTGGAGAATATCATGCTAAATGAAATAAACCTATCCCCCAAAAAACAAAGGCCAAATGTTTTCTCTTACATGTGGATGCTAATTCACAATGTGGGGGTGAGGTAGGGAAGAACAGAGGAATGGAGGTACTTTGGATTAGGCAAAGGGGAGTGAAGGGAGGGGATTAATATGGGTTTAGGGAGGTTTGTAGAATGAATTGAACATTATTACCTTTGTACATATACAATTACACAACCAGTGTGATCTATAATATGTACAAACAGAAAAATGAGATGTCATCTTCCATTTTGTATGATGTAACAAAATGCATTCTACTGTGATGTATAACTAATTAAAACAACAACAACAACAAAAGACATAGACTGTCAGAGTGGATTTAAAAATGGGATACAAATGTATATTGTTTACAAGAAACTCAATTTAGAGACAAAACATTCATAAACTGAAGGTGAAAGATGGGAAAAGGATACCACCATGAAAGTGGAGACCAAAAGGAAGCAGAAGTATCTACTCTGATATCTAACGAAGCTTAGAGCCAAAATTAAAGAGAAAACACAGATATAATGATTATAAATATTTATACTCCAAATTTTAATGCACCTAATTACATAAACATTATTCAACATGAAATCCTAGATAGACTCCAAAACAACAATGTTTGATAAATTCAATCCACCACTCTCACCAATAGATCAGTCATACATACATAAACTAAATAAAGACTCTTCAAGCCTGAAAGATACTATTCATCCATGGGACCTAACAGATATCCATAAAATGTTTCATATCAACATCTGGATTCACTTTCTTTCCAGCTGCACATGTAACTTTCTTCAAATAGACTATATTTTAGGACACAAAGCAAGTTTTAGAAAACAAAAAAGTAGAAGTAATTATTTAATCTGATCAGATCATAATGGAATAAAATAAGAAATCAAGAAAAAGAGTAAAACAAAAGATTAACACATAACAATTGAATAATATACTTTTGCACGAGGAATAGATCACAGAAGAAAACAGGAGAGAAATAAAAATATTCCTAAAATTAAATGATAATTGAGACACAAAATATCAAAATTTCTGGGATAGTATGCAGTCAGTACTAAGAGGAAAGTTTATAGCATTGAATGACTACATAATAAAAGCCAGAGGATCTCAAATAAACAATTGAAAGTTACATCTTTAGGCCTTAGAAATGCAAGAAAAAAGTAATTTCAAAATCAGAAGAAGGAAATAATCAGAACCCAAAATAATGAAATTTAGAATTAAAAAAACAGGAAGGATGAATGAAACAAAAGTTAGTTCTTCGAAAAGATAAGCAAGATTGATAAACCCTTAGCAAAACAAAATAGAAAAGATCCAAAACAATAAAATTAGAGATGAAAAGAGAGATATCATCATAGACATTGCTGAAAACTTGTATTTTGAAAATTTATATTCCAATAAGTTGGAAAACTGAGAAGACAAATTTTGAATAATTAATGACAAATTTCTAATAATTAATGACAACCAAACTGAATCTAGGGACAAAGAAAATATAAACAGACAAATAGCTGCCATAAAAGGGAGAAATGTGTAAAACCAGGCCAACCGTAAAAAGAAAAGTAGAACATAAAGAACAAACAGCGAACAAAATAAGTAAATATAAAAATATAAAGAATCTAAAAGAAAACAAAAATGAAAATCTAAAAAACTAAACAAAACAGAAAAAAGCTGAACCAAAAAGCAGACCCTAAATCTCAAGAAATAAAACCACAAATCAATAAGTGGGATGTCTTGAAATTAAAAATCTTCTGCACAACAAAGGAAACAAGCAATGAAGAGAAAATCTACATGGGAGAAAAATCTTGCCAGGTACTCTTCCAAAATAAGATTAAAATCCAGAGTAGATACAAAACTCAAAATTTTAACACAAAAAAACAAATAACCCAATCAATAAATGGGCAAATGAACTAAACAGACATTTTTCAAAAGAAGAAATGCAAATGGACAACAAATACATGAAAAAAAATGTTCAACATCTCTAGCAATCAGGGAAGTACAAATCAAAACTACATTGAGATTCCAGCTCACTCCAGTTAGAATGGCAATGATCAAGAATATAAATGATGATAAGTGCTGTCAAGAATGTGAGGATAAAGATACACTCAGACATTATTGTTAGGATGGCAAATTAGTACAACCAATTTGGAAACAGTGTGGAGATTCTTCAAAAGACTAGGAATAGAACTAACATATAATGGAGCTATCCCACTCCTTAAATAAAGAATTTTAAAAGGGATAGGGTGCTGAGAGCCATAGCCAAGTAGGCGTTTTTGGTTGAAAGGTGACCCTGCTCAGGGATTAGCGTGGCTCCAGGTTTAGGGTGGATCCTGCTGGATTAGGGTGGCTCCGGGTTTAGGGTGGATCCTGCTGGGAATAGGGCGGCTCCAGGATTAGGGCATATCCTGCTGCCTTAGGCGCCCTCTTCTTTAGAGTTCCCATTGAGTTCTCGCGGGGTTCTGAGAGTATTGGTACGCAGAGCCGGGTGGAGGGAGTGTAGTTTTTTCCCAGAACGTGCGTGAAGAGTGTCGGTGAGAGTTCGGGAATAAAGAGTTGCTGTTTGAATCTACAAGGTTTTTGTGGTGGCTCGGTTATTTTGTGCCCAGCCAAACTGCAGCAAGAGGGGTTATCTTATGAAAATAAAAGGGAGAACACTAGAGTAGCAGAAATGTAATGAGGGGGCAAGAGGGACAATGGGAAAAGGGAGGGGCTATATGAAAGAACCAAAAATCAGCATACTATAGTGATACATACATAGCAATGTTTATCACAGCACAATTCACAATGGCCAACTTATGGAACCAACCAAGTTGTCCCTCAGTAGACAAATGGATAGAGGACATGTGGTATATATACACAACAGAGTTTTCTCAGCTACAAGGGAGAATGAAGTTATGTTATTGCTGATAAATGGTGGTAATGGAGAACAACATCATTTTAAGTGAAATTTGACAGACTCAAGATAGTCAAGGATCAAAAATTTCCCTGTATGTGTATAAGCTAGAGGATATAAGGAATTTGAAAAGAGTGAGGGGTTATCTTATGATAATTAAAGGGAGAACAATGGAGTATCAGAAATGTAATGAGGGGGAGGATGGACAATGGGAAAGGGGAGGAGCTACAGAATCAAATTTACCAAATTCTGCTATGCATAAGTATGAATATATCACAATGAATGACAATAGTACATCAATTAAAATAAATTAATAGAAGGTAGACCAATAGAATAGAGAAAGAAGTTCAGGAATAGAGAAAAAGAAAAGGAAGGAAGTAGTACTAGGGATCAAAATGGAGCAAATTCTGTTATATGCATTTATGAATATGTCAAAATGAGTCCCCAAATTGTGTGTAACTATAATAGTAATAAAAATATCTTTAAATCAATCTTTGCAATACAGAGAAAGTACAAATATTGTATTCTACATGCAATTCAGTAGGCATAAAATATCTGATATTTGGGCTTTAAAATTACAGCTATATTCATTTAATTACATTTGAGCTGTACAGTTATCATTGTCATAGAAATGTAAAAGGCATAGTTACCTTTTTTAGTAATTTCATCATAATTTTTCACATCTTATTCAAATTAACAAATGATAGAAATCATCCACCTATGAAAGATCGGTTGTTAGAATATGTCTAAAACATTAATGATTTAACAAATTTTAAAAAGAACAGCAACTGCTGATTGTTTTTTAATGCATTCTCATTATTTGGTAATAGAAATTCTCACCAGGAGAGATTTGCTTCATAAAGGTAGGTTCTAGTGTTAAGAATATGTACTGAAATTACATAGTAACAGGATTTCACTAATATAGAATAACAAAGCAACATATCTTTGAAAGGCTTGCCTTCACATCCCTGAATGACAATGTACTACAGGAGTTATTACACATATTATTAAGCAAAGTTTTGAATTTATTCTTTTTCATTCTAAGAAATCAATTAAAACAGGTGGTAAGATAAATGCTGCTTCTATCTTTGTATTGTACAACGTAGCACAGCCCTTTACACATTCTACACTGCTTTAACTCTTAAAACCCTTCCCTGAAGCTGGGAAGTTCACCCTAGGAAAGGTGACATTCATAAAGAGCAAGTCCTATTGCTTATTCATGTTTGTCTCTTTTAGGGTTTTCAACACAGGACTCACACATATCAGAAATTCAATATATATTTCATAATCATGAATTAATACCACATAGAAAAAAGTTTTAAGAAAATATACTTTATTTACAGTGAGCTCCAGAAACATTTTGTCCCTCTATGTAGTGATGTTCCCTGATTCAAAATATTAAGAAAAAAAAAAAAACAGCAAAATGGGTGGGCTTAACACACAAACATTCTACAGTTTTGAACAGTAGTGAAGTGTGTGTGTGTGTGTGTGATTGTGTGTGTGTGTGTGTGTGTGTGTGTGTGAGAGAGAGAGAGAGAGAGAGAGAGAGAGAGATTTACATATGCACATTTCTGTCCCAGTTGGAGATTATATGCACCAGGGCTCTTCTAAGTGAAGTAAATTATTGCCCCCTGGAATAAAACCATCAGATTATGCCATCTGCATTTATTTTTAATGTTTTCATAGAGCCAGGACTTTAAATCCTGAAAATTATGGAACTGTACCTCAAGCAACTAGTCAAAAAAAAATGTTAAAGGGATAATCACTTTCCACTTAGAGTTATTTTCACCTACCCAAGATAAGGGTGGTAGTGATGGGGGTTGTGATTAAGAACCAATGATGTTAGAAAGCAATTGATTTGAAAATAAATTTTAATGTGCTATTTTTTCCATCAAATAACCATGCAGTTTGAAATCTTAGGCTAAGATTTGATATTATAAAAGAGCAAATAATACAAATATGCTATATTATCTTTCATTGTAGAAAAACAGAAGACAGCCAGTTATGAATCACCAAATTTGCTTTTTCCGGACAAGTATGCCATATGTAATCTGTTAAAATCTATTTACAGTGTGCCAAACATCATCATAACTGAGTCATTGAACATAGGTGTATAATTTGAGTTATTTCAGTTTTTCTAGACATAAACCTTTACCTCAAACATGAACTGCAATCTATAAGGAAGAATAAAAAATATCATCAATACCAGTTCTTTCCTATAATACTAACATTTTTTGACTGAATATTGGGTCTGCAAATTTAATTCCTTTGGAATACTCATATCTTTCCATTCTCAGAAAGAAATATAATTTTAGTATTTGTTAAATATAATTCAGTTTTGGAAGATAGACTTGTATAGAGTAGTAAAAGTACAGCTATTCCTACTATTAAATGAACTGTTAAATTCCATTCACTCAAAACTTCAGAATTTGGAAAATACTCCAGAGATTATTTTCTATAATTCAATTAGTAATTAGTTTATGTGTCTGGAAATAAAAACACTATTGAATTCCCCAGAGCAATAAACCACAGAACTTAAAGTGGATAAACCATTAAAAAGAAGCAACATTTAAAAGTAAAAATATTTTGTAGATAATCATTAATCGGATATTTCCTGTAGATCATCAGAGTTTTCAAAAATTAGTAAGTTTAAATTGTTTTATTTTCTGACAGTACATGAAAACTCATGGGTAATTTCTAGTTCATAGCCACAATGCTGACACATCTGTACACCCATGCCCACGGGGGGCAAATTCCTGATTCTAGGTCACTGACAGACTTATTTTAACAGATCCTCCATAAGAATCATGTCTTCTTACAAAGCTTTTCTAAAAAACACACACATTTAAAAAATATATATAATATGTATGTAATACACACACACACACACACACACACACACACACTCACACACACTCAGATTTGATCAACTCATATAATAGTCCTATTACTTAAAGTTGTAAAATGAAATGCAACAAGAAAAGTTTAAGGTTACAATCTAATCTAAAGTAACAATGACTTTTATTTAAGATAAGGCTGTTTTCAGATATTACAATCTCTCTCCAAACAATGTGATCTGTGATTCCATAATAACACCAAAATTGATGCAAAACAGCTTACTAGTGAGTTTCTCAACAGAGAACAGGCAAATTACTACTAAAGACGATGGATTATTTAACTATTTTTAAAACGCAATAGCTTTGTTTCTACTTTTCTTAGTAGAAAAGGATCACCAGCACCTGCTACACCAGAAATGGTTAATTTTATACCTAAAACTCAAAGAGTTTCACCACTATTCTTTTGTTTTTTTAAATGTACAAGAAAAGCAACATGGGTTAATCTGGTATTCCACAGCTGTTTTCTATTCATTCCTTTTTTTCTAACTCTTCGAACACTATTCACACTACAAAGACAGATTTGAAATCTTTGCTTCATTTTTGTAAAGGACCTACTCTCCACAGAAGTCTCTAATATTTAGTTATAACATTTGGATATTTTACCTCCTATATATGGTATTGATCCATTTATGCTAATTAAGATGGCTTGGATAAATTATAAGATTTTAAATTCATATTCTAGGCCTATTTAAGCTTTACCAAGGAGTACCATGCTATGAAATGCATGGAAAGTACTGGTCTATAAGTGAACATGTACTGATCTTATTCAAGGGTCTGCTTTCTCTCCCTAAGCCCAGAGACAGAATGGCTGCTAAATGCATTGATGCCTTTTTATATTGCTGATGTTGAAAAACAGAATAAACACTCCAATTAAACTTTTGAGCTCACTGAGGCCATACACTACAGCAATTCATCTTAGTAACAGTAAAAAGATGGCATGGTTCTTGAAACATGGTAGGTGCTGCATAAATATACTGAATTACATTGAAGCTTTTTCATTATTGTGTAAAGGCAAAATGAATTGGATTAGTCTGAAAACTCAAGTTTTTGAGGTTTTATTTAATTATGAGGACAGAATAAAACTAGAAATGCTGTTTTTCTAATATAAAGTCCAATTATAACTAATTATATATTTATAACAAAAATTATTCAAAAAAAGATGCTAATATTAACAGTCCTTCTTTCTGGATAAAAGTAAGTACTGGATTGAGTTTTATTTATTTATTTATTTTTTATGAAACACAAGTTTTTAATGAAAAAAATATCAAAAGTATGCCACAGTGTCTATATGTTCATCTGAAGAGTACAAAGATGGAATTCTGGGGAAAAAAGGGGTCTTAATACTACAGAAACTAAATGTGGTTCTTAAATTAATTCAAAGGAAACATTAAAAAATGTAATGTTTCATACACTGAAATAAAGCAATTAGTCAGAGGTCATAAATTATAAATATAATAGTTCAAATATTGTCTAGCACTGGTTTCGCTTCTTTCAAAGAAATTGTGAAAATGGAAGATTTCATAGAAATTTAAAACAATGATATACCACACTATAATCTTAACACAGACTACATTGAACCTTGAACATTTTAGATTTATAACATATTTTGGTTAATACATTAGATTCAACCCATTAATATGATTTTATATCTTGGAGAAATTTGATTGTAATTTATAACCTTTACATGCAGTTCACCCAAACCTTCCTCACTTCCAGGTCTTGCTTGCTTCTCTCCAGGGAGTTCTGTCAGATTCATAATCGAAATTATGGAACTGTAAGTAACTTCTTTAGAACTGAAAATGTGTTTTTTTTTAAACAAAGTGCTTTTAAATTCAAATATTTCTTGCCCCAAACAAAACTGGAACATACTTAACCCTGAAATCTTCATATCTTGACACACATATTTTAACAGAAAAAAATCAGTTTTGGATCATTAATGTCCTTCAAGAGTTCAGATTGGATCTAAATTGGGTTTTGCATTATTATCCTGCTCCTGTTTGTACATGAAAGTTAAAAGAAAGAGGGCAACATCCAAGGATGACCAGTAGGCAGTGTGTGACGTGACAGCTGACCAATAGCGGCTCTCCACAAGGCCTTCTCTGAGTTCAAAATCGATCCTGTGATCCAATTCCAGTGCAGAATCAAGAAAGCCAGAACTGTTATGTTGAAGGGTCTGGGTTGCTGCGGTGGTAGTAGGAGGAGAAGCAACTGATTTCTTTTCATCTTCCATTGAATCTTTTGATGTCTCCGATTGCTGGAATGCAGATGAATGTCCAAATCTTGAGAACAGCATTCCTCCAAGCCCCTTTCCAATGCTAGCAGCCCCTAATATGCTTGCTTTGCCTATATTACTTATAGATTCTCCATAGTGTCGGCAGGATAAGATTGGTGAGGTCATAGGGTTTGGTATGGTTGAAATGCCTTCATTCTCTGAAATTAAGGTAGGTTCTTTTGCTGGGTTGAGAAAATTTGGTTTCATATGCTCATAAGGTAGAGGATTTGAAGTATTGTACCAATGGATCTGGACAGGAGAAATATTGCTGTAGTGTTTCAATGTTAATGGTTCTAATCTATAAGCTACTGGATCTGTAGGATGGAAAATATTTAGCAACCGGTTACAAATCTCTCTAGGTAAAATATGGTCTTGACTTCCAGTGTTTCCTGGGCGGATGCCACGCAATGCCAAAAAAACAGCTAGTGGGGATCCCATACAGAAGAAATTCTCAACCTTAAATTTTAAGGCAGGTGTTTGTGTTATGGACGTTGCCTTCAATTCATGCAGCCGTTCTTCTATTTCCCTCAGCCGTCGTTTTGTTATATAGAGTTCATCAAGAAGATGTCTTTCTTCATAGCTCATCCACTGTTCATCAGGGAATTCTTCTTCCTTCTGTAGCAACTGTTCATAGAGTCGAACTGGATTCCAGCCAGTCATTATGTCGTAAGTGATTACACATCCCAAGGAGTGGGACACTATTGAGACTTTACCCCCTTTTTCTTCAAAGTCTGGATTCCGAGAACAGAAAAGGGAATATAGTCGATTCAGCTCTTGCTGAAGGCCTTTAACTAGTTCATCCCTATAAAGTGGGCTAGTATAATACATTATGTCCATTGCACTGCTGTTCAGCAAATCTCTTAAACCCCGTACTTTGTCAGGAGTAATGGAATCAACAGTATCTCCATCAAGAGTAAGTTTTGACCGCCACTCAACAGGCAGAAATTCAACATGTGTTGCATAGTTGGAAAAATGCCTTTCTTCTATTTTTCTTGCAGCCTCTCTCATCATGGCTGTATTTTTGATAATTCTTCCTTGGTCCATTTTCTGTCCAATGCCATGCACAACAAACACAATGTGGGTAGTCTGTGATGGCTTGTCTTCTACTGTGGCTTCTTCTACATAACCTCTACGAAGTCTGGTCCCATTACTTGATGCTTTAGAAAATCCTAATTTTTGGGTGACTGTTCTTGCAATTTTAGATGTGATCGCATCACTATAAAGATATACTTCATCCATACTATGCCAGTCCACGTGGTTTCGACTCAATTTGAAACTATAAATAGCTTGGGAGCGCTTTCTTTTAAGACCTGCCGCATCTGTACTCTCCTTACGTCCTCTCCATTTGAACAGAAAAGGGAGGGAGAAGGGAGGGAGGTGGTGAACAACACCTTTTCCATCTAAGGATTTTGACACTTCAAGATCAAAATTTCCCTGCATCTGCTGACCCCTAAAACATCTGAGATGTTCTTGCTCAATTAAATTACTTTCTTCTTCTTCTAGAGGCTGCCAAGTACTGTCAATAAACCACTGTCCACGCATTACTGGTATTTTATCAGCCTGGTGCCAGTACACCGGGTAGCACTCTCCTTGGGTCACATCCACCTCATAGAGGCCGCGGCGCACGCAAACCCGCTCAATGTTCACCAGCTCCTCCATTTGGGGCTCATGCCCAGCCGCGCTTGAGCAGAAGCCGCAGGCGCGGTCCTCCTCCTCTTCCTCTTCGGAGCTAGAGGGCGGGTCCAGCGGGGAAGCCCGGCCACACACACGCTGGTTATCCGGGCCCTTGGCCTGGGGCCAAGCGCTAGTGGCTTGCAGCAGGGTCCGGAAAGCTAGCTCGATGCGGAGAGAATCGTAGCCGATGAAGGGCTTCCAGGTCTTCTTGTCTTCCTTGTAGAACCAGCGAACCTTCTCCGGGCCAAGCTCCGTCACCCCCTCGTAGCGGTGTCGGGCTGCTGGGCCGCCAGGCCGGGTTTGCTTCCTCTCCTCAAAACCCACTCCCGCAGCCCCACTGCCCCCCGAGTTCGTCGCGACCAGCGTCGGTTGCTGCGGCGGCGGCAGCGACTGGGTGCTGCCACTGCCGCCGCCGCCGCTCTCGCCCTTATTGTAGTAACGCAGTGAGGACCCCTTCTCAGCGGAGCTGAAATCACAGTTCTCGTCACTGAGGCAAGACTCCTGCGCCAGGTGGTTGAGGTCCTCGGCGACCAGCGCCAAGTGCAGCCCGGGCTCCCGCGCAGCAGGGTTAGGGGCACGCTGCCTTCGCCCGGCTCCCCGCCCGGCAGGTGCTCCAAGCAGCACACGCTGCTGCCGGAATGCCGACCTGGCATTGGAGCCCAGCTCCCAGCCTCCGCTACCCCGACCATTATGCTCAGTGCTCCGCGGGGACCCGCGGCCCGGGTAATTCCATAAATTTGAGTTTTATTACTAATTATTTGAATGTTTCAAGCAGTTAATGTATGTTCAAATCAACTTTACTATATGAATTCAAATGACTGAATTCCAGATATCTACAAATAATGCAACTTTAAAATTAAACTTCAAATGTCTAATGTTGTAGGTAAATAATTTATGTAAAGATAAAAGAATAATTTTAAAAATTCATTTTAGTTACAATTTACAATATAGTTATAATTTTTATTTATATATGACAGCGGAATGTGTTACAATTGTTATTACATATGTAGAGCACATTTTTTCGTATCTCTGGTTGTATTCACACCAATTCCTGTCTTCATACATGCACATTATTCCATCACATCCCATCATCATTTCTCATCTCATGCCCCCTCCCACCCTCTGCCCTCTCTATTCCTCCCAGGCTCTCTCTCCCTTAGTTACAATTTTAAAAGTACAAAAGAAAAATAAATTCCATATGGGACTGACATGATGATCCAGCCACTTTTTAATTTTTAAGTTCCAAAGTTCACTGTTAGTTTATGTCAAAAGATAAAAGCATAGCATTGCCAATAAAAGAATTAGAATTCTTCCAGATTTTTTTTTTTTTAAGTGCAAAAACAACTATTCTCAGGAGTCGCCAGAAGCGGGGAGGATATCTGGAGGTCTCAAGCAAAAACTGGAACCAGAACCCCAGAAAGATCAAGGACAGCGACTCTGACTTGGCGCCTCTCACCTTTGGCAACATCATTCAAGTCTCCCAAGACTATTTTCCAGATCCTCCACGATGATTTTGATCTGTTCCTTCACCTTGGTTTTGGAGGCTGCTGGCGGTCCCTTGGGAACATAGGGGTTCCGTGTGTGTGTGTGTGTGTGTGTGTGTGTGTGTGTGGCGGGGGTGTTCTTTGGGAGCAAGGGAGGAGGTCAGGAGAGGCAGGCGAGGGGAAGCTGCTGCGTGACCTGTCTCTGGTGCTGCTTTCCCACCCTGGTACCTCCACATCTTGGACCCTCCCTGAGCGGCAAGGGATAACTGCAATCAGTGATCCTCCCGGCGTCTGCACTGTCATCAACTCCAGAGTTATGGGGCTGGGCACTGGGCTGCAGACAGGCTTGCAGGAAGCCCGCGCCTCCTCTTGCAGCTGTCCACAGCTCACAAAACAACCCCCCTCCAGTGGGTGCAGAGGGGCGCCAGCCGGCACCGTGGGCTGTCAGCTGCAGCGCCAGCCACACTTTCCTATGGGATCTCTCCCAGACCTCCTTGGCATCAAGATGCAGGGAGACAAGTTTGAGTACTGCTGGCATCCTCACCTTGGTCCTGAAATGCTTCGCAATCTTCGCAGCCTGCTGGTCTTCTCACATCTAGACAGCATTCTTTCTGCTTCACCCGCCAACAGAGTCCTGGATCAATTTAGATTGGTTCCTTTCCTCTCACTTCCTCTTGTATGTAATTTTGTAAAACAATGAGGGTCTCCTTCCATTTCCATGAAAATGGGAGTTCATAACCCACTTGAATCAAATGTGTGAAATATGATATGTCAGAAACTATGTAATGTTTTGAAAACCAACAATAAAAATTTTTAAAAAAAGATAATCTTGAAATTAAAAAAAAAAAAACAATTTAGATTGGTCAATAGGTTCTAAGACCACAATAGAATTAGGAGCTGAAGTTCTGGTCAGTAAAGTGACCCCTAAATAATTATTCAGAACCAAAATATATATATCCACAGAACTACATTCACCAGAGATCTTTAATTTAAACAGATTTCTGCAGGAGAGGGGTGCGGGAGGCATAACAGTGACATTTCACCTCCTGGAATCATGAAATTTAATCAGTACTCCTTGAAGGGGTGGCATAATAATGCTGATTCCACAGAACTAATAGAGGATCTATTGATTTTAAGTGCTCATACCAAACTCACACCCAGAATGAGTCATTTTGATTGTACTTAATCTCATATCTATGCCAAACTTTTTTTTTTTTTTTAAACAGTCTTGTCTCTTTTTGTGACCTATGCTGATGTATGCCATGGGTGGATCCTGAGGGTAGATGATAATATCCTATCTGGTCTTGTGAGGAACTAAGGAAGAATTTCTTTTCAACTTCTATATATGTTTTTGCTTATTTTTTCAAGTCTTATGATATTAAATAAACAGGAAATCATTTTCTGACTTGTTCTGTGGAGAAATCCCAAGGAGGCAAGTTAATAGGAAGCTTTCAGTTTATTCTCAGCAGGAGGCCACCATTCTCATTAGATAGTTTTAATTTCTTTAGTAGTTTTAATTTCTTTAGTAGTAAATCCGCTATTAGCTACTTACCTGGCTCTACTTTATTTTCTTGAGTGCACACTCCTCCAGATCATTCTTTTAATATGCTTTCCATTTTGGACACCCTTAGTAGGGCTCTGTCTCTTGCTTCTCAGACACAAGGTAGCCTGAATATGCTTCTAATCATTAAGAAAATCTCGGCAGCTCACTTCTTCCACCCTTCAATATGAACTTCACCTTCAAGAAACTTTTGGATATCAAGGAGTTGGTCAGCTGGGTCATATGATAGTCCCATACCTAACCTGAGAATTAGAACCTCTTGTTGACTCCCATAGTTTGTGAATTATTTCCACTTTTGGTGGAGAATGTCTCCTTTTTATGTATAAACTGTTTTGGACATGATAACTGTAGACTATGGGCAAATATTGGCAAAAAAATATAATAAATGTGATCTGGAAGTTGAAATATAAATGCTCATTGTAGTATCCTGAGTAAAAGAACTGCATCTATTGCAAAGTAACTTCTCAATAAGTACTTAATATTAAAATGAGGGAATGAAGGAAATATTTCTATGTTTTGAAATTAATTCAATTGAGAAAATATTCTTTTAAATGATTACTCTGGCCAAGAATTTATGCTCTTTGATGAGGATATGATGGAAAAATCACACTTATAAATTGTTGGTATGACTGCAAATTAGTACAACCACTTTGGAAAGCAGTATGGAGATTATTCAAAAAGTTAAGTATGAGATACCATATGACCCAGCTGACCCACTCCTTGGTTTCCAAAAAAACAAAAACAAAAAACTAAAACTAAAATTCGCATAGTATAGTGATATATGCATACCAGTGTTTTAAAGAAGCACAATTCAGAATATCCAACTTCTGTAACCACACTAATTGTCTCTCAATGCTTGATTGGATGGAGAAAATGTGCTACACATACAAAATGGAGTCTCAGCTACAAAACAGAATGAAATTATATCATGTGTTGGTAAATGGATGGTAATGAAGAACACCATGATAAGTGAAATAAAGACAAGAGTGGAATATTTTCTCTTATATGCAAAAGCTAGTGAAAAGTAAGGAATTAAAACAGGTGATGTCATGAAAATAGTAGAGACTATAGTGGAGTAGAGGAGGTATAAAAAGGAGAAGGGAGGTAGGATGGGAAAGTGAAGGAACGATACAAATAAATTAACCAAATTATATCATGGGCTTGTATTAATAAATTCCACTTTTAATAATAACCATAATATACCAGTTAAAAAGTAAATCAAGAAAAAAATAATTTATTCTATGGAGTAGATGTGCCACCAGGTTCATGAAGACCCTATCCCAGCAGGAGCAAGTAGATAGTTCCAAACATTTTTAGTATAAATGGCTTACCTCAGAGAATATGTTTCTACCCTTTTTCCTAACTGTAGTTAGTTCATTTTACTGGACCTCTGCTATGGATGAATGTCTCCCCCCTGCCCCCCAAAGCCATTATGCTGAAAGTCTAACCACAAAGGTGATGGCATTAAGGGGTGGGGGGTCTTTGGGAATTGATTAGGTCATGAGGGAGGAGGCTGCACTAATGGACTTACTGATCTTACAAAAGAGACCCTAGAGAATTCTCATCTCATTTCCATAATTTGACATTACATTGAGATGATCTCCTTCTGTGAGAAAACAAGCTCTCACTAGACATGAAATCTTCCAGCATCTTGATCTTAGATTTCTACCCCCCCTTACTGTGAGAAGTAAAATTTCTATTTTTTTAATATGACATTTTTTTTAATGCCAAGTGGATTAAAACAACCTTCAGGGTATGTTAGTTGGGAGGCTTTATATCCATATGAAAGAAACTGAACTTTGCTCTACTCAACAAAAAAATGGTAAGGATAGTAATATTTTCAGTTAGGATTAGAGAGAGAAAATCTTAAACTTAGAGAGAGTATTGTTTTCTCTATATATCCCATCCCCTTTAAATGGATTAAGTCATTTCTGCACAGCTGAACTTTGACCACTGGTAAGTCCAAGCTTATATCTTCACAATGTTGCAACTAGAAAAGAAAGGTTATCACAGAAAGCAGCTAGAAGATTTTGATAAGTCCAGCATAGGTCACAGACACACACCTCAGCAATCACTGTGACTAGGGCTAGGTTTGCAGGGTGCAAAGCTGCCATTATAGCTGGGTCATTCTTACCATAGAAAAGTCATACATAGTTTTCAAGCAGGTGACAGCAAAATGAGTTATTCTACCAAAATCTGCATATTCATAATATTTTTCTGAGGGATAGAGAGAATACAGTTTTAGAAATCAACACCATTTTATTTTTTTGGATATTTTATTTGTTCTTATTATACATGATAGTAGAATGTATTTTGACCTATTTTATATATATATTGAGTATAACTTCTCATTCTACTGGTTATACATGAGGTAGAATTACACTGGTTTGTAATCTTATGAACATAGGATAGTAATGTCCAATTCATTCTACTATTTTTCTTATTCCCACTCCCCCTCCCTTCCCTTTATTCCCCTTTGTCTAATCCAAAGAACTTCTTAACCCACTGCCTTATTTGTGAATTAGCATGATAGTACCAGTTCTATCCATTAGTAAACGGATGGCATATGCCATAATTTCACTCTTCATTAAGGCTAAGTAATATTCCATTTTGTATATACACCACATTTTCTTTATCCATTTGTCTGTTGAAGGCACCTAGGTTGGTTCCATCATTTAGCTGTTGTGAACTAAACTCCTATATGTGGCTGCATCATTGTAGTATGCTGATTTTCAGTTCTTTGGGCATAAACCAAGGAGTGGGATAACTGGGTCAAATGGTGGTTCCATTTCCAAGTTTTCTGAGGATTCTCTATACTACTTTACATAGTGACTGTACCAATTGTTCAGTCCCACCAGCAAAGTATGAAAGTGTACCTTTGTCCCCAAATCCTCAATAACATTTATTTTTGCTTGTATTCTTGATAGTTGTCATTCTCAGTGTAGTTTTAATGTGCATTTTTCTAATTGCTAGATATGTTGAAAATTTTGTCATATATTTTTTGACCATTAATATGTACTTCTGTGAAGTGCCTGTTCAGTTCCTTTGCCAATTTATTGGTGAAGTTACTTGTTTTTTGTGCATGTTGAATTTTTTTGAGTTCTTAATATATCAGGGAGATTGATGCTCTATTTGAGGTGCAGGTGGCAGATTTTCTCCCATTCTGTAGGTTCTCTCTTTGTGGCTTTTTGGTTTTGTTTTTGTTTTTATGGTACTGGGGATTGAACTCAGGGATGCTTAACTACTGAGCCACATCCCCAACCCTTTAAAAAATTTTTTTTAGAGACAGGGTCCTGCTGAGTTGATAAGTGCATCACTAAGTTGCTGAGACTGGCTTTGAACTCACAATCCTCCTGCCTCAGCCTCCCAAGCCACTGGGCTTATGGGAGTATGCTGCCATTCCCAGCTCTCTTCATGTTCTTCATTGTCTCCTTTGCAGTGAAAAAAGCTTTTTATTTGATACCATCTCATTTATTGATTCTTGATTTTCCTTCTTGCTTTTTATGAGTCTCATTTAGGAAGTCAGTTCCTAAGCTGACATGATGGAGATTTGGGCCTACTTTTTCTTCTAAACTAGGTCCTTGATCCACTTTGAATTGAGTTTTGTGCAGGGTGAGAGATGGGGGTTTAGTTTTATTGTACTACATATGGATTTCCAGTTTTCCCAGCACCACTTGTTGAAAAAAAAAGCTATATTTTCTATGTTTCTGGTGCTCTTATGTAGAATGAAATAACTGTATATACGTGGGTTTGTCTCTGTGTGTTCTATTCTGTTCCATTGGCCTCCATGTCATCACATCAATAGACTTAAAGACAAGAATCATATGATTACCTCAGTAGATGCAGAAAAAGCATTTGACAAAATATAGCATCCATTCATGCTCAAAAACTAGGAATACTAGGAACATACCTTAATATTGTAAAAAGCTATATATGCTAATATTGTAAAAGCTATATATGCTAAACCCCAGGCCAACATCATTGTAAATGGAGAAAAACTAAAAGCATTTCCCCTAAAAACTGGAACAAGACAGGGAGGCTCTCTTTCACCTTTTATTCAACATAGTCCTTGAAACCCTAGCCAAAGCAATTAGACAAAAGAAAAGGGATATGGATAGGAAAATAAGAGCCCAAACATCATCTTATTTGCTGATGACATGATTCTATATTTAGAAAACCCAAATCCACAGAAAGTTTCTAGAACTCATAAATGAATTCAGAAAAGTAGCAGGATATAAAATTAACACCCATAAATCAATTGCATTCCTATACATCAATGATGAATCAGCTAACAGAAATTAAGAAAACTATCTCATTGATAGTAGTCTCAAAAAAAAATCCCAAAACAAACAAACAAACAAAAACCATGGGAATCAATCTAACAAAAGAGGAGAAAGACCTCAACATAAAAACTAGAGAACATTAAAGAAAGAAATTGAAGAAGACCTGAAAAGATGGAAATATCTCCCATATTCTTGGATAGATAGAATTAACCTTGTCAAAATGGCCTTTCTACCAAAAGCACTATCCAGATATAATACAATTCCTATTAAAATTCCAATGACTGATTTTGAGTCCTTTGGGTATAAACCAAGGAGTGGAATAACTGGGTCACATAACTGGGTCAAATGATGGTTTTATTCCAAGTTTTCTGTGGAATCTCCATACTGCTTTCCATAGTAGTTTCAGCAATTTGCAGTCTCACAAGCAATGTATGAATGTTCATTTTCCCCCACATCCTCGCCAACACTTATTATTGCTTATACTCTTGATAATTGCCATTCTGACTGGAATGAGATAAAATCTTAGAGTAATTTTGATTTTCATTTATCTAATTGCTAAAGATGATGAACATTTTTTCATATTTGTTGATTGATTGTATTTCTTCTGTGAAGTGTCTGTTCAATTCCTTATCATTTATTGATTGCGTTATTTGGTATTGTGGTGTTAAGTTTTTTTAGTTCTCTATATACCCTGGAGATTAGTGCTCCGAGGAGCATGTGGTAAAGATTTTCTCCCATTTTGTAGGCTCTCTGCTCACATTATTGATTGTTTCCTTTGCTGGGAAGAGGTTTTTAACTTGAATCCATCCCATTTATTGATTCTTAATTTTATTTCTTGCACTTTAAGAGTCTTGTTAAGGAAATAAGATCCTAAGCTGACATGATTAAGATTTGGAAAAACTTTTTCTTCTATTAGGTGCAGGGTCTCTGTTCTGGGGCCTAAGTCTATATCTACTTTGAGTTTTGTGCAGAGTAACAGAGGTTTAATTTCACTTTTTTACATATGAATTTCCAGTTTTCTCAGCACCATTTGTTGAATAGACTATTTTCTCCAATGTTTATTTTTGATTCCTTTATTTAGTATGAGATAACTGTATTTATGCGTTGGGTTTTTTTCTGTCTTCTATTTTGTACAATTGGTTGACATTTCTATTTTGGCGCCAGTGCCATGCTGGTTTTTGTTACTATATCTCTGAAGTATATGTTAAGGTCTTATATTGTGATGCCTGCTTCACTCTTCTTGCTAAGGATTGCTTTGGCTCTTCTGGGTCTTTTATTTTTCCAAATGAATTTCATAATTACTTTTTCCAGTTCTGGGAAGAATGTTATTGGGATTTTAATAGAAATTGCCTTAAATCTGTATAACAATTTTGGTAGTATGGTCATTTTGACAACATCAATTCTGCCTATACAAGAGATCATCAATGTTTATAGCAACTCAATGCACAACAGCTAAACTATGGAATCAATCTAGATTCCCTTCAACAGATAAATGGATAAAGAAAATGTGGTACATTTACACAATGGAATATCACTCAGCCTTAAAGAAGAATGAAATCATGGCATTTGCAAGTAATGGGATGGAACAAGAGAATATCATGCTAAGTGAAATAAGCCAATCCCCCAAAACCAAAGGCACAATATTTTCTCTGATAAGTGGTTGATGATCCATAGTTGGGGAGTAGAAAAGAATGAAGAAACTTTGGATTGTGCAGAGAGGATGAAGGGGAGAGGTGGGGCAGTGGGGGTGGGAAGGACAGAAGAATGAGAGAGACATTATTTTACACTACTGGTGTGACTCAGCACCATGTATAGCCAGAAGAAAGAGAAATTATGCTCCATATGTGTACAATGTGTCAAAATGCATCTACTGTCATATATAACTCATTAGAACATTTTTAAAAAACAGAAAAAAAATTTCAATGACATTCTTCATAGAGATAGAAAAAGCAGTCATGAAATTCATTTGGAAAAATAGGAGGCCCAGAATAGCCAAGGCAATCTTCAGAGAGAAAACTGAAGCAGGAGGCATCACAATATCAGACCTTGAATTATACGACAGAGCTATATAACAAACATAGCATGGTATTAGCATTTGTTTCTTTAACTGAAAATGCAATATAAGAACTGTTTTGTAAAAGTGGATTGAGAATCAAAGGGAAAGTGGAAATGTTTTGTAATCTGTGAAACACTTCATAAATATTCATCACTGTTATTAGTTTTCCTGTTTGATGGATGTTCCTGTGTTTTAAGGAACCCATTGCATTTACTGTCACAGAATTTTCTTCACAGAATTGCTTGATTAAACAAATCACTACAGGCACATTTTTCAAAGTATGTTTTAGCAATTTTAATCTTAAAAAATTTGAAAATGCTATATACTATATACCTCTATTATGTAATCATGGGTTTAAATATTAGGACATTAAAGCCTGAAAAATCTTAACTGTTTAATTTTAGTTTCTAAACTTATTTTATTTGATCATGGAATCATCTTCTTTCTTTATCTCTCCCTTTCTTTCTCCTTCCTCCTTTTTCTCCTCAATCTCCCTCCTTTCCTCTTCAATTCTTTCTTCTTTCTTTCCTTTTTCTTTGAAACTTTAATTTTAACCTCACAACTATAAGCATTTTCCTTAAAGAATTTTCATGAAAACAGTTTGTTTAATTTCAAAGGATAGCTTCTTTAACCCTGCATTGCTCTGTATATGAGGGCTTTGTGAGGAATTCTGTGTGTGTGCCTGTCTCATTAGTATTTTTGTTGTATTTTTACAGAAAGCATATTTTGTTCAGTTACTTTCATTCATACTGTATTTGTGTAGAACTTAAAATTTTTCTAAGTGTTTTCTAATGACATGTCAGCATCTTATTTGATTCTTGGAATAATCCAATAAACTGTGCTTCCTTGAGTGCCTTTAAATAGTGTATCTTCTGCTTCAGACCAGAAATGTGAAGAGTAGGATTTTTTCTTTATTTTTATCTGCCTGATAACTGAACTCATATTTGAATTTATTACATGGTATTTGGGAATAGGAAAGGAAGGTTGGGAAGTTGATATCTGATTCAAATTAGTAAAGAAAACTCTACTACTTTTAACTTCAGACTGAGAATTATTGAAAAAATTTCAAAAGACTATAGTTATTTCAAATTTCTGAAACCCAAAACTTCAGAATAATTGCAACAGTTGTTCTGTATTTCATGCATTATGACAATAAATTTTTTCCTGTCATAAGTAAATGGCAATATTTTATAAAATAAAAATAGTTGTTCAATTGGTGTTCATCTAAAGGCATAAAAGTGCTTAGAATACACTAATACAATTAAGAAAACAAAATAAAATGTTTTTACCATGTACTTTGCATCCCGTATTGAACATATTGGTAGGTCAGTAACATTCCTGACATTTGTGAGCACTTTGGTACAGCAGCATATGGATACAATACAGACTGCACTAGCATATCAGCACACCACAGCATAGTTAGCTACTCCTTGATAGGCTAAATGTCAGATAACTTATAGCTAAGTATATTGATAGTTGGAACACAGTGAAAAACTACCATGTACCAAATGCTTTAATAACATGATCTTTGGATTCCATTTGCTCCTGACTCAGATTTTAAATTGATTTAGTAGTTACATTAATATTAATAACATGCAATACTGATTCTAGTGAGGATATATACTTTTTCTTATTTACCTGACAACATATACAGTTTTAATATTAAAAACTATTGAAATATATAGTGTTCTACTAAATCCAGTGATAATTTGTATATTGTAAAAGTTCTTTGATTTTATCATTTTTATTTCAACATAATTTATAATTTAAAATTTTTAATTCAATCTTAAAAAAATAGATAAATAGTGATATAAACATAAAATGGGGAGTCCTATGTCACTTTCTAGTTTCATATTTTTTTATTATAGCACTATAGTTACACATCATTTTGACAAAATCATATATACATTGAATTTGACTTCAATCCCCATTTCCCCCATTTTCCCTCTCCCTAGTCTCATTCTTGTACTTATCTTTCTTTTGCTTGTCAATTTATTTTTTAGTTGTAGATGGGCACAATATTTATTTCTATGTGGTGCTAAGGATCGAACCCAGTGCCTCGTATGTATGAGGCAAATGCTCTACTGCTGAGCTATATAGCCCAAGTCTCATTAATTTATTTTTGATTGGTACTTTTACATATATTTAAAAGTAAATTTCCATGTGGTATATTAACATGATTTTGTTAAGTTTATTCCGTAATTCCTCCCTTTGCCATCCTTCCTCCTTCCCACTCCATCTCTTTCTTCTATCCACTGATCTTCCTTCCTTCCTTCCTTCCTGCCTGCCTCCCTCCCTCCCTTCTTCCTTCTCTTTCCTTCCCTCCCCTTCCCTCCCCTTCCCTCCCTTCCCTCCCTTCCTCCCTCCCTCCCTCACTTCCTTTCTCTCTTCCTTCCTTTCTTTGTTTTTTCACAAGTATCAGACTTGGATCATGGTCTGTAGACTCCTGACCCCCCTCACCTTTCCCCGGTGGTTCCCCCACCGGATCTCTTACAAATCTAATTCTTTCTTGATGACTCTTTTTTTCTTTTATTATTATTATTTTTTATTTATATATGACAGTAGAATGCATTACAATTCATATTACATATATAGAGCACAAGTTTTCATATCTCTGGTTGTATACAAAGTATATTCACACCAATTCATGTCTTCATACATGTACTTTGGATAATGATGACCATCACATTCCATCATCATTTCTAACTCTATGCCCCCTCCCCTCCCAACCCTCTGCCCTATCTAGAGTTGTCTATTCCTCCCATTCTTCCCCTTCTTATCTCACTATGAATCAGCCTCTTTATATCAGAGAAAACATACGGCATTTGTTTTGGGGGGATTGATTAATTTTACTTAGCATTATAAAATTCAACTGCATCCATTTAACTGCAAATGCCATTATTTTATTCTCTTTTATTGCTGAGTTATATTCCATTGTATGTATGTGTATGTATGTGTATGTGTGTGTGTGTGTGTGTGTGTGTGTGTGTATATATATATATATATATATATATATATATATATATATCTCACATTTTCTTTATCCATTCATGTACTGAAGAACATCTAGTTTGGTTCCACAGTTTAGCTATTGTGAATTGTGCTGCTCTGAACATTAATGTGGCTGTGTTCACTTCAATGCTATTTTTAAGTTCTTTGGGTATAGACCAAGGAGAGAGGGATAGCTGGGTCAATTGTGGTTCTATTCCCAGTTGATGTCTTCTGTAACCCACTGTTCATCATATGATGAACTTCTTAATGGCCTTATCCTTGGGTATGCACTTGCAACAAATAGGCTGCAGTGCCTGCGACCCTTTTTTGCATGACCACTCTTCCTTCTTTTTTTGGTCATCTTGGAAGCGAGGACTCAAGAGCCTGCTTCACTTTTTTTTTTTTTTTTTTTTTTTTTTTTACTAAGGATTACTTTGGCTATTTTGGATCTCTTATTTTTCCGAATGAATTTCATGGCTGCTTTTTCTATTTCTATAAGACCATCATTAGGATTTTAACAGAAATTGCATTAAATCTGTATAGCATCTTTGGTAATATGGCCATTTGAACAATATTAATTCTGTCTATCCAAGAACATGGAAGAGCTTTCCATCTTCTTAGGTCTTCTTCAATTTCCCTCTCTAGTGTTCTGTAGTTTTCATTGTAGAGGTCTTTCACCTCATTTGTTATATTGATTTCTTTTTTCTTTTTTCTTTTTGGCTACTGTGAATGGGATAGTTTCTTAACTTCTCTTTCAGTAGATTCATCACTGATGTACAGGAATGTAATTGATTTATAGGTGTTAATTTCATATCCTGGTATTTTGCTGAATACATGTATGAGTTCTAGAAACTTTCTGGTAGAATTTTTTTGAGTCTTCTAAATACAGAATCATGCCAGCAAATAGGAATAGTTTGAGGTCTTATTTTCCTATTCATATCCTTTTAATTTCTTTCTTTTGTCTAATTTCTAGGGCTAGTATTTCAAGGACCATGTTGAATAGAAGTGGTGAAAGAGGGCATCCCTAGGGGCTGGGGATGTGGCTCAAGCGGTATTACACTTGCCTGGCATGTGCGGGGCACTGGGTTGGATCCTCAGCACCACATGAAAAATAAACTAAAGATGTTGTGTCCACCAAAAACTGAAAAATAAATATTAAGAAATTCTCTCTCTCTCTCTCTCTCTCTTTCTCTCAAGGAAAAAAAAAAGGTGTCCCTGTCTTGGTCCAGTTTTTGGAAGAAATGCTTGCAATTTTTCTCAATTTACAATGATATTGGCCTTGGGTTTAGCATATATAGCTTTTACAATGTTGAGGTATATTCCTAGTATTCCAGTTTTTCTAGTTTTTGAACATGAATGGATGCTGTATTTTGCCAAATACTTTTTCTGCATTTTTTGAGGAATCATGTGATACTTGACTTTATGTCTATTGATGTGTCTTAGGCATTAGACCAGAGACTCCATGCCTAATAGAGGAAAAAGTAGGCCCAAATCTACATCATGTTGGCTTAAGAACCAATTTCCCTAATAAGACACCTAAAGCCCATAAAGTAAAATCAATAATCAACAAATAGGATGGAATCAAACTAAAAAGCTTCTTCACAGCAAAGGAAATAATCAAGTATGTAAAGAGAGAGCCTATGGAACAGGAGAAAATCTTTGCCTCCTGCACATCAGATAGAGCATTAATCTCCATGATATATAAAGAACTCAAAAAACTTAGCAGCACAAAAAACAAATAACCCAATTAATAAATGGGCAAATAAACTGAATAGGCATTTCACAGATGAAGAAATACAAATAGTCAACGAATACATGAAAAAAAATGTTCAACATCTCTAGCTGTTAGAGAAATTAAATGCAAATTAAAACTACACTGAGATTTTATCTTACTCCAGTTAGAATGACAATTATCAAGAATACAGGCAACAATAAATATTGGTGAGGATGTGGGGGAAAAGGTACACTCATACATTGCTGGTAGGACTGCAAATTGGTACAGCCACTATGTAAAGCAATATGAAGATTCCTTCAAAAACTGGGAATGGAACTACCATTTGACCCAACTATCCCACTCCTCTGTTTATACACAAAGGACTTAAAAATCAGCATACTACAGAGATGCAGCCACGTCAATGTTTATAGCAGCTCAATTCACAACAGCTAAACTATGGAACCAACCTAGGTGCCCTTCAACAGATGAATGGATAAAGAAAATGTGGTATATATACACAATGGAATACTTCTCAGCCATAAAGAATAATGAAATTATGGCATTTGCTGGTAAATTGATGGAACTGGAGACTATCATGCTAAATAAAATAAGCCAATCCCCCCAAACCAAAGCCCAAATGTTCTCTCTGCTATGCGGATGCTAACTCACAATAAGGGGGTGGGTAGGGAAGAATAGAAGTCCTTCAGATTAGACAAAGGAGAATAAAGGAAAGGGAGAGGGAATGGGAATAGAAAAGATAGGATGAATTGGACATTACTATCCTATATTCATATATGATTACATGACCAATGTCATTCTACAACATGTACAACCAGAAGAATGAGAAGTTATACTTCATTTATGTATAATATGTCAAAATGCATTCTACTGTCATGTATAACTAATAAACACACACATACACACACACACACACACACACACACACACAGAATGGGGCAAAGGCTAGGCATGGTGGCATATGCCTGTAATCCTGCAACTTGGGAGGCTAAGGAAAGAGGATTGCAAGTTCAAAGCCTCAGCAATTTTGTAAGTTCCTAAGCATGTAGTGAGAACCTGTCTCAAATAAAAATATAAATAAATAAATAAAGTTGGCAATGTGGTTCAGTTTTTAAGGCCCCTGTGTTCAATCACTGTTTTTTTTTTTAATAGGGCAAAAATCCACCACCCAGAATGTATGCTTTAAGTTGGGAATGTTCCAAGATCAACTCTGAGTGTGATGAGTAGAGATGAATAACTTAGAATGTTGAATAGGTAGGAGACACTGTCTGAGAAAGGTGCCACCACTGAGAGGGTGAAGTGATAGCTGTGCCAGATGAGTGTAAGTAGGCACCCCAGAGAAAGCTTGGACCAGTGCTAGAGGTGCAGCCTGGAGCCAGTTGCAGAGACCCCAGTGGAGCCTCCTATTGAAGCTCAGAATCCACTACTACTCACAAGCCCTTGATGTTGCACAGCTCTGGCAACAGGAATCATAAGAGCAAATCTTTGGAAGATGTTGCAGTGAGCAAGATGATGAAGTTACTGTGTTCTTTCTCGCTAATTCTAACTCTTTGAGGAATATGCAGAACTATTATATGGTAATCTATAGGTGAAAAGCCAAAGCGTTTTACCTATACACCTGTACCAAATTTACTCTTCATATTAGATGACAAATTATATGACACCTTCCGCATGCCAGGAAGCATTTTGTGTCTCTGCATAAAACCACACATGCTAATTCTGGGTCATGCTCCCCCACCAAGATACATAATTCCAAAATATATTTTTATATACCTAGAATATAATCTTCCTGTGAACAAGTACCATGTGTGTTACTGCACATAGTATTTTTGAATAATGCTTAATATAAAATAATGCCATCTATTTGATTCTCTCTCATCTTCTGGAATCTTAAGACTCTGATTAATCCACTCCACAGTGTGTACCTTCTGGGATGGACCAAGGCTACAGACATACAACAGAAGACTCAGATTCAGAACACATCTTCTGTGCCACCTCTGCAGATAAGCTCATTCACAGAGTAGATATGGGGTAGAGGAGAGGTGAAGTTGAATAATTAACAGCATCTTGCCCAGTTCCTAGAGAACTCTCAAAGAATTCTTATCTTTAATTAGCTAGCTACCAATCATCTATCCATATTTACTTCTATACCTTTGTTCCTGTCTTCAGATATACATATGTACATCTCCATATACAGACACAGCTACACACACATACATGTATATATATGTGCATGTATACACACACACACATATGAAGTCTCTCTCAAAGAAATAAAGAATAGAAACAATTTTCTTCCTTGAAAACATCCCTGAAAAGGTAAACCCCTCTCATGTGTTTACTAAAGAGCTCCCAACTGATAGTGAGTTCAGCAGCCCATGAGGAAAGGGAGGAGGCTGACAGCCTGGCAGAGCTTCAGTCTCTGGAGGGGAGTTACAGTGACAAAACATCAGAATGGCTGTAGCCATGAATACTGCGCCTTTAGGTGTGTGGGTTGTTGGTGAGTCTTTTCCAGCTTGGATATCCTTCAAGATCATGTGGAACATGTGGTCAAAAAGGGCTTTAGTTGCCATATTTCCTTCTTGTGTTCATCTTCCCAAGGAGCAGAAGGAAAAAAGGAAAAAGGAAAGATGGTAGAAGAGGAAAATCAAGGTAATGACTTCAAACCAAATAAGGAAAAATATTGAAACATGAGGATATCCTCATGTGAATAAACATATTACTTTCAGCCTTTAAAAAGGGGAAGTAAATTAGACTTCGAGAACTTCACTTTCTAAATTGACATTATACCTATGTTTATTCACAAATGCCACCACCATAAGCAAACCGCCACCAACATAACATCACCAAAAGTGTAGAAAAAAAACTACTTTTAGTAATTTTTTGCAGAAGGAAAGATAAGATAGACCACACCAAGTGGAAGAACAAAAATGTCTTCAGGCAAATGAAAGAACAATGAATACCAGTGTGTCATCTTCTCAGTGGAGTAGAGAAGACGGAGTCATTTGAAGTTGAAACTGCAGTGCTCTGAACTCTATAAGAGATAAGATTCCAGAGATAGGTCTATACCCCCAAATTTGGAGTTGTAAGAAAATGTAGGGCCCATAGCAGGAAACTTCTCCAGAAATACTTGCTAAGGTGAGAAATTTCCTTCAAAAAATACATACAATAAGTGCATACTTTCTGAGGACAAAGTAAGTCCTATGTATGACTTCTGAAGGCAGGAACAAAGACCTGTCTAGTTTAGCAAAACAGAGAAGGTTGAGCCCACCATCCCTAGACAAATCAAGAATAATGAGGATCACACCCCCTCTAGGTTTGTTCCTTAGCCTGGGTTCTTCCCAAGAAGCATAGGACAAGGAAGAGACAGCCTTGCCTCTGAGGAAGGATTGGTATGCATGCCCGTCTGGGTTGGGATAGAGATTTCTTGTCTCCTTTTATGCTTTTCATGCCTAGGAGGAGACTCTGCAAAACTTTCCACTATTCAAAAGCCTGCAATAAACTAATTAGTGTTTTTTGATTTGCCTCCTGGGAAAAGTTTTCCATGGTGTGTACTAGAAATTTAAACTCAAAGGTGTCAGTGGGGAAGGGGAAAATAAAGACTGCCCTTCTGTTGTGAACCATTTTTGACAATTTTTATATGGTTTTCTTCCTGGAGGTCCTTCACAACCTTTTATGAAATTTCATGATTCTCACATTTTTTCTTTTTGACCCAGTATAAAGTGTGGTTTTAAGCAACTAGCAAAGAAGAGATAAACAGGGACAAAACTGCAAAGACTTTGCAAAGCCAGCTTCACACTGCGATAACTGAGATTATGTTATTTTTTAGTTATTGGATAAATGAAAGAATTATCTTTCAAAAATATTTTTTCAAAAATATTTCAAAAGTCATAGACAGAATGAAAACTGGAAATTGTCTAGAATTTTCTCATCTGGCAGAAATTTGGAAATTGGCTGAGAACTTTTCACTCCATTAAGGAAAGCTGCCTTCCTTGCTGAATGGATTCCCTCCTGTGTTTAGCTTTTTTCACAGCAACATAGGGCCACTGGCCTGAAGATTTTAAATGATCACATCAAGCATGCTACAGTCTGACCTGAGGACAGCAAAATTTCTAACTCCTACAGCAGCAAGGCAAGGCTGGTCTTTTATAAATGTACCAGATCTTCTTAGCCAGATGTTCAAGTCTAAAATAAATGAAATAAAGAAATATAAGGGGCTGGGGTTGTGGCTCATGGGTAGAATACTCACCTCTCATGTGTGAGACCCTGGGTTTGATCCTCAGCACCACATAAAAATAAATAAACAAAATAAAGATATTGTGCCCATGTATAACTAAAAAATATTTTAAAAAAAGAAATATGAGGAGACAGAATTCAAACTCTAAGTGAGAAGTGAAATCAGAATATCCTTTAAAGTCCTCTGTTATTAGCCCTCTATTCCCCAAAAGTCATATCAACTTGTCATCAATCTTGTATTCAACTTCTTATAGCCCTAGGCATTAAAGTTGGCTTCCCACAGTACTCAGATCTCTCCTTCTATAGTTTTCTATAAAAGGCAATCACAGAACTATTTTAGAGTCTTCTAACCCCTGAGGGGGCCTAACAGTGGCAGGAAAGTCTTTGCACAGGGTGAGAGGTCCCTAGTGTTCCTGAGATTCCTCATTATTCTCCTGTATATTCCTCTTAAGAACTGGGCACCACTTCCTTACCAGGGTTAATTTGGAGCAGCTGCAGAGGATCTAATACATCTATTTTCAAATGACATTCTCCAAAAGTTGTAAATTTTACATTTTTTAAATCATTAATGCTGAAGCTGCAGAATTACAGTTGAAACAACTATGCATGTAAATATTATTTATTTTGAAACATTCAGTTTTTCAATATGCTATCATTCTCTGTGGATATTTTTGTATGAAGTCTATGTGCCTGTGTGGGCACAAGCTCAAAGGGACCAAACAAAGAATTGGAGTTGCTTTTGTTTTCATCTGCCTAGTACTTTTTCCTTCACTGAGAAGTTTCTACCTTCCCACCCCATGTGAGAACAAGTAAGTTAAATAAACCAAGTGAGAAATACTTGGTTTATTTAACTTACTTCACTACCTGGTTTTAGAATTGATCTAGAGGTAAACATATATGTATGCTGATAGCTTGGAACATTAAAACAGAAGTGTCAGAGAATGTGGTGGTTAGTAGTGAGTTATTTTTTATTTGGAATTCTAAGTAGAGTCTATTATCATTTGAAGCTGACCTTACTTCAGTTTCTCTTTTAAAAATACCTAATTGCTGTGTTTCATTGAACTCTCCTCTACAAGTAAAGTTTTCTTTTCTCTCAGTTAGCCTCAGTTACCATTGTTTTTTACCCAATGTAACAAGGTAATTTTTTCCATACTAATAATTTTATATGATGAATACTGTAAAGTAGGTGTACATTTTATTCATTAGACTCTATACTGAAACAATAAGAAATATACTTAAGCTCATTGGACATAATATGCCCTTGATCGATTATAGAGAATTAGGAATATTTAGAAGTAAAAACAAAATGATTAGAATTCATTATAGCCACCTGTTTGCTTAAATCCCTTCCTGTCATTAAGCACATTTCTATTCTGAGTAAGTTGTCTTGTCTTGAAAATGAAAACTATAGTATTTGAAATGATGCTAGTTTGTCATGGTAATAAGACACAGGTAAAAATACCTCATATAATATGTAGTAGAAATAATTACTCAATAAATTTTTTAACATATTTTTAACTTTAAGACTGTTTACCTTTGATTTTTAGCAGTTTGATTTTGATATGTCTGGGCATAATTGTTAATCTTTTATTTTTTAGTTAATTCTTAGTTGAGATTTGCTCAACTTTGGAAACAACATTTTAATTTTAATCTATAAACTCACAAAAATTGTCAAAACAATCCAGAGAAGTTTCATATCTCCATGACTAGCTTCCCCCAATATAATTATAATCCATAATTATCAAAATAAGGAGTTGATTAGAACAATGCCACAAACTAGGTAGCCTTTTCTTGATTTCACCCACTTACTTTGTATATGTTATTGTATATAGTCTATGATATAATATCACCTGTATACATTTGCATACTCACTACTGAAATCAGGATGCAGAATTGTCTTGTCACCATACAAGAATTCCCTCATGCCATTCTTAGAGTCATACCTTTTTGTCCCTTCCCAAACTCTAGTAACCATTTATCAATTCTTCAGCTCATTTTCACTTTAGAAATGCAATATAAACAGAATCACTTGCTATATGAATATGTTGAGATTGTCTTTTCAACAAAACATAACTTCGGTAAGATACATACAAGGTGTTGTGAATCCAAATACCTTATTCCTTTTACTGCTAAATAATATTTCACATGTCATAAAACAATATAAACATTTTAACATTACACAGAGGCATCTGGAGCATTTGCTTCATTACAAGATATTGATGATTACAATGATTCTATGACATAAATGTACAAATTTTTATGAAACATAAGTTCATTATATTATGTAGGATGAACAAGTTTCATTGTTTGGCTATATGTCAAGTGCACATTTAATTTCTTAAAAAACACTCAGGAAGATTTTCATTGTTTGTTGCCTTTGTATTTTATATTCTCACAAATGTGAGAAATAATTTCCCTGCCTCCTCACTAACATTTCATGGTATGGATATTGGTTTATATTTTCATTAATTTTATTAGTTATGCAGTGGTATCTCAAAGTTTTAATTAGCATTTTATTAATGTCTTTTCATTGATTATTCATGATCTATATATTTTCTTTTATAAAATATATTTTTAAATCTTTTGCTCATTTTGAAATTATATTGTTTTCTTATTGCATAGGAATACTTTATGTGTTCTAGGTATGAGTTATTTATTAGAAATGTAATAGGCAAATATTTTTTCCCAAATTATTGATCACCTTTTCATCCTTTTAACAGGGTCTTGGGCAAAGAAAATGTTTTCAATTTTCAGGAAACCAATACATCATTGGTTTCTACTACAGATAGTAAGGTTAATGTCATATCTAAGAACTTACTGTCTAACTGTAGTTCTAAAGATTTTATACTATGTTCACTTATAACAATTACATAGCTTTATATTTTTCTTTTATACTTAACATACATTTGGACTTAATTTTTGTATAAGTTGTTTATGAGTTTACTTATTTATAGCCACTACATGGTTCAACTGTTTTCCAGCACCAATAAAAAAGTCTAGTCTTCCTTCAGAATTGCTTTTGTAACCTCAGTAAAAAATAAATGCATTTGTGTGCATGTATTTCTGGGTTTCCTACTATTTTCTACTGATCTATATATCTTCATCCCTCTGCCATTTTATACTATATTGACTATTGTATGTAATTAATAAGTCTAAAATGTGGTATTATAATACCTCCAACTGTGTGTTTCCTTTTTAATATTGTTTTAGCTATTTTAATTCTTCAATATGTCTATATAAATTTTATTTATTTTTAAATGATTTTAGTTCAGTATACTTAAACATAATATTGTTTAAATTCTTTAATATTTCCATATAAATATTTTGTTTATTTTAAATGATTTTATTAGTTCAGTATCTTATACATAATACTGGGATTCACTGTGACATAATCATATGCATAAAATATAATTTGCTTCACTTTAGCCCCCAGTACTTCCTTTTTCTCCTTTTCTACCTCTGTTCTATTGTCCTTCCTTCTATTTATTTATTGCTTTTAAATTGGTGCTTCATATATATACATAAAGGTGAAATTCTCTATAGTATATTCATACATGTTCATAGCATAATTGGTCAGTTTCACTCTGTAGTTCCTCCATTTTCCCATCTCTCCTCTTCCCCCTCTATTCCCTTTCTATATTCCATTGTTCTTCCTTCTATATTTTGGGGGTCGCCTCCACATTTTCTCCCTTATTTTCTTCTAGTTTCAGCATATAAGATAAAACCGTTGACTTTGACCATCTGAGTATCATTTATTTCATTTTGTATGATGCTCTCTTACTTCCTCCATTTATCAGCAAATGCCACTATTTCATTCTTCTTTATGGCTAAGACTCTATTGTGCATATATACCACATTTTGTTGATCCATCTTCACCTGTTAACAGGTACCTTGGCTGGATCCATAACTTAGCTGTTGTGAATTGCTCTGCTATAAATGTTGATGTGCCTCTATCACTGCTGATTTTAGTTCTTTTTGATAAATACCAAGAAGTGGGGCAGTGAGTCATATGGTGCTTCCATTCCTTCTGTTTTAAGGGATCTCCATACAACTTGATTGTACTAAATTGAGGTTTAATCAACAATGAATGAGTGTACCCTTTTCTCTCACATTATTATCAGCATTTGTAATTAATTGTATTCTTGATGATTGCCATTATAACTGGAGTAAGATGAAACCTCAAAGAGATTTTGATTTGCATTTCCCTGATTACTAGGGATGTTGAACAATTTTTATATATTTGTTGACTATTTGTATTTCTTCTTTTAAGAAATGTCTATTTAGTTCTTTTGCCCACTTATTGATTGAGTTATTTGTTTATTTTTGGTGTTAGACTGTTTGTTTGTTTGTTTGTTTTAATTCTGGCATTAATTCTGAACATTAATTCTCTGTCAGAGGAGTAGCTGGCAAAAATTTTCTCCCATTCTATAGGCTCTACCTTCATGCTCTTAATTGTTACCTTTGCTGTAAAAAGCTTTTACATTTAATGCTGTCCCATTTATTGATTCTTAGTTCCATTTCTTAGCTTTAAGGGTCTTCTTGTTAAGAAAGTTGGTGCTTATGCCAATATGTTGGAGTATTTTTAATATAACAATGTAGATGTTTATGCTGTGAAAATCTTATAGTGAATGTTTATCTGTTTGCATGTGATCTGTCTCGCTAAGTTTAGAGAATATTATATGGTTTAATATAGGTGATGGTATATAAGTCAGGTCAAATTTCAAAGCCTTTACAATGCTTTATTGAATCCAAGTTGCACATGTGAAATGAGTTAGTCAGGGACTTGGTGCAAAATAGATGCTTGAAATACTTTTTCTCCAGTTTCAATTTTAATACAGCTTATTTGAAACTAATTATATATGAAAAAATTAGGTTTGGAAGTCTCATTATTAAATAAAATTCTACATATATATTAACCTTATCCTGTACTAACTGATCTTTAATGTCTGAAGGAAAGCTTCTTATTTTCTGAAAATGGATATATAATGATGGGGTCCATGATGAATTTTACCAAGGATACAGTGAAATAAAAATTTTATGCAATTAATATAATTTTTGGAAATTATCTTTTTTATTCTTTTTTTCCAATATGATGAGTAATAATTCCAGTATTACTATGGGGTTTATTAATCTTGAATTTTCTAATTTAGCTATAAAACTGTATGTATACACATGCCTTTCTGAGACATAAAATCTTCCTCATGCTTGTTTTTTTCTTCCTTAATTTTAGTGTAGCTAATAGCACAGTATAAAGTATAGTTTTTAAAATCTACTACATTGTTTAATGGCTACCTCAGAATGACTTAAATATAGACAATTATCTGTGAAATATACTTAGGCAAAGATAGCTCTATAATGATTTTTACATGTTCAAAATTAATTCCACCTACATAAGTTTCTATATTACAATGTTGTTTATGTTTAAACCTTTTATTGCATACTTTTTTCTATTGTAGACAGAAATTTCTGACTGAAGATAGAAATTTTAGAAATATGTGTTCCTATAATGATTTGGATTTGAAATGTCTCCCTTCAAAGTTCATTTGCTAGGCAATTCAGCAATATTCAGAGGTGAGATGACAACATTACAAGGGCTGCAACCTCAATAGTGGATTAATTCATTTGTGGCTTAGTAACTTGAAAGGACTGCTAGGTGATAACTAGTTGGTTCTCTTATAGGACTGGGAGTTGGGATTTAGAAGCAGGGACTGAAGTTTCTCTAGATTCCAGCTAGCACGACTCTCTTTTCAAGAGAACATGTGAATGATTTTCCTTGATTTTAGCCGAGAGGTCAATTATCAACATTGATTCAGTTGTCTGTTGATATTGTAAATTCTTTTGTATTGAAAATTTCAACAAACATGTATAAGTTACCTCATATTTGTAATTTTCATATTTCTATCCTGAAAGGTCAAATACATAAGTACATCTCTGAATATGTATAACTGATCTTCTTCAGAAGATAGACTATACTTTCATCTGTTTCAGGGCCATTGTGTTTGCTTTTTGTAAACTATAAGTACTGTTGCCCGATTTTCTCAGGTTTATTCCCAAGTTTTATGTTTGCCTATTGACTTTAATTATGATTATACTACTCTAAACAGAAGTATTTCAATTTCCCAGAGCTGACTTTATAGTCTTTTTATTTATTACTTCTACATTGTGAGTCATAAGTAGAAAACTCCTGTGCTTTATGGTTATAAAGTAACACAACTACCACTCTCCCAGCATTGATTCATTATCTTTATCATATGCTAAATTCCTCACGTACCTGAGTACATGTTTTAGTCCATTGCTATTTTGTTATCTCCCAGTGCCATTACAACACTGTCTTATATATAAAGGCTTTATGTTTAGATATTTCATATTATATCAGGCTCCTTTTGTTGTTGCTCCATCTTATTCACCCCAGGAATATCTTTGCTATTGTTCCTTATTAATACTCCCATGTGAATTTTAGAATTAATTTGTGTAACTCCAGCAAAACAAAAGTATTATGTTGGTATTTGTGTTGGGATTGCCTTATATTTGTTTTCTCTTAGGAAGAACTGGTGGCTTCCTGGCATTACATACAACATTATAGATTTTTTTTTCAAATTGTCAAGTATACTATGAGTCTTTCAAGAGTATTTTAAAATTATAACCTAAAAGTTTATGCATTTCTTAGCAGATATTATATATATATATTAGTGGTATGCTAAGCAACACCACCAAGTTTGAAACTAAATTTCCTTCAGATGCATTTATATTTCACCATTTTTCTCCTTTTCAAAAGTACACTCTAGATAGCCAGCTAGTTTTCTCTGAAATAATACTTGCTTTTTTAAAAAAATATTTGTTTGTTTATATTGGTACCGGGGATTTAACTCAGGAGCATGTAACCACTGAGCCATATCTCCAGCTCTTTTTTATGTTTAATTTTGAGACAGATTCTCCTTAAGTTCCTCAGGGCCTTGCTAAGTTACTAAGGCTGGCTTTGAACTTGCAATCCTCCTGCCCCAGTCCCCAAACTCCTGGGATTATAAGGCATGTGCCTAGCAATACTTGCTTTTTGAGTATACATCATACCAATGATGTGACATAGAAATGTCAATGTATGTGACATAGAAAACATATTTTTTGTTTTGTTTTGTTTTGCTACCAGGGTACTGGGGATTGAACTCAAGGGCACTACTGAGCCACATCCCTGCCCTCTTTTGTATTTTATTTAGAGATAGGGTCTCAGTGAGTTGCTTAGTGTCTCTATTTTGCTGAGACTGGCTTTGAACTCGTGATCCTCCTGCCTCAGCCTCCTGAGCTGCTGTGATTACAAGTGTGTGCCATTGTGCCTGACACACATTTTGTTTTTACTTCGCAAATATTTCTTTTTCTACATTGAAACTGTTTGGCCTATCTTTTTTTATTTTTTTTGCCGCCAACTTTGTCTTTTTATGAAATAATGTCCTAAAGTGAAACTCAGGAACTCTTCATTTTTGAGCATTTCAGGAGTTTTTCTTAATGGAGACCAGCAGAAGCACTTTCTTTCGGAATTGGGCCAGGTAAATTTTTGAGAAATCATCTTTGGTTAACATCTGATGTGTAACAACTGCTGAGTTTTTCTTTTTAAATATTTGTATTGGTTCTTTTTAGATGTTTTTCTATTCACTAACAAGGATGTTGGTCAATTTCACAGGTTTCCTGCTATTTAACAGTGATGACATTTACATCAGGTCACTCACCATAGGTGTTATTGCTCTTCATGGTAAAGCAATCTAGACTCTGGTAAGTTTTCTAAGTATTTTAAAGCTACTGCTCAGCTGTCTTCTGCTTTGCATAATTGCTTACAAAAAGACTGCTTTCATCTTTGTCCTTATCTCTCTGTACATGTCACTTTTTTCCCTGTTGCCATTATTTCTTCTATTCATCAAAAGAGATAAGAAATTTGATTATGATGTGTCTTGATGCAATTGTCTTCATGTTTCTTGTGATTACAGAACATTTAGCTTCTTATATTCACATATTCATACAACATTTTCCACCATTACTTCTTCAAATACATTTTCCACCTCCATTTTAGCTTCTTATCATTTGAGCACTACTATTTTTTTATTGGTTCGTCATAGTTATACAAAATAGTGAGATTCATGGACAACTAACCAAATGATATTGGTCTATGCTTCATGCATGATATTAATCTATTGAATGCTATTCTTACATATATACTTGGCTCCTTGAAATTACTTAGTTATTTTTTGTATTTTACTTTCTTCATTACATTATACATTGAATCTTTTGCATGTCTTCAAGTTTACTATCTTTTTTAAACTATGTTCCATCTTTAGTAAATCTAATCCCATGTATTTTTAGTTTTTCTTTTCCAAAAATAGAATTTTTGTTTTTTAAAACACAGGTTTCTATTTAACATACTCAGTGTTTTGCTTAATTTCTTTAACATATGAAATAAAATCATGATAAATATTTTTATATTCCTGACTACTAATTAATTAGCTCTCTGGTTTATTAATTCTATTATAACTATGGTTAATATAGGTTATATATTTTTTCTCTATGTGCTTTCAATTTTTGTTTAGAGTTATGAATCATGCATTTAAATTTTTTAGATAATGGATTTTAAATTACTGTTATACATATTATAAAGACTTTTCATAGTACATGATCAAGTTACCTAGAAGCATTCTGATCCTTTTGGTCTGGGCTTTAAACTTTCTTGGGTGGGCTTATTGCCACATTCGTTCCAGGATTCTAGGATTAAATTTCTTCATTCCTCAATTTAGGCAAGACAATTCTTGGTATTCTAATCAGTGCCTAGTCATTTATAAGTTTTCCTCCCTGGAAATCAGATAAGATATTTTTCACAGCCATTATGAACTATAGACACCATTGCTTCTATTTCTTCCAGGACCCTATTTCCTCCCATATATTCAATTAAATGTTTGAGTGAGACCCTCTACAGATTTTCATTGTGCAGTTATTGAGGACTTACATTCTCTATTTTTTTTGAAGTCTTAATTTGAGTCTATCAGGATTCTTTGTTTACTATGGCTCTATCATTTGATTTGCTAAATATCTATGTGTAACATTTTTTTTGTCACCATGCCTTTCAAATCCTAGGTTCTTTACATTTCTTGGACTCCCAACACTATCTCCTCAACTCAGTGAGTCCTGCCAGCTCTAGTAGGGTTTTCCCTACTGTTTTTATCATCTTTTTCATTGGTGTGACCAAAAGACCTTAAAAGAACAATTTTAGAGGAGGCAAAGTTTATTTGAGTCTCACGGTTTCAGAGGTCTCAGTTCATAGATGGCCAACTGCACTGCTCTAGGCCCACGATAAGGCAGAACATCATGACAGAAGACTGTGAGGGAGGAAAGTATCTCAGGACATGGCCACCAGAAGCAGAGAGAGCCCACTCCCTTTACCATTGACAAAATATAAACACCAAAGGCACTTCCCTAGCCATAGCCTATCTGCTTACAGTTACCATCATTAACATCTATCAGGGGATTAACATACCGATTAGGCTAAAACTCTGACAACCCAATCATTTCACCTCTACTCTTTCTTTTTTTTAGTATTTTCATCTGTCATGTATGACAGCAGAATGCATTAAAATTCATATTACACATATAGAGCACAATTATTCATATCTCTGATTTTACACAAAATAGAGTCATACCATTCATGTCTTCATACATATACTTAGGGTAATTATGCCCCCTTCATTCTACCATCTTTCCTACCCCACCCCCTTTCCCCTCCCTCCCCTTTGCTCTATCTAGAGTTCATCTAATCCACCCATGCTCTACACCCAACCCCACTATGAATCAGCCTCGCTACATCAGAGGAAATATTTAGCATTTGGTGTTTTGGGATTGGCTAACTTCACTTAGCATTATATTCTCCAACTCCATCCATTTACCTGCAAATGCTATGATTTTATACTCTTTTAATGCTGAATAGTATTCCACTGTGTAAATATACCACATTTTCATTATCCACTCATTAACTGAAGAGCATCTAGTTTGGTTCCACAGTTTAGCTATTGTGAATTGTGCTGCTATGAACATTGATGTAGCTGTGTCCCTGTAGTATACTGTTTTTAAATCCTTTGGGTATACACTGAGGAGTGGGATAGCTGGGTCAAATGGTGGTTCCATTCCCAGTTTCCCACAGAATCTCTATACTGGTTTCCATATGGGTTGCAACAATTTGCAGTCCCACCAGCAATGTATGAGTGTGCCTATTTCTACACATCCTTGCCAGCATTTATTGTTGTTTGTATTTTTATTAGCTGCCATTCTGACTGGAGTGAGATGATTTGTATTTCTCTAATTGCTAGAGATGTTGAACATTTTTTCATATATTTGTTGATTGATTGTATATCATCTTTTAAGAAGTCTCTGTTCAGTTTCTTGGCCCATTTATTGATAGGGTTATTTGTTTTTTTGGTTAAGATTTTTGAGTTCTTTATATACCCTAGAGATTAGTGCTCTATCTGATGAGCAAGTGGTTAAGAATTTGCTTCCAAAATGTAGGCTCTCTGTTCACTTCACTGATTGTTTTGTTTGCTGAGAAGAAGCTTTTGAGTTTGAATCCATCCCATTTATTGATTCTTGATTTTAATTCTTGAACTATAGGAGTCTTATTAAGGAAGTCAGGGCCTAATCTGACATGATGGAGATTTGGGCCTACTTTTTTTCTATTAGGCACAGTGTCTCTGGTTTAATTTTTAGGTCCTTGATCCACTTTGAGTTGAGTTTTGTGAGTTGAGAGGAGTTTAATTTCATTTTGTTGCAATATGGATTCCAGTTTTCCTAGCACCGTTTGTTGAAGAGGCTATCTTTTCTCCAATGTATATTTTTGGCACCTTTGTCTAATATAAGATAAATGTAGTTATGTGGTTTTGTCTCTGTGTCCTCTATTCTGTACCATTGGTCTATAAGTCTATTTTAGTGCCAATAACATGTTGTTTTAGTACTATTGCTCTGTAGTATAGTTTAAGGTCTGGTATACTGATGCTACCTGTTTCACTCTTCTTGCTAAGGATTGCTTTAGCTATTCTGGGTCTCTTATTTTTCCAGGTGAATTTTATGACTGCTTGTTCTATTTCTATGAGAAATGTCATTGGGATTTTGATTGGAATTACATTAAACCTGCATAGTGCTTTTGGTAGTATGGTCATTTTGACAATATTAATTCTACCTATACAAAAGCAAGGTAGACCTTTCCATCTTCTAAGGTGTTGTTTAATTTCTTTCTTTAGAGTTCTGTAGTTTTCATTGTAGAGGTCGTTCACCTCTTTCGTTAAGTTGATTCCCAAGAATTTTATTTTTTATTTTATTTTATTTTTTTGAGGATATAGTAAATGGGATAGTTTTTCACATTTCCCTTTCAGAGGATTTGTCACTGATATACAGAAATGCCTTTGATTTATGGGTGTTGATTTTATATCCTGATACTTCACTGAATTCATTTATGAGTTCTTGAAGTTTTCTAGTGGGATTTTTTGGGTCTTCTAAGTATAGAATCATATCATTGGCAAATAGTACTAATTTAAGTTCTTCTTTTCCAATCTATACCCCTTTAATTTCTTTTGTCTGTCTAATTGCTCTGGTCAGTGTTTCAAGAACTATGTTAAATAGAAGTGGTGAAAGAGGGCATCCCTATCTTGTTCCAGTCTTTAGAGGGAATGCTTTCAATTTTTCTCCATTTAGAATGATGTTGGACTGGGGTTTAGCATAGATACCTTTTATGATGTTAAAATATGTTTCTGATATCTGTAGTTTTTCTAGTGTTTTGAATATGAAGGGGTGCTGTATTTTGTTTAATGCTTTTTCTGCATCTATTGAGACAATCACATGTTTCTTATCTCTGAGTTTATTGATGTGATGAATTACATTTATTGATTTCCATATGGTGATCCAACCTTGCATCCCTGGGATAAACCCCACTTAATCGTGGTGCACTATCTTTTTGATATGTTTTTTTTTTTGTATTTAATTTGCCAGAATTTTATTGAGAATTTTTGCATCTATGTTCATTAGAGATATTGTCTGAAGTTTTCTTTTTTTGATGTGTCTTTGCCTGGTTTTGGAATCAGGGTGTTATTGGCCACATAGAATGAGTTTGGAAGTGCTCCATCTTTTTCTATTTCCTTAAATATATTGAAGAGTATTGGTATTAGTTCTTCTTTAAAGGTCTTATAGGACTCGTCTGTGTATCCACCTGATCCTTGGCTTTTCTTGGTTGGTAGGCTTCTGATGGCATCTTTTATTTCATCAATTGAAATTAATGTGTTTAAACTGTGTAAATTATCCTGATTCAATCTGGGCAAATCATATAACTAGAAATTTGTAAATGCTTTCAATATTTCTATTTTATTGGAGTACAAGTTTTCAAAATAATTTCTAATTATTTTCTGTATTTCTGTAGTGTCTGCTGTGATATTTCCTTTTTCATCACATATGTTATTAATTTGAGTTTTCTATTTCCTTCTCTTCATTAGCATAGCTACAGGTTTATCAATTTTATTTATTTTTTTCAAAGAACCAACTTTTTATTTTGTCATTTTTTTCAATTGTTTCTATTGTTTCAATTTTATTGATTTCAGCTATGATTTTAATTATTTCCTTTCTTCTAATATTTTGGTGTTGGTTTGTTCTTCTTTTTCTAGGTCTTTGAGATGTAAATGTTAGGTCATTTATTTGTTGAGTTTTTCTTCTATTAAGGAATGAACTCCTCTTAGTAATGCCTTCATAGTGTCCCAGAGATTTAAATATGTTTTATCAGTGTTCTCATTGACCTTTAAAAATTTTTAATCTCCTCCTTGATGTCTTTTGCAACCCATTATTCATTCAGCAGCATATTATTTAATCTTTAGGTGTTTGAGTAGCTTTTATTTTTTATTTTATCATTGTTTTCTAGTTTCATTCCATTATGATCTGATAGAATGCAGGGCAGTATCTCTACTTTTTTGTATTTGCTAAGAGTTGCTTTGTGGCATAATATATGGTCTACTTCAGAGAAGGAGCCATGTGCTGCTGAGAAGAATATGTATTCATTCATTGAAGGATAAAATATTCTATATATGTCAGTTAAGTCTAAGCTATTGATTGTATTGTTGAGTTCTATAGTTTTATTGTTCAGCTTTTGTTAGGATGATCTATTTAGTGATGAAAGGGGTGTGTTAACTTACCCAGAATTATTGTATTGTGGTCTATTTGACTATTGAACTTAAGAAGAGTTTGTTTGATGAACTTAGAGCTCCATTGTTTGAGGCATATATATTTATAATTGTTATGTCTTGTTGGTGTATGGTTCCCTTGAGCAGTATGTAGTGTCCTTCTTTATCCCTTTTGATTAAATTGAGCTTGAAGTCTACTTTATTTGATATGAAGATGGAAACCCCTGGTTGCTTCTGCAGTCCATGTGAAGTGTATGAGTTTTCCCAACTTTTCACCTTCAATCTGTGGATGTCTTTTCTTATGAGTCTCTTGGAGGCAGCATATTGTTGGATATTGTTGAGTCTTTTTTTTCTTTTTTCAATCTACTAGTCTATCTTTTGATTGGTGAGTTTAGGCCATTAACATTCAGGGTCATTATTGAGACATGATTTGTATTCACCACGTTTTTTTTAAATTTTTGATATTTTATTTGTCTTGGTTTCTTCTTTGATTAGTTTTTCCTTAGTATAATACCTCCCTCTGATGATTTTCATCATTGTTTTTCATTTCCTCTTTATGAAATATTTTGCCAAGGATACTCTGTAGTGCAGGCTTTCTAGTTGTAAATTCTTTTTTAACTTTGTTTACCATGGAAGGTTTTAATTTCATCACAAATCTGAAGCTTAATTTTGCCAGATATAAGATTTTTGGTTGGCATCCATTTTCTTTCAGAGCTTGGTATATGTTGTTCCATGATCTCCTGGCTTTGAGGTCTGGGTTGAAAAATCTGCTGATATACAAATTGGTCTCCCCCTATATGTGATCTGATTCCTCTCTCTTGCAGCTTTTAAGATTCTATCCTTATTCTGTATGCTAGGCATTTTCATTATAATGTGCCTTGATGTAGATCTGCTGTAATTTTGAACATTTGGCGCCCTGTAAGCCTCTTATATTTGGTTTTCCAATTCATTCTTCATGCTTAGGAAATTTTCTGATATTATCTCATTGAAGAGATTGTGGATTCCTTTGGTTTTAAACTCTGTGCCTTCCTCTATCCCAGTAACTCTTAGATTTGGTCTTTTGATGCTATCCCATAATTGTTGGATGTTATGCTCATGGTTTCTTACTATCTTCACTGTGTGGTCAACTTTATTTTATAGATTGTATACTTTGTCTTCATTATCTGACATTTTGTCTTCTACATGATGCAATTTGTTAGTGATGCTTTCTATTGAGTTTTTTATTTGGTTTATTGTTTCCTACATTTCAAGGATTTCTGATTTTTTTTCAGAGTCTATCTTTATTGAAGTAATCTTTTGCTACCTGTATTTGCTCTCTTATCTCTTTGTTAGAGTGATCAATTTTGCCTGTAATTGCTCATTGAGGCCATTCTTTAATTCACAGATCATTTTAACTATGAACATTCTGAACTCCTTCTCTGATATTTCTTCAACTTCACTGTCCATGGGTTCTCTTTTTGTAGTATCCTGGTTAATTGGGGGCAATTTCTTACCTTATTTTTTCATGTTGCCTATGTGTCTTCCTTTTTTTGTAGTGTAGATCTGAGATATTAGATTTTCTAGCCTATAATCTTATAGTATCCTTGCAAACTATCTGTATCTCACCTTGATGTTGGGCTTCCAGACCCTGAAGGTGTCCCTCAATGTATTCTACTGCAACTAAAGGTGGTGGCAGCAATAGTGGAGGTATCTTAAAATAGCAGTGGAGGTGGCCAAGATGGTTGCAACGTCTTTCACAGATGGGCTGAAATGTGGGCCTTACACTGTCTTTGGGATGCCTGCTCCAAGATGCAGCTGCTTCTAGGCTCTGTTCATTCACAAAAGGTAGAGGCCACTGTGTGGGGAAGGCTATAGAGATGTCTGCAGTGTCCCAAGATTGAAGTAGGTTAGGCCTGGGCTCCCAGGTGGAAGGGATTGGCAAACTTGGACATATCCTGGGTCTGGGTTCCCTGGAGGTTGGTGTAGGTGGACCTAGGCTGGGACTGATCTCTGGTGGGTATCTCCTGGTCAGAGAAGGAGATCCTGTGCCAAAGCCTGAGCTTCAGTGGGTATCTGCTGGTGGTGGGATGGACCTGGGCCTACCCTGAGCCTGGGTTCCACGCAGGTCCACCTCTACTTTCTTGCATTGTCATACATATGAGCTTTTGAGGCCACCTCATATCTAAATCATAACACCTACCTTTACCTTGGTCTTGAAACCTTCTACAGGCAAGAGAATAAGGCCATTTTAGAACTTACTGCGTTCAATTTCTTTCTTTTTTTCTTTTTTCTTCTTTTTTAGTTGTAGGTGGACATAATGCCCTTCTTTTTATTTTTTTAATGTGGTGCTGAGGATCGAACCTAGGGCCTCACATGTTCTAGGCGAAATCTCTACTGCTGAGCCACAACCCCAACCCAATTTTGGGCTGTCTCTGAAGAATCACTAATTTCACTGCCTGGTGTTTTGAATGCTGTTATTTCATATAACTTTCCCCTTACCCATTACTATTTCTGGATAGAGGGGCATCGAATCCATATTACTTCATACTTTTATTATAAACATTTACTTTTATTTTTATCAAAGTAAATTATAATAATCCAAATTATTATATACTACTGTAAAAATAATATTGTAAGGCTTATAATTAAATACAAATAATTCTTATCTTTTCATTTTTCTTACACTGCTATATATCCAGATAATATGCTTTTGTAGATATTTATTGATTTAGGAGTTACCTTTAATTTTACATTATGAGGATGAGGATCCATCCTCTAACTACTCCATGGCAATATTTTCATATACAATTTGTATGTATATTTGCCTGGACAAATACACAGATTTTTCTTTCTTTCATTCTGTTCACTTACATTCCCTATTTTTTTTTTCAAAGCTTGATTTGAGTCAATCAGAATACTTTGCTTATTATGGATCTATCATTTTTCTTCCCTAAATATATGCATGTCATTACTATGATTACATATCTTCTGTTTGTATATTTTTTTCTATGAAGTTTATTCTCTTCCCATTTACCAGTTCAATAAATATTACCTGATGCCTTTGTGAAGGATTATATGAATATACCTCTGTAGATTTATCTGTCTTCTATACTATTTAATTGGTATCTATGTCTATTTTTATGCCAGGATCATGCTGGTTTTATAAAATGAGTTAGTGTTGTCTCTTATCCTATTTCATGAAATAATTTAAGGAGCACTGGAATTATTTCTTTTTTAAGGGTGTCTGACAGAAATATGTGTATTAGAGGAAGACTGCCTTTTTAACAAATGGTGCTGATAAAACTGAATATCCTTATGTGGACGAATAAAACTATATCACTATCTCTCACCCTGCACAAAGTCAACTCAAAATGTATTAAAACTTGGAAATTAGACCATCATCTTTGCAACTGATGAAGAAAACATAGAGGGAAACACTTCAATCTGTGTGTGTCCAGCAATGTCTTCCTCAACAGATTCCTAAATCTCAGGAAATAACACAACAATTTAGTAAATAGGATGGCACCAAATTAAAAAGCTTTTTACACAGCAAATTAAACAAGAATTTAAGGATTCAGCCTATAGAATGGAAGACAATCTTTGCCAGCTTCTTCATGGGCAAAGGATTATTATCTAGAGTATATAAAGAACTTAAAAAAAACACTAAAAATAACCAAGTCAATAAATGTACAAATGAACAAAACACATATTTGTCAAAAGAAGAAATATAAATGGTCAATGAACAGAAAAAATAATTTTAAATTCCAATACCTTTAGCAATCAGGGAAATGTGAATCAAAACTATAGTAAGAGGAGGGCAGAGGATGGCAGACTAGAGGGAAGCAACATTTCTTGAAGATCTGCAACTCTGGATTCAAGCTTCAGGAGTACTGCTTCTTTGCAAGGTAGGTGAAAAGGATTTCACTAAAACTCAATTGTTGGAACCTTTTACTTTCTTTGGGACTGCGGCCATTATTGGGTGTTGGCTGAGGTGGCCTCATGGGCTCTTCTAGAGCATTTCCTTATACGTGACCTGGCTGGATTGGTGCGTGCGGGCTTTTGACCTTAGCCCCACCTAATGGTTTAACCTGAAATCTGCCTAGGCCCCCCTTAGTGATAGCTATTGGTTCTTGCTACTTTCTCTTCTTACTCCCTCCTTATATCACTATATAACCTTGTTCCTGACACAATAAAGCTAAGATCTGCTGCTCCTTCGTGGCTGACACAACTCCCAACTCAGTGGTTTCTTCCCAATCTTGGGGTGGGGACTCGGCCGTGGATCCTTACCCTCTCACTCAGCCCCTTGGAGACAACAGGCTGGTCCTGCCTGTTTCCCACGTACCCTTGTTGCAGGGAGCAACACTCAATGCTGGACAGCCAAAGTGTCTTAGAGTCTTAGAAATTTGGGGATCATTAAATAAGAAAGGGGACAAAACTAAAGCTAAGCTGCTTGGCAAAGCAATGGAATTAACACACAAAGATGGAAAAAGTTGGGAACTACAACAGACAGTGTTAGTGTGGAAAATCATGAGATAGGAGAGTCAGCCTGCCCTAAGTCAATCCAGAGGCTAATGGACAAATTAAATTGGCACATGATTGATGCCCCATGTTTAACGGTAGTCCACGGTGTGCCAAGGCAGAAACCATCTTGAGCTGAATTTCACTCTGGCAGCATATAAGGGAACTGAGAACTTGGATGCAGAAAAATGGTGCTGACTCCAATATACAGAACAGTCAGAAATTAACCATGTGAATTAGTCTAAGCCTAGCAAAATTTAGAAAATATTAGGCACAGAGAGTATTTTGCATGCAGAGGAAAACAAGTCAGAGAGGCTGGGGAGAATCTGGCACCCTCCCCATTTTGAGTCCAGCAGCACAGAACCAGCTGCAGCAGGTCAGTAATGTAAACAGGAGGGTGTATCTTGCTTGGGTACCAACCAGAGAGTCTGGAGTAGGTCAAAAATCTGAATGGGCCAACATGTCTGCACTTAGAGATTGCACCTAGGAGACAGGAAAGAACACAGAACCAGCTGCAGTGGGTTGGGAACCTGAATAGGTAGGTGTGTTTGCACTCTGGGATAGATCAGGAGAGGCTGAGAGAGACAAAACTCAGGAGAAAAAAAAAAAAAAAGCAGTGTGGGACCAGTACAGTCTCCCAGCATAGTTAGGTATCTGCTAGGCTCTAAATGGATTTAATATCTTTATTGCTGTACAATAAAGCACCTAGGGCCTGCCTAGACCTCAGCCTGCCCCAAAGAGCTCCACCTACAGTTACTGATCTCATGGAAACCAGCTGCCAATTCACCTGGGAAAAGGAGCTAACAGTATTCCTCACCCCAAACTTCATCTTACTGTGGAGAAAGAAAGCCCAGGTATTTTAACTCCATCTGGCATTATGGTGAGCAACTCAATAAAAAGGAGTTGGCAACCCATGTCCCCTATTCTTGTGCCCAGTACATACCTCGGGAAGAAACAGAAGAAAGACTGTTGACAGTTGGATACAGACTTGTTTTTGTTTTTTTTTTTTCCTAATATGTATATGTATAAATGTCTATGATTCATGGATATTTATACATATACATATTTGTTTCTGTTTTCTCATTTATAGCATTTTTTTAAAGTTAGCCATTTTTCCTTACTCTATTGTTGAGGGTTAGTGTTTTTAATTAGTATATTTTGATTTTTGTTGTTATTGTTGTTGTTATTGTCTTCTTCACTATTCTGTTCCCCTTATTTCTCTTTCTCCCTTTTCTCTTCCTAAAATCCAAATTTGATTATTCTTTCCTTTACTCTTCTTTGAAGTTTTTACTTGTTTTTTCTCATCACTCTGAACAACTATCCCATCCTATATCACTTTTGCATTTTCCATATTCACCTATTGAAATCACAAACCCTCTTTTACCCTCCTATCCCTTCATCTTTCCTTTTAATTAATTCTATTCTTAATATCTTTTAGTACTAATTAGTATATATAATGCCAGGCCCCACCAAAACACTGTAGTAATAATAATTACTATGGAAGTAAAAGATAACTCCTATTATTAGATTTTTGTATTATACCTAATTCATGATTACTTAATATTTAACTAATGGAAATTGCTGATCCCACCAATTCTGTTTATTGTGACAAATAACATTGTAGAAATCATAATAAGAACCAAGTACTGTTTACTGCTATATATTGTTTACATAAGATTTTTGGTTAGTATATTTGATTTTTGTTGTTGTTGTTATTGTCTTCTTCACTATTCTGTTCCCCTTATTTCTCTTTCTCCCTTTTCTCTTCAGAAATACTGCTTCAGAATGCTTCAACATCAGACTCCACTGATACCACATTCGAGGAAGTATCACAAGGAGGAATTTAGAAATTTCATAATCAAACGGATCAATGAGATAAAAGATGATGTAAGATGTAAAATCAGAGAGAAAATACAAGAAAGAAAAGAACACTTATATAAGGAAATAGAGATCCTAAACAAGAATTAAGTGGGAATCCTTGAAATGAAGGTATCAATGAACCATTAAAATTAAAATTCAATGGAAAATATCACCAATACACTAGATGGAAGAGTTTCAGAAAAGAAGACAAAATACATAATCTTGAAAATAGAATTGACCATATAGAAAATATGTTAAGAGGCCATAAACAGAAATTTCAGAAATATGTAATAATATTAAAAGGCCAAATCTAAGATTCATAAGAATAGATGAAGGCTCTGAAGTACAAATTAAAATAATGTACAATCTTTTCAAAAAATAATATCAAAAAATTTCCCAAACCTAAAGAATAAAATAGAAAATCAAATAACAGGAAGAACACAGGACTACAAATACGCAAAATTATTACAGACCCATACCATGTCACATTATTATGAAAATGTCTAACTTAGAGAGTAAGGATAAAATTTTAAAGGCTTCCAGGAAAAAAAAAATCATATTTAGAGGGAAACCAATCTAGATCTCATCTGATTTCTCAGCCCCAAACTTCAAAGATACAAGGTCTAGGAAAAATATATATACCAAGCTCTGAACTAAACTTCAGAATTGATAATGGAATAAAAGCCTTTCATGATAAATAAAAGTTAATTGAATTCACAACTAGAAAGCCTGCACTACAAAATATACCAAATAAAATATTTAATGAAAAAGAAATGGAGAATAAAAATAAAACCAGCAGATGGAGAAACTACATTAGAAGAATAGTCAAGCAAAGGGAAATCTAATTCCACTCAAAAACTAGAAATAAATCAAAATGACAGGAAATAAAAATAATCTTTCAATAATAACACTGAATGTTAATGGCCTAAACTTATCAATCAAAAGACACAGGCTGGCAAGTTGGATTAAAAAACAAGATCCAACAATATTCTGCCTTGAAGAGACTCACCTTAAAGGCAATGATACCCACAGAGTGAAGGTGAAAGACTAGGAAAAAATATATATCATTCACATGGATCCCATAAAAAAGTTGGGGCTTCTATTTTAACATCTGATAAAATGGACTTAAAGCAATTCTTAGCAAGAAAAAGAAAGTGAAAGACATTACCAAACCAGAACTTAAATTATAAAGTGTTATAGTAACAAAAACAGCATGGTATAGACATCAAAACAGGAAGGAAGTAAAATAAGCCAATCCCCCAAAAACAAAAGTTAAATGTTTTAGCTGATGTGTGGAAGCTAACCCACAATTAAGAGGAAGAGAGAAAGAATAGATATTCAGTAGATTAGACAAAGGGAAATGAAGAGAAGGGATGGGATATAGGACAAAGAAAGATAGTGGAATGAATCTGAAATAATTTACCAATGTACTTAAATGAAGACACCATAGAGAATCCCACTATCATGTACATCCATAAGAATGGGGTCCTAACTAGAAGAAGATATATTAAATGCTTATACAATTTTATCAAAATGAATTCTACTGTGATGCAGAACTAAAAAGAACCAATTTAAAAACCCAATAAAAAAATACTGATTTTGATTAAAAAAATAATAAATGGGACCAAAACTATAGTTTTGAACTGTCATGACTTCCAGAATTGTTTCTTTCATGTCTTACTGATATTGTCAAATAAGAATAGCTTTCATCTTTCAGTTCCTTCCTTTTTTTCTAATCAATCTTGATACTGAAAGATAGATAATATCTAAGTAAAATATGACATTAAGTTAAATTGATTAGGAATTTCATTTTACAATCAGCTGTAATTCCTATTAAGATTGTGAGGGTGTATTTGCTGTTTATTTTACTAATATCAGTCATAGAGATTTTAAGTGGTTTGAGGCCTGGCAAGAAAATGATGTCATAAGATGAGTGAATGTAGTAATAACAATGATTTTATATCTTAAAATAGAACAGATGATTCAAAAAGTATTCACCATAAAAATGATAACATTTTAGGTAATGGAAATACCAAATATAATATACACTTGAATCAAAACATCATCCTGGACCCAAAAACACTTAAAAATATTATGTGTCCATCAAAAAATTTTTAAAAAGAGGAAGAACATCTGTGTCCTTGATTTTTGCCTATAAAGAGTGAATTATTTGTGGTTTCGTATTCTGGACTTCTCTGTCTTTTCTTGCTATATAAGGAGTTAGTTTAATTGATTACTAAGATTTATTTTAGCCCTAGCATGATGGCTCATGCCTGTAATACCACTATTTGGGAAGCTGAGGCAGGAGGATCCCAAGTTTGAGTCAGGGAGAAGCCTGAGGCCTTAAGCATTTAGAGAGGCCCAGTCAACTCAGCAAGATCCTGCTTCAGAATAAATAATAAAAAGAGCTGGGTAAGTGGCTCTGTGGTTAAGCACTATCAAGTTCAATCCTTGGTACAAATATTTCTTTTAGCTTTTATTTCCAATATGGAATATAAAATTATATTAACCTGTATGTATCAAGACAATTCAGACAATGTTAGAATTTTTCCTCTCATGAACTGTATGAAGGACTTTCATAGAGTAAGAGAATATATATACCTCAGAAGCCAAAAGATGAATCTGCTGTGAGAATCAGACTGCTCAAGAAACAGTAAACAGCACTTGGAGAGTGGGAGAACTCAAACTTTATTTTTAAGTTGGTGGGCCCAGAGGAGATCAAACTCAATTCTGAGCCCCCAGCCCCAGTTTTTCACAACATTTATAGGATATCTGGTGCCAAAAAAATTTCTAGTCTACATGATAGAAGGCTGTGTGGGAGGTAGGGCAGGTTTAGGGAGAAGTATGTTTCCAGAGCCAGTGATAAGGGGAAAAACTGACTCTTCTCACAGGCCTGAGATAAATCTCTAGCCTTGGGCTCAAAGCCTGCACAGAGGCATTTACACTTCAAAGGGGAGTAGTTATATTCCTGGAGGTAGTTATTTACAAATCCAAAATTTAGGGGCCTAAGGTTAATTAGGTTTTTTGAATAAGGACTGACAGAAAGGGAAAGGAAACTCACTGTTTCCCCAGGCTCTAATTTTTCATGATAGTGTTCTTATAATTGCATTTTACAACTAGGTCTGATTTTGCCATCTATCACAAATCAATGTATGAATATGTTAATTTTGTTTTACTAAACCAAAGAAGTGCCACCTACAGCATTCAGTTTTACCAGATAAGTTTTAAAGATGAACATCTACAAGCAGTGGAAGATAGAAATAAAAACAGGTTTATTTTAAAATATAATTTAAATTTAACTTTGGTCACAACAGCAAAAATGCTGACTGGAACATTCATCAGGCTGGCCTCAAATTTGCAATCCTCTTCTCTTAGTCACTTAAGGAGCTGGGATTACAGGTGTGTGCTATCATACCCAGGTAATTATAAATATTTTTTAGTTAATTATTTACAAAATCAATTATGTACAAAGAGTATTTCTTTTTTTTTTTTTTTAAGAGAGAGAGAGAGACAGAGAATTTTTTAATATTTATTTTTTAGTTTTCGGCAGACACAACATCTTTGTATGTGGTGCTGAGGATCGAACCCCGGCCACACGCATGCCAGGCGAGCGCGCTACCTCTTGAGCCACAACCCCAGCCCAAGATAAGAGTATTTCAAAAAATTTTATAGATTATATGTAGTAGATATTGTTGGTAAAGATGGCGCCCAGAGTGCTTCTCTTCTGAAAGCTCAGGAGTATTGGTAAAGATGGCGCCCAGAGCGCTTCTCTTCCGGGAGCTCAAGTCCATGACACAATGAATGGAGCACGAACCATCACCTCCAATCCCTGTGAATGGTGAGAACTTTGAATGGCGCACCTCCAATCCCTAAAGTGGTGCAAACTCTCAGCCAATGAAGAAGTAACAGCTCACTGGCCCTGCTCCTCCTCATCCTGTGTTAAGCCCATAAATATCAATACCCTGTTGTGTTCATTCTCTTACTCTTTTACTCTCTCTTCCTCCCTCTCCTCCCTCTCCTCCCTCTCCCCCTCTCTCCTCTCTCTCTCCTCTCTCTCTCTCCCTCTCTCTCGACCCCCTTCTCTTCTGCGACTGGCTGCTATGGTCCTGCTAATAAAATCTCAGACAGGTAAATGGTTGTTTTGGCTTGTTGAGTTTATGGAGCTTTTCCATCATCCTTTACAGATATGGAAAATGAGAAACTCCAAAATAATGTGGCCTTGGAGGAGGGAATGAGGAAGAAGGCTACACATTGATAACATTGATTCTTTCCCAGTGATAAGACTATCCCTAGAAAGGAAGAAAACATCATCCAGTGACAAGGCAGTCCCTGGGAAGGAAATATTTATGAAGCCTATGGCAGACTCTGGGAGGAAGACAAAGCTTTGATCCTTCTCAAAATAAATCTTTTCCAAGTGACAGTACACTGGGACCCTGGAGGGAAAGAGGTAAGTACTGGTTGCTGACCCAAGACCCTTCATTCTTCTCCAAGTTAAAATATTGCCCAGTAGAAACAAATTTCAAATTCTCACAAACCTGTTTTCTGAGTCCTCAAACTGACGTGCTCTGTCAAAAATTAAGTCACCTGTCAGTGTCATCTATATAAGCACAGACTTTCCCTTTGGCCACTGGCTTATTTTCCACAAGAAAAGTAGATCCAACAGATGCATGATTTCATCACTGAATAAAGACTGGGTGATCCATGAAGTTTGCACCCAGCTCTATCATTTTGTACTAACAATATGTTTCACTTGTACCAACATCTCCAAACAAAATAAAATAAAATCACAACACAACAAAGAAGAAGCTTGGAAAATAAAAAAGACACTATTATGTAATATATGGATGAAATGAGAAAAATAATAGAGATATTTAAAATTCAATAAACATAAAGTATAACATCAAAATTATTCAAAGTAGTCAATAGAAATGTTGTTATCGCTGTTTACTGGTGATGAGTCCTTGCTTCTCTGAATGCTGAAATATAACACCAGAGAAGCACACCCAGGCAAGTGTAGATTGGAAAATGGAAGGCTTTATTAAAGAATAGCAGAGGGCTGGGGATGTGGCTCAAGTGGTAGCATGCTTGCCTGGCATGCGTTCGGCCCAGGTTCAATCCTCAGCACCACATACAAACAAAGATGTTGTGTCTGCCGAAAACTAAAAAAATAAATATTAAAATTCTCTCTCTCTCTTAAAAAAAAAACTAAAATAATAAATTTTTTTTTTAAAAAAAGAATAGCAGAAAAGACTTCCTTCTCGGGGCTGGGGATGTGGCTCAAGCTGTTGTGCATTTGCCTGGCATGCGCAGGGCTCTGGGTTCAATCCTCAGCACCACATAAAATAAAATAAAGATGTTGTGTCCACCAAAAACTGAAAAATAAATATTAAAAAATATTCTCTGTCCCCCTCTCTCTCTTAAAAAAACCCTTCCTCCCGGAAGAAGAAGGGGACCCGAAATTCATGGAAGGGGGGGTGGGGTCTTCCCTTTTTTATATCTAAGGTCTTATTTTAGTCCTCCCATATACCTGTCCTTTGTTTCCCTCTATCCTGCAGTGATAGAATGCTGATGGGAAGACCAAAAGGTGGGAGGATAGGTGGACTGATGGGGCAAGGAGGAGTAATCTGAGCAGGAAGGGCATGGGGTGGTTTGATTAGCACCTAGCTGTTTGCTGGGAGCTACTTCATTAACATTAGGATGGAGGGGGCTTGGGAACATTCACATTTTCAGTTTCTTCAGGTGTTGTTCTGGTTTCCTGGACTCAATTCTGCATAATGGTCTCCATTTTCTTTATCTTACTCAATATTAGACCTGATTTATCTAACAACACTAATTACCTATCTTTAAATCTGGCTTCTATGTTGCCCTAATTGCTTATATTAGCATAACAAACAATAAAAAGCATATAGTTACACATTTGTTTTAAGAAATTATAAAAAGACAGTAAATCTGAAGAAGTTAGGAGACATAGTAAATAAAATAGAAATCAAAGAAACATTATTGAACTACAATAATGGACAGTATTTATTTATTCTTTGAAAAAAATGAAGTTGACTAATTCAGGCATGATTAAATGATTATCCACAGAGGGAGGAAGTGATGGGGGAGAGAAGTGATGGGAGAGAAAAAGGGAAGAGGGAGAGAGCAAGTGCCTTTGTGTACAAATGTGATGTGATAAAATGTTATCATTGGAGAAATCGATGTAAATTAAATATAGGATTTTTTTGTAGTTTTTGGAGTTTCCTCTAAGTTTAAAATCTTTTAAAGTAAAAAATTATACATATTCAGAAAGGATTAACTATCTTTTAAAATTTGAGATTTGCCTGAATTCCTGTGCTTTATCTCACAATATTAATGGTGTGTCACTTCATAGTTATCATATTGCATCAACAACAACAAAAAAAGGAAACACATGCAATTAAAATTAAATGATAAAATAGAAAGATTTGGGTTAGGGAAAACATGGAACATACAGACTTATCCAAGAATGTCAATAAGAATATTAAATATACAAATTGCTTAATTGCATTTTATCCAATATTTCCACATTTTTAATAAAACATAAAAATACATTAGAGGAAATTAATTTGTATTAGGCATATTTTTAATAATCTAGGCTGTTTCTTAAAAGTATTATGAAAATGTTTCTGATAATGTCAAGAGTAATTAGATTAGAGCCTTTGAATAGGTATTTCCAAGTTCCTCTGTGTATTGAGAACCACAGATTTGCAACCTAACAAACTAAGATACACACATATCCTTGACAAACCTTGACAAACTAAGGTACGCACATATCCCTCACCAGGGACTCATTAGGAAACTGACCACTGTTAAGTGAGGCTTCACTGTAATTTTTAAATTTATTTTTCATTTCAGTACTAAACTTTCTAAATTGAGAGAATCTCTATGAATATATCTGAAAAATTAGTCTATTAGTCCAACAGTGAATTGAGTTTTACACTTCAGAAAAGACTTTTATGTAGGTCAATCATGAAAGGAATAAGATATTTTTTTCTATTAAGATCATAAAGACAATCACAAGTGTAACCTTTACCCACTTCTCATATCTTTGTTACCTTGGATCTATTCTACGAATAAGTTGAAGGTAAAAGATCTTTCTTTTCAAAATATTTATGCACTAAAAAATGTATTGCCATGTGTATAACTATATTATACCTTGAATGAATTATATTATTTTTACTTGACAACTTTGATTTTCAAAATATTTTTTAAATGAGACCAAAGGTTACTCTTTAACTACTTATTATGCTTTAAAGTCTCTCTTTAAGTCAAATGTGTTTCATTTTTTTAAGAAAATGAGTTTAACATGAGACAGTTGACTAAAATGAATAATTTGAAGGTCCCTATTGATATATTATGTGTAATTTGAGAAATAAATTAAAATTTAAAAAAGCAGAAAAGAAAAAGTCCAACTAAAAAATAATGCAGATATGTAAATTCCTTATATAATTTTAAAAGCATATTAAATATAATTTTTAATTTTCATTTTCACATATAATATGTTTAGCTAATAGGCATCAGTATGTAGGGCCTCTGGATTCTTATCAGCCTATGGACATATCTATAGAGTTTGTAGAAATGTACATGTCTGTATATATTTTGAACTATTTTATTTACATATAATTGAAATTTAAAAACTAGGTATATTTAATGAATACAACTTGAAGTGTTTGGGGATAAGAACATGCTTATGAGTCTATCAACACAATCTATTCATGAATACAACTTGAAGTGCTTGGTGATAAGAATTTACTTATGAATCATCAACATCATCTATGCCATAAACATATGTATCACTTTTACCTCTTTTTTTCTAAATTCTTGTCTCTCTCAAGTAAAATACAGTTAGTTAAGTTTAGAATGCTATTAATTCTTGTTGAAGATAATGTTAAAACATTTGATGGTGATTGATATAATTTTCTTAAATTAATTCTATACTATATTCTGATCTGGATCCCAAAATAACTTTTTTTCTACATGAATGTAGGGGAAAAAAAAAAAAAAAAAAAAAAAAACAGAGGGCAATCCCTATTGAGTCCCCTCTTGCCCTGTGGGACATCTGTTTCTTTTCTTCTCACTTCAATAAATTCTACTTTTTTACATTCATGAAATTCATGAGACAAGATCCTGGAAAGAAGGCACCAGCTGGTGGCTGAGGTCTGCTTCAACACTACAGCAGCAGATGCTGAAAATCCAGTCTCATCTTTGGGGGCTGATCTAGGATTCTTTGAAGGTTACCTGCCAACCACCACCATATACCTCAGAACTGCCCTGATGTATGAGATGACCAAGCTACAAATGGTCTTAGAATTGGAAATCCAATACAACTCTCTTTCTACTGGAGATCCTTAAATAGGCTTCTGTAGAAAGACCCAGACTGTGGTCCTTTTTCAAAGAGCCAATTTTTAACCTTATGTAGCCAGAGTGGTCATTATGTAAGAAAAATTTTTGTTTTCCTCTAAGAAGCAAAGGAAGGAAGGAAGGAAGGAAGGAAGGAAGGAAGGGAGGGAGGGAGGGAGGGAGGGAGGGAGGGAAAGGAAGGAAGGAAGGAAGGAAGGAAGGAAGGAAGGAAGGAAGGAAGGAAGAAGAAAGAAAGAAAGAACCTTACATGCACACCAGAGAAATAAGTCATAAGGAAGTCAGTTGAATTCAAAAGAAGGGATACCTCTCAAAGAAAAGACAGCACAATACATGCACATGAAAAAGTTTTGCTTTTGAAAATTACAGATGGAAATGACATGATAAAAGAAAAAAAAATAAAATTATAGATGGAACAAGTGTCAATCTGTGGTAAAATTTTACTTAGGGAGTAGATATAAAAACAGAATGTAATAAGTGCTACTGTATGTACAAGGTGTTTCAAGAAAAGAGCTAAAGGCCAGGATATTAGAGAAAATTCATAAAGGATATGGTATTTTTAATGGTCAGAATCCAGTTGCAGAGAAGAGAATATACTCTGATTAGCTTAAACACAAAGAGCATTGATTACTGTTGATTTAAATTGTATACTAACTATTTAGGAAAGCTGAAGAAATATGTTAATCTGGGCTTTTAGGAATAGCCCCCAAATTCACACAAAAGACCTACCTGAGTAATTGAGGAACAGCATCCTTTTCAATGACAAGAACAACAGCTGCTAGGAATCAAGCTGAGGTGCTGTTTCTGCAGTTTGGAAGCAGACAGAAATAAACCATTACAGCACTCAGCATTGGTGCCATTAAATGCCTGCCATCATTTGTGCCAACGGATCAAATGTCCCATACCTGTGCAGCCCTGAAACCAAGGACTATAAACTAGAACTGTTGCTAATAGTTCCCTAAGAAAAATAATGCTCCTCTGATGTGTGCCCTTGAAAACAGTAGCAGAAATAAAATATATGCTTTTTACAGTCTTCTAAACTTTAGTGTATAAGTGACTGATATACCCCAAGTCCCTTGTAGGCATAGCTGCAAAAGAATCTAAAAAATGCATGTTTTAGTTTCCCAGTCTCTGTAAGGGAGACTTTTCCAAAAGAAGAGGATTAAGATAGATATTTAACACTGTTTTACCCTAGACACAACAGTGTTTACACTGGGCTTAAAGAATTCAAAAACTGTTTTGTGGAGATGAGATTGGGAGAGCATTATAGGCAGAGAAAGCAATATTTGTAATACTAAAGAAAAAATTTGTACTTTCTTTATAAGAAGCATGTATAATCAAGTGGATGGTAGAGATGGGATGGGGGAGGGGAGGAAAGACTGAATACAAATTTAAAATTATTGGGTTTTGCTTTGGGAGAAATGGAAACTAATAAAAGTCTTTAATAGTAGGAAAGAGCTAAATCCTGACCAAAAAAGAAAATAAAAAAGAAAAAAAATCAGGTAAATATTAAAGATAAATAAAAGGAATCTTGATGTATTCATGTACATCAAATTTCCTAGCATACAATCCAGGCAATAGTGTAAAAAGCATACTCAGTACTTTTTTGCATGTGAACTAAAGGTCATAAAAACAAATATTGTTTTTAATCATATGTACATATATTTAGCTCTTTATATCAAATGAGTTTTTGGAAAAAATAATAAACCCATTAGAAAAAATCATTAGAAAAAGAAATTTGTAATTATTTACTTAAACACTCTCACAAATATAGAATAATGCTCAAATTTTATAAAAAAAATAATGTGCAAATTGACTGAATCTTTATGTTGGTAATACAATATACAATATTTTTCAAAATTATTAGAAGAAATACATTTTCCTTTAGTATTTTAAAGTTTAATGTTTAGTATTTACAAATTCTTTTTTTTAAAAAAAAGAGAGAAAGAGAGAGAGAGAGAGAACTTTTTAATATTTATTTTCTAGTTTTCGTCGGACATAACATCTTTGTTTGTATGTGGTGCTGAGGATCGAACCTGGGCTGCACGCGTGCCAGGCGAGTGCGCTACCGCTTGAGCCACATCCCCAGCCCAGTATTTCCAAATTCTTTAGGAAACAATGTGTTTTTTAAGACATTTTGTTATTAGTTTATCTTTGGATAATTTTATTCATCTTAATATACTTCCTTTTGATAGGGAACAGATAGAAGTGATTGGGAGAAACATAAAGTTAAAGGAAAAATTCTACAAAATGGGCTCACTGTGTTGACCTCATCATGCTTTCACTTTTAAAACACAATTTACCTACAGCCTTGCATGGCTTGAGTTGTAGTATATGTTACATTCCTCAAGAAACTAACAATTATCTGCAGGAGAATGAAGGCCCAAAATAATGTCATAATGCTGATAAGAGGAAAACAAGTTACTCCAAAGAGAACTTTTGTGACCCTTACTCAGACCAGATCACCAGAACTCAGAGAGATAAGGAAAATTCTTCCTAACTATAAAATCTATTTAAAAAGTTTCTAATTAGAACTGGACAGCATGGGCCAAAGTGTCCTAGAGTTGTCGTGGCTGGCAATGGGGATTTGAAATCTGTCATCATCCTGCTGTTGGCCAAAAGTCAATGATGGATCTGACTGGAAATTTCCCTGGGACCCCAGATAAAACTAAAGGGCAGTACATTCTCCCACTCCTAAGGGAACCCACCCTCTTCCTTGAGAGTGTCTACTTTTCCCCTTTTCTATTCCTTCTAATAAACTCATGCCTGTTACTGTGAGGACATGTCTGAAATCTTTCTGGCCTGTTTGCAGGAATTCGGATGCAAGAATTTGTGCTGCCTCAGTTTTGTGGAAGGCCTCAGCATCCCTGTAACACATTTAGTAGTGATGAAACTAGTTCTTAATTTAATTTGGCAGCTGGAAGGGAAGTGTAACATGGACAATTAAATTTGTGTATTATTTTTTAAAACATGTTTTACCTTATTTACCTAATACCTCCCCATACAACAAACAACTTTTTAAAAGAAATGACAACAATTTGAGAAATTAGCAATACTTATTCTCCTTTCTTAGTATCTATCTACTAGGAGATAAGGGGAAAGAAAGAGGGAGGGGGAAAGGGAGAGAGAGAACAAGCGGGCACATTAGGTATACCTCGTTGAAAGATAGGAAATGAGTCAAAAACAAAAGTTTTGAAAAAACATAGGTAGAACTTCATCATAATGATTTTAAATCCTCATAAATGCTAACTTAAATATATACAAATAATATGCAAAGTCCGTAATTTAGCAGGCATCAAAATAAACATTGCAGTAGACAGGTAGATGAGGAAGAATTTAAACCTATTGTAATATGAAGAGGCCAGAACTCAGTTGGAGCTCACCTTCAGCTGAAAGAAGGGTTGAAGAGTTCAACCACTATGGAAAGCAGTATGGAGATTCCTCAGAAAACTTGGAATTGAGCTATCATTTGACCTAGCTATCCCACTCCTCGGTTTATACACAAAGTACTTAAAATCAGCATACTACAGTGATACAGCCACATCAGTGTTTATCACAGCTCAATTCACAATAGGTACACTATGACACCAAGCTAGATGGCCTTCAAATAGATGAATAGATAAAGAAAATTTGATATATATATATTGAATATATATATATATATATATATATATATATATATATTTTTTTTTTTTCCCCAATGGACTATTACTTAGTCTTAAATAAGAATGAAATTATGGCATTTGCCAGTAAATGGATGGAGTTGGAGAATATCATGCTAAGCAAAATAAGCCAATCCCAAAAAAACAAAGGCTGAATGTTTTGTCTAATATGTGGGTACTAATTCACATTAAGGAGAGGGGATACTAGAGAAGAATAGTTACCTTAGATTAGGTAGAGGAAGTGAAGGGATGGGAGGGGATGTGGAGATACGAAGGATAGTAGAATAAAACAGACATTATTATTTTACATATATATGTGTGTATATACATATGTATGTATGTGTGTGTGTGTACACACACACACACACACACACACACATATTGGGATATCTCACAAGTGCTCATATATGAGTCTAGTCAGTTATATATGACTGCATGATCAGTGTGGTTCTACAACATGTACCACATGTACACAACAGAAAAATGAAAAATTATTCCCCATCTGTGTATATCAAAGTGCATAAATGCATTCTACTGCCACATATAACTAATTGAAACAATTTTTTTTTAAAGTAGAATGAGAATTGTCAACTTGTGCCAGGCATTCTGTAGAACTTAGGTTTACTATCCTTCTACAGGTACTGAGGGATAGGTAAGACTCATTTCCTTGATTACATATCAAGATGATTCCCACATCCCTGAGAAAGATAATCCTGGGTTGTAAAACTGTCAGGAGCCCTTTTAAAAGATTTATATCTTAAAGGAGTTATGAAAGGGTTTATAATTAAATATTTTCTAAAGTACATGCTCAAAGAAAAGGAACCTAAAAGGGACCTAAAGTCAGGAATATGCTTGTCATAACAAGAGAAGTTAGGTATGAATTTTTCTTGATATTTTTACTATACTAAGTTTGAAAAATATACATTGCTAGATATACTAATATAAGGAGAACACACTTCTCAGAGAGAACCAGTTTATTATTTTTTTGTTTCCAAAAGTGTATATGGACTGAAAAGCAGATCAAGAAAGGGCACATTTGATGCTGTGCTCCCTTGATATTGCTCTTTGAAATAACAAATCATCATAATCCTAAAATTCAACCACAAGTAAGAAATTGGCAAATATTAATATTTTTAATTTTTAAATATTTTAAATTATATAAAATGTGTACACACTGGAAAGATTTTATATATAACCTGATTATGTGTGTATATTCATGGGTGTATATATGCATGTGTGTGTGTTTCTCCAATTATTTAATCTAGTTTCATTATTTCCCATATCTAATCAGCCAGTAAGTAAAAAAAATTATATTATATTGTTCTTTACTTTGGTATGGCTTTCTCCAGCAAATATCCTTTTGTTATATCTCACAAGTGCTCAGATATGAGTCTAGTCAGTTATTTCCTGACATATTTCTACATAACTTCTACCATTGAGCATTCCTCTCACTACAGGTGGACTGGGCAACAAACAGGATGTTGCTCAGGATCTACTGGGTGCCATTGTTATTTCTCGAAGACACTGCAGTCTTAACTGGGGCCTTTGATATTAATGTACTAGTGTTTTCAAGGTGGTGTCTCTATTTGTTTCCATAAAGCTATTTTATAAAATTAAGAATCATTTGCTACATGTGTTCTTATATGTTACAAAGTTCTGGGATAATATTTTCATATTTATTGATATTTCTAGTTAGGATGCTCAGCATTTCCCTCTTCTATCCTTGAGGTTTTATGAGTGTGTCATGCTTGTTATTTCTGGCTTTTTCTCCTTTAAGCATGAGTTCTTTTCCAGAGTCTAATTAGGTACTCATATACACAGATTTCTGATAGAACTACTCTACATACTTTCTTGACCACTCTCAAAAACACCTGATTTACACTTTACCTTAATCTGGATTCTATAGCATTCAATTTTGGAGGTATTGATTCTTTCGCTCACTTGATTCTTTTCTTTCTCATTCAAATTCCATTAATTGAAGTATGTCAATTTGTACTTCCCAAAATACTCATATTATATAAGCATGTAAATTTCTATTTTACTTTATAAAATTATATATAACATTTTCAGACATAATTAGAATACCAATTTATGATACAGTTAATAATAAAGTCATGACTAGTGACTTTAGCCTACAAAAACTATAACTATAACCAGCAAATATACTATTTAAGTGGTATTTCACTTAAATAGGACAATCTACTATAAAAACTATAACTATAACCAGCAAATATACTATTTAAGTGGTATTTCACTTAAATAGGAAAATCTACTTGGATACAGTAGTCAACAAAATAAAATGATATATATGTATATTATATAATACATCATTACAAAATATATATTATATATAATCTTCCACATGAAAAAAAAATTAAAATTGACTCTTTCACATATAAGCCATTTACTCCCTATTGCTTCTATTGATTCATTATTTTCATAAATGTTTTTATAAATACAATAAATTTTCCTTAAAATTAACTGGAATAGTTTCTACACTTTAAATATGGGTGCATTTTACAGAACCTGTCAATCTTTGAAAAAAACATACAACTTCTATTTTTACAAAACAGAAATATCATGGTCGGACAAGAAAATAGTGAGGAAGGTTTTAAATCCAAAAAACCTGGCTGTACCACTTAGTAACTGAGGATCACTATTTGAATACAGTTAATCTGTTTCCTCATCTCCAAAATGCAACTTCTTGAAAGGGTTTTTGCAAGAATTGAATAGCATAATACTGATGAGTCTGTTTGATATTATGCCTGGAACATAATGAGCTCTAACAGCATTGTTGATGTTCCTATTTCTTTAATTTTCAAAAATTAGTTGGCTATTTGCAGAATAGACTCGTGTTAAATAAAATCTAAAGAAAACTAGAAAAATTTAGCTAAAAATTACCTTACCAAATTTGGAGTCAACTCTCTCCTCCAGCCCCTCCATATTTAAATTTTGAATAAAATGCTTATTGCATTCTATTTTATCTTTTATTTGTTCTAATTAGTTAAACATGACAGTAGAATGCATTCTCTTTCTTTCTCTCTCTCTCTCTCTCTCTCTCTCTCTCTCTCTCTCACACACACACACACACACACACATGAGTTCTCATTCTTCTGTTGTACATGGTGTAAAATCACACCAGTCATGTAATCATGTAAGTACATAGGCTAATGATGTTCAGTTCATTCTACTATCCTTCCTTCCCCCATACCCCCTCCCCTCTCTTCACTCCCCTCTGCCTAATCCAAAGTACCTCTATTCTTTCCTAGCCCCTCCTCTCAACTTATTGTGAATTAGCATCTAGAGAAAACATTTGGCCTTTGGTTTTTTGGGATTGGTTTATTTCACTTAACATGATATTCTCTAGTTCCATGCATTTACTGGCAAATGCCATAATTTCATTCTTCTTTAAGAATGAGTAACATTCCCTTGTGTACATATACCACATTTTCTTTATCTAGTCATCTGGTGAAGGGCACCTAGGTTGGTTCCATAGTTTAGCTATTGTAAATTGAGTTGCTATAAACATTGGTGTGGCTACATCTCTGTAGTATGCTGATTTTAAGTCCTTTGTGTATAAACTGAAGAGTGGGTCAAATGGTGGTTCAATTCTAAGTTTTCTGAGGAATCTCCATACTTTATGGAAACATAATGCTGGCACCAAATTGCAGTCCCACCAGTAATGTATGAGTGAATGTATTCCCCCACATCCTTGCCAACATTTATTGTTTTTGTATTCTTGATAATTGTCATTCTGACTGGAGTAGTTTTGGTTTGCAATTATCTTCTTATCTCAGGTCTCTTGGTGCATTAGGAAATTTTTGATAGTGATAAATATATCAAAATTATCTTTATTTTATAAACTTAGAAAAGAATTTTCCCAATATATGTGATTAATAAGTAACTTTTGTGTTTTTAAATTGTGAATATAGGGGCTTGGATTGTAGCTCAGTGGTAGAGCATTTGCCTCCCACACATGAGGCCCTGGGTTTACTCTCCAGCACCACGTAAAAATAAAGATATTGTGTCGATCTAAAACTAAAAAAAAATTTTTAAAATTGTGAATATAGTCTTCTAAATTTATATATTCTTTCAATTATATACCTTTAAGGCAATATGTCTATTTTAATACTTCATCAGGAAGAATAGATTATACCTACCTTTAAAAATACTCTCATATCTTATTTTCCTTATTTAATTTTTAATTGTATTGCCAAATGCATGTAAACATAATTCTCATTTCTTTTCCTATACCCAGGTATCTAATAAATATATTTCTTCCATTGTAAGAAATAACCAGAAAAATCAATTATATCATATTATAGTTCATGGCAGAGCAACAGAGCACCACTGGGCCCAATTCACTAAAATCTTAACAAGTCTTATGGGTTCTCACACATATAAGCAGAGGATTTGTATGTTCAGGAAGAGTTGTATATCCCAAACATTTAAATGCTATGCCCTTTTTAAGGTGTAGTATAGGCTTTCCTAACATTCAGCCTCAACAACTACATGTCTCAAGGTTAATGAAACCATCAAGGAGATTGTGTGGGCAAGATTTTCACTTCAGTATGTGATAGCACTCATAGAAGAGAGAAATTCTACGAAGTTTCCAAATATGCCAGATACTTATTAGAGGAGATACCATAAATAGTGACTCCTTTAAGTTCCATTATACTTAATTCTAGTCAAACTACAAACCTCTCCTTGAAAAACAAGCAATCAGTTCTAGAAAGCTATAGGTAGCAGGAGTCTTAGATTCTGTTCTTGATTTTCCTTCTAACTGAGGTCATTTCAGAAAATTAATGATTCTCTATCTTTTTATCCCTATCAGAAGGCCAGGATTCAGAATTTACCACAAGATTAGGAAAACAGTGGAAAATAAATAAAGTAGGCTATAGTTTTCTGTAGCCTACAAAAAGTCTCTGCTTTAGAAAGCCAATAACTGATAATAAGATAAATGGCAATTAAATTTAGACCTCTTGGATCATTATCTAATGAAATGTAATATTTTCAAAACAGTGTGTTATTAAAAATGCATTAACAAATGTATGATTATTAAAACTGATATATCTGATTATTTTAATAGGGCTATTATTATTTTCCATTATTTTTATATGTTGATCATTATGGTTTCAGTCTGGAATGTCCCCCATAGGCTCACATGTTGAAGACTATGTTCCTAGTGCAGCAATGTCCAAAACTGGTTCACTACTGGGAAGTGATTGAATCATGAGGACTCTGATCTCATGGGTATATTGATAAGTGCCATAGCTAATGAAATAATTGGGAAGTGTTGGAAATTTCAGGAGGTGGTATCTAGTTGGAGGAAATAGGACATTACAGACATGCCCTGGAAGATTATAGCTTATCTCTCTGTCACTATCTCTTTTCCTCTGTGTCTGTTTGTTTCCTGGCTGCCATGAGGTTAGCAACTCTGTTCTACCATATCCTTTCACTGTAATGCTCTTTCTCACCACAGATCCACAACAATAGAGTCAGATGACAATGGATTGAAACCTCTGAAACCATAAGCCAAAATAAATCATTCTTCCTTTAAATTGATTGTCTCTGGTATTTGTCACAGTGAACAAAAGCTAACACATTGGCTCTACCCAACCAATCTTTCCGTAAGCACAACAATGAAAGGGGATAGTAGTATTCTATTTTTAAGTCTTTTGGGTACAGACCGAGGAGAGGGATAGCTGGATCAAATGGTGATTCCATTCTCAGATTTCCAAGGAATCTCCATACTGCTTTCCATATTGACTGCACCAATTTGCAGTCCCACCAGCAATGTATGAGTGTACTTTTCCCCCATATCTTCCCCAACACTATTGTTTGTCTTCATAATGCTGCCATTCTGACTGGAGTGGCATATATACACAATGGAATTTTACTCAGCAATTAAAGAAAATAAAATCATGGCATTTGCAGGTATATGGATGGCGTTGGAGAAGACAATGCTAAGTGAAGTTAGCCAATCCCCCAAAAAAAACACAAATGCCAAATGTTTTCTCTGATATAAGGAGGCTGACTCATAGTGCGGTAGGGAGGGGGAGCATGGGAGAAATAAATAAATTCTAGATAGGGCAGAGAGGTGGGAGGGAAAGGGAGGGGGCAGGGAATTAGCAAGGATGGTGGAATGTGATAGACATCATTATCCAAAGTATACGTATGAAGACACTAATTGGTGTCAACATACTTTATATACAACCAGATATATGAAAAAATGTGCTGTATATGTGTAATAAGAATTATAATGCATTCCATTGTCATTTATTTTTTTTAAATCCATTAAAAAAAAGAAACTAGTTACCCAAAATCTAACGACTCAGAGAAAATATCAGTAATTTTGTATATTTTGCTTTGGGTTCTATTTAAACTTGTTTACACATGTAAACATTATTTAAAGTATAAGAGACCTAGGAAGCTTATACTCTTGCTTTGCTCATTTAATATTGTACTGGAAATATTTTTAAAAATAATTGCTCTATAACTGTACAGGTTGTAAAAAAGATTTTTCAACATCTATATATGTTAAATATTTAGTTTGCTTTCAGTTGACTATATTATTTATATATATATTTATTTAAATACTGTTTTAAAAATTCAATTTTGGGGGAGAATATTTATTGAGACTGTCAGAATATGAGTTTTCAGAAAGTTTTTTAGAAATACTATCAAATTCTTTTGAAAAACACAAAGAGTTAATGCCATCAACAATATACAGATGTGCTCATATAATCATATTGATCAAATTTGAGTAAGACTAGAAGAAAATTGCTAACCAAACTTTTACTGTCTCTAGTCTACAAATATGACAGTATTTTAAATTTTGGAAGAATATTCGAAACATAATTATATGTTCATTAATATGGGAATAAAATTCAGGGTTAAATAACCTAAATAATGAAGTATTTAAAGAACTATTAGTATATTTCTGGTAGGGGCAAAAATATGTCTCAGCAATAATTAATTAATATGTTACCAATTGTATTTAGTATTGTATAAACCAGTTCACTACCTCAAACTGTGTAATCTGAATTTAGTCCCATATTTCATCTTTTACTTGTGTATTAACCAGTACTGTTTCTTAATCATACAAAGAACTAACTTTTGGCTGCATTTATTGTCATTTTCTTTTACACTTCTGCATATTTTCTTATTAGTTTCTTCCTTTTACTTCCATTGGTCTTATTCTGATTCTTTTTCTTAAGATACTTAGCTTATTAATTTTATCTTCCATTCTAATGTAGATATTTAAGACTATAGATATCTTTCTAAATACCACATTTATAGCAAACTAGCAAAAATATTTATGCAGTAGTTTTAAGTAGTCTTTTTTGTTTAAGTCATAATTAGGAGCAACAAGTTCTGGTATCTATTGCCCATTCAAGTGACTATAAAAAAATAACTTACTGCAAATTACTGCATATTTCAAAAAGTTGGGAAAAAAGCTCTTATTTTTCTTTATTTTGAGACAGGGTCTCCCTGAATTGCTAAGGAACTCACTAGATTGCTGAGGCTGACCTTGAACATGGCATCTTCCTGTCTCAGCCATCTGAAACTCTGAAATTAGATATGTGTGCCACTGAACCCAGAGAATTTTAGTAGTCTTTACTAATATAAATATTTCAATTTAGATTGAGGCTAGATGCTACCAAAGGTAGGAAATTTAATGATTATTTTTCTATATTTTACCAATGTCCAGTCCTTTAGTTTCTCTTAAATACCATAAATTAGGCTTTTTCTTATTATTTCATAAGGCCACTTACTCTGAATGTCTAGTCATTTTTCATTACCTTTGTTCTTTTCTTACCTTTTAATCCTATATTGATTACTTTCTTTTGTAGCAGCCTTTTAATATATTTAAAACATTTTCAATATGTAATCTAGCATTTTTAGTTATTTTAACCTGGAGGGATTTGCAGAGTAATGAGTCTGCAATTTTCCTGAAAGTTTTTCTTTAGTTATCTTCCATTATACATAAAAATTTTAGTTTAAAACTGCACTTGAATATTTAATATATTGTTTGGTTCAATTAACTAATATATCATCAAAGACTTTGCATATGTTTGTAATTAGAATTATCCTAGTTGTGCCAAATAATACAACTATATCTAGTTTTGCTACTAAATTTTACTAGCCTCAAAATATACTGCCTCCTTGTCCTTTCTTGAGCATATTATTTGATTGAGTTAGAAAGAACCATACAAACCTAAAATATGAAGCCAAAGGAAGGATAAGTAGAAATTTCAGTGGGACGGAGCTTGAGGATCAGCAGTTTAAATAATGCTAGAACACAAAAATGAGCCATTACTTGGAGATTTTATATATATATATTCTATTGCAATTCTCAGTATAATGTTCCTGCATCAGAAAATATGATCTCTTCTTATATGCCAACTCTTTGGCAATATTAAATAATCAATAATAGATACACTTGCCAAGAACATTTAATATTGAGCACATGAGGAAAGAATACTGAAGTTTCTGCTTGGCTTCATATGTTTGAATTGAAATACAAATTGTTGGAAAACAGACAGTAGGTAGCATTTCTACTTCTTAAGAAAAATGTATCAAACTAGTTCTTAGAAGAGTTCGGAAACATCCAGGTGGTATTCACAAAGGCTTTATTTAGGATAGTATTCTCTTTTCCTGATTCTGGCATATCTAGCAAATGAGAGTTACTATCATTCAAATAAGTTTATTGGAAGAAACTACTTTATAATTTCTACTATAATAATATTCTAGGCATATTAGTACTCAATCATCCTCTGCCTCTTTTTTCCAGAGACCAGAAAAAAAAATGTATCCTTAACTTCAGGTTTTCCTAATGCAAATAAATTAATAAAACTCCTTGGTCATATGGCAATATATAATAACTCATTCATTATTTTTAGATCATAATCAATTAGTTTGGCATAATGTGATTTCACAGAAGTAGTTCTGTTGGCACTGATGAACACAGATACAAAATTATGATTGTGATAATAACATTTCTTCATGATCAAAAATGTTTATAAGGGAAAACAATGAGAGTTTAGTTATCTATATATTAAATTGCTTTAAAACATTTTCTTATTCTCATAGAACAGAAAAGTGATTTTAGAATAACATGGTTAATTATGATGAAAAGCAAAAATGACCAAAGAAAATATAGGCTGTCTAAATAGTAGATAGAAAACTCACAGTAACTTAGAAGAGATCCTGAAACTGGTAACTTTAATTCTGAATTTGTTTCCCAAATAACCTTCTTTAGATAAGTAGAAAATGAAACTTAGGTGGAAGTATATCAAAACATTTTAAAAATTTGCCATCAGGCAATTCCTGAATAAGTAAAGTTGCATTAGGAAAAAGAAGAAAAAAAAAAGACTGATTATGTGCCTAAGTACCTCCTCCTGAGTAATAATTATGTTATACACTTAAGAACCAAAGATGAATATTACTAATAGTGACTTGGAATTAATGTAATTGACTCTCAATAAAAGAAAATCCTAAAATCGATCTCTATTTGAGTTAGAAATAAGTATTCTTCCTCTTACTCCCAATCAACAAAGTATTGAGCCCATAAATAAGACACATTGAAAATTTTCACTTACTACATTTAGTCACATGATTTAGTCACTGAACCTTTTCTAAATTAAATCATTGTAAACTATTTTTTGTTTATAGATGTAAACATGGACCAAAAGTAATACCAATGTCTATGATTATGTGCCCAAATTAAAACATATGCTTAGAATAATATTTGGCACTTAGTAAACAAATGATGCTATTTCATTACAACTATAATAATTATTATTTTTACTACTGAATAAAATTATTGTTCTCTATTATTATTATACCTCATCTTTAATTATTTTCCCTTTTTCATCCTTGCTAAGGTACAGAAATATTAACAAAATGAGGTTGTTATTTCTGTAGTGATTCTGAAATAACTTATATTGTCTAATTCTCTTTGTATCATATAAGAAGTCCATTTTTTAAAGTGAGAAAAAGACATGTGATAAATATTAAAAAAGCAGTTAATCTGTCACAACTAATTTTTAGTACAAAAACCACTGTCAAGTTATATTACCACAGTTCATCACTGTCCTATATTTGCTGAAAAACTGGAGAGGTTTCCTTGACTAAGATAGCTTTACAGGACATATTTGTAGTTCCTAAGGATAAATATGAAATGTCAAAGACATATTATTACTAGATATTTTAGCACCTAAATGAGACTCTTTCATTCTCCCTTCTACAGCTCTATTGCCTTTCCCTTATGGTCCTCAATTGCTTATTACTTTGGCAACATTACATAATGGTACTGATGTGACTCATACAATCTCTAGATTAGAACTTAAATTCTTTAGCTAGTAATAAAAACTATTAAAAACTGGTTGTAACAAAAATATTTAATCTTTTCTACCACTTCTTTCCTCTAAGGACTCTTTGTTATACACTAAATATAGTACCTCCAATTCTAACCAGGAACTCAATTTATAATTATGAGCAAAAGCAAAAAATTGTGCACTTAGAAAACATGAATTGAGCTAACATACTCGATATAACTACTTTGGGAATTAAATTAAAATAATCTATGGATAGTGCCTAACATAGTTTTTGAGAAAATGTAGTCTTTTAAAATTATTTTATTTTTTGAATTTCTTTGAAAATCTCACTTTTGTGTTTTTATTTGTGATCTATTTTTTGATATCTTCCAGCTCTCAAAAATTGCATCTATCTTTTTAGCCAACTCACATGTCATATACTTAAATTCCTAACATCATTATTAAAGAATTTATCTATTTATTTATTTATTTATTTATTTGAGGTTACTGACAACTTGTCAAACTTTCTAAAACAGTAAGGGAGTTAAACAATGTGGGAACTCAAATACTTTTTGAATGAACAATTTAAAATTGGGTGGTGAGTTCAGATGTGGGGTCAGTGGTGCTGGCATTCAACTTGTTCTGGGTATAAGTCAAATATACTATATCAAAAGTAAATCAAGACTCTAATATCAAATAGGGTAGGTACACAATAAAAATCACAAACTTTTGATTATTTCCGGGAGTTCTTTGCTTAAACTTTAAACTGGTGAAAGTAAAACCAGTGCTAGAAATTAGTATTAAAAAGGAACAGCACATGATCTTCATAATGTCACTTTGTTTTTTTCTCCAAAAGCTTTCTATTGTTCTGAAAGGTATATATTTAAATTGTGAAATATCATTTATACCTAACAAAATTTCCTAGAAGGACCTGAAGGAATTTCAAGCTCAATATTCACATAATTATGGTGGCCAAGAATCCTAGCTTCACCAGAACCATTCCAATTTACAAAATAAATACCCCACATTTGCTACTGGCAAAATACAATGCAGGAACTCAGGATTTCACTATATTCTAATAAAATATCCTTACTAGAGAGCAATTGGTAACTTTCAGCAATTTTTTTTCTATTTTCTTACTTATAATAACAATATCATTGCAAAGAAATAAAACAATATATTATAAACTTCTTAGTTATAGTTAAGACCTCTAATTTATCTTATACTACCTATAATCTTATATATAATTTTTAAAATTTAAACACCACTGGCAATCCTAGTAACCTTCCCCATTTTAGAGATAACCACTAGTATTATTTTGATATGAAACCATCTAGAAATTTTTGTATGCAATGTATTTACCTATATACTTATGCAATAGTCTAAAATAAGTATTGGTTTCTAATTGAGGAGAATGTATATATAAATTCGATCACAGAGTTAAACAAATATTTCTACTCCTTTTTTTTCTTCATTCAATACTTCAAAAAATTTGTTTTCCTTAAATATACATGACAGTAGGGTATATTCTGACATATTATATGCACATGGAATATAACTTATTCTAATTAGGTTCCCATTCTTGCAGTACTACATGATAAGGAGTTTCACAGGTTTTGTATTCATATATGCACACAGAAAAATACTGTCCAATTCATTCTATTGTTTTCCTATTCCACCCCTCTCAGTTCCCTTCTTTCCTCTTTGTCTACTCAAATGAACTTGTATTCTTTCCTCCCCCTCACCCATCATTGTGTGGCAGCATTCATATATCAGAGAGAATATTGAAGCTTTGGTTTCTTGGGATTGGCTTATTTCACTTATCATGATAGTCTCCAATTCCATCCACTTACTGGTAAATACCTTAATTTCATTCTTCTTTATCTCTGAGTAATATTTCATTGTGTATATATACCATACTTTCTCAATTCATTCATCTGTTGAAGGGCATATAGTTGGTTCCATAGCTTAACTATTGTGAATTAAGCTACTATAGACATTGATGTGGCTGTGTCACTGTAATATACCGATTTTAAATCCTTTGGGTATAAACCAAGGAGTGGGATAACTAGGTGAAATGGTGGTTCCATTCCAAGTTTCCTGAGGAATATCCATACTGCTTTCCAGAGTGGTTGCACCAATTTGCAGTAGCACAGGTAATGTATGAGTGTACCTTTTTGTCTACATCCTTGACAACATTTATTGTTGCTTTTACTCTTGAAAATTGCCATTCTGACTGGAGTGAGATGGAATCTCAGTGTAGTTTTAATTTGCATTTTTCTAATAGCTAGTGATGTTGAACATTTTTTCATATATTTGTTAACTGATTGTATTCTGAGAAGTGTCTTTTCAGTTCCTTAGCCCATTTATTGATGAGGTTATTTGTGGGGGTTTTTGGGGTTTTTTTTTTTTTTTGAGTTCTTTATATATCCTGGAAATTAATAGTCTATCTCAGGCATTGGAGTAAAGATTTTTTCCCATTCTGTAGGCTCTCTCTTCCTTTGCTGTGAATAATCTTTTTGATACTGTCCCATTTAATGATTCTTTTTTATTTTTTATTTTTTTAAAATTTTTATTGTTGGTTGTTCAAAACATTACATAGTTCTTGATATATCATATTTCACACTTTGATTCAAGTGGGTTATGAACTTCCATTTTTACCCCGTATACAGATTGCAGAATCACATCAGTTATACATCCATTGATTTATATATTGCCATACTAGTGTCTTTTGTATTCTGCTGCCTTTCCTATCCTCTACTATCCCCCCTCCCCCCTCTCCTCCCCTCTTCTTTCTCTACCCCCTCTACTGTAATTCATTTCTCCCCCTTGTATTTTTTTTCCCTTTCCCCTCACTTCCTCTTGTATGTAATTTTGTATACCCCTGAGGGTCTCCTTCCATTTCCATGCAATTTCCCTTCTCTCTCCCTTTCCCTCCCACCTCTCATCCCTGTTTAATGTTAATCTTCTTCTCATGAATAATTCTTTTTTATAAAAATATTTTTAATTGTAGATAGACACAATATCTTTCTTTTATTTATTTATTTTTTATTTGGTACTGAAAATCAAACCCAGTGCCTCACATGTGCTAGGAAAGTGCTCTACCACTGAGCCACAACCCCTGACTCCCCATTTATTGATTGATGATTTTACTGATTGTACTTTAGGAGTCTTCAAGAAGAAGTTGGTTCTTAAGTTGACATGATTGAGAGTTAGGCCTATATATTCTTCTGGTAGGCACAAGGGTATCTTGTCTAATGCCTAGGCCCTAGATCCACTTTGAGTTCAGTTTTTTGCAGGGAGAAAAATAAGGGTTTAATTTCATTTTGCTACATGTGGATTTCCAGTTTTCCCAGCACCATTTGTTGAAGAGGCTATCTTTTCTCCAATGTACATTTATGGCACATTTGTCTAGTATGAGAAACTGTGCTTATGTGGGTTTGTCTCTGTGTCTTCAATTCTCTACCATTGGTCTTCACATATGTTTTGGTAGTTTGAACTCTTTTCCTATTTGTATCCCTTTAATTTCTTTCTTTGGTCTAATTGGTCTGGCCAGGGTTTCAAGGACTATATTGAATATAATTGGTGAAGGAAGTTATCCCTGTCTTGTTCCAGTATTTAGAGGAAATGCTTTCAATTTTTCTTCATTAGAATGATGTTGGCCTTGAGCTTAACTTGTCTAGCTTTGACAATGTTGAAGTATGTTCCTACTATCCCTAGTTTTTCTAGTGTTTTCAGCATGAATGGATGCTGAACTTTGTCAAATTCTTTTTCTGCATCTATTGAAATAATCATGTGATTCTTGTCTTTTAAGTCTGTTGATGTCATGGAATTATGTTTATTGATTTCTGTATGTTGAACAAACATTGGACCCATGTGATGAATCCCACTTCATGGTGCACTATCTTTTTAATATGTCTTTGTATGCAATTTGCCAGTATTTAATTAAGAAGTTTTGCATCTGTTCACTAGGGATACTGGTCTGAAAGTTTTCTTTCTTTGACACATCTTTACCTGATTTTTTTGTATCGGTGTAATATGAGCTTCATAGAATGAGTTAAGAAGGGTTCCCTCCTTCTCTCTTTTATGGAATAATATGGGGAGTAATTGTGCAATTTATTTTTTGAAGGTCTAAGAGAACTCAGCTGAGAAAATCAATCTGGTCCTGGACTTTTCTTTGTTGTTAGGCTTTTGATGGCTTCTTCAATTTCAATGCTTGAAATTGAACTGTTCAAATTTTTATGTCCTCCTGATTTGATTTTGGTGGGTCAGATATCTCTAGAAATTTGTGATGTCTTCATGATTTTCTATTTTGTTGGAGTTTCAAAATAGTTTCTGATTATTGTCTGTATTTCATTAGTGTCCATGGTGATATTTCCTTTTTCATAACATATTTTAGAAATTTGCAATTTCTGTGTCTTCATAAGCTTGGCTAAGGACTTGTCAATTTTATTTATTTTTAAAGAACCAACTTTTTGTTTAGGTAATTTAAATTTTCTTTTTGGTCTCAATTTCATTCATTTCAGTTCCATTTCAATTTTTTCCTTTCTTCTACTGCTTTTGGTGTTGATTTTTTCTTCTTTTTCTAAGGATTTAAGGTGTAATTTTAGGTTACTTATGTGGTGACTTTCTATTCTCTTAAACAATGTGCTCAATGCAAGCAACTTTCCTCTTAAAACTGCATTCATAGTGTTCCAGATATTTTGATTTGTTGTGTTAGTATTCTCATTTACCTCTAAATTTTTTTTATTTCATCCCTGACTTCTTCAACTATGCATTGGTCAATTAACAGTGTATTATTCAGTCTCCAGGTGTTCTGCTCCTAGTTTTATTTTATCATTGATTTCTATTGAGGGCCACAACCAAGTCACGATGGCACCTGGCAGTTTGTCAGGAGGAGTGGTTTGTGAGGCAACGCTACTGAGCCATTAAGATGATGAGGATTCCTTATTGGCTGACGACTGTATCTAGATGATACTAATTGAGACAAGCTGTGTGTAATCAGTAAGGTATATACACCTCTGCTGTACCGCAATAAAGCGGCTCCTGCTACATTGGGTGCCCGCTACCTTGAGTTCCTACTCAGTTTCCCCGCAATAAAGCAGTTCCTGCTTCAACCTTCAAGTTGCTTATCACCTCCTGGTTATTTGCCCAGCCAGACTGTGGCAAATGGTGGCCCGTACGGGGAACTCCAGGACGTTCAGGGGTAAGTGATAAGGTAAGCTGCCTGTCCCTAGAAATAGATAAGACAGGAGGAAACCTGCTCGCCCCTGAGGAAGCAGATAGGGCGAGAGGACGAATGGCCATTTCAAGAAAAAGGAAAAAACTGATACAGTGTGTTTTTGTTTTGTTTTGTCTTGGTGTGTTGTATTGTCTTTGTTACAAAATATGGGATCAGAAGTTAGTAAGAACCAAACTGAAAGGATGTTAAAGGAAGCAGGCACCCCAGTGAAACCAAGAACAGTTAGGGCATATGTTGATAAAAGCCCAGGAACTCTATTCAGAAAGAGGAAGAAAGTTCAGAGGAGGAAGGACTATCAGAGAAGAGGTTACAACAGGAGGCTGCTACTAATCTCTTTGTCACCAGAGGGTGCATAAAGCAGTGTGGCTGCAGCGTGCACCAGCCGGTTGCTGGTGCAGGAGGGACTTTCCAGCCGTTGCTGGCAGCCACCAGCCCTTCCCTGCCCCCCCACCCGGGAAGCAGAACCCCATTGCCGTGAGCCCAAGCCTGGAACTGATATCAGCTGGAGGTACAGTCTCACAGGCTCTTGCTCCCTGTGCCCGGTGGCAGTTTTGAGTTCAGGACACTCCCCGGGGCCATCTGGGGCTGCCCAGGGACGTTGTGGCTGTGGTGGTGGTGGTGGACTCACCAAGCGCCCCTGAAGTTTGGCCATTTCCAATGCTAATAACTAATGAGTCGTCAGTTTTTCCCTATTTGCTGCAAGTGCTGCCACGGGACTCCTCGTTATTCCTGTGGATAGCATTTACCGTCAGATGCTTTGGTATTTCACAGCTTTCACCACAGATGCATCAGCTTACAGTTATTATCATTAAAGGTCCTGACCCAGTGATTGTCTGGAGTCGGAGGGTCTGTTTGTGTGTTTCCTCAGGGAGAACAGCAGGCGATTTGGATTCCAGAGAGACTGACTAAAGCGATTTCTACAGATCAAAAAGAAGATGATCTGGCTCAAATCCATAACAGCTGATATCCAGAACTCCAGTTTAGCTATCCTTACATCTTCTATACTGGTTCTCCCACACCTGGAGGCTAATGAATAACGAGCACCATTAAGGCCTGTTTCAAATGTAAATTACTGAAAACCAAACAAGACTTCGGAGTTGCACCTACCATCATCATAGCTGTTGTTTCTCCTGCTGCTACTGCAGATTCTGCAATGGCTATCACAGCAAACTGTACAAACTGCTGCATCAATTAGTACTCAACAAGTAGCACAAGAAGCTGCTTACAGAACTACCTGGACTATGTATCACTTATATGCATTATGAACTAATCTATGGATAATTGTAACAGTACCAGGGTGTCTTTGCTGACAGTGTCATTGGTGGTACAATTTTTCTAAGGGCTTCTTACTTGAAGCCATCAGTTGGCTTGGATCATGACATTTTGTATCCTCCTCCTTTCTGCTCGTAGCAGGTTATTTATGGTGTTTGTGTAAAAACCACTATCCACAAGTATGGCTATATACGTTGGGCTGGTAGTCAAAGATGGGTAAGATCCAATTACAGTGGTACCAACCTAAGCCAGGAGGCTGATGATTTGAGGTCAGACCATCCAATGATGGGTAAGGACCATATGTAGTATTGGACAACCTAAAACAGGCACAGTCCCTAAACCACATACTTGTTGTTTAATTAAATAAAAGGAGGGAGATGTTGAGGGCCACAACCAAGTCAAGATGGTGCCTGGCAGTTTGCCAGGAGGAGTGGTTTGTGAGGCAATGCCACCGAGCCATTAAGATGATGAGGATTCCTTATTGGCTGGCTAATGTATCTAGATGATGCTAATTGAGACAAGCTGTGTGTACCGCAGTAAAGTGGCTCCTGCTATCTTGGGTGCCCGCTACCTTGAGTTCCCGCTCAGTTTCCCTGCAATAAAGCAATTCCCACTTCAACCTTCAAGTTGCTTGTCACCTCCCAGTTATTTGCCCAGCTGGACTGCGGCAGATTTCTAACTTCATTCCACTATGATTCGATAGAATGAAAGGGATTATCCTTATTTTTTTTGTATTTGCTAAGAGTTGTGTTGTGGCCTAGCATGTTGTATTTAGAAAACAGTCCATGTACTCCTGAAAAGAAACTGTATTCAGTAATTGATGAATGAAATATTTACATGTGTCTGTTAAATTTAAATATGAATTGTAGTTTCTAGTTCTATAGTTTCTTAGTTTTTGCTTAGAGGTTCTATCCAGTGCTGACAGAGGTGTGTTAATGTCACCCAGTATTATTGTGGGGTGGTCTGATTCTTAAAATTGATGAGCGGTTGTTTGACATATGTAGATGCTCATTCTTTGGAGCATAAATATTTACAATTGTTATATCTTGTTGATGCACAATTCCCTTAAAAAGTATGTAATTGCCTTCTCTATCCTTTTTGATTAACTTTGGCTTGAAGTCCACTTTATCTGGTATGAGGATATAATCCCATGTTTACGAGATCCATGTGAATAATATGTTTTTTCCCAAGCTTTCAACTTCAGTCTGTGAATGTCTTTGCTTATGAGGTAAATCTCATGGAGATAGCATATTTTGGGGCCTTGTTTTTAATCCTATCTGCCAGCCTATGTCTTTTGATTGATGAGTTTAGGCCATTTACATTCAATGTTATTGAAATATGATTTTTATTTCCTGTCATTTTTATTTATTTGTTTTTAAATTTGAGTTACTTTCTCTTTTACTGTTTTTCACTTTTTTCATTTCTTCTTCATGAAATATCTTATTGAGTATGCTTTGTAGTATAGGCTTTCTAGTTGTGAAATCTTTTAACTTTTATCATGGAAGGTTTTTATTTTCTCATCAATTCAGAAGCCTAAATTTGCTGGGTATAGTACTCTTTGTTGGTATCAATTTTCATTCAGAGCTTTGTATATATTATTTTAAAACTTCTATCTTTGAGTGAGTTGAGAGATCATCTGTGATCCAGATTGGTTTCCTTCTAAATGTAACCTATCATTTGTTTTCTGGCCTCCTCATAATATTAATAGTCTTGGTGTGGGTCTGTTATAATTTTGCATATTTTGAGTCTTATATGCCTCTGGTATTTGATTTTCCAAGGTTCAGATTTTATTTCTTTGACAAGATTGTGCATTCCTTTTGTTTGAATCTTTGAGCCTTCATCCATTCTGATTAGTCTGACGTTTGGCCTTCATGTTTTCCCATATTTCTCAGAAATTCTATTCATGGTTTCTTACCATCTTTTCTCCATGGCAAACTTTATTTTCAAGATCATTTTGTCTTCATTACCTGAAACTCTGGTATAGTCTGCTGTTGATACTTTCACGTGAATTTTTGATTTGGTTTATTGATTCTTTCTTTTCAAGTGTTTTTTTTTTTCTTTTCAGAATGTCCCTTTATTAAAGTGATCATGCATTTCCTGTATTTTCCCTAAAGTCACTGCTTACATCATCTTTTACATTGCAGATCAATTTAACTATGAATGTTCTAAACTATTTCTCTGAAATTTCTTCTATTCTGGAGTTGATGGATTCTGTTATTAAATTATTTTGGTTTGTTGTTGGTGATTTCTTCCCTCACTTTTTCATGGTGTTTGTGGGTCTTCCCACTTTTCAGTATGGTTTTGAGGCAGCAGAATTTCTACCCTGTGAACTTATAGTGTCCCTGAAACTTTCCACTAAATCACAGTTTGGAGGGAGACAGACAATAACAACAACCAATGCAAACAATTTACAGCATTACATCAATAATTTCTGCTTTTACATCTGTTAATTGGCACATTAAACAGAAATGATATTATCAATTATTGCCCATGGTAAAAAAAAGTAAGTTTACATAAATGTTTACAGTTTTAAGTGGTGAGCAAGTATAGAAAAAAAAGTGATGGAAAGTGTGATGATTATCAGGAAAGAGAACAGAAAATAGAAATAAAAAATAAAGGAAGACCAAATGAGATTACAATAAAGATAGGCTTTTAGAAGAGAAAAAAGAAAGAGAATCAAGAGAAACAGATAAGTGAGAGAAAAAAAGTGTGTAAATTAGAAATTTACAAATTGGTAAAAAAATAAAAATGTACAAGAACAAACCTGATATAGTCTAATCAAACATCTTAATCCTCAAAATATTGGTATAAAAAATTGCCTTCATAAAATGCTAGGACTGCGAAAAAAGAAACAGATATGAATATGTATAAGTGTTCTTGAACCATTCATGTCACAATTGGACAGAAAGAAAACAACAACAACAACAACAAAAAAGGTGGATCTTAATGAAAAGTTAAAGAATTTAACTTAAATTTTCCATTGGAGTTCAAAAGATTCTCAGCTTTGTTTCTCAGTGTGTTAGGTGGGATTGCTAGAGTGTGAAAGGGAAATCCTATAGTTGGGACTCCTGGGGGCAGTATTTAGACTTAGGTAGCCTCCATTTTCTTCCATGTAGTTGTTCAATTTAAAATTTTAAATCAATGCAACTTCTGGCTTGCTGGACCACACTGGGAGACTGTCCCCCAGGAAAAGTCCCTGGGTTTCAGTTGTCTGGTAGAGAGGCCAATCCTTGTTCCCTTCAGTCACTTGTGAAATTTGTGTGTTTTGTATTCCTGGGTTAAGACATCATTCAATCAATTCCTACACCTCTCTTTCAAATTCCTGGCTGGGCCTGTCTCTCCCAGCTGATCTTTCAAGCAGCTGGTCTAGAGGGGGAGGAGGGAAGCTGGGTGTGTTTCCCCAACCAGTATCCCTTATTTAAACTCCTTTCCATGTTTGATCGTTCTCCTAGTCAGTTAGGCACAACTCTGCAGTGCAATGTGGGTTGCCAGACCTTTATTTCGAGTTGGGCACAGTTGTCAGTATTCAATTCCCCCAGCAGCTAGTCCCTCATGCTAGAGCTGTAAAATGGTTCCTTCCTCTGATTTCCCTGACAGCCAGGAGACAAGAGGCTTCTTTCCCTATTAAGAATATTGTGCATGACACCTTTCAACTTAGGCGGGCAGTGTCAGATCTCTGATCTCTCCATATGCAGACAGCCCTCACACCTCCTAAAAATACAGGTTCCTTTGATTGCTGTGTCTCTGCACTATTTTAGAACAGAGGAGATTGCATCTGCTTGTGCCACTACCTGCAGTAGCAGTACTGGGGTTTCTTCTTTATTTTGTTATAGCCAATCACCTAAGTCCCCACTCTGGTTTGAATGTCCAGAATTAATTCCCAGAAATTTCCCCCTTTTCATCTTGCTGAGAAACTCATGTCTGAATTCTCAGTTTCATGCCATGGAACAATCAGGAAAGCAACCTTTTCTAATATACCATTTTAAAAATCTTTTCCTTATCTCTCCCTTTCATTCATTTTTTTTTTTTTTTTTTTTTTTTTGGTAGGGCAGGGAATACAACCCAGAGCCTTACACGTTAAGACAGACACTAAGCACTTTTCCATTGAGCCACACCCTAAAATCTCTATTTACCATTTTTTAGATAATTATTGAGGTAAAGGAAAATGATTAATTATATCTTCCCATCCTGATGAACTCTCCCATACATATTAACAGTTCATTAATCTATACATTTTCCTTCTTACATAATTTTGAACAATTACATAAGCACAGAAATTTGCCATTTCATCTAGATGTAATAAAGTTTTTAGATAAATTTGAATCACCTCTGTATCTATATTGCCTAATGTTATATATTAATCTTTAACGTACATACATAGACTACTGAAGAAGTTATTTGCGTTTTCTGCTTTCTTCTCAATCATTATCAAAGATTCTTTTAATTATTTTCAAGGAAATAATAATAGAATTTCTAATGAAATCTTCTATGATCTTTATTTGTATTTTAAATATTTTTTTGTTAAATAAAGTTTAGTTATGAATTCCTCCTAATTTAGGTAGAAGTCTATTTCCTTGCATTCATTTTTAGTCTACTGAGTTAAAGTCTATTTCATTTTTCCTTCAATACTTCTTGTTTATATTTGTCATAAACATTTTGAGCATTCTGCTTTAGCCACAACTACATGTTTTGATAAGTGATGCAAATACAATTATTCAAATAATGAACAATTTATATTTATAAAAAAATCCTTTTGAACACAAAAGACTTAGTGATGCATTTTTCTAGTTGTATGATTTTTTTGACGATTGACATATAATAACATTGTGATCAGAAAATGTGTTTTACTCCAGGTTAACAATTTTTTATATTTGTTAAGATTTACTCCAAGGTCTAAAAAAGAATTTTGAGAAATACTTTTGTGTTATTTTATGTATTCTATATTTGGGGAATAGTAAATTCATACAATTCTATTAAAATCTAGTGTTTGAGGCTATGGTATTAATCTAATCCATCCTTAGGGATGACTATTAAAATTCCCTGCTATCAGTGCAAATTTTTTCTTTAGGCAATTATAAGCATTATATAGCTTGGGTTTCTTTTATAAAAAAAGATGAGCATAAGAGAAACAATTTTTTTAACTTGTACTTTTTTAGGCAGAATTATTTACAGTTTTTCACAATTTGAAAACAAATCAGAATAGATTACCTACACATATCTGAATATGTGTGTGTGCATACCCTTATAAAGTGTATCTAGAAACAAAGTCATTCTTGACATAGACGTGCTGCAACAAAAGGTATAACATTGTACATTTTAATACATATCACTAAATTTCTCCAAAAATTATTGGAATACTAGAGTATTACACCTCTACTATGAATCCTGGATGTCTGCCCATATTGTCAACAACAACCAATAAGACAATAAACATATAAATGTTGGTTTTAAGTATTATTAGAAGAGTCCAATAGAAATAGTCTGTCTCTCCTTATAACAACAAAAATAGCAGGACAAAAAGGAGTGAAAATGCTGACAGGAGATGTCCATGACAATAAAAAATAAAGATGCTTCTAAATATAGACTAAATTTTTACCTATCTGAAACCAGTGACTGCTGTACATCAATTCACCAGTTTAAGCTTTGCTATTTTACCTCAATGAACAAACTATATACTTCAAGATTAAAATAAGAATTCTAGTGATGTTCCATTTTCTTTCACTTTAATAGAAAGGAGTGACTCAGTAGCAACAAAATTATAGTAAACTTACAAAACCAAACTGATGACCACCACTTACCTGGGTTCTTCGAACTCTCATTTAATTAACATACTCTTTAATGATGACAGTTATACATGCTTACTGAGAAAGCTTAAGAAATATAATGATGAAACTGAAAAAGTATTAAAGGAAACCATCTGGACATTTAGTCTCTCAATCCATACACTAATTATATTCACTTTATGTTTTTAAAATGCATGTATAAACAATCTGGAGAGGCAATATTGCAATACCAGGTGTACTTCACAAGCTGATTATGAAACAGATGGTTAATGATCACATTTCTGTCTTAAAAGGTGTTATCATATAAGTTTCCTATTTGTGTCACATACTTCTTGTTTAGAATGGTGTCATTCCATTAAAGCATCTCCTTTCTTTGTATATGTTCAGAAGGTACACTGAATATCAGCAGAAGGGATAAGACATTCAATTATATCATTGGAAGAATGGATATTTCACAGTCCTAATTTTCTTATTAACACGATGGTACCCATACCACTTATACTATAGGCAACCATGGGAAAGTCAACACACATGTCTAAAAGCTATGTTGGGTCACATCAGTTTATTAAATATCTGATCCATTTAACCTAACAGGATTTGATATGTACATTTTATTCCTTATTGGTATCTCTCTACAATATACAATACAGTTTGTTTATCTAAGTTCAAGGGTACAACATCATCTAAAAGTAATTTTGTATTAAGAGACTATAACCAAGATTATTCTCAGCATGCTAAAGTAATAATAATATAGAACATAATAACAATATTATATATTTAACCATAATAGAAAATACATGTGACTAACAAAATAGTCTTTGCTCTTCTAAAGAAGCAATTAAGCATTATGCTTTCTGCTGATGTAGGAAATTCCAATTTTTTAAACTTCTTTAGAATATAGTAAAATATAAGAAAAGATCTCAGGAAAAGACTGCCTTGTCTATAAACTCAATCTAAGTATAATGATACCCTGACACTATTCTCTCTATGATTTGTGGAAGTAACTTAATTTTGCATATGAGTGATCTAGTGGGAATGATTCTATAATCTGAATTAACTAGATTAATGCTATTATGAGAAGATCCCCACATTCATTCAATTAGCATTTATTTATTCTCTACTACAAGCTCCTAGGCTAGCCACTGTGTATACAAATACAAGTGGAGCATTGTATACACCTTCATGAGGACCATACTCCAGTGGTAAGTTAGGCATACAAAATAGTTATATACATATATATGTGTGTAGGGGTGTGTGTGTATACTCAGAGAGAATACATATTATAATATTCATATAATTATACATATAAAGAAAAGCTTATAATGATATGAAATACAATTATATGTTTTTATATATCAGAGTGAATTACTATTATTATGATCAAGTATTAACACATGTACTTTATTTTGTTCATTCAGAGATATAAAAGGAAAAGCTTACTGATGTCTGAATCTACTTTGAAATGCACTCAAGATAAGATGGATTGATGATAAAGAGGCAAATGGACAATCGATAGAAATGTAGGTGGTTTGATAGTGGACAGATAATGTAGTAAAGCAGATATAATGAAAATATTGATAGAATCCATATGGTAGATATACATACAATTATCTCTAAAAATTATAAAAATGTTTATGTATGTTGGAAAACATTTTAAAACAAAATTATGAATAAGAAAAAATATGAAGATCAGTTGGCTGTTGGAGAGTGAAAATGTATAGTATATGGAGGAAAACTAAGGACTTGAGAAAACAAGCCAGGGAACTGTAAGGTTTCTTTACTTAAATCCATATGAATATTAAAATAATCAAATTTTATACTTATTGTAGTAGAGATAGTAACAATAAGTGACATTTATATTCAAGAGCTGAGAGTCTGACCATGGTTCAATTAAAAGAATCAATAATAAGAAGTGGAGGCTGGGGAAACAGCTCAGTTAATAGAGTGCTTGCTTAACATGCACAAAGCCCTGGGTTCAATACCCAGCACCATCATAAAAAAAAAAACAAAAAAACAAACAAACAAACAAACAAAAAAACAGAATAAGAAGTGACAGAAACTGGTGTCAGAATCTTCAATGCCAGATACTTTTAGAAGGAGAGAGGGAGAATGTTGACAGAACAAGGAAAATTTATTTCAATTCCAGTCTCAGGAGCATGAGGACCATGGGAGAAAAAATAATGACTTTCTGAGAAAGCAATATGAACAATAGCGTGATAAGGGTACTTCCATTTGGTTAGCACACAAAGATAATGGAAATGCTTTTATTAAAACATTTGAAGATATAGATTAATTACAAATCACAAATTCCCATGAGTGTACTTGAAGAGTTTAGGAACAAAACTGGGCATAAAGGTGTAAAATGGAGTCAGATACAGTTATATACAAGCTATATATGTATAAGAGTCCTGGACTTCCTGTGAAAAATAAAATAAATAGACATAAAAGTTCTGATGAGAATAGTCCCAGGGTTCTCATAGACCATATGGGGTGAAAAAGGTCTGAATGATGAAAGGAAAGAGGAGAATTTTGACAGAAGCAGGTCAAAGAGTAAATATTTATCAGACGGGGAAAGTGCTTTCCAACTAGTAGGTTCTCAACATTAAGGAATAAAATGTAAGGATGAGGGAAAGATGAAGAAAGGATGATTGATGAATACTAAGTAACAGGAGCAAGAAGCCCTGGTATACTGTTCCACAGTAAGGAAACTATACATAACAAAAATGTACTGTACATTTTAGAAAGCTAGAAGCAAGAATTTTGAAAGGTTTCATGATAAAGAAATGACCAATGCTTAAGGAGATAAATATGTTTAAACTGATTTAAACATTATCCAATGTATACATGTATGTCATATATCATGGTGTCACATTAATCTGTACAACTTTTTTTTTAGTTGTAGATGGACACAATACCCTTATTTTTTATTTATTTATTTTTATGTGGCGATAAGGATTGAACCCATTGCCTCACATATGTGAGGCAAGCACTCCACCACTGAGCTATAATCCCAGCGCTAATATGTAGAACTTTTATCTTCTATATATCAATTAAAAAATAAATTCAAATAAGACAAAATGGAAGGCTGGGAATAGATGATGCTATATGGTGAAGGAAGGTGTTACAATAAAGGGGTTTAAAATTTATCTTGTAAGCAGTGGAAAACTGTTGAAGAATTCTTTAAGGAATGTAATATGATCACATATGATACAACAATTACTCTTGATAACAGCATTTATCTTGAATTTCCTGGTTCCACTTTATAAGCAGAAAGGCCAGCCAACAAGATCATCCCAAGGGCAAGTGAAAGATGATGAACAGCTCAGACAGAAACATAGCAGGAGGGATAGAGTGGCCTAAAGAGATATGAGATATGTTTAGGAAATATGACTAAGTCTTCAGTGATTGGTGTGAAAGCTGAGATAAAAGGGAAAAATTCGCATCACTATCAGGTTTGTGAAATAATCTTGAAGTCAATCACTACAGAAGTAATAGGAATTGAGAGGGCTTAGAATAGGGGAGATAATGCAAATTGCCTTTATGACACAAGGAGGAATATCTGTGTAAACTTGTCTAGTAAAACTCTAGATTATATTATAGGGGTATAAAATACATTTTAGCAGTTTTACATATTGAACAAAAATCTGATCATTCATTGCCTATCTACATTACATTAAAGTAATGAAAAAGAGAAGGAGAGAAGCATGGAAATCAAGAGAGATTTATACCAGAAATATATTATACTACTTTCTCACTTAAAAAAAGTAACACACTCAATATCAGCTGAAATGTAAAAGTAGCTAGGAAAGTATAGTTTTGATTATTATTTCAATATTTTTTCACTTAATAATACTTTTAAGAGCTATAACACTATAATTATAAACTGGTTACTATTGTAAAAGCCTAGTAATTCATGGTATCCACAAAACTGGAAGCATAGCTTTTAGCATAACAACAGAGTGCAACGAAGCTTGAAGTTGTGGGGTCAAGTGCGTGGGGTACTGCCTAGATGGCATACATTAAGGGCACCTGAGTGACAAACTACTCTCCTTGTGCTAGATGCATGAGTGGAAAACTACTCACCCCATAGGCATAGCCCTGGGCATAGAACTACGTGTTGCAGTCATAGCACTTGCTCCATGGTTGCTCCTTGATTGGTTGCTGCAAGAAGAGTTGACAAGAAATTGTTTTGGTGGCTGCCTATAATCTGCTTAACTACTACTGCCTGAGTGTGCATGTGCGCGCATGCGTGTGTGTGTGTGTGTGTGTGTGTGTGTGTGTATAAATAACTACGCAATAAAATCAGAGCTACTTCCAGCTTGGTCTCTGGAGGTCTTGATTCGTGACTCCACAGCCACACTGTCCTTTACTCTATTCTGTGGACCTCCTCACTGGACAAGAGAGAGCCCATGCAGAAGTGATTCTAATACTTTTACATACATAAACCTAGTAACTCTCACAGTTCTTTATTCTACCAGCAGGGGTAACCTTATTTCTTTGGATTTGGTACTAGTAGCTATACCATTAAGAAAATATCAATGAAAAGCAAAAGAAAAATGGACTCAAACCCTAGTAAATATAGTAAATATACATGATCATAGGAAACATTTTCCTTTTTCAAAGTTACAAATTATTTCATAATTGCATTTTTATATTTGGTATTATATTCTAATACCTTGAGGTAATAATTTCTCTGATTAGTGGACCTATGTAGAGATAATTTTTCACTAAGAATATGGAACCACAACATTTATATTAACTCCTAAATTCAAAAAGAGTAATAATGAGGTTTTCTCATGTTAAATATAATATGGATATTAGAAGTTCACACTCTAAAAACTGAAAAATAATGTTCCACTTATTTCAAAGGGAAAGATAGGTTTCTTCAAATTAGGAAATATATCTTGCAAAAAATCTCTATAATAAATAATGTAAAATTAAAATTTAAAAATCTAGCTTTGAGTTTCTTTTGTCTGACCCCAAATTATTATAGATATTAATTCATCATCTCAACTAGTTCATGGTCAATTTTTCCTACTACTACTTAGATACAGAAATGTAGAATGGGTGGACATGAAAACAATTTAATGTTACACTGTAAAATATAATCAAAACATATTTTAAGCCGGGTGCAGTGGAACATGCCTTTAATCCCAGTGGCTCTGGAGGCTGAGGGAGGAGGACTATGAGTTCAGAGCCAGCCTCAGCAAAAGTAAGGTGCCACACAACTCAGTAAGACCCTTTATTTAAATAAAATACAAAATAGGGTTGGAAATGTGACTCAGAGATTGAGTGCTGAGTTCAATCGCCAGTACAAAAAAATTTTTCATGATTTCTATTTAATTTTGTTTCACCTGTTCAACATTGCTATTTTCACTGAAATGAAGCTTATTCATTCAATTGCTCCCTTGCATCCAATTTGCAGGGCTTTTATTTTATTTTGTTGCAATTTATTTATTAGTCTTTTTATAGTAATGCCAGAATGTATGCTAAAATATGTATAATTATTTTTTAACTATAGACAAGATATTAATAATCAAGGCAATTCTAAGATGGAATTTTAGCAGCTTCATTCACTTACAGTTCACTTGAAGCCTGTATTAATGGGGCTGCATTAATGTTGAAAATAAAGAAGGAACTTGGTGTCATGAGAAATATATACTGTTATCAAGCAATTATTATCCTTCCAGCTAGGATTTCTTACAAGAAAATTATGATTGTTTAATTTATGCATTATTAAATTGTCTCCTATATCAACCAAATAATAAATATTGTATCAACTCCATTTAAAACTGATTTCCATTCTGCTAAAAATATATAAAGCATTTTTGCTGGAGAGAATGTGAAAAAAAGAAACACTTCTACACCACTGGTGGAGATATAAATTAGTACAACCACTACAGGAATCAATATGGAGGCTCCTCAAAATACTAGGAATAGAACCACCATATTACCCAGCTATACTATTCTTTTGTACTTATCCTGAAGAATTAAAGTCAGGATACTATTCATGCTTGCCCATGTTATAACAGCATAATTCACAATAGCCAAACTATGAAACCACCTTAGGTTTCAATAGATGAAAGAATAAAGAAAATGTGGTATATATACAGAATTTAATTTTATTCAGTTACAAATAAGAATGAAATTATGTCATTTGTAGGAACATGGATGGAACTTGAGAACACTATGTTAAGTGAAAGAAATAAAATTCAGAAGGTCAAGTGTTATATGTTTTCTCTCATGTGGAAACTGGGGAAGAAAAAGGAAAAGAAAGGTGGTAGAGAAATCTCATGAAAATAAGTAGAGTACAGAATGGGGCAATGGGGAGGGAGAAGAAGAAAGAAAGGGGAAATACTGTAGAATTATATTGGCCAAATTATATTCTTATATTGTGTGCATATAAGAGTATACAACATAAACATACATTGGTGAAAAGATAGCCTCTGGAAACCCATATGTAGCAAAATGAAATTAGACTCTATCTCTTACCCTGCACAAAACTGAGTTCAAAGTGGACCAAGGACCTAGACATTAAAACAGAGACCCTGTACCTACTAGAAGAAAAAGCAGGCCCAAATCTCCATCATGTTGGCTTAGGAGATGAATTCCTCAACAAGACTCCTAAAGCACCAGAAGTAAAATCAAGAATCAATAAATGAGATGGTATCAAATAAAAAGCTTCTTCACACCAAAAAAAAAAAAAAAAAAAAACAACCAAGAACAAAAAGAGAGAGCTACAGAATGGGAGAAAATCTTTGCCACCTGCACCTCAGATAGAGAATTAATCTCCAGGATATTTATATAACAGTTATTTATATAACTCAAAACACTTAACACCAAAAATAAATAAATAACCCAATCAATGAATGGGAAAAGGAATTGAACACATACTTCACAGAAGGAAAAATATAATTGACCAACAAATATATGGAAAAATGTTCAACATCACTAGCAATTAGAAAAATGCAAATTTAAAACTATACTGAGATTTCATCTCACTCCAGTCAGAATAATAGTTATCAAGAATATAAGTAATAAATGTTGGCAAGGATGTGGGACAAAAGGTACACATACATTTCTGACAGAATTGCAAAGCGGTATAGTCACTCTGAAAAGCAGAATAGAGATTCCTCAGAAAACTTGGAATTGGTTCACCATTTGACCCAGTTATCTTTTATTTTGATGAGTTATCTTTTATTTTTGAGGAGTCAGCAAGACATTCTCATGGTTCAAATTATAAAAGATAAACAAGCATATACCCAAAGGACTTAAAATCAGCATACTTACAATGATGCAGCCATATCAATGTTTATAACAGCTCAATTCATAATAGCTAAGCTATGGAACCAACCCATATGCCCTTTAACAGATGAATGGATAAAGAAAATGTGGTGTATGCCATAAAGAAGAACGAAATTAAGGCATTTGCTGGCAAATGGATGGAATTAGAGACTATCATGCTAAGTGAAATAAGCCAATCCCAAAAAACCAGAGGCCAAATGTTCTGATATGTGGATGTTGAGTCACAATAGGTTTGGGGAAGGGAGAAATGGAAGTTCACCAGATTGGACATGGGGTATGGGGTTGGGAAATGTGAATGAGAAAGACAATAGAATTATTGGGACATAACATTCCTATGTTCATATATGAATACAGGACCAGTATAACTCCATGTCATGTACAACCACAAGAATGAAAAGTTATACTACATGTATGTATGTCAAAATACATTCTACTGTCATGTATAACTAAAAATAAAAAAATTTAAAAGAATATGTACCAGTATGTACAACTATAATGAACCAATTAAAAATGAAAAAATATAGAACATTTTACTTATATATTTTTCAGAGATTTTTGATACTTTTATTTTTGATGAGTCAGCAAGACATTCTCATGGTTCAAATTATAAAAGATAAACAAGCATATATAATAAAATAAAATCACTGTTACTCAGGCATCCAGTTCCCTACCCCCAGAGGCTACCCCACTTCAAATATTTTTATTTATTCTTTTTAGTTATACATGACAGCATATTTTGACATATCATACACATATGTAGTATAATTTTTTATTCTTGTGGTTGTACATACGTGGAGTTACACTGATCGTGTATTCAAATATGAACATGGGAATGTTATGTCTGGTTCATTCCACTGTCTTTCCCTATCACATCCCCTCTCTTTCCCCTTACTCCCTCTTGTCCAATCTGGTGAGTCTTCACTCCCCCCTTTCCCCCTGGTCTATTTTGAGTGAGTATCCACATATCAGAGAGAACATAGGGCTTCTGTTTTGGGGGGTATTGGCTTATTTTACTTAGCATGATGGTCTCGGTTCCAATCCATTTACCAGCAAATGCCATATTTATAGAGAGCATTTTAAAGGATATAATCAAACATAAATAACCAACCACTCTACAAAGTTTGAAATTAATTAGGACAGCTCAGGAATAATTTAAGGAGGAACACTGCAGAATTTTAGAATTTCTTCTTTGCAAAACTTCCCTTTGTTCTAGTCTTTTGTAAATGATTCAATGGCACTTATTAAATAGTTCGATTCTCCAACATTTTAAACCAATTATTTTAGGCCCTTCGACTTTACTATTGAACTGCCCCCCTCTGTGAAGGAACACCTATGGAGAAAGGCTGTGAGGAGGTTCACAAAAGAACAGACACAGACACAGACACAAGGTGTAAGTAGGCAGACAAGAGGTGGAGTGGAGAGGAATGAAGTGAAGAAGTGAAGGAGAAGTGGTGTCTGCTCCTCCTTCTTGCTGAGTTTATTAACTCAAAAAAGGTTACATATTACCCATCACACCTGACTACACTCTAACCAGTATTCCTTTAACCTTGAGTGCTAGCTAACTGAGATAAGGTACAGGTTAATACAAACACAAAGCTTCTCACACCCAAGGACTTTACTATGGAAACCAGGTAGTACACAGCATAGTTATCTTAATAGCCTCAGAGGGAAACTGCTGGGCATTGCAATCAGGGTGCCAGTTACCCCTGGGAGTTTGCTCATGAGGGGAACACTTCCCTATCTATTTCCACAGTAAGAATCCCTACACCCTTCAAACTAGGTCCTATGAAGCCTTAGACATTCTTCCCTTTGCCTCCAGTTTCCAGCTCTGCAATCCCTTCTTGAATTTAGCATAAATTTGGAAGCCTGGCTCTTTCTATACTGGTTCACTCAGGAAATCAATATAGCTGATCTAATTGAAGCCTAACCATAGGCTCTCTCAACAATTTGGCATCACTCTGATTGATTTGTGATTCCCCACATCAGATAAAATCATTGCTAAAATCATTTAGGAACAAATAAAGTTTCAACATATTTATTATTTTCACTTTTTTACTCATAAATAGAAATGAAAATATCAAATAATATATATTTCAGAGGTATACTCATTCATCAGCTGAAACTGTATCTTCAATAGGAATTAAGAACTTAGGAAAAATCAATGAAAGCATTCTTTGAGAATCAATTTGCTCTATAAATTCATAGTAAAGAATATTATATTTTAGCACTATTTGTAAATTATATGATACATCTTCTATACCAACAAAATTTATTATGAAAAAAACACAAATTTTTTCGCATAGAACAGACTATTATTATAGACATGAGCATAAGTCAGGGATTTTGAACCTTAGTGCCTACTGACAGTGGAGCTGGATAATTCTTTGTAGAATCAATAATGTCAATGTAATAGAGACTAGGTATGAAAAAAGTATAGTATGTGGCACCCTACTATCAGGCAAGCTTTCTAGATTAGACATGGAAAGACAGAAGAGAAAGAGGGTCACTAGATTAACCAACACTTTTATGTTATTCATTCCTGGCAAATGACCAAGATGATAATTTTGTACCTAGAACAGTCTAAAATCCAGTTCTGTAACTAAATGGTCACTGGTGACTTTGATAAGCAGAGTTTCAGTGGAGTTAGGGAAAGTTATCTCAGTATAGCATTTAATAGCTGAAAAATGACAAAGTAGATAATGCAGGACTAGAAATTGAACAAAATAGCAGAGATTCTTTTTCTAACTCTACTCCTGACTAGAGAAACAACACTGAATTCCCACAAGGAATAGTTCAGTGACCTGCTAGCTCCTAGGCTATCCTTCCTGCCTCTCTTTCTTGGTTTAGATGGACAGCTGACCCAACAGATTTTTTTTTTAAAGAGAGAGTGGGGGATAGAGAGAGAGAGAGACAGACAGACAGAGAGAGAGAGAGAGAGAGAGAGAGAGAGAAAGAATTTTTTTAATATTTATTTTTTAGTTCTCGGCGGACACAACATCTTTGTATGTGGTGCTGAGGATCGAATGCGCTACCGCTTGAGCCACATCCCCAGCCCCTGACCCAACAGATTTGTTATAAAATCCTTGTTCCTTGATGGTCAGGTTCAAATTTAATTTTTTTTTCTGAACAGGCTTTTACACTATTAGCTCAGTCTCTTCCAAATTTCCACCTTTGGAGATTAAATAAAATGCAGCAAAAAATTCATTAAAGATTACTTAGTCATTTACAAATCCATGTCCATAAATTCCAAGGTACTTTGAGATACATGTCTGCCATTTTAATAAGATTCATGAATTTTGTTTTTATCAAAAAGATTGAATTAATTTTTTTTCAAAAATTTCAATAAATAAGAGAACTGCTATTTTTAGTAGGAATATATGAGAAATATATTTAAGAAAAAATTTAAAAATTAGTTTCTATGCCTAACAATGTTTTGGGAAACATTTAAGTATTTATGAAAAGTCCTTTAGAATCTTTAGATTACTTAGAATCATTATTTTATGTATGATACACTTTTACTACCTGTTTTTTATTTAATTAATTTATCCTGCTAGCAATTTTATCCTTATTCCAAAGCTTGCTATTGAGGGGCTATGCCGCAGTCTGGCTGGGCACAAAATCATGAGCCACTCACAGCCTTGTAGATTCAAACAGCAATTCTTTATTCCTGAACTCACACCGACACTCTACAAAAACGTTCTGGGGAAATCCACGTTCTCGGGGAAAATCCACGTTCTGGGCAAAATCCCAAATACTCTCTGAATCCCTGGAGAACTCAATGAACTACTGGAGCGGGCACGCCTGAGGCAGCAGGATACACCCTATTCCCAGCAGAGTACACCTTAAACCTGGAACCGCCCTAAACCCAAGGAGAGCCCTAAACCCTGATCCGCCCTAAACCCGGATCCGCCCTGGTCCTTAAGCAAGGTCACCTTACATGCAATGTCACTGCAAAATGTCCAAGGCAAGTCCATTTCTATGAGTCCTTCCTCTAAGCAACTTGGGGTACGCTGGCAAGGAAATTGTCATACCTACTTGGCTAATGGCTCTCAGCAGGGCTACTCTTCCTTCAAGACTGAACTCAAATCCAGCCTCCTCTATGAAGCCTTCTAGTCAAATTGTTCTCTCATTCCTCTATAGTACTCCATTAGTACTTTATACTACTATAGCATTTTAGTGCAATCTGTTTCGGTGTTAGAATTACTCAATAATGTCTTTATCATTTTTTATATCCTATTGAACCCAGCATAGTTTTGTAAAACAAACGCTAAAAAATATTTACTGAAATGAATCAAAGAAAATCACTATATTAAAAATAAATCTGAACTGAGTTTAAATGTTTTCTGAACTTTGCTTTAAATTATAAGCTTTGTTGAAATAATCATGAGCCTATCTTGGTTATCTGGCAAACAAATCACATGTATGAAGGGATTTATAAAGTACACTGTTTCACTAATTGTTGAATAATCGATAAATAATTAGGCAAATGGTAAAGAATGGAATGGTGATTACAAATTACTGACATAACATATATATTCCTATCAAAGCACTGTTATAGAACTGCCACCAATAATTTTATGTCAAGAAACTTGAACCACCTCTCTTATTATTTCCATGACCTTAGACATGTTTGTTATTCATAAGACATAAATTCCTCATATATAGCATGCCTATAAATATCAAACACAAAAATTAAAATACTAACAATTTAAACTACCAAGAGGTAAATATTCACCAAAAGATATTTGCTGTGTTTTCATTTAATTATTACAAAATATTAATTATCATTCTCACAAATAAATCTTGGCATAGAGAAACTACATAATTTTCTTAAGGGGCGTATAGCTATTATAAGTTAGAATTGGAGGGCTGGGGTTGAGGCTCAGCAGTAGAGTGCTTGCCTAGCCCTGGATACAATCCTTACCACCGCATAAAAATAAATAAAATAAAGGTACTGTGTCCAACTATAACTATAAAAATATATTTAAAAAGAAGAGTTATAATTGGAATTTGGTATCAATTTAATTCCAAAGTCAAAAATCTTGGCCAAAACTCTGAAATGCTAAGTGTTACTTTCATCACTTCAAACTTTATAAAACATGAATATATGACACTAACTAGCTATTTCTTTTCTCCTTTCTTCTTTTTTTTGATACAGGGTACTGAACCCAGGAGTACCTATCTACTAAGACACATGCCCAGCGTTTCTTATATTTTATTTAGAGACCCCGTCTCCCTGGGTTGCTAAGGGCCTAAGTTGCTAAGGTTGTCTTTGAACTCCCAATTCTCCTGCCTCAGCTCCGGAGCCACTGCCATTACAGTGTTGGTCACTACACCCAGCTTAGTTATTTCAATATTAAGATTTACAAACCCTAAAATAGAATGTGTTAAAGTTTCCTAGATGGTATAAAGTAATATATCTAATCAGAGCACTCCATTAAAATTAATATGAAGTGTAAGCAAAAAAGGTTAGAGGATTGCTTTAGTATTTATTAGCTTAATCACTTGCTAATTGCCTGTTTCTAATATATTAACTAGTTTCATTCTCAAATATAAATATAAAAAAATCGAATTAGAAATAAGTCCTATAGTGTGTCACTTAAACATTGTACTATTGTTTTGTTACTTAAAATTTGGAACCTTAAGCATTAAAGAAGTATAAGACCTGGAAGAGCCATCTATTTTCCTTCCTTTTATTCAGAAAATGCTCTATCACATGCCATTTTTTGGGTTGCTTTCTTCACTTTACAATTTCTGACAAATGTGCAATTCACAAAACAACACTGCCACCCTGGGGATAGAGGATTGAAAGTGCACAGAAAGGATGAAAAATTCATTCCACTGGACTGATTTATTGATGAGAGAAATACTTTATCATATTGTAACCTGTTGTAAATTAAATTACTAGTAACTGTTCAAGAACTGAAAGCTGTAAATAATATGCTTAAGAAAAATGACAGAATTATCAATAGTAACTTCTCTTTTACCCAAAAATTCAAATAAAAGAGAAAGGTGTAGAGTTCCAACCACTTTCTTGTTAAAAGTCCATAATTTCTAGCAGCTTCAATAAAATTAGAATATTTATGGGAAAATGCCTTAAAGGGAAAAAACTTCATTGAAGCAATCAAAATTGAAAATGTAAATGAGAAGATTTAGTAACCATTTACTCAGAGAAAACATCTAGGAAAATAAAACTTTCTGACTAAACTATTCATTATAATAAATATCAAATACAATTTCAAATGGTATCATTTTGAATTTATTTACAGCCACATCAAGAACAAACATGCAAACATTGTTTTTAATATTGTTTTGGAAGTTCTAGCAAAAATAATAATACAAATAAAGTGTCATAAACACTAAGAAATAGAGGTTATCTTTTGGGTGATACTTCTTTCTGCACATTTTAAAAAGAACCCCTTCCTCTCAAAGAAAAATACTAGAAAAAAATAACAAGTATGCCAAAAAATCATAGTTGTCTGTACTGGTAATAATAAGTTAAAATAGAACATATTTCACTCATGGTTACAACAAAAATCACAATAATATGTTTTAAATTCTGATGAAAAAGTAGTATCACACAGCACAAAATTCAAAGTAGACAAGAAACATGATAGAAGCACTTTACACATATGGCACAGCCACTGATTTACCCTCAAAATAACAAAGATTCTACACAAGCAACTAAATATGCTATCTGTGTGTATACATATACTTTTTTTGTTTATTCTAATTTGTTATATATGACAGCAGAATGCAATTCAAATCATGTTACACACATAGATCACAATTTTTCATGTCTCTGGTTGTACAAAAGTAGAGTCATAACATTTGTTTGAAAGAAGAATATGTCATATCACATATTATTTTTCCAAACACACATAATAGCATACTCCAGTATAGTTCCACTTGACTTATTCATTAAAAAATACACAAATTCATCCATTCCAGTAACAAAGAGTCAATATTCTTTTTAATAGGACCTTAACTGATCTTTCTGCATAGATGGATAGATTTCCTCTATTTTTTTATTACATTTAGATAACAGTTTTACATATACATTATTGACTTGTAGCAGTATTACTATAGTTTTGTGCTAAAAGTAGAACTATTGATTTAATAGTAGGAATATTTAAGTTTTAATGAGGTTGCTGCACAAAACTAATGTTTGACATATGTATACACTTACCAAAAACAAAATCATGGACATGTTAATCCACTCCAAAAGTTTCTTCAGGATCCTTTGTCATTTCTCCCTTCTACATGTCCAACCATTCTCTAATACTTCCTCAAACAATCATTGATCTGTTTTTCCTACTTCACAGTAGTTTGCATTTCCTAGACTTAATATAATTGAGTTTTACATAAATGGAACAGTATATATTCTTTTTGTCTGGATTCTCTCACTTAGCATAACTATTTAAAAATTTACCCATGTTGCAATATATATCATTCTTTTTTATTGTTGAGTGGTGGTGTTTTTTTTGTGTGTGTGTATGCATGCTTGCACATGTGCCATGGTATATCCCTGTTGAATGGAATTTTAGATTGTTTTTATATTTTAACTGCTCCAAATAAAGTTGCTTTGAGGATTAATACACAATTCTTTAAATGGATACCTAATTCCATTTTTCTATTGATTGAAGAAAAAAATCTTACATCATATGGCTGGTGGATGCATAAATTCTTAAAAACTTTCCAGACTATTTCTAACATGGCTGTACCACTTTACACCACCACTAGTGACAGAAGAGGGTTCTAGGTCCTTCATATCCTAGCTAGCACTTGGTATGATAAGACTTAATTTTATACTCTACTAGGTGTATAATGGTATGACACTATGCTTTTAATTTGCACTTCCCTGATGACTAATGGTTTTGAATATTTTCATTTGCTATCCACATACCTTTTGTTTTTAATTAGTTAATTTATTTATCTATTGGTACTGGAGATTAAATCAAGGGACTCAACAACTGAGCCAAATTTCCAGCCCTTTATTTTTTTTTTACTTTTTATTTGCTAAGTTGCTATGGGTCTCACTACGTTGTTGAGACTGATCTCAAACTTGTGATCTTCCTGCCTCAGCCTCCCAAGTTTCTAAGAATACAGGCATGTGCCACCAAACTCAGCTCTCCAAATATCTTTTTAAGTGTAGTATCTGCTAATATTGTTTTGCTTTTTTATTGGATTGTTTGTTTCCTTATTGATTCTAGAGCTTCTTAATGTATTCTAGATAAAAATCCTTTATAAAATATGCAATTTGTAAAAATTCTCTCTCCATGTATTGTTTCTCTTTTTTACTTTCTTAATACTGTCTAATGGGAGATAGAAGTTTTATTACTGATTAGGTGCTATTTATCAATATATTTTTATATGGATTCTGCTTTTGATTTTACATATCCAAGAAACCTTTGTATTACCAAAAGTCAAAGTTTTTGTCCAACATTATCTTCTAAAACTTTAGGTTTCAAACCTACATGTACGAACCATCTTGTATTGCTTTTTCATGTGGCATGATGTACAAGTCAAAGTAGTTTTTTTTTTGTTTTTCACATAGATATTCAATTGCTCAGTCATAATTTGTTGAAAAGACAATCTTTTCCCCCTTGAATTCCCTTCACAATTTTGACAAATCACTTGTCCAAAAATGAATCTATTTTTCAATTCTCTTATGATTGATAAACAATCATGTTTAGTTGTGATCTATTAATGGATGACTACTATTTATGGAAATAAAAAATGACAGAAATGACAGCAATAAGGCATTAAAATGAGAAGAAAATTATTTTCTTTGAGGTAATATGGAAGGATTCTCAAAAAATGTAAGTATATTAGACTGAATTGTGCCTCCACTCAAATTCATATGTTGAAGCCCTATCTCCCAATGTGACATGATTTGGAGGTAAAGTCTTTAACAATGTAATTATTTTAAATGAGCTCATAGTTGTGGGATCCTAATCCAACAGAATTGTTGTCTTTATAAGAACAGGCAGACATTTTAGAGATTTCTCTCTCTACATGTGCACAGAGGGAAAAGCCTTGTGAGGATATAACCATAAAGAGAAGGCAGCCATCTGTAAGTCAAGAAGAGATCCTTCACCAGAAATTAACTGTTAGTTATTAGGAAAATGTAAATTAAAACCACAGTATCATATCATTATATGCCTATTAGAGTTGCTACTTAATATTGGATTTCTAGACTCCAGAACTGTAAAAAACTAAATTTTTGTTGTATAAAACTACCCAATTTGTGGTGCTTTGTTATACCAGCCCAAACAGACTAGTACAGAGGAATTTGAGAAGCTCTTGAAGAACCAGAAGTGGAAAAATCTAAGTCTCTAGTGAATGTGTTTGTGGATCCTTAGTTCCACTAATTGGACAACTGTTCTAAAGACTAAAAGGTCTCAAACAAGTTTCTTTTAATGATAAGAACTTTGTCATTTCATAAGCCTTATATAATTAATTGAGCCCAGTCATCCTTTCAGGAATAAAAGGGTGAGAAGGTTTGATGTGTTGTTTTCAAGAAAAATTTGTAGTCTCATTAAGTAATTATTATTATTACTAGAGGAAGTGTGCATAGCTTTAAGAGAGCAGGTTAGTAAAATCACCTTTATAAACAAACCAGTTTTTATACTGTTGCATTAAAATAAGATGTATTGATTTTGAAGTGGTATATATATGGAAGAAATAATTTTACATGGATATTGTGAAAATGGAAAAAGAAAAGTCTCTGCAAAATGGAGGATTTAAGGCTGCTGAGTACTTAATTCTAATATTTAAAAATGACAGTTTACAGGAAATTTCAAATTAAGGTAGACAATTATAAATACTATAAAAATTGATGGTGAGAAAAATTAACTTTTTAGAGGAGGCTATGAAAAGAATTCTTAAATGGATAGAAGGAATTTAGCCTGGTCTCCAAAGTGGTTTTTACAAAAGTAGGTTGTGAGGAGCATAATATGCAAATGAGAGAGCATGGGCTAAGCAATGGAGAAAAAAAGTACTGAGCCTCAGTAAGCTCTGGTGGCTAGAGAAATGAGGTGTTGAGATGGTCATGAGAATTAGATACAAAGCCTTTAAGATCTACAGATGAATTTTATATTAAAATATACCTTCTGAAGCATTACAGGATCATAATACATTGCTATCCCAAAATAGAAGACATAATTTCCTTAAAGCTCTACATTTCTCTTCATTACTTTTTTCCATGTATTTAAAAGTGATGTTTCTATTACCAACATGTTGATGAAAATGCTCCTACACACCAGAAATTCAGCTTTAATAAAGAAAGACAATCAAAATTCAGTGTATTGATATAGTAAAACTGCTTTCATGCAAACAGGAATTCAGCAGTTAAACATTTGTGCCCAGGTCCACATAAAAAAATGAGAATATAAAATCCAAATACAAGTCTAAGCTATTCAAGAGGAATTAGGAGAAGTGACTCTGGACAGTACTGTCACATGGATGTGGGCCATGGTTAAGCATGCTTTGGTCATCATTTTGCAATTAATAATTACATCTATGAATTTCAATTTAGTAAGTGAAATCCAGTGGGGAAAAAAGGAACATATACCAAGGGCTCTCACTCTTTGTGTTATGTACTATTCTGTCCAGTCCCAACCTTCCTGATCCCAGGTCCCCACAAGGCCACAGTTGCCACCTTGCTTGAGGACAATGTCCAAGTCTTGGAGCAGGGATCTCGGGCATCTTTAAGGGTCTGCACTGATACCTCACTAGTCTTGCACTTGAGGGAGGGTCATTTTAAATCGTAAATAAACAGCATGATAAGTTCAGATAGTGTGGGAGAACAATTTTGAGCTTTTTGAATGAGGGTTCTGTATTTTCATTTTACGTTGGACCCCACACACTATGTTGTGGTACCTTAAGTCTTGTAGCAGTAAACCGTTCCAGCAGATGACTGAACAACACACTTGTCTTCTCTAAGGTCGGTTTCCATACCTGTGAAATAAGAACACCAATTCCTATCTCATTGGGTTTCTGTGACGATTTTGATGCTAAGTCATGTAAAGTGATTTGACTCATTTTAACTGTCAATACTAAAATGTTAATTAATAACTAATTATCTATTATCTAATTCAGACTTAAAATCTCAATTATGTTTTCTTTGCCTGGAGATCAACACTTCAAAACGGATATTCTCACAGGCTGTAGAAAATCTGTATTCTGGTTTTGCCTCAAATGTTCAATTTACTTCAATTTGCTTTTACGTAAACCTTTGAGAATGTTCATAACATATCTACGCCTCAGAAATATGGGAATGAAAAGCTGTGCGATTCTCATAATACGTGTTTGTTCAATGCGCATAAATCTTCACATAAACTGAAAAAAAAAAATCGGAGCCAAAACTCGGTCACACAACTACTTGACCTTGTAACTAAAGCTTTCACACACACACACACACACACACACACACACACACACACACACACACACGGAAACAAAAAACAAGGCACTAAGGACCTTTGATTAAGTACTAGGAGGCATAATCAAAGCAAGGTCATGAAAAACATGCGCTTTGGGGAACCTCAGGAGTCGAACTCCCTCAGGCTACCCCCCCCACCCCCGCTCCCCGTTTCCACAGAAACACGCAACTCCGCCGCGTCACACTCCGAGCCGGAAGTTGCTCTCCCTCAGTTCTGCTCCTCCCCTGCCCTGCATCGCGTCGCTTTTCTCCAGTCGTCAGCTCCGGGAGACGCGGAACCGTGTAGGGCGGAAGAGCCTGAGGTTGAGGGGCGTAGCAACGCAGCCGCGGTGTGACCGGCGGAGTTCACGTGCAGACAGCCATGGATTCTCGGTCTGAACCCACTACTATGGCGCCGCCGGGGTCTCTGAACCTCAACAACGAGGTGAGCGCCGAGGGCTGAGAACCAGTGGGGCCAATATTGGTGCTCTCAAAACCAGCTATTCTGCGTCTTTTCGACGGGCAAGTAATCGGGGTGAAGGATGCGGCCTCTTGATGGACCCACACGGGTTTCCAGGAACTCCCCTTCCCGATTTCTAGAAGTGTCAGCACAATGCCTGATCCTTAATAAACTCTCCGTACTCATTACCTGCTTTTTATTTACGTTCGCAAATGAAGGGGAAAGATTAAGAACTGTAGCTTTTCATAAAAAATTACTGATATTTAATGAGACCATGGATGGTTAGTACATTATTTCTTCGTCATTTTTCTGTCCATTCCATTTACAGCCAAACCTTAAGGACGAGTTATTTATACTTGGCTATCCTCCATTTCCCTTCTCTTGTTCGTTCTTTAATCTGATCCTGCATTTATTCTCACTACCCCCTCCACCATAATGCATTAATGTCACCTGGTTACCAAGTCTGCCACTTAAAGTAAGCTCGAAAAGCAAGGATCAAATGAGTACCTCACAGCTATGTACAGCAAAAGTAGTCTTTATCCCCTTATTTTGTGGATATGTATCTGTTAAGGACAATTCACTCTTCAGATTACAGAGTTGTGTAAAATATACCTTAGGTTTTCTGTTAACCCGTATCAGGCAGAAATGCGTAAGAAATACCCACTTATGATACAGTTTATAATTAGTGTCCCCAAAAAGTGAGTAGAGCAGAAAAGTTCCAAAGAAAGAAGTCATATAGTGATATCTGTGCTTGATGTTTGAGGCACTTATACAGGAATTGCAGGCACTAAAGGTAGAAAGCATTCCAGGCAGAGGGACTAGTACAAGCTGGGAAAGGATGGTACTAGGAAACCCTACTGGGATAGAAAAGGCTTCACTGAGGAACTTGTGGGATGAAGTAGAAGATAAAACTAAAATTATGTTTTTGCTTTATTGCCAGATTGAGTCTGGATTTCAGTAGGCAGAGTACAGAATATACTGAAGAGGGTAAATGAAACTAGTGATTTGTGATAGAAAACAGTTGGTAGGCTATTTTCTGTTGGTTTCCATTGAGATGTAAAAATCCGAAATCATTAAGATGGCCTTGGGATTCACAGGAAATACTAGTTAGCTTCATGTCAGGTTTTGACTGTGATAGTGGTAATGACAGGGAATCATAGTCGCAAAAGGCTATTTTTCATTTAGCTAACTTCCAGGCCTCCTGAAAATAGTTAAAATTTGATCACTAAACTTAGTTTAGATTGAGGTGTGTATTCCTTTTGCAATCAGAATGATTTCTATTCTGGAAACACCTGTTTCTTTTTTATATATATCTATTCTCTGCAACATGTATGTTTTATGACTGCATGCTGGATGACTAAATGAATTTATCAAATCAGGAAGTATATGTGTCCCACACTAAAATTTAATGTGTTCCAATATGAAGAAGATAAAAAGGACAGAAAAAAAGTGGAGATGATGTTATTTAAAATTAACAAGGAAAAACTTAAAAAAGCAAATGCAGTCATGCATTGCTTAATGATAGGAACAGTTCTATGAAATGTCATTAGGTGATTTTTGTCCTTTTGTGAACATAGAGTCATAAGCTAAGACAGCTATAATATTATCAGTAAATAATATAATTTTGTGAAACCACCATCATATACATAGCCCATTAAAATTTAGTTATGCCATATGACTATATAGATTTATTACATAAAAACTGGAAAACATACCAAAGAAAAGAGCAAAACTAGTTAGAAAAAAATACACCAGATATGGCAGATAAAAAACTAATGCTATTTCTCTAAAACAGCTCATGGAAATTAAGAGAAACTGTTGTAGAAAATGGGCAATTTCTCCAGAAAGAAATTATGTTTGAATCACAGCCTCTGGGACAGGAGTCCCCTGTGATTCTCCTTTGCTAGCAAATCAATAAACCACCTTTTTATCAGAACTGTTTCCTCCTTATTGGATTGTCAATGGAAACAAGAACTGAGCTTTTAGTAACAAATTTGGCACCCCAGGTGGGACCTAAGAGCATTCCCTGTTCCAGCTTTCTTGGGCAGGCCTGGCTTTCCAAGGAACCCTACTCCCATGCTAAGGATGCAGGTTGACTGGCAAACTTGTTGAGAGCCAACTGTAGAGAGTTAGAAGATGGGAGTTTGCCTTGGGTTCCAACCAAAAGAGCTATTCCTGTGATTAAAGGGAGGGACTGAGGCACTAACCCAGCAGCTTCTGAAGCATAAAAGAGCTTCAGGGAACTCCCACCTTCTCTCCCTGAATGGTACAGGTTGTTCCATCCTGGTTCATTTTGAGAAAATGTAAACTGAACTCAGTAAAGTTGCGACATCCTTGGCCATCTGGTAATTCCCTCACCATGCATGCAGAGACCCTTGATTTCACACCTCTGCTTCCTCTTTGTGGGAACATCTGTGATGCCACTTCATGTAGGAATCATGGTTAAGCAGGAATCAAGAACTTAGGGATATTTCTCCCTTCTGATGTCTCCTAGGTTCTTATCTGTTTGTTGGCCTTGGGTTTGGGAATTCCCTTTTGGTTGTCTGTGTTTTGGTGGTGGGTTTTTTGGGGTTTTTTTGTTTGTTTGTTTTTTGTTTTTGTTATGTTACTGGCCCTTTTAAGACATGCCCAATACTTCATTGATTCTATAGGTAGTCTCTTGGGAAAAATCTTGGCTGGTCAATTTAAAATCTGGAAGAGCCTGTCTAGTTGTCTGTCTGTTTTTGTCTTTTCTTTTTTTTTTTTTTTTTTTTTTGTATCTGCTGCTGGCCCTTTAAGACATGGGCCATGCTGGGTTGATCTAGAGAGAAAAGAGATCTTGGCTGAATGGGCCACTTACTATCTAAGAGAAAGATGTTTTACTGTAATACAATCTAAAGTTTGAATGTTTTTTTCTGGATTATTATATAATTTTGCAGTTGAAGCAGGTCTGTCAGGGGTAAAGTATATGGAAGAGATTCTGTATGTACAGTCATTTATGCAGTTGCATGATAAGGGGTCTGAACAATTAGGAACTAAGTTGAAGATGCCAGACGGTCTGTGAGGATAGCAAGATACCAGAAGAAAAGGTTAAAGCGACACTGCCAGCACTGTTTTGTTCAGCTGGCCCCAGGCAGATCTGCAACTGCAGATCATCTAATTGTTTGTTCAAGGACACTAACCCTAAGATGGGGTGAAAAAATATCCCCCAAAAACTATCTGGGCTGTAGAAAAATGGGCAAAGAGAACTTGGCCTCTGCCCTGCTATTCATCCCCTTTTGCCCATGGAGGATGGAGGCTGCTGGTCACAAAGGATGTGGCAGTAGGTTCCAATACTGTTAATTTATGACTTGGGGACAGGAATAGTCTCCTTTTTTAAGATCTGACAGGACACCCCATTTGGACAGGGGATATCCATCAATGGGGCAAACCAATTCTTGCTATAACAGTATCCCATCAAAGCAAAAAACAAAAAAGAAGAAGAAACAAAATATACTTGGAAAAAAAGCTCAAATTCACTAATTCTAATCTTTTCATTTTTTTCCATCACCACTGCTGTTCTTATCCAGATTATGTCTACAACCAGAATTACTGTACTATTTCCTCAGCTAGTTAACTTGACTCTTATCAGACTTCTGTCTGATCTCATACTGCAGTTTGAGTGCTGTCTTTAGAACACATCACATCCACTCCCTTGCTTAAAACTCACTAGGTTGCTTTTGATAAAGGCTAACCCAAATGAGGGCAGTCTCTTCATTTTCTCTTATATACCTCTTCCTTGAAGTATCTGTACTTTAACTGCACAGACTTTTCTGTGCTACCTCTTCTACCCCTCTTCAGGTTCTCTGCACATGCTGTTCATCTTATCTGAAACGGGTTTTCTTCTCATTAGTCTTATTTCATTTATTTCTTTTGCAGGGAAATTGTTCTTGGTTTTCATTTACCCCTTTTATAATTTCTCATACCACCATTTCTTTGCAGTGTGTGCAATACTTTGTGGGTGTGTGTGTCTATATGAAAGATTTTATATCCCTTCCACCTGGCTTTAAATTGTTAGTCATCATCATATCCTCAGTACCTATTTTGTTGAATTAGTCTTAATATCTCTTGGGAATTTGATGATGTATTTCCAAGGGTCTATAACTACCTGAAACTATATGTAAATTTGTTGTTTCTATGGGAAAAAGAATCCAAAGGTTTTATCAAATGTTGAAAGGCTTATAAATCTCTTATCTTGGATATACTAGTAATCATAGCTGTGATTTGTTTTTTAGGAATCCTTGTTTCATAATTTTTAATCTATTTTTTTCTTTTAAAAAGTTATGTGACAGACTAATTTTATAATACATTAAATTTCCCAAGTGTCTTTTATGTAAATTAAAGCCTACCTGCAAAGGCACTAATTATATTTTAACTTCTAGTGTCAACTACTCTTAATAATTCTATTGTTACAAAAAATTTCAAGGACAAAATTGAATTTATAATTCACTCCAGATTCTTAAAATACATTTATTCTGGAAAAGTAAAAATTTACTTTTACCTTTTTATATCACTTTGTACTGTATAATATGATTATTTATTGAATGTTTTGTCTTCCTCAGTACTTTATATGGATTTCAAAAAGAGAATATTTGGGGATGTGGTTGTAACTCAGTGGTAAAGCATTTGCCTAGCATGTGTGAGGCACTGGGTTCGATTTTCAGCACCACATATAAATAAATAAAATAAAGGTCCGTGGACAACTAAAAAATATATTTAAAAAAAAAGAATATTTAACTGTTTTGTTATACCAACTTCCCTAACATCTAGTATAGGACTAATCTGCAGGTAATATACGTTGGAAAATTAAAATACGTCAGCACAATTAATATCAACTTAGTGTTCAAATGAGGGGAAAATACTCTAAATGTTGACTTTTTTTCCCCCCTTAAGAACTAGAGAAGGAAGGATGCACAATCGAAAACAACAGTGCTATAGCATTTAATGAGCAAAGAATTTGCAAGCTAGATGGGATTAATTCTATTCATCTGTTTCTTTGGCCCATCTCAGAATTAGGCAGTGAAATGATTTGGTGTAGTATTTTAATTTCACAGGAGTATCACTGGCCTTTGTAGAAAACTGTCATTATTTTATTCTTTGATAGAAAATTACCAATATACTCATTAGAAAATTCCTTGCCATTTCTTATAGTATTTTAACTTTTATTAATGATTTTATTTGCTGTGATTTAAATTGCCTGAGGTCAGCTGTACACCAGAAAATATTCAATGTAAAATTCCTGAAATAAATACTTTCTAAATTTTAAAAAGTTGCAAACTGTTATGAGTAGAGTGATGAAATTTTGTGCTGAATTGTCTAGGCTACAAACTACCCCATGTGGCCCTTTTGGTCATTAGATTGTTACAGTATCACACTGGGTGTGTTCAAATAACCCTTGTTTTACTAAGTAATAGCCATAAAGTTCAACATTTTTACTTGTTGTTATAATTGTTCTGATTTATAAATCAGAATGAATACAAACTTATCATAGGTAGCTACATGTAGAAGAAATATTGTCCACAGTTTCACAAATCCTCTGCAGGTCTTGGAACATATACCCCTTTAATGTGAGTGGAGGCATATGAACTTAGAAACTAAAATGACAAAAAAGAAAATGATGTTTGTGAAAGATAAGAATTTAAAGAACCCAGTTTATATGTTTTTCTAAAGTTACAAAACTCATATGTTGAAATTGGATACATAGTACTTTTAAAAAATTTATTCTGAAATAGTAAATGAGAGTCTATCCATAAGAAGAGAATCAGATTGTGCTTGGTTGTTAAATAATTCTGGTAAATTTGGCTAGGTGGCAGTACATGCTCAATAATGGTTAAGTTACAATTACTAAGTTTAGGGTTTTTTTATATATATTGTTGCTTATCAGAAATAAAAAGTATAATTCAACAATGTTATCAGTCCAAATGGACAGATTAAAATCCTCTTCCTAAAACTATAATAAATTGTGTTAAATATGAAATACTTTAAACATGAAAAATATTAAAATAAATGCCCTTATAATCCAATTGCTGAGTTTAGTAGTTATTAGTATTAAGCTGTCTTAATGTTTAATTCCACTTACCTTTTATACTTGAGAAATAATTATTATTCTTTTGGTGTATGTTTTGATCTATACATTTTATAATTTTGTAACAGTTATCTGTACTTAGTATACAGTACGGTGTACTTTCAAACTTTATGTGATAATTGTACTACATAAATGTGGTATCTTGTACATCATTCTGTAAGTTTCTTTTTTCACAGAACACATTATTTTTAGAGTTTATACATGACAATGCATGCAGATTTCTAGCATTAACTTAAAATACTATTTTGCTATATGCTTTTATATAATATTTTATCTCTTAGGGCAACATTTTTAAGAATATTACAGTGAAAAATCCTGCTAACCTTTTCTTATAGTTGGATGTATGTCTTCTAGATAGATTAAGAGAAGTAGGATTTTTGCTAAGTATTGCCAAATTTTCCATTAGGAGGAAAATATAGTTTGCATTTCTACCAGCAATGCATGACAGTGACTATTTCCTCACAGCCTCATAAACAATATGCATTGCCATTTAAAAAAAAAATTGCCAGTCTGATACATGAGTAATGGGTAACCAGAAGTTTTAATGCATTCTAATACACATAGCTATACTCAGATTTTCCTAACTAACATGAGTTTTTATTACAGGTTAACCAAATACATAATGTAGTCAGTACATCACCAGTAGAAGCTTACCAGTTGATTGGCTAGCAAATGGCAAGCCGAGAGACAGTGCAAAGGACTTAAATTTGCATATGGACCAATCTGCTGACAACTTCATATGCTAGAAACTCAGTATCATTGTCACTCCAAAATTAAAACTCATTCTCTCAAAAGCATATTTACAGTAAACTTAAGCTTATGAGACTCTGTAAAATATCTAATGAAAATAGTAATACATTGTAAAACATTATTTTCCTGACTACAGAACATCATCAGCTGGATGTGCTTGTTGAAGTGTAGAACTACACTACAGAAGGGGGTTTTGGTGCATGATTCATTGTTAAGCCATGATGCAACTATTCTACTAATTGAGTTACTACATGACATATTGCATTTTTTTAAGCCTCATAACTAGAGAATTATTTGGAATTTCCTTTGGCATTTCCATGTTTTGACTCTTCATAGTTCCTTTTCTTGCATTTCAATTGACATTTTATTTTTGCTTTTAGTATCGGGGATTGAACTCACAGGTTCTGAGCTACATCCCCAGACTTTTATTTTATTTATTTATTTTTTAATGATACAGAATCTCCCTAAATTGCTGAGGCAGACCTCAAACTTTGGATCTTAATCCTAATGCGTCAGCCTCCCAAATCACTGGGATCACAGGCAAGCACCACCATGCCGGACTTTGAATTGACTTTTTAAATTAAAAAGTCAATTAATTAAAAATAAATTAAGTTTTTAATTCTAATTTGTTATATATGACAGTGGAATGCATTGCAGTTCATATTACAGTTCATATTAGAGCACAATTTTTCATATTTCTGATTGTATACAAAGTATATTCACACCATTTGTGTCTTCATACATGTACTTTGGATAATGATGTCCATCTCATCCCACCATTATTTCTAACCCCATGCCCCCTGCCTTCCCCCAAACTTCTTTGCCCTATCTAGAGTTTGTTTATTCCTCTCATGATCCTCCTCCCTACCCCACTATGAATCAGCCTTCTAATATCAGAAAAAACATTTGGCATTTGGGTTTTTGGGATTGGCTAAGGTCTCTTAGTATTATCTTATCCAACTCCATCCATTTACCTGCAAATGCCATGATTATATTTTTTTGCTCAGTAATATTCCATTGTGTTCATATACCACATTTTTTTAATCCATTAATCTACTTAAGGGCATCTAGGTTGGTTCCATTGTTTAGCTATTGTGAATTGTTCTGCTATAAACATTGATGTCTTGATTGTGTCCCTGTAGTATGCTGTTTTTAAGTCTTTGGGGTATAGAATAAGGAGAGGGATAGCTGGATCAAACCGTGGTTCCATTTCTGGTTTTCCAATGAATCTCCATATTGCTTTCCATATTGGCTGCATCAATTTACAGTCCCACCAGCAATGTTTGAGTGTGCCTTTTCCCCCACATCCTCACTAACACTTATTATTTATATTCTTAATAGCTGCCATTCTGAATGAAGTGAAATGAAATCTTAGAGTAGTTGTGATTTGCATTTCTCTAATTGCTAGAGATGATGAACATTTTTTTGCTATATTTGTTATCTTCTGAGAAGTGTCTGCTCAGGTCCCTGGCCTATTTATTGATTGGATTATTTGGGTTTTTGGTATTTAGCTTTTTAATTTTTTTATATCTCTAGAGATTGGTGCTCTATCTGATGTGTGAGGGGTAAAAATTTGCTCCCAAGATGTATGCGCTCTGTTCACCTCACTGATTGTTTCTTTTTCTGAGAAGAAACTTTTGAGTTTGAATCCATCCCATTTATTGATTCTTGATTTTAATTCTTGAACTATAGGAGTCTTTTTAAGGAACTTGGGGCCTAATCCCACATGATGGAGATTGGGGCCTACTTTTTCTTCTATTACACACAGGTTTTCTGGTGTAATTCCTAGGTCCTTGATCCACTTTGGGTTGAGTTTTGTGCATGGTGAGAGATAGGGGTTTAATTTCATTGTGTTGCATATGGATTTGCAGTTTTCCCAGCGCCATTTGTTGAAGAGGCTGTCTTTTTTCCAATGTATATTTTTGGTTCCTTTATCTAGTATAAGATGATTGTAATTATGTGGGTTAATCTCTGTGTCCTCTTTTCTGTACCATTGGTCTACCAGTTTGTTTTGGTGCTAATGCTATGCTTTTTTTGATATTGCTCTGTAGTATAGTTTTAAGGTCTGCTATACCGAGATGCCATCTGCTTCACTCTCCTTGCTAAGGATTGCTTTAGCTGTTCTCGGTCTCTTATTTTTCCAGATGAATTTTATGATTGCTTTTTCTATTTCTATGAGGAATGTCATTGGGATTTTGAGTGGACTTTCATTAAATTTGTATAGTGCATTAAATCTGTATAGTGCTGTAGTGTGGTCATTTTGACGATATTAATTCTGCCTATGTAAGAGCAAGGTAGATCTTTCCATCTTCTAAGGTCTTCTTTAATTTCTTTAGGGTTTTGTAATTTTCATTGTATAGGTCTTTCACCTCTTTCATTAAATTGATTCCCAAGTATTTTATTTTTTTTTGAGGCTATTGTGGGGTAGTTTTCCTCATTTCCCTGTCAGAGGATTTGTCACTGATATACAGAAATGCCTTTGATTTATGGTGTTGATTTTATATCCTGCTAATTTGCTGAATTCATTTACTAGTTCTAGAAATTTTCTGGTGGCACTTTTTGGGTCTTCTATAGAATCATATCATCTACAAATAGTGCCAATTTGAGTTCTTCTTTTCCTATCTGTGTCCCGTTAATTTCTTTTGTCTAATTGCTCTCGGCAATGTTTCAAGAACTATGTTAAATAGAAGTGGTAAAAGAGGGCATCCCTGTCTTGTTCCAGTTTTTAGAAGGAGTGCCTTCAATTTTTCTCCATTTAAAATGGGAATGTTGGCCTGGGGCTTAGCACAGATAGCCTTTACTATGTTGAAGTATGTTTCTGTTATCCCTAATTTTTCTAGTGTTTTGAACATGAAGGGGTACTTTATTTGGTTGAATACTCTTTGATGATCATATGATTCTTATCTTTGAGTTTATTGATGTGATGAATTACATTTATTGATTTCCATGTATTGAACCAACCTTGCATCCCTGGGATGAATACTACTTGATAATGGTACACTATCTTTTTGATAATGTTTTGTATTTGATTTGCCAGAATTTTACTGAGAATGTTCTTTAGAGATATGGATCTTCTTCCAGCATCTTTTAGCTTTCAGGGTCTGAAGTTTTCATTCTTTGAATTATCTTTGCCTGGTTTTGGAATCATGGTGATATTGGCCTCATGGTATGGATTTGGAAGTGCTCCCTCTTTTTTTATTTCCTGAAATTAAATTGAAGAGTATTGGTGTTAGTTCTTCTTTAAAGGTCTTGTAGAACTTGGCTGTGTATCCATCCAGTCCTGGGCTTTTCTTGGTTGGCAGGCTTTTGATGGTGGTTTCTATATCATCACTTGATATTGGTCTGTTTAAATTGTGTATATCATACTGATTCAATTTGGGAAATCATATGACTTCTTATTTGTCAATGCCTTTAATATTTTCTATTTTATTGGAGTATAAGTTTTCAGAATTATTTCTAGTTATCTTCTGTATTTCTGAAGTGTCTGTCATGATATTACCTTTTTCATCACATGTTAGTAATTTGAATTTTATCTCTCCTTATCTTCATTAGCGTAGGTAAGGGCTGTCAAATTTATTTATTGTTTTCAAAGAACCAACTTTTTGTCAATTTTTTCATTTGTTTCAATTTCATTGATTTTTAGCTCCAATTTTAATTATTTTCTGCCTTCTACTCCTTTTGATGTTGATTTTTTTTTCTTTTTCTAGGACTTTGAGATGTAATGTTAAGTAATTAATTTGTTGACTTTTTCTTGTTTTAAGGAATGAACTCCATGCAATGAACTCTCCTGTTAGTACTACCTTCATAGTGTCCCAGAGATTTCAGTACGTTGTATCTGTGTTCTCATTCACCTCTAAAAATTTTTAAATCTCCTCCTGGATGTCTTTTGCAACTCATTGTTCATTCAGTAGCATATTATTTAGTCTTCAGGTGTTGAGTAGCTTTTATTTTTTTATTTTTTAATTTATCGTTGATTTCTAATTTTATTCCATTATGATCTGTTAAAATGCAGGGTAGTATCTCTACTTTTTTATATTTGCTAAGAGTTCTTTGTGGCATATGGTGTATTTTAGAGAAGAATCCATGTGCTGCTGAGAAGAAAACATATTTTCTTGTTGAAGGATGAAATATTCTATCTATGTCATTGAAGTCTTAAGTTATTGATCGTATTGTTTAGTCCTATAGTTTCTTTGTTCAGCTTTTGTTTGGAAGATCCATCCAGTGGTGAGAGAGGTGTGTTAAAGTCACCCAAGAATATTGTGTTGTGGTCAGTTTGACTGTTGAACTTGAGTAGAATTTGTTTGATGAACATAGATGCTCCATTATTTGGGGCATAAATATTTATAATTGTTATGTCTTGTTGGTGTATGGTTCCCTTGAGCAGTATGAAATATCCTTCTTATCCCTTTTGATTAACTTTAGCTTGAAGTCTACTTTATTTCATATGAGGATGAAAACCCCTGTTTGCTTCCACACAGCATGTGAGTGTTATGATTTTTCCCAACCTTTCACCTTTAGTCAGTGGATGTGTTTTCCTATCACATGAGTCTCCTGGAGGCGGCATATTGTTGGTTCTTTTTTTTGAATCCAGTGTGCTATGTCTTTTGATTGGTGAGTTTAAGCCATTGACATTCAAGATTATTATTGAGACATGATTAGTATTCCCCACTATTTTTTTTACTCTTGTTATTTAACTTTGCTTGGTTTCTCCTTTGATTATTATTATTATTTTTTAAGTATAACACCTTCCTCTGCTGATTTTCATTGTTGTTTTTCGTTTCCTCTTCTTAGGATATTTTGCCAAGGGTATTTTGTAGTGCTGGTTTTCTAGCTGTAAATTCTTTTAATTTTTATTTATCATGGAAGGTTTTTATTTCATCATCAAATATAAAGCTTAATTTTGCTGGATGAAGATTGTTGGTTGACATCCTTTTTCTTTCAGAGCTTTATAGATGTTGTTCCAGGATCTTCTGGCTTTCAGGGTCTAGGTTAAAAGATCTGCAGTTACCCTAATTGGTTTCTCCCTGTATGTAATCTGATTCTTTTTTCTTGTGGCTTTTAATATTCTCTCTTTATTCTTTATATTGGGCATTTTCATTATAATGTGCCTCGGTGTGGATCTGTTGGAATTTTGTACATTTGGTGTCCTGTAAAGGTGCTTGAATTTGGTTTTCCAATTCATTCTTTATGTTTGGAAAGTTTTCTGATATTTTTTTCTTTGAATAGACTGTTCATTCTTTTGGTTTGAAACTCTATGCCTTTCCTCTAGCCCAGTAACTCTTAAATATGGTCTTTTTATGCTATCCCATATTTCTTGAATGTTCTGCTCATGGTTTTATTTATTTATTTTTTTATCATTTTCACTGTGTGGTCTACATTCTTTTCAAGATTATATATTTTGTCTTCATTGTCTGAGGTCCTGTCTTCTGAGTGGTCTACTCTATTGGTGATGCCTTCAATTGTTTCTTTCATTTCAAGGATTTTTATTTTTTGTTTGTTTTAGAACCTCTATCTCCCTACTGAAGTAATCTTTTGCTTCTTGTATTTGTTTATGTTGCTCTTTGTTGAAATGATTTTTTGCTGCCTGTATTTGCTCTCTTATATCATCCTTTAATTCACAGAACATTTTAATCATTTACATCCTGAACTCTTCTATCATCTCTTCTGCTGTGATAACCATGGATTCTAATAATGTGGTATCTTGATTTGTTTGGGGCACTTTCTTCACTTGTCTTTTCATGTTGCTCATATGTCTTTCCTTCTAGTGCTGTGGATCCAAGGCACTATCATTTTTACCCTATAGGCTTATAGTGCTCCTGTAGGGTTCCAATACCTCTCTTTTGTGGGGAAGGACAATGTTAACAGATCCAATATAAACAATTACCACCTATAAACAATTCATTGCTATTTAGACATTTACAATTTGGTCACAGTGTACAGAAATGTTGAATTCGATTATTATCTATAATATAATCAGTAGGTTTGTAAAAGGGTTTACAGTTTCTGAAGGTGGACAATAACTGGGGGTGAGGTGTAGGATGATATGCTGAGGAGGCAGGATGTGAAATATAGAGTTAGTATATCTTAGGAAGTGTGAAAGAGAAATCTAATGAAGAGAGTTAATAGCAGGAGAATAGACAGGATGTAATTTTGGGTAGACAAGTATGTTGGAAGACAGTAGAGTAAATAAAACAAACACATATATGTAATAAGAAATAAAAGATGTTAAAATAGTAAAAATTAGAGGGAAAATGAAGAGGGAAAAAAAAAAAGCATATACAACACAACTATAATATGCTATTCAGATGTCCCAGTCCTCAAATCCTAATTCATGCAAAGTACTTGGCTTCCCCTATGTTGGAGATGTGATGGTGGGAAAATAGAGGGGAGAAGAAAAAGAGAAGAAAAAAAAAATCTCAAAGGAAGAAACCAGGATTGTTACTGTTTGCATTGGAGATCAGTATCTGTCCTGCTTCCCTTCTCATCCAGTAGGTGTGTTGTCTATTATTATCTGGTATCTCCACCCTCAAGGATGGTAAAGGTAACCAGGGTGGGAAGGTTAGTCCTGTTGCAGGGCACCTAGAAGTAAGGTGTAGCACCTGCCAGTCCCTGTAGGGAGACTGCACCTCAAGTGTCACTTTTTGGGTCCGCTCATATGACTTGAGTGCCCAATCTTATCTCCCTATCTTGCCTGAATATTTCCCAGTTCCTGGTATCTCTGTTACCTCCAAACTGTTGCACCCTCTCCCTCTCCCTTACTAGTTCCCAATTAAGGGACCTCTCTCACCTGGGCTCTCGTGGGCGGCACCCTGGTAGCACTATGCACCCATTCCACCAAGAGCTGTTTTGTTTTGGGCAGTCACTGTGCTGGGTCTCTGGGAAGAGGGGGATTTGGAAACCTGGCCAGTTGGAGTTCCAATCTGGGAGCTGTCCCCACCAAAGATGGTGAGGAAGGTGACCAAAGATGGAGGTGAGCCATTTCCAGTGCCAGGGTATCAGTTTGGGTGTGGGGAGTCAGTTGATGGCATTGTCCAATGTGTTCAGAGATGAGCTTTGTTGTGTGCAGTGTTACTGCTTTGGGCTGTCTTCAGAGCTTGTAGGATGTTCCCAGGTGCAGGCAGACTACTACCTTACGATAGGGGAATATGGCAGGAGCTGCCTAATTACAAGATGGAGGCAACCAGAGGAGCCCCACGTTTGTAGATGGGTGTCCACAGAGGAGTGGCAGCATTCCTGTGGGTGGGTAGGGGCTGTATGTCCTGTGAGAGAGTGGAGCAGCCTCTGGGAGTTCTGTGCAGGTGCTGATGCAGTGATCCTGCTAAGGCCCTTGCCAGCCCTACGTGGGCTAATAGTCGGGAGCTGGGCATCGGAGCCTGGGTCGTGCTCTAATGCCGAGGCCTGGAGCCCTGCATGGGGGCACTCTTGATTTCTGTGCGAGAACAGCTGTGTAGGGGTCCTCTATCACTCTCAGAGCAGCAGTATTCCCACTAGTTGAGACCCAGGTCATGGAGCGACTGCCTCCCTCTGGCCCGCCATCTTGGATTAATTGACTTTTTATTCTGCTCATGTGGTCATTTCCCAGCAGGCATCTTAGGTTTCCACTTTGTTTATGATCATATTTTTGTACTGTTTAACCAGAAATTGATCCAGGCTACCCTAATTTTAGGTTTTACCAGATTAGCTCTGAGGGCATCTATATGCGTAAGTTCCAAGTGCTATATCACCATTAGCAATGTACATTCTGTGATGTAAGTTTTAAATCATTTTCTTCTGATCTGATAGATTATCTAAAGTCCTTGCTCTTGTTGTACATTCCTCAGTGCAATTTATCAGTCTTGGTGATAGCCTACAGATTTTTTCTTCCTTGTCTCTCTCTAAACACTTACCTTTCATTTTTCTTTGATTTTTTTTCTTTATAGCATATTTCATTTCCATCACTATGTCTCCATTTTCTCCTTGCTCATTTTATTCCTTTCCAAACAACACCATAATTTTTTCATCATTCTAACAGATACCTCTGCTTGCTTTTAGCCAGAGAATTTGCCAAGTGTGCTGCTCTTAAGCAGTGTACTGGCCTTCTGGCATGGTTGGGTGTTCTAGGCCTGCCTGCTGACTTCTGGGTTCTGTCAACCAACTTCATAGTTCCTGGGTGATAAAAAGTTGGCAAGCTTTAAAAGCCTAGCTCAAAAGGCCGTTACTCATCAGTTTTGCTAAAGTAAAGCTGCATTTGGAGTGGGCACTTGTGAAAGAAATAAAACTTTGATTCCATTTTTATATAAAGTAAATATACTTATTTCTTATACACTAAACTTTGCGAATTTCTCTACAAGTATACAAGTACTGAGAAAGTGAGGTTAGGAAACATTTTTTTTGTGATGTATTGGCATGAAACTACGTATATTAAGCATTCTCATTGCTTTTAGAATTTCCTTATCTAGAAATGACAAACATAGTACTTCTTAAATTGGAATTTTAAAATTGGAGACTAGCTTTCCCATGACTGGAATGTAACCAAGGATCAACTCTGCAACTGCAGTTTTCTGAGTTTGGTTAACAGTAGTTAGTAAACGACATATCATCATCTTAACCACCTCCAAAATTCAGCAGTTAGAAACATTTTTTACTATGTTTTAACACATAACCATCACTTATTAATTTATTTTATAGATGACATTTTTTTAAAAGAATATTAAAAACTCTTGTAGTTCACCTTAGGAAATGCAGCATTTCTTTGATTCATTTAAACCTTGTCTAAAATGCTTTTCATTTATGTAAAATGTGATTTTTTTTAACTAAATAGATCTAACGTTGAAAAAACATTTCCCACATATATTTAGGGGGAAGCAAGCCTGATTAACACTGTGTTCTTTTAATATATTATGTATTTGAAACAGTAAATGAAAGATGAGTATTTTATTTAATAAATATTATTGAACATTATATGCCATACACTATTTTAAGTATTAAGATGCATTGTTGAATTAAACCAGATACTTGACTTTCATGGAGTATATAACCTGAGAGGTGAAGACACATTAAATATAATAAGATTAAAAAAATATTAAGGGTCATGAAAAGTTTTAGGGGTCTGGGTATTCCTAAGTTCTGTTATGGGGAATTTTTTACCCACTCAGGGGAGCCAGAAAAGTGCCCTCAAAAATGACATGTTAGGACAGATCATGATAAACAGATGTTAAACTAATCTTAGAAAGATTAGAAAGAGATCTTTCCTCCTCTTGAGGAAAGGATAGATGTAAAAGCTTTGTGGTAATGTGAGCATGATGTGGACAAGGAACTAAAAGAATACCCCTATGTCCATGCTAAGGTCAATTGGAAACTACTGAAGAGAGTTTCAAGTGTGACATATCTATGTTAATTAATTTTATTCTGACTACATTATGTATAAGTGACCAAAGAAGGGCAAGAATTGGTGTACAGTAACTCAGATAAGATTGCCAAGAGGCAAAATATGGAAAAAAACCAAAAAGGTGGTACAATTTGGAAGATCATTAGGAGATAAAATAAATAGGCCTTAATTGTAGATTCTTTGTGCAGAGTTTGGGAAGGATACCTATAATGAGCCGTAGGTTTATCATTAAAAGGGTTTCCTGGCTGGGGTCCATGGTACATGCCTATAATCCCAGCAGCTTGAAAGGCTAAGGCAGGAGAATCATGAGTTCAAAGCCATCCTCAGTAAAAGGGAGTCACTAAGCAACTCAGTGAGACCCTGTCTCTAAATAAAATACAAAATAGGGCTAGGGATATGGCTCAGTGGTTGAGCGCCCCTGAGTTCAATCCCTGGTACCGAAAAAAAAGCAGGGGAGATTTCTATCTCTGAAATAATGAAAGACCATGAAAGGATCCAATTTAGGATAAAGACATGGGCTTCATTGTGAATTTCAGCTGATTTGGGAATGCTCAAAAAAGAAGTATCAAGCAAGCCAGTTGCACATTTGGGTCTGGAGCTAAATGGGGAGATTATATCTGAAGGTAAAAATTTTGGCATCACCTTTGTAGCAAATTAAACCAATATTCAGATGTAGAGTCACATGTTAATGGCATGAAAAAAAAAAAAAAGAATTGGTCTAAACCTGTCCCTTGAAGTTATTAACATTTCATAGTTGGGTAGAACTGGTTAAGTCTTCAAAGAAGACCAAGGTGATATGGCTAGACAGGAAGGAGGAAAACCAGAAGAGATTTCTGTCATGGAAATCAAGAGGAGAATATTCCAAAGAAGGAGGAAGTGGCCAAGAATATCAAATACTTTTTAGATTTCAAGAGAATTGGAGTCTAAAAAATCCCTGTTGGATTTTAGGATTTTTGGAAGTGTCCTAAACGGACTGAGGAGAATAAATAACATAGTGAACTTGTGTGGCTTTCAGAAATGGAGTTGGTGAGTTTGGACATTTCCTAGAAGCTTAACTCTACTAGCAATTAGAGAAAGGGTGGTCCTGGTGAACTAGGCACTGAGAATTCTTTGTCTTACTAAAGGGGCAGTCCTTCAGTAGTTCTTTTTTGATGAAAATGATGCAGTCAACTTTTAAAAAAAAAAACATTAGAATACAAATCCACTGAGAGGAGAAGAATGGCAGTGCTAGAGTAGATCAATAATCCCTAGAATAAAGGTTCTAGGAGGAAGGAAGAGGATAGTCTCCAGAAGTAGTTAAAAGTTTAACCTCAGATATGTTTTGGGCTTATATTGTAACTTGACTAATAAAGGAGAGTGGTAATGTAAGTAAGTGCTTATTCATAGTAGTAGAAAGATGATGATTTCCAAATGATGTTTATTTTCTCTGAACTTGAAAGGAGAGCAAAGAGACCAGAGATTTTAGGAGAGAGGTTTAAAATAGAAGATGTTTAAAAGAGTTTTATAGTGAACTGACCAGAAAAAAAAATTCAATGATATAAGTAGGAAAGATAAAGGTCAATTTGAGGTTAGTTATGATAAATTTGTGGTAGATAGAATGGTGCATGTGAGGTCATGAAGAACTCAGAATGTTGTTTTCATTCAAGATTTATTTGCCAGGGAAACAAAAGTTTAAGGTATTGACAAATGTATGTAGATCATTTACCTAGATTGGATAAAAAAAATTAAAAAGGATTAATCATTGAAAAGAAAGTTTAAGGGTTTGTGAACCAGTGGTCCTAATAAATTCAAGATGGTTCTGGTAGGTAGAGTTGAACAATCAAAGTAATAGCAAAAGTTCTGATCACATTGTGACCTGAATTAGTGATTTTAGAAGTGGCCATGGAAGTAGGTGGCTGAGGTGGAATAGATTAGGTCATGAAAAAAGGAAAGGTCAAAAAATGAGGATGTGATACTGATAGGAAAAATATCTGGTATGTTACCTGGAATAATGGCAAAACAGTGTGGAAAGAAGTTGTGAGTTGGTTACAATTATCTTCAAAGATAAGGAGTGGGGCCAAAGGTGGGGTGATATTAATTGGAAGAGTAAGAGAAGGTGTCATAGCTAAATTCAGGTGCCTTGAAAAAACAGGGTGATGTTGATCTTGTTATTTTTGTAAGAAGAATTTGAGGAGTTGAATATTTTAGACACTCTTGCAAGGGGTAGAAAACAATATTTAAATATTATATTGCAAGGTTTCTGCCTAATGGGAACTTATAGTCTAGAAAAAAACATCTGTCTCTGCAAATATTGACAGTACAGTGAGATGGATGATTTAATAACAGAACCTATAAAGTATACAAGGACCCTAGGGATGGGGACGTTATCGCTTAACTGAAGAAGTCATGAAAGGAATCACAGCAAAGACTATACTGGAATTGAATGTTATGTAGTTCTAAAATTAAAAAAGGGAAGACCATTTCAGGAGAAATTATAAGATGTGTGGATGTGTGACACACACACACACACACACACACACACACTCTCTCTCTCTCTCTCTCTCTCTCTCTCTCTCTATATATATATATATATATATATATAATCTCTCTCTCTCTCTCTCTCTCTCTCTCTCTCTCTCTCTCTCTCTTGTATTAGGGGATTGAACCAGTGGGCTTAACTGAGCTGCATCCCCCTTTTCTTTTTTATTTTGAGTCAGGGTCTTGCTAAGGATCTCACTAAGATGTTGAGGCTGCCTTTAAACTCTCAGTTTTCTTGCTGCTCAGCCTCCTGAACTACTGGGATTATAGGCATATGCCACCCCGCCCTGGATAGATGTGACTCTTAAATTCAGTAATAACATGCTACTATACAGAATATTGTACTATTATAAAACGTTCTTCATGACTAGAATATTTCATGTCTTTGAACTATCATTCTGTTATATTCTCTATTGGGATGACTTAAAGTATATATCTCTGTGTGTATGTATGTGCCTACTCAAAACATACCTTTGTGTTTAGGGGATTTCTTTTAGAATTATTCTTGAAATAATGTATTACTAAAGAATAAGAACAAAAGATACCTTCTAAATATTAAAATAAAATTATTTTCATGTTTGCTTTTGCTAATTCAAAGTTATTAAATCAATTTCCTACCATTAATTTTTTATGTATTACATATTTAAAATTTATTTTTATTGGTTCATTATAATTATACCTAATAGTGGGATTCATTATGTGTTAAGGTCGTCGCCCCCCTGTTATTTTGCTGCAGCCGGACTGCGGCAATTATGCCATATTTGTACATACACATAATTTGATCAGCCTTGTCTCCTGATAGTTTCCCTTTCCTTCTCCTATTTCCTCTCCCTGATCTGCTTAGTCTACTAATCTCCCTTCTATTTTTATTCTTATTATCATGATTTTAATTAGTGCATTACAATTATATCTATATAAATGGAATTCATGGCAATATTTTCATACATGGACAGTTCATAATTTAGTAGATTTCATTTCTCAGTATTACCCCATGTAATCTTCCTCCCTCCCTCTGAATACCTTTACTCTACTCTTTTGGTCTTCCTTCTGCTTTTATGAGATCCCTTTTTTTTTTTTTTTTGTGGTTGTTTCTTTTTATGAGAGAAAATACTCAACCCTTCACTTTCTGAGTCTGGCTTATTTCACATAATGATTTTCTCTAGTTTTGCTTTAAACCACAAGAATATAAAGATGATTAATATGACAGTCTCTGATCTCAGAGAACTCATGATTGATTATGTTCCAAGTCCTAGAAGATATAAGTGTGATATTAAAATTGTAATTTCTGAGAATATTCTGCCTTCTTAAAAATTCATACTTTGTGTTCTCTTAAGCCCTCACACACATTTTTAGAGTGTTTATTTATTCCTTCACTATTTATGGAAGAAATGTGAATTAATCAAACTTTGAATATAGTTAGATAAAAATTTGGTTAAAGTGGTAAAGTTTATAATATTAAGATTTAAAGTATGTTTTTTCCAGATTAAGGGTCTTTTTAATTTTTTTACTTTATTTCTCAAAGGTTGTGAAGATGAGAAAAGAAGTGAAGAGAATCCGAGTTTTGGTTATCCGAAAACTTGTCAGGAGTGTTGGCAGACTGAAATCAAAAAAGTTAGTCATTTGAAATGATGATCTTATGCCTAATAAAATGTCAAAGTTTGTTTTTATATGATGTTTACAAAACTTGAGGGTGAAACCTAGATAAATAATTCAATATCTTACTCATTTATCACTGTTTTATTTGTAGAGATATGACTGAGATAGAATGTGTTGTGTCAGCATGTCCTTCTGTGGTTTGGACCATATTTGCTTAAGACATAGGATGAATTCTTCTGATTTTTTTTTTTTTTTAATTCTCCTTTTAGACTTCAGAATGGAATTCTTTAGAGTTATTATGTGTTTTATGTTATTAGAAGTCATTTTAAGAAGTTGAAAAAGTTTTAAAAATCTAGAAATACCGTAAAGTAGTTATGAAGATTGTATATCACTTTTTTTCTTGAATGTTAAGTAATTTGGAATCTTTTATTCCTCTTGGAAGTATTTATTATCTTACTGTTATACCATGTAATTTTTTTTTAAGAAGAGACTATTTTGTATTTTCTGTATCACTAATGTTAGTTACAAAGTATTTTATGGGCAAACATTAATGTAACACAAGGACAATGCTTCTTTTGCCTGTTTTAAATACTTTAGTTTGTTTATAATATTCGGGTATATTTTGGGAGAAAGAAGAGGTAGTAGAATAGAAGATAGAGTGTTTGTCATTTAGAGATTTAATATGCTTTTCTTAAAGAAATTAAAATACTTTCCATTATGGTACATCATGAAAATTTATACTTCCCCTGGTTACAAGTTATATTTTTTGCAGGGGTACTGAAGATGCGCTATTAAAAAACCAAAGACGGGCACAGCGATTACTGGAAGAAATCCATGCCATGAAGGTAAGGACTTGTGGGTATAGGTATGTTTCTGTGTCTCCTATCGACCTACATTTTCTATATGTGTAGTATTAATTTATTTGAATATTCCTCAGGACTTATTTATATGGGTCTGTTTGTGAGGCATATAGAACATTTAGAAAATTATATGTTTAATCTTGTGTTTTCCATGTTTTTTTTTTTTTCCTGAATTTTTAAAGTGCTAGATTAATGTAAGTCAAAACTACCAAACTAAACTAATGTATGCTTAATAATGTCTCACGAGCGAGGGCTTAACTTTTCGTGTCACTTAAAGGACATAATCTACATTGAGTTCTAGAATTAAAATGTTCATGGTCTGGGCTGGGGATGTGGCTCAAGTGGTAGCGTGCCCACCTGGCATGCACGAGGCACTGGGTTCGATCCTCAACACCACATAAAAATAAAATAAAGATCTTGTGTCTACCTAAAAAAAAAAAACAAAAACAAAAACAAAAAAAATATTTAAAAAAATTATTAAAAAATGTTCATGGTCTTTGGGAATGTGGATGGTGATATTGGTGGCTGACATCATGCCTTGCCTTTTGCCAACTCAATAAATTTTTTATGTGGTACTGTCAGCATTTTATTCAGTTCTGTAGTAACTTAAAATAAAATTACTGTTATTCCAACATGATTCATTTTTTTTTTCCAGCCAGACTCTTCACTAGCATAATTTTTAGGTCTTCTCCATGCTCTTAATTTATAGAAACTTTCATTTCCCAAATGACATACCATTAAATGTCTGGGAGACTGTTTTATTGCAGAACTTAAAAAACAACATTTGGTACTAGCAATTATCTTAATTACAGGGTAATTTTGTATGTATGTTACTGTTATAATTTGGTATGACTTCCAAGTTTGAGTTAGATAAAAGCAAGAGAATTCTCTAACAGTATTTTAATTGAGCTAGATTATCAAAGCTTCTTACCCTTTCTTCCTTTTAAAAGGATGGTAAAGTGTTGCGTAGGATAAAGTTATCCAGTTAATCTGAATAAAAACAGGTTTTGGAGTACTTTTCAGTGTGAATGTGGTTATTTCTATTATTTACCCCTTTCTCCTCCCTATAGGAAATTCATGTAATTCATTTGATATATTTTTTTTTCTTTCTCAAAGTAATAATCCCCTTTTATGTAGTCATTTGGGGGCAGGGAGATATTGTATTTGACTTCTAATTATTTGTTTTCACTTTGTGAATCATTTAGCCTTTTTTTTTTTTTTTGGTACACCTTTTTTTTTTTCCATAATACTCCTAAAACAAAAAAATATTTGGAGATTTTCACTTTGAGGATAATGCTAAGATAGGATGTGATAAAGTAGCTCTGTCTTCCACTTTCTCTTAAACAAGGTGCTACTAAATTATATTGCCTACCTAAGTTTTTTCCTGTAGTATCTTTCATTTTGTAGTCCTAAATTACTCAATTTTTAATCTACTATATGATTTTATTTTGTGGTGGAAAACAAACAATAAATATTATTAAGTTTATATGCAGAGTGTGAAGAGTTTGAGAACAAAAAGATTTCTCATTAATCATTAGAATACTTCCCTTTTATTACTCTCAATAATTAATTTGATTTAGTTCATTAGAAAGGAAAGTTGTCCTACTTGATCTTTATGTAAAGTTTGTTTTTTGTTATTCTTAAGTTTCATCAGCAGAGGAAATCACACCCAGTGTTAAAAGTTCATTTATTTACCAGGTTTTTATGTCACTATCATAGGTTGTTTTTCTGTTTTGCCCTCAGATGTGAGACCACTCTGAACTTGTTGACCTTGTAGAAAGCTAAATTCATAGCCAGTATGTTCTTTAAAGACATAAAATGTATAGTATATATACTCCTTGAGCTTGTGGCAGGGGGTTGGATGGTCTGGGTTGGCTAATCTAACTTCAGCTTATTTTGTAATGCTCTCTAAACATTGAATTAAATTTAAATATAAAAAGCAGAATAAAAGTAGCACCAGAAAGACTATAGGTTTGCTTTTCTTGTCAAATTTCATTCTGAATGGTACATTTAGAAAATTGGTCTTTTCTAAAAGAAGCAAATACATTTAGAATTTTTCTTAATTGAAAGGCACTTCTTAATTTTCTAAGGAAGTTTTTTCTATGTGAATATCACAGAAATAGTCACAAAACATTAAATTCACAGTCTCTATTAAATTTGCAGGAAAACCTCTACTTACTCATTTTTCCAGAGAAATTTTTTTCTTGGCTCATACAGGACTAGATTTTTATAGTCTTATTCATGACATACTGTCCTATACTTGCTTTCTATGATAACAGGGTATTTTGTTACAAGATGACATCCTCATGAAGAAAACCCAATATATTTTTAGAAATGGGAGTTTGTTTTTTCTAGCCAAGAAAAAAATGAATGACCTGATCTTTATGATGCTATAAAATCATAGGTTCTAATTTTATAGACTATCATGTATGAATCCCAAGTCTTTGATGCCTAATATTATGCATACTTTTAACTTTGTTACCAACATAAAAACTGACATCTGAAACAGTTTCTTTTTCTCTGGGAGCTAAAGTTAGCTTATTGACACTTACAAATCCCTAAGTTATTTAGTTGAAAAAGTAGATGATGAAATTAAACCATAAAATGACATTTCAAACAGTGTAAGAAGTCACTTATTCAATAATAAAGGCAATAAGTAGCATTTACGAAGCTTTTATTATGTGTCTAACAGGACATTGTGTTTTACATTCTCTGTCTCACGAGTTAGATATCATTATTATACTATTCTTACAGAATAAGAATCTGGAGCTTAGAAAAAGTAAGTAACTCTCCCAGGGTCAAATGGGAGTTAACCCCTTAGTGCATCAGTAAGATGGGAATTTCCTGAAAAATATCTAGACTCACTCTCCTAAAGATTGGATGAGATATAAAACCTTCTTAAAAAAAAAAAAAAAACAAAGGCCCAAAGATGTGAATTATGTTTCAGATCCTTTAATTCTTCATAACTAAGATTACACAGTTACCTTTATCTGTTTGTTTTTTTAAGATTCTGAGTCTGTTCCTTCTCCCTATGTTGAGAATTCTTGTACATTGAGAACTTGTGTATTCTTCTGTGAGACTGTTCTACCTGCTGCCTAATGTCTCTATTTTAAAACTATTTTCCCTTTGTTTTAATCTTATGCGCTCAGCTTGATTATTAAAACCACTTTTTTAACTTCCATCAGCTTTTCATATCAATCTGCCTCATGCTTCTTTTTGAGTGTAATTAGTGGATCACAAATAAGAAAAATAGGGCCTAGGGATGTGGCTCAAGCGGTAGCGCACTCGCCTGGCATGCGTGCGGCCCGGGTTCAATCCTCAGCACCACATACAAACAAAGATGTTGTGTCCGCCGATAACTAAAAAATAAATATTAAAATTCTCTCTCTCTCTCTCTCTCTCTCTCTCTCTCTCTCTCTCTCGCTCCCTCTCTTCTCTCTCACTCTCTCTTTAAAAAAAAAGAAAAGAAAAATACCATAGGTTGTGATTGGTAGAAGTTTTATGTAAAATCATATATTATTTAGATTTTTCTGATATTTCAAGTTATACATTTTTAAAAATCAGTGACCTTTTTCTTTTTGCTTTCTGTAATTTCACATACTCTGTTTTTGGTGTTTTTTCCCCCACACTGTGCTTAAAATGAAATTCTTCATAGGTTACAAGATACATTTTTTTTTAAGTATTTTGTTAATTATATGTATCAATTACCATTTAGTTCACTTACACTACTAAAGTAATCATATTAAAAGTATCATTAATCTTAAGACTATATTTTGACAGTTTTATCTTTTATTTGTTAGCCATTACAAAGAATCCTGTTATTAAATCAGACTTGTTAGAAATCTTACTTAGAATTCAATTTTACTAAGAGTTTCAAGGATATAAACAATCAAAAGTTACGAGTGAAGCAGAGAGTGATTGGGGTTATGCATAGCTTGCTACCTGCTTCATGCTAAGTTTAGATTTCTCATCAGTCTATCTACTTTGATTAACTTTCTAGTACCTTATTGCAGAGCTTTATTTTTGTAAGCCCAGGTTTTATGGTTATTTTCAGGATCGGGGGTAGGGGACAATTAACCATATTATCTGTTAGTCTCTTGTTCTGACATAACAATTTAAAATTTTATATTTAGGAAGATGAAGTTTTTTAAGTAAAAGAAACTTAAGAAAGTGTAGCCAGAGAAGGACAAAGAACCCAAAAGTGTATGGTATTTAGAAAACCAGTGAAGAAACTTTCAGGAAGGGAGTGATGAATTAGGTGTATTTTCAAAATTAACACTATCATTTTATTCAAAATATTTACTTATTATTAGATTGTAGTGATTGATAAGTTTGTTAGGTAGAAGTTTCTGTATGGTCTGAGTTGCTTTACAGAACGGTGCTTACATAACTAAAGTGCTTTTTATTCTTGCTCATATGTTCTAAGTAGGTCAGGCATGCTTTTCTTCCTTTTAGCCCCCAAATCCTGTTTCTTATCTGTAAAACAATTTAATTAAACCTTAAGTTGTTTCCTGAGTCATATTTTCTTCCTTCAGGTCTGTAACCTGAAAACTACACACAGTGGTCCAAATATGGAAGAGGTGTAGTTTATATATATATATATATATTTTTTTTTGCTTTTCATTTACTTTCTGTACTCTTCAAGCATACCCACATCAGGGCCCTTTCTAGCCACAGGATCTATAACAGTCAGTAGTATGACCCCTAAGTTTCTTTCATAATTATGCCCTTTTTACTTAGATCATATCCCTCTAATTCTTTATGGAAACTAATAACAAATAATTTCTTGAAACCTACTGGTCACTTTAAAGGTCCCAATAAATACTTTCAGCTCAGGATAGTGTTTTCACTGAGAGGTAACAAATAATGTACTTCTCCATGAGGTTAGGTAGTATAGGTTCCAGTAAGAATGTTTCCATCTGCGTGATTATTTAATCTTTTCATTTAGTTCTCTTTATCCCATCACATTTTCTCTAACTTCCTTTTTCTCCCTTTGTTTGCTTTTGTCTTGATACAGTTACTGATAATCTTTTTTGAGGAACACTTGCTAAGTAGATAACTTAGATTATGGATAATTTGTAAGACTGTACACCATGAAATTTAATGACTGTTGTATTCATGTGAATCAGAATACCTATTATTGGAACAAACGTTGGTGCGTGGACAGGCAGTCTTATTCACCATTTCTGGGCTTTAAAAGGGATGTACCCTTTTTCAGACAAAACAACATATGTTAAAATTATTGACTGAACGTTTCCACTTTTACAAATATATACTACAAAATGCTTCTTAATTCAGGTTCTTACTCTTAACTTCCAGCCCCATCTCACCTCTTCAAATCATGTTCTGTACTAAAATCAGTGACTCTACTTAAAATGCAAATCTAAATGGGGTTTTCCCCCACCTTGCATACAAGACCCTTTGTAATCTCTGCTTTAGCTATCTCTCTGCTGCTTTTCTGTCTTCTACCTACTCTATACTTTTTATACCAGCTATGTGGAATCTCAATCATAGGAATCTCTTTCATGTCTCCTTGACTGTTATCAGATTTTTTAAACATAATATTTCTCTCCCACCAGAAACAGTACTTGCTCATCCTTCAATACCTAGTTCTTCACATATCTAGCTCTAGGAAACTTTCTCCAGCACCTCCACTCTCTCTCCAAAAGAACTATTAACCACCCACTCTACATAACCCTTCATATTTCTATTGTGTGGTCTGTTCTCATGCCATTCCTACAACTTATAACTTATTAAGGTAATGAATTATTTTACTCAAGTTTATTGTCCCAATACCTGGTAATGTGTCTGATACATAGTGGATGCTACATGTCTAGCTGACTGAGTGACTTTTAATGCAAAATTTTTTTAACCATGTTGGTATGTTTATAATGGTGAAGTTATTTTCCATCTCTAGACTTAAGTAGAATATTGTTGAACAGTTATTAATGGTACATAAGAAAGGTTTTGTTTTCATATTTTTAATGTTAAGTACCAGAAACAGCACACTAAAAATTCTCTACATTTTACAGTCACCTAAGCCAGTGCCCTAAGGCCAAGTAATTTCTAATTTAATTTTTTACAAGGCAGAACTTTTCCTTGCTTCTTAAAGTAGAGCAAGATGCTCTGGTTTAATAGCCCTCTGTACTCTACTTGTGACCTTTGAAAGGATAAACAGGAAATATTAGTGGTGTTTTAAAAGATCAGTGTATACTGTTCTCACACTTATGCAACAACATTCAAAAACAGATCATCACATTGAAATCCCAGTTTGCTGTCTAGCATGTGGTTTCTACAGGTTTAAGTGTTTTGAATAGGTCATATTCCTTAAACCCTTGTTTTGCATTTTTAATATATTAAAAGAGTCATGATTTTCATTGCAGGTCAAGTTTATATAAAGATAAATCTGTGGTGGCCTTAAAATACTCTTCTGTATTAATAAGAGAAGATGTGGCAAAGATAAACGCTATCCATCCTGTTTTGAACCTCATTACGCCTGCTTAAAAACAAAGGACAAGTTTCAGGCATTTATTTGCAGAACTGATGAGAATGCTGGTACCATTTATTGAGTGATAACACATCTGGTTTTTGAACAAAGAACTGAATCTTGAATTGCTACATTTGGATAAACCCTAATTCAAAAACTACGAATATGTAAGCATGATTTAAGAGTAGGGAAAAAAGAAAGGAGTGTCACATGAGTTTTATTATTTAATGTTTTTAATTTTTTTTGTTGTTTTGATTTGATTTTCTAAATTTTGTAATTCTGGAAATTTGAACTTGCAACCTTGGCAGGATATTTCCTAATAACTGTGAAAGTATCCAAGGCAGTTCTTAACTATTCAAAATTTTTGGACAACCAATACTACTATCATAATTCCAGTATGAAATAATGTGGTGCTTAAAAAAAGAGGTAAATATTACAACATATTTTGTTGGAAACACACAATGGGAGACAAAGGGCTCTAAAGGAAAGAAAAGCAGGAGTAAGATCAAGTCTTACAAAATGTTCTGGGTTTTATTTTTGTTTGCCAGCTGTTTGTCACCTCAACTCTGGGTTAATTGGAGACAAATTATTTTCAAACATTTACACTCATTAACTTGAACACATCTTACATTTTTTTTTTTTTTAGTTGTTGATAGAACTTTATTTTTATTTATTTATATGCAGTGTTGAGAGTCAAACCCAACGTCTCACACATGCTAGGCAAGTGCTCAGCTACTGAACTACAACCCCAGCCCACATTGTTACATTTTTATTGTAATGGAAAAAATCATGTATTTTTGTTTTTTTATATGTGCGAAATAATATCAGTATTTTATCTTCTCAAAAAAATTAATATTTGTGATAACAAAAGAAACTCTAGTGTTTCACTTTTTCTTGAATATGAAGTTTTTGTTTTTCTATTTCTCTGATTGGTACTAATTATAAAATAAAAATAACTCAAAAGAAAATGATTGCTTTCAGGATTAATGCTTCTTAGCAACTTCCAATAAAATTGCATGTCTTTTTTATTCTTCCCTTTTCCTCCGTAAAATCTAGCCAGACTCTACATGGTATATCCATTTTATATATGGGTAGAGTAGGAAGAGAAATCCTCACTTCAAATTTCCTGATTTCTGTTGATACTGAGTATATTAAAATAGAAATTGGAAGTGTGGGTCATATTTAATAATAGTTGTTCTGCTCATTATAATCTAAGATAGCATCACAGTTTATTAATGATTATATGTATTTTCTGTTTAGTCATGGAATTTGAAAATAGAAAAATAAAAACTATAAATGAAAGATTAGGAATTACAGAACATTTATTATAAATTCCATATCATATACACAGGTTCAGTACATTTTAATTTAAAGCCTACTGTATAGGTGAGTGCATTTCTATTTATTTTTTCAGGGGCTGGGGCTGTGGCTTAGTGGTAGAGCGCTGACCTAGCATGTGCGAGGCACTGGGTTTGAGCCTCAACACCACATAAAAATCAATAAATAAAATAAAGGTGTTATGTCCAACTACAACTTTAAAAAAATGCTTCTAAACTATTTATTCTTTCAAAGAACATACCGTTGTATTAAAAACAAGCATTCAATTCTTTTTTTACTATGTTGGAACCTAGAGAAGGGATCAGTTGATTTTATTTCTTACACCTTTGGGTGGACTGCACAGAGCCGGAGGGCATCAAGTTAGAACTGGAATAAACATGAAGTTACTAGGAATGTGCTTTCTGATTAAACAGAACACTTCATAAACAAAGCATACAGATCTGTAAGTACATGGCCTGATTTGGAAGGTCATTTGGTGTCTTGTATTTCCATTATAGTATGTAGCACATTGTAAGTTTTTAAAACATCAAATCTTTAAAACATCTTATCTTTTATTTCAATGCTTAAGTGTACTAGTTGTAGCCTGAAGCAAGTGCTGAGCATGTATTTCTTCAGTTTGTTAATGGCATAGCTAGAATATGGAATGCAAGAAGTAAAAAGCTGAAGTATTAGCTAAAAATAGTAGGTAGAGTTACATTTTAAAAGCTAATTAGAAAATATGGACACACAAAAGAATTTTAAGTAATCATCTGGTGTTATCTGCTGAAGACAGAGTAGAAGGACTGGTTAAAAGGAAAAGAGATTGGGGGTGAAATAAGTAGAAGAAGCCATAGCCTATAGATCCACCTTCTGACTTAAATGTTTTTCATATGCTGAGCAGACATTTATTAAACCTTTCTTTTTGTATAGCTGTGTGTCATATGATTCATTATACCTACTCTGCAAAAGCTCACTGTATCACAGAAGGGATGTCTGGTTTGCATAATTTTAGACCAGCATAAGTTATGATAGGTGCTATGAAATTTATAAAAGAGCAAGAGAATGTTGCCAATAATAATCAAGGAAACCTTCATAGAAAAGTTTTGACAGTTTAACCACAAATCAGATACTAATATTCCTAGTCAAGAGAACTTCCTTGATCTTTGATTCCAGCTTATTAGCAAGGATAGGATACTGTTTTATACAAGGCTTCACATATCAGACTTCTCTATTATTCATTATACTAGGAAGCTTAGTCTTATCTAGAGCACCATCTATAAATAACATAATAGGAGCTCTAATTGTTAATTATTGAGCCTCTTTCCTATGCCAGCTCTTTACTAGAGCGGTATATATTATCTCTTAATTTTCATGGTAGTTTAAGGTTCCTATTGGCCCCATTGTATTTAGGGGGAAACGGGATTTTTAAAAATTTTATATATAGTTTTACATAATAATATTAAGTAACAATATAATTTCTATATAAATATTAATTAATACTTTTGATTAAAATTAATTAACATTAATTTATTAATATTTCTATATTAATAACAGACTGAGCTCTTGTGGGTTTTATAAAAACCGTCTCTTGTTCTTTCACTTAAATACTACTTCTTTTAATACATCTTTATATCCTTTTTAGTATATTCCTGCATCTTAGCCTGGAATTCAAAATTATAAAGAAACACTATTAGACTGGGGTTATGGCTTAGTGGCAGACACTTACCTAGTATTTGTGAGGCATTGGGTTTGATTCTCAGCACCGCATATAAATAAATAAAATATAGGTCCATTGACAACTAAAAAAAATATTAAAAAAAGAAAAAGAAATACTACCTCAGTAACCTAATGTAATTTCTCTTTAGCCCTTTGATGGGGTTTCTGGATGATTTAATGAGGAGGGAGAAACGTTCTATAAGCTTATGTAATTATTAAACTTAAGATGTTGAGTTTTCTTTTTTCTTTAGAATCTTTGGAGTTGGACAAGGAAAACTAAGCTTGCAAATATGTAGTTAAAATTTTTTAGGAGAAATGTGGCTGCTATAAGTTTGTATCAAGCTATAATTTTACCCCCCCCTGCAGTTGATACAATGCATGATACCAAATAATATATATTTTCTTTTGACCCCTATTATTTTTATTCTTAACATGTTATCCTGAGAAGACATGTGAAAATAAAGGGGTTTCAGGTATTTTATTTACTCTTTATAAATTTGCCACAGAATTATACCTCTTTAAAATAATTAGATTCCACTTCAAAAATAATAACTTATTCTCCCCAATACCAGCCATTTTGTTAGAAGGGTTTCTCCAGAACGAAAGTTGAGGGGTAGGGGGACTCTATATATTATGGTTTATTCTTTAGAATACACAGGTGTTCTCTGTGTGGTCTTCAGACTAATATAATGGCTAGATCTGATTTTCTCTACCTATCTCTTTGAAAATGACTATAGAAATAAGTAATTTTCTGTGTCAAGAATGGTTTCGATTTTTTTATTTGACATAAGAAAGTGTTATCGTGTTTGAATGTTTGCATTAAACAAATTATTTCCCCATGTTTTCTAAAAAGCATTTTTACTGTTGAGAGAGGACTATATAGCCAAAAGGTTTTGAAGCTTGACTTGACAGAATTATTTGCTATGATTAATACTTGATTAATTGCCATTTTTAAATGAAAAGCAAATCTTTGTGCTATTGAATTATGCTAGTATTCCTTTAGGTTTGCCCACCAAAATAGTAATTTCCATAAATTGATGAAAATAAATTATACTTAAATTATTAAGTGTAGTTTTTAAAATATAAAGACTCAACTTCTGACATGAAATTCAACTTGGAAGTAAAGCGAGACAGTACTATTTGTAGACATTTAGTAATTCTTTAACTGGCTGCCAGCAAAAACCTGACATCAGTAAAATTTCCTAGTAGTAAACTTACATTGTTTTATTATATCACTCTCCTGTTCAAGAACTTAAATTAAGTCCCTTTTGTTTGCCAACCTGGGTCTAGTTGTTCATGAATATTAATGGCTCTTTCATCAGTTGACTGCTTTCATTCTGACTAATTTTATTTCTTAACCTCATTTCTGCCCACCTATGATAGTCAACACACTTTGTGCCTTCTTATTTTTAAGTTTCTTTAGCTTTATGTGATAAAAAGGCAACATTTACCATCCCCTCACACATACTCTTCAAAACTAGAATGAATCATTATAATAATTTTCACCAATCTCTAAGTAGTAATTCTGTTGTAATATGGGGGATATAGGAATGAGAATTCATGTGTAGGGGTAAATATCATAATGGGAATTTCATGCAATTTAAGAAAACTCATTTAATAAATTGGAAATCTTTTAATTGTTTCCTCCATTGAGAACTAAACAGAAATTAGAATACTAAACACGGATTACCCTAGTTACTTTACATGTAGCACTAACTCTATTATTAACGATATCTGTGTGTGTGTGTGTGTGTGTGTGTGTGTGTGCGTGTTTTGATTTGTTAGAAACCTGGAATTGAACCCAGTGGTGTTTACCCACTGAGCCATATCCCCAGCTCTTTTTTATTTTTCAAACAAGGTCTTACTAAGTTGCTGAGGCCCTTGCTAAATTGCTGAGGCTAGCTTTGAATTTGCCAGTATTCCTGTGATCCTTCTGCCTCAGCCTCCTGAGCTGCTGGAATTACAGGCATGTGCCAGCTTTGGTTTGATTTCTCTGCTGTGGTGATTAAACAAAATATGTAATATCAGTATTCCTAGCATTAGCACTCTTTGAATACATTTTTTAAGAATTTGAATTTCTGTACTCTTTTAATAGATTTAAATGCATTGGTAAAAATATTAAGATGGCCATTGTCCTCAATGCCATTATGAAAAGTTATTTCTCCGAACAGAAATCTTTCAGAGATCCATTGTATTATTATTCATCCTTACTGTCCAGATTTCATGGTGACTTTAGACCGGAAACTGAAATTATTATTTTAGTTAGTGTTATAGTCTTAAAAGAAACACACATTTTTACCTGGTATAATTTAATCTTGTACTTTGCCAGAAATGGTCACACACTTTTAGTCATCTCAGAGCCAACCTCATGACTAGAACACCTTGTTTTGGCTCAAGAAAAATGTCTTAGGTTTTGTATGCCAAAGTATATGGGTCCTGAAAGTCAAATAAAGAAAGTATATCAAAGAAAAAGTAGAAAGTCACTTTGAGAAGTCTACAATAGACCAGGTCAAGAGGTCAAGAGTCAGATGCTGCTGTTGTGTTAGGTAACAGGAATATTGAGACCTGTTCCTTAGGTTTAGTAATGTGGAGATCATTGGTCAATTAAGAGAATGAGACTGGAGGGGTAATTTGGGGTAAAGGCAGTAGGGTGGGCTTAAGAGCAAATAAAGAGCATCTGAAGGTTGCAGGTATTCACAAGTGTAGTAACTACCAAATTCCCTGATGTTCATGACTTGTCCCAGCATATTTATTATTAATGTTTCATTTCATTCTCAGATGGGTCCTGTTTGAACAGCCAATTATGTGGTCAACATGGTTATGACACCATTACACCAACTTATATAACTATTTTGCAATCTCATTTAAGAACCCATTAGACCCTCTTTTTCTTGTTTCTTATCTGTAATGTGCCATTTTTCTTAGAAGCCCTGCTTCCTTTTGTGGCGGCAGGAGGGGTGGTGGAGTTACCAGGGATTGAACTTGAGGTCACTGAACCACTGAGCCACATCCCCAGCCCTATTTTTTTTTTTTTTTTTTTTAAATTTGGAGACAGGATGTCACTGAGTTGCTTAGCACCTCACTTTTGCTGAGGCTGTCTTTGAATTTGTGATCCTCCTGCCTCAATCTTCCAAGCCACTGGGATTACATGGTGAGTGCGACCACACCCAGCACTTTCTGGTACATAGAAACCAAGACTGGAAATCAAGATCAAAGAGAAAGGGGGTATAGAAAAGCTGGTGGTCTGTTAATAGAAGGCATTCTGAAGACAGTTAAAAAAGAGAAAGTTCACCCAAGATGTTGAGATATGAGAATAGAAAAATGTATTCAGATGATTCTGCATAAAATTGTGAATGCATGGAGTACAAGTTTCCTAGAACAAGTGTAACATTAACAAAAAAAAAAAAAAAAGATACATTTGGCCAGTAATGAAAGATTTTGAATGTCAATCTGAAGGTCTTTGACTTATTTAAATTTCCTGGTTCTGGAGACAGAAAACCAGTTAAATATTATAATCCATACAATTCATAATATAAGTTCTGAATGTAGGAGTAGGATAAATTTAAAGGAAGAAACAACTTGAACAAAACAGAAAAGAAATGGGAATATTACAGAATCATAATAAAGAGGCTTATAGTATCAGATGATTCTAAGTTCTCTAATCTGAGCTGCAGACAGTGGTGTGTTACTCTTCTTTTCATCATTGACCAAAACACCTGACAAGAACTACTTAGAGAAGGAAAAAGTTATTTTAGCTTATGGTTTCTGTGGTTCATTCCATAGTCAATATGGGCCCATGGTGAGGTAGAACTTCATAACAGAAGAATGTGGAAGAGGAGCAGGGTTCTACTCAATGCAGCCAGCAGACAAAGAAGGCTAGGGAAAGGGGCCACTGGGAGATAAGCCCTTCCTGGACATGACCCCATTGACTGACTTTCTGTAGCAATGCCCCATCATTGTGTAGTTTCCATCCCTGTAGTCCATTCAGCTAAGGTGAACTGATTAAGTTATAGTTTCATGATCTAGTCATTTCATTTCTGAATATTCATTCTTTTGGGGGACACCTTATATCCAAACCATTACAGGTAGAGATGCCATTGTCTACAGGAGAGTGTACCCAGAAATGGGTAAGAAGAAAACAGATACTTATATGGGAAAATCCCTTGGTGGTATGATAGTAGAGTATATATAACTTTAAGTTTCATCTAGTAGAGCTGATTTAACAAAGAGTAGAACAATATTTAGTAAATAAGGTTTTTGTTGTCAATGAAGAATAACCTTAATGAAATGCCTGTCTTTTGAAAAGCATAAAGATTGGGGTGTCAGTATCTGTCTCACATGTCATTTCAGAAAAATTATTTAACTCATTTCCAAATACACCAAAAACATACAATACATACTTTTTCTTAGCATCTTTTTTCTTGTGGTCGGAGTTAACCTCTCATAATCTAAACATCCCATTTAGCTGTAAACACAAAAATCTCTTATGTTTTATTAAGTTAAAAGCCAGACCCTGAAGATCTCCTTGAAATTAAAAATGTCAACATTATTACTATCTCCATATTACTTTTTATAATGTCCAATATGTCCCACAGTATGGTACAAAATAGTTTAAATTGGAAACATATATTTCCCCACCAAACCAGAAAAATCACCATACTATTATATATTTTTGAGTCAGTATTTTAGAAGGTTCAAACAAATGTCTCTGGACAGAAGAAAGACATGGATATAAACAAATAACAAAAAAAATGGACTACTTAATTTTAATTAAATTGATTGTTTTATACATTAATAAAACAGTAGCATCTAGCACATAGTAGAATTGGGGACTGAAATTCTGATGGATCTTGCTATTAGTAGATGACAATCTTTAGTGTGGGAAACTTGAATAACATTAGATTAATTAGGAAGGAATTAAATTACTTGAATAACATTAGATTAATAGAAGGAATTAAAGCAATTTCTGATTTATCACTGGCAACAGGATATGGCAAAAACCAAAATTCTTATCCTACCCCTGCTGTGATGCTCTGAATGAATCTCTTCAACTTTCTGTGGTCATGATTTTCTTTTCTATAAAATGTGTGGGTTGTGAGTTCACAAGATCACTTGAGGTTTGGTAATTCACTAGTAGTATTCAGAGGACTCAGCAAAGACTCTTATACTCACAGTTTATTACTGTGCAAAGGATACAAATTAAAATCAGCAAAAGGGGAAAGTATGTGAGCAAAGTCCATGAAAAACCAGAGGCTTCTCCCAGTGGACTCACTGTGGACATAATCCCATCAGTGATGTGACAATGTGTTGCCATCATGCCCAAGATTTTTACTGGGAACCAGTCCCATAAGCATGAATTAATTTCCTATACAATTGATCTCAGCCAGTCATACTCTAGCCTCCCAAAACAAAGACATATTCACCCCTAAAATGCATTGTTAATTAAACTCCTTCAGTCCATGTAACCCATGGACTCAGAGATCAGCTATCAGGAGCTGGCTGAAGGCCAACCTGAAGAGAGAATTTGCACAGAATTTGAACAACCCAGGCCTGCTTGGAATTATGTGATAGCTAAAGCCTGTTACAGTTTTGTGAACAGAATATTAACTCTAAGCATGTTAACTTTAAAGAAAAAATATGGTTGTTTATTTTAACTTTTAGATTAGGTAATCCTAATTTAAAAGCTTAACTAATAGAAACAAATTAGACAGATGCTAGAAGCCTCTAACTAACTACCATGTCTTTCAGAGTCTATTTTTTAAATAATTAGGGCTTTTTTAGTTTTATCCACAAAACTTGAGATTTTACCTGCTTTCCAACACTTTTGTAGGAAACTCTTCATTTATAACAAAGGGAGTTGATACATTGTCAGGTAAAGTACTACAGCCTCAGTCAGAGGAAATTGTTCATCATCCCAGGCATTCTTTTAAAATTGAAAATTTCCTCAAATCTTAGAAAATCAATTCTCATGATATTCCCTACAGTTTATATCAATAATATGGTAGAGCCTGGTAAATTTTCCTGTAATGACCAACCTTCATAAACTATAATTTGAAGAGCATTTGTTTTCTTCTAATGTGAATGAAATAAAATTTCTAGCCCAAATTATAACCTATTGAAACTTATCTTCAATCCTAGAATAATAAAGATAGTTGTTTAAAAACTTATCACTTTAAAACTATCCTTAGGAAACTAACTTAGCAGCAACTCTTGACTCCTCCACAGCCTGGAGTCAAAGCAGTGAAAGAACTGCTGACCAGAGAGGAGGATTACAGAGTAAATGCCCTAAAACTCTGTATTGGACAGCTTGAGACTTTGAGGACCTAGGAATTTGGTTATTGGAGCACAAAATAAAAAAATAATTTCTTGACCCTGAACCTTGACAAGGTTGGGGGGTAACAGAGAGAAAGAGGGAGAGGCAAAGCCCCTTAACATCAGTTAGAAAGAAAAAAAAAAAAAACCAAGTTAGAACAGGATAGCAGCTACAAAGACAGTGAAGAAGATTGCACGGTTCAGCCCAAATTGTTGCCAGAAATTGTGCCAGGCAGGGAATCCATTTGAGACCACCCCTTGCTAGCCTTATCTAGAAGAAATTAAATCTGTCCTGCTTCTACCCATCTACAGATTAGAAACAAAGCCATATGGAATGCCTCTGAAAGGGTATATTCCAGTAGCCCTTATAGAGGGATCTGCTAGCTGAAGTTAAAGAAACCCCCTTGCCAAGCCAGAGACAATGGGAGTGGGATGGAGCTGATATGAGAACAAGTCATTTCCAGGGAGTGCTGTTGGCTGCCTGAGTAGGCAAAAATAGGCTGACAACCTGCCATACACCCACCCACCCGCCAAATATAAAATTGCTGGTATCTGCAACCTCCATGGTGGAGACTTCAGTGCCACAATAGTGACCAGACCACCCATAGATGGCTTCTACACACAGTCCTTACAATTGCAGATAGCTGCCAACCATTTAGACGTAGGCTCTTGCCAACTAGGTCCAGTAGAAGGAACTTGGTAATCTGTGTTTCACAGCAGCCAGCAACAGACATGAACCCTGTGCCCCTATATCCAACAGAAAATGAGCCACAGATACTGTGGCCATTGAGCACACAGACTTGGGCCTTTGGGCTGGCTAGCAACTTCAGTGGCTTGCTCGGGAACCTTAGTGACCGCAACAAACCCCAGCCACCCTTCCACATACCCAGATTCAAGCCCACCAGCCTGTGCACTACAAATCAATGCAAGCAGCACTGTATCTCTCACTGACCACCCAGTGTCCCTTCAGCCTCACCACATTTCTGCCTTTGACTACCACACCCCTCACACTCTGAAATATACACAGGGGAGCCCACACTGAATTTGGCAACCCTGGGTTCATAGAGCTTTTCTTCAGAAAGGCACACAAGACTGTTAGCCTGTCACAAGGAGAAACCTGTAAGTTATAGGCAATTAGGCCTATAACTACTATGACCTACCAGAAATCTAATAGGTGCCTAGAGACAGCAAAGAATGGATGGGCTGCCTTAAAATGTGTCAGAAGAGTGCTGATGTACAGCTGAGGAGCAATTCTTAATCCTGATGAAATCCAAACCAGGAAAACCCAGTAAAAAATTTCCCCACTTCAAATCGCCCATCATGGAATACCATAAATAACCTTAATGTCAGTTTTGATCTCACAGATACTATCTTTCATATCAAATCAGTGTATTTTTATTTGCTATAGTAATCCTCAACCCTATTGACTATTTCTTACAATGTTTTAAAGCATTTATTTAAATCATTTCTTTCCTAGACCAGGTCTTCTTGTTTCTTGTTTCCATTTGCATTCCTTACTCCTCCTTATTTCAGGTTTGCATAATTTTTTTCTTCTCTCTCTCTCTCTCTCTCTCTCTCTCTCTTCTCTCTTTTTATTCCTTTGGTCTATTCCTTCTTTTTTCATCCTCAACTTATATGTAGTTAAGTAGTAATTTTACTACCTTAATACATAATTTCTCAGCCTGTACGAGAACATTACTTCCATTTTATACTTGGGTTAAAGAAATTGTGGAGAACATTATAAGGTTTTCAAAGGCTTATTAATATTGGGCCTTGTTATAATGTGAGTATAGGTCATGGGGATTAATATAATCTCTCAAAGTGGTGCAGCAGGTACAAGATGAGGGGAGTTTTGACATGTAGCTATTTGCCCGGCCTGGGGTACTTTAAAAGAGAAAGTAACTCACTAAAAAGTCCCTTGTAAAAGGAGAGATGATCCTCCCGGCAGATGGATATAAATACAAACATTATGGAAGCGCAAGGAACAAAATGCCCCAAATAGCTTAGACCACTTCAACAACTGACTCTATTGACACCTTAGTTGAGGAAATGCTGGGTAAAGACTTTATAAAGTTGAGAGTTGAAATGATCAGTGAACTAAAAGTGGATCTTAAAAACAAACCAGAGAAAAATACAGGAAGTGAAAGAATGCTTTGAGAAAGTGATAGAGATTCTGAAAAACAACCAAAGAGAAATACAGGAAATGAAAGACTCAATAAATCAAAATAAAAACTCAATTGAAAGCATCACCAATAGATTAGACCACATAAAAGACAGAATTTCAAGCTTGAAACAGATATATAATCTTGTAAACAAAGTCAACAATAAAAAAATAACGATAAGAGACCTTGAGCAAAATATTCAAGAAGTCTGGGACAACATGAAGAAATTATGAATCATTGGCTCAGAAGAAGTTAGCAAGGTACAAATAAAAGGAATGCATGGTCTTTGCAGTGAAATACCAGAAAATTATCCAAACCTTGGAATCAAATGAAAATCTAAATACAGAATGCACTACCAAAAATACTTAAAATTACATGTACAATACATGAAAAACAAACATTAGAGCCAGTGAATGTTTGAAACTCACTAAAAAAGTAGTGAGCAAGGGAGAATCAAGTTTGAATTAAACATTAGAAATAAGTCAAAATGGCAGGAAATAAAAATCACTTCTATAATAACACTGAATGCAAATGATCCCAACTATTCATTTAAAAGACTCAGAGAGTGGACTGAAAAACAAACGTTGTTCATAAGATACTTACAAGCCCCAAGACATTCACAGGCTGAAGGTGAAAGAATGAAAATAAAAATACACCATGCATATGGAAAACAAAAACAAGGAGTAGCTACTCTCATATATGACAAAGTAGACTTTAAACCAAAATTAATTATAAGAGACAAAGAAGGTCATTTTATACTTGTGAAGGGAACTATCTAACAAGAAGATACAGGGATTGCAAATATTTATCCCCCAAATGGCTGTATACCTACTTAAATAAAACAAACCCTGCTTAGTATAAAAACTGAGACCCCAATACAATAATACTGGCTGATTTGAGCACACCTCTCTCACCAACAGATGGGTGATCCAGGCATAAACCTAATAGACTTTCAAACTTAAAAAATACTATAGACCTAAATAGAAATGGACCTAATAGAAATCTACAATATGTTTTGTCAATCAGTCATCAAATTCATATTCTTCTGAGCTGCATATGAAACCTTCTCCAAAACAGGCCATTTCTTAGAACAGAAGTCATATCTTAGCAAATACAAAGAAATCATTATAATCCCTTGCATCTTCTCAGTTCATAATAGAATAAAATTTGAAATTAATAAGATAAAAAATCAAACCATTTTAATACAAGCAATTGAAAAATACACTTTTGAATGAGGAATGGTTCATAGAAGGAATCAGGAAAGAATTTTTAAAATTGCCAGAAACAAATGAGAGAGACAACATATCAAAATCTATAGGACACTATGAAGATAGTTCTGAGAGTAAAGTTTATAGCATTTAATGCTTAACAAAAATAAATAAATAAAAGATCCCAAATAACTAAAGTCACATCTCAAGGCCCTAGAAAAGCAAGAACAGAATAACTTCAAAACCAGTAGAAACCAGGATATAATAAGATCAGAGCTGAAATTAATGAGCTAGAGAATTAATACAAATGATTATTGATAATAAATCTTTAGCCAAATTAATCAAAAGAAAGGACCCAAAATCAGTAACGTTAGCGGGAGATAATCACCACAGACATTTCAGAAATCCAGATGAGCATTCCAAAAATATGGAAAATCTAAAAGATACTGACAAAGTAGTAAGAACATGACTTACCTAGATTGAACCAAGAAGATCTGAAAAACCTGAACAGATCAATATCAGTTTTATGAAAGCAGTAATAAAAAGCCTTCCAACAAAGAAAAGCCCAAAACCAGATGAGTTCTCATCTGAGTTCTACCAAACCTTTAAAGAACTAATGTCAGTCCCCCTGTAATTTTTCCATGAAATAGAAAAGGAGGGGACACTCTTAAATTTATTCTGTGAACCATTATCACCCTGATATGAAAACCAGATACAGCAAGAAAGGAAAACTATTGACCAATATCCCTGAAAAACATAGACACAAAGCATCCTTAACAAAATATTAGCAGCCCGCACTAAAAAACACAAGATTGCACATCATGATCAAGTTGGTTTTATCCCAGGGATGCAAGGATGTTTCATTAATAAATGTATTTTACTGCATGGATACATTTAAGGACAAAAGTCACATAATCTCAATAGGTGCAGAAAAGTCTTGGATAAAATCCTGTACTCTTCATGTTAAAAATACTGAAGAAACTAGGGATAGAAGGAACTTCCCTCAATATCATGAAGACAGCGTGCAGCAACCCCAAGCCAACATTGTACTGAACAGAAAGAAACAAAGCATTTCCTCTAAAATTAGAAATGATACAAGAAAGACCACTGTTACCACTCATATTCAGTATAAATCTCGAAACTCTAGAAAAATAAAAAGAAATTAAAGGGATGCAAATAGGAAAAGAAGGACTCAAACTATTTCTCTTTGCCAATGACATGATCCTATATTTGGAAGACACACATACATATATTTCACTAGAAAATTCTTGAGTTGATAAATTTAGGAAAGTAGCAAGCTACAAGGTTAACATACAACAATAAATAGCTTTCCTATACTCCAGTAAAGAATCTGTTGAAGGAAATAAGGAAAACTATTCCATTCATATTAATCTTATAAAAAAATAAAATGCTTGGGAATAAATCTAAACAAGGAGGTAAAATAACTACAATAAAAATTATAGAACCCTGAATAAAGAAATTGAAGAAAACCTTAGAAGATAGGAAGACCTATCATGCTCTTGGATAGGCAGAATTAATATTGTCAAAATTGCCATATTATTAAAAGCAATCCACATAGTCTGTGTAATACCCATCAAAATACCAAAAGCATTCTTCATGAAACTAGAAAAAACAGTTCTAAGCTTCATATGAAAAAAAACAAAAGACCCAGAATAGCCAAGGCAATATTGAATAAAAAATAATGATTATAACAGCAGAACAATACCTCGTCTCCAATTATACTACTGAGCTGTAGTAACAAAAACAGCATGGTATTGGCATCAAGATAGACATGAAGACCTATGGAATAAAATAGAAGAAACAGACAAATCCATACAGATACAGTCATTTGACACTCTACAGTGGTGCTTAAATTCACGAAGATAGCCTTTTTAACAAATGATGCTGAGAAAACTGGATATCCATGTGTAGAAGAATGGAACTAGATTTCTACCTACCCTGCCCAAAAGCCAACTCAGAATGAATCAGAGATGTAGGAATTAGACCAGAAACACTTTAACTGAAATAGGGTCAACATTCCAACATATTAGCTCAGTCAATGTCTTCCTTAGTAAGACCCCTAAAGCTCAAGAACTAAAATTATAAGTGGAATGGCCTTAAATTAACAAGTTTTTGCACAGCAGAGGAAATAAGGCTATGAAGAGAGAGCCTACAGAATGGGAGAAAGTCCTTGGGAGCTACTCTTCTGTCAGATTAATATCCAGAATACATTAAAAAACTCAAAAAAATATTTTTAAATATCGGGAAATGGACCAGTGAATTAAGCAAACATTTCTCAAAGGAAGAAATACATATGGCCAAAAATTATTTTTTTTAAAAAATGGTCAATATCCTTAGCAAGCAGAGAAATGAAGAAAACTGCACTGAAATTTCATCTCATTCTAGTTAGAATGATAGTCGTGAAGAATACAAATATAAGTATTGGTGAAGACATGGGGGAAAGGTATACTTAGGCATTGTTTATGGTACTCTCAATTAGTACAACTACTGTGTAAAGAAGTATGGAGAATCCTCAGAAGACTAGGAATAGAGCTGGATTTTGTGGAGCATGCTTGTAATCCCAGCATTTTGGGAGCCTGAGGCAGTATGATCAAAATTCAAGGCCAGCTTCAGCAACTAAGTGAGGCCCTAAACAACTTTGCAAGACCCTGTCTCAAAGTAAAAATTAAAAATGGCTGGCAATGTGGCTCTGTGGTTAAGCAACTCTAGGTTCAATCCCTGCTTTTTTGTTTTGTTTTTAAAGACTAGGAATGGAGTCAGCATATGACACAGCTGTCCCACTCCTTGGTATTTATCCAAAAAAAGTAAAGTCTGCACAGGATAGTAATACGGGAACATCAGTGTTGATAGTGTTGATAGCAGCACAATTCAACAGTAGTCAAGATATAGAAACCAGTCTAGGTGCCCATCATTAGACTGTATTAAACAAAATATCGAGTTTTACTCAGTCACAAAGAAGAATGAAATTATACAATTTGCTGATTAATGGATAGAACTGCAGTACATCTTGCTAAATGAAATGAACAAGACTCAGAAAGTCAAGGGTAAAATATTTTTCTCAGATTTGGAAGCTAGAGAGAACTAAGGAATGAAAAAAGAATATCTCGTGAAGATAAGGGAGAAAAGTGGAATAGAGCAGGGGATGGAAGGAGAGAGAGGAAGGTTGGGAAAGGGGACGGACTGAGGAATAAAATATAAGTCCTGGCAATTTAGCATGAACTTCCCAAGTAGACTCCACAGCAGACTTGGGATGATTCAGAAAGACTGTGGATGAAGTTTTCTTTCATGTTTTGAAGGGAATACGAACATATAAGGTGCTATGTTCCCTTTTGTGATAATACACCAAAAGGAGCCTTATTCTGAAAGACGATCTTAATAAAGTATAGGAATGGAGGAACAGTCTCATTATATTTATTGTAGTTTTATATTGTTTATAAAACCATTTGGTTTATTTATTCTTCAGTGTCTACTTAGATTGGCCCTAACAAAAATTTCAGTTATGGAACAGTAGTCCTGCCAATACATGTCCACTAAACTCAGTTTTTGTGTTTTGTTTTGTTTTGTTCTTTTTAGTTGTTGATAGACCTTTTTTTCTTTTCTTTTTTTTTTTTCATTCATGTATCAGTGGTGCTCACACTCAAACCCATGCCTCACACATGCCAAGCATGTGCTCCACCACTGAGCCACAACCCTGTCCCTAAACTTAGCTTCTTAATTTTATATGAAACGTGTTAGGAGATACTATTCCCTTTTATTTGCAAATCTTGTTTTTAAAGCAATAAGTCATGCAAAATATTAAAATATGAGTGGTGGGGTAAGGACAGTTGAAGCCATCCAAGGACATCTAGTTTTATTAGAGTTTTAAGGTAAATGTTTACTTTTTGTTTTGATTTGTAGTAGATGTGCATATCCAAAAAGTATAGGATAAATTACTTATTTTATCACATAAAGATTGGTAGAATAATGCATAATAGTTTACTAGTGCCACAGAAACAAATTACGACAAATTTCATGGCTTAAAACAACACAGGTTTATTATCATATAGTTCTGCAGGTCAGAAGTCTTGAAATCAAGGTGACTTTGGAATGTATTTCTTCTGTAGGCTGTATGGGAGAATCTGTTTCCTGCCTTTTCAGATTCTAAAGATCATTAGCATTTCTTGACTCATGTCTCCTTCACCCATTTTTCAAGACCAGCAACTCAACATTTTCAGATATCTCTTTTTTCCTTCCCTCTCCTCTCAAGATTTCTGCTTTTGATTTTGTATCTTCTCTCTGACCTTTCTATTTCCCTCTTTTAAGGAAACTTTGACTATATTGGATTTACCTGGATAATCCAGGATAATAATCTGATTATCTCTTAATTTGGTTATATCAGCAAAGTTCCTTTCTCCATTTAAGGTAATTTCCTCACAGATTCTGGAATGCGGATGCAGGCATCCTGGGGAGCAGTTCAGCCCAATACGTTGTTATTTATGTTCTAAAAGTAGAGTTTTTGTAATTAGTTCATGTTGGCTTGGGAAAGCATCAAAACTAATGTCTATAGAGGATAATTTTCCCTTCCTCAATCTAAGAAGATATTTTCCACTTAACATTTTATCTTAGAAATAATATATTCCTAAAGTGCTGCTTTAGTTTTGATTGCATGGAGTTAATTTGTTGCATTCAATGTGTACCATGTATCTGGGGGCTTAGGTGTTTGCAAAAAGAAAAAAGGATTGAGATTTTAAAATACACTGATACTCTGGGTTCTGCTATTGCTATGAATACTAAACTGCCTTTTTGTCTCTAACCCACAAATCATGTGTCTTCTACCAACATCCAAGATACTACCAGGATAACATGTTAGATTGCAAATTTGGTAAAGTTTCAGACCCTTCATAGGTCTTGTGACATTGTGTAATACCAATAATTAGTCCAATGAATTCAAAATTATTTTGTTTTATTGGACATATTTATGGAGTACTTTGTCAATGTGACATGCATATAATGTTAATGATAAAATCAGGTTAGTTAGCATTTCCTTCTTAAATTTTTATGATTTCCATATGTTGGGCCCCTTTGAGCTCTATTCATTATTTTAAAATATAGAATAAAGTGTTAAAAAGCTTCTTCTGATGTGCTATGGAACACTAGAGCTAATTCCTCCTGTCTTTAAATGTATTTTGGTACCTGTTATCCAACCTCATTCTATTCTCCCTTCTTACTGTTCTTCTCAGTCTCTAGTAACCACTGCTACTCTCGACTTCTTTGAGATAAACTTTTTTGACTTTTATACATGAGTGGGTGAGTATATGCAGCATTTGACTTTTTGTAGTTGGCCTATTTCACTTAATGTCTTCTAGTTTCATCCTTATTGCCACAAATGATAAGATTTCATTTTTTATTGCTGCAATATATTCCATGAAGAAAATGCCATATTTTCTATCTGTTCTTCTGTAGATGAACACCTTAGTTGATTCTAGGGTTTGGCCATTGCGCATAGTGTTGAAATAAACGTAGGTGAATAGGCATCTCTTCAGTATATCGATTGCTTTTCCTTTGGAGATATTCCCAGTAATGGGATTACTGGATTATTTGATCATATGATAGTTGTGTTTGTAGTTTTTTGAGGAATCTCCAAACTGTTTTACTCATTAGCTGTACTAATTTGTCTTCACAGAGGTTGTATAAGAGTTCCCCCGTCTACACATCTTCACCACCATTTATTATATTTTTCCTTCTTAATGATAAACCTTATTCTATAAAAGTCAACTTTTTCATTGCTGTGACCAAAAGACCTGTTCAAAACAATTTTAGAGGAGAGAATAGTTATTTGGTGCTCATACTTTCAGAGGTCTCAGTCCATAGATGGCTGATTTGACTGATCTGCTTGAGGTGAGGCAGAGCATCATGGGTGAAAATGTGTGGAGAAGAAAGCAGCTCAAGACATAATGACCAGGAAGCAGAGAGAGTTTTGCTCAGGAGGAATAAAATATAAACCCCACAGGCATGCTCCCATTGACCTACTTCTTCTAGTCACATGCTAATTGCCCACAATAACTTCCCAGTTAATCCATATCAGTGGATTAATGTACTCATTACGTTAAGGTTCTCATAATTCAATCATTTAAAGTTTCACCTTTAAACTTTCTTGGACTGTCTCACACTTTCACTCTTGGGGGACACCTCCTATCTAAGTCATAACAGACCTAACTAGGGAGACAGTAATATCTCATTATGGTTTTGATTTGCAAATCCTAAACTTTGGCCATTTGTTAACTCTTCTATTTAAAAATGTCTATTCAGATCACCTGTCCATTTTTTAATTAGTTTTTTGTTTTTTTAACTGAAAGTTTTATGAATATTCCATATGCATTTGAAGATTTAATTTGTGTTATTAGAGTATATTCTAAATAAATTCATAAGTCAGATCTACCTTATAATGCAGATCTACCTTATTAATTTCGGTCATGTGTACTTAACTATGAGGACATGTTTCAAGAAGTGGGTCATTAGGAAATTTTATCATCATGAGAGCATCTTAGAATGTACTTAATGCAAACAAACAAAGATAGTTGGGACACTGCTAAGTAATAAAATCTTTTGGGATCACTATTATTTGTGTAGTCCATCATTGATGGAAACATTATTATGTAGCATAACTGTCAAGTTATTGATTTTTTTTTTATATTATGACCTTTCTTGAACTACAAGTGATGTATCAAAGTCTCTTGTTAGTAGTATTTCTATTTCTTGATTTCCTATAGTTTTTCCTTTTATATAAATAGTTGCTATGTTTATCTGATACTAGATAATATAGTCATGTCTTGTGTTCTTTTCGTGTTTTCTTCTTTGTCTAAATTTTTTGGAACAACTTCTCAATACTTGCTTCCTAATTGTTCCTAATTGCATGATATATTTTGTATTTTCTAAACCCATCTTTTATGGTTTAGATATGAGGTGTCCCTCAGAAGCTCATAACTTCAGAGATAAAATGATTGGGTTAATGAGAGCCTTAACCTAATCAGCTCAGTAATTCACTTGTATGATTGAAATGGGTGGTAACTCTTGGTAGGTAGGATATAGCTGGAAGAATTAGGTCCCTGAGGGAATATGTAACATTTTCTGAATTTAAAATACTACTCTTATTTGCTTTGCATATTGTTCTTAAGAAAATTAACTCTTAAAATTGTTTTCTTGTGACTTCCTTAGTAGCAAGATAATTTCTTATTGTGGTAAGAGTTATTTTTTTCTAAAAATTAAGATTTTAATTAATGTCAACTTTCTTAAATCAAGACATGGCAAGAAATTTAAATCATAACAATGGTAGTTTAAATATAAGCTCCTAACTGAAATTTTTGTTTTTTTATTCTTCAACAGGAATTAAAACCTGATATGGTAACTAAATCTGCTCTTGGCGATGATATTGACTTTGAAAAAATCTGCAAGAAGGTATATCTGTAGTGGATGGCATTTGTTTATGAAAAGCTCTTTATTTTATGCTTACTTTTGCATGTCATGTATTCATTGAATAGAAGATCTATCAACTATTAGTATATGGTGACTTTCTCACTGAGTTTCAGTATCAACACTGAAAGGATTTTTAAGGGAATTTAGCTGTTTCACTTTGCTGTAATGTCACACTTGCAAAGTCCTTAATACAGCATTTCATGTTTTGTAGAATAATTACTCTATTAACCTATTAGTTACAAGTAAGAATCTATTTTTTTAAAATTTATAAATCATTTTCGTGAATATCTCATGTAATTTCTGCACCCACCTTGTAAAACTTTTGTTTTGCCCTCTTTTTACAAATGAGAACAGTGGAGCTCAAAAATGAGTTAAATGAGCTGATTAAGGTTAAATTCCTCTATTATGTGGCACAGTCAGTGTTTTTATCCATTTGGATTTGTCACTGCTGTTTGGATTTGTCACTCTTGCTTCTTCCTTACTATTTCCCCTTTTTTCCTACCAACTTTGCTAATACCTAGACTAGACAGTTCACCTTGAGAACAGATTTTATATTAATTGATTTTTTTTCTCTCTGCTTTTCATTTTTTAATTTGATTTTTGCTCTAACCTACACTTCTTTCTATCTCCTATTGATTTTACTTTATAAATTAATCAGTTATACTATATTATTTGTATAAACACCATGTACAATAAGTAATGCCAAGAATTAAATATTTAGCTTAAAACTAAGTAAAATCGAGATGTATTTGGATGGTTTAAACTTTCCTTACAGTTCATCAGTATTTTAAACTAATTCATTTATTGCCTTAGTTTTAAATACAACCATATGTTTAATTAAAAGAGAACACTATCTTCTAAGACAAGATCCATAGTAATAATCTTTTCCATTTCGATACTTTGTTCTCTTGATTTTCTTCATTTCTTCCTGTCATATTATTGTCTCCCTATGGTTATTAAAAGAGCCTTTTTTTTTTTTTTTTTTAGCTCTTTTCTTATTAGAGGAAGGCTCATCTTGGCCTCTGCTTATCTAGAATTCTTCATAAGTACATGAGTTCAACATCATTTTCAAGTTTTTTCATTGTTGTTTTACTTTCTTTTAAGGTGATTGTTCTTCCCTAGTTGTCTATAGGACATATACATTCTGTGATGTGAAATCTTTAAATTTAGAGATTAATCCACTCCGGGAAATAGGATCCAAGGAAGATGAATTAGGACTTAATGTATTTTCACCATTAATTTGTTGTTTATATCTTTAAATAAAATCTGGAATTGAAATAGACCCGCCTTATTATTAAAAGCACTCTTACTAACATTTTACCTCTACCAGTTAATCCGCAGTCACTTGTTGTGTGCAACATTTCCAAGAATTAATTTTACACATAGGAGATATTTTTAGACTGTTGTTTACATTCAGAGGTACATTTTCAAAGTTGAATACCAAATACTTTTTGTGCTCACAATAAATACCCATGTGCCAAAGTAAAATTTTTCCATTAAAAAAATGAAGTGTTTTTCACTTTTTTATGTAATTTATTTGAAATGGAAGAAACTGTGGAGGTGTGTAAAAACCACAATTTCCTGAGAATTTTCCATAGCAAACATTGTGTCCATTTTAAATAAGGAAAACTGTGGTTTCCTTCATCCTCAATATTATGAAGATTTTTTTCATGCAGGTGTAAAAACTTTTTGTTCTTAGAGTCTACTCAGTAGCCTGCTAAGCTTCAAAATTTTTTTCTTTAAATTTAATATGTATCACTCTTATTTATGTTCCTTTTATTTATTTCCACAACATTTCTCTCTCTCAAATGAAATGTATCATATTCTGCCTTGGGTAAGACATTTGGGTGTTTTTCTTAGCTTTTTAAATTAGAGCAACATTGTGAGCCTCAAAAGACGGATTTTGTGTCTTCACATGTAGGATGATGCCTTCACATAATAATGGCTCAGTAAAATTAAAGAAGGAGGTAGTGAGAAAGGAAAGAAGATGGATTGCCCTACTCATTCTTGTGAGTTCCTGGTGGCAATCAAGATGCAGGCAGACATTATCTCAATACAGCAGACACAAAACTCTGCCAAAAGAAGAAATATGTATCTACTTGCTTCACTAGTTTTTTTTTAATATTTATATTTCATTTCTTTCCAGAAAGATTTGAAAGATTCTTGACATACAATTTAGTGTAAAAAGCATTTGGACTGAGTCACAAATGAAATTTATCTTCAGTCTTTTTAGAAAAAAAAAAATTGTTAGGAATATTAGACTGAACTCAGAAGCCTGAGATTTTGAGTTCTGGATTGTTAGTCAATTGATGAATAAAATGTTTGACCTTTAGCTCTTGTTAGAATTTGAGCTTCAAAAATTCAATGAAGGGCTTTCTAAAAACAAATTTTTAAAAATAAAATTAATGGGGCTGGGATTGTGGCTCAACCTAGAGCGCTAGCCTAGCACATGTGAGGCCCTGGGTTTGATCCTCAGCACCACAAAAAAGTAAATAAATAAAATAAAGGTATTGTGTCTAACTACAACTAAAAAATAAATATTAAAAAAAAAATAAAATTTAAGAAACATATAAAATTGTACCTTTTTTACTTAGAAATAATTTAAGGTTATCTAAATAATTGATATAATTTATGAAATTGACATTTCTAAGACATAAAAACATTTAAAAAAGTGTATAATATAATATTTTATTGGTCTTTTAATAATAGAAAATTTAATCATTCCTATCTATAAAAACTAATGTTTAAGTCAAGAAATTTTTCCAATTACACTGTTTTTCCTACTCCCCAAAAAACAAATATGAATAAATAAAAATAGCTAGTAGTTAAATATATATACAGAGGAGAGATAGATTGATCCTCTACAATGAATTCTGATGTTTCTGAATGCCTTGATTAAATAATTTTCAATTCAATGAAAACTTCAGTTATCATTATTTTAATTTATTATATAATTTTTAATTGTTTTAATTTGTTATAATAATATATAATTATAAATTTATATAATAAGTAATTATAAATTAATACCCAAACATAATTTGACCTTTTCCTTCTAGGCTGACAACTTAAAAGAACTCCAGAAGCCATTTACTTTCAACCCATTGTTCTGAAGCAGTATTATATTCCTACCTATGCAACAGTGAAATTTTAGCCATTGTTAAGGACATGGGTACTACCGCATATTGTAAAGTGGATTGTCCATTTATAGACCAGAGACACAAAACGTCTTCTCAAGTATAGAGGTTTTACAAGAAGTCTTACGCTAACACCTATTCCTTTTCCTGAATAAGCCATATTTTCCTCAATTATTAGCTAATGAGCTAAAATACATACAGCATCAGAATGTTTTATGTCCTCATTTAATAAGTACAATAATAAGTACTTTGCAGTTATGAACTATGACTGTACAACATAGGTTGTGGTATTCAGAGTTCTTCATAACTGCTAAATTTCATATGCAAACATAAGTTGCAGACCCAAAGTTCTTAGCTCGCTGAACTCACTGCTGCTGCAATTGACTGTGCAGTTCCAATTTGATGACTACAGCATGAGTAGCAGTTCTGGAATTACACAACACAATGCCTCTTTTCAAATCATTCTACCTTTTTATTAATTTGATATTCTCCTCCAAATAAGCTCCCACACAAAGTTGCAGCCTGAAAACACAAATTATGTTTGAGTATTAACTTTAATGCTATTATTATTATAATTCTATAATAGAGGGAAACATTTAAAAGAAATTAGAAGAAAACCCTCCTTCATTTACATAATTATATAATTGTAAATATTACTGTAGAGACTTTTTTTTTTTTTTTAAAGAGAGTGAGAGAGGAGAGAGAGAGAAAATTTGTTTAATATTTATTTTTTAGTTATCGGCGGACACAACATCTTTCTTTGTACGTGGTGCTGAGAATCGAACCCTGGCCGCACGCATGCCAGGCGAGCGCGCTACCACTTGAGCCACATCCCCAGCCCCTACTGTAGAGACTTTTAAAAAAAGAATTTACTGAAATCATATTACTAAATCACAGTTGTCATCTGGGGCAATTTTCTGGGGCAGAGAAATAAAATTTGTTGAATAAATTTAAAAATAATATGATTAATAAAATAATACCCCGAGTTTACACTAGACAATCAATTCTATAGCTTTTATAACCACCATGAAAAGATATAGCTATCTGTAGAAAGAAAAATACCCAGCTCAGCAAAGATGTTAGCACTTTGTTAAAGAAGGGATTTGAGAGTGGCAATAGTTTTTGAACAATCGGGTATGAATACATTTTAATTAAGATTTCTTTAGGATTCTTAGAATTTCTTATATGTAATTTCTTACATAATGAGAACAAGTGCTTTCTAACTTATTTGTTTTTTAAAGACACTGATATTCAAATATTACAGATTATCTTTGAAGTGAATTTAGCTTCAAGGGGGAAATACATTGAAATAAGCAGTCAAATATTACAGCTTCTCCTGGAGTGTCCTCTTTTCCCTTATAATGTGAAGGGTAATTTCCTGGGAAATGTATAACATTTATCAGCACTAATTGTTTTTTTTGTTGTTGTTGTTGTTGTTCTTGTTTTTATGTTTAAATCTTCTGGGATTAATCCTAAGATTCAATTTACTTCTTCTACTCAGAATATCACTTCTTCTGTTTCTATAACGCAAAAATCTCAAAGAATGCCACCATTCTGGATGCACATTTAGTTCTCTAACATGTTGATTGGCTTTGGCAGCAAAGGTCTATTATAGCAGAGCTTTTATTTTAAACCTTAATGTTTACTGAAAAGCTAAGAAGTTTTTTTCCTTTTTTCCTCGATACACAAGATTCAACTTTCTTGGATTTAGAGCAGCTGTCACTAAAGCTGTTTTTTTATACTATAGTCTCATTTTAATTTTCTTTGCAAATATTTTTACCAAATAAGGTCACATTTTGAGTTTCCAGGTGGACATGAATTTTGTGGGGACACTTCAGCCTCAGTCAAGGAAACAATTAGCAGGTTGTCATAGCACAGGATTGACACCAGATAAAATTTAAATAACTTATTTTTTGACTTAACATTATTCAGCTAAATACTCCAAAGAGAACATAACTTTAAACTGCCATTATCCTGCTTTTGTTTAGGTGTTCATATGTTTATATCACTAGGGGAGAAAAGCCAATATATTTGGCTAAAACAGTGAAGGATAACTTTAGGACAAAGACTTTTGAAGCTTGTAGCTCTAGTTTCACATAATGATGAAATTTAATCACTGGCTTTATTGTTTATTTAGTACCTGCTCTTGTAGACACTGTTAAGTCACCAGATCTACACCATGTTTCGTAGGTATTAATATATTTGCAATGGCATACAGTGTTAAGTGCTGTGAAGTAAATAGTGATGGAAAATATTTTGGTAGTTGAGATGGCTTTGGAACGTGAACCTGAATACAATGAAATGACCAGCCATTTATGTATTTGTGAGTAGAACATTCCAGGTAGAGAGGAGTTTGCAATTAAATGGCTTAAGCATTATCTATGAGAGCAAAATCCAAAGGAGACCAATTCACTATGGGCTTATTAACTTGGTTCACATGAGAGATACTGGTGATTCTGTCAAAGGCAGAAAGAGTAAAAATGTTGAGAGGTGATTGGTTCTGGATATATTTTACAGATAGAGCCATAAGATTTGCTAAAGGATTTATTGTGAGATGTGAGGGAAGAAGAAATATGGTGAAAGAATCCTTAGTTTTAGGGCTGAGCACCCAGAAAAATAGAAAATTCAATATGATGGCAAAAACGATAGGAGAAGGGGTTTATTTGGAAAAGAAAATCAAAGAGTTCTGTCTTGATATGTCAAGTAAATGTATCAAGTAGGTAGTTAAATATATGAATCTGAGCTCAAGTTGGAGTTGGAGGTAGAAATTTGGAAGTTGTTGGTTCACATAAGATATTTAAAGCAATTAACCAATAGTATGAAATTTTCTAAATTAATAAAACAACAATATATATATGATCTTTTTAAATTCAGTCATCATCAGATTTTTATCAAGGTTGACTTTAAATTAGGCAATGTTTTAAGTTCTAAGAATACGGTGGTGATACTGACTTTCAAAATATGAATATATAATATTTGGTAATTCCTAGGTGTCTATTTCACATTTGATGAGGAGTACAATTCTGAAAACATTGTTTCCAAAATTTATTCAATTTTCAGATATTTGTTGCATTATCTACATATCCAGATATGTATCTGGAATAGTCCATGTTCCAAAAATAATATAATAAGTAACTAGTACTTTCTATTGATTACATTATCATTTTAATTGTTCCAAAGTAATAATATTTTTTGTCAGCATGATGTGTACCTTTAGCATAGATAACTTATCTTTTAAGATTATTAACTAAATTGTTTCCTAATTTTAAAAGATTTGATTTTATTCACATTGAGTAGTGCCAGTGATTTTATTCCCATATATGTATTTTTTTCAATTTGCAGCCAGATTCCACAGCATCTGAAAGAGCAGTTGCCAGATTAGCAGTACACCCTCTTCTGAAGAAAAAAATAGATGTGCTTAAAGGTATGAATGAAATGATTTAACTCTTGAGTATTTTATAATATAAGCATGAGTTTCTTTCAAATATTTAAAAATGTGGAAGGTACCTGCAAATATAAAAAGTATCTGATTCTGAAGAAAAACTGAATCTGTTTTTTTAAAATTTTTATATAATATACATATTATGTATATGTATATTATATTCAGTGCATTTAAATATAACATACATGATCAAGTTGAATATATTTGCTGTTCTAAATGCTGATTAAACTCATAATATTTTTGATTTAGCCATTTCACATAATATTTATATGCATTATAAAATATAGAGAATTAAATACTTTTGCCACAGGTTAGATGAGATTTATTTTTGTTTGAAAGCACAGTTGAAAGTATTTAATGCATTATGAACACACAAATTAAAGTCGCCATTTTCCTTTATTTATATTCAGTGACATTTTTACTGTTCTTTGTAACTCCAACATATGAAGAAAGGGTGATTCTTCTTTTACTTGGCAGTTTAGAAGTGGATGCATCTGAGCCTGTCATGAGTTAGATTTTTAAGAAATCAAAAGATTTTTTGTTAATTATCTCATTTTAAATATTTCATTATAAATTCAAGTTTTCCTCTTAAATGTTTCCAAATAATTTAAGAATTTCTGTCCTAAAACAGTGATGTTTTATATGTTTCAATGCTGAAATAAGTCATGTACTGTTTTTCTTGTAGCTGCTGTCCAAGCCTTTAAAGATGCAAGACAAAATGCTACCAAAGTTGACTCATCAAAGAATACTTCAGAAGAAAATCATTATAAAGACATTTTGTGTTCAAATGATGATGCAAGGAAATTACAGCCTGAAGAAACTATCACCAGTGAGCAGAAAGTGAAAGAAGCCAAAATACAGGCAAAGAAACCAACAAATAATTCAAAGGAAAAAATAGCCAAGGTAGAACATGGATCCAAAGCAGTAAACATTACAGAGTCTCTGTCAAAGCCCTTGGGAAAGGATTCTGTAGTTCTTTGTCAACCTGAGCACATACCTGCTGAAACAAAAATGAAAACATTAAGTCAAACAAAAATAATGAAGGGGTCTGATAGCTCAGTTGATGGTAACAGTGATAGCGAAGAAGAATTACATGAAGAGGAAAAGGTGTATTTTGATGACAGCACAGAAGAAAGGTTCTACAAACAGTCTTCCATGTCCGAGGATAGTGATAGCGGTGATGACTTTTTCATTGGGAAAGCCAGGCGGACACGAAGGAAAGAAAGTAGTTGCCATTCTTCAGCTAAGGAACAAAAGCCCCTCCAATGTTTACCCAAGAAAGAGACTCATGAAACCCATTTGAATGTAAGAAATGACAAAAACAAGCCAAGTACAGAAGCCAGGAAGTTAGAATCAGTGTTTTTCCATTCTTTGTCTGGATCTAAAACCTCTAGAAGGTAAGGTTATTTTTTTATTCTGAAATAATTATTAGTACTTATTTTTTATTTTTTAAAATATTTTTTAATATTAATATTAATATTAATATTGGGCTGGGGATGTGGCTCAAGCGGTAGCACGCTCACCTGCATGCGTGCGGCCCGGGTTCGATCCTCAGCACCACATACCAACAAAGATGTTGTGTCCACCGAAAACTAAAATAAGTAAATAAATAAATAAATAAATAAATATTTTTAAAAATATATTTTTTTTTATTAGAACTTTATAGTTATACATTGTAGTTGGGTTCATCCTGACAAACTCACACATGCATGGAAATTGATATCAGTTTATGGCACACTCATGCACACGCGCACGTGTATACACACACACACACACACAGCCACCGCCCTTTTCTGTCCTGTCCCTCCTTCTCTCTCCCATTTTCCTTCCTCTACTTGACTTCCTTTCACTCATCCATTAGTGTATTTGATTGGTTCTTTGTATTAGCCTATCCTTCCTTCCTCCTTCTCTTTGCTTTGCTCTAACTTCCATATGTGAGAGAAAACATTCAGCTGGGTTTCTGAGTTTGGCTTATTTCACTTGGCATGATATTTTCTGCTTCTATCCATTTACCAGCAAATACTGTAATTTCATTCTTTTTTTAATATTTATTTTTTAGTTATAGGTGGACACAGATTAGTGCACCAATAAATTATTTTTATGTGGTGCTGAGGATTGAGCCCAGTGCCTCATGCATGCTAGGCAAGCACTCTACCTCTGAGCCACAACCCCAGCCCCTGTAATTTCATTCTTTTTGATGGCTAAGTATAACTCCATAGTGTGTGTGTGTGTGTGTGTGTGTGTGTGTACACATATATCCCAATTTCTTAATTCATTCATCTATTAATGGGCATTTGGTTTGATTCCATAATTTAGCTATTGTGCATTGTGCATTTGTAAACATTGAGGTGACTGTATAGCTGTAGTATGCTGACTTTAGATCTTTTAGGAATATACCAAGTGGGATAGTTGGGTCTTATGGTAATTCTGTTCCTTTTTTTGAGGAATCTCTATACTGCTTTCCAGAGTGGGTATGCTAAACTGCACCAACTATGTACAAATGTTTCTTTTTCCTGCAACCTCACTAGCACTTATTATTATTCATTCTTGATCAATGACATTCTGAACTGGAATAAGATGAAATTTTATTAGTTTTGAATTGCATTCTCCTGATTGCTATAGATGTTGAACATTTTTTCATTTATTTTGTTGGCCATTTGTGTTTCTTCTTTTGAGAAGTTGCTGTTCAATTCTTTGTCCAAAGTTCTTGTGTATTCTAGTCATGTTCTATAACTTTTTCCCCTTTATTTTACTCAAGACCTTATACCCTGTCTTGAAGTTCTGTTTTCAGAAGGGCTGAGGTTCTGTTTTCTCATCTGTTAGTGATGCCTTCAATTGAATTTTTACTTTCTAGAAGTTCTGCTTGGTTTCTTTTTACTGTTTCTGTTTCTTTTTAAAAATGGTCTTTCATATTCTGTAATTGTTCTCCTAATTCCTTTCTTAGATCTTCTTTTATTCATTGAACATTTCAATAATCAGTTTTTTATAACTATCTATACGCTTTGTCTGCCTCATTATCAGTGGGATCCTTTGTTGGGGCATTATGAAATTTGGGGGAAGATTTGTTTCCCTGTTTTCTTAGGTTTTCAGAAGTCTTGGACTGGTGCATTGATTGAGGCAATTTCTTTACCTCTTCCTTTGGGCATGTCCTTCAGTGTGTAATTATTTTATTTGTTCTGAGACTTATCTGTGTTTTTGATGTATGCATAGATGCCAAATGCTGGGACCTGAGTTCCCTCTCTGATTGTTCCTCCTTGGGTCTTTGTTGTTGGTTTGAGGCTCTTTGTCTCCTCACTTGAATTAGGGTAATGTGAGGGAATGTTTAGTTCAACAGCAGTCTTTATACCTTTGAACTTTAAATGTCCCATTAGGTTCCCAACGCCTCACAGAGCGGGGCAAAATAAACAGTAGTACCAATCATTGCAAACAACAAACAATACATTGTTAAATTTGCCACCATTAAAGAATAATGGTAACAACCATGAACTAGAACTGGCTTTACAGCAAATAGCAGGTATCAGCTATATCATTCACAGCAGTAATGATTATATGACCATTAATGATAGGCACAGGAATTAAATAGACCAATTAGTTCTGAAAGATGGCAGAAATATAGTTATTTAGGGGAAAAGGAAATGTGTCAGGAAATTAGTAAAGACTACGTTTTCAAAAGTGAACAGAGAATTCAGAAGAGATGTAGGAACTGACGTTTATACGGAAGGAGGGGGAAAATAGAGGCAGCAGTGTATTGGGAAAGAGAGAACAAAAGAATTTGGCAGTTAACAGGAGAAGAAAGAGAAATAAACAAATGCAAATAATACAAAACCAAATAAAAATATACGGTCCAATAAACCCAAACCCTCAAAATATAATGCTAGGAAAAATAATTACATTTAAAAATGAGAGAAAAATAAATAAGTGTATGTTTATATATTCCTTATGCAGTCAGCGCAGCCAGAATTTCACATATATATACTCACACATACACAGAAAGAATTTAAAAAATAATATAAATTTTTTTTATTTATGTTTTAAAATGAAGGAACCTTCTTAACTGAGGTGGTCAAAATAGTTGACCAGACTGGGTGGTCACTGCATACATCCACCAGTCTTTCTAATTCTTCTTGAGTTATGTACTGATAGAGCAAGGGTTAGGAGATTTTAATCCCTTCCTGTTTTTGCATTGCTCTTTGAGCTGCAGCTAGTTGGAATGGACAAAGATTGATGCTGTTTGATATAAGACTCAGTTTCCCTTCTCACCAGTTTGAGGTGGGATGGATTAGGAAGTATTAACACTTGGAGTTTTATCCATTTGTACCAGTTCACAGTGGTGCACTCCCAGGGTTCTGCTTCTGCAGCATTCTGTGAGAAGAGTTCCAGCAGGTGGGGCTGAGGTCTAATCAGGCCTCAGGAGCTTTGTTGGGTGGTCCCTGCTTTAGAGAGACTGAATCAACCCACTCCTAGGGCTAGACAGTAGCTGATCTCTTCTTTGGGTCCGGTTCTCAGAAGCCTCCCAAGAAATCCACTCGTGGGGCAGAGGGCCAATGCTTCACTCACTGCTGCCCAGGAGCATGGTCTTCCTGGGCTTAGACCCTGAGTATATTCATCACCACCCACAGGACCCTCCATCCCACCCCATCACCCCACTCAAATGCATCAGCCTGCTTCAGCAACACAAAGGAAAAGCAAGTTGGACTCCCTTTTTCCCTTCCATATGGAATCCCCCCCAAGATATAGTCCACTCTGTGCCTGTTTCATGTTCTATTACACCCAGCCTAGGTACCTGCCAGGATATTCTGGCTGCAGTTTTTTGTTTTTTCCTGATCTCCCTGATCCAGTAGTCACGGCAGCCCAACACTCACCCCAGATGGCTTCTGCCTCATCTCTCTGTGGCCAGTTAAGATACATAACTTACTTTTCAAGTATCAATGTGCAGTGCAGCCTCTGGATCAGTTAAGACTAGGCAACATTTTTTTTTATCTCAGGTTTCTCTGTACCAAGACTTTGATTCCCCTCCTGCTAGTCTTTGGGAAATTGCACTGGCAGCTGCTGGTTATCTTTGATGAACTCTTTCTTCTTTATTTATTGTACCCAAATTTCTAAGTCCCTTAAGTGGCTTTGAATGTACAATATTAAAATGTAGTGAAATCCCACTTTCAGCCCCCTTGCTGAGAGGCTGTACATCTACTGCCATGACATAACATGGGATACATCTTCCTTTATTTCACCATCTTCTGGATTCTAATCCTTACTTTAAAAAATAATAATAAACATCAAATAACAGTGAGGGAAGAGACCATCTCCCATGAATAATTTTAGTTTGTTCAATCCATCCTGTTTTTAGACTTGATTCGTTTTTATAATAGGGTAACAAACAGATACACTCATGGCAATGCCACATTTGTCCAGCTTCATGGTTAAAATTAAATGAGATATTATAGCCAAATAATATGCCTACCTAACTTGTTATTCCTTCAGTTATCAAAATTTTGAAACTTGATGTTAGTCTTTCATGAAAAACTTGAAAATGTTGCACATCTCTCTCTCTATTTAAATAGAACTTTCTGAAAAGAATATGGTGGGGGATTTGTTGTTTGTGTTTTTTTGGGGTTTTTTTGGAACTGGAGATTTAACCCAGGTGTGCTTTACCACTGAGCCACATCCTTAACCCTTTTCATTTTTTATTTAGAGACAGGGTCTCAATAAGTTGCAAAGGGCATTGCCAAGTTACTGAGGCTGTGCTCAAACTTGGAATCTTCTTGTTTCAGCCTTCCAAGTCACTGGGATTACAGGCATGTGCCACCTCACCTGGCTTGGTGGGTTTTCTTGAAGACCAAGGACTGCCGTTATAAACCCATTTTACTGTGTAGTGCTGTTGGGAAACACTTGCCCTACCAGTTGCCCCCAGCTGCTTTTTGTTTGATGATGTCATCTTCATCCCTGCTGTTGACCACTGCTTTTCACAGCTGTTCTGTTAAAAATCAACAAGTTCATTTATCTTTCTAACCTAATAGAGTATATCTTCACATTTTAGAGTAAAGTTCATTTAGCTTCAGTAACAGCTACTTTGTTCAGTAACTATTATCTTCAGTAAACTATTTTTGTATATTTATAGGTTAGAGATTATTCTTTAATGGATTAGGAAAATGTGATATAAAAATTTTACAAAGAAGTAAGAATATTGAACAGACACTCAACCACTTTTGGACCCTTGAAAATAATTAAAATATTTACTTTTATTTTTTTTACCCCAGTCCTGCCTCAAAAATGTATATTTTTTTCTTGTTTGAAAATAACATATCACTATCTCTTCCCACAAAATGTAAATCTTAATTTTTGTTATACTTGTTTTATTTCTCCCTGTAATAAGACTTGGAATTCTTTAAATAGCCCCAAGAGTAGAGGCAAGATAACCAGACTAGAATATTTTTCAGTTATAAACTGAAGGGCCTATAAGGATAGAGAGCATAAAAATCCCTTATGTATCTGTATTTATGTTGGAATCTTGCAAACCTTTGATGTACCTAAAACCTGGGTTCTTTTATTGATTGTTGTGGGATGATTGAGTATGATAGTCCCATGCATAAGTTTTATCATCCATTTTATTATGTTGTCTTCATGAGGATTTAAATAAATCCTTTAAATAAATTTTTTAAAAATCATAATGATGTGTTTCTTTTTTAGGGATTATAGAGAACAAGCTCCAAAGAGCAAAACCACCCCAGGTATGTATCAATGTCTACTTGACTTCCAAAATGCAAATGAGCAGTGCTTTACCAAAGTTGAAGAATGAAAAATTATAATTGCTTACTGGCCTCAATGAATTTATGCACCCACATAAATGGAAACTGAACATCTCATAATTATATAATTTTTAATTTTATTGGGTATTTGTTGTTGTTGTTATGTTTTAGCCTTCCATGTTAGCAAGACTGTGTTTCTATTTAAATAAGACAGCACAGCATATATAGGGAGATACTCAATAAACAGCAATCTACAAAGATTAGAAACCATGTTCCAAAATTAATTGTTCATATAAAAATTTTTAACTTCAAATTGGACTTCAGTTAATTTTGAAATATTGTCTTTAAATAAAGCAAAATTTCTCCTTTAAAAATTGGTTTGATAAAGGAAAAAAATCTGTTTCTTCTGTATGCTATTTAAAAATAATTTTTTTTTATTATTTTTGCTTTCTTTTCCAAGATTTTCTGGAAAACAAACCTCAGACTGAGAATCTATTTAAAAAGAATGTACCAAAAGGACCTACAAATACAAAGCAGCAGTTACACCTGCCTCTTCATCCTTCTTGGGAAGCAAGCAGGAGGCGTAAAGAACAACAGTCTAAAATTGCTGTGTTTCAGGGGAAAAAAATTACGTTTGATGATTGATCAGTACTTCTTTTTGGACTTTCCATCTAAAAGTTATTTTCCTGTCATTCCCACCCCCTAGGGGGGGATTTTTTTTTTAATTTAATAATGTAACTTATTTTACATTATTGAAGGGGTCATATAATGCTAAGTGAGAGTTCAAGTTATGTTTACATATATCTTTCAGAAATCAAGTACACACTTAAATTAATTTTTAATAATACTCCTTGGATTATTCTGTAAAAGAATTTGGGAATTATAGTAATGTTAGGATTTCTCATTTGTTCATATCATGAAGTATGTTTCCCTGGTTCAGCTTTTTTTTTGTTTGTTTTTTTGTCATGAAAATAAATGTCAAGGTATATTTAAAATAGTAATGAAAAAATTTGAGAACCTCTTAGTTATTTAAAATAGATTACCTTTGTTAGAAGTTATTCTTTTGAGCAAAACAAAAGTAGTTACTTTATTATGAATATACAAAAAATAAATTATATAAATAAACATTAATTTCTTATTATACTTATTATTAATGACTTGTCATGTACTTTCCTGTTCTAAAATAGTTTTTCAGAATTAATTTGGGGTTTTTAAGTTATATTAGTTACTAAGGCAGATTGTTTAAATGTAGCAACAAAACCAAAGGTCATTTTTATATTCAAATAAATATTTCTATTAAATCAAGAATGTATACTATTTACTTATTTACTCTTATAAAAGCTTTTTTTTTTTTTTTTCTTCCTTTTTGGTACCAGAGATTGAAGTCAGGGGCACTCAACCACTGAGCCACATCCCCAGTCCTATTTTGTATTTTATTTAGAGACAGCGTCTCACAGGGTTGCTTAATGCCTCATCATTGCTGAGGCTGGCTTTGAACTCAGTCCTCCTGTCTCAGCCTCCCGAATTATAAGCATGCTCCGTCCACCTGGTATAGATTATAATTTATAAGAATAAATTCTAGAAGAAAGAGCATTTCTTCTTATGGCTGAGCAGAGTTAAGAGTGGCTAATTTGTACATTACAGTACTGTTATTTTAAAAGAAAATAGTTTAAAATATTCCTTCAAATGTTTCACTTTTTGCTACTCTGGAAGAAATGAAAGGTTATTATTTAACTAAACAATGCTTCAATGTTTTGGTTTGGTTTGGTTTTTTGGTACTGGGGATATAATCCAAGGGCACTTTACCACTGAGCCACATCCTTAGCCCTTTTTATTTTTTATTTAGAGACAGGGTCTCACTAAGTTAAATTGCTAAGGGTCTTGCCAAGTTGCTGAGGTTGTGCTCAAACTTATAATCCTCTTGTTTCAGCCTCCCAAGTCACTGGGATTACAGGCATGTGCCACCTCACCTGGCTTGGTAGATTTTCTTGAAGCCTAAATTCCATGTTTCCTGCATGTTAATGCTGTTAATGACAGGGAAGATCATCTGGTTAGCCTGAATTATTTGTCTCAAGAGTAATGTCTTCCAATTTTAAAAGCTTAAGAATTTAGGTAACTAGAACAATGGAATTTAAGACATCATGTAAGAATTTTTTTTTTTATTTTATTGAGTGCAAAAATTATTTCACTTTTAAATTTTTATTTTAATTTTAGAATGACAAAAAAATAAGTAAAAGAAAAATGTCTTTGTGCCTGCCTACTATAGTTTTTATAAACTGTGAGGTTGAGAGCACTATCTTCCAGACTGCCAAGTCTGCCCAAAACTTCTTACCCCCATTGGAAGGAGCTAAGAATTAGGGTCCAACTGAAAAGTTGGAGGGAAGAGTTTTCCATTTGTTGGCTGCTAGATTTTGTTACATGGAAAATACTGTGGATCTTTCTTCTGGAATGTGGTGAAGTTACTTAAAATCACATTTGTCCTTTTTGAGTAGGTCTAGAACAGACATTTGGGGACATCTGGCAGCATCTGAAAATAGTTTATGTTGTCACCAGAGGGTAGGGATGCAAGAGAAGGTACTACATCTAATAGATACAGGCCAGGTATGCTGCTAAACTTTCTACAGTACATAAACGGTAGAACTTTCCAGCTCAAAATTTTAGCAGTGCTGAGGTTGAGAAGCCCTAATCTGGGGCACATTTGACCCCACTTATTTTGGGACATTACCTTTCAATAATTCTACCCTGGTAATTTGTATATTAAGAAATCTTTCTGTTGTGCTTAATAAGTACACAGAAAACTATTCCTAGCTTTTTATAAGCTGCTGGGCTTGTTCTCACTTCCTTCTAATGTCTTTGTTTATTTGTTTGTTTTCCTCTGACTTTGGTGGATTCTTCACATTCATTGCACAAATCAGTTTTCTACCACTTACTTGAGGGGACCCTTCTAAAGATATCAGGAGCACATCCTCTCTTTCTTTGCATCTTCTTCCTCTACAATATACTTTGCCTTCATAAAATTCAATTACATTGTTCTACCTGAACCCTGAATTCTTCTTTTCAATTCTGTGAAGCCATCAAGTTCTTTGGGGTTTCTTTCTTTTTTCTCTGTAGTTTGGAAACTCTTCAAACAGTGAGCTGGTATACTTGTGGCACTGGATTCATTTGTTTTCCTTCTCTCAAAACTGCTATCTTATGCTGCCTATTGTCCATTGTCTAAAACACATTATTTTATATATTTTACAGTTTTCTAGTGTAATATAGAAAGGCTAAGGGGAAGTTGTCAACTTCCTGGCTAACTGTTTGTTGGGCTTCCTTTTTGAAATTTTATCTTTAATTTGGTGTTATTCCATAGTTAATAAGAAATAGAAGTCCTTCTTTATTTTGATACTCATATTGTACTTAATTTGGCTAACAGGAGTTTTGTCAACTATCACCTCTGTCCTTTTGACATATAAGTCCTTTCTCTAACAGCGAGAAAGCCAGTTCTCATTTTCTGCAATATATTTACATATTTACTCAACCCTAGAATACAGTGTGGTCCATCTCAGAATTGCTTGCTAGCAGACTCCTCTATAAAAGAGAAATCAACTAGCCAAAGTTCAGTATTTGTTTAGATTTTAACCTGAAGACATATTGGTGTTTTGTTTTGTTTTGGTTTTTGGTCCTAAGAAATTGAACCCAGGGCCTCGTACATGCTAGGCAGTCATTATAACACTACTAGCTACATCCCCAGCCAGTTTTATTTATTTTTGAGACAAAAATCTTACTAAATTACCCAGACTTACTTCAAATTTGCAATCTGTCCTCCTTAACCTCCCCAGTAGCTGGGATTACAGGCATGTACTGCCACATCTAGCTTGATCTTAAAACTCTTTGACAGTTACCTGGAGTATTAACAGCCAGAATAGCAGAATAAGAACATCCAAAAATTCTTCTCTCTTTAAAAGCAATAAGAAAACTGTCCAAACTATTAGATCAGAACTCAGAAATTAATCCAAGGCTTGCATCAATTCAAGGAGTATTTATTCAGGAAAATGACTGAATCTCTCTATAAAAACAATAATTGTAACCATATCTTACCTTGTCACATTTCTGTTTCCTACTTTCTTCCATTATGGCCTTGAAAACTAAAAGCCCAGAATCAGTTTTTTTTTTTTTTTTTTTTTTTAAAAAAGGCAGATACCAGAGGGGAAGAAGCAGTTGGAATTTCTCCAAAGACACATTTCTTAAGAATTATCATTATTTTGACCTGCTTGTCCTGGAAGACTACCACTTGCAAGGCTGTCTTATTTGAAGTAGTCAAAGCTTGCTCAGATTGATAACCCTTTTCCTTAAGACAGCTTTTCAGAAACAATTAGAGGCAATTGTGCAACATCAACTTCGTCTAGTAGATAATAATTGAGGTAAAACCTAAGTTAACCAAAAAGCTTAAAAGGAAATCTGGGGGTGCTGAGGCTGGGGCTTGGCGGTGGTGCATTTGCCTGACATGTTTGAGGCACTGGGTTTGATTCTCAGCACTGCATATAAATAAATAAAATATAGAGGTCTATCAACAACTAAATATATACACATATATATGTAAATATATATATTTATATGTGTGTGTGTATAAATATCTGGGGAAATTAATTTAATATCTATTGGTACTTTGACAATTCAATTGGAATCAGAGAGATGATTGCAGATTCATAGGACTGTGCACAGACTCAGGAAAGAGCTGAGAAGATGCTGAACTCATGAAAGAGCTCAGCAGATGCTGTCTGACTTTAAGGTGCTTCACAAGCAACATGTGAAGGTTAAGGGGAAGTTGTCATCTTCCTGGCTAAGTGTTTGTTGGGCTTCCTTTTTGAAATTTTATCTTTAATTTGGTATTTAGGAAGATTTCTATTTCTGTTCTCATGGTTGTTTTTGTGCTTGTACCTTTTTAATGCCCTTAGTCCCCTCTTCAAAATTTGGCATCTGAATTATCTACTTTTAATGACATTTTTTATTAGTCGCCTAAATATTAGTTAATGCATTTTCTCAGCTTTCCTTTTAACACCTCCATTTTCCAATTTTTAGTTGCATTATTTTTACTTCATCATAATAATTTAACATGACAGAACATTATCACATAGTATCTATCCTGTCACCACCTTGGTTTTAATATTAGATTTGTGATTGAGAGTGTTGAATTCTAAATTTCTGAAAAGTATCCCTGGTCTTGTTTGGATGAAGTTAGTTTTCTAACATATTTCTCAGAAAAGAACTCATGTTAAGAATTTTTTGAGCTCTTGGTGCTTAAAACATTCTCTATAGTTTTGAAACATAGAATTGTGGCTGGATCTTAGGATCATAGCTTCTCACCGATTCTGCCCCTTTTCTTTCTGGCAGCTAAACCTCCCTTGAGTCTTTTTTTCAGAAGTTTCTTACTCCTCTTCCAGTTATAAAACCTAACTAATACTCTGGGCACAGTGAATCTTCACCTGCTTCCTGGGTGATGGTGTTTGATTTCCTTCCTGTGACATAAGGTTATTTTTAGTGGGTAGATTCCCAGAGGAATTTGTATATTTTGCAAAACATCCCCCTTCTCTCTTAGGCCTACACCATCAAGGGAAGTTTTATTGGATCAGTTAAACTTTTTGTCCCAGCAGGTCAAATTCTAAGGGTTTTTTGTATTATACACTACCAATCAACCAGCTATTGGTTATTTGGAAGTTATTAGCACTATTCTGCCCAAACTTTTTGCTGCCTATTTTACAGTGCATATTTCATTCTGATTCTACAATATCTTCTAATTCATGGGTGGTTATACAACTTTCGGCCTCTTCTTGGTTTTCAATTTTCTCAGATTCACTGTAATTATCCCAGCTTACATTTTGTATCACCTCTTGACATCATGCATACTGTATGGCTAAGATATGAAGTGTCACCAGAAAGATCATGATTAGATTATGAGAGCTATAGCCTATGCAGTGGGTTAATCTATTTGATGGACTAATGATATGAAAGGACAGCTATACTGGGTGGTAACTGTGAGCAAGTAGGGTGTAACTGGAGAAAGTGGTCATTGGAGGTATGCCTGTGGGGTTTACATTTTGTCCCCAGCACCTTGCTCTCAGCCTTCCTGACTGCCTTGAACTGAGCAGTTTTCCTCCACTACCCACTTCCGCCATGATGTTCTGCCTCACCTTGGGCCCAAAGAAATGGGGACAGCCAACCATGTACTGAATCTCTGAAACCATTAGCCCAAAGTAAACTTTTCCTTCTCTAAGTAGATCTTATTTAGGTATTTTGGTTACTCATATACCCCAAACATCAAGTCTCATTGAACAAATAAAGCAAAGTGCAGGACCAGGAGTGGAGTTTGTTATATGTTGGACTCATATTTGGCTGAATTTATGTGATATGATCAATTTGGAATTAATGCTTTCAATTCCCCTTCACTGCATGTACCAGAACAATTTCTTCTTAATAATCTGATGTTTTGACTTTTGGTTTTAGTATGTTTTAGTAGAAATAGCCAGATTTCCTCAATAGAACACATCTAAGAGACAAACTATCCAATACACTTTCCCTTAACTCTGTCTTCTTTCTCCTGAGTGTCCACTATAGGCTTATCTCCATTAGCTTAGGAGTGAATGTGAAACTTCCCTTATTATTAAGGACTTTATAGTCTCAAATTAGCTCACACTCAACTGTAGCAATTCACCAAAAAGTATAGCCTTAGGGCTATCCTATCTTCCTTCTGTGTTCTTTAACATGTGAGCCAGTTATTATCTTGTCACTTACTGGAGGTATCTGTACTTCATTAGATTTCTGGTTTTTTTACCACCTCATCTCTCTGGATTAAAGACAAATTATGATTTTGTAATTTATCCAGTTAGAATTTTTAGAATAGGAGTAATAATCTTTCCAGCTTCCTATGTTGCTTGACCTGCTTTCATCTTTATACTATCCTTTATGCTCTAAAAGTGTTTTACATAATCAAATTCATAATTCACTTCAGTGTTATCATCTGTGCTTTATGTCTTCTTAAGAGAGTATCTTTATTGGAAGAGGCACTCTGCCATAGCCTTGAATATCCTCTGTTCTTCCTAAGTCTGCCAAGAATGCAAAGCCCTGTTTGCTCTTCATCTGGGCTATTTCTCAGGGTTGTGTTTGTACTGACCAACCTTGAGGGGTGAGTAACACCTCCCTAGGACAAAAATCAGTCAAACTTGGTATTTCTACACTGCAATCTACTTCATATGCAGGTATACAACTGTGGTCCTTTGTGGTTTCCTCTGGAGAAAGGACACTGGAGAATGTGGGCATATAGAGTTAACCCATCAGGCTTACTCAGTGTTCACATTCCCAAGATTTGCCTACCTTTCAGACTCACCCTTGTTGTTCTGCCTGATAAAAAATGTTTTTGTATGTATAAGTTGGCCTTGGTTCATCTGATACTAATTTCATGAGATGGTTTATCTGACAACATAATTTATGATAAGTCCCTGTCTGTGCAGTGGAAACTGGACTGTCTGCATCACACTCTGGATATTGTCTTTGCACTAAGGTCAGTTATATATGTCATTCATGTCTATGTGATTGGCCCCAATTTAAAAAAAAAAAAAAAAAGAACATCAAGGTTCAGGTGAGCATTCTACTTGGCAATACTTCTCATAGGTTGTGACATTATTGCTGAAAGAATGAAGCATATCCTGAGCAAAGCCTGTCTTAAGGACTCTCTTGGCCCCTCCTAGGTGACAACCACTGAGCCTATAGACCACAGGATGCCAAATTGATTGGATAGTTAATGCTAATAATGTGATTTCTATTGAATATTTCTTTGCTCTGGGAGGTTGAAGTCTGAGTAACTGAAGTCCATCAGGTTGACAGTTCATACCCAAGTAATTGACCCCCTGGGCATTAAGGTTCAGCTGAGTTTCCCAGATCAGCAACATTTCATGCATACTGTTACATCATAACTGGGAATGTGTGTATATGGGAGAGGACACATGGAAACTTGCACCTGCTATTCATTCCATGCACCTTTTCCATATGGTGATTTTAATCTATATCCGTTCACTGTAGAAACCATTCTGTGAGTACAATAGCATTTTCTGAGTCCTATGAGTGTTTCTAGTGAATCATTAAGCCTTAGAGTGGTCTCACCCACTGCCATCCCCCATCCAATAAGAAACTAGCACAAGCATCACACTCTGGATATTGTCTTTGCCATACGTAGTAATATCCCTCGTCTCTGATCCAGGACCTCATGTCTCCTGCCAGCATCTATGAAAACTCTTATGCCCTGTAAAATTCATGACATGCCCAAATAATCTTACTATATTTTCCTCCAGTGCTGTGTTTTCCTCTAAGTTTATGTTTACATTTAAGTCTTTAATTCATGTGGAATTTATTCCTTGTGCATCCAGGCAGAGATGGGCAAACCAATTAATTCTCAACTAATCTGTTTCTCTTGAAATTAGATTTGGGTCGAGGGACTCAAGAATTGCATAGGTCTCAAGTAGAATGTGGAAGAAATCTAAGTAAACCACTTCCATGTCTAGCCCATAACATCTTTTCTATTCCTCACCTGAGTGCCAACTCCCAGCAAGACAGTAGATGCCACTCCCCACTTTTAAAATGGAGGAACAACTCTCGGCCTGAAGAACTGTGAGATGCTTTTCTCCATTTCATCAAAGGTAAGACACTGAAATTTTTAGATTTTTAGGAAGCAGCACAAGTAGAATCATTTTGATGCAGAAATTGTCACTGGAAGAATGATGCTGCTTGGGGTGGGGGAAGACCTCATATGTAATTTAGGGTCCAAATGAAAGTTAATATACAGGGCTAGAAACTGGAGATTCATGTCATAGAGGGACAAAACAACAAAGGGGTCTTTTGTAATTACTTGGAAAGTGGACCACTTAACTCCTGACCCAATAGCTCTAGGGGAAAAGATTAAAAATTGGGATATTAGTTGTATTGTTTACATTTATCAATTTTTTTTTTAAAAAAAAGGAGGTGAACTATGGCAATCATTAGCTGGTCTACAAGTAAAACAAAAAGCAAAAGGATGGAAAACCTATCGCCTATAGTCCCAAATGATAAGAAATTGTGCATAAAGTTTCCTGAAGGCTTCCAGCTTCAGCTCTTCCTCCTTTTCTGCCTCTTTCTCTCCCTCCCTCAGTCTGTTCCCCTCTTCAATAAATCACTTTCCCCTTCTCCAAAAAAGGACTCCTACAGCCAGTATAGATAGGAGTAAGGATGTAAATTTCCTCATAAATACAACAGCCTTAAGGTGTGGAGGAAAAAGAGGAAAGAAACAAGGCAAGTTTGAGAATGATATTTAGGAAAGAACCTTGGGAGCTGCTACAAGTGTATGTAATTGACAGGATGCCTCTCAAACAACAACAATCTGCTTATTTGTAACACCAAGGAAACTGCAGGACTGAACTTCAGAAGCCTTTGAATTTTCCATCATATACCAGCACAATTCACAATAGCTAAACTGGATCCAACCTAGATGCCCTTCAGTAGTTGAATGGATTAAAAAAATGTGGCATATATACACATGGATTATTTCTCAGCAATAAAAAAGAATCAGAACATGGCATTTGCAGGTAAATGGATGGAATTAGAGAAGATAATGCTAAGTGAAGTTAGCCAATCCCCAAAAAAACAAATGCTGAATGTTTTCTCTGATATAAGGAGGCTGATTCATAGTGGAGTAGGGAGGGGGAGCATGGGAGGAATAAATGAACTCTAGATAGAGCAGAGGGGTTGGAGGGAAAGGGAAGGGGTCATGGGGTTAGAAATGATGGTGGAATGTGATGATCATTATTATCCAAAGTACCTGCATAAAGACATGAATTGGTGTGAATATACTATGTATACAACCAGAGATAGGAAAATTTGTGCTCTATATGTGTAACAAGAATTGTAATGCATTCCGCCGTCACATAGAAATAAAAAAATATATATTTGGGGCTCCTAAACCTCCTCAATAATGAAGTCGGTAATGAAAATTATAAAGGCCTACCAAAGGACATTACTCTCCACATCAATCATTTCAGATGTAGCTTAGGGTGATAATGGGAACCCAAGAGAATGGATCCAACACTACAAAGAACAATGAACAAGTAACTCTTTTCCAGTAGCAAACTGAAAAAAAGGAATGCTCTCATTTCTAGATCATAGAACTTCAAACTGTCTGCCAGACTGATCTCATAACTACTACAGACACGTCTTCTCTGTCCACCATGTTCACTCTACTAGATGGCACTTATTAAAAAAAAAAAAAAAAAAAAGAATGTCACCCTAGTGTGTTGGGCTTAGTACTCTGTTGTTCTCTAGTTGCATTAAAAAAAAAAAAAAAATGGAGGCGGGGGCTGTAGTTCAGTGGTACAGTACTTGCCTAGTATGTGTGAAACATTGGGTTTGATTCTCAGCACCACATAAAAATAAACAAAATAAGGTATGCTGTGCATCTACAACTACAAATGTTTTTTCTTTAAATGGGTCTGAGCTGGGCTCAGTGGTGCACACCTGTAATCCCAGGTGCTCTGGAGGCTGAGGCAGAAGGATCATGAGTTTAAAGCCAGCCTCAGTAAAAGCGAGGCACTAAGCAACTCAGTGAGACCCCGTCTCTAAATAAAATACAAAATAGGGTTAGGGATGTGGCTCAGTGGTTGAGTGCCCTGAGTTTAATTCCCAGTACCAAAAAAAAAAAAAAAAAAAAAGTGGGTTTGCTTCTATGAATGGGTCTAAATTACAGAATTATAGAACAGATAATACATTCAGTAGTCTAAGTATGATATCATTTTGCAGAAATTAAGTAACCTTAAGTTAGATACTGGAATGTTGTTTGTACTTTGAACATGTGTTTCTCTTCAAGGGAAACTTGTTTTGAAAGAAAGTCATTCTCCATGTTGTTTTCAGGATAAAATTAAAAGGATGTTTTCAGTAAAGACGGCCAAAATTTGGAGGGTCAATGAAGGGAAGAAGGTTATTTGTGTTTATTTTTAAACTAAACATGGTATGAATACTCAATAGTTAGCTTAGCTCTATCACACACAGGAGTTCACAGCCTTCAAATACACTACCAACAGTCAATTGAGCTCATGTCTGAAATGGGTCTAAGTTTGTTCTGAAATGTTTTAATCACAGGTACCACCTGTGATAAAAGAGAGGTTGTCAGACAGTATTAGACTTTTAGATTTGTAAGTATTATAATTACATTATTAATATACCTAGATTTACTTTCTTGAGCACTTTGATAACTACAAGGCTCCCTTCCTTAGTCTTGCAGGTCCAGGTCTCTAAACAAATATCAGCTGATTAGTCCTTCCTGCTTGCTTTATTTTTCTTCTATCCTATTCACCTGACATCTATAGATTCATGTTGTTTTCAGACTCCTTCATTTAGAATGTAGGTTTTGTGAGTAGAAGGCATTTGTTTTCTTCTCTACCATGTCCCAAATTTGAACCATATTTGGTACATAGTAGGTTGTTTTCTTTAAAAAAAATCCTATAAATACTTGAATAAATAGTCATGACTATATACAAATGTTTTCAGTTTATCAATGAATCCAAATGGCTGAATAGTTGTAGCTCCATTTAGGAGGCTTTTAGAATAATCCATGACAGAGATGTGACTTGGACGTGGGTAAGTAGCAATGCAAATAAGAGAAAGGTGATGAGCATGGTTATAGAGGAAAGAATATGAATCAGTCCTCTACAGAAAGTATGATTGACTATTTGAAATAAGAAAGGAGCATGATTACTGCACAGTACTAAGGTATCATTTGAAGTTTATCATCATTAATTTGAAGTCAAAACAATTCACATAGCCATTTATTTTAATTTCTATAATCTACTATTTTTACTATATTTATTTTAAGCTCTTGATCTGTTTTGTTACAGATTTGTAGTTTTTCATTTGTCAAATGGGAGAATTACCTATTTGCCTACCATGATTTTCATTGTATTTTTTTCCAAACATTTTTTCCATGTTATTAATTGGGTCTGATATTTTATCTTCTAACTGCTTGTTGTTGGCATATGTGAAGGTTATGAACTTCTGTATACTGATTTTCATACTTACCTTATAAAACTCTCAATATTTTTAATATTTACTCAGGCTGAGTGCAGTGGCGCAGGCCTGTAATCCCAGCAGCTCAGGAGACTGAGATAAGAGGATTGCAGGTTCAAAGCCAGCTTCAGCAACAGAGAGGCTCTAAGCAACTCAATGAGACCCTGTCTCTAAATAAAATACAAAATAGGGGGTGGGGATGTGGCTTAGTGGTTGAGTGCCCTGAATTCAATCCCTAGTACCAAATAAATAAATGAATGAATAAATAAATGTTAATTTAAAAAGTTTACTCAGTTGTTGCTAATGCTTTTTTAGAAGTTAAAATTATATTACTAAAAATAGTAATAATTTTACCTGCTCCTTTCTAATTTTATAACTTTCTCTTGCCTGATTTGCATAACTAGTAACTCCAGTAAATAAAATAATAGCATGAAAGTGGACCTCCTTGTATGTTTTCAACTTTAATGAGAATGCTTCTAAGTGCTTGCACATACATGGATATTGATTTTGATTTAGATATGTAGATACATATTAAGATATTAAGCTCTTTTTCTTTCTGAGGTATATTTTTATAACTCAAAAATGAATGTTGAGTTTTATTAAATGCCTTATAAGCCTCTCTGAAGTTAACTATATGTTCTTCCTCTTCAATTTTTAAAGATTTAGTGGAAAAACAAAAATCGTGCCTCATGCATTTTGATGTATCTGCTTTTATTTCTCATTAACTTACCTGTTTCATTTTCATCTGAATTCAATTTGTATTTTTCTTAAAAAGTAATTTGTTTCATTTGTTATGTATTTTATTTATAGAACTAAACAATTTAATCTCTTTTGAAGTTATTTCTATAAATTTGAGTTATTTCACTTTTTTCTTATTTATCAAATTTGTATTTTCTTCTAGATTGTTTAACCAGTTGCTTAAGTGAGTGAAACATTTTTCTTTGTGTGCTTTTATACGTATCCCATAGATTCCAATACATTGTTATTTGGGGGCCACAAATTTTTTTTTCAATAGCACTTCAAATTATTTTTGAGTTTTACTTCTCTGCTGTTTTGTAATTTTCTTTTGTAATTGCCCTTTAAATTTTAAAATAATATGTTTTTAAAATCTAAATTAATCTCAGTAACTCTGCATACATTGGCCTCAGAACTCTTTCATCATTTTTTAAATCTTGCATTTTTAATCATTTTTAATCATTTTTTTAACACTTGCATTTGTGTCAAATATTTTAATTTGGCAATTAATTTTATCTTCAAATTAGACATTGTCATTGTGGCTTTATGCAGTCAATTTTATATAGATTTATTCAACATGTTTATTGATTTCTTCATCTAATTTTGTCTTTGCTTTCTTTTTCATATTGCTTTTCTACTTTCTAAAGTACATAATTTTTAATGACAGTCTGTTAATGCTAAACCCTTTCAAGTTTTATCTGTCAGAACAAGGTCTCACTCTCAAATGATAGTCTTGTTAATAATTATTTGCTTCCAATACTATGAAAACATCTATTTTCTGACTTCCTTTGTTTCCACGGAGAAGTCTGCTGTTCTTTTTGAGCACTTTTTGAGTAATTCTTTTACAACATAAGAGGTTATCTTTATAGTTTTAATTTTTATAGTATGCTTAATAGTACTCATTGTTTTAGAACAAGGGTAAGAAAGCTTTTTCCATAAGAAATGAGATGGTCAATATTCTATGTTTTTCAGTTCAGAAATTCTCTGTGGCAGCTACACAACTTTGGTACTACAACAAAAAACAGTCAAACATAATATGGAACCAAATGAGTGTGACTATATTTCAGTAAACTTTCTCCAGAATCAGGTAGAGGACCTGATTTGACCTGTGGTCCATATTTATCGACCTTTTCTTTAGGTAGTATTTACTTACTGCCTTTTCTGATTAATGAATAAATTAATACATTTATTCTTTCTCTCAGCTCCCTTTCCTCCATGATTGAATATTAGTTGGTAGTATTATCTTTCTTAGATTTTTTATCTTTGCTTTCATTAATCTAAATAAATACAGGCAAATGAGTATATTTATGTACTTTTGACTTAAGGTATAAAAATATGAAGAAATGGTAAACTTAACTTTTCTTTTCCTTTTTTCTAAGCACTTGTTTGTTATCCCTCTGTTTTATGAGGGCTTATAACATTTACATTCTGTTCTATCACCCTAATCTTTGTGGGTCAAATGACTTGTTAAAGGTCACATAGATGATAAGTGGTAAAGCTCACATGTGAATTTAGCCTGTGTTGTTAAAAATTATATTATATTGCCATTGTTTTAGCTCGTAAGGCTGCTATAACAAAATATCATAGATTGGGTGGCTTCTAAATTAAAAAAAAAAATTTCTCATAGTTCTGCAGGCTGGGTAGCCCAACATCAAGGTACCAGCAGGTTCAAAGTCTGATGAGACCTGTTCCTCATAGATTGTGCCTTCTTGTGGAATCTTCACATAATGGAAGGAACAAACGAGATCCTTTGTTCCTCTTTTATAAGGTAATAATTGTAATTCATAGGCATTCCACCCTCATGATTTCATTATCTCTTGAAGTCTCCACTTATTAAGAGGTTAGAATTTCAATACATGAATTTCAGGGTTAGTAGATTAAGATTTCAACACATGAATTTGGGGGAAGACATTCAGACAACAGCACCATATTTTTCTGACCTAGGATAATCCTTCTCCTTATACCTAATAAAGATTGTTGGAGTAGGATAAGCCAAATCATTTACAAATAAAGATGTGAAAATAGCAAAATAATGATGTAAACCAGCTTCTATACATTATTAAAAGTTGACCATAACTACCATGGTTAAATTTTAGGAAGCAAATTATTTTTTATTTGTTCTTTTTAGTTACACAACAGTAGAATATATTTTGACATATACATATAGGGAGTATAACTTCCCATTCTTCATTGTATATGATGTGGAGTTTCACTGGTGCATATTCATATATGAACATAGGAAGGTGATATCTCATTCATTCTACTGTCTTTCTCATTCCCATCTCCCCTCCCTTCCCTACCTCCTCCCCACTCCAAATCCCAAATCTGTGAACTTCTACTCCTCCTTGCCCCCTCCCCACCTCGATGCCTATTGTGAGTCAGCATCCGAATATCAGAGAGAACATTCTTGCCCTTTGGTATTTTGGGATTGGCTTATTTCACTTAGCATGGTAGTCTCCAGTTCCATCCATTTGCTAGCAAATGCCATTATTTCATTCTTCTTTATGGCTGAGTAATGTTCCATTGTGTATATATACATTTTCTTTATCCATTCATCTGTTGAAGGGCATATAGTTTGGTTCTGTAGCTTAGGTATTATGAATTGAGATGCTATAAATATTGATGTGGTTGCATCACTGTAGTATGCTGATTTTAAGTCCTTTGGGTATATGCTAAGGAGTGGGAAAACTGGGTCAAATGGGGGTTCCATTCCAAGTTTCCTGAGGAATATCCATACTGCTTGCCAGAGTGGTTCCAGCAATTTGCAATGTATGAGTGTGCTTTTTCCCCATATTCTTGCCAACATTTATTGTTACTTGTATTGACATTCTGACTGGAGTGAGATGAAATCTCAGTGTAGTTTTAATTTGCATTTCTTTAATTGCTAAAGATTTTGAACAATTTTTCAAAAATTTGTTGACTATTCATATTTCTTCTGTGAAGTGTCTGTTTAGTTCCTTTGCCCATTTATTGATTGGGTTATTTGTTGTTTTTTTTTTTTTTTGGTATTAAGTTTTTAAAATTCTTTATATATTCTGGACATTAATGCTCTATCTGAGGTCAGCTGGCAAAGATTTTCTCCTATTCTGTAGGCTCTCTCTTCATGTTCTTGATTGTTTCCTTTGCCAAGAAGAAGCTTTTTATTTTGAATCATTCCATTTATTGCTTCTTGATTTTTCTTTTGGCCCTTTAGGAGTCTTGTTATGGAAGTTGGGGACTAATCCAATGTGATGGAGATTTGGGGCTACTTTTACTTCTAGTAGGCACAGGTTCTCTGGTGTAATGCCTAAGCCCTTGATCCACTTTGAGTTGAATTTTGTGAGTTTTTATTACACATGGATTACCAGTTTTAGGAAGTGAATTTTATTAAATGCATCACTTCAGTAAAACCAATAAAAATCATTGTGAAAATTTCTTGGATTTTTCACTTGTGGTAGCCTGTTGTTTGACAGTTCTGGTAACCTATGAGTCAGTGGTAGAGTGCTGTAGCTCAGTGGTAGAGTGCTTGCCTCACATGTCTGAGGTACTAGGGTTGATCCTCAGCACTGCATATAAATAAATGAATAAAATTTAAAAATAAAGGTCAATCAACAACAAAAAAAAATTTAAAAATAATTTTATCCCAATATAAAAATCAAGAAAGTTTTATTAATATTAAAGTCTATCCATTTTTAAGCAAAGCACTTAAAAATCTAGGAAAAGAAAGATGGTTTCTCACATGAAAATGGTTGTCTTAGACTAATAATATTTATTCAATGGATAAATATTGGAAGTTAAAAATATAAAAAGGGATAGCCATTACCATTTCATTTATTCTGAAAGTTAAAAATCATGCAGTTAGAAACAAAAAAAAAATATGATAGGCTTAGTTAATTGGAAAAGAATAAATAAAATTGAGTCTTCCACTGCCTCATTGTAGGAAAATTTCCCACTGATTTTATTTAGTTCTGATTTAATCAAGGGGTAAAGGATTTGCTGTATTCTGTTTATGCTCTCGTCTTCATAAAGGTATCCAACTCTCCTTACCCTTTTCTTCAGGTGGACTCATAGGTTACCAGGACTGTCAAACAACAGGCTACCCAAGTAAAAAATCAAAGAAACTTTCATCTTGCTTCTATAACTTCTAAGAGTTCTTGTCCTTCCTCTTTCTATCCATTCAGTTTAACTTCCCTTTCTCTTCATTCTCTGCCTCTCCATTTTGTACAGGTTTAGTTTTATTTGTCTTTTTGAAAGCAGGTGGGGAAAAAAAAAAAGCTCTAAGACTTGAACAAGAGTTTGTTTTGCAATTTAAGGCTAAGGTTTTTGTTTTCTAAATCTATATTCTTGAATGCCTCTGATCTGGGGTAGAAAAATAACCAAGAGTATTAGTGAGAAAGAAGAAAGGATAGAAGACACCCAGAAAACAACAAAGTAAGTACTAATACCTAACTCTGCCACATTTTGCAACCAGGATCCTATACACGTTACAAAGAGTTCTTTGACAAACAATCAGAAGATATTAATTACTAATTCTTGAGAAACTCATCAGGCTACCAATTAATCATTTTTAACCATTATCAATTTTGTATGGCTTTGGGTGTAATTCAACTTTTAGAGAGTTTGTCATTCAGTTTATCTACCTTGGGCTTAGAGCTACCTAATGCTTGATGTTGGACATTCTGATGATATAACAATTCTCTGTAGGTGACATCTTTTCCCTAAAGGAAATTGGGTTATGAACTTCATTTTAAAAAATAGGAAGATAAGATGTTAGTCAAATAACAGAAGCCTTCCATCATAAGTGTAACAAGAAAAAAATGTATATATATAAAACTATGAAAGAAGCAAGCACCTTTACAGAGAGTGAGGAAAAGTCCCTAAGTGTGCAAGGGACAAATACTTTTCTCCTAGGGAGACAATAGGACTAAAAGAAATGGCTGTCTAGTTTGACTGGAGGAAAGAATTCAAGAAAAGTGACAGGACATGAAAGCAGGGAAGTGGACATTAGAGCCAGTTAAATGAAGACCTTGAATGTCATTTACGATACTTGAAATTTAGTTTACAGGAAATTGAGAAACCAAATTTAAAAGCAAAAAATTTGAGGAAGAAGAAAGTTATGCAAAGCATGTATTATAACCATCTCGCCAAGTGTCCTTAGCTTTCTTGTCTTTCCAGTAACTACCCTCTTTGAAAATGTACTAGGTCAGAATTTTCCCATGATATTTCAAATCAACAGATCATTTGTTTAAGGTTAAAATTACACTTGACCATAATGGGAGTGGGGGACTCATGCACATGACAAAAACAGCTCCAAAAACAACATTTCGGCTCTTCTTGTGAAAGAGCACAGCACGTTAAATATCTTTGATGAGGTTCCAAAACTATCTCAGATTCTAAAAGAAAAAAAAAAGGTTTGTTATCAGGATAAACATTATTTTGTTTAATGAATGAAGTGCATTAATGAAGGAAAGAAATACTCTGTTCAAATGAAATAGCAAATATTACTATTATGCAATTCACTCAGATCTTTAAAAAATCACTTACTTTGAAAATGAATCTAGTAGTAATCATTAATGACGTAAAAGGAGTAGATAAAGTATTTGATTTGGAATTTTGTCATGGATGCATTAGACTGACAGCTGATCATTTTTTTTATTTTGTTCTTTTTAGATATACATAACAGAAGAGTGTATTTTGACATATTATACATACATGGAGTGTAAATTATTCTAATTGGGATCCCATTCTTGTGGTTGAACACAATGTGGAGTTTCACTGGTGGTGTTTTCATATATGAATATAAAAAGTTATGACTGATTCATTCTACTGTCTTTCCTATTCCCATCTCCCCTCCCTTCCCTAAAAAGATAGACAGCTGGATACATGATGAGCATCCATGTATGATACAGTTATGAAGAACGCAATCCAAGATATGAAGGACACAAAGCAAGTCATCTTAATCCTCAAAATCAAACTAAACTACCTCTGGTTGAACCTGTAGATGACGATTTTTTAAATAGTAAATGCAAAGAACAGAGAGACGTATTAAACAACACCACAGTATTATATCAGCAAAAGCTACAATGTGGATATTTATGTAGGACAAAAGACCTATTTATTTTTCACACATTAATAACAAAAATTTATAAGTGTTAAGTGTATGTATTTTAGACACTTTAAACACATAATAACCAAATTCAGTGTGCAGACCTTGTTTAATCCTGATTCATACAAAAAAAAACCCTGAAAAAAATTACTAAGAAAACTGGTGAAATTTAAATATAAGCTAGAAAATATACTCTACTGTCATGTATAACTAAAAAGAACAAATAATAAATAAGTTCAAGCTAGATATTTGGAAATATTAAGGAACTGATAATGTTTTAAGTGAGATAATATGGTAGTTTGTTGGAGTGATTCCTAACCTTTTAGAGATACCCACTGATGTGTACTAGATTTGCTTTGAAATAATAGAATGAGGAAGAGGCTTGAGAAATAGTGGATAAAGGAATAAAAGAAACAATATTGACCACGTGCTGGTAAATGCCAATGCTGGCTGATGTGTATATGGAGAGTCATCAGATGGTTCTAATTTTCTGTATGTTTGAAAGCTTCTGTTAGAGAATAATGTAGGCTATCACTGGAGAAAATTCAGAATATGCAGGAAAAAATAGGAAGGAGAAATAAAATCTTTTACTTTCCAAGGCTTCAGAGTTAACCACTACTAAACTTCTGCTGCACTCTCTCAGTCTCATTTTTGAGGCAAATGCATCCAACATAAACATACATAAACACTTAGAATAAATCAGTTTATATTAGAACAGAGCATTTTGTAACATAAAATTTGAAACACAATCTTAAGTGATGCCTCATAATTCTTATAGTAGTATGAAAAAATTAACATTTATATGGATATTTCTAACATGCTTAAAGTGCTTAAATAATGCTTCAGAAATCTTTATCTGTGCATTTGATAATTTCAAGATAGGTTCCTCAAAGTTAATTATTGCCCAAATAGAATTATTTAAGAAGCTTAAATTGTTGTTTTGGGGTACCAGCAATTGAACCAAAGGTGCTTAACCACTGAACTACATCCCCAGATCTTTTTTAATTTTCTCTTTTGAGACACAGTCTCACTAACTTGCTTAGGCCCTCACTAAATTGCTAAGGCTGACCTTGAATTTGCAATCCTCCTGCCTCAGCCTGGGATTACAGGAATATACCACCACACCTAACTTAAGCTTCTTTTTTTTTTTTTTTTTTTTTGAGAGAGAGAGAGAGAGAGAGAGAGAATTTTTTAGTTTTCGGTGGACACAACATCTTTATTTTATTTTTATGTGGTGCTGAGGATCGAACCCAGAGCCCGTGAGCTACCACTTAAGCCATATCCCTGCCCAACTTCTTGATATACACTGTCAAATTTCTTCATGAAAAAAGGGATTAACTTATATTTAAATATTTTATTAAAATACTAATCTCTCAATTCCTTGATAGCATTGAAAAGTAATGTTAATTTATTAATTATAATACTTAATCGTCCCATAGAATACTTAGTATGTTTCTCTACTTATTTAACAAATATTTATATTTTCTTCCTATGAGCCCTATATCAAGATTATTCCTAGGTATATTATAATACTTTTGAAAATTATAGCTCCTGATTATTACTAACATAGGAGTTTTGTTTTTTTTTTGTAACAGTGCCAAATTAATTTATTGGATTTAGATCAACTCAAAGTATTTAATTGATTTTCTTGTTTTTTTATTTGGAAACATTGTAACTTTGACAGTGACTTAGTCCCTCAAAGACTTTCACTTATCTGTAAAATAAAGAAAAAAGATCTTCTCCTTCACAGTGTGAGAAAGCAACAAGATGATCCATAATCCTGTCTAGAATATAGTAAGGACTCTTTCTCATAACAGCTAATGCCCTTCCTCTCAGAAACAGCCATTGTTGTCTTCTTTGAGACTGCATTTTCGGAAATCAGGCCTCTCATTTGACTTAATATTTTTAGATTAGTCTCAAAATGGTGGTTAAGTGATTCAGTGAACTCACCATGAAACACTTAGGTAGCCTGGTTACCCAGTGAAAAAGGATTATTGATACCAACCCTCTGGAAAAAAAAAATAAAAATGTCAGTGAAGCCAAGAGGTCAGTATTGATTTTGAGTGAAGATCCAAAATATTCTTATGGGGAAAATCAGCTCCTAGGTTTTTCTAAAATATTCAACTGAGAGAAATGTTTGAGGCTAAAACACTCCCTCTGGCCACTCATTACCAGGGCACTAAGAAAGAATAAATCCCTGAGGACTCCCTGTAGCTAAACTGTGAAACTCTATATGAGGAGTGAAAAAAGGAAAATATAATTTTTCCCTTTGTGTCTCTATTACTCAGAAGTACTCCCCTGAGAAAATGGTAAGGGACAGGAGGTCATAAGGCTGTGGGGTCCTAACTCCTGATAAGTCACCTCAAACAACAAAATAACTCCCTGTGGTCTAAAAGACATCTCTGGTCAGTCTGGACCCTGGAGAATTTCTAGGTTGATCATTTTCCAGAGAGCAGATTGCCTAACTTAGTGAAGAAGTCACACCATGTGTGTTTTTCTTCCCATCCCTCTGACCTCATTCCCTCAGGTCTGTGATCTGCAAGACGAATTTTATCCAGATACTGATATTTTGGGTGCATTGCCACACCTTGTGCCACTCCAACATCACCCTAGTGCCTAGTGAAAATTTTCTATACCCCAAATTAAAAAGAATGGTGAGAGTGCATTGTACAGCGATAAGTACAGCTGACTACTCGTTATTCTCTGTTGAGGGTCTCATTACCCCTGCAATTCCTCCAGGACATTGTTATTTTGCTGTGCTTTTCTCTAGAGTTTTTCCTTTCCCCTTATCCTAATAACTGGAGTGTATTCATTCTAAGGATCTGTGAATGTATTAAGACTACACAGTAAATAACTGGGTGAAGTGGTGCATATCTGTGAGGCTGAGGCAGAAGGATCCAAAGTTAGAGGCCAGTCTGGACAACTTAGTGAAACCCTGTCTCAAAATAAAACATAGTTTGGGGGTGTAGCTCTGTGGTTAGTGTTTGCCAGGCCCTAGGTTCCATCTTTACTCCTTTGGGAAGAAAAAAAAAGATATCATATTGTACTAATATAATTAGACAGAGCAGTGTACCCTAATGAATCCTTTCAGGGGAAGTTTCTCACTGGAAATCAAATAAGAACAAGAAAGAAGAATGGTAGAGGAAGTCATTGGGAACAGGTAGCAATTGGAGGAGCAAAAACTTGAAAGAATCTCTCTCTCTCTCTCCCTCTCACCCCTCCACCACCCTTGCTCATTCTTTCTCCTTTTTTCTTTGGATTGATCCTCCTTTCTAGAGCTCCATTGTGACTGGTTGGATAAGAAGGAACTGTGATCTTTCCATTGTAAGGATGGGCTTCCTTTCTGAGATGCCCTACCAGGACTTTATGAAACAGAAGATGGGGTGGGAGGGAGCAGACTGTTAGACCTTCCAACAGGGGAAGGAAATGGGGAAAAGGAGAGGAAGGTGTTCCTGCTTCTTTCTGGAGGAAAATTCAGCACTTAGATACTGAGAACAGTGCAGGGTGGGGGTGGGGGGTTCTCAACAGATATTAGGTGATGAGCAAGTTGGAAGAAAACATTTGTTGTTGGATTGCGTAGATGTTATTCATCTTTTTTGCAGAACACAAATTAAGTAATTGCTGGCCCCAAATAAACTTTTCATTGATAGTATCCCTAATAAATAACTCCCTTTCTGGGTAATCCCTTTGTCTCCATCCTTCCTTACCCTCATGTGATTTGGGTGGCAGCAGCTCTTCTCTTACTTGACCCCTTCCTCCTTCACTTCAGAGGCTACAAAAGGAAGAGCACTTGACTCCAGCCAGACCAGTCATAGAATTCACAAGAACTGGATCAAAGATTTACACATGATACAGAATGAGCCTAGGAAATGCCTTCCCCAAACTTTTCAAACTGTAACTATGCACTTATGCCATTTTCTTTCTGGTCAACAAGTTATATAGATGTGTAGCTAGGTGTTTAGGCAATAAAGATTCAATCTTTATGGAGAAATGAAACCAAGAGAATGGAGTAGAATCACAGATACACAAAGAAAGAAATGGCAGAGAGATCATGGTCTTGACATTCCATTTTCTTATTCCATTGCTCCTCCAAAAAACTTCACCTTTGTCCTTTGCTTGTATGAGTTTACAAATTCCTCTTTTAGTGCTAGGTATGGTGGTGCACACCTATAATTCCAGATACCCAGGTGTTGGAGGCAAGAGGATAGCAAGGTTAGAGGTCAACCTCAGTAACTTAGCAAGACACAGGATGTAGCTGTGGTAGAGTTCCCCTGAATTCAATGCCCAGCACCACAATTACTCTTTGATTAACAAGTTTAACATATATCCCTATCAACAAAAACCAAAGAGTCCTAAAATGATAGTCAAATGATCACAACTATTTTTTACTCATGAATCTTAGCCCCAAGAGTAACCCAATTATAGATTTGTTTTAAAATACTTTTTTTTCTCCCTAATGTCCTTCCTCTAAAAACAATCACTCTAACAGCAACAACAACAACAACAACAAAAGACTGATTCTAGTTTGGCATATGGCAACAGTGTAATTCACTAGTTTGCAAAAACTTACTGATAATATTGGTTCCAATCTGCAAGGGATACATTCTAAAACCCACAGTGGATGCCTGAAATCCTTGATGATAATAAACCCTATGTACAGTATGTTATGTTTTCTGTATATAATTATTATAACATTTAATTTATAAATTAGACACAGATTTAATAATGGCAACTGATAATAAAATAGGACAATTATAACAATATGTGATAACAAAAGTGTTGCTTTTACCTTTTTACTTCAAGGAAGCACATTATTGCTTTTCTAGCATATCTGAATCACCAACATCATTCAAAATTTATGCATTAGCTCAGTAAAAATGTGCATAGTGAAGACCTGACATTTTTTGATTCATTTTTTTAAAAGGGACTATATCTTTTATAAGGATCTATCATTATACTTGTCTTTGGTTTCTATGATATACAATTATGTCATGAACTTTGGTTTGTCTTTGTATATAAATAAATTAGGAATCAGCAATATGGTATTTCTAAGAGAGACAGATGTATTTTCCTTGTTATTGTATTCATGGTTCTATTTTTGGTTTGTGGCTCTATTTTTTTTTCTCTCCAAAGTCAATGCTTACTTCTCATAGTTAAACAGCAAACAAATTATTGACAATAAGTTATAAATACATTAGTCCTCCTTATCTGGTGAGGATATATTCCAAGATACCCAGTGGATGCCTAAAATCTTGGATAACATGCTATAGTATGTTGTGTTTTTCTTGTACATACATACCTATCATAAGGTTTAATTTATAACTAAGGCACAGTAAGATATTTAGCCACAACTACTAATAATAAAATGGGACAATTATAGCAATATGTTGTAATAGAAGTGTTACTTACACCTTTTCTTTAAAGGAGGCATTTTATGGCTTCTCTTTGGCATATCCAAATTACCAACATCACTATTCTTGTACTTCAAGGTCATTTTTCAAATAAAATAAGGGTTACCTGAACAAAAATTCTGTGATATCATGACAATTGTGATGGTTCTCAGTGACCAATGAGCAGGTAGCATATACAGTGTGGATATGCAGGACAGATGAATGATGCATGTCCTCACAGGAAGGGATAGAAATACATGAGATTTTATTCTACTACTTTGAATGGTACACAATTTAAAACATATGAACTGTTTTTCTCTGGAATTTTCCATGTAATATTTTGCAATCATGGCTGACCCATGGGAACTAAAACCACAGAAAGTAAAACTGTGTATATACATGCATACGCCCTTCTAAATTACTCATTCTGATCCTATTTCTCCCTGCTTCCTGTGTATAGCATCAAACTTTATTGAAACTTAAATTATAGAATTATGTATGACGTAAATAATTTTGAATATACAAAATAAATGGTCTACAAAGAACATGATGGGTTCAATCTGAGAGTTAAAAGCAAGTAAGATTTGAAAGAAAAAAGATTTTTAATAAGATTTTAATAAAAGCATTCAAGTCATTTGACCAACAGGAAAGATCTCTCTCCTAAGATAGAAAATGCCTTAAAGGTTGGAAGGCTTTCTACTAAAAGGGTCTTATTCAACTAGTTTTTAGGAAGCAAGTCAGGTAACAAATTGCAGGTTTTAGGTAACTTTGTGTCCTACAGCTCAAATACTGCCACTATCATTTATTTGTTTTAAGTAATTTGCAAATTATCTCATTTCTATGAATTGGAAATTATTCCATATGACAAACACCAGAGTTTTCCAAACTCCCCCAGAAAGTTTAATTGGATAAATGCTATTAAAACCAAACCAAAACAAAAGGACTTACAACAAAAAAAAAAAAGTTTGCATAACACTGAGTAACAAAGATGAAGTGGTTTCTTTACAGTAGGACTTTGCAGAATGTTTAATATGGCAATAGGTATTGGAAATCCCCACTATAGAGATAATATTTCCCATACTTACTTTGTTATCGGTGTGATTCATGGCATCAAAGACCACTAATAACAGATATAATAATAAATAAAAAGTTTGAAATGTTGTGAAATTTACCAGAGTGTGGCTCAGAGACATGAAATTAACACATGCCATTGGAAAATATAACAATGATAAATTTGCTTGATGCAGGGTTGTCATAAACTTTCAATTTGTAAAAAAAAAATATGCAATTTCTATAAAGCACAATAAAGTGAGGCACAAACAAGGTATGTCTGTATAAGTTACTTAGAGATGATTTAAAGTATACGAGATAAAGGGAATATATTGTAAGCAAATACCATGCCATTTAATATAAGGGATGCAGGCATTTGGATCTTGGTATCCATTGGGGTTCCTGAAACCAATCCCCAGAGTGACTGAGAGACAACTGTATATGCTTTAGGAAATCAATATTTTCCAAGTCCTATGCAAGTACTATTTTACTTATGCAAATTAAAAAAAGTATAGTACAAGGGTGTTGTTTAAATTTATGCTTCAAATTACTATAATGAAAGTAATTTATTTAAAGTATGTTAGCTCTCTACTAATATATGTAGCAGGGATTGGAAATTTAGATAAATAAGTAACATAAAGGCAGCAAAGTTTTTCTGGCAAAAAGGAAAGATCTGCCATCTCTATCTTTGGTTCATAAGCTAATAATGATACTGAATACTGATGAAACCCAGGAAACCATCTTTGGCATTAGTAACTAAACTATATTGAGATGCTCTTCCTTCAGCGGGAGAGGGACACAAGAACTTATTGGTTTCAAATATCACTTATGTGATATTTGAGATCTGCAAATTTCCAGCCACAAGTTTACATCTTACAAATTTACTTGCAAGAGCTACTTAAGGGTGAATTGTTTTTGTGGATTCCTTTTACAGACTCTTCTCACAGTTTGGGACATGTTTGCCCTCTCAGGTTGCCAGGTCCCTGGCTAATCTGGTGCAAATTTAAAGATGACTATGACAGCAATGTTTCTCTTTACATAAATAATTTGTAGCTAGAATTGTGTGTCCCTAAGGTAAATATTTGTATGTCCATAGGCATTCCTTGTAAATCATAAAAAAAGAGTATGAATGTTTTTGCAATCCCCACTCTGTGTCCTTAAAAGTAGCTGGTAATTGTGACAAAAGTTAGGACACATTCATGCATAGTATGTATGATTCATGTATGATAGAATCTATTTTAAGACATCAGCTAAATTTTTGTTCATCCTAGATTAGCTTCAAGGCAAACAATCTTACTAAATAATTTATTAATTCAAAAAGCAGCTAAGCAAGACCACCAACCACATATATAGCTTTTAACATTCTAACTAAAAATGAAATTCAGATTTTTAAATTTACATGTAACAACAAATCTCCACCCCAAATCAAGGTTTGTTTGTTTAAAAAAACAACAACAAATAACCACTATTGACACTTGAAATCATTTATTCAAGGCATTTTATATAATATTGCAATCATAGTATAGGCATATAATAAAAGAATATGAGAATGCAAAGAAGAATATAAAGCCAGTGTCTGGGCATTTAAAATAAAAGCTCTTCAAAAAGGTACAAAAGTTTTACAGATAGGATTCCTGAAAAATTTGGGAGAAATTAAAATTTTATTAACAACATTATAATACCAAATGACACTCACTTAGTTCCCAGCAAACAGTTTTATATTAATTGTTTATAACCCGTGAGCTAAGACATAAAGCATTTTACATTCAAGTTGAAATAAGTCAGCACCATTTTAGCTTGAAGGATAAATGAAATGCTGTTTTCAAAAATGACCCAGTACTTTGGGTGGCTGGGAATGAAATCTAAGTTGCGGGTTGCATGTATTTGATTGTGAATATGAATTTTAAAAATAAAAGATATTTTTATCAATATTCTTGTTAGTATCAAAAAAAAAGTTATTTTTAAAAGGAAACATATTCTGACCAGGAAATAAATATTTTCATGTTGTCTCTTAAACATTAATTCTCAAGTTCCAGGAAAATTTTAGTGAAATGCTAATATCAAATGTTGGGAATGTTTATAAATGTGATTGTCCTATGAGATTTCAAAGAGCAAAATAAATGTTATTACAAATAATGCCTAGTGAATAATTAGATAGAAATTGTAAATAAAATTATAGTATAAAAATATAAAGATTTTCTGGAAATAGGCAAGTTGAATATTCATATATGTTATGGCACTGTTAGGAGACTAACTCTTCACCTCAAAGGCCAAGACATCTTTAAGCAGATGTGGTCTGAATAATTATGAGAGCACTTAATAATATACGTCAGATAGTAGACTCACTAAATTATTTTCCATTTTTCACAGACTTTATTTCTGTAAAATCTAGTCTCTTCTCAGAACTCAACATTCTTTATATCATTTCTACTTCCTTTTTGTAAAAAATTTAGAGTTTAATAATAGATTGATAATTGTTACCAGCTAGTCATTATCTGTGAGTATTGATGGTTATTCAGAGACAAGACCCCGTGAGGTTAAAAAATATTGTGTGTTAAATCAAAACTTATCATTTATATGTAAGTGTTGAAGGATGATGGAAAGGGGAGAAATGTTCACATAAGGAATAAGCAAGAATCTTTAGCTTCTTAATTGAAATACATTTTTTTTTTTTTGCAGAATCAACCAAAGAGTACATGCTATATTTAAAAGGTGGACATTTCAGGAATTCAAAACATATTTTAATTATTAGAAATATATACATTCATGTACTCATTAACTGTTAACTTATTTTTTAAAACATGGTCATGAAAAATAATAGTGCCTAAAATTGAAATGTTATAGACATGTACTGTAGGTTGTTAAAAAATGAAATAAAGTGAACCTAGTGGATAATGACATTTTTCATATTTATTGAGGTTAGGGACAGTATTACTTTATGTATCAATGTCTTACATGTGAGTATCTAGCTTATTAGGTCCTCAAAGGGCAATGGATGGAGAGACAGATAAAGGGTCTCACTGAAATAATTGTAAATGTGATTTCTCTTATACATCCAAAGGTCATGATATTGGCTAATTTATAATACAGGGGTAATAATCTTAATGAAACAATAGATGTTAAATCTATAGATGCCAGTCTGGCTCAGTATTAATACTGACAGTAGTTTTTTGTTATTTAATAAAGCAAGTATATTAAAATATCTCTATTAGAAAAGATTACAATTGAAAGGATCATTCTACCATCTTAAGACTAAAAAGCAATTTAAGGAAAAAAGAGGTACATCACAGAACCTATTTCATAGCTCAAATACTACCTCAGTGAAAATTCTGTCTGTATTTGCTTTGTGTGCTCTGACAAACAAGGACAATGCATACCATTGTATCTGTCCCTTGATGACTGTCCACCTCTCATCCCTTTTACCATGCTGTGTACCCAGTGAGCGCAGAATGATTATTCATAATTGGTATTGACTTTACAACTCTATGACATATATGACAGGATGCCAACTCACTTTTAAAACTCTACCTAACATATTCTAGTACTGGAAATATCTTACTTGAGATTTTAACACTGGTTAATATAGGAAAAACTTCTGCTAAAGCACCATTAACTTAAAAGTCTAACTTGATTTCTTCCTGCACTTTTTGAATTTAAGAAAAAGACAGATTTTCCAAATTCTGTTGTTGCACACAGTTTCACAGTTTAAAATAAAAATCACAGCTGTCTCATTATGGAGCATTCCTTGGTTTTGCAGAAAGTACTTTCTTTTCCCTTATCCACACCTCAAATATATATTGCTATGTGCCTTGTTAATCTGGACTATATTTAAGACACACAAAAACATGTATGACCAATTCTGAATAACCTAGCATGATTTTCCCATAATGCACACATACTATATCGTCTGTTCTAGATAATTTAAAGATATTTAGCATAACTCTTTTTAATAGCTGAAAATTTAAGACATGCAGAAAAGTTGAAAATCCTAACATGTTTTTCTCATTCTTTTTTTTATATTTGAGAGACAGTGTGGGTTTTGAGACTTTTTGTATGATTTTTATATCAGCAAGGAAATTTTAATTTGGCTTACACTTCAATATGCTTAAATGTATATCATGTCTGGATGTATCCTAGCTATCATCAGAATGACTTCTGAGTTACACAGATGTCCTATGTATATCAGTCCTCAGAATGATAATTTTAAGAATGCCACTTAAAATGTCTCTGCCTATAGAAAAACTAAGAATGGAGGGGAGCATCAACAAATAACAGACAGGAATCGGGCAGCTCAATTACCTAATTCATTCCAAAACAAAAGTTGACTCAAATCAGAATGAAATTGTGCCCTTGACAGAAAGAAAGTTACTACTAATTTAAAAACTGTAAACATAATTTTTATATAGGGATGTAACTATCTGGATACATATATTGCCATTCCTCTGCTATATAATAGTTCTTGACACCAATAGTAATGTGTTTGTTCCTTCCTCAGCACCAAATGTGTCCATATCTGTTTAAATAGTAGGATCATCATTTCTAAATTAATCTACACTAAAACACCTACAAGCATATTATCATTATGTTTCACTCAAGTTCCAGCACTTTAGAGGATAATCAGTTCAAAGCAATTTTGGCTCATTCTTCAAAATATTATTTTCCCTTTTGTATCAGAATTTCAAAAGGAACATAAGACATTTGTATTTCTTTGAAAGAGCCAATTGTGCAACTATGGAATTGAAACATTGTGTTAATTCACAAGTACTGTGAAGAAGTATTTTAAAACTTTCTAAATAATTCCGACTTAAATGTTCAAAATCCAGTTATTTGCTTTGTTTTAAAACAGTCCAAACAAAAATTCCTTTTTTGTTTTCTGTTCTCTTTTTTTTTTTTTTTCAAAATATGTAGACCCTACTGAAGCTAATCTATTTTTTCCCACTTCAGAACACCAGGCACTGATTTATCCATTGGGAGTTGAGCTTGCTTTCTAATACCTAGATTAAGAAAACAAAATAGGAGAAGTTATGAACTGGGTACAATATCATGAATGAGTACAATAGACACATTTAAAGTCAACTTTAAAAAAATCTATGTAGCCATTTCCCTCCACCTGAGCAATAATTATTTTGTGAAATTACCATTAATACATTATTTTAACAATTATTTGATGAAAACATTTATGTAAAGAGCAGAGAATGTATGCTGATGTCTACAGTCTGGACATCTAACAACAAAGATATAGCCCCTGAAACAATCAAAAGTGAAGCAGAACTCACGAGACCCACACCCTAACCAGGCAAGTTTGTTCCATGGAACGAGAGTGGCACTCCACCAAGAAGCAGTCATGGCCTCTCACCATCTTGCATTCATCTTTATCCACATGGCTTTGGATGTTGAATGATGTATTAACAGGCAGAGACTGGCTAAGTACAGTCAATCAGCTATTCTTTTATTCAAATGGTTATCATATATCACCATTTAAAGAGGTAAAAATGCACTTAAATCCAAACCATAAACTATCAATTTCCAAACAGTAAGTCTTGTGAGAAGAGAACTTAATCATTAGTATATTAGAACCAAAAGTTGTCTGGAGTCACCAGGTCCATACATTTTGTTTTTAATGATAAAGTGGCACATACTCACTTACTGGCTGCTTTTTACGTCAAACAGAATGCCCTCAAATATGTGCTTGGCATAAATAACAACCAGTGAACTGACAGTGATATGTAATTAAATTTTAAAAAATGTACAATAATGCCAGCATGGGAATCACACACACAAAACCACCAGGCTGACCACATGGCTTTAGGCAAATTCTACCTTTTGCTCAAAAAGTTCAAAAATTCCCCCATGGCCTCCAGAAAATAAAGTTCAAACTTCTTGCTCTCAGTGTTCCCTTTGATCTAGTCCCAAGTGATGTTTTTATCCTTTTTACCCAACTCTTAACTCCATGACACTTATGCTCAGCCAAACTAGAAGACTTGCTTTTTGTAAATATGCCCTTCATCATCCTCTTGCCATGTAGCTGCCTCCTCCCAAATGCTCTTCCTTATCTCCCCTGAGTGCGGTCTTCAGGCTTCAAGGCCCAATTTTAATACAGACCTAAAGCCACTACTGAATCTCAGCCCAAAGAAATCGCTCCTTCCTCTGAACTCTGATCTCTAGCAAAGGAGGCCTGAGATGAAAGTCAAAATACAGAAGAGGCAACATCATTCTCCTGAAGGGGACAGATTTTTCTCAAGTCAAAAAGGCTGCATTTTCCTGATTTCCCATTCATAGAGTAAGTATGAGCTTATATATTACTATGAGTCACTAACTATAGGTTATTTTAATTCATATTTTCCTCTGATCAATATTACTTATTAAAATTTTACCTCAACTACCTTCTCTTGGATTTTAGTTGTAGTCAGAGATCATTGGTGAATTAAAAATAACTAAGCAGGTGGCCACAGGAGGAATCCCTCTTATAGAGTCACAATATTGCTGGAGCAATATAACAGTTTCCATTTGTTTCAGATATCTGAAAATACTAAATGGATTCTACTGATTTAAAGTAAAGACACATCCTATGTAGCAAGAGTCACCTCTTGAGACCTGCACTTACTGGAAGGCCCATAATCATAATGAGTCACCAAACTTATTGTAGCAGAAGTCCTTCCAGTCTCAGTGCATGTTAATTTACCTTCATGGGACTTTTTGTATTGTCTCTCTATTACATTTTTGGCGGCGGGGGTGGGGTGGGGCAAGTGTATGTGTACTGGGGATTGAAGGCAGAGGGAGGCACTCAACCACTAAGCCACATCCCCATTCCTTTTTTCTTTTCTTTTTTTTGTATTCAGAGACAGGGTCTCACTGAGTTGCTTAGTGCCTTGCTATTGCTGAGTCTGGCTTTGAACTCATGATCCTCCTGCCTCAGCCTTCCAAGCTGCTGGAATTACAGGTGTGCACCACCGCACCTGGCTCTATTACATTTTTGTGTGTATTTCTCTCACTCACTCTATTTAATTCTAAAGTCCTTGAGAGATAGGGTTATTTGATTTGTTTGTTAATTGTGTATTGAGTGGGAGGCTGCAAGGTAGCAGACCTGTCCCAGGCAACAGGTAGGTATACAGTGCAAGACAGGAAGTTAGAACCTGGTCTTCATGGACTGGGGCAGGAGACAAACATTAACAGAGATTCATAAGTAATATACTGGAATCTCTGTAATATGTCTACAGGGAAACAGTATAGGGGCTTGGAGTTATATTTATTTATCTCTGCATTACTCTCTAATATCTACTTTGGGACCTTAACAATCACACACAGTACAATAGTGAAAGAACAAGTAAATAAGTAAATGGAGAATGAGTAAATAACTTAAGGAATGAAAAAATTAAAAGGAATTAACTAATCCACCAATTTCACCTTAAATCATTTGGGGTTAAATTACACTGATACTATGGGAATTTTAGTTATTCTATAACAAACTGCACACACAATAGGCCATAGAACCAGCATGTTCAGAAGAATATATTTGATTTTTTTTCAGTACCATTCCTTTGCTGTCATGGCGTCATCTATCTCTAATGATGTGGTGATACTTGTAAAGCTCATGCTTATTCCTTTATGTGAATAAAGTGGCTCCTCCAGGGTGTATGCAACCCCAAATAAAATTGCATTGCTCTGTGGATAGACCAAGGGCTAGTTTAGGCTCCATTTTCCTCCTGGCCAGGAGCCCAGGTGTAGGGCAAAATTGGCACAACCAGACTTACATGGGCCTGGAAAAGCCACCAAACTACAGGTTCACATGCAGCAAACCCCTGTCCCAGCTTCCATATGAAATCATGCTGTACATTTCTGCATGACTCAAAAGATACCAGTACCACTCCATCAAAGCAAAGCAGATGCATGTTCAGTACCACCCTATGGGTCTTCCAATTATTGGAAGTATAAGGTAAGTGTGCATATACAGTTATGATCTATTACCCAGCAACAGTGGAACAGGCAGTATAATGGCTTGGGACAGGACAGACAGACTGGCAAGCAGGCAATCCTGTCCAACTGTGTCATTATTTTTATCAAAATACCTCCTAGTTAACATTTATAGATAGGATTCCTTCTACGCCTTCATTCAAAAAAGGTTTCAGGACCAAGGATTTCCTCTCCTTTTGTGTATATCCCTTTAATACCTGTGGTTCTAAAAATAAACCTATGAAATCTGGGTTTCCACAGACCAGGGATCTGGTCTCTTCAACTCTTCATCTGGTCTCTTCATCACTGTCTTGTACCTAAAGACAGTGATTTTCAAAATGTACTTTGAAGAACTCTAGGACTTTCTTCAAAGCTCCTTCACTGAGTATGAAGGGCCAGGAAACTCAATTGAGCTCCTATGATCTCACCTGCACTGCATTTTGAATACTTCAACATACTGAACCACACAAGCTTTCTGAGTAAACACCTTGTTCTATGTGTATGTCTTATTTTGAAAACTGAGCTTTAGGATGACTAAAACCATAGTATGTCCTCACTTTTCTACACACACACACACACACACACACACACACACAGTTCTAATTATGTGATAGCACTGATTCTATGTAACAATTTTGATCTTTGGTTTTTTTATAGTGAAAGCTATAGTAATTGAAACAGGCACATGTTGTTGTATAATACCTGGCTTAAAAAAAACACAAATAAATAAATAAAACTTTTTTGTAAAGAAAATTACTTAATTAGGCAAACAGGACTTACGGTGAAATTGTACAGCCTGAGGCATAAGCATGATGTCCTGTGTAGCGAATGTCACAGCGCACAACATTGTTGGTATAGTCTGATTCAGGCACCAGGTAGCTGGGGTTGACACTGACCTAGGCAACACAAACAGCGTCTGTGCTAAAGATTTCATCATCATTATGTACTCATTTTCCCTTCTATTTCTGTAGAGCTACTATGTAGGAATCATTAGCAAGTGATTTAGCTAACACAAGCTGGGAAGGGAGTTTAAGATAAGCAAGTGGTTAAACTCTGCAGACATTATAGAAGGAAACAGTATAACTTCCCATGATGTTCTTTAAAATAAGAATATTTTCATATGTCTACGTTAGTTAGAAATTGTCTAACTATCTCCAAAATCATGATTTATCATCATCTGAGTCTACAGAATGGTGCCTATTAATTTCAATTAAAAATTACATATTTGCCAAGGCCTCTACCTTTAGAATATAGTTTCCAGGTTGTACATCTGTAATGTCAATCCACTGGCAGTCAATGTCTGCAGCATAGGTATCATAGCAGCCAGGACTCAACCCCTAAAACAAACAAAACAGAACACCTAAAATGATGGTGAATGGTCAGATTGTGCTAAAGTATATGCTGTTATTTGTAAATTAAATTTTCAGTTAGTATTTATAAAGTGCTTGATATAAAACTATAGTACATATTGCCCAGCTTCATAGCACCTCTGGTTAAAAAAGACACAGTACTAAAATAAGTAGAAATATACCTGCCTTCTTAAAATTGTCACAACTTACCAGTGATAAATACAATCTTAAATGATAAAATAGTCCTCCACCAAAATTCTGGAATATTACCAGAGCAGGAATAAAGGTCACTTGGCAATTAACTCAAATGTCTTATTAATGAAACCCTCTCCCATTTTCCCCTCTTAGAAATGACCTTCTTATATTCAGAGTACCCTTGATATTTTTGTCATGGATAGTTTTTGCAATGTTATCCATTTCTTCTCTGGATTACGATCATACTATGTAAGAATATATCTAATTAGAGGTTGTAAGTTCCCTAAGGGTAGAGTCTATGTCGCATCTTTGATTAGCTAACATTTATTATTACTATGTGCCAGAAACTATTTTAAACATGCTGCATATGTAAATTAAATTCTCATAACTATATGAAGAAGGTGCTAGTATTTTCTCTAAATTATAACTTGTAAATGATTGAGTTTGTTTAAGTAAACAGGATCCAGAGTGCCTGTCATTAACTACCATACTATACCCTATTTCACATAATCACTAAAATATTTTGTTGAATGAATGGACATACACCTAAACTAGCAAATGCCACACATTCCACTTGCTGAGATATTCAGGTCAAAAATAAATAAGTGTCTTGGATGGCCCAGGATAAAAAGAAACACAAATTGGAATCCAGGGAATATATTATTTCTATTAGCTCTTCACAAGAAATTTTAATTCTTGTATTTTTATTTTAATGTGCTACAATCATATTAATACTGCCATTTGATTTCAGCGCACAAAATTGCTTTGATGCTTAAAATAACTTTGGTAATCAAACAGATAGCAAAATCACCTTAGTGTGCTTCACTAACTGGTTTGGCTGTAGCTAGATTTAGGAAGAGTGTGGTGAGAACTGTGCTGTCATATAGCACGTGATAGCACAGACAAGTCAAACTCAAAAGTACCTGAACTGCAGCAGGGAAAACCACATTCCACAGTTATTGTCTGGAATCCTACCTTGGTCCATATTTCATCTATGTTGAGTAGTAAATGTCATCTATGTGGAGTAGTAAATACATAATGAAGAATTATTTTTTTTGGTGTGATACTGCACATAATTCTGATTCTGGTACATCATACATGTGTTAGCTGCTGCTATTGTTGCTATTACTACTACTACTACATTCATGACATTATAAAGGATTCATCGGATTAGATAGCTATTGAAGACAAATTTTAATAATTCTCTTTTATTTATTTTTTTTAGTTTTAGATGGGCCCAATATCTTTATTATTTAAACTTTTTCAATGAGAATTGAACCCAGTTCCTCACACGTGTGAAGTAAGTGCTCTACCACTGAGCTACAACCCCAGCCATTAATATTAGTCATTTAAATGAACAAAACTGCTTTGAAAACAATGGAATTAGCCAGGTGTGTGGTAGACATGTAATCTCTGTAGACCTGTAATCTCTGCTACTCAGGAAGCTGAGGTGGGAGGATCTCTTGAGCTCAGGAGTTCCAGACTAGCCTGAGCAACATAGTGAGATCACATCTCAAAAATAATACAACCAGAGATATGAAAAATTGTGCTGTATACATGTAACAAAATTTGTAATGCATTCTGCTGTCATTTATTTTTTTTAAAAAAATCAATAAAAAATAATAAATGAATAAACAAATAGAAATGCTGGAATTGGCACTCTAGGATTAGCTAGCAGAATTTAAGCATGAGCTCTGGTATTTTTGAATTGGCAAACTGGAAATGAGACCATTAAGCATATAGGCATTTCATGTATTCAAAGGCAAAATTTTAAAACAGATTAAATATGAATCCTAGCCCTGGCTATCTAAATTAGTTATTTGGTTTTTGCAAAGCACAACTTTTTACTACATTAGGGTAAAGAGATTAGGTGACTATTTTTAGTTTTGTATATATTTACTATATAAACTTGGAGTCTAAGAACATGAATTAGTAAGAGTATAAATATATAGAAGCTATACATAGTTTTATGCTTGAATACATTTCAGAAGGTTTATAATAAAACTAATCTAAGCCAACATTTGAGGTTTGTGAGAATGTTTTTTCCTTTAAATGAAGTTCATGGGTAAGAGACACTGATCTACTGAAAAAAAAAACACATACATAAATCATTCATAATGCCAGAGCTGGTGCACAATTGTTGAATAATACATATACAGAGGATGACTGACAAGAAAGCTACCAAATAAAATGAAGTGGGTCACTCCAAGGAATGGAAGCACTAGGAATGCTATAAATACCTACAATACCAGATTCAAGTACTTCATCTCAGAGTGAGCTGTCCAAACTGTTTATTTTTCTAAAAGGGAGAATAAACTCCAGGTCCACTGCACACCAGATGCTATGGGACTTGATAAATGAATGGAAATGAAATCTATATAAACACATGTAGAGTATGTGGGTAGGTTACATCTCCTTTTGCTTGAAGAATAAGTACTATCCCCCAACCCACACACATACGTCTAATTTAACCTTCTTCCCTTCCAATTGCTATAATGGTCTAAACTCAGAGAAAGAAGTAATGGTAACATTTAGGTCACCAGAAAGCTTCCTGCCACAGACCTGAAATTTGCTTCCCAAGTTGCCAGCTGCTGATCCTTTTGTGTCCTGGATTATATGCATTTAATGTTCCTTGCCAAGATTTGGGCTGGAGTAAAATTATAATGTCCTTTTACAAATTAGGGTTTCATATGGAAATACTGGCATGGCTTTTAACTGACACACATTTTCCAATTATAAGACATACAAACTGCTTAGTTCAGCACTATTTTTAAAAATTCATCCAAAGAACATCTGACATCAATTACACTGTAGGATTAAATATATGTGTGTGGAGAAAAAAACGTGTCCTTCTGTTCTTACTTGCATTATTAAAAGAGAGAGTGTTTAAAGTGCTTTCTAAGAAACTTATTTCCTCTCCTTTTGCTAGCCTCAATCACTATTCTATTTTAAGCATAAAATTTGGAAAATAAAGAATGGCTTTTCAGGGAGCAGAGGTATATTTTTTTAAAGTCGTTTATAATCAATTAAAGACTACAGAATGGGTGCAGATGCTATGAACCATTCAGACATTTGCAGAAAGTAAACTTCGGCTTCTCATTGTGGAACATATTATCGTGGATACATATTGACCTCCTGTGACAATGAGAAGGGATCACGTGCAAAGTTGGAAACACTTTAAAAGTAACATGCATCAAGCCATCACTTACCTTTTCTCATATTATTTTTCATCTTGACAAAATGAACTCAGAATGAAGTCATTTATAAAAGGAGGTGGAAAGAAAGAAAACAGTATGCTACTTTGTTTTGTCTCTAAAACCTGTGAGTTCTGATTTCAGGGTGCCAGCTTACCTGTGTGTGTGCTGTACATGCAAAGCGTCTGTGGTAGCCATAGTCACAGGATGTGTCCTCAAGACAGAAACTTGCTTTGTGACCTTCAGCCACTCTCCTCTGTGTGTTGGCATCAAGCAAATCATAGTGGCTGAATTCGTCCATGCTGTGGTAATGTCTAGTGTCCCACAAAACAAAGAGACAGTGGTCAGTTGCATATGGAGAAAGCCAAGAGGACAGTAATTTGTTGGCTCACAAATTTGGATTCACATTGTAAATGGGGTCAAGTTTATCTTCTTTAAGAGAGATTCATGCTAGATTCCTCCATTTTCCTCGGACAGACATCTATCAAAATTATTAGCTTTTAACGTTGCTACTAGGATAGCAGACTTAGTTTGGGTATTTTTTGTTTTTTATTTACACCCTGTTTTATCTTTGAATATTAAATATAAAGAGACAATTATATGTCCTTAAATAAAAATAGCCATTTTTTTTTTTTGCCATTTTTTTCTCTAATATATTTCTGTTGGCTGCCAATGCCGATACCTCATACCAAAAAAGAAGCCGCACATGACTCTGGAAGGTTTTTGGAGATTTTTAAAAATAGAATTCTCACATATTTAAAATCATTATTAAAATGCAATAGGGAAATAATGGCATGTTTTACCCACCACTATTTTTAAACTGCATAAGCTTTTACTTAGGAATGAAATATTTCTATTTTATCTGAAAAATTAGAAAGCTCCTATCTATTTTTCTTATTTTGTTAGCTAGAAGATGTTGAGCTATTCATATTTTCACATAAGGAAAAGACACTAAGAAGTGGCTCGAATTTCAGAAAGTTTAAGGCCAAACATCAGGATTTCCTGGCAGTTAAGAACACCTGGGTAAGTCACCAAGGCAGATGATGGCATTACCTTATGTGAAAATCCTTATATTTAGTATGGATCAGGGGCATTCACTCTGGGATTGATATAGCTCTTTTGAAAGATGGAAAAAGTCACTTTCAGCTTATGGCGTATGTAATTTACATCTTCCTTTGAGAATGGTCTCTGATCCTTTTGATAACTATGTGTGGTTTTAATAAATGTTATTTAATGCTAACTGTAGATGATCTGGGCTGTAATCAACATTTTTAGAAATCCTAACTATATTGGAGTAAACATTATTGAAGTCAATTGCTATGCCTTCTCAAGTCTTGATAAAGCTATGCTTGAAGTTTTAGTTCAAAGGATAATGGTTTCACTGGTTGAAGGATCTTAAAGACAGACTTATTTGATTGTGTCAAATTTTAGAAACAATTCTAAATACAAATCTTAACAAATTTATCTTTGGGATAACACTTAAGACTTGTATTTGTCACATCAATAATCCTCTGAAAAATGAAAGAGCAACTCAGAAGTCAGGAAGCCCATGTACTTACTGGTGACAACTGTGCCATTCCCAGGAATATCTTGGACGACTTGGTAAGAAATCAGATGTTCCTTGGTTTTTTACTCTTTGGGGAAATCTTAGCAGCACCCTGTGATCATAATCTCTTACATCTGCTCTGTAAGCTGAACTGTGATTTTGAAAAAAGAAACATTATATTCACAGACTTTTAACTTAAGACAAACCTTCTCCATCATATAGTACATCCTTTCCCCAAGTACACCATCAGTTCCAAGAGGTTAGGGTGTTCAATTTATTTTGTTTATTGCTGAATCCCAAGCTCCCAACAGTTCTGGGGTATTCAGAACTCAATGAATACTTCATGACTGACTGAATGAAAGACAACAGTGAAAATTCAGAATTTAAAAGTGACAACATAATAAAACTTGCACTAAAATCTATGTGTGAGAAACCAACTTTGTATCATAAATCAATTCAAGTTTAAACATAAGAACAACTGAGGTGGAAATTATCCCAAATTAAAACTGATCTGTAGTTATTAGGAACTTTGAATTTAACAAAATATTTTATTTTAAACAGATAACTAAGAAATAAAGTGAGAAAATGACTCTAAAAGAACACACATAACTTAGTTAAATAATTTTGCAACTTCACATCTTCAAAACAAGGAAACTTGAGGAAGACAATGGTGTGAGTGATACAAGACTTAGGAATGAAAGTGAGGTTGAATTTCTTCTATTCCCTACCCTGACAATTGCAAAGGTACAATGTGGAAGAAATGTACAAGTAATCAGCACTGTGCTCCGACTAACATATTTCATGTGAGTGTATGTTCTAATACTATCCCTGACCTTATTTTACATGTTAACATATTTATGGGACCCATCAAAACATCTTTTGCTCCCTCTGCTGGTTCCTAGGTGCAAACTCAGAGAACCAATATCCTAATAGCTATTTTATTTTAGGACTAAAGGCAAAACAAAGCTGCTCATGGTCTTATTCTGGCTGAAGTAATATCAAAACAACTCAGTTAGACCTGAAATAAAAAGGGAAAACTTTGGGTTTACCAATGAGGGTGCCACAATGAAAATTTTACCTCCAATCTTCTAAGGGAATAGTAACATGCCCTTCTTGTTACAATATGTTTTTCTACATTTCTGTACAGTTGGTTTATAAAAAGTTATTAGTTCTAAAGTTTAAGAATCTTAGAAAAAAAATATAAGAGTACCAGTCTCCAGGATAAGGATTAGGTCCACCACAATTTGTGACAAATCTATAGAAACTTTAAAACTTTTAATTCTTCATGCAGGTCAACATGCCCAGAAGGTCACGTATCACTTTATCTTTTCCTAGCCCTTGTCCCATTTCCTAGGTCTGGTCTGCCTGAACAGAAGTAATGAGAAGCAGGCACCGAGGTGGGGGAGCCGGGCCACCGAGATCCCAGCTGGTACCTGGCCAGACAGTTTTCTTCCGCAGCGCATCTCAGGTTGTACATAGCCATCTTCTGCACGTATGTGGATGCTTGGATGTAGTAAGGGTCAGGCACCAGGTCCGGGAGACCTAAATGACAGCAGGCAACAAGCGCCTCGTTACTCCGGGTCCGGGTCCCTTCAGATCCCTTATTTGTCATCCTTAGCCCACCAGGACTGCAGGGTAGGGCTGGGGGAAGCCAGAGAATTTGCTACACCCCCGCCCCTGCCCCCGGTTGAGAAGCTAAGCGAAAAATAAGCTGAAGGAGCCAGGCGTGCGGTTTGCACCAGATTCCAGAGCTGGCTCTGCAGGCTTGGGGGGAGGGGTCGAATCAGCAGGGACCGGGGCCCGCCGCGCCCAGACAGCCACGTAGAGGAGCCACATAGTTGGGGACCTGGTGCATTCTGGCTGCCCTGGGGATTGGGGGTGCTTACCGTACTGAAAATAGCCGGTGCCGTATCCGGGTCGATACCTGCTCCCAGGCCGGGGCCTCTCATACGTATCGTAGTAGTTGTAGTAAGGGTTGTCGTCAGAGTACTTGTAGGGGTTGTACGGCTCGTCGCCCACCATGCGGTCCACGTGGCTGGGCGGCCGCAGGTTACTGAGCTCCGGGAGCTGTTCTGGCTCCGTCCGGTTACCTGCGCGCGAGGCGCCAGCGTCGCGGGTCCCAGAAGATGAGTAGCCGGCTTGAAACCAGTGGCGGGCGTCAGGCCTGGGGCGACCTGTGGCGACCCCTGACGAGCTGGCGGTTCGCGCCCTTGCTGCGGCGGTGCGATTGTCCCGGAGCAGCAGGATCGGCGTGCGCGGCTGCGGTGCGGCAGCACCGTCTGTTCCAGCGGCGGCGGCGCTGGGGCCCCGGCGGCGCTGCGGCTGGTACTGTGAGCCCAGACTCAGCAAGCTGAACACCTGCCCGTTGTTCTCCCATTGGATCCTCTGGCGCCAGGCTCCCGGAGCCGCCGGTGGCTCGCGCGGTGGTTGCTGCTGACCGGGGGCCTGTGGGGCGCAGCGCAGGAGCGGACAGAGCTGCAGCGGCCCCAGGAGGAGCATGGTCCAGGCGAAGCGCATCTTCACCCGGACTGTCTCCTCTACAGGAGATCTTGGCTCACAGAAAAAGTTAAAACGGGACTCAAATCACGCGAAGGAGGCAGAAATCTTTAAACAGGGAGGCGAGCAGAGTGCCGTTATCTCAGTACCCACAAAGCAGTGCCAATGGTGGGCTGCAGACCCTTTAGATAGGCAGAGCAGCTCCTCGGACGTGGCACCCGTCTTTCCCCTTCCCCAGTCCTTCTGGAAAGCGACGGGGAGCGGCGCGGCGGTCCCGGCGAGCGGGCAGTGTCTGGAGTGAAGGAAGGAGGAGAGATTTTAAACTTTCTGGCAAGTTTGCAAAGTTACACAAGCCGTTCTGGCCCTGCTGCCCCTCCGCTATTTGTTCACGTAATGCGATTGGAAACGTGCAAGGCGGACAGCTCTTCGTCTCTGCCCCTCCCTCTTCTCCCTGTCCTGTCCTCCTCCCCCCAGACACGTTGCACTGGGAGCGTTAAGGGGAAAGAACAAAACGGAACACACATCCTGAGACACGCTCGGCTTAATCTGGGGCGAACATGCAGGAATTTCAAAAGACTCAGACAGACGGAGGCAGCCAGGCCATGGGACGAAGCCAAAATATGCATGGAGAAAAATGCTATTAGGTCACCAGCCCTGGAGAGGCGGGAAGTCAGGAGGTGGGGAGGTGCTGGGGGCGAAAGTGTGTGTTGGGGAGGGGGGGGCGGTTGTGACTAATGCACTTCCATAAAGGAGTTAACCAGACAAATTTCCCAATGTACACTCACTCGATTTATGGGCAGAGCCCTCAGCAAATAAACCCCAGGATATCAAATTTTGTTTTTCTGAGGGTAGGTAATATGAGAAATGGGTTACAAATCTGTTTCCTACAGTGAATATTTTAATAACAAAAAGTCAAATTTTACAGAGAACAAAGCTTGCTAATGCTGAACCGCTGAATAAACCTCTTTTTGAAAATGCCGGCCTGGTACTTGAGTGAAATGAAAAATCATCCTTCATTTCCACCACAGACCAGGGAACTAGAGCAAGTCTGCCTAGGAGAGTACACAGAAGGCATTCTCAAATAAACATTTTTATCTGACTTTTTTCTTTGTCTTTCCTACATCTAATTAGACTTTTGATTTAAGAAGTTTAAATCACCACTGTTAAATATTGAAAGTCAATAACGTATACCATGGTGTTTGATTTATTTTCCAACCCAAACAAATGATTTGTAAAAGAAACAACCCTGGAGTTCAGAGTTTGGTAAAAAGAAGAGAGTGGGAGTGGCTACTAGGAGAATGGGAGGGCAGATTAAACTATGCTGACTGGAAAGAGATGCTCATAGACTAGTTATTCACATACCATTCAATGTTGGGCAGTGCTGGAGTCATTTCAAAGAAAAAATGCTACTAAGTAGTTTGATTTAATACTACTACTTACTACCGAATTTTTATGACATTTTTATTGATTTCATCTCTGGGCTGTCTGCATATATTTGGATATTCACCTGTTTCTGTTGGTCTCTGTCTTTCCATAACAAATCACCATATTTTGGTAGTATGGTATATATCTGCTGATTTGACCTCTTCACATACATTTTCCTTTTCTTTCTGTTAAAAACAACTGTATGTTCTTTGGGAAACTTCCCCTCCCCAGTGGCATGGTGGGACTGTCTGAGCATTCATATTTCCCCCAATTCAAGCAAGAGTCTAGAAATCCTAGTTTGGCTAATCAAACCATATTCCTAGAATTTAAATCTAAGTAGAAAGACACATGGTCAAAATTATTGCCCCTGTCATTATGAAGCAAAGTATATGTTAGGGCTTGAATGTAAATCCCCCTGAGCGGTACATTCCAAGACCTGATTCTTTAGCTTTTCTTTCAATTTTTCTAATGCATTACTTTGTGGCTTAACATAGAGTCAATTTCTGTTGTTTGCCACCTAAGAACTCTGACTGAGGCGGTTGTGGTTCTTTCAATTAATCAAATCACATGATTCTGAGTCCAGGATGATGGTTTGGCTCTTTTTGAGTCAAATTAGATTTGCTTTGCTCATGACCACACAGCATCCTTGGTCACAAAGGGATATTAGATGGAAGCTTGCCAATAGATTGGCAAATCTATTGCTTGTATGATGAAGATAAAAATTCAAATACAAATCCTCTCATGTCAACAGTGAATTCTTTCTAAATAACAGTCAGTGACATCCCTAGCTGTCATTTTAGAGACTTGCGGCAGTGCTTAAAATTACTCACTTTCTCCAAACCCACTAAGGAAGATGGCATAAAAAAAGAAGAAACAGGTGTATACAATTTAGACAGACAGATGAAATTATAGGAGAAGCAGGAAGGGATAGAGTGTAATTATCTCTCAGCTGAAAAGGCTCAGCTTATTCTCCAGAAAAAAAGCCTGAAGCTGCTATTACTTGACCACAGACTCCTAGGGGAAGACATCTGCTATGTAAATCATACCGTTAGAGTGGCAGGCAAAAGCTGTTCCTGGACAGGCACAGTGGCATATACCTGTAATCCCAGTGGCTTGGGAGGCTGAGGCAGGAGGATCACAAGTTCAAAGCTAGCCTTAACAACTTAGTGATAGCTGTCTCAAAATAAAAAAGAAAAAGGGCTGGGGAAGTGGCTTAGTGGTTAAGCACCCCTAGGTTCAATCCTTGGTATAAAAAAAGTTTCCTATTTTGTATGGCTGATTCTCTATTTCTTAGTTATCTGTAAAATTCAAAGATTAACTTAAATCTTTTCGAATGAACTTTTACTAGTTTAAAAATCTCTGATTTTTATGAATAATACAGTTATTTACACTATTTTCAACTCAGTCACTACAATGTTTGATTGTGATTTTTAATATTTAATCAAATAATTCCTTTAGTTGGACTTTAAAAACATCAGGTACACTGTTTTTGTGAGTTAAAGCCTTCATGCTACAATTTTAATTTTTTTTACATATTGTCCAGCAGTAAAATTCTATATACATTTATTTTGGTTACAAGCATTTCTTTGGACACATTTACCCTTAATTGTGGTATACCTTAGTGATGATTTCCACACATAAACACTAAAAATTGAAAACTGAATGAGGTTGACCTTTTTTTTTTTTCAAATTAACTTCAACAGACTTAAAAGAGTTTTATCAGAATATAAATAATTGATTAGAACAGTAGTGGTGAACACTACTCATTTTCTTTTAAAAGCAGATACACATATACACATATCTCAGGGGAGATGACACATAACTCATTGTCACATACTCTAATGAAAAGCTTAGTTCATTTTCTTTCTCTTTCATTTCCTCTAAACTCTCTCTGGATTACCACTCAGCCAGCTGAAAAACAAACATGTGGCCACCACATTGGGGACAACAGAAAGTGTCTGCAAGCCCTGAGGGAAATAATCTAGCCACATCATGCTTTTTGTTCAATGGCAAAACTATTATTTACAAAATTAGAGAAACTATAGTTTCTTCACACTCAATACTGAAGTAATAATAATAACACTTGTAATATTAGTGATGATGTTAACTTGTAGATATATAAAAGATACCTTTAGCGTGTTAGTTTTGGTAAGATACACAGCTGATGCAACTTTTGGCCATGGGACTCGCTCTTTTTCAAAAATTTAAAATTGTTATTATTTATTTTTATTGGTATACTATAGTTATATATAAAATTGGGGTTCATTTTGACATAATTATATAAAAATTAAGTTCAATGTGCTCCAATTCAGTCCCCAGTGCTTTCCCTTTACTTCCCCTCCTCTCTCTCCCTATTACTTTCCCTCTATTTTATGGGTTTTTCTTCTATTATAGTTTTTTAAATTAGTGCAATATAGATATACATAAAGGTTATATTCACTATAGTATATTAATTTTGTGGACAGTTTGCAGTGTGTATTGTAAAACGAGAGATGGAATAATTCTGATTCCCTTTTTTGAGGTTCTAGCTCATCAATATCCATGTTTAAACTGCAACACCTCAACACCTGTACTAACCAAGAAATAAAAGTTGTCAGAAGGTTGTATTCCTAGAATTTGCAAATTAATTTACGTTTGTGGGATAGTTCATATATATGGAAAATAGAATTATGCAGAAAGCCCAAAATGTAAAGCAGAGCCTCTGAATTACTGAAACCAGAATAGTAATGCTATAGTCAAAAGGACTAGAGTTCAAGCATAACTCTTTTGTTTGGGGCTCAGAAAACTCATACAAATCTTGTTTCTCAGTGAAGACTTGTATGTGCTTTGGTGCCACCATGTAATTTAAATAAAATAAAGGAAGTGGAAAGTTAGAGATTTTTAAGGTGAAAATGATTGAGAAAGAGATAGGTAAAGCATCTTACACGTGAGAATCAATTGAGAATTTATAAGGACACTGCACACTCTTAAAAGTACTTAGGAAAGTAATAGGAATAAATAACCAGCAATTTTTTTTTCACTTGAGTAGAATGGAGGAGAAGCAATATTCAAAGTCATTAGCATGTTTGTAATCCTTCCTTCCTCTCTTCCCCTTCTGCCACACATTGCTTCCAGTTATTCATTGAAATATAAAAAGGAGACAGTTGGCACACATTTATCTATATGTGTCAAGCCTGAACTGAAAAGATTATCTGTAAACAAAGTGCATAGAATTATTTCTGAAGAATTTCAGAAATAATCAATTTTAAATATAACAGTTTGGATTACCCATTCCTACTGAAACACCCATGGAATAGAAAAATGGAATTTAACTCCAAAGAATGAAAAAGTATTTCATTCTGATGTCTTTAATGAATATTCATATGTGATAAAATAAAGAATTTTAGTCACTTTAGCAAAATGGAAAAATGAGAAGACATGATACTAAACAGGTGAATGGGTCTTGGAAATGCAGTGTATCAAAGTAATTTGGTTATATTGGCTATAAAAATAAGGGGCTAGCCAGTTGGCAAAACTACCTATAAGTGAAGACCAAGTTATTTGAGTTGATGGAAAGTCCCATTATAAAAAGACTGCTCTTCTTCATCCTATGTGGTATACTAGAATCATTTCTGTTACTAATCAATAGGAGAATGTGTACTGCTGTTATGATTTAAATATGAGGTGTCCACCAAAAGCTCATGTGTGGAACAATGCAAGAATACTCAGAGGTAAAATGATTAGATTATGAGAGCTATAACCTAACTAGTGGATTAATCCACTGATATGGGTTACTCAGGTGATAAATGTAGGCAGGTAGGGTATGGCCAGAGGAAGTAGATCACTAGGGGTACACCTTTAGAAGTTATATTTAATCCCTGGTGAGCAGAGCTCTCTCTCTGCTTCCTGGTTGCCATGTCCTGAGATGCTTCCTTCTGCCACACCCTTCTGCCTAAGTCTGGCTGGGCACAATTCACCAGACACTTATCAAGCAGGAACGAACTTTATTTTTAGAATACACACGCTGCACCACTCAAGCTCTTCAGGAATTCCCTCAGAGCCCAACTGCCACCACCAGCTTCCAGCGAGCCTCTCAACCCCCCCACCCTTCCCACTCTTGAGGCCGATTGGCTGGGTCGCGTGGGCGGAGCCAAAAGTGTCCCCCAATGAGCAGCTCCATGGTCTAAAAGGGTGGGAAAACAGCCCAATGAGTGTCACCGCAGAGGAGCCAATCAGCTGGAAGTTTGCTGGGGCCGCTTCGGCTGTGGCTCTCAACATCTCCCCCTCTCTGTTTAATTAAACAACAAGCATGTGGCTTAGGGACCGTGCCTGTCTTAGGTTGTCCAATACTACATATGGTCCTTACCCGTCATCGGATGAGCTGACCTCAAGGCGTCAGCCTCCTGTCTTAGGTTGGTACCATTGCAATTGGATCTTACCCGTCATTGACTACCCGTCCAGCATACAGCCACACCTGTGGATAGGCCTTTGTAACAGTGGGGGGGTGAGGTTCTTTGCCTCACCTTTGTTGGCCCCCAAAGTTTAGCTGAACAAGCACAAGGGAGGAGGATACACCAAGCCAATTGGTGGCTCCTTTTGAAAAAATTGTACCACCGATGACACCATTAGCAAAAATACCCCGGCACTACCATAAGTCGCTGCACCAACAGATAGTTTACAATGCATACAAGTGATACATAGTTGAGGCAAGTTCTGCAAGCAGTTCAGTGATAGCTATTGCAGAAGCTGTAGATTGGTTTTATCTTTGTCTTCACTGGCACTGGGATGAAGATAGGAATTCTGGCAATAATGGCTAAAGAAAAAATTACTTAACATCCCAGCAGGCACTAAAAGAAAGCAATTTTCTGAACAATTTACATTATCCTGAACAGAATTATTAAATATAATGAAAAGGAAAGGTGAAAGTAAACAAACAGATCTGTTAACCTCCTTTTTTGTTCACATATTAAAACAATCCTCAACAGCTGTTCACCCAATTTAAATTAAACCATTTAAATCACGTGAATAAGAAAAAAAATATTTGGATCCATTTTTTCATGAGCGCTCATCATATATGATATATGGACATACGCACATGCAAACATACAACACAAAACACAAGTGTGTACACATAATATGATACATACAACACATAACATAATAGTAAAGGCCTTGTAATTTTTTACAGGTGAAATATCCATTTCAATGTTTAAAAACTCCATAGTCAAAAAATAGAACTGATCAGCAAAACATTAACCTAGGTATGAGCTCAAAAAACAAAATAGAACTTCATGATGTGGGAAAGGTCAATAATAAATAGATATTGAAAAATGCATCCTGGTTTCATTAGCCTCCAGGTGTGGGAGAACCACTGTCGCAGATGTAAGGACAGCCAAACTGGAGTTCTGGATATCAGCTGTTATGGATTTGAGCCAAATCATCTTCTTTTTGGTCTGTAGAAATCGCTTTAGTTAGTCTCTCTGGAATCCAAATCAGCTGCTGTTCTCCCTGTGGAAACACACAAACAGACCCCTGACTCCAGACAATCACTGGGTCAGGACCTTTCCATTGTCCTGTTAGAATATCCTTCCAAAGTTCTTTAGGCTTATTTACATTTTTTGGACACATATGCCTTTCTGCAGCACTAAGCCCTGATGAATCCAAATTTAAAAAGTTTAGAGTAAAAAGGGTTATTTTAAGTTTATCTTTGGGGAATATATACCCCTTCCCAATTCCCTCTTTTTGCTTTAATAAGTACATTTTAATAGTTTGATGAACTCTTTCAACTATGCCTTGTCCCTGTGGATTGTATGAAATTCCTGTTTTATATATATATATATATATATATATATATATATATATATATATATGCCAAATGATGAGCAAAATTGTTTAAAAGAGGTAGAGGTATAACCAGGGGCATTATCTGTTTTTAACTGTTTTGGAACACCCACAGTGGCAAAATTTTGTAAGCAATGAGCTATAACATCTTTAGTTTTTCTCCGGCATGAAGGGAGCCCATCAAAAATCCGGAAGAAGTATCAACTGTAACATGCAAATATTTTAATTTTCCAAATTCTGACAAGTATGTGACGTCCATCTGCCAAATATGGTTAGGTATCAGTCCTCTAGGATTGACTCCAAGATTAACTCGTGGTAAAAAGGTTACACAATTTTCATCCCTGGTGAGCAGAGCTCTCTCTCTGCTTCCTGGTTGCCATGTCCTGAGATGCTTCCTTCTGCCACACCCTTCCATTATTATGTTCTGCCTCACCTCAGTTCCAGAGCTATGGAATCAGTTGACCAAAAATCAAACGGCTGAAACCATGAGCCAAAATAAACTTTTAAGTTTCTCATGTCAGGTCTTTTGTGATGCAAAGCTGACTAAAACAAATATCAAGTCCACATCTTAGAAAATTTGTTTGCTGCTCTTCGGCTCTTCATGCATTCAATTTCACTGTCCCAGTACCCTAAAAGTTACTTAATTTAACATAAGCAAGGCATGATCCTCTGAGCTTGTAGGAGATATGTTAAGAGAGCATGTAGGCTTAACTTGGGCATCTCTTTCACCTGCCAGTCACATGCACGGATTCCAATCCCGCCAGTAGAGAGTCATCCCTCTGCTTGAATGTCATCTGATGTGTATTAGCTTGTCTCCAGGCCTAGGAAGAACAAGATAACAAATGACTACCAAGTAATGGGAATTGAGTGGAGTTTAATATTTCCCCCATTTTCTCCTATAAAATGATAGATCTCAGAATATCAGAACCTGTTTCTAATTATGCTTAACGTCAACTTTGAAAATCATAATTCTTTCTCTTATGATTATTATGCCACTCATTTGCTATCTTACTTCTTGATTACATAGCACTTAGAACAAAGAATGAAAGATTTTTTTTTAACAATAGCTCTTAACGATATGAATCTTTTTTTTTTTTTCTTTTCTTGCTTTCTCTCCCTCTACCTGCCTGACTTCCTATTTTTCTTCTTCCTTTCATGCTGGGGATTGAACCAGGATCTTGTGCATACTAAACATATGCTCTACCAATAAGCCACAAACCAGTCCTATGAAAGTCATTTAAAGGAGGCCCTGTTGGTTATAGTTAGAACTGTAACTATAGTAAACGTGGATTTCTCTGGCTTCTACCTATTCTCTTGCATTCAGATTATTTCATAGATCATAGTCATCTTGTCCAGAAGGTACAGAGAAGGAGATGAACTAAAGTTCTGTGTCATAAAATTTGTGTGAACTCTGTCTTCTATAAGTCACGTAAAGGCACTGGACATTTGGACCACTATTCTAAGTTATGTGTGGAAACAAGACAGGCCCGTCTGTCAAGGACATGTACTTTATTCTCAAAGGTCTCTAGAATCTTTTACAAATAGTTAATACAAAGGACTATTACATAATGACATATTGGAAAGTATTAAACACATTAATTAAATGAAAATATTAAATGAATATTAATTGAAAAATGACTTCATGCAACTTAGAATGATCTGTAACTAAGAAATCTTTGATGCCTGAGTATTGAGTCGAATGCACAGGGCTTAACAAAACTTTCTAAATGGATCTCTAGTAGAGGAAGGAAATAATAAGAAAATGAGCAATAATTTTTTAAAAATAAGAAATTTAATCACCCTCATTCTGGACAATCCTGTCCTCTCATTAATAGCAATCATTTCTATTTCTTGTCATTTAGTATGCTCCTGGCACTTTGCAAAGTACTTGAGTGCATTACCTCATTTTATCCTCATGACAACTCTGTGAAGCGGTTATTAATACTTTCATTTTATTTGACAAGGAACTGAAGGTTAGAAAGATTAAGCAACATATTCAGTTAAAAGTTGGCAGAAATCTGGGTGTGGTGGTAACATCTATAATCTTAGCTTCTTGGGATGTTGAGACAGGAGGATCAGAAGTTCAAGGACAGCCTGTATGACTTAGGGAGAGCCTGATGCAAAATAAAATAAAAAGAATTGAGATGTACCTAAGTAGTAGAGCACTTATCATGCCCAAAGCCCTGTGTTCAATCCACAGTACTCCCACCACATTAAAAAAAAAAATGGCAGAACTGGATCTTGAATTCAGGTATGCATTGTTATAACTTCATTATTAATCTCTTGCCATATGAAGTAGAAAGAGCATATGTAGTTGTTTTTATTATTTTCTTAATTTTTTTAATTGTTGGTGGAAAAGAACTGAGTGACTCACTAAAAATTACATGTCAAGAAGACAGTGGCTGGGCCAATTAAATGATTAGACTATTAACCTAGTGCCTATGGGCAAATGGCTTTGGGAAGTTAGCTGGGAAGGTGATATATAGAAGAACATCAGTGATAGAGGTAGTCCTTGCATTACTGTGCCCTCTGTTATTTATAACAGTAAGTTCTTGGACAAATTACTTAACTATTTTGAGAGTTGATTTTCTTCATCCAAAATAAAGATATTAAGACCTATCTTACAGGATTGTTATGAGGATGAAATGTTTGTTAGTATATATGGCAGAGAATCTATCTTAGGCACTGAATAGATGGTAAATGTTATTACTACTTGGTACTTGAACATTATAATTTAAAACAGACAAGGTTTGGGCTAGGGTTGTGGCTCAGTGGCAGAGCACTTGCCTCATACATGTGAGGCATTGGGTTCGATCCTCAGCACCACATAAAAATAATTAAACAAAATAAAGATAAAAAAGTAGACAAGATTTATTTTCATATAGACAATTACAGAGAAAGGCATTTTCTTTAACATGGAAAAAGGGCCATTTGTTAGTCTTTGAAGTGTCTGTTTTGTTACTTTAAAGCAGGAAAATTTTTAAAAATAAATCAACATTATTGAGATATAATTTATATAAAATAACATTCATAACTTTCAAGTGTACAGTTTGATGAATTCTAACAAATATATTTCATTGTAACCAGCACCACAATCAAGATGTAGAATATTTTCATAATTTCACAAAGTCCCTTTGAGCTCAATTCATCCTTAACCCAGGTAACCACAATTATGTTTTTACTTGATTTATCTTTTCTTGAACTGCAGATAAGTAGAAATTATACAACTTCTCCCCTTGTTTGTTTGTTCTTTTGCTCAGGGATAATGCCTGTCAGACTCATCCCAATATTGCTCAATCAGTGGTTCATTTGTTTTTCTTGAAAATATCACAATTTATTTGGTAATTTTTGGCACTATTATGGAAAAAGCTGCTATGAGTTTTCATCTACAAATTATTCTATACATATATGTATGTTTTCATTTCTTCTTGGTAGCTACTTAGTGGTAGAATTGCTACATCTTCAGAGTAGGTAGATATTTAATTCTATATGAAACTGTCAACTTATTTTATAAGTTGTTGTCTTAATTTACATTCATGCCACCAAATAAAGTTCATTTGCACTCCTTTCCAACACTGATATTTCTAGTCTTTAAAATTTTATCCATTGTACTTCCTTAATGATTAGGGATTTTGAGCATTTGTTAATATGCTATTTTTCATGTGTTACATATCTTTGAATTATCTTTTCAAATTTTTGAGCAATTTTATTTTTTAAATTTTTATTACATGTTCTATACATTCTGAATAAAAGTCTCATATGAGCCTTATGAATTATAAATATTATTTCCCAGTTTGTGGGCTTGCCATTTCATTTTCTTAATGATATTTTTGAAGAACAGAAATTTATAATTTTGAGAAAATCCAGTTTATCAATGTATTTTCTTTTATACTTAGTGCTTTTTTTTGTATTCTAAGAAATTTTACTCTAGCCCAATGTCACAAAGATTGTCTTCTGTGTTTTCTTCTAGGAGCTTTCTAATTTTAGCTTTTTGTTTAGGCCTGTAACCCATTTCAAAATACTTTTGTGTATGACAAGAGATAGGAATTGTGGTTTATATTTTCCTGCATGAGTATCCAGTTAATCTAGAACTATTTGTTAAAAATATTATTCCAGGCTGGGGATGTGGCTCAAGCGGTAGCGCGCTCGCCTGGCATGCGTGCGGCCCGGTTTCAATCCTCAGCACCACGTACAAACAAAGATGTTGTGTCTGCCGAAATCTAAAAAATAAATATTAAAAAATTTACTGTCTCTCTCTCTCTCTCTCTCTCTCTCTCTCTCTCTCAAAAAAAATATATATACATATATATATTATATGTGTATATATACATATATTATACCTTCTCTAAGGTGCCTATTACACTTTGGATGTGAGATGTCTCCCAAAAGCGTATGTATGAGACAATACAAGAAGGTTTAGAGGAGAAATGATTGGGTGATGAGAGTATAACCCTATCAATGGATCAGTCCTGCAATGGAATTAACTGGGTGGGATGTGGCTAGTGGAGGTGGGTCACTGAGGGGGGCATGTGTTTGGGGTATATTTGTATCTGGTGAGTCGAGTCTCTCTCTCTCTCTTTCTTTGCTGCCTGACCATCATGTGAGCTGCTTTTCTCCACCACAGTCTTCTGCCATGATGTTCTGCCTCACCTTGAGCCTCAAGGAATGAAGCCTGCTGTCTGTGGACTGAGACCTCTGAAACTGTGAGCACACAAAGAAACTTTTCCTCATCTAAAATTGTTCTGGCCAGGTCTTTTAGTCACAACAGTGAATAAAATAGTGAAAAAGCTGACTAACAGTGCCCATTTTCACTTTGTCAAAAATCAAATTGCCTTATAGGTAACAGGTTTGTTTCTGGACTTTCTGTTTTACTGATATGTTTATTTTTCCTTATGTCAATGCCACACTGCCTTGATTACTGTAGCTGTACAATAAATCTTAAAATTAAGTAGTGACAGTTCTTCAATTTTATATATTTTCCCAGAGGTATTCTTACTGTTTTTAGGTTCTTTATATTTCAACATATATTTTTAGAAATAGATGGTTAGTTTCTATTTTAAAGAATACCTATTGAAATTTTGACTGAGGCTTAATTGAATCCATGAGTCAGTTTGGAATTTTTACATTTCAACAAGATGAATGTTCCAAACCATGAACATGGTATATTACTCCACTTATCCAGGTCTTCTTTAACTTCTCTCAGTCATGTTTTGTAGTGGTCAGTATAGAAAACTTGCGTGTCTTTTGTTGAAATTATTCCTAAGCATTTTGTGTATTTAAAAGTTGTTGTTTCCTATAATCCCAGCAGCTCAGGAGGTTGAGACAGGAGGATCATGAGTTCAAAGCCAGCCTCAGCAAGGCAACTCAATGAGATCCTGTTTCTACATAAAATACAAATAGGGCTGGGGATGTGGCTCAGTGATCAAGTCCAATCCCCAGTACCGCCCCCCGTCCTGAAAGTTGTTGTAAATGAGAAGAAAAAAAAAGTTGTTGTAAATGTATTGCTAAGTTATGGGAACATAATTTATATTACATACTGACTTTATATCTCCTTAAAAACTTTTTCTCATCAAGATTTAAGGAAAGAAATAATAAAAGATGGCAAAAGAGAACTAGTGGATATTATTAATAAGAGAAAAAAATCAAAAAACAGGGAATAATGCTATATTTTTTAGAAAGATGGTTAAAAAATGCCATACTAGTTAACTTTTGCTGTATAATAAACCAACCCCTAATTTAGTGCCTTAAAATAATACACATACTATTATTCCCAATCCTGTGTATTATCTGCTATATTTTGCTATTAGCACCTGAACTCAATCAGATAGCTACATTGAGATGTTTGTCTTAGAGATATATAAAAACATATTTTGTTCTGTGAATAGATCAATTTATTGGGGAAAATAATTTTGGTCACAAAAAGGTTATTGAATAGAACATGAATATTTCAGATATTTCTCATCCCAAAATATTCATTTGCTATCTAATATAAAGGATTAATACTACTTCTTAAACTATAGAGATTCATTAAAAACTTCCAAAGGTATAAAGAAAGTTTAAAATATTTAATTTACTTTTTAAACAATTTAACCTGTACAGAATCAATAACTGAAGTTCATAGGAGGAGGCAAAAATAGTATTTTAAGAGATGAAAGTATTCTTTATTTACTCATAGATAAAAGGGAAATAATTTTTGAATAAAATGATATAATTTATAAATAAAATATATAAAGTCTCTTGGAGACTTTCCTTTAACCCCAAGACAGCATATAAATGAGTTTGTGTGTGTGTGTTTATTCCAAAATTGTTAACATGTAACATAAAATGACCCAACTGATTCTTTTTCTGCATCAAAATTTTCCTTTATTTTTCTCTTAGTAGCCATTACTCCCAGGTGACTGTTACTGAAACCCGAGATTTATCCCTTAGGTCACTTGGTATGTTATCCCAACCTCTAGTAAATACATCTCTAAATATGGCCCATTATATATCTTATGTATTTATTTATGGGACATTTCTATTCTTTCCTATTTTTATCTCAAAACTCTTCTCCAAATCACCAAATACCTTCCTCTTAACCAGTTTCTTCAGATTCACTTGTGCCCATCACTCAGATATTTCACACTGTAGCCAGGGTGATCTTTTTGTACACACAAATTTGACCATATCATTTGTGTCATCATGACAATTTAGGAGGATTCCACTGTTCTTAGGGTCAAATAAGTATCCATACTACAGTCTAATGAGTCCTGCTCTTGCCTGCTTCTGCAAATTCAATATCACTGCTACCCTAACTCCCCAGAATCTCAGCTGTTTTGGACTTCCATACCTCGTTACAGTTTCCAGATCAAACTGTCATGTCTTCTCCTCACTTAGGGCCTTTATTTTTCCATCTCTTTTGCATAAATCACCGTTTCCTCTACTCTTTTGCTGGCCAACTTTGTCTGATTCTTCAAGTTACAGTTTAAATGTCATTTCTTCTTGGAGACTTTCCCTTAACCCCAAGACAGCTCTTTTTCTTTCGAATATATATAGCATAATACTGCGCTGCTTCAGAAAGCTCGTCTCATCTGGGATTATGTATTCAACACTTTCTATAAGGATATAAACTTCATCAATAGTATATTCACCAAAGTTGTTTATTTCCATTGTAGGAATTAGGACTTCCTTTATGAATTGTGTGTGTGCCAAGTACAATATCTGTTCTTAATACATGTTAATAAGTACTAATCATAAAAATCTTTGACCCAGCCCAGCATGGTTTCAACAAACATGTATTACAATCTTGGGATCAGTGTGCCAAATGAAAGTCACTTTAACTGTCTCAGCATTAAGTATTTAATCACTTAGGAGAGAAATGGGAATAATTTAACCAGAATAGCAGAATGGGTTTCTACTCCAAAGAGGTCTTGAGGTAAAACTATTGAAACTTAAATCTTATTAAAATTACAGGGTCTTGGCAGAGGTGAATGGGGAATCTTGTCCAGTGCTGACCACATCAACCTGGCTGTAGTCAGGACATCACATTCACATGTACCAAAAATCTACCTGTTCCTTAATTTTAAAGGGGTAAAGGTAACATAATTGTAAAGTTCTATAGTAAACAGATTAAAGGTACACCATTTTCACTTGTAAATTGAATAGTTCATTTAACTTGAATTTTTCACATCTTCTTAGGACTCTATTTTTTGGATGAACTGTGTGTGGCACAAGAATAGGAAGTTATATGCCACATATGTATAATATGTCAAAATACATTCCACTATCATGTATAACTAGAAAGAACAAATAAATATTTTTTTTAAAAAAAAAGAATGAATAGTGTGTGAGTATATGGACAATGACTGGATGGTGATCTGTAATGAAATGCTTTGTGACGATCTAATACTACATTCCAATGTTTGGGATGCAGAACTCAATGTAAGAGCATTAAGATAGGGCTTCTAAAGATTCTGTGACTTGTTCTGGGAGATAACAGAGCCCAGCCAAGCGCAGCACCAGCTGCAAGCCAAATGGTGATATTTTCATATGTAGAGTGCTAAGTGATCACTTAATGATCTTTCAAGCAAACCACAGAGGAAATCCACAAATTACTATAGCAGACTCTGTTTATGTTGACACTTAAGCACACAAATAGACATTTTTTTTCTTAAGTATATCCAGGAAAGCTTTCAAAAAAGAGAATTAGTCCCCGACAACTAGGTGTAGGAACAAAGACTCAAAAAAAAAAAAAAAAAAACCCAGAAAATTACCATTTTTATTTATCAATATATTTTACTATGCTCTAACTATGAACTAAAAATTAATTATATAAACAAGTGATTAGTAAAAACAAAATTGATACACTCATTTCCTTATTGGTAATGGATATTATCAAATTGATTGGAGGAGTAAAAAATATATCCTAATGATACTTAGGGACCATTAAATAAAATAATGCTATATATATATACTATGAACTATATAAAAACATCTTTGTGTGTGTATATATATATATATATATATATATATATAAAAACATCTATATATAAACATTATATTACACTATATATGAACATATATGTAGCATTGCATGAGGCTATTAAAGAAGTCTAAAAAAGTTCACTAGGGTTGTTATGAGACTGGTTTTTTAACTATTCTCAAAATTTCCAGTATTCTGAAAACTTTCTCAATTTATTTCCCAAGAGGAAAGAAAACCATAATAGAAATGTTCTTATAAGTTTAATATATCTATTCTCCTTCCAAAAACTCCACGGCTTCAGAACATTATTTTCACTGAGAGACTTGAAATCAAACCATTTTTGGATTTACTGATTCAAACTGCTTGCTACTAGGAATTTGAGAAATTCATGGGAGGTGCCTGACCAGGAAGCTAAGAAGTGGAATTTTAGGTGTGTTAGTGAATGACTTAAACTCTTTAGTAGACAGAAAAAATGTTCCCTCTAGGTCTAGTGGAATCAAAGCCACAAAATACTTTCCTTCCATAGTGGACTTCCTCGATTTTCTAGGATGAGAGTGTGGCAAGATGGAGAGTTGCTGGAATTCGCATGTCAAGTTCCTGTGAGTGGGTAAAATCTCTGGTTTTGTATTCCTACAGAGAATTAAATGAGTCACCCTCTAGAGGGCAACAGAGTATGATTCAGGCTCAGAATTGCATGGATCAAGTTCCTGAGGGAAGGATTGATCATGAGGAGTTATTAAAGTCTCAAATTTAAGAATTTTTAAAAAAGTAAGTTTCCACTTCATTTTAGTGCTTCTTGAATTTTTGGTTAACCAGGGCTGAGGTGGACTGACATAGGTAACTACTCTGCAAGAGGACTACAGATGAATGGTTCTGGGGCAATCTACAGGCAAAGCCACTCAGGCTATTGAAGGTCATCCTCTGAAGTGAGATTTTTTTTGCCTTGAGGAGCCCCTTGTCTTGCCAGAAATGTACATTAGGAACTCTGTCTCCAGATTTATCTTTGATATGATTTGATATTTTTAGCTGTTTACTCCCCTACATTTTATGGTACCCAAGACTGAAAAAAAATTTTTTTTCTGGGCTACTTAAAATCCCCCAAAACTTTAGTGGCTTGTCGTGTCCTAATTCTGCCTCAGGTTGTATTTGTACAAATTTCTCAATAGTCAATTGCCTGTTTAATAGGAAGAACTCTGAAACTACCTTCATCCTCATTATAAAAATAAGGTCCCTGGGTGGGTAGGGATTAAAAAATCTAAGCCAACAGTAGTGCCTTTCTGATTTTCTGAAAGATGCAGGTATAATACACTTTCCAAGTACCCAATGGGAAACCTGCCTAACTCAGGTGAAAAAGAAGTTAGAATGTGATGAATGATAGGAAGGGTTGAATAAACATGGCATTCTCCTCTCTGAAAAGTGGGAAAGGGTAATGGAGAAAATAGTATTAATCTGCAGACATCCATAGATTCTCTCACCTCTTTTTTTTTTCTCTAAGAAAAGTCCTTACTGGCTGGATCTCATTTTCTATGCAAAATTTAGATAATGAGATAATTTATGAGAAAAACAGTCAAAGCATCAGAGAGTAAATTTGGCAGAGGTTTGCACACAGCAGGGAAAGTCATGAGAAGCAGCTAGCGCTGTTAGTACAGGTCTGGTCTTAGTGAAAGAATATCTCTGGAAGCAGGAAAATAAGAGAGAAAGGATAGCAGTGAAAGAACCATTTTAAAGGACAGAGTTGAGTATTATAAAGAGATGAGGAATAAGAAAACTATGCAAAAAAAAAAAGAACATTAAGTCATATGGCTTATATTAACAATACACTGTCTGTTTTCAAGCCTTTTTCCCCCTCCAAGAAACTTAGTAAAAATTCCAAATGCTTTTATTTACTATTTGAAAATAGGCCATTTGGGGGCAGGGATTTGGTTCTATTTAGATTACAGTTATGTACTATGTTGATTTGGAATATTGTTATCTTAGCTTAAATTGCTTCTTTTAGCTCTTTCTTAACTTTGTGTTTTGGTAATACACTTTCCTAGGTATCTATAAATCTAAAAGTATTTTAAAAATGTATTTTCTAAATCAATAAAAAATAAAGTCCTAGCTGGGTATTGCCAGGCTTTCTGCTAAGTATAGTAATTGTTACTTGTGGAATTTTCTTAGAATGGCCAAGGCATTTGACTCAATAACTGTAACTGTGGAATGAACATCTGGGTGGAGACACCAGTCTGTTGGAAAGTTGGTGGGCTAGTACATGCCCGTATGCTAGAAGAGATTTATCAATATATTCACTCAGCATATCCAAGAAAATCACAGGGTTTGTTTTGTTCAAACTAAGCATTGAATTTCATTAAACTTAATGGTTGTTTTCCTTTCCTTCCAACCAATTGCTTTTCTCTTTTTTGCCTACTCTTATTGCTTTTGTTGTTTTATATCACAGTAATAAATCATTAATTGAATTATATTCCTTTGAACATAAAAATATGAAGACCACACTCAAGTCATGTTAAGGGGGACTGTAAGTTAATTAAGAGCACACATATACTGGAAACAACCACAAAGTTGTGAAAAATAGGCAAATTTAGGGACCAGAGGGACACAGGATCATGGCTCAAACAAGCAACAGAGCAGGCACAGTTCAGAGTCACCATGCCCAGATTTGGACTTTGCATTCCTCTCTTAATGAATTTGAGTTGAAGTTCAATGTCTTTGTTGTTGAATCCAAGATAGGAATGTGTGGAACCAATATGTAGAAATGTAGAATACAAATATATGTAAATAAATTGCAAATGGGATATTCTAAGTACAAAAGTTATTTTTTTTTTAAAAAATACATAGATGAATGGGTTGGTTCATCTTCAAAATGTTAGTTAGGATGTGTCCTAATGCTGAGAAAACTTATAGAAGAAATTTTAAATAAATTTTACTACTACACATTTATTAGCTTCCAAAAGTGACTGCAATAGCTTTAGTTTCTTCCACTCTTTTATTCCAATCCATTGAATACATGTGTGCTTAATTCATTTTTGCTTTTTAAATTCCAACCATTAATCTAAATAATTTAAAAGTACAGTTTTATTCCTCTTTGATTAGACCATCATTAAACATCAACTGTGGTTGTGAAGATCTCCTCTGACATTTGAAGGATCTCAACATACATTTGCAGGTATGTTGCAAAATGGGCCAGCAACTGTAGAGGAACTTGCAAGTATGTCGGCACTCTCAACCACTCTATTTTGTCCTTTCATGTATTAAGACACTTTAATATTCATTATTTTGAAAAATAACTTTATCTAATTAGGATATAATTTTCTTTCTTTGTCATTTAATATAATAAAAAGATAAGCACATTTTTTAAAGAAACAGAAAACACAACAACATATTGAAGGAGATAATATGTCTCTGATACACCTATAGTAACTAAAATCAACTGAAACTGATTTTAGACTCAGAATTTAGCCTATTAACATTTTTAGAATATGACACATCCAAAATCATATTTATGGTGAATCCAAGAAGAAGTGAGATTATTTACTTCAAGCTTTTTAGAATTTTGCTTTGAAACTTTAGGGAGGATGTGGCCCAGTTGTGTTCCTTCTGAACTGCAGAGGCAAAGAAGTTAAATTTGTGCCTGTCAGACTCCCCTGAAGCTAGGATTCAAGAATTAGGTTCTGTAATCAAATAGGATGAATAAAATTTGCAACTGAAGTTTTCCTTGAATTTCTTCTGGTTTTGCTGACAAACACAACTGTGAAAAAAATTACAATTTCAGCTGCAAAAGAGGTCTCAGGGTCCATTCAATAGCTTTGTAAGTATAGGATGCAGAATAGATCCTATGAGGTGCAGAATGGCCCTGGGCCTCTTGAATGTACCTTCCAGATCTCTGGATTGCAGTTAAAGTACACATTACAGGATCAACAGTTCCAGACACACCTTAGACTCCCTACTTATCTGTGGTTGAGTGAGCAGCTCTCTTGGTAAACCAACTTTTCAGAATCTTTTGGCAATTATTTCTGGAAACCAGGCTGCATTCTAATTCTCCATGTCTTTCATTGATTTTGTAAGGACCTATTCCCTTATTTTATGCATAAATATTTTCTGTTATTCACAATTGAATCCAGCTTGATAACAATGTTTGGGGTAGACGGTTAGTCTTTGACCTACTTAGATTTGAAAAAAGTAAACATCTATTTCCCATTAAATGATGGGATAATAGTAATATCTTACAGCTGTTGGTGAAAGAGTTAAATTATTACCTCTCTTCACTCAGAATGAAGTGCCTATAGAAAATTCAGACTGAGTGACAAGGGCCTTGGCACAGTGTAACATGATGGACAGGGATGAACTGGGTGCAGCACACTGCACTGGAGAGATTTTAAAAACAAATTAGTAATCCTGGACTTTAAATTATCTGCTTAATGTGGTTAGGAAACCAAAGAAATTTTAGTCTTAAAAGAATTTTTTTTTTTTTTTTTTGGTGGCTGCTGGGAAGACATAGCCAAAAATCAATCACAGAGCCTGACTTATGGCTTATTGAATTACAACATAGGTTGAATTTAGACTTGCCAAGTTTCTTATATGAAAATTCATTGCTTGGGAAAGAATAAGACTCTTAGAATTGGAGAAGTGAATCTTGGGAAGGTTTGGAAAGACTGGCTTGTCTCAAAGCTAAACCTAATGACCTTCCCAATGCCAACAGACAAGACTGGTCTTTCTTTGCTTTAAAAACCTGTAGTGACTTTTGCTGATGCAGTTACCTTATCTGTGATGCTAATTTGTATTTTGTTCCACCCTACCCACATTATTTCCCAAACTCATAAGTAGAAACTGATCCAAGATATCAGAGAGACTCAATTGCAAAGCCACACCTGGAAAGAAAATGCTTTTTTTTTTTTAAAGAGAGAGAGAGAAAGAGAGAGAGAGAGAGAGAGAGAGAGATTTTTAATATTTATTTTTTAGTTTTCGGTAGACACAACATCTTTATGCTGAGGATCGAACCCATCTTTATGCTGAGGATCGAACCCAGTGCCCTGCATGTGCGCTACCGCTTGAGCCACATCCCCAGCCCCAAGAAAATGCTTTTCACATCAAAACACTAAAAATTTTGCAAAAAACAGCAAATAAATGTACTGATGATTTGTAGATCTCATCATGTAGCTCATTGCAGGGAAGCAGCTAACCTCCTAGAAAAATAGAGGGGCTCATTGAAGATGGTATATATGATGGTAGTAGAAGACGACTTTCTTTGAGTTCAGGGCTCTGAACGAGATGAAATCTTTTATCCAGTGACCAACATACATGAGTCTGGGCAGGAAGACATGGGAGTAATGCTGTTGATAAGTTAAAGACAATCATACAAAATTCTTACTTTCTACTCTCACTATGACTAGAGGATGAAAAACTGATCAGTTAATTCTTAGTTTCATGTCAATATCCAGTAGGTTTTGAGAATTAGGAAGATAGTAGTTCTCCAAAGGAATATCCAAATATGATGCCAGAAAAAGGAAAAGGAATACTGGGTGACAAAAACAACTGTCATATCATTTAGGAAACCATTAGCTTAAGTATCCCATATCCCATTATAATGCCTAAAAATCACACAAGCAAACCAGTACTGTTGTTCAAGATTTGCCTTTTTACAGGAGGATCACAAGTTCAAAAGCCATCCTTAGCAGCTTAATGAGGCCCTGAGCAATTTAGGCAGATACTGTCTCAAAAAAAATAAAATAAAATGGGCTGGGGATATGGCTCAGTGGTTAAGTGTCCTTGGGTTTAATCCCTAGTTACACCAAACAAACAACAATCAAAAAGATTCCCATTTTAAAAATGGTAAGTATGTAAGTACCTTGTAGGTAGGGAATTATTCTCATTATAAATATGAAAGGCTACAAGCATATATAAATTTAAAACAAAAAATATGTTTAAAAATAAATGAGAGCCTAAGTATTACATCTAGAGTCATAGAAATGGGACTTCATACAGAACTGTTTGATTGCAAAACCACTATTTAAAAAAAATAAGTAAATTATGCATATAGCATATAATTCAAAAGGTAAAGGGATATAGTGAAAAATGTTTCCCTTGAACCCATCAGCCAGATACCAGTTAACCCTGAGTGTCTTGTTTCCAATTTCCTGTGTCTCCTTCTATATATATATACATATATTCAAGTATATATAAAAGTTTATAATAAAAACACAAAAAATAGTTATGTAACATTGTATTCTATAGCTTTTCCCCCTATATCTATCTACTTTCTTGGCAATCATTACATATTAGTACAAGTGGAGTGGTCTTGTTGTTTTTGCTAATTCCTACAGTATTCATTATCTGTATGGAGCTTTGTGGAACTAGCTAAAATTCTTTCCAATATTTAGCTGTTACAAAGCAGTATGGAGATTTCTTGGAAAGCTGGGAATGGAACCACCATTTGACCCAGCTATTCCCCTTCTCCGTCTATTCCCTAAAGACCTAAAAAGAGCACACTACAGGGACACTGCTACATCCATGTTCATAGCAGCACAATTCACAATAGCAAGACTGTGGACCCAACCTAGATGCCCTTCAATAGACAATGGATAAAAAAATGTGGCATTTATACACAATGGAGTATTACTCTGCATTAAAAAATGACAAAATCATAGAATTTGCAGGGAAATGGATGGCATTAGAGCAAATTATGCTAAGTGAAGCTAGCCAATCCCTAAAAAACAAATGCCAAATGTCTTCTTTGATATAAGGAGAGTAACTAAGAACAGAGTAGGGAGGAAGAGCATGAGAAGAAGATTAACATTAAACAGGGATGAGAGGTGGGAGGAAAAGGGAGAGAGAAGGGAAATTGCATGGAAATGGAAGGAGACCCTCAGGGTTATACAAAATTACATACAAGAGGAAGTGAGGGGTAAGGGGAAAAAAAACAAGGGGGAGAAATGTATTACAGTAGATGGGGTAGAGAGAGAAGAGGGGAGGGGAGGGGGGATAGCAGAGGATAGGAAAGGCAGCAGAATACAACAGACACTAGTATGGCAATATGTAAATCAGTGGATGTGTAACCGATGTGATTCTGCAATCTGTATATGGGGTAAAAATGGGAGTTCATAACCCACTTGAATCAAAGTGTGAAATATGATATATCAAGAACTATGTAATGTTTTGAACAACCAACAATAAAAATTAAAAAAAATAAAAATAAAAAATAACCATAATAAAAAAAGAAAGCTTCAATGGATATCTGTTTATATATCTTTGAGCTCATACTCATAAAAGCAGGATAAATTCTTAGAAATAGAATTTTTAATAAAAGGATATGTATGTCTTAAATTTGCTAGTTACTGCCAAATTGCCTTCCAAAAGGATTATTTCAGCTTGCACTCACATCAACAGCATATGAAATCACCTATTTTCTAAATCCTCCTGAACTCAGGCTGTTGCCACATGTTTTGATCTTTATGGACTTGATAAATGGCATTTTATTATGGGTAATTCTATCTTTTCTTGAGTATAAAAGTAACCTGTATTTCCATTGCTGAGTGTTCATATCCTTTGTCTTTTGTGCTGTCTATTAAATTTAACTTATGATAATTAATTGTGTATTAATGAAATAAGTTTTTTTTATTGTCCCGTGTGTTGAAATATTGCTCTTTGATTCTAGGAATAAATTCAATTTTACTTCACTTTTGTATAAGTGACTTTATTTTTAATTAAAAAAAAAATGATCCTTGACTTTTCTGACAAGCTTAAGAAAGTCTTTCCTATTCTGAAAATGCAAAATATTTTTCCATAATTTCTTCTCAATATGTTTGTGTATTCCATTGCTGTATTTAAAAACATGACATTCTTTCTAGTGTAAAGAAATTGTGATCCCACTTTATTTTCTGTTCCAGATGACAAACCCCTCAATTTTAATGACTCTGCAATGTTGTCTTCTTGAGAAGGTTCTCAAAGATGACATCTGACAAGTTCTATTTGCCATGTGCCTCACAGGGTCCAGTAATTTGGCAGTGCCTTTCGAGCTGCTCCTTCACAAGGCAGAATTTGTTTTACTTTTCATTACAGCTTACAATTAAGAGACAATGATCTCTGCACACCATGCAGAGACAGAAAGAACACCGGGAAACCCATATTTTTACCAAGTCTCACGCTGCTCAATCTGATGGGGTATGGGGGTTACTCAGATCTGCAATAATTCTGCTTCTCTCTAAGGTCCTGTAGATTGGCCTTTTTGCCCTACTTAATCATATTAACCCTAGTATTTGTTATGATTTGGATGGAGTTTTCCCCTAAGGGTCTATGTGCTAAGAGTTTGGTCCCCAGTGTTACAGTGCTGAGACAGGGAAAGCTATAAGAGGCGGGGCTTGGTGGAAGGTATTGGTCATGGGGACACCAAACTCATGAATGGTTGAATGCTGCCTTTCAAGAGCAGGTTGTTGTATCTGGAGGCCACCCCACACATGTGGCCCCTTTAGCATGCAGCCATTTCCCTTTCTTTTTCTCTGCCCTTTTGTAACACAGCCAGGGACCCTCACTAGGATGACTAGGATGCCAGTGCCAGTGCCTTTATTTTTTTAACCCAAGGCCTTGCACATGCTAAACAAAGGCTCTAGCCGCTGGGCTACACCACCAGCCCTTATTCTTATTTTATAAAGGAGGAAACTCAGCCTCAGAGAGGTAAAGTGATTTCCAATATCACACAACCATTAAGTGTAGGAATGGGTGTTGGAATGACTCTTATCACGTTGCTGACAGAGGGCTAGAGGTCCCAGAGGTCATAGGTCTCAGAATCCAACAGGTTGTAGCACAGAGGATGAGAGGTCAAGGAAGCTTCTCTCACAGAGGATGTGGGACATCCTGTGGGAAATCTCTCTTGTTCCCACTCCTGAAGCAACCCCCGTGTAGGGGACAGTGCTGTGGTAGGAGGTGGCAGGACATGATATAGTAGATTCCTTCTCTGAAGGCAATGGCGTAACTCCTTTGAAGAGAACAATCAGAGGGACTAGTCAGAAAAAAAAAAAAAAAAAAAAAAAAAAAAGCAATATCCCATATTCCCACTAGCAAAGCAGCCCTTGGACAAGTTCCCAGCCAGAAGGCCAGGAGGTCAACCAGATCCATAGAGAGGTAAGTTAGCCAGGACACACATGAGTTCAGCATTTGCCTGTGCACTCTTGCATTCTGACCACACAGGAGGCCCTACACAGACTTCTTCAGATACAAGGTGAGGCTGAGGATTCTCTTTTACCAAATGGAGAGAGGGAAGGAGCCAGAGATGGGAAGCTAGTCTTGAGATGGCTTGGAGCCCCTCAAACTCTATCTTCTATCTGTTCATCCTCTGTGTAATTTCCCAAAGGCTCAGCTGATCCTGCACAGGCCTGCTAAGAAATGGCTCAGGCAGCCCATGACCACATGGAAAACCTTGCCTGTTGTTTTGACACTAACAGCTTTCAGGAAGTTGGCAACTGTTCAAAAGAATTGTATGTGTTTCTGAGATTTTAAGTACCTAATCTTTTAAAAATAAGCTTTCAAGTATATTGTGTCACTTTGTTTGGACTTGATAAAGAACATGAAAGCCATTTTAAAAATTGCGTTGGACGCTGACAAATTTTTAAAGAGTATTTATTATTTAAATTCCTGAAATTTGTATTTCATTACAGGTAACTAACTGTACGTTGCTGTCTCAAAAACTTGAGTATGAGACTACTAGGTGTTGTATCTAGGAACACAATTTTTACTTGGGTTTAAAATGATATATTTAAGTAAGCAGAAAACATGCCCTATTGTTTTATTAAATAACAAAATATTTTAGAAAATATATGTTCTAGTTTGTAGTCAGCCTAGTAATCCAGTTGTGCTTTTTATAATACAAATTCATAGTACTTTCTGGATTCTTATTAAAAAAATAATTTTATTTGTAAAATTTCTCTGTCCAAATTGAAAAATAAAAAAGTAGGAAAGCAGTTATTGTGATTATTAAAATAAAATGGTATTTGTTTTTTAGCTTGGGAATATAACTTATGCAATGACATGGTGCGGTCCAGGAGACAGTGCCAATTCTGCTTTTGCCGCTAATTGCTCTGTACTCAGGAATAATTTCTTAATTTCTCTGAATTCCCTTTGTCTTGTCTTCTGGGAGATAAAAAAACTATTTTGGATGACAGTTAAGAGGATAATGGCACAGTCACTCACTAATGGTATTGGGTATTAACGACATCAAAGCTGAATTATTAGCCAAGAGCAAAATGTATTTCTGTTGAATGGGAAATACTTAAGCTCCTGGACTGAAGTTGGTACCAATTGCTATAATGTGAATTAAACCATAAACTATTTATATTAGAGGGATTTCGTAACAGAAAGATTGGAATTTGTGGGTGACATCACAGTAAAGCAGGGCCTTATTACCTTCAAAGTTGAAACAGCGGGTGTTCTCCAAGCAAGTCCCTTAAGAGCCACCCTTGGCCACAGCTTTATTATTTCTAAAATACTGAAGATGGGGAGCCACTTTGAGGCTAAAATTAAAAGGCATGATGATTTTGTTTTGGAAAAATCAATTCATCAATATGTTTTTTTTCCAAGGCTATAAAAAATATTTGAAAATGAAACAAAATAAAGTAGTAAAATCTCTTGGTATGTATTTTTCCCTTGAATAATGAGGCACTCATTCAAGTCCTCTTGGAAAAGATTATTTTGTGCTCTGGTCAAAGTGGCCTACTTTCTTTTTGTGTTGAAGGGCTTTGAAATTAGAAGTTATTTTATTTTCCCAGGGAGTGTCCACTTTAGGAAGAAAGAAAATTATATGCCTGAAGAATATGGTTGGCCAATTTATTGTTGTTTATGTCTGTGCTACTCATGAAAGGAAATACATAGAATTTGAGTTTCTTTTTTTTTCTTGGAAATACAGTGTTCCATTTTGTTTCATGATACTATAATATTCTTCCCCCTATTTGGGAGTGTTCAAAGACAAATTCTCTAAGCATGGTTTACAATCTGAACCAAACCTCATACATGTATAAGAAATGAAGGAAAAAGCAAATAAGAAATCTTTCCTTATAAGAAGGAAAAAAACTTAATAAATCTATAAAATTGTCTTCAAAAATAAATTCTTCCTCTGTAATTTCAGAGGCAAATTCACATTTGTGTGAACTTGCTCCTATGTCCTATATAGAAAAATTGATATCTAAGCCATCTGCAATATTCTATCACAGGTAATTTTCACAAGAATGATGTGTAATTTCAGTTATTCTTATAATAAAATGAATTTTCAGTGGACACATAAAATAGATTGATTTGTAAAGTGCACATAGCAGAGTCAAAGAAGATTCTTTAAATAAAACCTGCTGTTTATTGAATTACCTCATTTATTTGTGCTAGGTGCCCTCTTCTGGTCATTGTGAGTAAAGTTTGGTAAACTCACTTTCTAATTTCTGCTTATGTGTAACTATACACAAGCTTACATATACTATGTACTATTCAGATAAGAGTGGGGGGAAACATAAAGTTAAGTGGTGCTTAACTTCATAAGATTCGGTCTCTTATTTGCCTCCCTTACTCCAGCACCTTTGATCATCAAGGAGTGTTTGATTAACTCTGGGTGGGGGCTAATTAAATAATTAGCCTCCTTGTTAATTAGATCTTCCTTTTTTTCCTGTGGCTTCACCATTGATGCCTGGAGTCCTTCGTATAGACTATTTATGCTTGACCGAAATGATATGTGGAAAAGGAAGGCATCCTTAAACTTTAGCAGACTTGGAAATGAATACCTTCCTCCCCGTACTCATTCACACCATAACAGCAATTTGTAAGCCCCAGTCACATCCCACCTCTGAAATATCTATGAAGACACTGTATTTAACACATTTTTACCTAAAGTTTTTTAGTATCAGATAGAATGGAGAGCCTGGAACCAGAAATTTATTATTCTTTTGTTACTGAAAAATTGTATCTTAATAAACCTGTTTAAAACCTATGATTGAATTAGGGAATCTTAATACCAAATGGCTTCACCGGAAAATATACTTGCAGATCACAGAGCATGGCACTTCAGAGTTGAGAGTGACTGTAAATGCCCTCTAGTTCAGTATGGATACACTTGAACTTTCAATCTCTCTGAGAGATGAGGTAAGTGTGTTCTCCCAAATAAAAACAGACTTGCTCACTGTTATAAAATCAGTGGTCCAGGTTCTGTAGCTGTGATGCAAATCCATGTGAATATCAAATCCATCTAAATGTATTGCATCATGCTAGTGGGACTGCAGGAAGAAAGTCCAATGTAAATATGCCAGCTGTGCCATGATCAATAAAGACCTGTGTCAATGTCTTTTGGGGGGTCTCCCCTCTGCCAGCGAAACATTAACAGGCTAATTTACTAGTTTGTAAGTGGGGAAAAATCAAAACTCAGACTGGCCCACAGCCTCCCACTAAGTTGTGGATTATTATTGTATTATTCTACAATTTCTTTTTACCTTCTTTATGTGTGAGATACAAGGCCAACTTCAAACATGAACTAGAACTAATTTATCTTATTGATCTATCCCACTTTGCTGGTAAGGTAGTTTAGACATCTATAAATTTAGAAATACTCAGAATATAAAAGTATGTTGTTCTAATAAATAGCATGTTTCTTGACAGAAAGTTTTTCAATATCTTAATAATAGATGCTGTTTCCCTTGATCCTCCAAACAAGAAAACAACTTAAATTTTTGTTAACTGTGATGGTGAGCCTAAAGAAATTTCTCCAGTTCTCATAAAGATGACTACCATGAGTAAATAACAAGTAATGGCTAGTAGACCTTAGGAAAAAGGCTCATTATTTTAGGATTGATCTTTTTTAAAGGTGCATTTTTAAAAAAATTATAGTTGTAGATGGATGTCTTTATTTGCTTATTTTTATGTGGCACTAAGGATTGAGCCCAGTGCCTCACACATACTAGGCAAACACTCTGCCACTCAGCTACAGGCCCAGTCCCTTAGGATTGATTTTAGTTTCATTGTATATACACTAGTCCAATGACCTTTTATTTTCCATTTAAAAAATGAGGCATGAGTTTATTGAAGGGATAGGAAAAGGGAAAGGGGATACTCTCAAGGGACACAATAGGTCCTCTCAGAGAGGAGAGGGACAACGTGCTTGTCCTGCACTCCAGTTTTATTGGGAATCCAGAGAAGTTTCCAGAGAGTTCTGCCCAGGTCCACCTCTTGTCTTTTGATTGACAGAAAGATGACATTAGACTTTCAAGTATACCTTGCCATGGCAACTATAAGTGATCTTGGTCCGTGTTGACCAATTCTAATTGGATTTTTAACTATACATTCTTGCAAATGTTATGGTTAGGAGGAACTATCCTTATCTCCCAGAGTTTCAGGATCTGGTGACAAAAATCTTCTAGGTTCCTCCCATAGACATTATCTGGGCCTACATTTCTCTTGCAGTTAACAGGAAATTGCTGAGGAATGTAACATATACTGTCCATTGAGGGCAGGCAGAGCTGTAGGTAAATGCTTCTTGGAGAGTAAGCACCGTGGACCCATTTTATGAAACTGTTCTCTTCACTTTGTGTTCCCACCATCCTCATCTGTCTGTTCCCTAACATTCCTACTCCTCCAATCTCTCACCAGATTCTTTGGAAACAAATCCACGATGCCATATCAATTTATCTGTAACTATTTAAGTAATAAAAAGTTTTGATGAAAAAAAATTTATAGAAAAATAGATGACTTTATGAATTTAATATTTTCAGTTAAAAAGAAATATGACTTGAAATGGTAATTCACACTAAAAATACATTTTTGTCTTTGGTATAGTCAGCTTATAGGCTCAGCTTATGCAGGGATATTTTAAAGTTCTTCTCTCTGTTTCTTGCTTTGAATTAGCTTTACTGAATTTAGGAGGTATTGATGATTTAACTAGATCCAAACTATTAATGAAATCATAAAAACATTTGAACTGAAGTAAAGTTTTCCATCATAAGTAATAATATTTTCCAGCTACCACCACTTTCATAGTGTAATTATTAATAACTGACTGTTAGTTATTTTGTGTACTAAAATAGTCATATTGATTTGTTTTTTTCAATTCCTTATGTGATTTGGTAGTAAAAGAAGTTTTTGAGAATTTATATGTGTGTGTTTGTGTACACTGAAAATGAAAATTGTGAGAAAATTCTGTAGTTTGTTGACTTAGGATCAGTCAGTCCGTACAGATATAGCTGTATTTGCTAAAATATTCAGAAGCATGTGGATAAGTAGCTGCTGTTATAAGCCTCCCAGCTTTGTTCCTGCTGCCTAGGCCACCTGGACCTCTCCATGTGAGATAGGCAATTAAAATATTTAAATTTAGCATAGTAGAGACCTGGATGACCTATTTTTACATTAGACAGTCTCCAATTTGACAGGTGCTCATATTGTCATGATCTACAGAGAAACAGAAACTATAGAAGAGACACAGAGACAGACACAAAGACACACAGAGAGAATTATTATAAGGAGTTAGCTCATGATTATGAATGCTGATAAATCTCACAATCTGTTCTATGAAAATTGAAGACCCAGGAGAGCTATGGGCATGTTTTAGTCCAAAGTCCTAAGAGCCAGGAGAACTAACAGTATAAGCTTCAGTCTGAATACAGGAGAAGATTGATGTCTCAGTTCAGAGGCAGATGGAGAGAGTGAATTCTCCCTTATTCCACTTTTTATTCCATTCAGGCTTCCAATAGATTAGATGAGGCCTACCCACACTGTGAAGGGAAATCTGCTTTACTCAGTCTGATACAGATACTAATCTTATCTGGAAACACTCTCACAACACACCCAGAAATAATGTTGAACCAAACATCTGGGCATCCACAGCTCAGTCAAGTTGACACATAAAATTAACTGTCACAATATTCCTGCTTACTAGATTATTAAAATCTTATAAAACTTCTCAAATTCAGAAGATGTAGAGAACTGATCCAGAGAATGGATAGTCCCAGAAGAGCAGGATGGAACCAACAAGAAAGCTGGTTTAAAGGTCTTTTATATTTCTGTTAAAGAAACAGAACTTACTCAGTATCTTAAAGCCAGAAAACCAGGTAGTAAATAATGTAAACACCATAACCAAAACCATAAGAAGGTTGCATGAGGGGGTGCATAACTGAAAACTACAAACAGTAGGTGAACATGGAGGTGACTTTGTCGTTAAAGGATGCTGTTGGTGAACGTTGTTAAAAAATACTTTTGTTACACAATAAGAATGTTCTGGAAATGATTTTTGCAAGAAACTTAACCAGTGGCTACTTTGTCAACTTGTGGTTGGCATATTTTCCATTCCATTACCCTGGTGCTCACAGCGTGTTGAATATTCATAGTTGGCAGTTTTTTCTCTGCCAGGCTCCTAAAGTTGAGGTGTATGTGACCAGCACAATGGTCAGTTGTTTGTTCCCAAGCTAGTTTATCTCTATTGTACTTGCAACTTTAAATATATAAGTAAATATTATATAAATCAATGAAATAGAAGTTGAAAATTTTACCATTTCTATGAAAATTAAACCTTTTTCAAAAACTTGGTAGAGGTTTTTAAACAGCAACCAAGTTGCTATTGAATTATGTGTCAACCATTGGTGTAAAAAAAAAACTGGGGGATGGGGAATCATCTTTTTTTTTTTTTAGAAAGTTTCTACATTCAGATTACTTCACACCTGTTTATGATCTCAATCCACCATGAAGAAATAAGAATTAGAAATTATAAATAATGTATAATGATGTAGTTTAAAAAAACCAGCATGTATTGCATTATTTGGACTATTAATGTTACATTAAAAGATCATCAAAAGATTAATAAATAAATATACATCCATTGGTACTGTGGTGAATATAGTTGAAATAAAAAGTACAGCTGAATGTGGTGGTGCACACCTGTAATTCCAGCAGCTTAGGAGGCTGAGACAGGAGGATTACAAGTTCAAAACCAGCCTCAGCAACCTAACAAGTCCTTAAGCAACTTAGCAAGACCCTCTCTCTAAAAAGAAAAAGGGTTGGGAATGAGGCTCAGTAGTAGAGCACCTCTAGGTTCAATCCCTCGTACCAAAAAAAAAAAAAAAAAATGTGCAAAGTATGTCTAATTTTTTTATAACTGATATTTTAATTAATAACTATTAATCCATATTACATCCTGATTTCTACTGTGTGTGATTATTTGAACAAACTAGAAGGTAAAATTTAAATATTGTTTATTATTTTAATAAATATTCTATATAAAACTGTTTATAAGACTAATGGAATAAAGTAAGATACCTGTAGAAACCTTCATATCTCCTTTTCAATTATGCTATCCATATCTGAAGAAGAGTCAGAAGAACAAGGATCTAATTCTCTTGCCTTCCCTGGGTGAAAAGAACCAATTATCTGCAATTACTTATTCCTGGAGACTCTTGTTCTACACAAGGCAGCAGATCATTTGCTCTGAGAGGGTAGTAGCCATGGTGCTCTAGCTGTGGCTCAGGGATATCAGAGGCATTTGTATGATCCTAAGGGATCAGGCTCTCCCTGGAGAGTTCTGCATAAGAGATGACTGCTAACACATATGAATGTGTAGTGCAGTGGGGGAGGGGTTAAAGGTTTGCATCGATTCAAATCTACAATAAAATGCACTTTCTTTATTCCCTAACTAAAACTGATATCATTTTACCTTAGAACACCTAATCCTATTGAGGGCAGAAAAAAATAATTGCACTTGTCAATTAGAGGGGACTTATTCTCTCAAAGTTCACATTTCTTATCAGGATTAATTTTCACTCTCAGGATATATATTCTCTTTCTTTCTGCCCACACTGACATCTGGCTGTTTGGGGAAGGCAGTCTCTCTGGTCTTGATGACTTCTTTTTGGGAGTTGTGCCGGCATCTCTTGAATTATGGCAGGTCTTGCCTGGGCTGGTGATACGGATTGTGTTGGAATTCACAGATCACTGGTCATGGACTTCACCATTGTCCTTATGTGCAGTGATCTCTGTACGAGTCCTCTTCGGTCTGCTTCAGTGTCCTCCTGGGAAGCCCCAGAACCTTTGCCTGCTCTTTCCACACCTCTTAGCAAGTGCAGGATTTTGTGAGACAGCTCAAGTTCCCCTCTCAATAACTGCTCTTCCACTCCTAGGAGCCCTGTTACTCCACTACCATACTGGGCTTTGCTAAGGGATCTGGGCTCCTTGACTGGTTCTACAAATATAGTCTACCAGCTCCAGTGCTCTTGAGAAGTTCCTGTTTCATTGCCACCCTCTTCTCACCACAGAACTTTGACCTCTGGAGAAGAGATAGGAGGCTAGCATATGACCTCTTGCCCACTTCTTACTCTCCCCTGGCTCTGATACATAGCAACTGGTAAATCTTTATTTCTGTTAGATGGATTCTTCTCTTAAACCATATCGTCCTTCCTTTATTTATTGTGTCTTATAATTATTATTTATGTTCTAACTTTTATATTTTATTCTTAACCTATAAAAGGAAGCTTAGAAGTTTTTTTAATGCTACTTCAATAAAGTCTATACTTCAATGCTATTATTTCACAAAGGATTCAAAAAAAGTCTGCTTTAAGACTCAAATCTGAGCAAAGATATTTTTGATCTAGGGAGTATTTATCCACTGCTTTTTTGCAAGCACAATAAAATTCTGAATCTATCTTTAATTGCTAAAGGGCAATAGAAGAAAGGAAAAAACCGGATTACTGTGAGGGAAAACAAATCAAGTACTAAAATTGTCCTGAGATACCTTCTTCCCGAGTGAAATACTATCCACTGCTGTCTTAAGGCCTGTTATTTCTATCTGGCTATCCACCTGTCCAAAGTTATGTGATCCAAGGAATAGCAATAAAAGGTCCCCGGAAAACTGGGTTCCTGGGCAAGTTAAAAAAATGTGTAATAAAAACATGAAAAGGTAGGGACTACTCAATATTTGTTACAGCTGGTGAATTCCAAAAGAGATACCACTTACATAAGCCCTCTTGTTCTGAGACTGGGCAATCAGGGGAACATGACCCTAGGTTCTCAACACCTCCTTATCCTGATCCATACAACTCTCCCTCAAGTCAAACACTAAAGTAGTCTTAAAAACATCTTCTTGATCTCCATGGCCCATTAACGCACTGACATAAAGAAAACAGTGCTACAGACAGGTGTTTCCTCATGTAATAGGACAGCCTTTCCATGGGCCTTCTCTAAAGAGAAATTGACAGAAGCACTATGAGCCCACATTCCAACTGTGGATGCTGTGACGCCAACAAGGTGATGAGGAGCTTGCATGTAGTGAACTTAAGCTAATAGCTTAAGCTAATAGCTATGCCTTTTAAGAGTAATTTTTTTCTTTGTGTTTCCTGTTCATTGTTTTATGATTTTGAATTCTGTCAGAATTCTATAGCATATGACACTGTATGTTTATTGTTAAAGATGGTATTTAATGTAAGAGGCAGGAAGGTTTTCTAACAAGTTAGGATTTGAGTATGTGACCCAAATATGACTGTACAATGAATATGTAAATAGTGAGAAGTAAAGAAAACTCAAATGGAAATGTAAATATATGAAATTTCCAAAAGCCTTTCCCTTTTATCTGGCAGCAGCAGGGATTTGAGAACATGTAAAACCTGTGGTTCTGGTGAGAGAGAAGATGCCCGTCCCTCTTTTGAGGTGACATCGATATCAGTTCTCTGAAGCAAATATTATTCTCATTTCAACTGTCTCTTTTGGCAGGGATGTTAAGTGAATGTGAAGCCTTCCTCAAAATAATTTAGTTACCATTCAGAGTGTTGTAGAGGGCAAATTCTATTCAAGTGCTCTTGTTTGTCAAGCTCTTGATACAATACGTATTCCGTATACCTCAAGCCATTGTGCCTCATCTCTCTCCTTAGGAAAGTTCGCAGCTTGCATTCTTGGCTCCTCAACGGTCATTTTTACTTTCAGGTTCATGGTTATGGACTGAATAGTTCTCAGCCACACTCTAGTATGCCCGAAGGAGAGCCAAACTTAATCTCTTCAGATTGGAAGTCAATAGCTTTCACACATTAAATAAAAGGAGAAAAGCTAAAGAAATAGATTAGCATAGGACCTGGACTGAGTATATGAGAAGTGAACTGTGAACATTGACAGAATGATTAATATGAGAAAATGGAAGACACAGAAGTTCTTAGAACAGTAGCTTAGGTGAATATATTCTCTATTTTTGACCTGGGGCATTTTTAAGAGTGAAGGCATACATTACTAATTAGCTCAGTACAAATATTAACTAGAAATGTCCCAGTCAAACTAAGACATGGACTTCCTAATAGCCAAGTGAAGTAGACAACACCAACAAGAAAAAAGGCTACTTCATTTTAAGATCCTACCCCTAGGATTAAAGAACACTTTGTAAAAACAAAAACAAAACAAAACACTGAGGGGCTGGGGTTGTAATTATATTGGTAATTTGCCTAGCATGTGTGAAGCACCAGGTTCCATCCTCAGCACCACATAAAAATAAATAAATAAAATACAGGTATTGTGTCTGTCTACAACTAAAAAAAATATTTAAAACAAAACAAAACAAAAAAACACTTGATCACTCTCTTGGGTTACCAAATAATGACTTGTCACAGTTCCTCTAGAATAGAGCCAGAAGAAGTACAGCGTAGGTACAGCAGAAGAAAAGATTAATGAACTTCAAGACAAGAACAGACACCACACCCCTACAAAAAAAGGAGGGAAAAAATTTTAAATACATGCATTTTAAATATATAAATTAACTATGAGAAAATTTCAAGCATGACTTTATATTCATCTATATTCATCTATATTTTATATTCATATTTCACATCAAAATAAATAAAAATTGCAACTGCTGGTGATTGTTTCTTTGGGTTCTTGGGGAAGGGGGACTGAATCCAGGTGTGCTCAACTACTGAGCCACATTCTCAGCCCTTTAATTTTTTTTTTTTTTTTTTAATTTTGAGACAGAGTTTTGCTAAGTTGCTTAGGGCCTCTCTGAATTGCTGAGGCTGGCCTTCAAATTCACAATCTTGCTGCCTCAGCCTCCCTAGCTACTGGGATTACAAGTGTGTACCACTGCCCCCACCCCCCTGGCTTGCTGGTTATTCTTTAAGATTTTATACATATAAATATATGTAATATATACATAATATAAAAATATATAAATATACATAGTATATATATTTATATATTCAATAGCTTTTATATATTAAATAAAGGGGGAAGACTAAAGAAATAGGTTAGCACTGAACCTGGCCTGAGTATATGAGAATCAAACTGTGAACACTGAGAAGATAATATGAGAAAATGAAAGACATGGATTTTCATACACACACAGAGAGAGAGAGAGAGAGAGAGAGAGAGAGAGAATTGGAGTCCTTGAAAGAGAAAAGAGGACAGAAAAAAATATTTAAAGAAACAGTGGCTGGAAACTTTCCAAATTTGGTTACAATGATAAATTTTTGTAAGTCTAAGATATGTAACAGTCCTAAACACAAGAAACGTGACAAAAGTTACATAAAGATTCACATTAGTTAATTTATGTAAAACTTGTGATTAAAAATGAGAAAATGTTAAAGGGAACTTGCAGGGGGACTTTACTTACAAAGGAAAAAAGATAAAATTTTCATCTGATTTCTCAAATATGCAAATCACATGAGAGAACAGAGGAACAACAACAACAAAAAAGGATTTTTTTGTCAATTTAGAATTCCACACACAAAATAGTTTTCCAAAAAAGAAGGTGAGTCAAGTATTGTGGCACATATCTGTAATCCCAGTAGCTCAGGAGGCTGAGGCAGGAGGATCACATGTTCAAAGTCAGCTTCTGCAATTTTGGGAGACCCTAAGCAACTTGGTGAGAACCTGTCCCTCAAAAAAAAAAAAAAAAAAAAAAGGTCTGGGGATGTGGCTCAGTGGTTAAGCGCTCCTGGGTTCAATCCCTGGTACCCCCCCTCCAGAAAAAGGAAGGTGAAATAATAAAATAACAAAGACTTCCTAAGACACAAAAATCTGAAAGAATCATCAGCAAATCTGAACTGTGTAGAATTTTAAATGAAATTGCACAGAAAGAGGGAAAATGGATCAACAAAAAGAACATCAGAAAATCACCAGTGAAATACATACAATTAAAAGTTTATTTTTAAAATATAATGAACATTTAAACAAAATGAAAGCAACATATTATGAAGTTTATGATATATGAGAAAATGTATAAAAACAATAATAAAAGGTCAGAGGGAAGAAATGAAGTATGCTATTGCAAGATTATTAAGCTATATAAAAATGATAAAATATCACTTGACATTGGACAGTGATTAAATAAAATGTGTGTACTATAAACCCAAAAGAAACCACAAAACAAAAAAGTTCCAACTAATAAACGAAAAGGAGACTTAAAATGTAAGCATAAAAATACTTAATTCTAAAGAAGCCAGAGAAGGGGCTAAAACAAAAAATATATTATTTACAAAACAAACAATATATGATCAACTCAATAGACACAGGACAAGCATTTGCAAACTCCAAAATTCATTTCAAGTGGGAGAGGTACCTCCCACAAAGCAGTGCATAATTAAGTGTTCAATGAACATTCCAAAAAATAGTTGCCATGGGATATTATAAGTTCAAATTTGGGCTAGTGGGGAAAAGCTTTTATTCAATGGGTAGGGCTCAAGTTTGGTCTTGGAGAGTTGTATAACATACCAAATGTTTGGCTAGACCTAGGAAACACACAATTGCTTTTAATAAATTGTGGGCTGATGTTCTGTGTTTGGAGAGTCAATATGTTCAGGGAATGTGCTCTGCCAGTAAAGTCAGTCCCTTTTGACAATTATGCTGACTCCCCTGCCAGTGGGCTCCTTTCTCCCAGGCCAGACACATAGTGGGACTAGAAGTCTCTAGGGGGTCAGTCAGAAATAGCCTGCTTGTTGGAACTGGGATGTGTTTGTGGAACTCTTGAAGCACCTGTGCCCACCCATGTCTGGACACAATTATTAGTCCCTTGTTTTCCCAAGTGGCAAACTTGTTCACAGATGTTACTGGAGGGAAAGAAAATGTTCAGTGTTTATGCAGTGAATCTGCTCTGAAGAAATCATTATGCTCAAGTGAGGAAATGCCATAGTTATTTTAGTATTTCTTTAATTTTGGAAGTCTTTATTATTTGCAGGGCTGACCAAAAACCTTTTTTTAAAAAAAAAAAAATCCACAAGTAAACACCAAATTCCTGTTTAATATGGTGGATGTTATTGGTTTTTGGAAAACAAAGGAGCAGTCAGTCACCCAAGAAGAGGCCTTTCTGGTATTAACAACTCAAAAATCTTGAGACATAAGCTTTAATCTTATGCTGAACTGGAACGTCTATCTCAAAATGTAGACTCTGCTGGAAGGATTTTCTATTCCAAACATTTCTGAAAGTGGCAGGAAAGAGCAGGCAGAGAACAAGTGAAGCTGAGAAGCAGCTTCACCACCGTTCTCTTATTGACAATCAAGAAATTTACCTCTAGTGCAAATTAACTCTAGGCCCCTTAAGTTTAAGCTTTTTTTGACTGGATAAATATAGGAGAATGAATGCATTTGGGTTCTTTACCTTATCCTTCTTAATGTCTAAAGAAATGTTGTTTCTCAACAAAGACTAAGGAATGGTAATTTATAATCTTTTCATGTATCTAAAATCTATGTCAGTTGAAGAATTGAAGTAATTTCAGAATCAGTGTGTGTGGGGGGGTCTCTTTTGAATAGTTTAAATAAAATTTGCTTTAAACATCTCTCTGGGGCTTCCTCCTTGTGGCTATTTTGGGGTAATGAGGCTGGTAAGGTTGGATGCTTTCCTGATCACCTATGATCTTTAGTTTTTACTTCTATTTAATTTCTCTAAATTTCACATTCTAAGTATTGTATTTCTTTCCTCAACAGAAGCATGTTTTTTTTCTTTTTACTTGGTAATGTCCAATATGGTCTGCGTTCATGTGCACAAATGTTAGCCATAAAAATATCTAATGCTCAATTTAGCTATATATTTTCTATTACCTCAGCCTTGTGTTCTTAAATACCTTCTCTTAAGTGTATGCTTTATACATACGTAAAATACAACTGTCCAAATGTAAATTGGTAGATCTTGACTCTGCATTGAGGTATCTGACAAATGAATTTTCAATGTGGTCAAACAATTTAGTCTAAGTTGTGATTTTAAGCTATACAATCTCTATTACTAAGTTTTAGGATACACTCCAGTTATATAATTTTTCTTTTGTCAGTCATATTCAAGGAAGTTTCACATTTTATTGTGTGGAATCATAGGTTTGATTTTTTCTGCTTAATACCATTTTCTCTTAAACTGAATACATCTGGGCTATTATGGTGTCATGCATCTCATTACAATTTTTTTTGGTATATAGAATAAGCTCTAGAGTACTGACATTCTCTCAGAAGAAGTTTTGCTTATCCTAAGAGTGCAGATTTTGTTTTACAATATATATTTGTGTTCTACATTCCTTTCTTTAGAATGTTTATTACAAATGTTAATCTTAAACAGATGGGTTTTATTTCTGAGATGGAGTAGGCATTTAATAGATGCTGTGAACATTTCCTCTGACCAAAAGACTGTTTTCTTTGAGCCAGAGCCTGACATTGATACTTCCTTTCTGAAACACTCCCCTATTCAGCTCTTTGCTGGTTCTCCCTTTGCATTCCTTCTGTGTTTGGTGCCCAGTTATGTAGGTGTCTTACATCAAAACTTAGCATTCATATTTACAAAGATCAGAGTGGAATTGTACATGCCTTTCCTGTTGTACTCAGCATTGCCATCTTCCAGGTGTGCCCTTCTCCCTGCTTGTGAGTCACTGCAGCTGACTGCATCCTGTTAGGTAAAAAGAGTTCTGCAAAAGAAATATTTGAAATTGGACTAGCAACTTATTTCCTCACACTAAGTAAAATCTCTACTTTGATCTGGTCAACACTGTTTTTGTTCTTACAATCTTATGTTTTAAACTCTCTCTCAAAATAGATAGGCAAACTTTCATTTTGTCATCCATAATACATATTAGCTTTTAAAGTAACGGTATCTTTCTTACATACTTAATTTAGAAAGAAACATAACAATAGGAATAAAAATTTAGGCTAAGATTTAAAAAAAAGCCATCCATTGCTTTCATACGACCATTTCTTTTCATGGGCCTGTTTCACATAGTTATAATAATGTCCACATCATTAGTGTTTTAGTTTGTAACTTGCTGACTTTTTATTATAAGGTTTTTCCATGTTGTGACACAGTCTGTTTTAGTCTTTTGTTTTTTTCACTGTTGTGACCAAAAGACCTGACAAGAACAATTGCAAGAGGAAAATTTTATTTGAGGCTCATGGTTTGAGAGGTCTTGGTCCACAGATGGTCCACTTCAATTTAGGGGGGCTGAGGTGAGGCAGAACATATGGTGAAAGGGTGTGTTGGAGGAAAGTGGCTCTGAACCTGGCACCAGGAAGCAGAAAGGACAAAATAAATAAAACCTCAAAGGCATGCCCCAAATGACCCACCTTCTCCACCCACCCTCCTCCTACCTGTCTACAGTTACCACCCAATTAATTCCTATCTGGGAATTAATGCTCTGATTAGGTAAAGATTCTCATAATCTAATCATTCACCTCTACACCTTCTTGTAATGTCTCACACATGAGCTTTAGGGGTGACACCTCATATCTAAACCATAACAGTCTCCTATTTTATAATCAGCTTTTTTTTTTTTTTTTGGTTACAGATTTTTATGTCCAGGCATTACACTATAATTCACTTTAATTTTTATTGATGAACATTTGGGATATACTTGATATTCAAATTTGATAAACAAGACTCCTAGGTACATCTTTGTATTGTAGCTTTTATATAATTTGCTTTATCTGACTGAGAGATTCTTTAGCTATTTCTAGAAAACTTATTTACCAACCTAGGTCTATATCTAATAGAGTATATCTTTTTATAACTATTTAACATTGCTTTTCTATAACAGTTAAAATTTGGAACCCTAACATCAAAAAAATAGTATAGTCTATAAGTATTAGATAAGACTAGTTTTTCTAATATTAATTAATCTATTCAGATGTCCCTTTGAGCTGTATGCACTATTCCTGACATACCAATTAGGCAATAATGATCAAGTATGTTAATTTTGCAGGCTGCTGTAAGAAAATACCATACACTGGGTAACTTTAAACCACAGAAATTTATTGCTCACAGTTTTACAAGCTGGGAAGTCCAAGATCAGGGTGCTGTCATGGCTGGGTACTGGTGAGAACCCTCTTCTGAACTGATATCTTCTCACTGTGTCCTCATGTGATTAAAGGGGCAAATTCTTTTTGGTTTATTTTATAAGGGTACTGGTCACATTTATACCCTCTCAAAAGACCCCACCTCCTGTCTCCTAACACTTTGGGCATTAGCATTTCTACATATAAATGGGGGAGATGAACATGAAAACCATAGCACTAAATGTGGCACCATCTCTGTCTCAATGGCCCTTTCCTTATTGTCGTGGCACAGATCAGTCTTCAGGGTGACCAGTATTTTGACAGGTGAAGTGGAGTTCCTATGTGAAAACATAGGAGGGATTAACCCCTTATCCATAGAGCCTTGAATGACTTTTTGGAGGAAGTAATGTCACATTAAAGCCTAAAGAATGAGGAACTTGTCATCAGAACCCTAGGGTAGGGTAGGAGAAAGGGGATTGCATATATTTCAGAAAGAGCTATGTTGTGTGAGGGCTAGGGAGTGAATATGTATATGAGCAACTAAAAGAAGGTAGAGTGCTTGGAGAGGAGATTATGAGTAGAAACACTGGAATGTTTCCTTGGCATTTGGTTTAACATTCATCAGTAATTACATTTAATTCACAATCCTTGATTTGTTGATTGAGTTGATAATCTAAGCTTCCTTTCCCACCAAAGTCAGTGTATTAGAGGGTCAGTTAAACTGCATCCTCCCAGCATCATATAGCATAATTTAGGTTATTTTAATAGCAGAACAGTAATAAAGATACATTATTTATGTTTATAGCTATCATTTCAAGGCATATGGAACGATTTGAAAAAGACACCCAAGGGAAGCTCCATCCAAAGAGATCTCCCATAATTCTTTTCATGAACTCTTAAATTTCTATTGTTTCTCCCTTGGCTTAGGATATGGAAAGCCCTTGTTAATTTGTGAATTTATGGGTGGAAATATTATACATTCAATTCCTTTCATCCATGAACAACATATAAGTTATTTTTTCATATTCATTCACAAAGTACCATATCCTGTGAGAATGGCTCACAGTGGAGTTGTTTTGGTTATCAATTTTGGAATGGAAATGGTTCCTAATTTTTTTTTTCCTTAGAAAATGAAAACTTAGGTGGTATTAGGCTCATGGAAGAGCTGGGAAGCTGAATTGAAGAGTATATCCCCAAAAGTTAGTGCATGGCTTCAGATAACAGTCTGTTTTCAATTTTTCTTAGTCCTAGCCCTATCCACAGTAGTCATTCTAGAGAAAAATGGAAAATAATTTTGAAACATGCTTCTTTTAAACATGGAATGTGATACCTTTTTGTTACATGGTCAGTTTCTCAGTGAAACAGGCCATAGTTCCCTTTATACTTCCTGGCTAGTAGGCCATGCACTCATAGGCATGCCTTGTATCTGAGGTGGTCACAAAGAAATGCACTAGGTGGGGTAGATAGTGAGCACTGCAGTTGTTGGCAAGAAAATTAGGTGGAGTAATTTAACTTCTATTTGATTTCATCAGCACTCATAACTAATACTTCCAGTACTATTGAATAAGAATAGCTAATGGTCAGGCAATGGGCCCAATGAAGCTCTTATTCAAAGGCAGAGCCACACCAGGAGGCTAACTGGTAGAAATCTTAATGGATACCATCAAGGCCTTTTTCGTAGGTAAAGACCATGAGATTCACCTGTGGGAGCCAACTCTGTTGTCCCAGAGAGGCAGGTGTGAACCCAGATGGGAATTACAGGAAGGATTAAGATTCAGGCTAAAGGACACAACCAACATCCCTGATATTTTTTTCAATGCCTGTTTCACATAGATTTTGATCACTGCTCATACCCCAAACCATACAAGTCTCTAAGCTATATGGAGTTTCCTTCTATCAAGTTCCCTCCCACATGGTAGGACTTCTCTCTCTTCTCATCCAAATTAATCATACTTTGTTTATTCTTCTCTTCAGTTATTGTGTGTGGATTTTATTTTTTCAATTTGAGAGACAAGAACCCAGAAGGAAAAAGGCAAAGTGTGGAATCTAGTCTCATCTCAAATTCTGGTTTCACTATCACATGTCACTTCCAATTCACTAAACACGGTAGTAGTTATTTGGCTCTTGGTAATTATTATGATTCCCCTCTTTTGGGCATATAGTCATCGTTGTCATTCATCACATGCCTTAAAGTTAGGCTTATTTGGGACAATTTTTTAAAAAATGAAGCATTAGCAAATGGAAGATGGGATCAAATAAGCTTATTCTGAACAACACCCATCATTCAGTAACCATTGGAAAATATAGAATCATTAGGACTACTGAATAAAGAAGAAATTCTGATAATAATCATAGAAAGATGAAAAAAGGCAATCATAAATAAGTATTTCTCTGGCTATGCTCCACATGCTTTGTAGAAAAGCCAGTAACCTGCAAATTCTTCCAAAGTAGTCCTGAAAGTTCCCAGGAAACTCATGCTGTGCTTTACAGTCAAATCTTTTGGCTGCATTGTACCATCTGTGATCTTCTCTTTTGCTCCAAATCACTATGGCAATGGTAATGAACAAAACATTAGGCCTTTCAGTAATCTATGCCAGAGGTATATCCATGCCACTATGTTTGATATTACTGAATGAAAATGGCAATGTCATATGTCAAGGGCAATGATACCTAAATTAAAAGTCCTACTATCACAGTTAATGCAAATTTCCCTTGACATTGCCATAGAAGCTTTTAGCACCAATATAGTGGTGGTGTGTAACCTCAAAAGTCTCATTTTTGTTTTAATTCATTTTCTTTATTTGCAGTCTTTTTTTGTTTATTTCTGAGCTCAAATATGAGGTCATGATAGTTAGACCAAAGTGACAGACAGAAAGAAATGGGACTGTGCTCAGGACAATCCTTACCTTGGATCTATCCCTCACTACTTCAAATAAACCAATGCATCTAAAAGATTCATTCTTCCCTTCAGGTTATTTCTCTGTTACAAGTCTCCTCAGGCCCTTTTGCACACAGAAACTTCAAGTAAGAATACAATTTCTTCAGACTTGTAAGTATCTTAGGGTGATCAGCAAGTAGACAACCTAAATATACCTCCAGAATTACTATGGAAAAGTACTATTTTTTTCTTATACTGACCAGACTTTGGTGGATCAGAATCTAAGAAGGTACCAAATTAAATAGAATGGAACTAGAGTGAAACAGAGTAAAAAGAATCGAATTTTAATTATAATTCACTGTAGAATTTCTTTATGAAGCTACCCTTCCGTTAGCAAAAAAATAACATAAGATAGGGGAAAAAATCATATCCCAATGGAAACTAAACACCTGCAGTCCTTTCTAAAGGACAATAATTGGGTTTTGTTTGTTTGAATCAAGATTTTACAAGGATAGCACCAACCCCTTTGAGTCAGCTAACTAATGAATGTGTCAGAGACAATTCGTCCCAACAATGTGTTTTTTATTTCTTTATTTAGCAATAAAACTTGAGTTTTACCTGGGCATAAATCCTAAAGATTCACATTACTACTAATAAGAAGACATTCCTCCTCCCCTCTGGATAGTGAGAGCTTAAACAGCCACCATGGATCATTATATGGATGTCAGAGCAATAAGGAACAAGATACAAAAAACTTAAGTCTCTGACACCATAAAGTTTCTTCATATCTGCCTTGGACTGTTTAAACTCAGAGTTTTTAAATGAGGAATAAATAGATTTTTATCTAACCTAAACTACTGTTTTTTTTTTTTTTTTGTTCTTCACAGCTGATAAGATTGAAACCTAGCAAAAAGAAAATAAAAAAAATTGAGATAGTAGAAAGAAAATTATCAAAGATTTGGCAGAACTAGAAAGGTAAGTATCTTTTTGGGTAAAATATATTTGAGATAAAGAAATTTAAAGTGCATTGTTTAAAAACAATACCCATTAGTTAATTTACTATAATTCTGCAGCCTGTACCCTCAATATTAAACATCGAAAGATACCTTTGGATGCCAATGAATTTCAACACCGTGCATCACTTTCTGAGTTAAGCCATGGGAAATTACTTTTTACTCAGAATAATTAGAACAAGAAATGGCAAAAACACTTGAGACTCCTTTGTCTCCATTCTTTTCCCCAAGTTTGTTTTAAAGATTAGCAGAGTACCACAATCCTAAGAATATATATATATATATATATATTTTTTTTTTTTCAAGCAGCACATGATTGAATGTGCTGCTTCTAAGAGATCTGCAGCTATAAAATTGCCATTCTCTAGGCTTGGTGATTCTCTATAGGTAATGACTGTAAGATGACATTTGCCTCTGGGTGATTGATTAAAAGTCCAATTTTGAATGGATCAGCTTAGTTTGTGATATAGTTAAGAACTGTTTGGTAGCCTGTAACAGAAACTATGACAAATGGTGACTATAATAATAAACTGTAATGATATTTATTATTTCACTAAAATAAGAAGTCTAGAAGTGGGAAGTCCCAAGATTATTACTTCAAAGATATAATGACATCATCGAAGACCTAGGTATTTTCTATTCTTCTACTCTGCTAGTCTTAGCACAGTGCTTTCCAGCCCTCATGGGGACAAAATACTGACATAGTACCACACTCATATCCTTCTTCAATCCTATTCAGAAGCAGGAGGCTGGGGGCAAGGACAGGAAATAGCTTTATCTTTGCATGCCTTTGTCCAAATCAAGGTGGAAAATCCTTGCCAAGAGTTCTTGAATATTTTGCTACTCAAATTGTGATTGTGAGAAAACAGCATCACCTATCACCTGAAAACTTATTAAAATGCAATGTCCCAGGTACTTCCCTGAGTACTAATTCATATTCAGCATTTTAACAGGATTTCCAGGTGACTCTTATGCACAGTAAAGTTTGAAAAACTCTAATAATAGGTGTTTTCTTATGTATTTTTAGTCACAACTTGGTGGCAAGGCGATCCTCCAGGTGGAAGGAAGATGGCAAAGTAGTTTTCTTCCTTAGCTTTTTTAGTGGAAACAGGAAAGGGTAAATGAGGTAGAGAATAGTTGTTGGGTGGGTAATCTTCAGAGTCTGCTATGGTAATTTTTCTGTGGACAGAGTGGTACCAAACACCCTGCTCCCTGCAGTTAGTATTAACCACTGTGACTTTCTGAGTTCATACAGCCTATGAAAGCTGCCCAGAGGATGAAGCACTGACTTCGTGAGTAGTATTTTTAACAGCAGGTTGAGACTTTACCCATGTGATTTTGGAAAGGTTTCTTGTTTTTATAATCTTGAGGTTTGAGAACACCGTCTGACCCAGGGGAATTCAAAGAAAAAAACATTAAAGCCAGTATAATTGAAGAGAAGGTGAAGATTGAAAAATAACAGGTTTCTTTTTAGTTTTTGGTATGAAACATTTTTCACTAGAACAGCTAATAAATATATTCTCATGTAGACCATTTTCCTCTGCTATGCACTAGTTTTCTGGCCTTATTTTAAAAATTTACTAAGAAGGTTGTTTAAAAGTGTGAAGTAACTGACTTAGAGGATTTTAGACTAATTTTTAAAATAATAATTGCACTGTTTTAAAGTTGAACCATTAATAAAGTAAGTTTTAAGTGCTTCATAAAGTGAAATTGTGACAATCTTTCCAATCATAGAAAGTAATAAAATACAAGGAGGGTAAAATGGCATATTGAAAAAAAAAACAGTGTGGGGGGAAAAAGGAAAAATGTAGAGCACTTAAGCTTGGGGCAAAGATCTTGTAAGCTCCAATTTAAGCCAATATTGCTTTGACTTCCTGGTGATTACGTGATGATTTATGTGAGGGGGTGTAAATACATCTGCACTTTTATTTAGGAGTCTCCTACTGAGTGATCAGTCCCACTTGTTATTCAAGGACATTTTGAGATTCAATCTTAGACGACATTCTCACCTTTTCCCAATCAAAGCCTTATTGTGTTTCATCCTGAAAAACATTGGTTCCAATAAACCTATTCATTGTTTCATTAACAATTTGATAGGATACTAATTGTTGCCTTACTAAATGATGTACCCTTGGGAGAAACTGACATATTTGCAGGGAAAAATCAGAGAAGCTGTTTCTATACAGAAATAGCCGCTTGACTTCAAGAATGCTGCAGACACACTCAATACTATGTCTTAAGTTGAAGTTGGAGATATATTGGTCATAAGCAGGACAGTAAAATATTAGGAGACAAGTCACTCCTTACATTGTTTGGCATGTTTGGGGTGCACATAGTTCTCGTTGAATTGGCTGGGAGGCTCCTACAGAGATCTCCTGGCAGTCTGTGGCGCCCACTAAAACAACTGTGACTTTCAATAAAAATCCATGCCATGGGTGCCAAAGCAAACTTGTGAAAATTGTCCACTTTCAGGCAACCCGGACAAAAACCGTAGGAGGGATGGAGTCACTATTTAAAGGGTTCTGTAAGAGCCAAAAGAAATGTATTCCTGATTTATTCAAATACTGGTTCTTGCAAATGGCAAAGTTGCAATGAGCCAAATTTGTATTTCATACCTGAAGCCTGGATTGGGTTCAGTCTAATCTGGCCAGTGAAAACAATGAGGCTCCTTGGTCTTTTTTTTTTTTTTTTTTCTGAGAAACTAAACAGAGATTTCAGAAATTTGGTGAAACTTGATCTTAAAGATTTGGTGACTTGGGAACAATCCTGTTTTTAGTTTTCAGATTGTGTTCTTTGAACTAAAGGAAAAACAATATTCTTTACAAAGTTAAAAAAAAAGCTTGATTAAGAAACTAGAAACCTTAGGTAAACATATTTTATTTCTTTTTGGTATTTGAATTTCACATTCTCTTCAAATGTGAGTTACATCCATTCGGTTTGGTGATAAATCAGAATGTCACCACTTGACCTTGGCAAAGATACCTGGTAATGAGGATGAAAGGTGCATGGAACAATTTGTGTCTATCTGAGTCACTGAGTTTTCCTCCAACAGCACAAATGTGTCATCTGTTTTGTCATGTCTCATCTTGAGCAATAGAAGTTATGGTAGCCACAAAGAAGGATCCGAAGGGTACCAGCCTGAAGGTCAGAAGGCAATATTCAATATTCAAAATGCTTCAAAAAATGCATAAATATTCTGGAAGGACACACAAGAAACTGGTAACAGTAGTTGATGCTGGAATAGGATTCTGGAATAGGAACCTGGTAAGTAGGGAAGAAAGGAGAATTCATTTTTTAATTATATATATGATTAAAATTTTATTTATATATATATATATATATATATATATATATATAATGTATGTGCATGTAGATATATAGAAGAAAATGAAAAATAATTACAGAAGACAGAATGAGAAAAAAACCTTTTAATTGACTCTAAACTGGGTGGATAATTTTCTCCCTTTAGACTTCAGTTACCTCTTTTCTAAAATAAAATAGAATAGAGGTTAAACTGCAAATATAGCTAATATTTCTTAAAGTAGAGACTCTACAATTACAGAAATAATTTTTTATTTTGAGTCTGATTTTGGAGAAATAATATATTATTAATGAATACATTAGTAATAATAACAATGGGAAGCATAAACTATCTTACTAACCACAAAGTTAAAAATCCAAAGGTTGTTTATTTAGTCACTGTTCTTAAAAGGGTCATTAGAGGAGTACAAGGGAAAGAAAAACGTTTCTTGGGGTAGAAGCTGTGGAGGACAAGAGAGCTAGGTATTCAGAGCCTGGGGGATATAACAAACAGGGCATATGGAAGGACAGAATCTGCACAAGATCAAGTTTTTCTGGCTGAGATCATCACTACACAGGAGCCTCTGCCAGACTTTGCTTTATCAAGGAGCTGCCTGACTATGTGCAACTACTCTTGACTGGCCCAGCTGACCTTGTCTTCTCATTTCCTGTAATTTGGCCGTGACCTCACACCTCAGAGTCTGCATTGCTTGCACATCAGACATCGCCTAGCTTCATTCCTGCCCACTCTAATTCCATTACAGCTATTGTGGGGAGGACTTGGCCTCAGTTCTGTCTCTGTACTTTCTCAGATTGACTTTTGTATTGCAAAATAATTTTACTTTTATTGAATGTCTGCAGCTCTGTTGCTTGAGGCAGGTGATGTTGAAATGAACATGACCCTGAGGTGAGCCAGGCAGGCCCTTTGTACATATTCAGAGGTGTCCTCACTGATTGGCTGTAGAAACAGGAGTCAGCTACATAAGAGAGAGCTACACTCTCTGTGCCTGGTGCTTCATTTGCAGTGGAGCCCATTAGTTATGCACCATGAGTTTGTAAAAAGCCTGTTCTTTTATTCTATTCTAGAAAGAAAACATTCCCACTCACAGCCCATTTTACACAATGTAGACCACAAGGCTTGGCTCTGGCATTATTGACATCTTGAACCAGATAAACCGTTTCTTACAGGAAGCCAAGCATCCTTGGCTTCTACCCATAGAAGCAGTACTCCTTTCCCCATATGTGATAATCAAAAATGTCTCTGGCATCACCAGATATGCCTGAAGGTGAAGAAATCACCACCAGTCAAAAAACAACAGCCTGGGAGGATGAGTTTCCTGTAAAGTTTCATTTTGACTCATACAAAGTCAGACAAGGGTGGGTGTCTGGACGATATTGTCTTTTCCTGGCATCTTTATCTCTTCCCATGTGCCCTCAATTGGGTCTCATTAGACAGCTGGCTAAGGCCAGGGGGATATGGTGCCAGTCTCCACACAAGTCAGCTTCAGGCTTTTAAAGTTGAAGGCGATTTTCTGCAAGCTTTTTCTTGCTGTTCTAGACCATCTCTTTGTAAATCCTTCACATGTTATTACTCTAACCAACTTTCTATCTTAGCAAAGATCTTCATGAAATCAGGAAAATTCCACCCCCACAGGGAGATCCCAATCACCTGGCACAAGACTGGCATAAAATGAGAAAAACCTCTTTTCTTTCTCTCTAGGCCTCAAAGTACAATGCTATCTACAAATGAGCTGTAACTCTCCCAAGTCACCCAAGATGGAAACAGGCAGTTTCCACACCAGGAACTTGTGACTGTGACGACTACGGCTTATGTTTTGGACACTGGACTTATTCATATTTATTAGGTCTTGAATTTAGCCTGAGGAATTTTAGCTCCATCCCCTCAAAATAAATGGAGTGGTTAATGGAGGACAGCATTTCTAGTGGGTGGAGGACAACAGTATTAAATATTGCAAAGTTATTATGTGTTGAAAACTAGGAAGAACTCCTGATTGGGAAGTGATTAGGAAATCACTGCTGATATTCTAAGAAGATATTTCAGTGAGAGAAGGGGATCCTAACTAGATGATGGGGGAGAGTGGTGGCTAAAAATGAAAGGAGATATGGGAGGAAAGAATCAGTGGCTTAGACCACTGCTCCTCAAGAAGGCAGTGTGAGTGACAACAAATGCAATCTTTTTTTTTTTAAAGAGGGAGAACACTTGAGTCTGTTTGAAGATTAAGATGAAGAAGCCAGTGGAACAGAGAAATTAAAAGTGTTAGAGAGGAGGGGCTAATTGGGAAAGGAGGTCACCAGAGGAAAGAAACATCCTTTTCTCTGAGGATGGTAGAAAATATAAGCATATAAAGGAATTCCCAGATAACTTACTGTCTTCAATTAAGAAATTGAAATGTCCTTCATAAAATGCACATGAGAAGGCAAAATATTAGACTGTTATCAGCCACAAACACTCTAATTTAAAACAGCTTTAGAATTCTTTGGGTAATAAACTAGTCACTAAGTATTTATTAAACATTTATCGTTCACATGCCATAAAGCTTCAGACATATGCCAAATCTCTGAAAAGAGAGGCAAAATTATTCCAAAATGTTTATATTACATTATGTAGAAAACATTAAGTTCTAATCTAGACTTAATATTTTATAACTTTCGTCGTCTTCCACCAACTGGTCACCATTATCTCTTTTAACAAAAATATATATATTCAGTTTAATGGGCAAATACTAACTAGGCATCTAATACATTTGAATGTTATATTCAGCCCTGATTTAGGGTGTTGGGAAAAAAGGTGGACAACTGTGCCAGAATTGTCATGAGTTGTTCAGACTCATAGCAAACGTTTAAAAACTAGAATCTCAGGTCCTTGAAATTGGAAGTTTTAAAACACAGTATATGCAAAATATTGTCATATTAGTGGAATACTGAAGAAATATCCCCTATCCAAAAGAAGGGAGATCAAAAGAAAAAACTCCTTCTATCTGACCTATTAAAATTTTAGTTATGAAAAAGATAAAAGCAAGGGAGTCCTTGGACAAGTCTAAATTTAAATCTGTGCCATGTAAACAAATAGCTTAACATCTTCTACTTAGCTGCCTCTTCAATTTTAAAAAGTCAAACCAATAATCTCTTTCTTCATAAGCATAGCTGGCTGGACCAGATGCTATTTTGAAGTATATTTTGAGTTCAAAAATTATATAGAAATTTCAAGAGTTTTATCTCTATGATACAATTGCTCAAATGCATAGAAAATATATCTATTTCCTATTTTCAAACATGTATATCTTTCTTTTGAACACAGTTAAGGAAGAATCTCCTGAAATTTTTTGTTGGAATAACTTGGGAAGGGTTACCGTGGTTTCTGTGGCCTCTTGGTCACTTTTTCTCTACATCATCAAAATATGAGATCATTTGATGCCATCTTTGTCAGCTCTTCTGATTTATGTCCCTTGGCATTTTTACAAGGGCTGTTAAAACTGGTTTGGGGTGGTGTGATATTATAATCTGAGATATTACATTGACCTATGGCCTACTAAAGGGACACAGTATTTCAGCTAATAGAAGATTTATCTGTAGTATTAAAATTATATGACAGGAGCAGGAAGAGTAGGAACCCACTGCCAAAAAAAAAAAAAAAAAAAGATCTTAAAAAGTTTTGGCAAAGATGGGGATCAATAATCACAAACAAGGGTTGAGAAACACTGCCCTAGGGCAGAGTTGTTGAGGCCTTAGGATCTGTTGGGTAGAAATCTGATGCATCAAATATATAATTTTTTAAAAAATTTTAAAGTTTATATTTAAAGTATATCTTCTCCCTTTTTTCTAATCTGCAATAGGACATTTTTGCAATGTTTTAAATTTAGGCATTTTCAAATTCAGTGTAGTATGTAAAAATTATTTTATGCAAAGGGCGCTTGTGAAAAAAAAAATATCTTTAGAAAATAATCCTTTCTTTTGAGGCCAGACATTTCTCTATGGCAATCTGGCAGCAAGATCTTTCAGGAGACCATGGAAGAAAGCCGTTGGGCACCAGAGAGACATACAGTCCATCTCAGATTTGCTTTGGATTAGTCTTGCAATTGGGAGCAAGTCCCTCAGTTCCCCATGGCCTCAGTTTCCTCATCTATCAAATGAGGGTACTAAAACTTAACCTTTAAGATAATGGATGTGGGGTGGCTGGTACTCAGTTTCTGAGCTAAGTGATAAGGATGGAAGTAAGCAGTAATAATTGGATAGAAGAGAACAAGGTATTGGTGGACTTATTTACCAGACTTCACAAGCATCCTGTTTGGGTTCCTACTGCTGCCTCAAAAAATGTAGCTCATGCTAAGGTTAAATAAACTCAATAAACTCAAAAGAATTGTCAGTACCTTGTGGAGTAAAGTTCAGGTGTGCATCAATGAAAAGACTTGAGGATGGTCAGAAACACAAGCAAGGAAAAGCCTTTCTCCTGCTCCATAAAAATCACTATGATTTATTCGTTTAATGAAAAAGTCAGAATCGCCATGATTTATTCATTTAATGAAAAAGTCAGGGGCTTGTGTGGGCACAACAGCTGTCGTTTTATGAAGGGAAAATAAGCCCTTGGTAAAATTCCTTGTGGCAGAGCTGCTGCCACAAGGGGTCAGATCTGGATTATTGTAGATGCTGGCATCATTCCACACTGACACATTCATGATTGGGTATCACATCATTTGAGATAACTTGCAAGTCTTTTAGGTGAGAAAATCTTATGCTATAGCAAATCAGACCAGCTCTGTTTAAGTAAAAGCTTCACTGTCTTTGATCTAAACTTCAGTGTTTGGAGCCAGGACAGAAGAAGGAACATGGTTATCTTGAAATGTATTTGGGTTGCTGGTTGCCCACTCAACAGATGTGAGCAGTTTAGCTGTCATCATAAATCAAGGGCTCCCCCACCCCAATGTTATAAATAAGGATGGGTAAATATTTTGGATTCATCAGCCTCCAAGTATTCTTCAGATGTTTTGGGTTCAATCAAATAGAACACATCTTGTGGAGCACATTTCCCTTGATTTTTTAGGACTGTATGTGATTTATGGGAAATAGAATCCATATGTTTCTGCTTCATTTACACTTAAATAATCAAAAGGTTGTGTGTTGTAAGAGCTATCTGATGTCCAAGATGCCTTCTGCGTACACTTGTGTTTTTTTTTCCCCTCTCAAACAAATATAAGCAGCTTAAAAGCTTTGGTCCTTTTAAAAGTCCAAAGCAAAAGAAAGAAAATGGGGGAAGGGAGAGAACCTAAGAAGGTTCGTCTTGCCAAGATGCAATAAATCTGAACACCAGGAAGTTCAATTTAGGCCAAAACTACAAACCCTTGAATTTCAAGTGAGTCTAGGATTTGGGAGAAAACAAAGGCTTCTTTCCATTCAGTTTCAAAAGTAACTCTGACGAATGCAGAAAAGCAGCTGGCAACTTGGTAATCATACCAAGAGAAGACAGGCCATGAATGCACCATTAGCCTCCCAGAGAACAACTGCTGCAGGCTGTTATTCTTGGGCCTTTTGAGAGTAGTTGCTCCAGTCTGGATAAAGAACACTTTACCCTATTTTAGCCTGGAAATATCTTCTCTCGCGATGTTTCCTGGGATAGTCCTCTTGCCCTAGGCCAGCATTTCCTGTCCTTCTGCCATCTGATCCAAATGGTCTGCCATTGAACTGACTTACTGTGTGTGCATTTGGGATGGTGTTTATTTATGGGGCAATTTCATTAGAGAAATGTCTCATTGAGTTCTTAAAGAGAACCAAGAAAGCATGCAGTTTAGGTAATGTGAGAAATATGCCAACCAGGGACCCACAGATTGGGAAGATGCCAAATGTAAAGGTAAGTGTTCTTGCCCCCATGTCAATATTGAGTCACTAATATCACAGCAGCTCTTATGTCATTTTAGGCGTGAATTATCCTCTAAGTGATATCCTATGAATGGTTTCAGAAGAAAATCATTCAAATTAGAAATAATTCATGTGATAGTGCATAATTGAGTTATGTTTAAATCTCTATAGAGTATATTTCTATTCATTTTTACAGCAATATAGCAACCTAGGATATGAAACTTCATCATTCCGTGGGATCTTCAGACTATGTGCCCTGGAATCACTTTGACAGAATTAAGAGTCCTGTGAATTACCTACATGCCCTAATTAAGTTCTGTAGGGGGCAAAGGGCAGGGTTTGGGAATATGAGATGAAAGATTTTATACCCTCACTCCTAACCCTAAAAAAAGATCAAATTATGTAATAATTTATTCCTTATTTTTGTAACATATAGGTAACCACTATAAACATTTTGGTGTATGCACTTTGAGTTAAGCATGTGCATGAACATGCACACACACACACACACACACACATACACATACATGCTTGAACACACATGGAGTTTAATGAGATCATACTATTTATTATGTTTTGTAGGGTCTATTTAGCTATATATCAAGAACCTTTTCCTGTATTGATAAACTGTTTTGTTTCCTGAGTGTTAATGAGCAGGGCATTTCAGTGTGGGATTGTACCACAATTATCTTAGTATCTCAGAGTATTTTTAACATGAAATTTAAAAAAAAAAATCATTATTTCAAATGTACTTTTAAATGTTGACCTTAGTTTTCACAAAATTTTTTGTACCTTAGGACATGTTAAGTAAACTAAGCATAGCTTCTACATCTATTAGTTCCTTGAATTTTAGACCAAAGGGTAGAACAACATCCTTTGAAAATCATATGGAATATCCTTGATCCAGTTCTAGAAGAGACTAAATTCTTTAATGCAGAAAATAATTTTTAAAGTCCCTAGAAAAGAAGATCAATAACATAATCAATTATTTTTGTTCTCTCTCTTCCTTAAAAAAAAAAAAAAGTTGTATTTCTGCCCCATTTCTACACCAGGAAGAACCTTGTGACTTAAATTCTTCTGCCTCTGGATGCTCAGTCTATTGCTAAAATTCCTGGAGTCAACTTCCAAGAACTTAAGTCCATACCTATTTCCTTGTTTGTTTCTGATTCCTTTGCTCCCTGTTTTGGATTTTCCCGATTGGTTGCTAGAAAACTTAGCCTTGTCCCTTTTGTTGACAGGTTGCCAGGATACATCCAGGCGACAAAGGCTGGGGTTCCTATTACCCAACAGCTTCACATACTAATGCGAAGTCCCACAAGAGGGGATGTGAACTTTGGAGCTCCCAGCTTTTCTGCTTCTGTTTCTACCAGCCCTCTCCCTGAGTCCTCAGAGGGGCTTGGCATGTTATTAGAAAAGTCAAAAAAAGACAGATAAAGAACAAATATTACAAGGTAAGCCTCTCAAAAGGTGTGTTTTACTCTTGTCTCAAAGCTTTCCTCTCACTTAATAACTGCTTATTTTAGACATTCTTGGTCTCTTCCCCTTCCCTTCCATCAGTATGCAATAAATGTTCCCTAACTATAGGAAAGGTAACCAAAGAAAAATAATTAGTCCTTAAACACTCATAAACAAAACAATATCATTTTACTTCTTTAGATAATACTGGCAATGATGAATTAAATATTCTAACAGTCAAAAGATAATCAAATTCCATTTTTAAGGGATGATATTTTAAACAATTTTCTTTTAAGGAAAAGTAAATATGCTTTAAACATTCATTCAGTAGCATATGTTTATTACTTAGATTATCCATGAAAAGAAAGGAGTGATAAAGACTATAGTTACTCAACTGAGTTGGCTGATTTTTTTTAATTAATTGAGATGAGATCTACATGAAGTAAAATATAATGAATCTTCTATTAGACGCAGAGTCTCTAGTTTAATTCCTAGGTCCTTGAAACTTGAATTCTTTAAATTGAAGTTCCTGAAAAGCAATGACTTTAACAAATATATACAACCCCTGTAACCATCATCTCAATAAAGGAACAGGATACTTCTGTCACTCCATAAATTTTCCTCATATTCTTTCTGGTCAGTCTTCCCTCTAATGTTCTGGTTCCTGTCGTCAAAAAAACAATTTGACCATTTATGAACTTTATGTGAATAGAATCATACAATCTATATTCTTGTATCTGACATCTTTGACTAAAAAGAAAGTTTTTAAGGTTATTCCATGGCTCAGTTCTTTTTACAGGTGAGTATAATTGCATTATATGATCATTTCACATTTGTTTATCTATTCTATAGATTTGTATTTGGTTTGTTTTCAGTTTGACCTTCTTATAATAACTGCTATCAACATTCTTGCATTAGTCTTTTTTTAACCATCAATTTAAGTTAAAAAATTTCCAGCTTTATTGCACTTTTATTGTCAAAAATACATATATTTGTAAAATACAGTGAAATCTTTTATTTATGCATTGTGAATTTATCATCACAACTAAGTTGATTAAAGTATCCATCTCCTCATATAGTTAACTTTTTTCTTTTCCTTTTTTTTTTTTGGGGGGGGGGGATGTGAGTGATGAGAACACTTGTGTTCCACTATCTTAGCAAATTTCAAAAATATAACACATTATTATTAACCATAGGCACTATGTTCCACATTAGGTCTCCAGTAATTGTTTACCTTATAGCTGAAAGTATGTACTCTTTTACCTTTACCCTTAGACTCTAGTTACCACCATTTTACTCAAATGACCAACAGGTATATAAAACATGTTCAGCACCACTAATCATCATGAAGTGCAAATCAGAACCACAATGAGATATCAGTTTACATCTGTTAAAATGGCAATTATCAAATGATCAAAAAAAAATAAAAACAAACATCAGCAAGAATGAGGAAAGGGAACCCCTGCACACCAGTTGGTGAAAAAATAAATTAGAACATCTATTATGGAAACAATATGGAGTTTTTTCAGGAAATTAAAACTACCATGTGATTCACCAATCACTCTTCTGGTATATATCCAAAGGCAGTGGAATCAGTATGTTGCAGAGATATCTGCATGACCATGTTCAAGCATTATTCAATAACCAAGATAAGAAACCAAACTAAGTGTCCATCAGTAGATAACTGGATAAAAAATTGTAAAGCACACATACACATATAGTATAATTCTGTTATATATGTATATATGTATATATATATATATATATATATATATATATATATATATATAATCATAGCTTTTGTCATTTTAAATGCCTTTTCTTCTTTGCATGTCATCTCTTTTGATTTTTAATTAACATACAAGATGCTTCCATCTTAAGTATAAAATTTGATGAGTTTAACAAACGAATAGCTTTATTTAGTTAACAAAGATGTCAAGAGCATATACATTAACTGATATTCAGTTCTCCACCTTCACACCTAAGTACCAGGCAATCACTGACCTACTTCGGACATTACAGATTCTCTTTGCCTATTCTACAGTTTAATATAAAGGGACCCATGTTCAGTATATACACTTTTGTGTCTGACATTATCAGCATCACATTCCTGGGAGGATCCATGTTGCTGTGTGTATTAGTACTTGGTTTATTTTTAGTGTGGAGGAATACTTTACGTATGAATATGCCACATTTTTAACATCTGTGTACCTGTTGATGTTGATGTATATTTATGTTATTTCTAACTTTTTATTATTATGAGTAAAGTTGGCATAAACATTTGTTTGCAAAGTAGGTGTAACATTTTACATTCCCAGGAATGTGTGAGTTTTAATTTTTCCAAGCTGTCAATCTTTTTAACTTTAGCCATTCTAATGTGTATATCTAGAAATATCTATGTAGTTTTGTTTACATTTAAAAGTAAGGTTGAGTATTAATTTATAAGCTTATATACTTTTTTTTTTTTTTGAGGTACTGGGGACTGAACCCAGGGCCTCGTTTATGTTAGGCAAGAACTCTAACAGAGCTACATACCCAGGCTCTTAACAATCCATTTTTTTATTATCAAAAATCTACTCAAAGTTTTTGCTTATATTTAAAATTTGGAAAGTTTTGTTTTTATATATATATATATATAATATTCATTTTAGATATATATCTTAAAATCTTGGCTTGTACTGCAATTTTCTTAATGGTGATTTTTAAAGAGCAGAATTTTCTAATATAGAGAAAGTATAATTTCTTACATTTTTTCTTTTATATTTAGTGGTTTTTGTGCTTTGTCTAAGGAATATTTGCAAACATTAAGATCATAAAGATATTCTTTTATGTTTTCTTCTAGACAGTTTTTAGGTTTAGCTTTTGTATGTAGCCGCATGATCTATTTTGAGTTAATTTTTGTGTAGTGAAAGTAGGGAGTTGACATTAATTTTCCCCTCACATGTATCTAGTTATTTCACTGTCATTTGTTATAAAGATTTCATTTTCTTCATTGAGCTGTCTTTGCACCTTTGTCAAAAAATGAATTGACTAATATGTGAATTGACAATATATTCCCAGACACTCTATTCTGTTCCATGGGTCTCTGTTTATCCTTTTTGGCATAATTTAATTTTAATAAGCTAACATATCTTGGCTTGTAGGTAGTGAAGCAACTATTCAAAACAAATGAAGAAGTTGACTCCTTCCATTACTACTTGCCAGTGAACTATACACAAAAATTTGAATCAGGTTGAGCATTCTTTCTTGCATGTTGCCCAAATATTTCCCTAGGCAGTAACCTGATTTTAAGTGATTCTATATTAAGTAAAAGCCAAAAATATGCTTACAAATTTATTCAAGAATCATAATCCCAGTAAAAATATGTATTTTTCAAGTCCATTTAGGCAGAATGTCTTGAACTTAATTTTCATTTATTTATTTATTCAGTAATTCATTGAGTAGCTACGGGATTCCAGACATTGCTCTAGACAGGGAAAAAGAAAAGCAGAATATTTTTGGTTCAAAATCTTTGCAAGCAAATATTATTTATTATATTCACCCTGTTGCATATTTAATAATGTATTTTTTATAATTGCAGAGAAAAATCTAAACATAGTTTTAAAAGTATCAGATTAAGTATTTTCACATATTACCATCAACTGAGAGAAAATTATCAACACTTGAATGTTTCCTAGGGAAAATATTTCCTACCTCTTCCCAGTTTTGCTATCACTGCCATAAAATATCCATTTCTTTTGAATATGAGTGTGTGAAACAATCAATTGTATTCTCCACCTTATTCTATTTTATTTTATTTTATTTACATTTGTACTTTGGATTGAACATAAGGGTGCTTTACATCCCCAACCCTTTTTATTTATTTTTAAATTTTTGACAGAGTCTCATTAAGTTGCTGAAAGCCTTGCTAAATTATTGAGGCAGGCCTTGAGCCTGCGATCCTCTTGCCCCAGCCTCCCCAGTCTCTGGGATTACAGGTGTGTACCACTGAGCCCAGTTTCATCTTATTTTAGAATTTGAATTTTATATATTGTTCCTAAGATAAATTTGTTTATGAACTGGACCTTAACTATGACTCTCCTCTGAGTCTACATAATTTAAATAAGTATGTAATATTAAGTCCAAATTATTTTCCTAAATTCTCTGGTAAATAAAACATTTTCAGGAGTATATAAAATTCTAAGAAATGAGTTGTAAATAGTGAAGAATGTGTACAATTTCTCTTCCTGAGAGAGCAGTGATGATTCCCGTGGAGTCTTGAAAACAGAGATGCATTTTGCAAACAGCAATAGGAATATACCATGTTGGGAGCAGAGGAGGAGGAGAAAGTAAAGGAGGCAGGTTACTAATGGGTGAAAAGTGATGACAAGCAGAAAATAGAGTGTCTAGGGTGCCTAGTGTCCCACTGCAGCTGCTGCTGAGCATTTATTTGAGAAAAGATTAAGAGGAACTTGAGAAGTTGTGTGCAAGAAAAACTTGGTAGGGTTCTGGTTTCATTGAGTGTTTTTTTTTTTTTAAATTCACAATGATTAATAATTAGACATTTCACTATTAAAATGGAGTTCATTTGTATGTTCTCATGCAAGGACTGGGAATTTACATATATACATGTATGTATAAATTTATACTTACAGTAAAAGTAGTAAATAATTCAGGCCTCATAGGCCATACACTCTGTTATTGTAGGGCAAAAGCAGCCAGAGACAAATACATCAATGAGTAAGCACGACAGTGCTCCAATAATACTTTACTCACTTACATAAATAGGAGGACAGCTGGCCAGTTTTGGTTTATGGTCCATAGTTTGTCAGTTCTTGTTCTAATGTTCAAGATATTCTGATAAAATATCTTGAAAAAATCATATATTAATATTTAGAGGCCTCTCTGTCATCTGAATACCTAGTGTTTTGGGTGGAGGGTGGTCTCCAGAAGAGAAATGGTTTCCAAGGAGAATTAAGCTTTGAAAATTATTAGCGCTCAGAACGCATGTGGTCAAGAGAGATAATGTATGAATAAACTCATCACAGGGAGCCAAACTCTATGATTCTCCTTTGTTTTCTACCTATTCGTGGAGCACCCCTGGTGCATGTGAATATCTAGTCATAAGGCTGGTGGCACAAAATTTAAATGTTCAAGTATTCCTAAGACTTGTAAAAATACCATGAAGCCTAACTTTTCAAAAGTTGTTTAATTTTTTTATTCCTTTATTTAAATAATGAGCTTGATTATTGTTGAAAATTTTAATATAAGATCAAATTAATCTCATCCAATATTCAAATGTGTTTTGGTAGCACCTACAAAGCACCACTGGTTAGGTGCTGAGGATAAAATATGCAAAGAGCAAGCAAATTGCTATTATAGAGTTAATATCCAAGTGAAGAAGAAAAACATCACACATTCAGACCAAATTGAAAGGAGACCAAAGCAGAGATTGGGGGTGGGTGGGTATCAGATTACAGAGGACCCTCATGGTCAAGAACTTTGATATTATTTGGACCGAAGTGGGACAACCATGAAGCATTTAGTCAGAGGAGGTTTGGGTTCTAATTTCAATTTACAGAGTTAAATGAAATTGCTCTGAAAAAAATGGATTACAGGAGTCAAAGGCAGAGTGATTATTTACCTATCATGGCTGACACAGCACGTGCTGTAAGGCACACCTGTCTGGCAGTAGATGTCTGAGCACAGGCAAACATCCCCAAAGAACAAGTGGTCCTTGCAGTGCTGAATGTGGAAATGTTTCCATATGAATTCATGCAATATCATAAAAGGTTATCCAATGTCATATGGGCCGTGTGGAGACAGGAGTGAAAGACTCTGGGAAAGGAGATGCATTAAGATTCAAAAAGCCAAGAAAATAAGAGATGAGAATGAAAACAGATGGAAAGTAAAATAAGACAAGTAGAGTAGGGTAAGATGTTCTTTTTTCTGTCAAATTATTAACAGGAAATCACGGGGAATAAAAGCATGATAACGTGTTTTCGAGTGTAGTAGCACCTTTTTTATCTTTCCTTCTTTCTTTTTCCTGACCCTGCATTTTATATGCAAGCCCACTATAGGCTGAGGATTTAGTTGGAGAGTTAGATCAACAGAAAGCATCTTTCTTGCTCTCTCAGACTGACCCCATCACCAGTGTGACTTCTTCCAAGGTAAAAGATATGGTCAAAAGGTTAGTTTAGTACCATCTGACCTAGTTATAATGTAGCATATCATGACAAATTAAGTTAGATAAGTATCCTAGTAAGCATTTATTGCTAAATGAATATCGTACTGATCATGAATACATTCCCTTCCTCTAGAAGAAATATGAGAGGAAGGTACAGATGTGTATATCTGTGAGTGTATTCATGTGTCTGAGAAATTTAAAGAGCACTCAATGAGATAATAATAAGTATAATAACAAATTTGTTATATTTATAGTAATAAACTATTACTAATATATTATACTATGTTAACTATTATATTAAACTCTCTTAACCATATACACTATTTAACTATATTAAATATAACTATATAACTAACTATAACTATAATAAATATAACTAATACAATTCCAGTTTATTGATAGTCTTTAAGTATGTATTCATTAAAGAATGGAAACATGCATGTTTTGTAAAGACTATATGCAAATTCACTTTAAAATAATAAATATGTAATACAAAATTAATATTTAAATGACTTGCATCAGTTCATGGCACTTCCCCTCAAAAATATTGAAGGATTATGCAATATTAAAACAAGATAAATCTTAGATTCCTTCTCTGTTTATTTCCAAGTGAACCATCTTATATTTGAAACAAATGACATTCAATAAGCAAAAATGAAAGCCATGTTGTTCTCTTTAGTTAAGCTATTTCCTATTTAAAACTCCCTATCAAGTGGAATTAAATTATCTTAACTATTGGGGTATTTTGGGGTGATAAGCAGTTCCCAAACAAAGTTTTCAGCAAAGACTCCCAGAAAAGCATGGGATGATAAGAAGCGAAAGAATGCTGTTTGCACTAAAATTACTTAAATGGATGCTGTCCATTTCTTGCCTAAATAAAATAGGTTTTATTGTGGCTCACTTACAATTTAATAATCTTTACTAACTGGATTTGTTTTATCATTTTTATAACTGGAATTTTATAATTAATTTTAAAAGATCAAAATGTGGAGCCTAAAGTCATGTCATTCTTCCACATGATATTTACAGGAAAGATCTTTCACATGAGTTTTCAAATATTGATTCCATAACGTCTTGAGATAGTTCACCCATATAATCATGGGATTATAAACTCCTGATATTTGAAAAGTTAGAAAACTGGGAACATGATGATGTAAACAAGTAAATTAAAACCAGCTTACTATGTTTAAAAGAAAGCTAAACTAGGCAACTGGAGGAAAGTACAGTGACTGAGCAAAAGAAAAATATTGAGAAATGTGAAAGTCCACTGAAAGTAAATGAGGACTCGATTAAGTGTATTTCATCTGCACTTTGGGATGGGAACTCATGGAGTTGTTTCTCAAGATAAAGAAGGAAAACCCTTTTTAGGTAGTTCAGGGTCTATCTGCAGCATTTGTCATTTAATGTGGGGGTGCCCCTGCAGATGTGACTTCCGGGCATGAGAGGTCAGGAAAGGTACAAGAGATGAAAGAGGATGTTCAGGATGCCTTGTATTGATGTTCCTTAGAACCCCAGCTGATGGAAATCTCCAAAAAGTTCAATTTAGAGCTGGGTTAACCTCAGAAAACGTGTAGGCGCACCATTATACTAGACCCCCCAGGATTAAAGATCCTAGGATTGGTCCATCTGCTTTCTATGAAGAGAGTAGAATGATATCATTTAAATAATTTCATAATGAAGTATGTGCAGCCTGAGAGAAAGGCCCAGACCATCACTGTAGCCTGGGCACTGTGGAGCTTCTGGCTGCCTCCAGACTTCTCACTGATGAAGAGGACAGGCCTCTATTTCTCTAAGCAACTGGACTATGATTTTTTTTACTTGTAGTGGCATGCAATTGTCACAGATATAGAACCAAATTAACACACTATAATAAATAGATTGTTAACTCGAGAGTGGAAGGGTTGGGATTTTGGCAAACATCTCTAATGAATAAAGCAATGATAATAGTGGGAACTCAAAAGTTATGTCCCCAAATATTGGTTCTGCGCATAATTACCAAAGGCAGCATTCGGGATAAAATGAATTATTCCATAAATCCTGTTCCAGGCAAGCCTTTCTCACCTCACTCAAGTGTCCTCAGACAGAGGGGCATTTATTATAAGGATACATGTGCAAAGAAATACAGGGGAATCTAACAACCAGGCCCCGGGGAAGCACAGGGACTACCTGTTCTAGGGAAATCACTAGCCAAATAGTTGGGTAGACTCTGTTCTCTGGTCCAGACACCAAAATAACTAAAAAATCATTTCTCATTAAAGTTTCACAATGCTAGGGAGTAAGTCAAAGATGCTCTCAAGCCAGGTTGTTTTTATTTCTAGTGAGCAGAATGTTAATGATCAGGAATTTCCCTCTTTGGGTTTTCAGCCCTGTCTTCAGTAAAGTCTCTTGCTTGAATTACTTCAGAAGTATGAGCAGAACTAGAGACCCACCCTGCTCCCCATTTCAGATGGGGTTTAGAACGAGGGCCGTTCATGGTCTTGCTCTGTTGAGTCAGCTTTTTGTCAAGCATCCAGCTCTATTCCAATCATTTCCCACTGGGGATGGGGAGTTGGCTAACAGGCTATGGAACATGGTCACCTAGGGTCACCTCACCAGAGGTGGTACACGTGTCCTTATCAGGGACAATGAGAATGGCAAGCAGAGTGATTAAATTATTTCATATTGATTTGATCTGTCTAAAAATATGATTATATTTTTCATAACTATCTAGTACATCTTTCAGGGCTACACTTGAGATATCCTTTAGTTAAATCTAAATAAAATATGGTTGAGTCATCTAGAGATTGAAAACTATGGAATTCCCTCAGAACATTTTAAGAAAAGGGAGAATAATTTTGAAAAGCTATCATAAGTTACTAATTATATTTTTTGACCTATTGCCTTTTTAATGAAAATACATGGGAGAAGAAAGGTTTTAAAAACCATATAATAATAATTATCATATCAGACTTAACACCTACTGATTTGCTGAGTATTTTATCTTACTTTTAATCATCATAATAATGACCTAAGGTGAGTGTTAAATTCCACTAGACATATTAAGACACTGGGCCCAGAGAGTTTAAATATCTCACTCAAGATCCCACATCTGATAGGTATTTTGGAGTTAAGGTTTTAACCTAGGTCTGAGTTTATATGAGGGGTAAACGAAAAAACAAAATAAAGAAATGAATAGCAACCACAACAAGATCTTCACGGTGGAGACTAACAAAGTTCTTACTTGATTCTTTGTTGTAAACTACTTTTTCAGCTTCTAGTTAGCAAATTAGATCTGTGCATTTCACAATTTGCTTGATTTAGGCAATTTTTTTGCGTAAATACGACAGCTTAGTCAAAATTAAAATCTGAGTGAACAGAAGCCATCTGCGTAGAAAGAGGAATAGAAATAATAGAAATTTATTTTGGCACTCAAATGGAAGATGCCGCTGAAAAGAAATCATTTCATTTTTATTTAAGCTCTGTGCAAATGCAGCAAAATTATATAGCAGAACATTCCAGAGATATTTGTCAAGATTTTTGTATTTATTTTTTTATTGTAGTACTGGGGGTTGAAAGCAGGACCTTGAGCATGCTAGGCAATCACTCTACACTGAGCTATACTCAAAATCTTTGATCAAGATTTTTAACAAAAATACTTAGACATATGTCAGCCACTAGTAACATAAGATGTAACATGGAGTTAACTATTTGAACCTATATTAAACAGATCTCAAGTATTAGAGGGAACCAATAAGTCTGGATTTGTGTAGTATGATTAGTTTTAAAGGTAAGGTTCAGTTGTCTTATTATAAATCAGAGCAATCTATTTCCTAATAAAAGTTTGCATTTAAAGGAAACTCTGCAATAAACCATTTAAGGAAAATGAGTACTTAGTTTGCCTGGTTCTCATATGATAAACGTTAAAATTCTCCAGATTTCACAATCCATGATTATTTTTTTTTCAATCCTATGTAGTTTAAGAAAATTTATAGTTTCCCATTTCCCAGAGGAAAATCAAAATTCCCAAGACCAGCTATATGACTTTCTGTTATTTATTTCCAATATGCCCTCCTGATTACTTAAATTATTCACCCTTTTTTTCCTCTCTCAATTCACCCACATTTCACAACCCATCACACACACACTCATTTATATCCATTTACAAACATATCTGTCCACTGGAGTTTATCTACACCCACTGACCCACACAACCAACACTACCAGCACATTCACATTCATCCACCAAAATACATATCCACTCACAGCCAAATACATATCATACCCACAATTTACACCTATCCCTCTATACCTCTGCACCATCACTCCCATTCCCTCATGCCTATTAATATACACACCCATCCACACATCCCTCCACTCATTTATGTCTATCTGTACACACACATACATACAATCCAACTAGTCACACTCATTAATTTATATCTGTCTATACACTCATCTACACATACACCCATTTCCATCTTCTCATTTGGATGAATCTCCAGAGAATTACGCTAAGAAAAAAAAAACTAATCCAAATATGTACTATATAATTTCCCTTTATGCAACATTTTGAAATGATGAAATTTTAGAAATGGACAACAGATTAGTGGTGTCCAGGAGTGAGGGATAGGAACTCAAGAGAGGTAGAGGAAGGAAGATAGATATGGTTATAAAAAAGGTAACATAAGGGATCATTATGGTGTTGGAATGGTCAGTACTTTGACTAAGGTGGTGGTTAATATGCAAATAATAAAATTCGATAGACCATAACATACACACACACACACACACACACACACACACACATACACACGTACACACACACACAAGTACACACACACACACACACGTAAAACTTGGTATTCTGACTTCGATCTGTGGATTATACCTATGTCAATATCCTGATTGAGATATTACACTAGAGTTTTGCAGAATGTTATCACTGGGGGGAACTAGGCAAGTTTACAAAGTATCTTTATATCATTTCTTTCAACTTTATTTGAATCTACAGTTATCTCAAAAATTGCAATGAAATGCATTTATGTCACAAACAGACTTTAAAAATTAACATTAATAATCTCTAGGTGCAAGATACATTTTAAAGTTGTAATAGAATGAATCATGATAAAGTGCCCCCAGGAAAGTGTAAACTTCTGCAAATAGATCTAGTCAATTCCATCAGTGCATAGAGAGAGAGAGAGACTTGGCTCAGCATCAAACCACAGCAGCACAACTGAGATCTGGGGACATGATGACAAACACAGACCAGGCATCCACCAAAGATTTAAGCAACAAACTCTGAGGCTGAATTACTTTATGCCTCTCTTCATGCGGAAGCACACACATAAGAAAACACATTTAGGGCAGCTACATCATGTTAATGACGATGATTTACCCTCAAAAGACTCCGTTTTATTTGTGGAGAAATTCTAAATCAGATTCATTGATAAACAAAATAATCTCTTCCTTGTGTTAAAATAAAATGTACTTCTTTATGAGCATCACAGGCAACATCTCAATGTTCTTATCCTCTTTGTACAATATATTCCATATTTCATCTTTGATGTGTTCATGTTTGGATATATACACTGGATAAGTAAATGCCTATGAATTTTTGGGACAATACTTAATGGGATTATAAATGGCACAGCAAGTTGGAAAATCTGTCTTATGTCAAAATTCCTTATAGTAAATGACTCTACAAAGTGGACATGTGTTTTCAGCTTAGATCAAAACCAAAAGTGAGTGACTCTTTCCATCTAAAAGGTTTAAGCATCCACCTCCAATTGTTAGAGAAGGCTGGTTGTTATCCTGAGAACACAGTTGAAAAATATATGCCGTCAGTTGGTCAGAGACAAGGGTGTAAGTCAGTCAAATTTCAGAAGAAAACTGTCAAGATTCTCTTTGATGTAAATATGCAGATACAAAACAAACAGTCAAAGAGGAAAGAGAAGAACAGGCTTCAAGTGTCATCCCGGAAGGACATACTGGCCACACTGCAGAGAATGCACAATCTGAAAGGATTATTTCCTCAGCCACACTGGTAGAAGGTTCTGCAATAACTAGAGAGTGACATGGGAACCTACCATATAATGCTGTGTACTTGTGCTTTTGTTACAATAAGTGAAATGTGTTGTAATTTATTCAAGAGGACCAACTAGTACATCTCAGCAAGGGCCAAGAGACCGAGACCCCCATGGTGGTGTTTTCTATTGGCATTTGGGCTGGGGTTATTGTCTCCTGGCTATTCTGGGCACAGTATGGATAAACTTGGCTGAACGACCTTTTTGCAGAAGGCTGCATTCACACAACTGATTTTTTTCTCTTGAGATAATTCAGTTTTCTATTACTAGTTTAGCAAGTCACTATAAAATTATTGGCTTGAAACAGCATAAATTCATTATCTAACAATTCCATGAATCAACACGGCTATCATTGGGCAAGAGGAGCAAGGAGGAGCTCTTTTCAAAAGCCCTCAGGGAGAATCTATTTTCTGGCTTTCTTAGATTCTAGAGAAAACCACATTACTTGGCTGGTAGCCCCCTTCCTATATCTTTAAAGTCAGCACCAGCTAGTTGGGTCGCTTCATGCTTCATATTTCTTCTCCTGTTGCTTCTTTTTTTCAGGAACTTGGGGAAAGGCTCTTCACATTTGAGGTCTCTTATGATCAGAGTAGGATAATTGCCTCAAATATATAATATTCTGCTTTCTCCAGCATATAGCAGAGTGAATATACAAACCACATACTTAAAACAGTAAATTGGTTAGCCTTGCCTTTATCCCTCCAGCCAAATGGAAAATCCAGAGCAAATCAGCAGTAGAATCAACCATGGGAGGCTTTAATCTTTATTCTCTTCTTGATGGCATCCGTTCTTATTATGTTGGTTGTTCTAGTCATAAAAACAGACAAGTGGAAACATTAGAAATGTGACATAGAACACAGAAGGTAGAAAAAAGTCCTGTTGAAAACACAAAAGAAAGATGGGAGAAATCAGCATCTAAAGTTGATTTGTAATTGACTTTGACCAATTGAATATGCTAATCTTTCTAATTTTATGTGTGACTTAAACTATGCATGTAGATCTTTTGGTTTTAATTACAGAAAAACAGAACAAGTCAATTGATACTCTCACTGACTTCCTTGTTATTTGATAGTAATTGGACATGCAGTGAAGGGAGGCTTTCAGTAAAATTTAAACTACATAATATTGAAGCCATAAACTATGGAAGTTTTCAAATAAAGAGTTGTCACCACATTTCATATTTTTCCTGGGCTCCTAGGATACTGAGAATGAACAAGTTCCCCGTAGACACTAGAAGATTCATTCTAGTGGTTTTCTTCAGCAGGGGATATTTTGTGTAAGCTTTCCTGAGACAGGAAAGATGTAGTGGATTCTGAGTCAGCAATGAGCTCTAACCATATGGCCTGTGAACAAGTGCCTTGTTTACAAGATTCAGTGATGTCAAATGGAATGACAATAGTTTTTTTGATGACTTATTTACACAGGAGGATGGGAGATGTTGGGAGAATAGCAACCAAAGGCCCATGTTGAGAGACAGCATTCAGTTCGTGGGCGTATATCAACAGCAGAAGAAACATGAGTCACAAAGTGGACCCAATACCAGGTCCCAGGAGTCACCATCAGGGGAATTACGATGAGCATATGAACACAGAGGCGCTTTCACACACACACACACAGCAGAAGTCCAGCCTGCTTTCTGGGCCCTGCTCTGTGACTTCCTGTCCAGGCTTTCCTCAGATAGCTGTGGGTGAAAAGATCAGTATTAACAGAGAGTGTTGATGTCTATAATTAATGATAATAATGATCAATTTAAGACTCAGCCAGGCTCCAGGAGGTACTGACCTCCTAGAGGTGGATGGAGCTAAGGTACAACCTTGAGACTGTTGCAGGGTAAAGTAGGGATGTGGTTAAAAAGGTTTCTTCAGGATACAGTCAGGTCCATCTCTCCCATGCCAATCTATCCTGGCCAAGCAGCCTCCAAGGGCTGCTCTCTTCTTCATTATGTTTGTTTCCACCTGGGCACACTAGTCCAGTGACTGCACTTCAGATGCTACTTCCCTGTGGCTTGGAAGTCAGTGCCAAAAGTGTTGCTCTGAATGACAGTAAATCAAGAGAGTAGAAACACTGTGCACGCATATCACATAATGGGGCTAGTAAACACATGCATCTATTTTGAATTCTTTTTTATTTTTGAATTCTAAAACATGAGTACCTAATTTTCAACTTTTTTAAAAAAATCATAAAATACATCAACTTACACTCTGGATAGATTTAGGAGATCTTATTCTAGGTTGAGAAGAAATCGCTGTGCTGTTCTTAAACATTTTTGGTACAAACTAATTTTTTAAGTATTTCTTGACTGCTAACTTGGCAGAAAGAAAAGTGCACCCAATTTTGTAATCCCCACAAGGAAGCATGATTCCAGACCAAATTTTGAAAATCCAACTATACTTTATATTAATAGCTTGTTTATGATTCTTTTTATTGACTGGTTCTTTCTTTAAGCCAATAAGAGAAAACATCTAACATTTCTCATCTGGAGCATCATTGAATGGTAACTCAAGGCCTATTGGCTTAAATAGAAGAGTAGCTCTTATTGTATCATATGAGAATTGAATAATTACAGGAGTGCCTTCAGAACATGCAGATGATCCATGAAATACATTTTTTTTTGTCTGCCACTGTTTTACTTTTGTCTTTATTTCCCTATTATCTTGCTTATGGATGTTCCAAACGCTGGCTCTTTGATATATAAATGTGTTGTCCCATAACTCCCCATAATTTAGGAACAGTCCTTCTTTAGGGCACTGATGCTTTATTTTCTCTTGGACTTTTTTCTCCATTTTTGAACCATGCATTTCAGCCTTAACCTACTTTCATTGGGAAGATTCCCTTCTAAATTTTTACTAATAAATATATTGTGGCTTTAGTGATAACATCTTCCAGAAAAGATAGGATATCTTCAAGTGGATTCCCAATTTCTGAAGGGCTGAGATTTTCAGCTCCTTGAAGTGATTCTCAAATATTTAATTAAGAAGAAAAACGTGGGAAAGAGGCAGTTTCAAGCAAGGGTCAAAATCTCAAATGCCTCAGAGAATGAAGCATGAACTATAAATTAAAGAAGCAGGCTAGTGGGAAATATTGGACATCAAATATAAACTAACTCAGCTGGCTGGTGAGAAACTTTGGAAAAGTGAAGACTGGCTGGCTGAATTCTAGGCACAACTTTTACTCAGCTTTGGCTTAAGTTGGATGTGATTACATGGGATGTAGTTTCTGTATAGCTAGATCTTCTGCTTTTTCAAGAGAAACAAAAATCTGTATTTTATGTGAACATCTCTCAATTTTAAAATAATAGCAACTAATTCAAACATTTTTAACTCTTAGCAGACTAAAAAGAATATATTTATAGGCCATATTTGGCCTATGATCCAACACCTGGGATAGAATTACTCTAAATGTGAGAAAATTATGGTGTGTGAAATGACTCATTTGTTACTTTACTCATTGTTAGTCAATAATCTGATTCCTTCACCCCACCTTTTTCTATTTGCCTACCTTTTTAAATATATATGTATTGGTTGTGTATGGACACAATTCCTTTATTTTATTTATTTATTTTTATAGGGGTGCTGAGGATAGAACCCAGGGCCCCACACGTGCTAGGCAAGCACTTGACCACTGAGCCATAGCCCCAGCCCTGGCTGCCTTTTGAATGCATTATAGGCCTCTAATGTGATTATACTGGTGGTTTCCATAACCAATTCTCCACCACTCCAGATGTCAGTATTGCAATTACAAGGTCATACCTGTGTGGCATTTGTGAGTTTGGAGTAATCTATGATTTGGATACTCAATATAGAGTGAAAAGTATAGACTTGATCTAACAATAGCTTTCATAGGGTGATATTATGAGCCTTAACCACATAAAATGACCTTGCAGAAGGCTCTAGTTAGAAGTATAAAGAGGGCCTGTCTCCCACATTTTTACTTCCATAGATTTTATAACACCATAGACTATTGTGTCCATACCTGACAATTAGGTTGAATGAAAGTGAAAGAACTTTCCTTGGTTTAACAGTGAAGGGGAGACCAAGAGAAGGAAAATTTTACTAGCTATTCAAAATCAACCTGGAAATGCCAACATTCCCTTGATTCCATGACTTAGGCTAAATGACTTTTTTGAAAGTTTTTCTAGATTTTAGCCTTAAACATATTGTTCCTTGTTGTTCCTTGTTCCCATATGGCCTTTGATCTACTCATATATCATATTTACTGAGGACTTCAGGGGTCAGTGGCCCCTGGTACTGCCCAGAAAGAAGTGTGGAGAACCAACCAGAAAACTGGGCCAGTTCCCTTCACCTCTGGTTATCTTCGGTCTGAGTAGGATCACTTTACTTTGACTCCCCCTGTGGCAGCAATGGCCTTTGGTTGGGTAATCAGCAGAATGTCATTTAAAATGAGGAAAATATAACTCTACTTAAATGGCAAATTTCCCCTTATAATTTAGGTCAGTTACTGGCAAATGGAAGAGCATCATTTTCTGGCTCTTAAACCATGGTGATGGTATAAAAATTACAAATATATATTTCTGTGGACTGAAATGAGTTTCAAACATTAAAGCAAGCATCTTATTTTCCAAAATGCTGACATGGTTTAGATATGTGGTATCCCCCAAAAGCTCCTGTGTTAACACAGGAGGTAAAATAATTAGTGTATGAGAGCCATGATCTAATCTTTCCAGCCTAGTTTGAATGGACTAACTGGGTGGCAACTAGAATCAGATGGGGTATGCCTAGAGGAGGTGGGTCACTGGAGAACCTGTCCCAGAAGGGTTCATCTTCCCGCAGCCCCTTTCTCTCTCTCTGCTCCCCAGATGCTTTGGGCAGGGTGCAGCACAGCAGGCCACACCCTTTACCATAATGTTCTGCTTCACCTCAGGCCCAGAGTGATGGAACTGGCCAGCCATGAACTGAACCTCTGAAACTGTGAGCCAAAATAAAATTTTCCTCCTCTAAGTTGTTCTTGTCAGGTATTTTGGTCATAGTGACAAAAAGCTGACTAACTCCAATGTTGTGAAAGAATTTTTTTTGTGTGTGTGCACATTATTGCAATATCAAAGCAACATGCAGCTTGAGTAGCACAAATTTTTATCACTTATATTCTGAGGGTGGTTATGTCAGTCAGGAGACAGAAACGATACCTGTTATTTAAGCAGAATTTAATATAAAGTGCTGTTAACTAGGAATGAGGTTGTAACCTAAGTAGCAAATAGAGTTAAAAAAAAATATATAACTGCAAGGGAGGTGATAGTTGCCATTCCTAAGGCTGAAGGATAGAGGGGAAAAGGCTTAGATTATTAAAACTCAGAAAAGGTGCCCAATGGACTGAAAATCATTTCTTCAAGGAGAATCACAGACGGGCTGGTGATGGCGACTGGTGGGGGGAGGTCAGTGAGTCAGTTTTACATGTGGAAAAAACCTGTAAACTGGATTCAGCTGTTACTACAGGAAAGAACTGCTGCTGCGGGTTTAAGACGTGCAGCTGGGGTGATGGGCACAGCAGCCACAAGCAGCCAGGAAGTCTTCAAAGGAGAGTCAGTCCCCTTTTCCTCCTCCAGCATTGCATTCTTCTTTGTAATGCTATTGGCAGAGCATACCTTGGAGCCAGCTGGCAAAGCAGAAGTGGGCTGTACAGAATCTCAGTGCTGAAGGTAGGAGAGAGGGCTGGGAGTATCGGAACAGGAAGTTAATAACTGACACAATAGTTCTTCCTGATTCTCTAAAAAGCTCATAAAAAAAAAAAACAGTTTTTATTTTCATGTGGAAAAATGTCTCCCCCTGCCCCAAGAAAGAAAGAAAGAAAGAAAGAAAGAGAAAAAAACATCTCTAGGAAGGGAGATGTTGTAAATCAATTTCTTAAGCTCCATTGGCACAATATTTATAGTTTTGAGTCTTTTGGTTCTGATTTTAAAGAAATTATGTATGTTTTAATAAGTCAGTTTTGCCCCCAAACATTACACTCTTAAAAAAATTATATTAAAAAGGGAATATTTTGGCTGGGTATGGTGGTGCACACCTGTAATCCCAAGGCTGATGGAGGAGAATCACAAGTTAGTGAGACCCTGCCTCAAAATAAAACATACAAAGTGAGAAAGGGCTGGAGAGGTAGTTCAGTTGTAGAGCACCTCTAGGTATAATACCTAGTACCACAATACAAAAAAGGAAAACCTTAAAATTTGAAATATCACTGTTATAACTCATTTTGTGCAAAGTCAAAACCTACTGTTGAAATAAACATTAATTTCAATCTCTAATAAATTTTATGTGAATCAGAAACCCCTAAAAAGTGGAAATAAACATTTCCCTTATGTGAGTAAAGTCCAAGAAAGGTGTGCTGCAACTCATACCAAGGTAAGATAGAGGAAATAAAGACAGGCAGGAAGGAGAAAAAAGGGAAGGATAAAGAGACGATAATTGTAAATCTAGAATCCCCACGATTGGATTTACTCCCTGGCTCTGTTTTTTGCTCTAGGTCTGTCACTCTCAAATTTCTAAGAAATCTACAAATCTTATAGTTACTGTAAAGTCACTCATTCATGAATAATGCTTCACTTTGATTAAAGCTTAAGTACAGTGTTAGCAAACACCATGTATTTTCAGGTTACATAAAGCAAAGGGAAATGCATTTTAAGAAACTGGTGTCTGGTAATCTCAGTGGCTCCAGAGGCTGATGCTGGAGGATCCTGAGTTCAAAGCCAGCTTCAGAAATTTAGCAAGGCCCTAAGCAACTCAGCAAGACCCTGTCTTTAAATAAAAGACAAAAAGGGCTGGGGATGTGGCTCAGTGGTTAAGCACCCCTGGGTTCAATCCTCAGTATCTGAGAAAGAGGGAGGAACCGATAGTCTAGGCACATTTCAAACATCTTATAGATGGGGAGACAATGTCAACCTGAGGTTCCTGAAGGAAGAGGAAACCACCATTACCAAGGTTGTTGCCACATCCTTTCCCATGCCCACCCTCACAGTTGCCTTTAAAGGAAGACTGGATATCCCCAAAGTGCACGCCTGGAGCACCTGGGCGCCATCTTCCTTTGAGTTCCACCCTGTCCTGCTGTGTTTTTTTCCCTGCTCCTTTACTATCTGATGTGCCCTGGAATTCTTTTTTTATTATTATTATTAGTTTCTCAAAACATTACAATGATCTTGACATATCGTTCATTTGATTCAAATTCTTATTTTTGCATGTGTTCAGATTGCAAGTGAAGTTAGCCAATCCCTAAAAAACAAATGCCGAATGTCTTCTTTGATATAAGGGGGGCGACTCAAAGCAGTGCAGGGAGGAAGAGCCCTGGAATTCTTTACTGTGGTAAAAGAAAGTAAAGAAACCTGCCTGGACTGAGTTGAGGTGCCCTTTTCCTCTTTGGAGGGGGCTTCTAGGACTACCCTTCTAATCCCCACTCCCACCCCTGTGACAATATGACCTAAGTTTGCTCAGGTCTGTGCCCTCTCCTATCAACAGTTATGTAGAGGTAGTCTGGTCCAAGATGTCTGTTAAGAGATCCAGCCATCGCATCTATGTTCTAAGCATTGGTGTAAAGGGAAAGAAGAGGATTAGGTTGTGCCTCTACTCTTACGAGTCCCACCAATACTTCTACTAGCTTCAAAGAAACTCATAGATTTTTAGCTCCGTAACATGTCCCAGCTAAAAGTTAGAGCTGTGTTAATTTAAGAGACCTGGGAAGAATAGCTGCTGGTAAGAAACTAGCTATTTCTGCCAGACTCTAGGAGGGCTATTGCCTCATCAGTCTTAATTGGGTCTATCAGCTCCTTTTTGAAAGCAAGACCCATAGGTAAGAAAGACTGGAGAGAAATATGAGGATAATAGGCTGGGAAAAGTGGCAGCTGATGAGTGGGGTGGATGAAAGATATTAAAAACAAAACCCCTTTACTTTAGAATTTCATTCAGCATCAGCATCAACCTCAACTCTTTCTTATTTATATCTGCAACCATTTAAAGCATTAATATTCAATAATCACTAAGAGGAGTCATGTTATGTACCAATTATATTTGTTTTATTTTAAAGAACTAAATTATTTTTTAAAAGATTTAATCACTTTTGATTGTATTCTTTTCCCTCTTTTAGAGAAACGCCTCTAATGCCAAGATAGATCTTGGATTTCCATGGTTATTACACTTAACTTTGTGAATTTGTCTCTCCCTTCCCATGAACCCCAAAGGGAATGGAAAAATGGCATCATATTGATAAAACGTGAGCCTTCCAAGACATTCTTTTGATGGCCAATGTGCAAATATGGTCAAAATGAAGAATCCAGGCCAACTGAGTGAACATTTCTCCACAGATGCTTGGGGTGAAGCTGGCTGGCTTTGCAAAGTGGTTCTCTTTATAAACTAGCAACATTGCTTTATGATGTGTCTGGGTGACAGGCCAATTTCTTAAGTGATTTAAGTATATGTATTTAGTATTTTCCAGAACTTTTGCTTTTAGAACTAACTTATAGGGTAGAGCAGCTGACCATGCTGTGCCATGGCATATTGCCTTAGCAGAATCACTGACAGAATTACATACCTCAGGTCCCCCAAATTTACTCATTTCCAGCAACCTCATCTTTTATACTTTGACACCTTTATAAAGTCACCATAAGAGAGAAATTTCAGGATGTAAGGGATGATAGGAAAAGATGAGATAAAGATTCAAATGGGATTTTAAGATGTGTCATCATGTTTGTGGTAGAGAACTTGTTTGTGGGCACAAATGCTTGTGGACCATAAGCTCCACCTCTCATCCAAATGATGATGTGGCTGCAAACTGAACAGCACGCGGCCTCCTTGGGCAAGCTGGGCTCTGAGTCCATTGTCAAAACAGAGTGAACAGTCATCACTGATCTACTGCACTCCCCACCCCCTGCCTACCAACTCCACCCCTGGCTGGTTATGTACATTTTTTCTTCAGATGCCTGTGAAATCAAGAAAAGCATCTGTATTGCACTTCACGTAAGAAGAAAATCTTCTAAAAAACCACACATATAGCAAAATAAAATGATCTCTTCTACTTGAGGAAATATCCTGTCTTCTAGAACCCCAATCTCTCTCTTGTGCTTTTCCCATCTGTGCCCTCTCCCTGCTCCTCCTTTTTGACTCTTTCTTCTCCTAAAGGGGAACATAAAGACTGGTAAGAGCTTAGTTACACCCTCCCTTGAGGCATATGAATAGTGCATTAAAAAAAGGATCAAAACTAAAGAGAAGAAGCTCTTTTGGTGGAATTTAGGCTGAATGAATAATGGAAAGAGCCACATATTTGAGCCAAAGAGAACTGGAATTGATTCCCAGTTCTGTCATTTAGAAACTGTCTTGGGTGAGTTACTTGTCTTTTCTGAGTCACAGTTTGTTTATAAAAAAAAGTTGAAATAATAATACCTGCCTCATCATGATTTGAGAATTAACGGAAATTATGTATATGTAAAAAAAAATGAGTGCGGCATTTGGCACGTAAATATTATTCTCTTACCTCATCAGAAAAGAAATGTAGGAGTGTTTGGGTGAGTTATGGGGTTTTCTAATCTTCTGGGAACAGAATTGACAGCTCTGTGTGTGTGTGTGTGGGTGTGTGTGTGTGTGTGTGTGAGAGAGAGAGAGAGAGAGACAGAGACAGAGAGAGACAGAGACAGAGAGAGAGAGAGAGAGATGGGGAGAAAGGAGGGAGGGGTAAATAGTTCAGAAGAAAGGAGGTAATTTGATTGCACTGATTTTTTTAATCTGTCTTTTTGTGAACTTTTGGTGTTGTTGCTTCCTGGTATCAGAGGAAATGGGAAACTAAATCATGAAGTCCTTGGTGAACAAAAAATCAGAGCAAATGAAAAAAAAGTAGTTTTGGAGTTACTTTATGAATATGCTGATAAAATCCCAGTGAAATCTTTTTACCCTATTCCTTATGTTCTTTGGGCTTACTTTCTCTTCTGGATGGTACTGATCAAGTGGTAGTTCTCTCTGAGTTTCATTTTCTATGCTGGCCACTATGTTTGGGGCCAACACATTCTTTTTTTTTTTTTTTTTTTTTTTTTTAAAGAAAGAGTGAGAGAGAGAGGGAGAGAGAGAGAGAATTTTTTTAACTTTTTTTTTTTTTTTTTTTAGTATTCGGCGGACACAACATCTTTGTTTGTACGTGGTGCTGAGGATCGAACCCCGGCCGCACGCAGGCCAGGCGAGCGCGCTACCACTTGAGCCACATCCCCAGCCCGCCAACACATTCTTTTGCCACATGTGTTAATATCGCTGTCTTAGGATCTGTCAAAATGAAGAATAACTTCCTTCTCTGTGCCAGACCTGATTTGATACTCTGAACTGCAAAGATTCAGACTTTTCTTGGCATCAAAATATAGGAGCTGGGCTCAGATCTCACAGCTCTATTTTGTTCCTTTTAAACCTGATACCCTGTGTTTCCATATTACCAGTGCTGGGTACTTGCTCTGCTTGAACTTTTGTGTTTGCTGTGGTGTATGGGGTCCGGCCTCAGATCAGGCGCTTCTCTCACCAAGATCTCAATGGATGCTTTTGAGTCTCTAACCCTGACCTGGATCACCCAGAAAATGAACAAGTTTTAAGACTTCCGAAAATTTTCTTTCTTGGGCTAGATTGTCAACTCATGGTAAAACTTACTTATGACTTTCCCCAAGATAAAAAACTATTTAGGCTTTTGCCCATAATGAGATCTTATCATCATCTTATTGGTTCTTTCTTCTGGTTCATTAGGGAAAAACCAATGGCTATGTTTTTTATAAAAAGTATTTGGGCCTGATATGGTGGCACATGCCTATTATAATCCCAGTAGCTCAGGAGGCTGAGGCAGGAGGATTGTGGGTTCAAAGCCAGCCTCACCATTTTAGTGAGGCCCTCAGCAACTCAGAGAGACCCTATCTATAAAGAAAATATAAAAAGGGCTGGTGATATGGCTCAGAGGTTAAACCCCTGAGTTCAATCCCTGGTACAAAAAAAAAAAAAAAAAAGCATTTGGAAGACATACATATACAAAACAAGAAAATAAAGAATGATGCATAAAGATTGAGCACCAAACAACACCTGGCATAGAAGATGTGCAGATATACCCCCAGGATTCCTCACTGCATGTCCACGGATACTCAAGAAATCTGCAATACTATTGTATCTCAATTAAAATGCACATCACAACAAAAAATATTGGACAAATTTCAACAACATTGGTTTCATCTACAATAATGAAAATTCTTTTTCTTTTGTTTTTAAAAACATTACAAGAAGTCCATAGGTTTCATAGAAATGTCAAAAGGATCCATAGCACTAAAAAGTTAAGAATCCCTGAGGGTAGGAAGTTTGTATGTTACTTTGCATGATCTGCTGATTTCATTAATCTAATTTTCACAGTTCTTAGTTTTCTCTTCTGTGGTCTTCTCACCCTGAACTCGGCCTCTTAGTTTGTGCCATCTGTATCTGCAATATACAGCATTTGTCAATCTTTCTTTGGGCAGAACATTTCTTTCAACATAGTAACAGTGCAATTCATAAATAGAATTTTTTTTCATATTTATTTTAATGTTTATTGAACAAATCATGTGTGCTGATTACTGTGCTAGCCAAAGAGGATAGAAGTCCAATTGAAAACAGTACTGCCCTTTATCACTTATGATCTCAGGGGTGTGTATGTATGTGTGTAATAACTTCTTTATTTATGTTCCCACCCTACCTCCACAGATCTTGGAGACATCTGAGGTTTCATGGGGACTTTCCAACATTCCAGACAGCGGCCCTGCAATGAAGCTCTGAGTCATGGTCTTTGTGCCTAAGGTACTGTCAACAGTATGGAACCCCAGGACAGCCAACCTCATTCTAAGCCTTCACTCTAAGCAAAAGCCCAGAGTGAGTCTGGCCTCAAATCAGAGCAAGCTCTAGAGAAAACCTTCTTTGTTAATGGAAAGAGAAAAGAAGGAAAGGATTTCCAATGAATTGCAACAATCTTTCCACCACTCAAAGGAACCTACCTTCCTCATCGACCAAGGCATCCTATTGAGTGACACCCATTTTAGCCTTTTGCCAGAAGCAGAGTGTGTCAATCCTAGGGAAAAAATAAAGACAAATGCTCAGAAAAGTAGACCTGGCACAGTGATACTATCAAAACGGCCAATTAGGAGCACAATGTCAGAAAACCAGCTGAGCCTCCCTGTGATCCCATCCCGCAGGCCTGGATTCCGGGTCTGCTACATTTGTGGCCGAGAATTTGGGTCCCAATCACTAGCCATTCATGAACCCCAGTGCTTGGAGAAGTGGCGTATTGAAAACAGCAAGTTGCCCAAGCACCTGAGGAGACCAGAACCCTCCAAACCTCAGCCTCTCGGTGGCAGTGGGTCCTACAGTCTTACGGCAGAAAATGAGGCAGCATTTCAGAGTGCCCAGGCTCAGTTGCTGCCCTGTGAGTTTTGTGGCCGCACCTTCCTGCCAGATCGTCTCCTTGTTCACCAGAGAAGCTGCAAGCCAAAGGGTGAAGGTCCCAGAGTACCGAACCCCAACAATTCTGATGATCTTCCCAGCCCCAAGAAAGCTTCTAGTGGTATCCCAGCCCGACCAAGGACTCTCATCTGCTACATTTGTGGTAGGGAATTTGGCACACTCTCCCTTCCTATTCATGAGCCCAAATGCCTGGAAAAGTGGAAAGCAGAAAACGACAGGCTTCCTAAGGAGCTCCGCCGGTCACTCCCACAGAAGCCTCAGCCCCTTCCAACTGGATGGCCCAGCCAAGAGGAGTCAAGTCAAGCTCAACTTGTGCCCTGCCCAAACTGTAAACGGACTTTTGCCCCAGATCGCCTTCTGGTGCACCAGAAGAGTTGCAAAGCTCAATCCAATGGATCACAAGTTCAGAATTTGACCTTAGGAAGTAAAGATGGCCTAAATGCATCCACTAATTCCAAGCATCAAAAGAACATGGCAGCACCCAGTGTGACTGATAAGGTAATTCATGCCATGTAAGATGCATTAGGTGTATCTGGGGATACATTCAGCTTCTAAGGGAATAAGAAAAAACTGTTCCCTAAGTCAGTCATCTCAGCCCTTAGGATGGTTTATTTCAATGTCTTATTTCTGCCTCAATGCAGCCTGTCCAAGTTGATCTTCCCCTGTGGACTCAGGGGGCAATATCTCTCTTGACAAAGTAGACCTAAGAACACCCTTGCCTGGTGGGTTCATATTCCTCTTCAATTCTGCTGCCTAAAGGAGATGGACTTCTTTCTTCCCTGATCCCTCATACCAATTATCCCTGGGAGAGACTGTTATTTGAAAATGAGTCATTAATGCTGTGTCTACATTACAGAGATATAATTCCCATTCCAACAGCCAATATTTATTGCTGGTTTATTTTAGTCATCTACCTTAGGAATTCATTTTTGGCAATGTTGGGTTATGCTGAGTTTATCTTACTAAAATAGAATCTATGTCAAAAACCTCAAATGACTTTAGCAATAATTAAACACTGAAGCACTTGCAGAAATACACATGCCCTGCAAATACAACATTCTTATAACACTTACATAACTATAATAAATGGGGGATTAACCCCAGCATAGACATTGAAGCAACTAGATATATGTTTATGGTTCTAGGAGGTGCTCAGTCCCACTGCTGCTCTATACTCTGTGTGTGGACTGATCACAGGGTCCTGACACCTGACCTGAGTCACTAAATATGTATGACCTCCAGGTGTCCCCAACTTGTATGGTGAAGAATTCTTGGACTTTTGCCTGGGGTCTCACCATCAACCAGGATTGGGTAGGGATGTCAATCAAAGTGGCTACCTATAAGATAGAATAAGGTCCATGCTGTTTGTCCTGTCATTAAACAAGGGAATGGATGCACTATCTGTGTCACACCTTACACAATATCAAATTATAATACGAGATGGCAAGGATTTTTTCCGTGGCTTGTTTCTTGAATGCACAGTATTCTAAAACTCTCCAAACCACAGCTTCTCAGCAACAGCAGTTCTTACAGTCTTCAGGCAGCAAATGAGTCTATAAATTGACCTTTGGGGCAACACAAATTACTCAAGCTGTTGTAAAAGATTAAACCAAACAAATGAAGATGACCCTTTATTTTAAATACAACTTTATTTAAATTATTACTTTGGGGACTTTCTAGTCCTTGTTCTTAAATTCCATGTTTAAAATGAAATGATTATGGAATTACTGGTTTAGGAGATTCCAAGATAATGATTCTAAAGGCGGAATCAGACTAATGAGCTGGGTTAAGTTTTCCAATGAACACTGGGGTAGGGGCCGGTACTGTCTAGCTTCTTTGTATAATGAAACCCCAAGCTTTTTAAGTGTGGCATGGGTTTCAAGTTGGTCTCATAAACATGATCTGTTTTCCCCATCTTCTGACTGTTGCTTTTCTTCCAAAATGTGTGGGGTCTGGAATCAGAGAAAAAGGATCTGCATCTCATGGCTGCAAATCAGAAACTCCCTTAGCATTCTAACTTGCAGCCCTGTTTCTTGATTGTATGCATTTACCTCAAATGTTCTCATTACAGATCTAGAGATAGGGAGGAGTGTGGCTAGGACTCTTGTGCTTGTTGTTGTAACACATACTTTATGCTCTAAGACCGGAGCCAACAGGCTGAGCACAACATGTACTCTCTCAGTCACACTCCTAAAAGAGGCTGGCTGGGCCCACAGTGTCACAAAAACACACCTTCCTGACTCACCCAGTCGTCTGGAGGGGAGAATGTCAGAAGGAGGACAGGGATAGCCCTTTGGTGACTTGTACATTTAGGTGAGTTGAGTGAGGCCATATAGAGGACATTGCCATATCAACATGTACCCAACCCTGCTCTCAGGCCTGAAACCCATGTGTCAGTGGGAAACTAGCACCCACCACTGTCAAATGTGTGTTAGGGATTCATACAGGCATCGGTGGAGGACATAGAAATTTCATCCAACATAGGGTCCCCTTAGTTGCCAGAATTGAAACAAGCTTGGGTTAATTAAAATGGAAGAAATTTAGCCAGGACAATGGTACATAATAGTAACCCCAACAACTTGGAAAGCTGAAGCAAGTTCGAGGCCAGCCTGGGCAGTTTAGCAAGATCTTATCTCAAAAAAAAAAAAAAATGGAGTTGTAGCTCAATGTTGAGCACCCCTGAGTTCCATTTCAAATAATAATAATAATAAAGGAAGATACTCCTAGGCTTCAGAAAAGCATAGATGGTTTAAGCATTGAGCTCCCTGGAGAAGATGCTTGTCATTCCACAGTGCTTTCAGCACAAAACCTTTCCTTCATAGTGTAGTATTCTTTTTCAATTGCAATTTAACCCTGTGGAAGTTTTTCTTTCTTTGTACCATTCAAAAATCTACATAGTGCTGTGAATCTCTTGTTTTCCATAAAAAGCATTACCACCCTATACATTATTAGATTTCAAAATCACATCTCCCCATGACAGCTAACTTTTGGCTGAATGCTCAGGCATTCCTTTGTACAATTCAGATGTCTACTTCATTTCTTCTCTTGTCAATTGGAGCAATTGTCCTCTAGAACCCTTGATCAGACTTCAGATTAGAATCACCTGTCTTACCTAATATTCTCAAGGTTCCCTCAACCTGAATTGAACTCAGGTGAGGGAAATGGCTTGTTTTTTTCTGAATTATGATTTTACTACTTGGAAACAATTCACTTCAGTTGGGTGACAATGACTGTTTTGCTGGCACAGTGCATTGCCCTTTGTGTAGAATATTCCTGCAACACATTTTGGCTCCATTCCCTTTGACACAGATGCTCCCATTATCCTTTGGTCAAATCTGAACACAAATAAATGCTGATAAAACAAGCTCACCTCCAAGATCTCAGAAGGCATTTTCTTTGCCCTAAAACCACATATTAGTTTGAATTTGTCCCACTGCTTATCATCTAAAATATAGGCCAAGTTTACTCTTCTAATCTCACAGCAAGATTGTGAAGGAAACTAACAGCATTTAAGAGGAATAGAACTCTGGTATAAATTTGTATTTAAAGGGTGTGGCTGTTCTGGGACTGTTGCTCTCCCCACTATTTGGTAAAGCATTGAGCTACTTTTCTTTCCTCTGAAAGAGGAAAACTCTGGATGAACAATATCCAGATTTGCAAGATTTAAAATGTGATATGAATAATGTCAAATGAAATTTTGACATATAATATAGAAAATCATAAATTATTATTTTAAATTTTAATGTTTTATCTATTTAATGAGATTTGATGTTTATTTAGTAAATGATTTCCTAAGCTATGCTGAGGAATATAATAATAGAAGTCATTATTACTTCTTATTTTATGATGAATGAATAAATGGACCCTTTATTTTAAATCCAATTTTCTTCCTTTTTTTGTTTTATTGCTTTAGACACTGGTTAGTCCTTGTTCATAAGTTCCATGAAATGGAATGTCAGAAGCTGATGGTAATCTATTCTTTAGCTTTAGGACCTTTCAGAATAATGAGAACACAAATTGACAGAGTAAAATATACAACAGTCTTTTCCTAGTTAACTATGTATTAGTTAGGTAATGCTAGGGGTAATTTTCTTGGGATTTGCTGGTAGCACATGAAACATTGTCCTTAAAACAAATCCTGCCCTTTATTGCTAAATAGGCATGTTTTTCAAAGGAACACTAACTTTTCTACAAACAATTGTCTCTCTGAATGTAGTTTTAAGCTCCTCTTGGCATCCTCTATGACCAGGTTTGAACTAAAAGCTCCTCACAGACACATCTCTAGCATCTGGTGCTGCCATCTGGTGTTTCAAAGTGATGTCTTCTACATTACCAAATATCTTACTGCCTTTCTTCTCCTTGTTTTCCTCTCCAGATGTATTTGAGAAGGTACCCTTGTAACACAAATGCCAATTAGCATATGTGACTTAAAGGTATAAATGCTGTTTCCTGGTGAAGTATCACTTTCTTTAAAGGTGGGAAACGCTTAGTGGGAAGGTCAAAATCAGAAAGACTGAGAAGGGTGGCATGGATTTTCTTCCATCTATACATTTTGTATGTGTGCATGGGTATCTGCTAGATAAGACAAATTCGGAGTTTAGGGGAAGAATGAATTAAAGGGAACTAATTATTAATGAGTACCTTGATTAAAAAAAATACTGGAGATGGAGTTATTTCTACACAACAAAAACTTCTTCCTTTCTCTCTCCCTCTCTCTCCCCCCCATCTCCCCTCCCCCCCCCCCCACTCCTTTCTTCCTTTCTTCTTCCCTGCCCCTGCTTCACTGGTACCAGGAATTAAACCCAGAGGTGCTTAACCACTGAGCCATATCCCCAGCCCTTTTTATTTTTTTTATTTTGAGAGGCTCACTCAATTGTTGAGGCTTGTTTTGAACTTGTGATCCTCTTGCTTCAGTTTCCCGAGTGGCTAGGATTACAGGCATGCACCACCATGCCTGGTCAGAAATTTATTCCTAACAGTTCTTGAGGCTGGAAAGTCCAAATTCAAGTTACCAGCAGGACTGGTTTCTGGGGAGAGCTGGTTTCTGTTTCTAAGATGGAGCTTTGTTGCTCTATCCTCTGGAGTAGGGAAAAACACTGAATCCTCACATGACAGAAGGGATGGAAGGGTAGGAAAGGGCTCCCTTCAACTTTGAGCCTTACCATATGGTGCTAATATCATTCAGGAGGCTGGAGCCCTTATCACTTACCTTCTAAATACCACACTTCTTAATACTGCTGCATTGGGGACTTGGTTTCAGCATGGATTTGGTTGGGGACACCATCATTAAGCTTTATGATCAGCTCTTTATGTGCATAACCTGATTTTAATCTTTACAATATTGTTGTAAAATAGATATTGTATTTTCTAGTTTCCAGGTGGGAAGACTGAGGTTAAGCAACTTCCCCAAGTTACACAATGGGTTCACATGTTTGTGTCAGAGCCAGGTCTGTCTAATTCTAAAGTAACACATCTTTTCATGTCACTATGAAAGAGTTGGAGTAATAATATAGAGAAAAATCATAGCTACCTTGCCAAGCTTGAGTGTTAGATAGGACAAAGTAGGAAGAAGCCTGTCCATTCACTAGTATTTATCATTAGGCATTGACCTAAGTACAAATATATAGTCATGAAAATGTAGACACAGGTCTTTACTTCATGGTTTATACTCCTATGAAAATATATACATACAATATCAAATTGCGAGGTGACAGTGTTAGAGAAAGCCTCAAAGAGGGAATACTTCAGTTGAGAAGATGGGAAAGCACTATCCAAGAGCAGATATGAGGTAATGGAATGGCTGTAAGGGGAGGCATTCAGGATAAGGTTAGCATGTGTGAAGGTCCTGAGGTGAGCAAGATCATAGAAGTAAAACGTCCACATATGGCCAGCATCTAATAAGAGAAGGGACAGGTGCACAAGATAAGACTATAGGGCAGCATTATTCCTTCCAGCCACTCTTCAGAGAGCATGATACCAGTCATTTGGCTATTCCAGGATCCCAGATAAGAGTGGATGATGACGTGACTTGAGTTTTTGGTAGGAGAGCCTTGCAGAGGCATAATGGGCAGATCCTGGTGATAGCTGGGATGTGCAGGGATAAGAAAAGAAGCCAAGGCTTACTCCCAGATTTTGAACTCAATCGGCTGCACTAGTTGTGTTATTTTCTAAGATGGGGAAGACTTGAAGAATAGCAGGTGTAGGGCATTAGAGTCATTAGTTTAATTCTGGATATATCAAATTAAAATTAAAAATGACTGTGAGATATTTAAGTAAGCTAGATGGGATATATGAGTCTGGAACTCAGAGGAGAGGGCTGGGCTGGGACATGCACATGTGAATTATTAACACACATCTAAAGAAATCAGAATGAGGACTGGGCTAGAAACCAGACCCAGGATGAACCCTGAGACAGCTGGAGAATGAGTAACTGGAGACACAGGACAAATGCCTAGAGAGTATGCTTCTATGGGAGCCGAGACCAGAGTAAATATCAGGAATAAGGGTATGAAAAACAGTGTGAATGACGAGAGGTTCTGTAGAATGAGGTTTAAAAATATTGACTTGATTTGGCAGAGTGGATTCATTTGCTGACCTTGAAAAGGATATGTTCAGTGTAGCTGTGGGCTCTGCAGATTGCATGTGGGATAAAGATAGGGCCCATTTTGAAAAGTTTGGCTCTAACGACTAGGAGAACTAGTGGTAGGTTAGAAATAGAGATGTTGGGTTCAGAAAGGTTTCTTCAAGCTATGAATATCTTGAGTCTTCGGGATATATTTGAATGATTAGGATATAAATCCAATGGAAAGACATTGAATAAGTAGGAGAGGAAATCAGAGAAAATGAAAACCCTGGAGGAGAAGCAGACTCCAGGAAAAGAACCACCAGTGTGTGGACCGATGTGTGAGAGCAGGGCACTTCATTATTTCAGGAGTGTGTTGAATCAGATGAAGGCAAGTGTGTCAGATGGCAGTGGGCAAGGAGGAGCTTCAGTGTGTTAGTTTATAGCCTATATTTTCTTTATGGAATATCAAGCAAGCTTATCAAGCCTACCTCATGGGAAAGAGGTATAAGGGGAAGAAAAAAGGGCTGATTTTTAAGAGCCTTCTTGGTTCTTTGTCTCCGTGTGCCTTCTGTTAAACTGAGTGTCTGAAATCAAGAACATGACAACCAAAACTATTTGCCTCCATGACCCATCAGCCCCAGAATGACTTGGAACTCTTTGGAAGTGGTGGTAGATAAAACATTCAGTGGGATCCCAATTGGGGTGCTTGCCCCTTTAACCATCAGTGGCCCTGGTTCACCTGCTCAGCTGGGCTGATGTCATGAAAACCAGCCTTGACCTCACAAACTGCCCCTTGATGATGCTGGCAGCAAGACTATTAATGTCCAACTCCATGTGCCATATCTTCATCTTTCCTTGGGGTCAACCATGACCGCATATCAGGGCAGCCTTCTAGGATCCCGTGGCTCTCAGGTGTAAAAGGCGCATCATTAAGGTAAAAGACCCTTTTACATGGTTGGTTCTGAAAGTCAACCCAGGGGAATCTGTATGTATGGTGTATGTGTATGTTGCAGGGGGAGGGGGAGTGTTATGAATGTTAAAGCAGCAGCAACAACAGTGAAACTGATGTATAGTTTCCTCGTTTAAAAATTTGAAGGATGATACCTATAGGAATTACAAACTAACAATCATTTTTATATGCAGCTTCAATTTATAAATATATCAAGTATTAGTGGGTACAGAGACTATGACAGATAATGCTGCCTCTCTCAGAACCCAGAGCTCAAGGCAAAAAAGGGTTTTATATGGATTTTTGCTCATATATGGCTTTCTGGAAAGGAAAAAAAAAGTACAAATTGTAACTTCTGTGAGAGGACAGTATCACATTTTATAAACCAAATATCACATCAGGCCCCAAATTGGCAAAAACTTCAACACGATCATATTCTCAAAGAATTAATCTAACTTGAATGATTTCATATGTCTTCATAAGCCTGGTTCTCCCTGTCAACCCCCTCTCCCTGCTTGCAGCCCCAAACACACATCCGTAATTCCTTAGTAATTGATGCTTAATAGAGCTTTACATGATGACTGAATGGACATCCATGGTTCTTAGAAATCCAGATTCTAATGGGAACAACTAAAATCTTTCCCCAAATTCTTAGAACACCAACAAAGTCAGTACAACACAACCTGGAAGGAGTCCTTATTGAATTGGAGGTGACTGTCCTGGGAACAGATATGTCAGTGCTCAATGTGAGGCACTACTTCTGCTTATGACTAGGCAGAGAAAATTTTTCTTAGGATTTCTTTTTTTGCCTTCCCTTGATGCTTCTCCTCCTTACATCTTTTATCTTTTTCTAGCATTGATCTCTATCAGGTTATCCTATATATAAAGAAATATATTATAAATTGAAGAAGGGCCTACTAAATTCAGGAACTCAATAAATTTATAACATTCCTGCTCCAGTATCTGCTCTGACACCATGATCTGTCTTTAATGTCCCTAAGCAGCATGCACATTCCAGATGATCTTTAATCAGAGAAGGTGAAAACACAAAGGCATCACTGATCCCAACTTAAAGCTTCAGGAAGTGGAGGCAGAGGGTATGAGCAAGGATACAGAGGTACCAGCACCAACTCTGATAGGGGGAAGAGAGATAGATACATAGATACAGATGTATATGTATACATACATGTATGTATAAATACACACATATCTGTTAAAGTTAGAATTTTTTCTGGTCTATTCAAGTTGATAGCCTTCTTTTAACAGAAAACTCCTTTGGCCTTTGGCCTTTGCCCATGAGGTGGAGGCATACTAGCATGTAAACTGTAGAATAAAACAGATCCTGAAAATAACCTCATTATAAATTCAGGTCAGATAGAGGCTATGCTTTCCTTTAATTGTAACTGTGGACACTGGACAGATGAAGTGGCTGTCTCCGTTTGTGGGGTTTCCTCTCTTTCCCCATGGTTCCCTTATTGCTTTGTTTCACTCTGTGACCTAAAAGTCATTGACCATGAAGGTCAGACCTACTGCCCAACTGGTGAGCACAGGAACCAAATATCAGTGAAATCCTCTAGCTATTTTCTTTCAGGAAAGTAGTTTTTTGGCAAGAATTTATCAAAAAAATTCAATCAATGTCCCTTAAGGTATCAGCAGGGAAAAGTTTTATCTCAAATGTGAAAAAGGGGGGCAGGGGGGAACTTCAGCTAAGAAACTATATTCCTTTCAGGAAGTAGACTCAAAATTGGAATTAGTTCTTTGACCTGAATTTTCAACATTGTATCTCAGGATAAACAAATAACTAAAATGTCCAACACATATTCAACATATCAATGGTTCTTTTTTTTAAAAAAAAACTAAGTATATGAAAATACTTTAATATTTACAGTATTTCCAAATAAAAAGGCAAGCCTCATTGTTAAAAGGAGAAAAATAAACTTTAAATTGTAAGTAACAGACTCTGTTATAAGTTGGCTAATAGACAGACTGGATTGGAAAATTCCTTTATGTGGTATCCAGTGATTTCCAAAAACAATTTAATTTCAAACAATGATCCTTCCAGATGTGAGATTTGGGTAGAATTGCTTGAAAACACCAGAAGTAAATGTGAAATACCAGTTGCTCCTAGACAATCAAATTCTACAATTGTTGAAGTTTGAGATTGAACTGTACAGTTACTCCTATATATTTAAATGCTATTTATATTTTGTCTGCATGTGCAGGACATGCCTGAAGGAATGGAAATTTAATTGTACACTTTCAGTCTCAGTCAAGTTGTTGAAACTGTTTTAAATGACCGTAGGCAAAAATTCTGACTTTGAGAAATGAGTCTTTGGTGGCCTGTCATCATATTCCAATCTCCTTTTCCTTTCAGTACTTTCTGTACCTTCCCAACCCCTGCTACCTCCACCCACTGATATTGTTCTTAGAAGGAGGTTTAGAGATCTTCATAGGAAAACGCCTCTCACAGGTCCACTTGCATTCTGAAAGAGGATCTGGAATAGAGCAATGTTTAACCCAAAGGAATAAACATTTAAGTAGTTGAGAGAACAAGAGTAGAAGCTTTTTTGGTTTCTCTCAAATCCCATTCAATGGCTGACTCAGTGGACCCATTGGCAGAGCATGATACTTCGTAACCACTGATGACTGTATTATTTCCAGTCCCAAATTTCTCAAAGCAGCTGGAATCAGACAGACTTGGATTTAGACCATAGATACCCAACAAAATCACATAACCTTTGAGCAAGTTTCTGAACTTCCCCAGTCCCAATGTCCATACTGCTACTGGTTGAAATGAGAGAATGCATGCAAAGGAGATGGGATGGTGCCTGATAACGCGTCATTTGTTAGCTCCCTCCTGCCCCCTCCATGGTAGTAGTGTGGTAAAAAGCATGGTCAGAAGCCCACAGTCTGGGTCAAAACAAACTATTTGTGCCTCAGTTTCCTAGTTTGTAAAATATGGGTATTGAGTCTTACCTTGCCTAGAGGATTGTCATGAAAATAAGAGAGATAAAGCATGTAAAGTGCACAGTACAGGACCAGTTTCTTAGTAAATGCTGGGTAATTGTTAACCAGTTTTGTGCTACTTGGTCAGATGGATTTCAATACATACAAGGATCTGTAAAAGAGCTTTTTGTCTTTTTTTCATCACAGGACAAAGGGGAGAACTTTCTCTCATTTCTCCCATACAAACTTTCTGTGCCTTATGCACTTACCACAGACATCTCAATTATTTGGCATAATGGAAGGGATCAGGAGTGTAGAAAATCGGAAACAGCAGCTAAGATCTAAATTCTTTGTTTAATTTTGTCATGCAGAAAGAGAAACAGTTGTTGAGGAAAGACACCCATCCAAACAGCTGCACAATCACACATTCCCTCAGACTGTGGCAAGATAAGTCCTGTTTTTGATAGCCTGGGATCCAGTGGGGAATGCAAAAATCCTCCAGAAAGTAAATGACTTGAGGTTTACCCATTGTTACTGTGCATACACTGTCTTAGAAATCAACTTCATCCTTTAATGTAAGAGCTACTGTGCCTAAGAATGGGCTTCAAGCCTTCCATCAAGATCTGTTGTAATTGCGGTTATGCTTAAATTCAAAGCAAGCAGGCAATCTTGAGTGTGCTGATCTCTACTGTGTCACTGAGCTATTTCTGCACTAAAATACCTTCCCTCCTTCATGAAAAGTGTTTTTGTTTTTTTCTTTTTTTTTAATTTCACAGAGATTCAGTCCTATGAATCAAAGCACCAATTCTATAGGAGATGCCAGGTAAAAAGCAAAGATCCACTGAACATATCAACACTTTTTTTTTTTTTTTTTAGCCACTGACACATTAAAACAACATCCCATTTCTTAGAAATGAGATACAAGCAAAGACTTTTTACTAGGGAGATTGAGGGATTGGGGAAATAGGTTGTTCAGAGTCATAAGCACAAATGCATTCAGGGGAGCGCAGACAGCATAGAGAGCAATGGGAAGCACTGGAGCCTGCAGTATGGTATCCTGAACAATAGGTCCCACCTAAACATAGTCACATGTAAAACTTTTAAGAACATTGAGCTGGCCAAATGAAACATACCCATTCACTGAAATGGCTGTAGGTACATCAATTTACAATTTTAAGAACCAGAGTATGAAGGCAAGGGTAGGTAGCGACCCAGGCTAGTGAAGCATTACAGATGACACAATGCTGACAGGACCCACATAGTTGTGTGACAGTGTGTGCAGGGAGCTGGAGCATGCATACCTCATGTCTGAGCACAGGCAGTCCCCACCATTAACCAGCATCTGGATCACCTGCATAAATCTACAGAGCAGGAAGTCATTCCTGCATGTCAGACACCTGGGAGCCAAACCTGAGAATAAAAGAGTCACAAAGAGTTCAGGATTTTAAAAGTTTCCTTGTCTGAAAAATAGTTCTCAAAATTAATCTGTCTGAGTTCAAACATGTCAGTGGGCAGGGAAGTCAGGGGAATGCTATCTCCACTCAGCGGGTCCCCTTCTCACCCTCCCCACACCCTTCACTCTTGGACCACTGTCATGTGGAATGGGCTCTGCCCCTGCCAAACAGAGAGCTGTCGACCTATTTCTCCAGAGATAAAACTTTAAAAAATATTTCCCAATAAAGGTAGTGAGTTGGGTATGATCATTCCCACCATTAGGGCCAGTTCACCTTCTGTACCTAGCACAGTGCCTGGCACATAGCTGGTAATCAGAAATACTTCCTGAGCAATGGACTCGGGGCTGCAACTGGATCAACTACTGAGAGGCAGCCCTTTCCTCCAGATGCATTTCCATTTAGCACAGGTCGCATCTGAATCAGTCTCAGCTGCCCTTTCAGCAGACATCTCTGGTTTATTTCTTCTCACAATGTAACTGTACTATCGCTCTTTAGAATCCATTGTTTTATTGAATTTATGAAATTGAAAAATAACTGATTGAAGCCAGATACTATGGACTAGCCATGCTGCAGTCATGCTGTATCTCAGACACAAAATACACATTAACTAGGGACAGTTCGAGGTCCAGCTGTGAGACAGGGTGAGGATTGTGATGTCTATCTCTCCCATGGTCACATTTTATTTTTTTTAAATTTCACAAGTTGTAATGATTAAAACCATATGGTTGGAAAATGTCTGAAGGTGGGAATGCCTTTTTCTAATTTGTTGAAAGTCATGGTTTAGGCTAACAAGGGCTGTTTTCTTTTTAGGATACTCTTTCACCTCTGGGTCCCCTGAATTCTCTTTGACTCCAAGGTTAATGAATGACCTCAAGTGACTTGGGGAATTTGACTGTTTTGATGCAGGGATGTTGTGGTGCCAACTCAAAAAAAAAAGTGAAAAAATCATTAAATTTTCATCATTTAAAAAATATATTCCCAAGTAATATACAAAGCATGTTACTTAGGAGAAGAGCCAGGAATTTCATGTGCATGCTTAAAATAATATGATAACAAAAATTATCTTTTATATTTTGATATGATTATTTTGGCACAGCCCAACAAAAATGGTCTCATCATGAAGAACAGGCCAAAAGCTTCAATGACAATAAATAAATCCAGCAAACCACTGCCTTCCAATGTGTGAATGCCAATGGCTTCCTCTATTCCTTGGTAGCAGTTGGGTAATTGTTCTTGCGACTTTCTAGAGCCAAAGTTCTCAGCTTGATCTTTCATCTTTAGTTGACTGATCCTAAAGAAAATAATGATAAGATGGAGAGCAGGAAAAGGACAAAGTCAAGTAAGGTGTAAAGGGATGAGTAGTTCGAGGCAAGGAGATCCTTTCAAGTATACCTAAAATCAACCAAAAGTAATGAATGACTCTAGTATGCACACACACACACACACACACACACACACACACCACTCACTTGCTTTTATGTACTACCGACTCTTAAAAGTTCCTCACACTGGAAAATGAGAGACTGGTCAGTTAGTTTCCAATAGAGAAAATACCACGCATGTGGCCACAGAGTGAGAGTCCTACTTTGGTGTTTTCATCTCTGGACTGAAAGATCCCGGGTCCTGACACTATAGAATTTGACTTTTCTTTATAAAATTTCATATGAATGAAGTTTGTTACTAGTGCTCTTTCTCTGTCAGGAAAAAAAAAATAATGTACTAAAAAACTCAATAAAACATTTTCTAATTTTCCCCAGGTCTTTTACTTTTTTCAGGTTTTGTGTTGGGTGGGGATGTGTAGTATTTATTTTGTTGAACTGGAGAACTTCTTGGGAGACAAAGAGTTTATAATATACACCATTTAATAGATCTCCTAATTGCTGGCAAAAGTGACTCTAAAACACATTATTTCATTTTGGAATTTTACTCAACAATATGTACTTATATGAGCATAGCAATGCAAAAATCACTAAACTTTATCTGCATGGGTGGTTTTTAGTCAGTTTTTTTGAGAAACTATTTAAAACAATAAACTATACCCATTAAACTTGTGATTCAAAAGTTTTGGTAGTTTTATATACTAATTAAGATACAACACATTTCTTTTATCACTCCAAATTCTCTATAGTCCTTTGTTCCACCTTATACTTTCAGGTTCCAGGAAATCCTTGATTTGACTTTTAACCACTACAGATTAGCTTGAATTTTAAATTCTTTTGTATCTAAGTCTTTTCAGCATGATGATTCTGAGTTTCACCCATATTGGTGCAATTTGCAGTAGTTCTTTTTTTTTTTTTTTTTTTTTTTTTTTAGAACAGAGTAATAATTCAATGAATGGCTGTGCTATATTTTTATTATTGATTCATTAATGGGTATTTACACTTGCTTTAGTGTTTTTATTGTGACTTGAGACTGCTGTCTAATGCAGATAGAATCACTATGCATTTTCCAACATGAGACAACCAAGATAAAAATTGTAAGTTGTCCCATCTAGTTCATTTCTTGATTCTGCATCTAAATCCTCATCCTTACATACAGGACTTCACACACTCCCTGAACACTTTTTATTAAGTTCTCTCATTGCTTTCTCTCTACCTCTCACAATACTGCAATGCCTTAACTTGCCTAGTGCAGTTTTCTTGGCATAAAAATTTGTTTCTTCTAAAGTCATCTGCTAAATCTCTACTCCACTATTGATGCATGGTTAGGGTACAGAACCGCCACATGAAGAGGTATATAGGGAAAGGTATGAAGGGTGACATGGAGCTTTTGTGCCCATTTTGGGTGTTCCTACTTCTCAGTACCTCAGAGTGATTTATCAACCTGGAAGCTCTCTGAGCCCTTTCAATTAGGATTGTTATGGAGGTTCCGTTCAATAGGAACGATTGATTCAGTCTTTGGGCATTGGTGATTAACTCAGTCCCCAGTTTCTCTTCCTTTAGAGGTCAGGGGGTGGGGTTAAAAGTTTTAGCCCTCTGAAAATGTCTTGGTCTTTCTTGCAACAAGCTACCATCCTGAAACTTCCTAGGGCTACCAGTCATCTCATTAGCATAAAAACCCCCTTTTTTACTACTCATATACCCTAAGGGTCTTAGAAGCTTTTGTTTCAGGAATCAGGATTAAGAACAAATATAACAAAGAAACTCCTATTACCTCTTTCACTCAGGGAATTGCAAAGGTTTTGGCAGCTCTTTGTCAGGATCTAGGGGCGGAGTCCAAATACGTATTTTATTTTTTTTAACCTTACCCCAGAGCATTGTACTTTTATCTTATTCTAGCAAAGCTGTATTCATTCTTAATATTCTAATTCCAACTACAAATTCATTCTATTTAGCTGTATTATATACATAATCTTTTAATATCTATTCAGAGTTACTTAAAAGACTTTTCAGGAAGCAATTGAGGCTGCACTTGCTTTTACCTTTTGAACTGATTTTCTTCCTTGATCCCTGCTTAAGTTTTGACTCTAGAGTTGATATTCTTTATTATTTCATTATTCTTATAAAAATGACAAAGGTTATAATAAAACTTCAAAAACTTACTTCCATAGTTTAATTTTACATTGCTTTAATTGACTGACATGAAGGATTGAGAAATTTAGTGTCATTAACTTCTTTATAGCTCTTCTTCACTTACCACTTTGTATAAATTATTATTTTTCAAGGTATACTCATTTTATATTCTTTTCTCAAACTTAAATTTATGCAGTTATTTTGCCTTCCTTATACATTGAAATGGATTAATTGCTAGTCTTTTAGTCATATCTTCTATTCTTTTGAGAATTTTTTATTATTGTTTCATCCCTTGATTACTATTGTTAATTGATGTTGTTCAAAGGGAACCAGAGGTAGGATTACGATGTAATTTGCTGACTAAGCAGAGACATTTTAGAGAGTCAAAGAAGGACTTAGCTAAGACAATAGTATAATAAGAACTATTCTAGACAAATCAGTACCTGGGATCACTCTAAAGTCAGAGGCAATATGCTCCCTAAATTATTGAATGCTTGAACTTAGTATTTTTAAGGCATTTAAATAGTGTTAAATGGATCCTTAATCAAAGAATTATTTGAAGAAAGAATTTGGCTCTGGCTAAAGGCTCAGTAGCTCACTTTCTCGGGCTGATGGATGGGTTTTGGGGAGTCCACCAGTTGATTGAAATCATATCTACAATTCTGTATACATGTTCATTTGTTTTTCCTGAGATGATTACCATAACATTTATCAGACTTTCAAATGGTCCTCTTACACCACAAACATTATTTACCAATTTTCATTTCATAGGAAAAAAACCTCTAAAAAGTTACATTCTTGAATCAGGCTCTCTCAATGTCCTGTAAATAACATCACACAACTATATTTTTATGCTATTAAGTTAACCTACTATTTATTGTAGAACAAATTGGTCTTCTGTAACAACTTCCATTTTAGTTTTCAATACCTATTTCATGAAGATTCATGAAATACTGTAAGTGTTAGGCAATAGTATTAGTGTTGCTTTCTCCTTCTGACCAATTGTTATCCATACTTTATATGCTCTCTTAAATTTTTAGGTTGATTCCTTCCATAGTTTCCATTTAGGCTGAGCTATCAGAGAGGTCATCAGGAGATATTTGAAACTATTTGAAATAATCATCCTAGTCTAGGTTTTGTAGAACAATGGTGTCCATTTCTCTCCTATCAATACTTGTCTTAAGGTTCTCCCCCAATCCACCTTCTTTTCGTGGTCTTTATTTTCTCCCTTTTGTGTTCATAGTAGTGTAACAACTATGAAAATAGTAAAAAATGAATGAATGGATGACAAGTCATTCGCTCTGATTAGGAGAAAACTTGTGAAGAGCTTACTTAGACTTGACCTAAAACATTGAACTTGCGGTGCTCCCAAAAGAGAAAAGACATTAACAAAAAGAAAAAGATTCTGCTTGAAAAATAATATGATAATTCCAATAGTGGCCAGCAAAATGATTGAAAACATATGAAAAGTTAGTGGATTCAAGTTAAAAGAACTACACACATCTGAAAGCTTCCCCCAAAGTGTTCTTGTGCTTCTGTGTCTATCCAGCCTGAAACGACTTTTCCAGGAAACTAAAAGAACATAAGCAAAATTGTGATGTACCCTAGAAGACTTAATGTGTGCAGAGACATTTCCTCATCCCCAAGAGAGCAGTTCACACCTGAAATAGCACTATGTAGATTTAGTGATTAACTTTTTTAAAAGAGAAAACCTTTCACCCTAATATTAACAACTAATGCTACAAATATTATTTGAAATGTTGATAGGAAAACTTAATCTAATCCTTTGCTCTGCAGAAACTTTAAACTTGCTGACTTCTTCTTCACCTTCCTTTGATTACACTTTCCTGAAGGTGGCTGACTCCAGCAAGCCCCATATGGACAGGGCTTCATGTCCTCACATAACCCTCTAGGCTGACTTTCTACTGCCCTTGTCTTGCTCTGTTAAGCCATGTCACTGAAGTTATTGGAGTGCACATTAGCCAAGAGAAGACTCGCTGTTAGTTCTGCCAGGGCAGGGTCTCTTCTTCCTGTTCATCCTTCCCATCTCCCATACATCCACTTCTTTCTGAAAACACTGAAGGAAAGACCTTAAATAGTAAAACCCGAGCAGTTAGGGTAGTGGCAATAGCCACATATGCCTGAGATTGCTCAGCTTTCCCTGGAAGTTTCAGGCTAACAATGTAAAACAAATGAAAAATAAAATAGGTTATCTATCTCTCTGTTCAGACCCATGGGGATACATTTTTCTTTTCAGTTATAGCTGTGTTGTTTTTGCACTTCCCTGAACAGAGATTAGAAGTAAGATGTTCAAGACCCAATAACATGCCATATGTGGCAGGTTCAGCTGAAGTTCATCCACAAATATCGAGCATAGGGGAAGCTTTGGAAAATATAGGATATCTCAACCCCTTTATGGTATTAATTTTTTCTCACATCCCCTTCAGTTGTTCTGTGCATGTCTTCTGGCCTGTTTCTGACTGTTTTCTTCTAACTTTCCCTTCCAGGGGAAAATTTCTGACAAATTGACATGAATGTCTTCACTCATGACCCATGTCATTTGTTTTGCTTATATGCTTGGTTAAATACTGGATTTGGCTCATATTTTCCATGTAGAATTTTAATTCATTATTCTCAAAGTATAAAGAGTAACTCTTCATTTTTCAATGAAAAAAATATGCATTTAATTAACCTTTCAAGTAAATAAACATCTAAAAATTAGTAGGGAACCTACAGCTGCAAGTTCCAATAACTTAAAAATTATTGCTTACACTTTATATATTCTCTTAGATCTTGAATTCCCCAAGTGCTATTCAAGTTACTTTTCAAGAGTTAGACCCTGATATATGGCAAAAACACAAAAAAAGATAAACAACTATTTAGTTATTCTGATTAGTTTAGATAGTTTATTGGCATAATTTACTATAAAATAAAGATATTCTACCTCAAATAATATGCTTTTAGAAAAACTTGGATCATTTAGGAGGTAACTCCGATTTTCACTTTGCTTGGTCTATGTTAATTATGTATTTATTCAGAATCTGTTTTTATTTCTGGTAGGCAAAAACTGTACTTGTGTTTCCTTCTGATTTTGATCTTGCTCTTGCTCTGTGCTTCCTCCATTTCAAAGAAGTAATTCCCAGTGGTCATACTTAAGAGCAGGTTGATTCTAAAACATACACATTTTACCATGTTTTATTCCCCCAAAGGGGACTATAGCATCAATTTAATTTGTTTCTGTTTTCTTGCCTCCTGGTGCTACTAAAGAATATACTGAAGAGGTCATTTAACTCCTCTGAAATTTCTTGCAGTTCTCTTAACCAGGTCTTTTACATTACTTGGTAAGTAGTTTTTCCTAATTGAATCACTATCAAATTCCCAAGATGTCTAATCACATCATTTTTCACTCTTCTATTCCCAGAGTAGGAATCTCTTAATTCTTTGAAGATAGTTTGCTTCATACTGTAGAAGGTCATGTTCATCTATGTGATCTTCATCAGTTACTCTCAGCTCCTCCAGTTATGCCCTTGATTCCATCTTCCCCTCTCCCTTCTCTGGGATCTTTCTCTATAAATTACCCAATTTTCTCTTGGACCTGTTGTCTCTGCCTAAGACATCTTATTCTACAACCAACAAAAGTGATGTTTCTTCAATTCTACTCAAGTTTCCTTTCTGCAAACTTTTAAAAATCATTATTATAATGATTAGTGCATATTAATTGTACAAAATAATGATTTCATTGTGACATTTTTATCCTTTCTTATAATGTGCTTCTTCTTTCCTTGACTTAATTTTTAATTCCTCACAATGTAGTCTTTACCCTTACCACTCCATTGGATCCAAACTCAATGGATGCTGACATATAATCTAATATCTTTTTCTCAGCTACCCATTACTTTTTGAACTATTTGACAGAGTGGATGACAACATCTTTCCGGAAACCAGAAAGTATTTCCAGAATTCTGAGCAATATTTTTTTCTCCATGCCCTGTTTCTTTAACTGCAAACTTGAAACTGTTTTCTACCTACAACATCCTTTGTCTCAATATCTTTATTACAGTAATCCTACCAGGAATTTTTCTCTGTATGCGTTCTATAATGCCATCTTTTTCTGGAATTTTCCTGTTTTAAACATCTTTTTCTGTGTGAATAGTTCCAAAATCCATTAATCCTGAATTGAAGGCCTACATTTCCTGTTTTGGCTGAATTTATTCACATTAAATTCTACTAGGATATCAAACTCCACAGGTCCAGAACAGAATCAATGCTTTTCTCTTTTACCAAACTGCCTTTTCTGTTGTCTCCTTTTCTGTAAATGACATTACCAACTTCCCCATCATCAAAATAAAATATTGACATTTTCCTTGGACACATTATTTTCTTACTTCCTGAGCCATGAATGCCCAGACTCTCATAAATATGCTGTCCTATTAGCCCTGATCAGACAAACTTTCTTCTTTTATTTTTTTAAAGTTGTCAATGGACCATTATTTTATGTATTTAAATGTGGTGCTGAGAATCGAACCCAGTGCCTCATACATGTTAGGCAAGAGCTCTACCACTGAGCTATGACCCCACCCCAACAAACTAACTTTCTTGAGGCACAATTATAGTTTATTTCCTGCTTGATAACTTCTTATAATTTACAAAATAAAATACAGACGTTAGTGCGGCATTTATGGTTGTTCACAGCATAGCTGTTCTATACCTATTTCTAGTTCCCAATGCTGCACTGAACATCAGGCTAGCAAATTATTTGTTCTCTCTAGACTCACCTTCTGATTACTGGCCCTGAGGCTCTGCATGTCCCTAATAGCCTTCTTCATCCTTCCCAGTCTTTTTGGTCTAAATTCTATGCATTTTTCAAACGCTACCTTTTTGAACCTTTCCCTGATCTTCACAACTGAAAGAAATTATTCTATCCTCTGAACTCCAACCACATTTTACCAACATAGTCACACCAACTTTCTTTTGCTTAGTGTTTACATAGACTATATGGACTATTTTCTCTATTCTTTTGTTTGTATCCTATTTGCATCTCTCTATTTATTTGTTCATTTATTTGCTATTTGCATCTTTATGTGCATAAAATCTATTTCTTGTAAACAGCACAAGAGTTGAGTCTTGTTTTTTTTCTTTTTTATCCAATCTGGCAACCTGTGTATTTTAATTGTGCTCTTTAGAGCCATTTATATTTATTTGAATTACTGATGTGTTTGAACTTAAGCCTGCTACCTTAGTGTTTTATTTCTTCTCCTGACATCACAACTTTGAGTCTCCAGTGGGCTTAAAGCTTATGATTCTGTAGGCTATATGATTTGTTCTCATTGTTTTAGTTAGGATCATTGTTTATTGTGCCTTTTTGTATTCAAAACAGAAGCAAGAAATTCTTTACTGAATTTTATAACTTTCACTTAGACTTGGTTCCCCCACAAACCAAGTCTGAGGGAACTTGAGTTTGGTTCGCCCAAAACTAAGAAAAGGATTTGAGTTCAAGTAGTTCATTTGGAAAGTGATCCAGGATACCCCAGTAAAGAATCAAGAGGAAAAGGGGGCTGGGGCTGGGGATATGGCTCAGTTGGTAGAGTGCTTGCCTTCCATGCACAAAGCCCTAGTTTCAATTCCCAGCACCACCACCACCACCACCAAAAAAAAAAAAAAAAAAAAAAAGGAAAAAGAAACAACAGGAGAGAGATGAAAGAGATATTATAGTATGTACTGAGAAACTGTGGTACAATCTCACTGGGAACTTCTGGAAAGCTGGACTCAGCCTTAGTGAAGAACATGGGTATTTATTCACCAACTCTCATCTATTATTGATTAATAGTCTTGCCAGTGGGAGTTTGTTCCAGATGAAAAAGGACTGAGAAACACAAGCAATATGAGATATTTGGGCAGAACTAACTGTTATTTTAAACTCTCTAATGGCACTTTATTTTTCAGGCTTATAGACATATGAGAACCAATGTTACTGAAAGAAGAATTCTTGCTTGACTTGGTATTCTCCCGGCATTGTGACACAGATGTCATAGTTAGAAGGCAACTAATATTCGCTATGTGAAGAAACAAGTTTTATATAGTTCCAATATGGAGAATTCTGGTTGCCTCTTTTTTATTTCCTTCCAAAGTCACATAAACTCAGAACATAGTTTGGTTCCTTAGTTACCAAAAAAGGCCAAATTCACCACAGTGGTTGGAAATTTTCAGAAATAATATTGATTTTCTAGCTAATTTGAATATACTATATATATATATGTATATATGTGTGTGTGTGTGTGTGTGTGTGTGTGTGTGTGTGTATATATATATATATATATATATATTTGTATATTGACGCAGTGTCTTTATTTTGTTTATTATGTGGTGCTGAGGATCGAACCCAGTGCCTCACATGTGGGAGGTAAGGGCTTTACCTCTGAGCCATACCCCAGCCACCTTGAATATACTATGTTTTAAAATATAATTTTCAACTATAAACTTTCAACTCTAACAGATTTCATATTATTTGCAGCCAACAATGATAAAGTGTCCACGAACAATTGTTTGTTATATTTGTGGTCGTGAATATGGAACCAAATCTATTAGCATCCATGAGCCACAATGCCTGAAAAAGTGGCATAATGAAAACAACTTGTTGCCTAAAGAGCTAAGGAGACCAGAACCAAAGAAACCAGAAATCAGGACCATTACTGGTAAGTCCTTAGAGTGACTTGAGTACAAGACGGGAGGCTTCTCTCTCTAAACTTATAAGTAGTGGTATTCTTTTTTTTTAATTGTTCAAACACCTAAAATCAGCAACATTTACTGCCTTGGCTTCAGCCAAATAGGAAAAACAGCAGTGGAATGCCCGAGCAAAAGGTTGTCTTCAGATGCTGAGACATAAAGACACTATGTCCTGGCAAGACTGCATGAGAGGAACCCGCTGGAATTTACTGTATTTTCCAAGAGTTAGTTTCATATATTATCACACATAACACTTAAAAAACATAAAGGCTAAAAACCTTTGGTGAATCTAGAGTCCTGATTTTACATATGAATGTGTCTCTACAGAGCAGGGATAACAAATTTAAGTGCTTACAGGATCCACTATCGTCAGGTTACAAATTAATTAATGGGTCTGTGTGTAGGGGAAGGAAAAAATGAAGAAAAGGAAAGGTGGGGACTGTGGTGAGCTGGAGAGCATCAGCTCTCTCCAAAGGAAATAGCAGCTGCCCAGGAACAGCTGGGGCTATCATTAAGAAATTTAGCCGAATGTGGCCATATCTATCAATAATACAAAAGAAACTAGAAATGTAGACATTCATACAAAATATCCACATTTTTTAAATGTGTGCAATTAATAATTTGTGAAGCACTGTGCAAACCAAATGAAACTGTCACTGTCATGACTTTGTCACAGAACCTCATATTTACTCATTTAGGATGTTATAGAATAGTTATAGAATATTTTTGCCATGTGAGCTCAGACTCACCATATTTCCACCATTGTTGTTTTCTCAGTTATACTCCTCATTCTCTTCAAAGGAAATTTTTGGTTTTAAGAGGAGTATCTTTTTTTTTTTTTTTTTTTGAGAGAGAGAGAGAGAGAGAGAGAGAGAATTTTAATATATATTTTTTTTAGTTCTCGGCGGACACAATATCTTTGTTTGTATGTGGTGCTGAAGATCGAACCCGGGCCGCATGCATGCCAGGCGAGCGGGCTACCGCTTGAGCCACATCCCCAGCCCCAAGAAGAGTATCTTTTAGTTCATTTATTCTCCTGTGTATCTATAGATGTGCAAGTGCTAAAAGGTACCTTGGAGGTCATTTTAGTGTCAGTTAGTCCAACATTCCTGTAAGATGTGAGTCAAGGAGAGTTTATAACAACCCACAGGGCAAAATCTAGATTGTCATAATAAATTTCTAGCTGCTGCTAGAATGGAACTATCCACAGTCCTTGCAGACAAGTGGCAAAATAGCTCAAGATGAAAACATCCACCTATAGAAGGTAGAACACTTGCCCACAGTCAGATTGTTTACCTTCTTGAAAATCTCTTCCCAACAATTCTCATCTTAAATTCACTCTCAGTGTCAAAATCTTATTTCCTTTCCTTCTGATCTTTACCATTTTCTGTGCTTGACCATAATTATCCCAAAACTAAAAGAAGTAAGAAGGGTGATTCAAAAGCCCTGGTGGGATATTATCTTGTTGTTGCTTATGACAGAAAAAGTAGATCCTATAATTTTACTTCCCTGAAGTTTTTCTCTTGATCCTATGCTACTATTATCTCTGAAGGTGCTCTTCATCCCTAGGTAAATAGAATGCACAACACTGTTCTCCACTCATGGACTTTTTCGTAGAGTTCAAATGACCCTTGCTCCAGATCCAGAGTCAAAGCACCATGCAAAAACATTTAGAAATGTGATGAATCACCTTCAAGTTAGAATCAATGACTACTCTGGAATTTTTTAGTCTGTATTAAAACTCATATGAGTAATAAGAAAGTCAGTGCAGTCCTTTTCTCAAAGAGTTTTCAAAGCACTCAAAACACATGTTTATATCCTACATAGAAAGTAAAATTTTCTTTATCCAAAGGAGAAATACTAGGTTGTTTGGGGGTTTAAATTCCCATGGAGCAAAAAAATAAAGAACATTAGGAGAAAGCATATTAAGAATCTAAGGTTTGTTATGTTTGTGTGAACCACTAGATAGAAATCATATGAGATTGCGTAGGCTTTAATGAAGTAATATGTGCCTTGCCAGTGATAAAAACTAAGCAATACATTTTTGAGTGCTTGGCTAAATTTTGGGGGCCTATTTTGGATGATTCTAAGACATAGTCAATTTAATGTACCAAAGTCACTCTATTTGAATAAGGCTTATTAAAGCTAAATCCCACATTGTTTCTCAAAATAAAGCCATATGCCTTTTTCCGCTATGCTCTGCCAATGAAGATTCTATATTTCTCCAACTGTCTACTTTGTTTTCTTAAGAACACTTCTTTTCATCAGATTAAGAATTCTATTTTCATTCTTCACTTAATTACTTAAAGAATCTCTAAGTTCACAGCTATGAAAAGATGATAAATTTTTGGGGTATAATTCATCTTAAATTCACTCTCAATTGTCCAATTTTGGCCTCCAAAAACATTCCACTAAAGGATTATAGAAGGAAAATACAAATACATGTCCTTTTACCGCTGTAAGTTTATATTTAGAGTCAGCTGAAAGAAAGCCAAAAGTTATATTTGCAAGATAATAATATGTAAGCAAAGATGTTAATAATTAGTGAAGAATGCATATCATAACACATAAAACATTGTCTTCCCCTTTTTACGTCCAAAGAGTAAAAAACCTCTGGTTCATAGCTAACTTGACTCAACCCTTGAAACAGCAAGCAGCGCTTTTTATTTATTTATTTATTTATTTTTGGCAAAAGTCATATGATTTATTTAAAAACCTCAGTCAACAGGTATTTCCTGAACATATTTTCCATAAAAGTAGAATATGGTTCTCCAGAATGAAAACTAATTCATTTTACTGTTTTCCCCCCTCTTTTCTTTATTATTATTTTTTTTTTCATTTTTTTCTGTCTCTTTTTCTTTAACTTTCCAGCCAAAGGTTTCTATGATCTTGATGCTTTAAATGAAGCTGCTTGGACAAGTGCCCAGAGCCAGTTGGTTCCCTGCAATATTTGTGGGCGTACCTTCCTGCCAGACAGACTGATTGTTCACCAGCGATCTTGTAAACCCAAAGCCGCCAAGTAAAGCCCTTTTCTCTCCACTGGAGTGTTACAGGAATTAATCCCTTTGAACCAAACTGGGCTAGAGTGGGAAGGAGAAAAAGGAGGTGAAAAGAGGGAACACAGAAAACTGGAGTTGACTAAATGCTGGCTCAGCCTGGGAGGCCCAGCCCGGTACTTTGGAGTGAGAGTGTTTGACCACCATTATGGGATGGGGCGAGTGCTTTGGCTTTAACAAGCAGCTGCATGTGCTTACATACACTGGGGACCGTTTCACACTTTTGTCAGGCAGAATTACAAGAGAGCTGCTTTTTTATCAGAGCTGCAATTTTTATCTAAAGGAAATTTCTGAGCCCGTCGTTGCTATTTTGCCTGCATTCTACTTTCCTGAACAAGATTTTGAACTTCACAATTAGGACGATTGTTAAGCCAACAGAGGCTTTGAGGGCAACTGGAGGCAATTCCTTCAGTCCCAGCAAGAACTGGATTTCTTCCTATCCCTATGCCTTCTGATCCAGGGACATTTTGACATGGAGTTTCTTTTTTCCTTGAAATCCTTCAACAAGACAGACATTTTCAAAAAGCGCTGAGGACTTAAAGTGCAGGGACCATATCTAACTCACATTCCCTTGATAATGGCAAGGAATGCTTTGGAGATTTCCTAGCCAGTGCCACCCTCATTGGCAGGAGATGCTACAGTACAATTCATCACAATGGGTGGAAGCCAGCTCCTGCCTCCTATAGAAGTAGTCTAGCAAGAGCTCTTTTTGCCCTCATAGGAGTTTATAGGTGTTTCATTGTTGAGGTTTAAAAGTCTGCCAGGAAATTTTAGGCCTCCCCACCCAAGTCCCATGCACAGTAATTGGGTTGTGAAAGTGTTCTGTATTTTACAGCTCTTGAATGTGTATTCATCCAGGCAGGGCTGTCCTGGGAGAAGGCCAGGGCCAGGGAGGTGCTCTGTCCAGGAAATGCTGCTCCCCCAGGCAGCATGGCATGGCATGGACTCCCAGCAGTCTTGCTTAAGATCTTTGTTCATTTTATGGCTGAATTTAAGGGCCATTCTGGATCCACTGGGTTCTTGCAAGCCTTGCATCCATGACCTTACACAGCACAATCAGCTCCAAATTATACAGGCAAATTCATTCAACCTAATATTTTGGTCATACATCTACTTATTATACAGGGTTGGGTTAGGATAATTTTGCTAATTGTTCTGTTTTTCCTGCCTGCTCCAAAGGAAGCAAGAAACAAACTTTTTAAAAACTCTGTAGTTACCCTGGATTAAGAATCTTATAAAAGATATGGCCCTATTTCTTTTATCTTGACTAAAATAATGAAAGAATATAACATATACTGAGGGTCTATGGATTGGGCAGTGGGCTAAGTATTTTGTGTATACCAGCTTATATACACCTTACTTCATCCCTACAAGTAGATATCATTATCCTTATTTTACAGATAAGGAACTGATACTTAGACTAAACAGCTGACTGAAGGTCACACCGAGCTTGAGTTATAGGATAGATTAGGGAACAAATTTAGGGCTGTCTGGCTTCTGAGTCCACAATCATATCTGTCTCTGTTTATGCCTGGTGGCATTATTAATATGATTAGCCATAATAATAGAAGATCAGACAAAGGTAAAAATTCTTGCACAATGTCTAGTAACTAAAAAAAAATGGAAATCTTAGGATATTTATTGTTCTGCCGCTCGCTGGTCTGTGTTTATCTTAGACAGGTAACAATGAGTTAGACCTGCATTTGTGTTAGGGGTTTCAAAAGTTATTTCTGTGTGTTGCTGATATTTCAGAAATTAAATATCAGAGGAGATAAAGCAAAAGTTCTGCCCACAACTTTGAACTGAATGGCCACTCAGAGCCTTAAAAAGATATTCATGGGTGTGATAAATCAAACAACAGTGTTTTTATCTATATGAATGAAGTCTTGTGTTGTGTCAAATGAAGTGTTGTTGTGAAGTGGCTGAAAAGAACAGGCCTCAGGAATTGTTCATCCTCAGAGAACACTGAGCCCGCTTGAGATACATCAAGGTGCTTTCTGTGGGGTTTCATGTATGGTTCCACCTCATCTAAGCTACAGATGTTCCATGGAATTAAATCTGGAGCAAGCATAGTTACAAATGACCTCAATTCAAGAGTTCTGGTCCATTTTCAACACAAGTCATCAAAGTCTTAACCTTAATAGGAAAGAGCTCACCTGATCTGTTCACATCTGCGAAGATCTTTATAATTTTAAAAATAGTTCTTTAACAATGGTTAGCACCTCCATGAGCCATGAATTTAACCTTGAAAGAGTTCCTGAAGATATTCTCCAATATGATGAAGAGCAGATATTAGATGAAGGTATTTGGAACTCTGAGCTAACCCAGGTGACTATTGGTGTGGGATTAATGTTATTACAGGCATCAACAACGATGCAACTCCCTCCTCACTCCGTTACCTAGCACTGACAAATTTTAATTGAATTCTTCTGTAGTTGAGGTCACAGAAAGAATTCCAGAATTTGTTTTTCTTTTTCTTTTGGAGAGGAGTGAGTACCAGGGATTGAACTCAGGAGCACTCAACCACTGAGCCACATCCCTAGCCCTTTTTTGTATTTAGACACAGGGTCTCACTGAATTGCTTAGTGCCTGGCTTTTGCTGAGTCAGGCTTTGAACTCTCGATCCTGCCTCAGCCTCCTGAGCTGTTGAGATTTGCCATGCCTGGTCAGAATTTCGTACTCATTTGCACCTTGAATTCACATCAAAACTTTAGGACATGTCCTATCAGAAGGGAACTAAATAAGCACAATCTTGAGGGTGGGGGGGTATAAATGGGGAATTTTATACTGTGTGTAAGCACAAGTCCTTCAGATCCATCACAGAAGGCTATTCAGGTCCCATCATAGGATTTATTATTATTATTATTATTTACAAATGGGGTCTTAAGGATGGTTCCCTGTTGAACTGCTTTGGCTTGGGGTATACTGGTCTGAGTTCCTTTATTGAAATAAAAATTGCTATTGACAATCAGAGCCATTTGTGAGCAAGGAATGGATAAAAAGCAGACATCCAAAGACTTCTATCCCCTGAAAACTGCCTTTGGTCTTTTTGTACTTGTCTTCTACTAATATTTGCAGTATTTTTTTTAATACTCCTGGCTGAAACCAATTCACATGGCTTGAATCCCATATCACGTCAGGGCAGGAAGTTCAGCCCTTTCCTTCCCGAGTCCTGAGAGGTCTTTCCCTCATCTGGCAGTGGTCCACCTTCCCTTATCACTAAGCTTGGTTCTGCCAGCCCTGCCTGCTCTCTGTGGCGAGAGGTGGAAAACGAGGTTTTTCTGCACTTGGAAGAAACAACACAAATGAAAAGCAGTCAAATGTATGAAATATGATATGTCAAGAACGTTGTAATGTTTTGAACAACTAATAATAATAATAAAAAAAAGTTTCCAGCAGAGGCCAATTGGGTCATGAAGAGAGAATATACATGAGAAAAAAGCACTGTTAAGTTATCATAGGATGGTACACTTTTATCCTTGTTCTTTTAAAATTGTATTACAAAAAATATTCAAATTCCAGTGTAATGAAGTCTCATGCTCTCCACATCCAGGTAAACTTAGTTTTGACATCCCACTAAGGTTGAATTTGAATGGCTTCAATTTGAGCTATTATTCTTTTTGGTTAAAAGGAGAAGGGTGTTTAGGGAGAGGAGCTGGAAGCCCAAAATTCCACAGAATGTCTGACAATGCCTTTCAGTCCTACTTAGTGGAAAAATGTGAGCTTAAATACTAGGGTAATTGAGAACCAGCTGGGTATCATGGAGTTAAAAACCATCATTGATTCACACTGATTACCCTATAGGTCAAGCTGTTTCAGATGCCTCTTAGCTGAGAATGCTAGACAAATTAGTAGTCCCCAAATATGCTGATGCTCAATGTTATGGTTTAGATATGAAGTGTCCCCCAAAAGCTCATGTCTGAGACAATGCAAGAAAGTTTAGAAATGAAATGATTGGGATATGAGAGCCTTAACCTAATAAATGCACTAATCCACTAATAGGGATCAACTGGGTGGTAACTGTAGGCAGGTGAGTTGTGACTGGAGGAGGTGAGTCACTAGGACATGTTTTTGAGATATATATTTTGTCCCTGGTGAGCAAGAGCTCTAATTCCTTATTGCCATGTCCTGAGCTGGTTTTTCTCTTTCAAACTCTTCTACCTTGATGTTTTGCTTCATCTTGGACCCAGAGCAATGAAGTTAGTCATCTAAGGACTGAGACCTCTGAAACCATGAGACCCAAATAGACTTTTCCTTCTCTAAAATTATTCCTGTCAGGTCTTTTGGTCACAGTGGCAAAATAAATAAATAAATTAGATAGATAGATAGATAGGGGTTATTCGGATGTGATTAAGATTATAGACCTTGGAATTGAAAGATAATCGTAGATTATCCTGGTAGGGCCATTCTAATCACTTGGATCCTTAAATGCAGAAGAGGAATCAGTCAGTAAGGTAGGTAAGAGAGATGGTAGCATAAGAAGAATTTAACAATCCATTGCTGGTTCTGAGATGAAGGGAACCACATATAAGGGCCAAAAGATAACTGTAGGGACTAAGGGCAGCCCCCAGATGATAGCTAGCAAAGAAACTGGGGCCTCAGTCCCACAAATGCATAAAATCAAATTCTCCAAATGACATGAAATGGAGCAAGGAAATGGAGCCTGCCACCCACCCAAATCTCCAGAAATGAATTCAGTCTTGCCAACACCATGTGCTTATCAGGTTAAGTCCAGGGTTGAACTTCTAACCATACAGAACTGTAAGAAAATCTCTGCTGTTTGAGTCTCAAAGTTTGTAGTAATCATCAACGGCAACAACTGACAACTAACACAAAATATAGATATGTGACATATGGTAGAACCAATAAAATCTGTTCATCAGAGAAGTAGAGCTCTTGAATCCAGGAGGGACACTGGCCACCTCCGTTGTTTTAGTGAGAGGACAACTAGACAACACTCATTAGGGCAAATAGCCTATGAAAACTCGATCCAGGATTTCATACCCTTGGATATATCATCATTTTGCAATACATGTAAATTCTGGATGACAATTTTTAACGTTTTAAAGGAAAATAATGCCTTTTATATTCTCTGTCATATGTATGTTCTTGTTCTAAAAATAACAATGGACAAATGCAGTTATTTGGAAACTGATTTTTACCATCAATAGCCCCAAGGTCTTGCCCACCTGTTTTGTCTGAAAATCTCATTTGTTTTCATTTGTGGCAGAATTAACTATGTGGTAATTGTATTTTTAAATAAGGTACCGACTGAAAAATAGCCAAAACACCTAAAGGTGCGTATTTGTTTTTAAACATTCCAAAGCTCTCTTGTGATTTTTTTTCCCCCACAGCTTTTCTGAGAAACTCTGTGCAGATCTAAAAAATAATGTGAGCCATCAAAATTACTTGCTTAAAGTATAGGAAGAGGGTGGGCAAAAGCCCCTGAGTTGTTGCTTGATAATTTTATCAAGTAGTAAATTTGCCTTTAGTACTTTCATCTCCTCTCTTTGAAACTTCTGCCCTCTGTCCCACCTTCAATGTTTTTCCTACTCTTCCACTGCCACCACCTACCAACCTCTGCCCAGACTTGTTTCTGTTGGAGCAAAGTCTCAAGAGATCCATGCTCCAGTTATTTCTCCTCCTTTCCCAACCTGCCCCTTTACATTTTACTGCCTGTGTCCTTTAACTTTCCACAAGTAATTTCCTTAGAAAGAAATCTGAGACACTTGGGTTTCCTAGGCAGTTCACAGGAGATTATGCTTGAATGAATTCTTTCAGGTGATATAGTTATTTTAAAGAAGATTCCTGGAAGTATTATGTCTTTGTCCAGACTAATGAAATCCATGTGGCACAGATTTAGACAAATTTTGAAATAGAAGTCAAAAGAGCATGGGAAGTGGGCCTCTTCTTAACAGTTAGTGTCCCCTTTCCCATCTGGTAACTTCACATCTGAGTAGGGGCATCTCTGATTGACAGGCTATCCATTTATAGTTGTGTTAAGGTAAGCTGGTTACTGTAACATATAGACCCCAAACAGAACAATGACTTAAATAGAATAGAGGCTTGTTTCTTGTTCTAAAAAGAGCAGTTGGCAAGTAATCAATTTAGTGAGGTGTTTACCTCATGGAATTATCCATGATCGTAAGTTGGTGAAGCACCAGTTTTAGCATTCAACAAGCAGATCTCAAAAGTTACCCTGGGGAGGCAGGGGATCCTCCTCTTTCAGCCCAATCCAAAGCACAAAAGAATAAGGAGTTACTCATTTGGTTTGTACTGCAGACCTGCAAGAAATGCTCATTATTATATTCACTGGCAACATCTGGGCCAGGAGGATGTATCCAAGTGCCTGGGAATTGTGGCAGCAGGAAGAAGAAGTGACTAGAGATTTGGGGAACAATAATGCAAATCAAACATAAATCTACTCCTGGCTTTTGTTGGGGGACTGCTTTCCTTCTCATAGAAACTCAACAGTATTTGGACACAAATCCAGGAGTACAGGATATTGTTCTTGCAATAAAGGCAGGAAAAATTGGTCAATTAGGATGAAAAAAGGTGAAATTTTAAAAACTTGCAACTATTTTTGTAGATTAATAATATAAGCATTATTTTTTTAGAGGAAAGACTTTGTAAGTTTTTATTTGAATAATATTAGGATATTTTTGATATGAAAAGTTTAGTCTTGCATTTAGTCTCATAAGGGTAGTTGGGACAAAAAGTTGAGAGAATATTTTGCAAAGAATATGGCTAACCCTAACCTTTACTGGGGCAGATCTCTGACACTGGGCAATTATTATAGAATAAACTTGACTCTTCATCCTTTGGCTAGAGCTTCGGGGGAAAAAAGAGACTGTAATTTTGGACTCAGCACTAGGTCAAGGTGAGCTCTCACCTGCAGGTGGGGGTCTAGAAATTACAAAAACATGTCAGCAAGATAGTTTGAGGTGAGAGCCAGTAGGCATTCCTTACTCTGGGATAAGACTGGTGGTCTTAAAAGCAGTAGTCACGGTTACCAATTCATGTTTCTTTCCAGCATTCTAATTCTACTTCTGTATATTATCTTCAAGCCCTCAATAAGTTTAATTATTCTTCCTGACCTATTATCTGTACTGGGTATTTGTTTTCTCTGATAAGTGGAAGCTGATCCATAATGGGGGGTGATCTAGGGGAGAAAGAAGGAATTTTGGACTGGGCAGAGGGGTGTGAGGAGATAGAAGGAATATGGGGATGGGAAAGACAGTGGAATGAGACATTATTACCCTAACATGTATGACTACATTACTGGAGTGACTCTGCACCATGTAGGTCCAGAAGAATGAGAAATTGTGCTCCATTTGTATACAATGTGTCAAAATGCATTCTACAGTCATGTATAAATTAGAACAATTTAAAACAAATTTAAAAGGGGAGCTAAGGTCTACAAAAAGACAAATAGACCAAGAAAAAAGGTGAAACTTCTTGAAACATGCAAAGTGGCCACTAGAAGCAACAGGTGGCAAACAATAGCCACTACCTATATATACTTTTCAGTGACCTTCAGAGTCTTCAGAGGACTGGAATTCCTGACCTCATCTAATGGGGATTAGGATTGTGATTTTTTTTTACTAGCAAAGGGGTAGGTAACCCTGGAAGGCCACTCTGTTCGAATAAAACATCAGTTACCACAAGACCGAGTGCAACTGTGCCCAGTGGGGCCATACAGGTTCTAAATCTTGCAGCCAACACAGACAGGAGCACTGAAGTCATAGGAAACTCACAAGAGGGGAGTTGTAGCTGTCCCTGAAGGGGTAAAATGGTAAAGGCAGCAGGGGCACTAGAGGACAGCCCAGGAAAAAAACCCACAGGGACTGTGGAACTTCAAGGACTGAGGAGTAGGTATGTTTTGTTTCCACTCATATTGGCCTGTTTTTCTTTGTTACTCCCTGGGGTTTGTCCACAGGATTTCCTGATAATTTGATAAGGCGTGTTACTTTGCCTTCCTCTGTTGTATTTGCTAGACCACAGTTTCCTAACCAATGTGCCTGTGATTAGCACACTAACACATTAATTCCTTTGGTCCTCCATACCGTCTTCTAGGGCTTAGGGCAGTCACCTCTGGCTATAAGCAGCCTCACTGATTAACACCAATGTGCTGGGTCGATATTACACTTTCTAGATGTGCTGTAAAGGGAAATGTGGTGGGAAGCTCTGCAACCGACTTGGTGGTCAGTGACATTTAACATGATGAGGGCAAGTGCAGAGCCATGAGCATTCTAAACTGTGGGGTCAACTTAAAGGCAGTTATCAAAGTTCATGTTTTAATTACTTGTTCTGGCTCAAGTTACTGTTTTTCTTCCACTTCCCCACCCCAACACTATTAATTCCCAACTTCTGTCAACAATGTAGTCTTTTCCAGAGAGGTAGAGAACCCAGAGTCAGAGGCGGTAAACCAATTCAGTCTATCTTTCAGCAATGAGCAAAGGAAGCCCTTACCTGGCTCGTGTGATCAGGGAAAGCTCTGAACTATTTGAGTGGGTGTGCTATGTTTTGTGTGTGTGTGGGGCACATCTGGGAGAACAACAGGGGACAGCAAATCAGAGGAACAGCTGGGACAGCGATGAAGGGTGGGGGCAGGATTTGTGTGCAAGCAAAGAAGGAGGTATTGACAATGAAAAGATCAGTTTTAGTTTCATTCCTTCCAAGTTCCCAGCTTTCAAGAAGAACTCATGCAAGTTAAACAGGTTGTGTGACTTGCCTATTTTTGCTCAGGAGGACATTAGATAAGATGACCTCTATAGGAAAAAAACATGGCCAGGCATAAAAGTTTGGAAGGGTATAAACTTTCTTTCCCATTGTTGTTCCCATATTTATCTTTCCCTAATTTCCATTCTCTCACTAATTACAGTCTCTGTCTTCATCTATGCCATTTCTTTTCATAAGCAAGCTTTCTGTTAATAGGCACTCTAGCACCATCTAGCCAGCAGAGGGCAGTATTTGGAAGCAATGAGCACAGAAATCCTCATGGCGCGCAGGCACAAGCATTACCAGGCTGAGACTGGGTTCTCTTTCTTCTAAAATATTTTTCCTTTCCCTTCCTTTCCTTTTACTGTACTAGAAACTATGAAAGGGACAGGCATCCACTACTGAAGTTGTATCAAGTGACTCCATCTCTCTCTTCCCTGCCAACTTTGTAAAAGAATAATCAATATTTAGGATATATATTTCAACTTGGCATCACAACAGGCCAGTTTTGGCCCATTTTCTAACAAAATGTATGAAGCACATAGAATGCAAATATGTAGATAAAGCAAACAGAAAGTATAAAGTGATTCAGGCAAAACACTTAAACTATGCAATGCAGTTGGGCAAGTAGAATTAGTATTCTACTCAGTTTTTTCTTTAAATAATTGTATGAGTCATTTATGAACTTTTCTAATGCATACTTTTGAGCACCTACTAAGTGCTACATTGGAGAGACATGTGACCACGTGGGATTCTGGGTGGTGTGGACACATGGAGGGCTGCTTCTTTGAAAATGTGTTTTTGAAAAAAGGAAGAGAACATTCTAAAAAGGGAAAACAAGGAGGAAAAAAGAGGACTTCTACTCCCCCCTAGGCACTGTGCGAGGTGTGTTCTAACAGTGTTCCTCAAGGAACAGCTATGTTTTGTTAGATTAAGGTGAATTCTCTGGAAATTTTAAAATGAAATTGGTAATACAGGGGATTTTTGCAGATGATAGTGTGAGGCACTAAAAGAGATGGTTTGGGCATGGGGAACTGTCTTCAAGAGCATATAACTGTGTAGTCACTTAGAAAGGTCCCATGCATGTTTTAATGTTTTGCTGATACCATCACAAAAATCTCAAGTTTTGAACAAAGGGCTCTACATTTGCCTTTTGCACTAAGCTCTGTAATTACATGGCTGAAGGTCAGGGATGTGTAGAAGTTTGGGTAATATAAACCTGTCTGTGGATAAGAGTAACCATGATGCTCTGGGAAACCTGAATTTCTGGTTGTGTTTAAAGAACACAGAGTTATAATTTCCAGTGAGATTAGTACTGGTGGTCTTTTGGGGAATAGTGATTCATCAGTCCTAGTTAGAGCTTCCTCAAGGGTAATGAGCAGGTGCTGGGAGAAGGGAGGTCTGGAGAAAGGCGGTGTTCTGGGAGCACTCATTCTCTGGATCAGGAGTGGTCAAGCCCGGCTTGGAGTTTATGGAGCCTCACTAGAGTTCAAGGCTTGTGGTGCTCACTGGCTTCCTTTCTAGACTGGGGGCCAAAAAGTGGTGCAGGATTAAAGGGATCTTTCTGGACTTCCCTTGACTACTGCTGCAGGCATGGTATATGTGGAAGAGAAGTGAGGTGGTCTTATCACTGATTCATGTAGCCAATGAAACATTTCAATGTTGTAAAATATGTTAGGCTTTTGCTTTCTGCTTCCTGAATATGATGTCTGACTTAAAAACCCTTCTTCCACCTCCCTCCTAAAACTTCACAGTCTCTTTAGTTCTTCTGAATTTTTTTAGTTTTCATATTTTGCCCTTAATATATCTGAAATTTTTATTCATGATGCATAATAGGAATCTAACTTTTTTTCCCAAAGAAGTTTTCCGGTATCATATCCTATATAGACATGGGTCCATTTTTAGATGTTCCTTTCTGTTCCACTGATCCATTTTCATTTATGTCCGCAACTTAATCACATTGCTTACACGATTACATCTTTAGAACGTATCTCGATAGAATTGTTTTCTTGACTCTTCTTATTCATTTCTTCTTCTAGGTGAATTTTAAAATCAAGTTTGTCAAATAGCATAAATAATTTTACTGATTTACATTGAATCAAACTGATAAGTTATTTTAAGAGTAATTAGCATGATTACAATATGGACTCCTTCCACTCAGGAATACAGCATATAATTTGTGTATTTATACTTTTATAAAAATTATACAATTTTATAGAAATTATGAATCTGCAATCCTAAATTCTATCCACCTACCCACGATAATTTGTTTTACCATTAAATCAATTTTTTTGTATATTTTGTACCTTTTATCTCGTTGGCATCTCCGTTTTCACAGACATGTGTTTTTCAAGAAAACTTTTCCAAGAGACTGTTAAAACACAAGGAGTTGAGAGTTTGAGATATTTAAAACTTCATATTCAGAAAATTTCTAAATACTAGGAGCTTATGTTCATTTATCAAATCTATGTTGTTAAATTGAATTATTTTTTTTCTTAAGGGCTACAGAAAATATTTGTAAAGTTTTGCCGTAGACCCTGAAAATGTCCACATCAATATCTGCTCTATAACAAGATAGCTAAAATACAAAGCTATATGAAATTAAATGCCAGGCATCATTGCAAATCACTATACAGCTGGAAAAGCACTTCATATAGATCACATTTTTTTTCTTTAGAAAACTAAAACTTCCAGCAGTACCAATCTTGTTAAATATGGATATTCAGAAAGAAGAAAACAATTTTTATTCAACCGGTTCACATATTCCACTTTCCAAGGCTAATCACAGCATGCAATTAATAATACAGTATTCCCTTCAAATTGCATCCTGGGAAGCGTTTTCACTTAGGTTTAATGAAAAACACTTGGAAGCAACTGAGCACAGTGCAGAAGTGGTTAGTCATTATCCTTGTTTATGAATTAGCATGAGTTTAAAGAGTAGTTGATGCTGACGGCTAAACTTTCAAATTTCTTTTTCATCAGCATTTTTCATCAAAGTTGAAACCAAAAGATCGACAAATGTCATAGATCTAAAGTTAGCCTGCAAAAGGAGCTAGAAACAGAGCTCTGGAATCAGCAAGGGTGGAACAGATAGTATGGTGAAAATCTGTAGCCCAGCAGGTGGCAATAGAGTCTCTGCTCTTCCTCCCATCCAGGCTTTGAAGATGCCCACACCCGCTTCTTAACCCATCATTAAGGCAAGCATAATTTTGATTTTCTATGGTCCCCTTGTTCTCATGGAAATTAGGATAGGGAGGAGTCAGAGTGGAGTGGGAAGAATGAAAACTTACACACAAAATCATCGGAGCCCTTAAGAAGTTCTTTTTCTTCCCAAGTCACTGAAAACTCCTATTCATAAGGAACATGTATGTTTCAGTAACCTCTGTGCATATTAACCATTGAGACGATTTTTTTAGTTGGGAAAGGACAATAAAATTTTAGTCATCAATGGCTTTCAGTTTAATGGTAAGGCTCTTGGCAGACAGTTTGGTATGACTTATTATTCAAAGGGAGCTCAATGAAATCTTTCAACTATTAATGACTGTTATGAAAAGTAAAAAAAAAAAAATATTTTCATGCAGGGCTGTTACTCAAAGGAAACTTCTGTAATAGGACATATTGGCGTCTCTATATCATACCAAAGTAAAAGAAGACATTGCTCTACAGGATGTTTGTCAATGATCATTCCCAGAAGGAGATAGGCATTTCTGTTAGGGAGTTTTTGGTTTGTTTATAAGTATAGTTGGTGAAAATAGAATAGAATTTGGAGCTTACATCTTGAGTTAAAAATGGTACCTCCACCAATTATTACCCAGGGGATCTTGAGTAAATGACTCATTCTTTTTGTCCCTCCATTTCTTTATCTATAAAAATGTTATAATTTACCTCATTGTGTTATAATAAATATAATGCACTTCAAACGGTATTTTCACTTAGAAGTACTCAACAGATATTGGCTATTATGGCAAAGACAATTAGTGCTCACGGCTTCCCTCTAGTTTTACATTTCCCAGGTTCCCTTGCAGTTAGTTAAAGGCCATATGTTTATTTATAGCCAATAAACTGGAGTAGAGGACTGAGTTAAGAACCAGTGTGCCCTTGACTCTCTCCCTAGTAAAGAGAACTTGGAGGCCACACGTTTCAAAGTGTTTAGTTTCAAGAAGGAGGAGAGGCACCAAACCCATGTCTGGGTACAATGAGTCTGGCAAATTTTTGTTTTGTTAAGTCACTGAGTTTTCAGGGCTACTCAATTACCATAATACCACAATATAGCTTTATTATGTAAGGAAGCTATAACATTTTTAACTACTTGAGTTTCTTTCTTTCTTCCTTTTATTTTTATTTTTTATATTTTGGTAGTACTGGGAATTGAACCCAGGAGTGCTATACCACTGAGCTACATCCTTAACCCTTATTTTTTTTATTTTGATACAGGGTCTCACTAAGTTGCTGGGGCTGTCCTTGAACTTTTGATTCTCCTAACTTAATACCCCATATAGTTGGGATTACAGGCATGTACTAACATGTCCAGCTATTTGAGATTCTTTCTAAGCATTGTTATTTCTGGATAAGGACAAATAAAACATCGAGCTAAAGTGAGTAACAAACTAGCTTCTAGTTCTTAGTAACCACAATGTAGTCTCCTTTGAAAGTAGAGCCTTCATTGTATTTATCATTGAAACCTCAGTATGTAGAATCATTCTTGGCACAAAGTAAGTGCTTGAACACATATGTTTTTGTGAAGGTATTGTGCATTTCCAATATGCATAGCATTTTGCATATATTGTAGAGTACACAATAAATCAAAACCATGGTCTTTGTCCTCAAGAAGTATACTATCCAAAATGAGAAGACAGACACTCCTGTTTCTTCATTTGCCTATTCTAGCGCTCAAGCACACAGAACAATGACATCATTGTTTCAACTAAGAGATACTACATATATTTATTTTCTTTTTTTAAATTAAAGCATTATAGTTATATGTAGAAGTTAGATTCATTTTGACAAAATCATGCATACATGGAATTTGATTTGTTCCATTTTAGTCCCTGTCCCCTGCCCTTTCCCTTCACTCCTCCCTCTTCCTATTCTCCTTCCTAAAGAAACTGTACTTAAATATTAATTATGCCACAGACTGAAGGCACATTCAGAAAGCAGAGTGCTCAGAGAGGGCTGCAAACAACCCAGATATGGAAAAGAGATAATATCTCAATAGATTAGAAAAAGAGAGAGACCTAGGTTAGTAGGTTAGATGGAGATGTTAGTAAAATAGTTATAATAAAGACTCAGGTTTCTAGATATGAAACTATGAACATTCATAATACAGGGCCCAACTGAAAGAAGTAAGTATTGGAGAGGAAAACAAAACAAAACAAAAAAAAGGGATGGTGGATTCCCTCATATGTCACCCCAAACCCTCTTTTGGGTCTAAAACACTCATCCCCCAACTGCTGAAGCTGGAACTGTTGAAGTCTCTCATCTGAGACTGCTCCAGAAATTGCTCTCAACTAAAGAAAGCCACAAGGGCCAAGATCTCATTGCTACTCAGTGGTCTGCCATTTGCAATGATTAATTTATGCTAAGGTACAAAAGCTAAGAGCCCTCTTGCCCCAATGGAGAGATGATTCTATAGGTCAGTCCCACCTCCCAGCTTCAGGGGTTCTTCGTGCATCATCAGAGGTCTCCTTACTGTCTCAAAGTCTAACATCTCTCTGCCATTCCTGCTTCTATTTCTTCCCCACATGTGTGGATTTTCAAAGCAGACTCAATACAACATGCAAATCTCTATCTCAAAATCTGCTCAGAGAGTAAGTATAAGGCAAACCTATGTAGGATCACAGAAACCAGGGAGAGTTTAGAGTTGTCAGAGTAAGAAACAAAAGAGAGTTACTAATGATTCTGAAAAAGGGGATAATTTTGTTCTGGTAATGGAGTGAAGAGTAGATAAAGGCAAAAAATCCTACAATTACAGAGGCAGAAATCACTTTTGGGAGTTCTGCTAGATGTCTATGGAGTGCTTCAGTGCAGTTCCACTGTCTAGCCCCCCAAATGTTTGCCTGAAATGTGTCTCTTATTTCAAAGTCCATTTAGGATTCTGAGCTATAAGTATAATTAATAAGCAAAAGAGAGCAAAATTCCTTCCTTGGTTTTAATACAAGTAGGATCATATGACTATTGATGATTTTGAGGAGTGAATGGAGTTAACTCCAGGTTTTGTGAAAAAAGTCTGAGCATTTTGTGACCTTTCACAATAAATACAGAATCAGGATCATGAAAGAAGGAGCTATTAAAAGGAAGAACTCATCCTTATATGAAGAGCAGGCTATGACTGTCTCAATCTTACTGGTCAGTTCTTAGCATTCAATGGTGGCATTAGTGCATAATTTAACACCAGTTGACAAGAGTATTATATATATATATATATATATATATATATATATATATATATATAGAGAGAGAGAGAGAGAGAGAGAGAGAGAAAGAAAGAGAGAGAGAGAAGCAGAAGCCATGGTAGTTAACCAAGAGTAGCTAAGTAGACATGAGCAACTATGGAGAATATTAATCACAGAATATTTTGATTGTTTGATGTGGTAACTCTTCAAGACACAACTTACATAACGTTTAGAATCTTTTCTCTAGACTAATAAGAAAACATTTCTGCTCCTCAACTGTCTTTTGATTTCTTATATATTGTATTCAAAGTGGTTCTAGTGACACTAGATGTGCCAGGACATCATGTCTTAAATGTCAATTTCTATTATGATGATGCTCGTTTGTCAGAAGCTACACGCAAATCCAATAAATATTACTAATGGGGTCTTGGAAAATGATTATGTTGGCTGGGACTGTTTTAGAAATATTGATTTAAATTTTAAATAAATTTTTTTAGGGGGGAGAAAGGTGAATCTTTCAAAATGTTTTTATAATGGGGCAATTAGTTCAAGTGAGCTTGGCATGCTACATCCATGACCCCAGGCCAATGGAGCAGATGTATTGTGTAAATGTGGGATTTGTTTATTCAAAGGAAAGAACAAAGGTAGTACATCCTAAGGCAGGAAGTGTTCAATAAACGCTTTTGACACTAATAAGCCCAGTAGGATGTGAATTATCTGCCTTCTAAGTTCAGTCATCAAGCATCTCCCAGAGCTCTCTCTGTGTCAAGCATCACAAGGGGGTGTATTTAGCAAATTTATAACGAATTAGAACTGGTAAAGCTCTGTATATTCAGAAAGATAAAGGAAAAGGTAGATAAGCAAAGGGGGAATAAGACTAATGCTTATAATTGTGCAAATTAAAACATTCTGGACTGAGTGGCCACTGAGAAAAGGCTGCTTGGAAAATTTTCCTAGTATATCCCAGGTTTTATCAGCCAAATCAGGTGACGCTGTGACTTCTGGCAGCAGAAGCACAATGAGACATTATGGGATGGTTAGAAGAGTCTGTCCCAGATTCAGCTTCCTGAGTTTACATCCCATATCTATCTTTTCAACTATGGGACTTCCATCTTAATTAGCTTCTTCAATCTCTGCCCCTCAGTTTCTACATTTGTCCAATGAGATTTATAATAGTACCTCGTGGAACTGTTGCTAGAAATTAGTGAAAGAATTCATGGAGACTGCTATGCATATGCCTAGCACTTTGTAGAAGTCCTTGAGTGTATTTGCATATTCTATATGGCAGTAGTAATACCATAGGGAGGAATATCATGGGGGAAGTTAAAGGGCACATGTCCTTGGGATGTACTCCTTACAAAAGAGCCCATCCCCCACCAAGGTCCCCAGGGAATGAGAATGGAAAGGTCACCTAGCATGAACAGCATGAGGGACAAAGCTAGGACACATTCTCTCTGGAGTCGTCCATCTCACTGCAGACATCCACACTGGCATGTAATTTCTTTTCTCTTAAGTTTATAGTTACAGAGTGTCTTAGCATCTGATAGACTGCAGGAACCTTCTGTAGAGACTTAAATAAATTTCTCAATTTTTGCTTAATAAGAATAATTCACTCTATGTGCCAAGTCTGCATAAATAGTTTCTGACAGATGAAACAGTTTGTAAATCCTCAAGAGCTTTATATCATTCCTCGAAAAAAAAAAAAATCTTTCAGCTTACTAAATGTGTACCCCAAGGGCCTGTTGTATGGGTAGGATCCTAGTCTAAGTAAAGGCAGGTGATGATTTTTTAAAGAACAATCTTATCCCAAACCTCAAAATGCTGCTCACTTTTAGCATAATTGTATTAGCAAGAACAGGAGTGAGCCACATTCACGGAACTTCCACATCGGCACTGCTGGGTCCTTGTATGACAGATGACAAATGGCTTTTCTTCTTTTTCCTTTGCCCTTGCAACCCCTGACATATCTGAACTTTTGCTCCTGAGTTTTCTCTGGCCTTTGAGGATAACAAACTATCTGCATATTAAGCAGAGATTAAGTAGACTTTGAAAGGTTATTTGGGCTTTTATAAGCTCTAGATAAGAATAAATGAAAATAAAGAGAAGTAATTTAGCTTGTCCCAAGTGACAATATATTCTGACAGGAGAAAGGAATAGGATATTTGGAGTTTTTTTCATCCCTGTTTTCTGCATCGATCTCTAACTTCCATTAGACACACCAAAGCGGGGTGATGGGAAGGGGCATTCACCCTGCCCTCTCTCAGCTAGACACTTGGCTTTCTAGCCTTTCACTCACCTGATTTCATCCCCCGACAGAAGCATGTGTATGAGCCATGTGGAAAGTGGAGGATTTCTTTATGTATATCTGCATACATCTGTGTGCATCAATTATCTTAATAAAGCCCCTTGAGAACAACTTTGCAGAGACATGATGTTGGGGGACAAGACTTCTGGTGCCTCATGTTTCTGCACATCTTACAAAAGACATACAGATTGACCTTTTTCTCTAGGCCATATTTTTAAGGATGTTTATATAGTGAACTGCCTTAGAAGATGTTGTGCCCCTCTAGAACAAAGGGCCAGAACGCTTTCTGCTGTTACAAGAATTCGTTTGCCTGAGCTTGGAATTCCTGTCCTATATCTACTCACTATGAGTGCAGGAGTATTATAGTTAAATTGACCTAGAAGAACTGGAACTCAGGGACCAGCATAGAAATGACATTATTTCTAATTCTGTGGTTATAAACTGTTTACATCTGATCAGGATTTTTGTATCTTCTTCCAGTTGCTATGAAACTGTGGCAATCTAATTTATTTGTATATAAGTTAAAATCTTAGACCTTTTCCAGTTTTTGACACATAGTTCCAAATTTAACCACGATTTGACCCAGCTATCCCACTCCTTGGTTTATACCCAAAGGACTTTAAATCACATGCAATAGTGACGTAGCCACATCAATGTTTATAGCAGCTCAATTCACAATAGGTAGACTATGGAACCAACCTAGATGTCCCTCAATAGTTGAATGGATAAAGAAAATGTGATATATATACTCAATGGAATATTACTCAGCTTTAAAGAAGAGTAAAATTATGGCATTTGCCATAAATGGTTGGAGTTGGAGAATATCAGGCTAAGTGAAATAAAAAAAAAAAAACAAAGGCTGAATGTTTTCTCTAATATGCAGATATTAATTCACAATAAGGTGGGAGGCACTAGGGAAGAATAGTATTACTTTAGATTAGGGAGAGGGAAGTGGAGGGGATGTGGGGAAGGAAAGATAGTAGAATGAAACAGACATTATTACTGTATGTATGTATGTGACTATGTGATCAATATGATTCTGCAACATGTACACTCAGAAAAAATGAGAAATTATATCCCATCTATGTATGATATACCAAAGTGCATAAATGCATTCTACTGTCATACACAACTAATTAAAACAAATAAAAAATTTTAAAAATACATGATTCAAAAAAAATCCTAAAATATTTTCTAATGTAAAAAACAAAAAAACCCTGACAAACATTCATAATGTATTGAGCAAAGCGAAACTCTTGACTGCTCAACATGTCGCACTGCTTTCTCAAATTCTTAGACATTCATCCTGATAAGAGTGTGTAACAGCAGCTGAACTCAATCAGCACATCCCTCCCACAAATCCTAATTTCTGGAAACTTCTTAAAAGCTGGGGAAAAAAAGGACTGTGGCTATAGCTTAGTGATAGAGTGCTTGTCTTGCAGGTGTGAAGCACTGGGTTAGATCCTCTGCACCACATAAAAATAAATAAATAAATAAAGATATTGTGTCCATCTACAGCTTAAAAAAAAAAGCTGACAAAAAAGCATTCAACCCTAAACTACTTTCTAAATGATGTTATCTTGAACCAAGGATTAAAGCCCCATAAATGACTAGCACAGTTCGTGTTTCACCAGAATGTGAAGGGAGTTAATGCTCCCACTATACAGATTGGCTGGTCATTTGAACTCATTGATTTATTCAAGTCCATTTATACATTAAATTTTAAAACATGTTTTCGTAGAAGTGAATAAAACAGTCACAGCTCTTACCTTCAGAGAACTTATCCACTCATGGGAAGGAAAATATTTAAAATGATTACATAAAAAAATTATGGGGGATTTTTTTTCTTCTCAAATATCAGAAGTAGCATTGGTTAGCATAGAACTACATTCCAGAACTCCGTCTTCCCTTTGATCTAGCAGGTAAACAAGAAATAACTAAAGTGTAGATTTTTAAAGCAATTTACCCAATTAAAAACATTTCCCCTGATTAAAGTAGATTTTTAGATGGTTTTGTGAAATTCTCTTTATAAAAAGAAACCATTGCTCTACTGAGAATCTTTGAGAAGTTAAAGTTTGTCGGGCTCTTAATTGGGAATTAGCAGCTGGAGGGGTCTGAGAAAAAGAAGAGGCATTCTTCATTTCTCAGAACGGCAAGTAGCTGCGCAGCACTCCTGTAATCCCAGAGGCTTGAGAGGCTGAGGCAGGAGGGTTGCAAGTTTAAAGTCAGCCTCAGAAGAAGTGAGGCCCTAAGCAACTTATTGACACCCTGTCTCTAAATAAAATACAAAATAGGGCTGGGGATGTGGCTCAGTGGTTGAGTACCTCTGAGTTCAGTCCTGTATACCCACCCCCCCAAAAAATAAAAACCAGCAAAGTAGACCTGAGACCTGAAAGAATTTTCTTACCTTTCCCAGGATTGTTTTGTACTACATTTAGGTGAGTATTTCATGTAATGATAAACACCTAATCTGTTAAGAATTAAAATAAGCCCATGGAAATAAAGGTGGGGGAAAAAAACCCACACATGTGTAAAATACAGTTTTTTGCAAACCTTCTAAATACAAATTTCAGAAAAGCAGACACTCATGAAAATTTCCAGGCAATTCAGCTTTACTCAATTCACAGGTATGATTTGAGTAGAAAAATTACAAAAACAGAGTCAGTTAGTATTCTGGACCTATAGGAAATATTTGCTTATCATATCTTGTCTCTTTTCCTTTCTCTCCTGTGTGCATGTGAAGTAATGTATGTTTATTCCCTCAAATTTCTAAATAATTCAACTATTCATGTTTAGATTATTTCAAATTATGCACATGATTTATCAAAATCTGTACTTTTGCCTATAATTGGCAATGCTTAGTCATAAAATATGAGTAATAAAGGCTATTTTTTAAGTGGAAATGAAGAAAAGATAGAATAGGGAGGGATTTGTTTTTGATTTTTTAAAAAGGTATTATTATGTTCATCCAGATTAAAGGAATCTAATCCAATTGAAATCCTTCTTTTAAGGTGGTGCCAGAAAGGCATTTGCTTTACTTTGTAGTGAAGCTAGGACTTAAAATAACTTACCTAGTAATTAGTTACTTCATGGGAAAGAAAAATCTCATTTGTGTTTGCATTACTAAAAATGAAGACAAAGAAGCCCTGATGTGGTAGACCAGTTCTCTTCCTCTTTCAGTGGCGGTAGATGTTTATCTGTTTCTGCCTGAACGCTGCATGTGTATCTAGATGAATCTGAGGCCTTCTGCCAAGGCATACAGAACTGATCCTGCTACCCAGCGAGCCACATTGCTCCCAGCTATTGCTTCTGGCATGGTGACCCACTACATAGCTCATTTTGGACAGCAGTTGTTCAGCGTGACTCTTTCTTGCTCCTGAAAGTCAATACATTACAAATAGGTGTAAGAGTTCTGATTTCCTTTAAGAGCATTGTTAGATGCTTCCTTCCTCTAACTCTCTAATAATTCTCTTCTTCAACCTTTAAACTTTTGCCACTTAGATCAAATAAAGGATTCAAAAGGCTAAAATCTCTTCTTTTTCACTTCTCTATCACTGAGGAGGAGGAAACCCTGGGCAAAGTATAAATGGTGTTAAATGCATTTTTGTGCAAGAAGTAAGCCTTTATTGATAATTCTATCTGCATTTGAAAATATTCTGCATTTGGAAATATCCATATGTTGTTCAGTTTCTTTCTTCACATCCAACATGGGCTGTTTCTGGCATCTAGCAATAAAATCCGGGTGTTTTCCTGTAGGATTCTTGATGACTGCTAATATTTCATCTGAATTTCCTCTTGCAAAATAATGTAAGCAAATTTTCCATATTGTATTAATGAAGGAAATTCTCCCACTGGGTCCGAACCCATGTCACTTTGCCCAAACAGAGAACAGTTGTATTACGTTCTGATGTCATTCTTATACTTGTCTATTAAATATGTACAAGAGTGGATCTAAGTCATTCTGCCTTGAGAATTTTGTATAGAGTGACCTATTTCCACTGAAATGGCAAGTAAAACTAAAGTAAGCATTTTCTTCTTTAGAGTGTTATCCTACATATGCAAAATTTTCTGCTCACAATTTGAAGCGCTGTGAAGCAGTGAGAGATTGTAGAGGCTCTGTCTTCGGGTACGTTTTTAAGTGGTGTAGAATAGAGGCTCTTAATATTCTATATATTGCTCCGTGTCTTTTAGGATCTTAAGTATAGAAACATTTGTCTTGTTATTGGACCGACCACATCAGAGTCCATCCGAGAACCTCAAAAAATAATATCGATTTGAAGGCACCAATCCCAGGGATTCAGATTCAGTCAGTCTGAGGCAGGCACAGCTTTTGTTGTCAGTATCATTTGCAAGTTTTTCACTTGATCTTAAGATATGCCATGTTTTGGTAAACAGCTTTAAATCCATAAGAAACTTTAGTTACTTTTTCCTATACTGCTTTTCATGAAAACATGAGGAAATAAGATAATGACACTCATCATGCTTAAATAAATATCCTAGTGTTTTTTTTTTTCTTCAAATAAAACATTGTGGTGGCAAGGCACTAGATTGTTAGGGATATCCAGCTCAGGCAAACTTACATAATATGTCAAAATATCTTTGCTACTCTCAGGCTGTCCCTTTGTCTATGGTTGCCTAGGTGCCTGTACTGGTCAAGATAAATTAGGTAATACTATGGAAACAGTTCCAAAATCTCAATAGCTTAATACAGCAAACTTTATTTACTACACATGCTATGTTGGACTGTTGCTTTGCTCCACAGCATTTTCTCTGGGGCCTACGCTGACAGAGCAGCCTCTGTCTAGAACACTGCTGGTTACTGTGGTAGAGGGGCCAAGAAGACATGGTGAACCACACACAGGCTCTTAAGCTTCTGCCTAGAGAGGGTCACACAGCTGTGTCTGAATTCCATGGGCAAACATATATAATCCCTCCATAGGGAGCGATATAAAATATTTGAGAATGAGTACACCACATAATTCTCTTTAGAAAATTAATAATGCTGGTCTTCAACTTATAGAAAACAAGTTAATTTTTGGTTATGACCATGTTCCAGGCATACTGGGAATGCAGGTATAAATGGAAAACACAAAATCCCTGAACTCTTGGGGCTTTCATTGAAGGGATGAAAGGGGAAAATAAAAATAGATAATTTTCTTAAACAAAACAGGATAGGGGAATAAGAGTAATAAGAATGTTATGAGCTCAGTTTAGACAGAGTGCACAAAGAAGTATCTATGTTTAGGCACAGAATTTAAAGAAGAAAGTGAAGATAATTCATAGATATAGGGGGAAAGACTTTGAGACAGAGAAAGCAGTTATTAGCAAATGTCCTATTGCAAAAACATGTGTGGCTCAGCTGAGGAACTAGAAGAGGATCAGGATATAAAAAAAAGGGTGAGTTTGTAGAAGGAAGAAATGAGTCAGAAGATGTAACCAGGATACTAATTAGGTAGAACTCTGCAGACCATGATAAAGACCTAAAATTTTCATTCAAAGAGATGGGAAACAATTGGAGGATTTTGAGCTGGGAAGGAACATGATCCTAATTTCATTTTAAGGAAATCTTTCCACCTTCTGTTTGAATATAGACTCTTTAAAGAAAGAATAGTGGAAAAGGATGACCAGCCAAGAGACAAATGTAGTTCATTCAAAAGAAAGATGCTGGTGGCTTTGATTATGTCGATGGCAGTGGAAGTGGCGAGCAGTAGTCATTCTGAGGATATCCTGTTGGTGTAGAGCTGACTAGATTTACTGATGGGTTGGATGTCAGTTTCAAGAGAAAAGAGAAGACAGGGAAAACTCCTAAGAGGTTGGCCTGAGCAACTAAGTGAATGGAAGTCCATTTACTGAGTTGAAATCATGGAGAAGAACTAGAGGAAGGTGAGAAGTTAGTTTTCAGATAAGTTAAGTTTAAGATGCCTGTTATACAACCAAGATTGGGTATATGAATATGGAGGACAGGTGAGAGTCTGGGACAGACTTAGGGGAATTGTGGAACCATAAGGTGAATGAGCTCCTTTAGGAAATAAGTGGAAATAGAAATGAGAAAAAGTCTAGTATTGAGCCCAGTGAATCATCCCTTTGTATAACATTTCCATATTATATTCACTACCCATTCATAAGCCATTTAGTATCTCTCTTATCAGTTCTTTATTGTGATGAAAATAATGAACAAGAACAAATGAAATGAGGGAAAATTTTATTTGGGTTCGTGGTTTTAGAGGTTTAATTCATGGTTAGTCAGTTCCATTGTTCTGAGCCCAAGATGAGGCAGAATATCATGATAAAAGGATTTGGAGGAGTAGCACTACTCACCTCATGGCATCCAAGAAGAAAAAGAAGGAGAAGGAGGGAGAGAAGAAGGAGGAAGAGAGGAAGGAGCTATAGGGAAGATGAGACTTCCAGAGTATGACCCCAGTGATCCACCTCCTCCAGCCATGCCTCACCTGCCTACCCAGTTAGTCCACTCAAACTTGGATGCACTGATTAGGTTACAGGTCTGATAATCTAATCATCTCAACTCTGAACATCTCTGCATCAACACAGGAGCTTTTGGGGGACACTTTGTATCTAAACCATAACAGCATGTATTTCAGTTATCAAACATTCTGTTATGGTATTAGTAGTGCTTGTGATTTTACTTAACAATGCCCCAAAGCACAAAAGTAGAGATGCTAGAAATTTTATTACAACATATTCTTATAATTATTCTATTTTATTTTATTTGTTGTTAATCTCTCACTTGCCTGATTTAAAAATTAAACTTTATCATCAGTGTGTTAATATTGGAAAAACAGTATACATAGAGTTCAGTATTATTTGGCCTTCAGGTACCCAGTAGGTATATTAGAACATAACCCTCTAGATAAGAGAGAGCTATTATCTATATACTCAGAAAATATATATATTCTATTTTGTTTCTTCTAGCACTTGTTATTCATTTTATCTTAAGTTTACTTACTTATCAACATAAATTTCATTTTTAAAATTTTTTACTGTGGTAAACATTGATGAAAGAAAGAATACACAAACAAGTGGACTGGAGATTTAATATTGTTAAAATATTTATCCTACTCAAGATGGTCTACAATTTCAATGCTATCCTCATCCAAATCCTAATGGGATATTTCTTTTACAGAAATCATATTATTTATATGGAATCACAACAAAAAAGCAAAACTGGAAGGATTACACTTCCCAGATTAAGTTATATTACAAAGCTACTGTAATAGAAACAGTCAGTGTTGGCATAACATCAGACACATAGACCAAAGGACTTATATAGACATTTCTCTAGAGAAGATGTATAAATGGGCAACGGGCATAAAAAAAAGTTCACCATCATTAATAATCAAAATAGGTAATCTAAAACCCTAATCAAAACCTTACATCTGCCAGAGTGACTGTTATAAAAAGAAGGATGGTGGAATATGATGGACATCATTATTCAAAGCACATGTATGAAGACACGAATTGGATGTCAACCTACTTTATATACAAACAGAGATATGAAAAATTGTGGTATATATGTGTAATAAGAATTGTAGTCATTCTGCTGTCGTATGTTTTTAAAAAATCAATAAAAAATAAAATAAAATGTAAAAAAAATAAAAAGAAAATAGTAAGTGTTGATGAATATGTGGAGAAACTAGAACTCATGTACACTATTGATAGAAAATTTAATGGAGAAGCTTCTATGGAAAACAACATGGAGATTACCAAAAACAAATTAAAAATATAACTATCATATGATTCAGGAAAACTGCTTTTAAGCAGTATCCAAAACAGAAATCAGGATCTTGAAGAGATCTTAACATTCCCATACAGAAACAAAATAAATGTCCTTAGAGAAATGGATAAAGGAACATGGTAGGTACACACAATAGACTACTACTCAGCCTTTACAAAGAAGGAAATTCTGCAGTATGCCTTAACATGGGTGAGTCTTGAGGACATCATGTCATGTGAAATGCAAGTCACAGTAAACAAATAATGCATGATTCCACTTCTATGAGATATTTAAAATAGTCAAATTCATAGAATCAAATACTATAATAGAAACTGCCAAAGGTCAGGGGTGGGGGAAGAAATGGGGAGTTGCTAATCAACGGGCATAGTTTCAGTTAAGAAAGGGGCTGGGGATGTGTCTCAAGTGGTAGCACGCTTGCCTAGCATGCATGAGGCATTAGGTTCGATTCTCAGCACCACATAAAAATAAAAAGATATTGTGTCCACCTAAAACTAAAAAAAAAATATTAAAAAAAGAAGAAATGAAGAAATTCTAAAGATCTCCTGTATAGCATTGTGCCTGTAGTTGATAATATAGGACTGACACTTAAAAATTTAAGAGGGTAGATCTTATATTAACTGTTCTTACCACCGTAAAACAAAAGTTAGAAAGATATTAAATGAAGAACTCTAACCCCTTTTTTTGGGGGGGGGGTACCAGGGATTGAACTCAGGGCATTTGGCCATTGATCCCATCCCTAGACCTATTTTGTATTTTTATTTGGAGACAGGATCTCATTGAGTTGCTTAGCACCTTGCTTTTGTTTATGGCTGGATTTGAACTCATAATCCTGCTGCCTCAGCTTCCTGAGCCTCTGAGATTACAAGCTTGCACCACTGTACCTGGCAATTTAAACTTTTTTCATGGCTGATTATTCTGACCCATTTTTTGCATAGTTCATCACATCTTCACTGGTTAGAAATAGTGTCTTTTAATGTAAACTATATCTATCTATCGAAAGTTAGACTTGCTTTACACACACACACACACACACACACACAGTTTTTTAGATGATTTATGGTATTCCTTTGACCTATTTGTTTATGGTTTTTCCATTATTTAGCAAGTCTGTTAAGCCCACTTTTTGATCATGATGTGTATTTTTATATTAATTATGTTTTTCATTAAAAGTGCTAATATGTTATTTAGTGTTTTCACATGTAGCTTTATAAGAAATCTATGGCATTCTCTTCTCTTAATATCCTGATATGATTTTGAGAAATCCATGCAAAATACTCTGGGCCTGGGGTTTTTTTTTTATTGGTTGTTCAAAACATTACAGAGCTCTTGACATCTCATATTTCATGCTTTAGATTCAAGTGGGTTATGAACTCCCATTTTTACCCCAAATACAGATTGCAGAATCACATCGGTTACACATCCATATTTTTACATAATGCCATATTAGTGACTGTTGAATTCTGCTACCTTTCCTATCCTCTACTATCCCCCTCCCCTCCCCTCCCATCTTCTCCCTCTACCCCATCTACTGTAATTCATTTCTCTCCTTGTTTTTTTTCCCATTCCCCTCACAACCTCTTATATGTAATTTTGTATAACAATGAGGGTCTCCTTCCATTTCCATGCAATTTCCCTTTTCTTTCCCTTTCCCTCCCACCTCTCATCCCTGTTTAATGTTAATCTTTTCCTCCTGCTCTTCCTCCCTGCTCTGTTCTTAGTTGCTCTCATTATATCAAAGAAGACATTTAGCATTTGTTTTTTAGGGATTGGCTAGCTTCACTTAGCATAATCTGCTCTAATGCCATCCATTTCCCTGCAAATTCCATGATTTTGTTATTTTTTAGTGCAGAATAATACTCCATTGTGTATAACTGCCACATTTTTTTTTTTTTTTTTTTATCCATTCATCTATTGAAGGGCATCTGGGTTGGTTCCACAGTCTAGCTATTGTGAATTGTGCCCAGACTGTTCGCCCCAGATCCACGTCAGCTCAGCATTGCCTAGTGATCCTAAGCAAACAGCATTTAGACAGTTTACAACTCCCTATCCCCGCGCAGCTGAAGAGGTCAGAGCTCCTCCTATTTTTAAACACCAGCAGAGAAAGCAATTCCATTACTTTTTGTCTTTTGTTGGGCACTCACTTTGGAAAAAAAAAAATCTCTGGTGGTAATCTCATCACTCACTACAGGACCCTGACATCCTGGAGTTGAAGCCCACTTCCTCCCTGACTGCTGAAGGGCAGCTGAGAGGCTCCGAGTGTTGTGCCCCGACCCTTAACCCAGCTGACAGGAGAACCCAGTGGCCGCAAGTGGCCTGGGTTGTAAAGGTGACCAGAAGGTGAGCCTGGGCCTGGGTTTTGACTGAGTTTTTCTTTTGGTTTGTCCTGCTGATCTATACTGGTTTTTTTTTTGTTGTTGTTTGTTTGGTTTTTTTTTAATTTCCTGGTGAAACCTCCTTCATATTTCTCTAGGAAATTCAGTCATTTTGATTTTTTAAGTTACCTTGTATAAAAATATTCTCTTATTATTTCATAATTTTGTAGATTTTATAATCTCTTTTGTTATTTTAATGTTTTATTCTTAATTAGGTCTTCAAAGATTTGTTTATTTTATTGGCGGTTTCAAAGAGGCCATGCTTGACTTACATATTCTACATGCTTTGAGTCATTTTCTACATTCATTGGATGTGTTTTTACATTTTTTCTCATTTGCATTATTTAGTTCCTTTATATTCAATATTTATTTTATTAAGTACTTTTAACTTAGTTTTTATTATTTTATTGTTTTGTGTGTTTTAAAATTTTCAAGTAAACTTGTATTGCTCTCTTGTATTTTGATTAGAAGATGTACATTATAGCTACTGATCTTGGGAGTTTATTGTGATTTTATTTTTACCCAAATATATGATCTACTATTGTGAATGAATCTTATGTATTTGAGAAAATCTTTTTGCAAATGCTTATCTGCTTGTTCAAGTATGCTATTTTTTCCAAATCCCCTATAAAATCATACATGGTTTTTGACTACCTGCCTTTCTGAGGGAGGTTTGTTAAAATCTCCCAAGTTAGATCTTCTCTTGTTGCTGGGGTGGTCCCAGAACGTATGCCCCAGAGTACCTACAGAGTGTACTTTCCATAATCTCTGGAAGCAGCTCAGGTTCCCAGAGGGAGAGAGATGGGAAGATAATACCCAAAGGTCCTTAATGCAATGCCTATTGCATTACTTCTTTGCTTCCCTCGCTGAAACCAGACCAGCAGTTCACTTGGCAACCCAGACCCTCTTTCTAGAGTAGAGGTAACTGCATGTAATTAATGAGCAAAGCAGTCTCTGTCTATAGTACATTATTTGTAAGATGTACTTGATGGGATGAAGAAAATTACTAATTCCTTGGGGAGAGTCTCTGTATACACTCTGAGCATTCACTTACTTTCATGAGATACAAATTTGTGAACTGTTAAATGATCAAATGTCTTTGGCAATACTACCTCCCTTTCAAGGGAGAAAGTTTGGCTTGTAAAGAAGTTGAAAATGTCATGCCTTCAGAGAAATACCTCCAAAGAAAATTAAAATTGAAGTTTATTTTAGTTCATGGAGTATTTTCACATATACTAAATAATTTTATACTAGAAACACTCTTGTGACAAAAGTAAAAGTGACATAATTATCATCCCCATTCCAATACACTGAGTACCGGAGATCAGATGTAAGTTATTCAAAGAAATAAAATCCATATGTGATAAAGCCAGTATTGAAATACAAATCATGACAGCGACTTTGGAGTTATCCAGACTTCATCATGGCAGTATCCTTCAGTCTAGAGATTCAATATCTATGGGAAAATTCTCCTTGGGTTCCAATTCATGCATGTGATGAATTTTTAGAAATGACAAATTCCTCAAATGTAGTTTTAAAATAAATATTAGTTGATTTTAAATAGGAATGTGCTAGATTTTTCAGCTGTTCCATTCACTTTTTCCACCATGCTCTGCGTATCTGGGGGTTGACTTAAACATAGTGCCATTGGGGTTCTTTGCTCTGTGAGATTTGGTGGGGTTGGCCAATAGAAGCACCATTGGGAGACTCAAGGAAGGAAGAGAGTGAGGCCTAGGTATCTGCTCCCCTCATTTCCTCTTTGTTGGTTCTTCCAGCATGGCCATGTGACTTCCCCGAGAATCCCAGCTTTCTAGAGGGGCCTTCTTCACCCAGTTCTCTTTCAAGGTTCCAGTAACAACTTCTTTCGTTTACCCCCTCAAGCCTGGGCTGAGTGGTTCCTGACTATTATTTACCCCAAAGTACTGCACCATACCTGTGTTTCCCATCTATCATGCCCATACCTTTATAAATGGTCTCTTTTAAACATCGATCCTCAAATTATCCACTTTGTGCCATCTGTTTCTTGCAAGGATCCTGACTGAAAAGGAAACAAATGACTCTTAAAATGTATGCTTTAAGTAAAAAAAAAAAAATGGGTGAAGGAATAAGTTTTCTAACCAAGCCAAAAGTTTTTCATATACTAACATCTGATTAATATAGTTTTGGAAAGGAGTTGGCTCTTTTAATATATTCTTCATTGGGGATTACACATTTTTCTGGACCCAAATCATAATCAGATCCAAAAGAGCACTAATACTTTATATATTGTTAATAAAATTTAACAGTAACAGAAAAAATAAAGAAAAACAACCTTTTCAGTTTCCAAAGCAGAGAGAAAAACTAAGGCATTGTTGCTAGTTGACTCTGTTGCCATGCAAAACTCTTTGCCACACCACCCTGAGAAATCCCTTGGCAGAATTAGATTCTCCTAATTCTTAGGCAGGCATGGGGTACTGCAAAGGTTCACTTTCTAAAATTCAGTGTGAGACAGTGGGATTGGTGATTATATGTTGAAGAAGAAATTGAAACAACCAGTTTCCAGTTTCTGTGCATAGTGGAGACTGTATTGCGCAGCAGAGTACGTACACACACACACACACACACACACACACACACGAAGGCAAACCCTGCAGAGAAATGGTGTAAGTCCCAGAATTTATTCTGGTGCTTGGGGAATAGATGGGAATGGAGGCTATTACGATCCACTGAGCCAGAGCAGGGTGATATGCTGACATGTTTGGTATTTTCTGCCAGTTGGCCACAATTCCAGTGGGTGGGAAAATATACTTCGTTCCCATTTCTCCTCCCTAACTCCCTTGCCATGGCTAATTTTTAATATAATGCCATAAGGAATGTTATCACTCAAAAAATAAGAAAGCAATCAAGTTACATTGTGTCTTAATCAATATAAGTTTCCACTGTCAGCGTGGAGTGGGGTATCATCCTCCAGTGGATTTGTTTTTATGGTTTTTTTCTTTTTTTGCACTGACCACATTTAGTCTCTCTTTTGCATTTTAATAAGAAAGGAGAATTAAAACTAAAATATTATGACTAAAGTAACTGAATGGTCTGAGGTAGAGCAAGGAGAAAATGGGTCATTCATTTTAACACTTTACAGTATTGAAATAAAGTCTCTCTGTTGTTATTGAAATGAGTAAAATAAAGTGGTCTATGAGAATTTTAAGTTTTAAAATTTGTGCCCTTGAACACTTATTGTGGTTTGCACTTTCAGCAATGTAATAGATGATTCCTCAGACCACCAACTTAGGGAAGTAGTCAATCCACAAAATATCAGAACACTTTGTACATCAGTCTTTCTGGGTTTAAAAAAGGGCGATAAAAGTAAGCCATTAGAAACTAAAATTAAGTACTAAATGCTAACACTTAATTAAATAAAATTAGCATTTATTTCTTAGTGTATCAAGATGGCTAAAAATAACTATTTTAAATCAAAATGGATAAATTAAGAACCATATAGGATATCAGCACGGTAGTCAGCTATAAGCTCTTAGCACTCTCCCGTACAATATGCACACACAAAAAGCCAAAATAACAAACAGCAGTATCTCAACAAAAATAAAGTTAAAGGAGAACACTGAAGGGCAGCCAGGAAGCAATGGAAACCCAGGAGGGCCACATAGAGAAGGTAAAGAAACACATTGGCTTTGCCACCCCATCTTCCTGTCAGGGTCAGCTCCAAAAAAGGCTCTGAACCCAGTTGAGGGCGTTTCCTAGAGTCCACATGCTGTTACCCACAAAGAGCCGATGTTGTGTCCTGACTCCCCTCCCCATGGCTTGTGCTGCTGTTGTGCTGTGCCATCCTGGAGTTGGAGCCACTGCTAGAGTGCCTCTGCTCTAGGAGTGAGCAGCTGCTGCATCCTGTCATCAGACACAGTAGTGCCTTGCCCACTGGTAGCATGCCACTCCAGAGCAGAGCTGCTTTTACACCATGTCCTTTGGGGCCAAGCTGCAGTGATGACCCACGTCTGAGAATTCAGAGTCTTGAACTACTGAAGTAGTTACCTTCCTGTGTCAAAGGAGAGGTGGTGTCCTGGCTCTTGGGCTCTGCTGATCCATGTAGCCATGTTTTCTGAGACACAACAGATGTGGGATTTCTTGGCCCAGGGAATCAGAGCCCTGACTGGGCATTGGCACCCTGTTCTCCAGTCTGAACAGCCACAGTGCTCTGCCTCCCTGGAACTGGACTAGCCCTTTGCAATTCAACCTTCCGAAGCACTGCACCTCTCCAAAGAGTGGAGTCATTGCTGTGCTGCTCCTCACCCCCCCCATCCCCCCATCACCACTGAGGTCCCAAACACAGCAGCATTTTGTCATTATCAGACATTGCCGCTGGTACAGTTGGCCTCAGAGAATCTGAGCTACTGCATTTCCCACCATCCCAGGTTACAGAGTGATGATACCTCAATCCTTTCAGACCTAGAGCTGCCACTGTGCCCTTTTGGTTCTGGTTCCAAATTGCAGCTGTACTCTGCTCCCTAGGGCCCAAGTCTCTGGAGCCTGCCTTTTTCCCTTAGGGCCATTCCAGTGCTATACCCTGAACTTTCACCTCAGGATCAGAACCAAAACTTCATCCTAGCCCTATAGGTACAAGCTGCTGAGGTGCCCCAGAGACCTCTGCTTAATAAGAGAACTACATCCATGCATACCTTGAAGAGTGAACCTATGCCTCAAATCTCAAGTGTTGTAGATGTTTTGTAAATTTCTGAGTCCAGAAACATGTTCTCATAATTACTCTAAGAACTTATATCCTCAATTTCAGTGCTACTGTGCTTGCCTGTGAGTCATGCCAAATCCAGCACCACGAGAAAGACCACAGCTAAGACTTCCTACTGCAAGGAAGACAAAAATAGGAGGATTCCCTAAGTCTCTTATCCTGATAACGTATGTAGCTACCAATAATCTTGCCACAAACTCCTTAGAGCATTGAGGCACCTGGAATGCCCCATGTTGATCACAAGTAAAGACATTGCATGGAGACTACACCAATCTTTCCACACAAAACCAGAGCCATAATACCCTGCACAACTAGAGTGTAGGTAAAAGAGTTTCCTCTATAAAAGGAAGAAGTGGATTTACCACCAGATGCATAGACATCCACACAGCAGCACAGGAAAATGAGTAACCCAGGAAGCATAACACCACAAAAGGAACAGAATAATCCAGTAACTGACCTGGAAGACACACATTTACAAATTGCCTGAGAGGAATTGAAAGTAATGATCTTACAGAAACTCAATAAGATACAAGAGAATAAAAATAGACATGGTAATGAATCAGGAAAATGATTCATGGTCTAAATTAAAATTTCAATACAGATAGATATAAAAAAGAATCAAACATAAATATTAGAGTTGACAAATTCAATCAACAAAATAGAAAATACAATAGAGAATTTCAACAGCAGACTAGATAGAAAAAAGTTGAAAAACTCATGAACTTAAAAACAAATCTTTTGAAGGAATTCAGATGAAAAAAGTGAAAGAAGAAAGAAAGGAAAATTGTGTGAAGAAAGCCTAAAGGATCTAAGGATACCATTATGTGAACAAATAAATATATACAATACAGAAATTACAGAAGTAGAGGAGAACACAAGAAAAACTCAGAAAACTTATTTAATAAAATAATTCCTAAAAACTTCCCAAGTCTTGGGAGAGAGATGAGCCTTCAGATCCAAGAAGCCCAAATGTCCCAAATTGCTTCAATTTAAAGAGATCCTCTTTGAGGCATGTTACAATTAAACTCTCAAAAATCAAAAAAGGATTCTAAAGGTGGCAGTTGAAAAGTGCAAAGTTATATATAAGTGAATCCCCATTAAACTATCTACAGATTTCTTAGGAAAAAAAAAAAAGACCTTGCAGGTCAGCAGAAAATGGGTTGGTAGATTCAAAGTGAGAAAAGGAAAACAAACCAAACCAACTAAACAACAACAACAACAACAACAAAAAACAACTGTCAGTAAAGAATAATACACCTTTCAAAGATATCCTTAAGAAATGAAACAGAAATAAAGTCGTCTAGTCTTTTCACAGCAAAAGCTAAGGGAATTCGTTACCACTAGACCTGTCAAGTCAAAATAGTCAACAATAAGGGTACAATATTTGTTAAGTCACTCACAATATAAAAATTTGTAAATTGGGTCATTGAAAACAAAAACTGCATAGATAAAATTCTAGAGCTTTTATATGAAACAGGAGTTGCTATCAGTTTAAAATGACAGATTCTGTTTTGATTAAGTGTCAAGGTTCATACAGAGCAAAAAACAACAACAACAACAACAAAAAAAAAACCACCTACAACAGGGGCTGGGATTGTGGCTCAGTAGTAGAGTGCTTGCCTAGCACATGCAAGGCCCTGGGTTTAAATAAATAAAATAAAAGGTATTATGTCTAATATATATATATATATATATATATATATATATATATATATATATATATATATATATAACAAACATACCAACAAAAAAGAAAAAGCAATCAGCCAGGCACAGTGGTACACACTTGTAATCCCAGGTACTCAAGAGGCAGAGGAAGGAGGATCACATGTTTACGGCCAGCCTGGATAATTTAGTTATACCCTATCTCAAAATAAAAAATTTTAAAAAGGGATAGTGGGGGATATAGCTTAATGATAAAGTGCATCTGGGTTCAATTTCCTGGGAGGAAAGGAACCAAAGAATAGCATTATAGAAAATTGTCAATTCATAAAGGTAGGCAATAGAGATAAAGAAACTAGCTACAAAACAACAAAAATTACAAAATAGCAGTAGTAAGTTCTTGCTTGTTGTTTTGACTACTTTTTCATCTCTGTGATTAAAATAACTGACCAAAAAACAACTTAGGAGGAGGAGAGTTATATGGGACTCATGGTTTAAGAGGTCTCAGTCCATAGATGACCAACTCCATTGCTTTGGGACCAAAGTCAGGCAACACATTATCAGTGTTATGGGTTGGATGTGAGATGTCCCCCCAAAACTTACAGATGAGACAATGCAAGGAGGTTCAGAGGAGAAATGATTGGGTTGTGAGAGTCCTAAACCAATCATTGAATTAATCCCCTGATAGGGATTAACTAAGTGGTAACTGAAGTGTTAAGGTGTGGCTGGAAGAGGTGGGAATTGGGCGCATGGCTTTGGGGTATATATTTTGTATCTGGCAAATGGAGACTCTCTCTCTGCTCTCGGATCATCATGTGAGCTGCTTCCCTCTGCCACACTCTTCCGCCATGATATTTAGCCTCACTTCAAGCCCCAAGGAATGGAACCTGCTGTCTATGGATGGAGACCTCTGAAATTGTGAGCCCCTGAATAAACTTTTTCTCCTCTACAATTATGTTGGTAAAGTCCTTTAGTCACAGCAGCAAGAAAGCTGACTAATAACAATGGGGGAAATGCCCAGTGGAGGTAAGCTGCTCTGCTCATAATGGGGTTAAAAAGCAGAGGGAGAAAGAGAAGGGTGGGGGGAGGAGAAGGACTACAGGTACATGCCCCCAGTGTACCATTTCCTCTAGCCCACACCCCCAGTTACCTTCCAGTCAGTCCATTCAAACAAGGACAGATCGATTAGGTTACTACTCTCATGATCTAATCATTTTACCTCTGAATATTTTTTCATTAACAGGAACTTTTGGGGGGCATGTCATACCATTACACCAATCAATAATAAACATGAATGCAGCTTTATTAAATCCTCCTACTAAAAATATAGAGTATCTGAATTGGTTTGTATTTTTAAAAAAATCCAATTACATACTGCCTACAAAAGATCCATTTAGGCTAAGAGTGAAAAGATGGAAAAAAATAATCTATGGCAAATGGCAACTGAAAGAGAACAGTGGTAGCTATACCACTGTTTATATCTGATGAAGTGGGCCTCAAGGAGAAAGCTGTTACAAGGGTCAAAGAAGGTTATTATTTTATGACAAATGGGTAAATTCATCAAGAGGACATAAGCATTGCAAAACATATATACCCAACATTGGGTCATTTAAATAGATAAGACATATTTACAGACAAGAAGGAAATAGAAATAGATAACAATATAATAGTAGTAGAAAAATTAAATATCCCCCCTTTAGATAGTGAATAGATTGAACAGTCATAAAATTAATAAGCAAATACTGGGCTCAAATTACACTTTTAACCAAATGGACGTAACAGACCTTCGCAGAACTCTCCAACAGCACATTTTTCTCCAGTACACTAGGATAGATCATGTGTTGAGCCAAAAAAAAAAAAAAACTTTACAAATTCAAGAAAATTGAAATCATATCTATTATTTCAGATCATAATCATATGAAACTAGAAATCACTAATATGAGGAACCTTGAGAAATTCACAAATATTTTTTGAAAATTAAACAGCATGTTCCTGAACAACCCAGTAGGTGAAAGAAGAAATCAAAAGAGAAATTTGAAGATAACAGGAGACAAATAAATACAGGATGAAACAAAAGCATTTGTGAAATGGACCAGTTAGAGCAATAATCACCTATATTTTAAAAGGAAGAGGAATTCCAAATAAATAGCCTAACAATTGTGCCTCAAGGAACTGAAAAAAAAGAACAAAATAAATGTAAGACTAGCAGAAGAAAGAATAATAAAAATAATATATAAAATACTTAATTAAATAAAGAATAGAAGAACCAAAGAAAAATATCAGTAAGAGTTGTTTTAATAAAATTGACAACCCATTATTCGTCAAATAAGAACATGATCAAAGACTCAAACAAATTTTTAAAAATGCAAGTGAAGAGATTGTGGCAGATAGCTCAGATATAAAAAGAGATAATTATAAATAATTACATGCCAACAAGTTGGGTAATCTAAAGGAAATGAATAATTTTTTAAGGTAAACAACCTACCATAATTGAGTCAGGAAGAAAGAGAAACCCTGAAAAAACTAATAACAAATAGAGGGATGAAATACAGTTAAAATCCTCCCAACAAAGAAAAGTCCAGAATGAGATCTCTTCACAACTTAAGAACCAGTAATAGAAATACTTTTGTTCAAGAATAATTAATAGAAATACTTCTTAAACCCTTCAAAAAAACAGAGCTAGAGAAATACTTCCAACTCATTTTATGCCGCATCACCTTGATATCTAAAACAAAAATATCACAAGAAAATAAATCTTGCAGGGCAATTTCTCTGAGAAACATTATTGAGAAAATAATAAAAAAATATTAGCACAATAAGTCAAACAACTCATCAAAAAGATTATTCTGACATCATGACCAAGTGGGATTCATCCACATCATGCAAGGCTGGTTTAACATACACAAATGAATCAATGTAAAATATCACATTAACAGACTGAAAGACAAAAATCACAGGCTTTTATCAATTGGTACAGAAAAAGCATTCGACAGAATTCAAAATTCTTTCTAGATAAAAATTCTTAACATTTTAGTTGTGGAAATAAATTTCCTCTACATAATAAAGGCCATTTATGAAAAACCCACAGCTAATAATATAATCAATGATCAAAGCTGAAAGCTTTTCCTCTAAGATCTGATATAAGATAAGGGTGACCACTTTTGACACCTCTATTCAACATAATGCTGAACATACTATTAAAAGCAATTAGACAAGAAAAAGAAACAAAAAAAGAAAGAAAGAAACAAAAAAAAAAGAAACAAAAAATCTAAATCAGAATGGAAGAAATAAAATTAACTCTATTTGCAAATGACATGATCCTATATATAGTGAATCCTAAAGACTACACACACACACACACACACACACACACACACTAAATAAAAAGGAAGGAGAAGGAAAAATAAAAGAGACTATTAGATCTAATAAATTCAGGAAATTTATAGAACATAAAATCAACATTCAAAAATTTGTGTCATTCCTATACACAAACAACCTAGCTGAAGAACTTAAGCAAACAATCACATTTATAATAGAATCAAAACAAGCAAAATACAATAGTCATGCTTAACAATGTAGTAAGAAATATACTTATGCTTGCAATTCAACTTGAATGCACTCAAATAAGATATACTGATAGATAGAGGGATGGTTAGATGGATGAACATATATTAAATCATGTTCAATAAAATATTAAGGAGTCAATGTTGCCAGGTGCAGTGGCACATGCCTGTTATCCCATATAATCAGGAGGCTGAGTCAGGAGGATCACACGTTCAAAGCCAGCCTCAGGAACTTAGAGAGGCCCTAAGCAACTTAGTGAGACCCTGTCTAAAATTTAAAAAATAAAATAAAATAAAAAGGGCTGGGGATGTGGCTCAACACTGTATGTTTGAACATCTTCATATAAAAATGTTGATGGTAATAAGTAGAAAAAAAGTAAAATACATAGGAATAAATTTAACAAAGTCAATGAAAGACCTGTACACTGAAAAATATGTAACATTGGTGGACAAAATTGAAGAGGACATAAATAAATGGAATGATATTCCGTGCTTTTGACTAAATGAATTAAAATTGTTAAAATGTATATACTTAAAACTACATATGTATGTATGTGTATGTGTGTGTGTGTGTGTGTGTGTGTGTGTGTATATATATATATATATATATATATATATATATGCAATCCTTATCATAATCTGAATAGCATTCTTTACAAAATAGAAAAAATATCCTAAAATTCAAGTGCTACCACAGAAAAGTCTGAATAGCTAAACCAAGTCTGAGGGGGGAAATGTTGAAGCTATCACACTTCCTGATATGTAATTAGATTACAAAGTCAAAGTAATCAAAATTGTATGATACTGGCATAAAAACAGACAAATAAATCATTGGAGTAGAATAGAGAGCATAGAACTAAATCCAAACACATACACTCAACTAATTTTTTACAAGGACACCAAAAAGATACAACATGGAAAAGATAACCTATTCATTAAATGGTACTAGGAAAAATGGATACACACATGCAAAAGAATGAAATTGGACCCTAAAAATATATACACGAATCAAATCATAATGAATAAAAGCCTAAATATAATATCACAAAGTATAAAATTCTTAAAATAGTGCATGGGGAAAAGTTCCTGGATATTGGCTTTTGCAATTATTTTTTGAGGGGATATAACACAAAGAGCTCAGGATAAAAAAGCAAAAATAAGGTAAAGGGACTACATTAAACTAAAAGCTTCAGCACAGTAAAATAAATAATTAAAATAAAACAGGATTCTACAGATTGGGAAAAATATTTGCAAGCTATCTATCTGATAGGTAGTTAGTATCCACATTTATAAAGAACTCATACAACTCAATGGTAGAAAAACAAATAATGATTAAAAATGGGCAAAACATGTGAACAGACATTTTTCCAAAGAAGATATGAAAATGACCAACAGGTATTGAAAAGGTGCTCATCAGAGAAATGCAAAATAAAACTTCTATGAATTAACACATCACATTCATTAAGATGGTTATTATTAGGAAGTCAAAAGACAAATAGCAAGAGTATGGAGAAAAGAGAACTCTAGTACATTGTTGGTAGAATGTAGATTGGTACAGCCATTATGGAAATCAGTGTGAAGGTTTCTAAAGAAATTTAAACCATATGTCTTCTTCTGGGTATAAGCCCAAATAAAATCATGACATTGGAAGGATACCTGAACTCCCATGTTCATTGCAGCATTTTTCACAGTAACCATGATATAGAAGGAAATGAAATATCCAACAACTGAGGAATGAATAACAAAATTTTTACATATATAAAATGGAATATTATTCCACCCTTGAAAAGAATGATATCTTGCCATTTGGCACAACGTGGAGAGACTGGAAGAAATTTGAAGTAAGTAAAATAAACCGGGCTCTAAAAAAAAAAAAAAAAAAAAAAATCACATGATCTGTCTTAAGTGCAGAATCAAAACAAAAAACACAAATGAAATATACAGAGATAGAAAACAAGAGTAATTACCATGGTGGGAGGAAATTGGAAGGTATTGGTTATAAGTACAAAGCAGTAGATATATAAAACAAACAAGTCCAGAGATCTAAAATATAACATGAGCACCACAGCTAACAAAAATATACTGTATATAGATAGGATTCATGCTAATGCATACACTTAGCTGCTCTTACCAGAAATAACATAAAAAATAGATAATTGTGAGATGATGGAAATTTAATTTGCTTCACTGTACTAACATTTTTATTATCTATCTACATCTCCTAATATCCTGTTGTATACCTGAAAGAAACACAATAAAATTTGTTTAAAAAGAACTATAGGTCTAAACACATTTTAAACTATAACCACAATTCTTTTTTGAACCTAATACAGTCTGTAGTGTTTTTCCAAATGTCAGAGAAAACAGCAAAGAAAGGAAACACGAAAACAAGAAAGCAGTTATAATTAAAACCAAGAATCAACAAATGGGATGAATTCAAACTAAAAAGATTTTTTTCAGCAAGAAAAATAATATGTGAGGTGAATAAGGAGCCTACATCCTGAGAACAAATTTTTACCCCTCACACATCAGATAGAGCTCTAATCTCTAGGATATACAAAGAACTCAAAAAGCTACACACCAAAAAATAAAATAAAATAAAATAAAATAACCCAATCAGCAAATGGGCCAAGGACCTGAACAGACACTTCTCAGAAGAGAATATACAATCAATCAACAAATATATGAAAAAATGCTCATCATCCCTAGCAATCAGAGAAATGCAAATTAAAACTACTCCAAGATACCATCTCACTCCAGTAAGAATGGCAGCCATTATGGAGTCAAACAACAAGTGCTGGCGAGGATGCGGAGAAAAAGGTACACTCATGCACTGCTGGTGGGACTACAAATTGGTGCAGTCAATTTGGAAAGCAGTAAGGAGATTCCTTGGAAAGCTGGGAATGGAACCACTATTTAACCCAGCTATTCCTCTTCTCGGACTATACCCAAAAGACCTAAACACAGCATACTACAAGGACACAGCCACATCCATGTTTATAGCAGCACAATTCACAATAGCTAGACTGTGGAGCCAACCTAGATGCCCTTCAATGGATGAATGGATTAAAAAAATGTGGCATATATACACAATGGAATATTACTCAGCACTAAAAAATAATAAGATCATGGGATTTGCAGGGAAATGGATGGCATTAGAGCAGATTATGCTAAGTGAAGTTAGCCAATCCCTAAAAAACAAATGCCGAATGTCTTCTCTGATATAAGGGGGGTGACTCAAAATGGGGAAGAGAGGAAGAGCATGGGAAGAAGATTACCTCTACATAGGGAAGAGGGGTGGGAGGGAAAGGGAGGGAGAAAGGGAATTGCATGGATGGTGGAAGGAGACTCTCATTGTTATACAAAATACACATATGAAGATGTGAGGGGAAAAAAAAGAATAGCACTACCTTAGATTAGGTAGAGAGAAGTGATGGGAGGGGAGGGATGGGGTTGGGGAGATAGGAAAGATAGTAGAATGAAACAGACATTATTATTACTGTGTGCATATATGTGAATGCATGACCAATGTGATTCTGCAACTTGTATACTCAGAAAAGTGAGATATTGTATCCCATGTGATTCAAATGTATGATATGTCAAAGTCATTGTACTGTCATGTGTAACTAATTAAAATAAATTTTTAAAAATAAAAATAAATAAATAAAAAGGGAGAAGAATGTTGCTCCATTTGTAGGCACTCCTGAATTTAATCATTGGTACTAAAATAAAAAAAAAAAAATCTTTGGAAAAAAAAAGACAGCAGTATGACAAGACTAAAACTGCAGGTTTGATGATAAAAGTAAATGACATAATAATTTTCTAAATAAACAGTATGGTGGTAGCAGGAAGCTTTATAATATTATCAGATAGAGTTGAATTCAAGCATCCTATGTCACCTGATGCAGTTAAAATCTACAAAGAAATTATAAATGTTAAAAGATCTCATAAAACTATTATAAAATTATTATAAAATTCCTTATGAAATTGTAAAAGAATTACTATGAATAAAATATAAATTATGGAACATGAAAATATATTGATAAGAGCATCACAATAGTGAAAGGCAACACTTCACTTTCAAAATTCTTCTCAATTAAAAAGACAAATTTTAGCGAAAATATAGATTTGAATAGTCATGTGTGTGATAGTAGTTAACAGATATGTACAGGTCAAATGTCAAACCCTAGAAACAAAAAGTAATGAATTTTTTTCAAGGACCCATCAGTACTTACAGGTATTTCTCATATTTTTTTGAAATATAAAAGTATAAGATCCACAAAGTAGAAATATTATAAGTAACATTCTCTGGCAAAAATGCATTAAATGATGGAAACAAGAGAGTTTTAAAAGACTTTTTTGGGGAGTGGGGAATGCTGGGGAATGAACCTGGAGTCTTGTACATGTGAGCTAGACCTCCAGTCTGAAAATTTTTTATTAAACAAATCTTGTTAAATAAAAGCCAAACTCATAATTATAGAATTACTCAAAAATAAGAGTGAGGGAAAAAATTTTCAACCTTATACATTTATATTTTTAAAAAAGAAAAAAATGGAAATAAGTGAATAAGATGCCATGTGTTAGGCTAGAAAAATGAGAAAAACGGAAGAAAGGAATTTTTAAAAATAAGAAGCAAAACACCAAAAGGAGAACAATTATAGAAATTACACATGAGTGAATGGGACTAAATATGACACAATTAATAGATAATTTAAAAATACTAAATACAAGAGAAAAAAGCAAAGAAACACAAATGTATAAAATAAATATGAAAAGGAAGAATGACTGCAGATGATGAGAAAATCATTATGTGAAAATACTGTGTACAACTTATATTAGTTGCTTTTAAAACTTGAATTCTTTTTTTCAAGAAATAAATAGAGTATAAACTGTGGGAGAAAATGTAAATGTTACCATAATTTTCCAAAAGCTTCTGATCTACAAGGTGTCTTCAACAATATTTTTCATTCTTCCAAGACATAGATTACTTCAATATTATTTAATATTGAGCAACACAGAGCAAGACCAAATAAGGAATTTTTCTTCAAATTCTTTTACAATAATAACATGTGTGATAGTAACAACCAACAGATTTCCCCTCTCCCTCCCTTTTCTCTTCCTTTCTTCCTCTCTTCCTCTCTCTCTCCCCCATCAAAAAGTTCTAAATGATATACTAGCAGAGTTAATTTAACAGTACTTTAAAAGAATACTACAAAATCAACTCAGAGAATGTCTCAAATTCATATTTGAAAATCCATTAGATTTTTGTTTATTTATTTATTGAATCACAGAAGATGCTAAAAGGTGTTTGATTAAACTCATACTTAGCCATGTTCATGGTTACCAAAACCTCAACATTTATTTATTTATTTCCTTCAAAATAATATTATCTACACATCTTTATTTATGATTAGAGTAAGATTTCTTTTTGAGCTTATTAATTATTCATTCAAAAATCAAGAAAGTTTGTAAAAAACTTTAAAGGAAACATACCCAGTACTTTTCCTACTAGGTACTAAAACATATAAATTACAGTATCTAAGACAAGACTGCCACCAAAGGCAAAGGAATAGCTTGAAGTAAAACAGAATAAGGAAGTCAGAAATAGACCCAAAGATGTGTGCTAGTTAAGTATATGACAAATATACTTTCAAATTGGTGAGAAGAAAATTATTAAGTTTCCAATAAATGACATTGGGATTGCTGGCTAGATATTTGGGGAAAAGAAAACGGAATCCTTTATGGGAAAATAACTACCAGATGGATCAAAGATTTAAATGTGTAGGAATAAAATAACACAAAGAAGAAACATAAGAAAGAAGTTATCAGATACAAGAAGGGAATATGGTAAGTAACTTTATAATCTTAAAATGGGTAAATCTTTCTAAGCAGTATAAGAAATTCAGGATTCATAATGAGATGTTGATTAGTCTTATTACAAAATTATAAACCATGAAATGAACTTTCAAAGTAAGTCCCCGAACAAAAAGAATGTGTGTGTGTGTGTGTGTGTGTGTGTGTGTGTGTGTAAAGCATTTAGTATATAAAGACTTCTAGCATATCAATGAGACAAAGGCAACTGTTAACCTCTCCAACAGAGAAAAAAAACACAGAAAATAACAGGCAGATCAAAAATGGAAAGAAAAAGACTGAAAAACATATAGAAAAGACATTTGCTTTTGCTAATTTAGCAATGGAAAGACAATATGAGTTATTTTTTACTCATGAAATTAGCACAGATTTATGTGACTATAGGGATCACAAAACACCAAGTCTTTTATTATGTAAAAGATTTCAGAGAGCTGAGGTTGTGGCTCAGCAGTAGAGCGCTCGCCTCACATGGGCAAGGCCCTGGGTTCGATCCTCAGCTGCATATACAAATAAATAAAAACTAAGGGTATTGTGTCCAACTACAACTAAAAAAATAAATAAAATTTAAAAAAAGATTTCAGGAGGCAATACGGCATGTATATAAAATATTAAATTAGATACTTTTTGAACTAACAACTCCACCTATAGAAATTTAACCAGAGGAGTTATTTTTAAAGGAGATATATATATATATGCTTTTTTGGTATATTTAAATAATCTAAGTGCTCCTAAGTATGGAACTGAGTCAACAAATGATAGTACAAATTATGGAACATCAGAAACTGTCAAAGGCCTCTTTTTCTTTTTCATTTTTCTTTCTTTCTTATTTTTTCTTTGGGACTGCATATGAATTCACTTTGGGTTACAAACATTTTTAATGATTTTTATGTTTTTAAGCTTCACATGCCCTCTCCAATTCCAGGCCCTTTGCCAGTCCCTCTTGGCTCTGCTAAGATGAATGGAATTCAGAAACAAAGGTTAAAAACAAGAATTCATTTTGTTCAAGACGATAGAGGAGGGGGGAAGGAAGACAGGGAGAGAGGGGGAGAGAAGCTTGGAATAGAAGAAGGACAAAGAGGAGGAGGAGCAGGGAGAGCACAGAGGAGAGGTGTGGGTGTATGTGTGTGTGTGTGTGTGTGTGCGTGTGTGTACGTGTGTGTGCGTGTGTGCGTGCGTGTGTGTATGCGCATACAGGTGCATTCACAGGAGCATGTGTAAAGTAGAAACACATTCCTTTGTGCATCCATTTGTTTGGGTGCTTTTCTTTCAGCTTGCCCCAGAAGCCAATGTTGCTTCTGGAGACTCCAGCAGCAATTCCACAGTGGTATTTTTACCTGCATACAAGCATCTCATTTGCAATTTTCTGTCTGTGTATAGAATGTAACATGCCTGCTGGGTGAGCCATGACGTCATCTCCCTTGAGCCCTTGTTGCTAATATCCTGAGTATATACCCAAGTTACCTTATCTTTAGGAGCAGACTTACCTGGACTTTAGACTGCACTTAGCATCTATAAGTACCCAGCTCTTCTTTCAGACTGCAGTCAGTACCTATAAGTACTTTTCTGGCTCCTATTGATGCCCACTAGGTAGGTATTTTTCACATTCTTATTTGTTTGGCTATACCTCTGTGAAAGTTGCTGGCACTTGCAAAGACAAACTGGCATCATAGCAGGGACATTTATAAAAACAAAAATGTTGATTGATGAAGAAAAGCAGCATGATAGCTTACATTTGATTTTTTCAAAGACAGAGCTCTGGTGATGAGAAACATACCCTTTGTAGAAGCATCTACATAGTAAACAAATTTTTTTTCTTCTGTAAAATATTAACATTTGTTTGATGTTTTATATTGTATATTAGATTGAACATTGGTGCAGATAGTTAAAGCCCTAAGGCGTAGGTGTAGCTATTAGCCTTACTACATTGATGATAGTGAAAGAGACCTTAGGATACCCTCCAGTGGCTTGGCAATTCCCCTTCCACTTTCTTCTCCTGGCCTCAGATGTTTTGGTGATACATCAGGTCCCTATCAGAATATTGGGGACCTTACTGGCATTGTTAGAGCTAACGCCTATAGCATTTTCTATGAACAGAAAAAAGTCTTTTGTATACATGTGATTATGTTGTAAATGTATAACAAGAAAATTCTGCTTTAAGTTCATTGATTTGGGGATACAAAGTTTAAACTGTGAAGGAAAAAAAACTCAAATATGGTTTGAATAATCATTTATTCTAGAGCATCTGGCAAACATAAACGTGGAAATATGGAAGAACCTCCATGTTAACAATGGCCACTTTCCAAAGAACAGTAAGGGACGTATATTTAAAAACAACAACAAAAGCACAAACCACAGTCATCTGCCACAGAAGTAATGGCTGCAGGAATCACAAAGGATGATGATAGGAAGCGGAAGGTTTATGCCTTTAAGTCCTGCCAGTGAAATCCAATTTAATTAAATAAGGGTTCAATTATAAAAATAAAGATGACTTTCGCTTCTATTTTTAATTTTATGGATGAAAAGTGAGCCTTGGAAATATGAAAGAACCAAATAAAGTCATCAAATAAGAACAACTTAAACTTCTTTTCTGATCCTGGTTTGTGGAAGAGTCGAGCAGAGAATCATTTGGCAGGAAATAGATAAATATAAGCAAACTGCAAGTCCTTAACTGGCAAAATGCATGATGAAGACAGGCTGAGTTGATAAACATGGAGGCAATTATTTTTCTTATTTATTAGTTTCTAAAGCACATCTTGCTGAGTACAAGGCACTGATCTGAGAAAGAGAAAGACCATTAAACTCCAAAGTAGAGATATTCTGAGTGTTAAAGACATGCAGAGAGATATCTGCAGTTCTTTCAGAAGAGAAGGTACCATGGGCATGAAAGAGTTTAACTTGGCAATCTAAAATGAATGCTATGCCAAGTACCAGGATGGCAATGATATGTTGAACATGGATAAAGAATGCAGGGGGCTGGGGCTGGGGCTCAGCGGTAGCACACTTGCCTGGCATATGTGAGGCACTGGGTTCGATTCTCAGCACCACATACAAATAAATAAAGGTCTATCAACAACTAAAAAAATATTTAAAGTAAAGAATGCAGATTAAAGCACTGGAACACATTAAGGCATTTAGAACAAATTTACTATTACTCTTGTAGTTTTAAGCTTTTGTTCTAGGTAAAGAATGTTAGAGGGGAAGGAGAAGAAAGAAGAAAAAGAGTTACAGAAAGAGAAGCATCACAACGATTTAGTAAAAATTGGTTAAATTGATTCAGTGCAACTCAGTAGGAGGTCTAAATCATATTTTTTTTACATTTTGTAATAAATACAAAATGATGTTGGTCTTTTCCCCTAAGCTGACAACTTTATGTGGCTATGTTCGTCTGTACCCAGTCTGAGTGGACAGAAACACAAACCAAGAAACAAAGGAAAAAAATTGTCCCCAGGACATTTTAAAGCTACCTTATTTTACTTTATATCATCATTAAGGAAGATTATTTAAACAGGAATAGTCTGCTTTTTAAAAATCCTACCCTGGGACTAGAATTAGCATCTAAACCCTTGAATTTAAATGATTCCAAATTTGGATCCAATCGTATTAACCTTTCTACCAGTTTTCCTGCTCAGTTTAATCTGATAGTCCCAAGAGATGGACTATGAAGGAATTCCGGAGCTATTGGGGAAGGAAGTGGTTAAGAAGGAAGGAGTACAGTTTGCAGAGTGTCTGAGCAAGCAGTGACCCTACCCAAAGCCAGAGTAGAGGGAGTCTAAATGTTGCTACCTCTGACAGTATAATTTAGAGGTGTCAAAAGTCTTATCAGCTCTGAAATACTTGATAACCTCAAAAAGAATACTTTGTTGATTGGATATTTGGAGAGGCAAGTTTTGTGTTTGGAATTCATGTCTGGTCAGAGGGATGAATGAGACACGGTCTTGGATTTCAGGGAAAGACCCACTTCGCATCTGCCAGGTCCTGTCAAGAGTATAAATGAAAGCTCATATAATAATGTCTAAATATTTAAAAGCTATAAATGTTCTTTTAAAGCCAAAACTGTAAGTAAAGCAGAAAATGTTTAAGTTTTGAAAACAATGAAATGTCACAAGTACTTTTATGAAAATAAAACTATTTGCATTTCTAGTGTGAAATAACATTTTTATTGCCAACTAAAGATTTAGTAACATGCTTCATGCGTGTTATGTCTAGATTTACATACAGTAAAATTACTTAATATTTCAAGAGGTACTTCAGCTACTACTATGTGCAACTGTTGTGAATATCCTATCTTTAGAACCACAAAGTAGAGTATAAAGAAAAGCAAGAACAGAGAATCTTGGCACTACAGAGACATGATTCTTTGTTCTGCAAAATTCTATTGCATTCATGCTGCATAATAAGAATTTGATAGTTAATAATTTTGTTTTGGGGTTCGGGATGTGGCTCAAGGGGTAGCGCGCTCACCTGGCATGCGTGCGGCCTGGGTTCGATCCTCAGCACCACATACAAACAAAGATGTTGTGTCCGCCGAGAACTAAAAAATAAATATTTAAAAATTCTTTCTCTCTCTCTCTCTCTCTCTCTCTCTCTCTCTCTCTCTCTCTCCCTCTCTAAAAAAAAAATAATAATAATTTTGTCTTTTCTCTTCCCTAAATGCCTCTGCCTGATTTGTTTTAGGGGACTATTTGCTTCTGACATAGGCAGGGGACAGTCAACACCTTACAACACTGAAGTGCAACTATCATTGTTTGGGGGCACCAGACAAGAAGTGTGGCCAAGGAACATGAGTGGTTTATTTCTATATTCACTGTTAGGATGACAGACTACACTAAAAACATTTAGGGTAGACTTTCTAGTGACTAAGCACCCATGTGCTCTTTAGTAAATCCAATAGTTTTGTATTTGTGATATTTGCAACTCACAAAAGCATGGATCCTGGGTCATGGACCCTGTCATCTAAGTCAAGGACCGTACAATCACAGTGATTTTAATTTTAAAAGGGATATAAACTTATAAAGAAGGAATTCTAGCAATAGACTGAATGAAGAGATGCTACAAGATAAGCTTAATAATAATATTCTACTTTTATTGGCATCCTACATACGAGCCACTCTCACAAGTGGTTTGAATGCATTATTTCATTTGAACCTCACAAGACAATAATAAGTGAAGATTTCAAACTACAGTCTAGAGGCATAGAAATATTCAGTAGCTTACTCAAGTATATGAATGTCAGTCAGAGACCACATTTTTATTCAGATGTCTGCTGGACCATAGTGGTTTATTAAATGTTATTTTAGATTTTTAGAATATATGCTCATGAAAGACATTGGGATTTTTTCATGATCATAATACTCTTGTTAAGTTTTGAATTCTTGATTAAAAAATGAACTCAGCAGCATGTATGTGTGCCCGTGTGTGTTTCTGTGTGTGTTTGTGTGTGTGTGTGTGTGAGCACGTGTATGCATGTGCATGCATTTATAAATAAAGGAGCTAAGTCTAAAATGTATGTGGAAATGCCAAAAGCCAACAATAACCATGGCATTATTGCAGAAGAACAAAGTAGGAAGATTTACACAAGTAAATATCAAGGTATATCATAAATCTACAATTATTAAAATAATATGATAGTTTAGAAAAGGAGAAACAAATGAAGAGAACATTGTAGAAAATTCAAAAACAGGCACACCCCCCCCAAAATCTTTGATTTATAACAAATATGGTATTGTTTAGAGGTGGGAAAAGAGCAGTCTTATCAATAAATAATGATGGGTCAATTGGATATCTATATATTAAAATAAATGAAATTTTATTTTTGCCTTGATTCATATCCAAGCATCAATTCCAGGTTAACTGTAGATCTAAATACACAAGACAAGATATCAGTGTTTCTCAAATGCCGAATGTTTTCTCTGATATAAGGAGGTTGACCCATAATGGGGTAGGGAGGGAGAGCATGGGAGAATTAGATTAATTCTAGATAGGAAAGAGGGTTGGGGAGGAAGGAAGGGGACAGGGGATTAGCAAGGATGGTGGAATATGATGGACATCATTATACAAAGTACATGTATGAAGACTTGAGTTGGGTTCAACATACTTTATATACAAACAGAGATATGAAAAATTGTGGTATATATGTGTATTAAGATTGTAATGCAAAAAAACAAAGTACATGTATAAAGGCATAAATTGGCATGAATATATTTTATATACAGAGATATGAAAATTGTGTTCTATATGTGTAATAAGAATTGTAATGAATTCCACTGCTATCATGTATTTAAAAATAATAAAATCAATAAAAGATAAAAAAGATATCAGTGTTTCTAGAAGGCAGCATGGAACATACCTTTCTGATTTTGAAGACTGAATAGATATTTTTTAGCATAACATAAAAGCACTAAGCATAAAGAAGAGATTTATAAATTAAACTGCATCAAAATTTAGTTCTGTTTACCCAAAGATGTCATTAACAAAATGAAAAGTATTGCTGGAATATGGCAGATTTGAAAGATGCATATTTTGCAAGGATTCATATTCAGAATATGTCAAGAACCTCTGCAAACTGGTAAGAAAGTCAAGACAAATTACACAACAGGAAAATAGGCAAGAAATTTGAGGAAGTATTTCATACAAGAGAGTATCTATGTGAACAATAAACATGAAAATGTGCTAAACTTTAATTGGCATTAAGGAAATATAAGTTAAAATCACAATGAGATAGAACAACCCACCCACCAAAATGGCTTTAATTTAAAATTGATTATCTATTATTATGTGATAGAACAAATGTAAACTGGTTTAACCATTTTGGGAAACTTATGTTTTATATATATTAAATCTGAAAATTTTTTTCTATGACCTAATAATTTCATGTCAATAAAAAGCCTGCAAAAATGCACACATATGTTTATGCAAACACAAGGACAAAAATATTCATAAAAGTATTATTTGTAATAGTCCCAAATTAGAAACATTAAATTGTTCAACAATAAAATGTATAAATGTTATTTATTTACATAATGAAATGTATTGCTGTCACTCAGTGATGAAAATGAATGAGATACATGAAACAACAGGAGTAATAAACAAAACATAGTATCACATGAAAACTCAGATACAAAAAGCACATTCTACTTCATATGGTTCAAAAAATGTGCAGACTAGGCTATGATACAGATTTCAGAATTGTGACTACCTTTGAGATGGAAGAGGAGAAATGACCCAAAGGGGACATGAGGTGGATCTCTGGGCCCCTGGTGGTGTACTGCTTCTGGATCTGTCTGAGGGTAATGGGACATGTCACTGAGTAGAAATCCATCAAGCTGTGCAATTATGGTTTATGCATAAAATAAAATGCTTTGATTCAAATATTTAAATACATGATGGTAGAGTAGAGAATAGAGGAAGGAGGTCAGGGAAAATCTTTTTGAAGAGATGACACATGAAACGAGCCCTAGAGAATAAAAGGTGTGCACCTGGGGAAAAACTCATGCTCTCTGATAACGTAAAGGAATCACCTCACTTTCACACTGACGGGATTAGTTTTGTGATTAATTCTATTCTGGTTATCTATTGAAGAAGAGGACCCTATGACAAAAATCTGATGCATTTTGGTGGACCACAGGACTGAGGAAGATTCAGAAGTATGAGAAGCTGTACATCTTTCCACAGTCCTGCCTCTGGTAACCACGTTCTACTCTCCATTTCTATGTATTTGAATCTTTTAAATATGCATATTCCACATAGTATTTTTCTTATTGTATCTGCTTATTTCACTTAGCATTATGTCCTCCGGGATTATTCTTGTTGGTGCAAATGGAAAGATATGTTCCTTCGTAGGGTTTAATAACACTTATATGTGTGTATTGTGTATGCACTAATTTTCTTTTTTCAGCATCTGATGATGGACACTTCTATTGGCTATTGTAAATAACACTGCAATAAGCATGAGAATGTAGATATCTCTGCCAGGTTCTGATTTCATTTCCTTTGAATATATAACGAGAAGAGAAGCAGGTGAGTTATTTGTTAGTTCCATTTTTAATGTTTTGAGGAAGATCCATATTGTTTTCCATATGACCATACCAATTTATATTCCTACCAATAGCATGCAAGGGCTCCCAACATTTGTCATCCCTTGTCTTTTTTGATAATAATAGCCATCTTAATAGGTTCGAGGTGAAATCTCATTGTGGATTTGGTTTGCATTTTCTTGATGATCAATGATGTTGAGCAACTTCTCATATATCTGTCAGCCATTTCTATGTCTTCTTTAGAGAGATGTTTATTTAGGTCCTTTGTCCAGTTTTAAATTTAAAAAAAAATCTTTTAGCTGTTGAATTGTGAGTTCCTTGTATATTTTGGAGATTAACTCCTTATCAGATAAGTATTTTTCCCTAATTTGTAGGCCGTGTTTTCATTTGTTGAATATATAATGAGAAGAATACAGCTGGGTCATCTGATGATTCCATTTTTTATTTTTTGCTGAGCAGAAGAAGTATAATTTAATGTTGTTCCACTTGTTTGCTTTTGCTTCTGGTGTAATATCCAAAGACTTATTGCCAAGGTGAATGTCAAAGAGCTTTTCTTCTGTGTTTTCTTTTAGAGATTTCATGGTTTTAGGTCTCATGTTTTGGTCTTCAATCCATTTTGAGTTGATTTTTTTGTATGGCATCATATAAGGTCCAGTTCCATTCTTTTGCTTGTGAATACCAGTTTTCCCAGGAGCAGTCATTAAGGAGATTGTCCTTTCTCGATTGTGTCCTCTTGGTTCTCTTGTCAAAAATTAGTTAGTAAAAAAAATTAGTTGATTGGATGTTTGGATTTCTTCCTGGACTGTCTATTCTGTTCCATTGACAGCTTTGTTTATTTTCAAGCAGAGTTATAAAACCTCTAGGCTATAAAAAAGAATAGCTAAAAATTAACAAAACTATTACAAATGGGATTAACTATATATATATTTTTTGTCCCTACAGCTAAGAAATGGAGTAAGAATTAGAATAGTACCAATTTTACAAGGGGTCTAATAGTAAAGTACAACTAATTAATACTAATAAATTATAATCAAACACTATTTACATAAATTTTTTTATACAGGCAAACATTTAAGTAGAAAATAATATGGTGTCCCAAAACTAATACCCATAATTCAATGATAAAAATAATGTTTTAATTTAAAATAAGCAATAAAAGATGCTGCCTACAGTCTGTGCATGTATTAGGAGATAAGTCTGGAAAGAGAGAGCCATGGGATATAGTATAAGGACACTGGTTCAGTGAGAGGAGGGAAAGATGGGTGAGATGATGAAGAAAGGAAGGGGAATATCTTATACATTCTTGGCCTTCTTACCATGTCACCTAGTTTGATTGGCAATACCAAGTGGTAGAATTAGGGCTAACAACAACAACAACAACAACAACAACAACAAAACAAATTACCAGAAAAGAAGAAAGCAGTTGAAGCTAGTAGAAAGCTATCTTGTTATCTATGCAAGTAGATCACATTTGTGAAGATCAGTTTATAAGGTCACATGAAACACACATGAGAGAACTAAGTGGACAAGACAAACATAAATAGAGGATTTAGAAAGGAGAGATATTCAAGTTTGTGTACCATCATCTGGAAAGGTTTATTTTATTTTTTTTTTATTTTTATGTGGTGCTGAAGATTGAACCCAGGGCCTTTCATGTGCTAGGTGAGCACTCTACCACTGAGCCACAAGCCCAGCCCAGGTTTAGTTGTTTTATAAACACTTTTCACTTAAAATATATATATACATATTACATGCAAAACTTAAGAACTAAAGGAACAAATGGAAAATGTAAATGCAAAGTAGTTGATATTATGAAAGAAAGCATTAGAATCACCTTCAGGCACCATGATAATATGAAAAAGGAAAAAGAGCCAGTCGCAGTGGCACATGTCTGTTATCCCAGCAGCTCAGGAGGATGAGACAGTAGGGTCAAGAGTTTGGGTCTGATTTAGCAACTTAGTAAGACCCTGTCTCAAAATAAATTTTTTAAAAAATGAAAGATCTGCAGATGCAGCTCAATAGTAAAGCACTCCTGGTTCAATCCCCACCACCAAAAGGGAAAGGAGACTGGGGAGGAAGGAGGAAGGAAGCATTGAAGACCTTTCGGTAACATTTTTTGCATTTAGGAAGCACCGCATGTGTTCTCCCTCTGCATACACAGGCCTTACACCCAAGTCTTGGGTATGGATGTGGCTGTACTTTTACACTAAAGACTTGAGTGGCATCATGACACAAAGACTAGCACATCCACACACACTGGCTCTGGCTAGTACCTGAGAGAATACCACAGTGTAATTTAATTAATTTTTCTCTGCAACGTTTTACAGGTATTTAGATGTGCATAGAAAGACCAAAATAACATAACATAGGTTTGGTTATGGAAATATTCTGAATTAAGAGAACATAACATCCAGTTTGTATTAGATTTCTAAAATGATCACAGTGCTAAACTATAAAATTTACTTTTCCAGGTGTGAACCAGATGCTACGAGATTACTTTAAGGTACTTTCTCTTCTGGAAAATTTTTTTCCTTTCAATATATTCTAAAGCGTTACATACTGATGATTCTCATTTACGTTGAACATATTCCAAATTGTCTGTGTAGGGGTTCTTTCCCCCCCAAAAAAATGAGGATTTTTTTAAACTGGTGTTTTATTGGGAGTCATTTATTGGTCTAGCATTCAGGAGAGTATCCTGAAAATAAATTATAAGATAATAGAATAATAAAATTATTTTAAAGGAATAAGTGATATTAGCTTAGTTTGTAAAACAGTAAGGAAAAAGAAAAAAAGTATATTTTTATTAATAGAAAATTTAACTCTTCTTATATAAAGCAATAGTTCATGTAATAAAAGACTTTCTCTTGGGGCAAACAGATATCAAATAGCTGGAGAAAAAGAAATTTGATAATATTATAAAACATGTGAATGATAAAACTGATGTGTAGCCCAAACATAACCAGGTTGAACAGAAGTAAACTGAGTTTTGTTACATTACTAATAAAACTAAGAAAATATTTGGACTTATTTCCTAAAATTTCCAACTAGACCTGTGTCTAAAAATAAATATTAGAAAAACACAATGTATATGTATCCGACTGAAAACACCCAGCTGATTGCAATGATCATTAATAATGATGTTATGTATATCAAATTACCACATTGTACACTGTGAATATATGCCATCTTTATTAGTTAAATATTTAAATTATTAAGAACTTAACAATTAATTTATAAAGACAAGGTGTGGATGATTCTGTGCTAGACCTCTTCATGTCACAACAGTCGGACTCCTGTTAATGTTAAACAAAGGAAAACTTGATGCACATCCAACAGTGACCGAAAATCCATTATGGGAAGAATAATGGGAAAAAACAATTGTATAGCAGCTAAAGCGTTTTTCTAGGCTAATTGGGATGTGACAACACCATAGTGTGATCCTCCTTCAAGCTATGCCTAATCGTTTCCAATGATGACAGGAGAGAAATTTCACCTTCTGCCTTTTTCTACTCTCAGGAACAATATATCTCAGGAGACTAGCCCTGGTTCTAATTTCATCCACTCCAGTGATGCATTTGTAGGTAAATGCTGGGGAGGCGCAGAGGCTGTCAGCTGTCTGACATGCAATTATCAGAGCCTCCCTTAGACAAGAAGCTAGGACCACACCCACCAGGATCCCTCCAAGATAAATACCCGCCTCAGCCTGCTCCCTTTTACCACTTCCTTTTCTCTGCCTCTTCTCTGTCTGGGATTCTTCCTCAGACCTGCATTTCCTTCCTCCCACTCCCTTTTCTTTTTATTGTTCTTTCCCCCCTCTTGTTTCTTCCTTTTTTTTTTCTCTATTTCTTCTGCAGTTTCTCCTCTGCCAATCATTCTTTACTCATGACATCCCTTCTCTCTCCTTCTCTTGTCTATCATGTGTTTGGGGGCAGCTTTTGGGATTTGGAGGAATAGGTGCCTCTCTGAGCATATTCTCTGCAGAGCCTATTTTGCCAGGTCTCCTCAGTGTCACCTCCTTTCCCCCACTGCACTCTTTATCCTGGGGCCAAATAGTCATCCCCTTGAGGAGGCAGAATGTTAGAGAAACCTACCATAATACCTGCTGGTTTAGGACACTTCAACCAGAATATCAAGAGCTCTCCATTTTCAGAGAGTCTCTTGCTTTGAAGACGCTGTTTGATTTGTGCTGAAAGCCAGTAAATTGTTTTCTGCAAAATAAGAGGTAAAAAGCCAAATTTATTTTCGTAAAATGGAACACTCCTCCTTTGAAACTCTGGGCCAAAATATTGGTGGAAATGTTCTATTGATAGAGACTTAAAAGACCAACAGAATAAAAATATTTTGGAGAAAGCAAAACCAAAACCAAAAAACAAAACAAACAAAAATGGCAGTACTGTGTGACTAGCAATGGAAAGAAAATGCCAGATCCAGCAACTTGTAGCACTGATGAGTTACCAGGGCTAATATATATTAGAAATTAAATGGTTAAAATCAATTATACTTAAGGCAGGTAAATGCATCATCTCCCACTGCTCTCTTATTATATTAGGAAATATATTAGGAAATAGCTCATAGTCAGATGCCAGGAGAAAAAGTCCTTGGAGCTGTGTTGGTGACATGTTGCTTACGGAATGAATGAAACATGGCCTCCTGCAGTCATAATCTTGGAATGTAGACATTTGTGCCCACGATAATATTGACAACTGTATGATAATGAAAGCTGATCTTCTGGGAGTCTGTGCCCACTATTCTCCCCATTGTAAGTTCTAGCTTTGATTCTTACACTGTGAATTCTCTGGTGATAAAAGTAGGGATTTAGCATAGTGCTTATCTGTGTTGTTCTTGACAGAATTTCAAATGAAAGCAAATTCTCTCATCCGAGTCAGACAAGAAATTATTGCCTGCATTTTTGTCTTACCAAATTCTATCATAGCATTCCTGTCTGTGCTTAACCCAAATTAAAGTTTACATTGTCTGCTTTTTTTTTTTTTCAGATTATCTTATTGGGTAGAAGACACACTCATAACATTCCCACGGAATGATATGATAATGAAAATGACCCTATCCAGTCATTCTAGTACTTAAATATATGTGGTTTGCTAATTACAAAAGAGAAAAAAGCTATTATGTTAGATTAAAATCTTCATACCCTAGTGGGCAGCAAACTCTGAATTTCTTTGTCTAAGGGATGTTTTCAAATCAATTGTTCCATTTGTGTCCACAGAATGTGCTCCTCTTACTTGAAAAATTCAATAAAAGTTTATAGAAATGCTTATATATACATATTTATATTTTAAAAAAATATATAAGAAATGCAAATAGATAAGGACACAATCAGATTGCAAAGGATATCAGTTAATCAGTGTGTAAACATTACATTTCAAGATAATATGTATTATTACTTCAAGATCATGGGACATTTAAATTCTTCCAAATGCTTACAGAATGTTAAGGTTGAAGAAGACGTTAGATCATCTGGTGGCTCTCAAATTTAGGTCTCATAAGAAACACTTGCAGGTCTTGTCAAAGCCAAGTTTGTAGGCTCACTGCCAGAGTTTCTGTCAGAAGAGTTTGCATTTCTAACACACCCCAGGTGATAGTGATGTTGCTCCTCCCAGGGACCATACTGTGAAGAGTGACCCAGTCCAATTCTCTTGTTTTATAGACTAGAAACCTGCAGTGTAGATACATTGCTCAATGCTAAATGACTTTTATGTGGATGAGGTAAGAAAAGAACCTAGTTCTTGTTCCCAGTTTTACTTTTTATTTTCCACACCAGTACCTCTCAAATCCTGATATGCATACCAATACTTGCATACATGAGGAACTTTTAAAAAAACACAGTGATTCAGTAAGTGAAGGGAAGGATCTGAGCATCTACCTTTGCAAAATGCTCCCAGGTGTAAAGACACATTTCAGATAGCAAGGTCCTGCTCTGTGCATGCAATGCTATTGTCATTTTTGTTTTAACTATTTACTCTAAAAATTGTAGGACAGATATTCTTTTTTAAATTTGTTCTAATTAGTTATACATGACAGCAGAATGCATTTTGACTCGCTGTGCACAAATGGAGGACAACTTTTCATTTCTCTGGTGATACACAATGTACAGTCACACCATATATGCGGTCATATATGTACCTAGCATAATGATGTTCAACTCCTTCCACCATCTTTCCTGCACCCATGCTCCCTCCTCTCCCCTCCCTGGATATTCTTGTTTAACAGACATTTTTTAAAAAGAAGTTTTAAGTTCACAGCAAAATTGAGAAGGAAACAAAGATTTCTTGTATAGCCTCTGATCTTCACCCCCAATTTCACAACCTCCCCCACTACCAACACCCGCCATCAGAATGGTACATTTGTTACAACTAATGAACCTACAGTGACACATCATCACCCGAAGTCCAGAGTTTGCGTTAAGATTTGTACATTCTCATGCTTTGATAAATATTTGCCTAGTATCTACCATTAAAGTATCAGAGCACTTTCATTTCCATTCTCCTAAAAACCCTCTGGGTTCTCCCTCTTCATATCTTCTGTTTCCCTGACCTGGCAATCACTGATCTTTTTATTGTCTTCATCGTTTTGCCTTTTCCAGAATGTCATACAGTCAGAACCATACTGTATGTCACCTTTACAGATTTCCTTCTTTCATTTCAAACAGCAATGTGTTTTTTAAGATTCCTCCGTGTCTTTTCATCACTTCAGAGCTCACTTCTTTTCAATGCTGAATAATATTCCGTTGTTTGGGGATAACAGTTTATCCATTTGTCTAAAAAGGATGTCTTGATGACTTCTAAGTTTTAAATGAAAATAGCTACCCTGAACATCTGTATACAGGATTTTGTGTGAACATAACTTTTCAATTCATTCAGGTAAACACCAACAGGCATGATTGCTGGATCTTCTGATGAAAGTATGTTTACTTTTTTTTTTTTTAGAAACAATCTTCCTAAATAGATATTCCATTATGCATTCCTACCAATGATGAATGAGGATTCCTGTGGCACCACATCCTGCCCAACATTTGATGTCACTGTTTTGGATTTTGGCAGTCCTAATTGGCGTGAAGTGGTACCTTACTGTTATTTTAATTTGCATTTTTCTAATGTCTTGTGATGTAGAGCATCTTTCATATGCTTATTTAGTTTCTGTGTATTTTCTCTGTGATGTGTCTGTTCAAATTTTCAACCCATTGTTCTATGGAAGTATTGTTCTTTATCTTATTGTTTTAAGAGATCTTTGTATATTTTTGGTTAAAAGTCCTTTATCAGATGTGTCTCGCAAATATTTTATCCCAGGTTGTGACCAGTCTTCTTGTAGAATTTCTCTTGGTAGAAATTCTTTTAAAAATAAAAATAAAAAAAGCCAAAGGCATCGTTTCTTGCTTAAGGTTATATTCATTCTTTCATAAAGTTAAGTTTTATTGGTTAGCACTGAATGTTATAGAAGTATACAACATTTAAAAAAAATCTTTTAAGCTATTTTTTCATCATTTAAGAAGAGGAAGAATAGTTTAAATATGCTGAGTATTTTTGTGTATGTTTGATAGCTATTTTTTAATTTTTTTTTAGTTGCAGATGGACACAATATCTTTATTTACTTATTTTTGGATGGTGCTGAGGATTGAATCCAGTGCCTTGCACGTACCAGACAAGCACTCTGCCACTGACCTACAACCCTAGCCCCATTGTGATAGCTATTTTAATTAAATGTTATTAAGTAACCATGGTTATATAAATGTGTCCATTCATTCAGCAGCATTTATTATCAAGCTCATTCTCTGTGCTAGAGACTTGGAATATTATAGACATAGGACCCAACTTCTGCCATCCAGTCCAATTAGGAAGACAAATGTAAAATAAAGTTTGGTGAGGTATGAGTGTTGTTAGCAGAAGGAGTATATACAGGAAATACTTCTAGAGAGAAAGAATATAGAGATGACTTTCCAGAGGAGGTGACTTTTGAGCTGAGTTTGAAAATGCACATGGCAGTTTGACAGATTTTGAGGGGATTTGGGGGCAATTTCAGACATCCTAGACTTAGATATTGTGGAATTTTAGACCAGAAGAGGAACAACCTGAAGACAAACACCGATGAAGGTTTATATTTAGGGATCTAAAAGAAGAACAGAAATCAAAATAGAAATTGGGCATCTTCAGAAACATGGGAAAAACTATTATCTAGACCTAACTTTAAAAATGAAATAGGATTACCTAAAGGTTGCTCTTGTATTCCAGCAGTCATAAACATGGAACACCTAGGTTCTTATTTATGTTTTAGTATTTAGAAAACCAAACTCAGTGTAGATCAAAGGGACTAATTGTTAAGACAGATAAATTGGGGCTGGGGATATGGCTTGGAGGTAGATTGCTTGCCTGGCATCCATGTGACCCTGGGTTCAATCCCTAGCAATGCAAAAAAAAAAAAAAAAAGAGAGAGAGAGAGATACATTTGCTAAAGTTCAGAGATTCATATAAATGTATAGGTTGTTTAAAGGCTTTAACTTTATATTGAAAATTCATTGTCCATCTTAAGCAAATACAATGTAGACTAATAATATGAATATAAAATTTAAGTATAATGTACTTTAAAGCAAATCTTTGAAATTAACTCAATTGGCTAGATTGCAAGTGTTAGGAGGGCAGGATTATAAGTTGAATTAATAAACTCCTAAAGATAAATTAATTAGTGTTTTTACTTCTAATCTTGCTTGTCTTTAAAAATTTAGATTTCTTTTATTTTTTTAAAGAAAGGTCTTCTTTTCTCTCTCAACATAGCTCAGTTGCAAAGCCCAGCTTTTTGGCAGCCTACTTCTCTTTAGGGAATGATCTTTCCCTGACTCAGACGTTTCTTTTGCCCTCTCTTGTGTACGACTCTACCTAAATTTTCCATCTATATTTCAGCTGAAAGATCCCTTCTTTCCTGTGTGGATAATTCATTTCTCTCCAGTTTATTTTCTACTCTCCAGTTGCCCTGTTCCTCCTTAGAAGAAAGACTCCTTATAAAACTTTCTTAGCTCTCAACAAATGAGAGCATAGTGATTTATAGATGTGTTGCAATTTTTCCCTAGATATGACTTTTTTTTTGATTGAGAATGAATACTATAAATATTTATAATTGCTTTATATGGAAATGTGAATAGGACTTTAATTTATTATCTACAAATTAACAGGCTCTCATTTTATATCTAAACTATTTTGTTACTTGTACAGTTAAATGTTGAACACTGTTACCCATTCCAGTATTATTCAGTGTTTAACACAATTGAAATTATATTTGTGGACTATTAGGTCAATTCCAAAATTAGCTACTTCTAAAATGAAAATGCAAATATAGAATAATGAATTTTTAACATAATTGAGCCAAGGGAAAAAATAAAAAGGGCTTTAATCAGTGAAATTGAAAACAGGAAAACAACAGAGAAAATCAATGGAACAAAAAGCTAGTTCTTTGTAAAATCAATAAAATCGATAAATCTCTAACACCACTGATATGAGAAAGAGAGAGAGAGAGAGAGAGAGAGAGAGAGAGAGAGAGAGAGCGAGCACACAATTTTCCAAAATTAGGGAAAAATCAGAATTTATCACTATAAAGCCTGCAAACATCAAAAAGAAAAAAAAATGAACATTAGAAACAATTTTATGTTTATAAATTTCACAATTCAGAAGAAATGGTCTTGAAAATCCACAAACTACCCAAACTCAACCAAGATGAAGTAGGTAAACTAGTTCTACAAGCACTAATTTAAATTAATTACTTAAATGCTGGTTATAAAGAATTTTCTAATAGATGGTTTCACAAGAGAATTCTACCAAAATTTAATGATTTAAAACCAATTTTATGCAACCTCTTCCAGAAAACAGAAGAGAAAGAAGACTTCCTGGCTCATTGTGTGAAGGTATTACTAACCGGATATTAAGATCAGACAAAGACAATACAGAAAAAGAAACCTACTGGCCAATATCTCTCACAAGGTTGTATAAAAAAGTAAATATTAGGGCTGGAGCTGTAACTTAGGGGTAGAGCGCCTGCCTCACATGTATTGGGCATTGGGTCTAATCCTTAGCACCACATAAAAATAAATAAAGATAAAATAGATAAATAAAATTTTAAAATAATTTTAAAAAGTAAATATTAGCAAACTAAACAAATTAACAATGAAACATTAGCAAATTGAATCCTTTAATGCGTGATTATATGTATTGCTATAATTTGGATCTGAAATGTTTCCCAAAGGCTCATATATTAAAGAACTGGTTTCTGGCCTGTGGTGCTATTGGGAGGTGGTAAAACCTTTGGGAATTGATGCCTGTTCTAAGGAATAGGTCATGGAGGTATGCCCTTGAAGAAGATTGGGACCCTGGCCCCTTTCTTCCTTTTGTTTTCTTTCCTTTCCTTTCCTTTCCTTTCCTTTCCTTTTCTTTTCTTTTCTTTTCTTTTCTTTTCTTTTCTTTTCTTTTCTTTTCTTTTCTTTTCTTTTCTCCTTCTTCTTCTTCCCTCCCCTCCCCTTCTCTCTCTCTTTCTCTTCCTCCTCCTTCTCCTCCTCCTCCTGCTCCTCCTCCTTCTCCTTTCCTCTTCCTCCTCCTCCTCCTTCTTTTTCCCAGACACCATGAGATAAGACACTTTGCTCTATCATGTGCTCCCTGCCTCATCACAGGCCCCAAACAATGGAATCAACCACAAACAGGGACTGAAACCTCTGAAACCATGAACCAAAATAAACCATTGACCAGGACCCAATGGAGTTTATTTCAGGTATGCAAAGCTGGTTCAACATTTGAAACATTGTCCAACATAATCTACCATATCCCCAGGATAAAGACAAAGATAGGATCATAGGATCTTTTTAATCAATGTAGAAAAAGTATTTTACCAAATTCTACATTCACTAATAGTGAAAGCTCTTAGCAAACTAGATATAAAAGAGAATCTTCTTCAACTCAATAAAAATGCATCTACAAAACACATGTAGCTGATATTACTTTTAATTGTAAAAGACTCAAGACAAGGATGTCCATTCTTTTTTTATAACTACTTTACTCTATTTTATCTTTATAACAGCAGAATGCATTACAATTCTTATTACACATGTAAAGCACAATTTTTTATATCTCTGGTTGTATATAAAGTATGTTGACACCAATTTGTGTCTTCATACATGTACTTTGGATAATAATGACCATCACAATCCATCATCATTTCTAACCCCATGCCCCCTCCCCTCCCCTCCAACCCCTCTGCCCTATTTATAGTTCATCTATTTCTCCCATGCTCCATCTCCCTATCCCACTATGAATCAGCCTCCTTATATCAGAGAACACATTCAGCATTTGGTTTTTCGGAATTGGCTAACTTCACTTAGAATTATCTTCTCTAACTCCATCCATTTACCTGCAAATGTTATGATTTTATTCTCTTTTTGCTGAGTAATATTCCATTGTGTATATATGCCACATTTTTTATCCATTCATCTACTGAAGGGCATCTAGGTTGGTTCCATAGTTTAGCTACTGTGAATTGTGCTGCTATAAACATTGATGTGGCTGTGACCTTGTAGTATGCTGTTTTTAAGTCCTTTGGGTATAGACCGAGAAGAGGGGTAGCTGGGTCAAATGGTGGTTCCATTCTCAATTTTCCAAGAAATCTCCATACCACTCTTATTCAACATAGTATTTGAAATTCTATCCACTTCAATAAGACAAAGAAGAAGATGAAAACAAAGGAGGGGAGAATAATTATTAAATACAAGAAAAATTAAATACAAATTAGAATGGAAAAATTTCTATGGCAGATAACATGGTTATCTGTATACAAAATCCTAAGGGATACACACAAAATAATTCTAAAACTAATAAGTTCAGTAAGGATGCAAACACAAGATCAACATAAAAAACCTAAAAAAACAGTATAAGTTCTATATTCAAAGGAACATATGAAAAACAAAATTAAAATCACAATAGTGTTAACAGTCTTTCCAAAGAAAATTAAATGCTTCGGTATAAACTTAAAGTTATAAACAAAAACTCAAAGTCAAAAATGCTGATAGCCAGACACATGATGCATGCCTGTAATCCCCAGCAGTTTGGGAGGCTGAGGCAGAAGAATCACAAGTTCAAAGCCAGCCTCAACAAAAGTGAGGTGGTAAGCAACCAGTGAGACCCTGTCTCTAAGATACAAAATAGGTCTGGATGTGACTCAGTGGTTGAGTGCTCCTGAGTTCAATCCCTGGTATTCCATCCAAAAAAAGAAAGAAATCAAAGACCTAAATAAATAAATAGGGAGACACTGAATTTATAAATTAGAAATCTAACATAATGAGGATGTTGGTTGTCCAAAGTTATCCATAGTTATCACTATCTTATCCTTTAAAAATTCCAGAAAGTTTTTTTTTTTGTAGGAAGTGATAAGAGAAGTTTATTCTAATATTGATATGGGAAAGCATAGGTCCTAGTACAACTAAAATAGTCTTGAAACAGTAAATAAGGTAGAAGGAATCACTCTGCTCTACTCAGGCTGACTATGTAGATATAATATAATCAAGACAGTGAAACTGATAAAAAGATAGACCTAAGGATCAATGGAACAGTTTAGAGAACTCATAAATAGACCCCACATGAAATACGCTCAACTGATATTTAATATAGTACAAAATTAATTTGATGAAGGAAGGCTATCTTTTCCAATTCTGGACTAGAAGAACAATGGTGAAAGTTAACATTAACACAACTCTTTTACTGTATCCAAATATTAAGAAAATGGGTCATAGACTTAAATGTAAAACTTTAAACTTTAAAACAACTAGGAGAAAATCTTTGAGATCTAGGGCCAGGTAAGTTCTTAGACTTGAGGCCAACTTATTATTTATAAAAGGTAAAATAAATAAATTGGATCTCTTCAAAGTTTTAAATTTTTTGAATTTTGATGAAAGAATACTTAAAAGGAAATGAAAGCTGAGCGTGGTGGTGCATGCCTGTAATCCCAGCTGCTTGGGAGGCTGAGGCAGGAGGATAGTGAGTTTAAAGCCAGCCTCAGTAATGGCAAGGTGCTAAGTAACTCAGTGAGACCCTGTCTCTAAATAATATGCAAAAAAGGGCTCAGTGAGTGGGACTGTGGCTCAGTGGTTGAGTGCCCCTGAATTCAATTCCAGGAGCTACATAAGAGAAAACATTTTCAAATTATCTGTCCAACAAAGGACCAGGATATAGAATGCATTAAGAACATTAGAAACTCAACAGTAACCAAATAATGCAAATAGAGAAAGTTATGAACAGGGTAATTCTAGCTTTGTTTTGTTTTGCTGGGGGTTTTTTTGTTGTTTTTGTTGTTTGTTTGTTTGTTTGTTTTTGCAGAGCTAGAAATTAAACCCAAGACCCTGCACATGCACAACCTGAGCTACACCCCCAGCCCTGTGAATAGGTGTTTAACCAGAGAGGATATCTAGTTGACAAATAAGCATATAAAAAGATGAAATCTACTAGGGAAATGCAAATTATAACCACAAAAAGATATCACTACATACCAATAAGGTAAAACAAAAAAAAGCAACAACACCAAACACTGACAGGAAAACAAAGAAACTGAATCACTCATGCATTGCTGGTGGGAATAAAAAATAGTACCCCACTATAGAAAGCAACTGGGTACTTTCTTATAAAATGAAACACGAAGCTACTATATGACACAGTAATTGCACAGTTGGGCAATCCCAGAAAATTAAAAACTATGTGCAAACATGAAAATGACCTACATATGTTTCAAAATGTGAATGGTCAAACATTCAAATATCCATAAAATACTACTCATCAGTAAAAAAGGATACTCATGACAACTTGGGTGAACCTCTGAGTTAAAGAGTCAATCCTAAAGGTCATACACCATACAATTTAATTTATATAACCTTCTTTAAATGGCATGATTATGGAAAATAAAGAACTGATTACTAGTGTGTTGGGATGAGGATGAATGAGATTTGCTATAAAAGGGCAACAGAAGGATCCTCGTGGAGCTGTCTGTTCTTGCCTACAGCAAGGCTGACATCCTGGCTATCAATATTATACCATAGTTTTGAAGATGCATTGAGAGAAAATAGGTAAAGTGTACATATAATATCTGTTTTATTTCTTAAGACTATGTGAAACTCCAGTTATCTAAAATTAATAGTTTAATTAAAAATAATCAGTTCTATAAAAAAAAAAAAAAAAAAAAAAAACCAAATCAGTTCTGCCAGGTTGTAGGAGCCTGGGTGCTGGGGCCTCAATAAAGGAAGAGAGGCAAGAGAAAAACAAAAACAAAAATAACAACAACAAAAAAACCAAAAAACAGCCTTTCTCAAGGAGGCTGAGGCAGGAGAATCACAAGTTCAAGGTCAGCCTTAGCAAATTAGTGAGACCCTCAGCAACTTAGGGAGACCCTGTTTCACAATTAAAATAATAACAATAATTTTACAAGGTGGGGAATGTAGCTCAATGGTAGAGCACCCTGGTTCCAATCTCCAGTTTTAAAGAAATTACTGAAACAAAAAAAAAAAAAAAAAAGAAAATCAATTCTATTCTCTTCCTATTTTCTAATTATTTTATAAAACTTTATAAATATCAAAACAAGACAAAGGAGTCAAATGAAATATAATGGAGAGACAATAGGTAATTATTAAGCAATTTCTAAAATACTGACTATATTGTAAACACAAAACTCTATGTGGACTATTGCAAGACAAATGGAAAATGGCATTGATTACTTAGATCCAAGGTAGTATATGAGAAATCAAAAATATACTGGATATAAATACAATCTTTCTTCATACAAAATGTTAATAAAGCATAATTTGTATCTTAATCTCATTCAAATTATGGCTTTCATTGGTGTTTTCTCTGTTATCACTCTTCAGGATTATTAATGAGTTTTATTTTCTGATGACGGCACACTTATTAACATTATGACAGCTTATGTGAGTAATTTCTTAATTGGATTATTCCATAAAGCAAAATGAAAATCCTGTGCAGAGAAACTAATTGTAAAATTACAATCTAGAAATTGAAGTCTGCTATTAGACTCTGAAGCCATAGGACTGTCTTTATTTTTTGCACTATTGTGCCTGAACCTTGATACATAGATGATATGCCATTTGTATTCTGATATGCATTCATTTATTGACTTTGTTCACTTATATAGTTAACTAACATTTATTGAAAACATGATATGTGTGTGAAATTATGCTAGGCACTGAAGTAGAGCAGAAAAGTAAATAAGCCTCTGTCTTCAAGTAGCCTTAAAAGTGGCACACAACCAAAAACACCAATAATATAAAATAGAAAGTTTTATATGCCCCTCAATATAGTCCATACAAACAAAGAACAGTCAGTATTCAAATAAGAGACCCAGAATAGCTAAAGCAATTCTTAGCAGGAAACGTGAAGCAGGTGGCATCACTATACCAGGTCTTTTTGACCCACAGAAGCTGGGAAAGCTTTATGGAGAGAATGATATCTGATGGGATTGTTACAAAGTCTAGGTTTAAAGAGATTGAGCTAGTGAAGGGAGGGGACGGAGACAGAGGAACCATCCTTTGGAGTCGCAGGAAGACCTGAGATCATCCAGGTTGGAAGAATTTCCTTTCCTCCATCTCTCACCTCAGTCAGTCAAGCTTGCTTGAATTTGCAGTGACTTTTCAAAGATTCCTCAGCCATCCGTAAATTTCTTATTGGTATCTATTCCCCCTCCCCCACATTTTAAAAATTATACAAACCTTACAGAAAATAAAGAATTGCAAATATCTGAAGTCTCTAAATACATATTTTTAATTTTTATGGACAATTAAGATGATATAAGAGAAAGTTGACACAAAGGGTACCAAATAGGAAATAATCCATAAGGATAAATTTTCTGTGGTGGACCGTTAAACTTGTCAGTACTGAATACAAGGGAAGTTTGGGATCCAGTAGTGGTGTTGAAAGAAAAATTAATTTTCATCATCATAAGGCAGTGTGTTAGAGTCAATCTTTTCCAACATTTGAGGATTTGCCAAATGTGAATTTCTCTCAATTTGTTATGGTTTGCACCTGGTGAAGCCCAGCCTGGCAAATAATCTAAGTGCTTATATTTACCTATCATTTTTCTCTAAAGAGTAGAAGGTGGTAGGAATGTATATATCTGAAATTTCCTTAAAACTTCAATAGCCACTTTTGTTAGCTGGAAAGTTATTTTCAGTTAACTTTCTTCAAAAGTAGCTATATCTCATTTAATGAGTCGACAATTATAAAGTAATGTTCAGTTTGACCGTGTTACTACTAAAGTCCCAAACATAATTGCATTATTAATTTCTTCAGTTAATTTTGAAAACCTTACATTTTGAGCTCGAAAATTTTTAAACATCAAATACTTGGTCTTTATCGTGCCCCACCTCTAATTTAACTAATGGGAGACATGATAAAAACGACATATATGTAAGGTTTTGAAACATGAACACAAAGGACCTTCATATTCATTCCTACTCCTATTGTTCTCCAATTCCTTAGAGATCTAGTGAATTTACAAAACAGACCCGTTTTCCTCAGCACATTTCAAAAAAAAGAAACATTCAGATCAACAAAAAGTGTTTTTAATTTAGCCTGATGAGCCGTATTTCAAACATCCACGTAAATAAGAAGTGTAGTGTCATTTGCTTACATATATATATGGCTGGCACACACACACACACACACACACACACACACACACACCACTTCCCATTTCATGATTACATAGCAAACTCTTCTAATCACAAAATTGCAGGACTGAACTTCGTGGGAGATACACCTTCCAAGAATCCACGACTTCAAAGGAAAGCTTAATTACTACAATGCCCCATACAGCTTACCCTCAACTCTGATGTGTGGATTTCACATTAACCTTATAAATAAAATGTCTCAACTCTTTCTGCATGAAATTTAAACAAACAAACAAAAACTCTGAAGCAACAGTCCGAAGACAAAGAATCACCAACAGAAATAACTGTTATAAGCTTAGGTGATAATGTCAAATACCAGATATCATTTAAAACTATCCAGCATGAGATTTCTCCTTCATGCATAAGTCTATTTTACTCTCCTGGATAAACTGGCCTCTGATATTCATTAGCCCATAAGATCAGAATTTTCTTCCTTGGATAATACTTAATGTGGGAACATGTGAAGCCTCTATTTCCTTGAACAGTTGCAATTATAATTATTTTAAAGCATTTCAAGCTATTTGAGTATAGTTGAATACAAAATTTTAAAGCACTGGTTCCAAATTGTGATTAGCACACATTGGACAAATTGCTTCACACCAAAATGCCTGACCATTGCTCTTAGAGATCAGATTGGTAATCCTTTATCCTGCCATTTGCATATTCTCCTTAAGTCCACATTTGCCTTGATGTCCAAATAGGAATTGAAATGCAGTTTAAAAAAAAAAAAAAAAAACATAAAGGCATTATAGGAGACTAAAGAATTCAAGGAAACTCATTGTTCTGGAAGTATCTGTCTTTTACAAGTGTTAACAGATTGGAATTGTGCATTTGTAGATTTTGGCAAGCATGATTATTTTCTACTGACAGAAATATTTGGCTTTGCAGGATGTGTTTTGGTCAGGTAGACCCATGACCCAGGCCATCCATCACTGGGGTAATGTCAGGACTGTTTGGCAGTTCCAGGAGAATATGAATTCCCAGAATTTGTGGCAAAGAGCAGTCCTTAAATGAGTAGGCATCTGGGGTCGAACCATGTGGCCTAAGTACAAATAGCAACTGCAGCCCTTGCCTCCTTCCCCACTTAGCCCTGTATTGCAGTGTGACCCAGATCTTCCCTAGTGCTGGGTGAAGATACAAAGGACCACAATCACTTGCAAAAGTGAGAAGAGGTCCATTGTGGATCTGGCCTGATCATCCTCATGCTTCAGATGAAGGAGTTCTCAGTGGCCACTCTTTTCTGTGATACATGACAGTGCAAACAATAGTTCTGGCCATGTGGCATTGTGAGCTGGACCTGGTGGGGAAAGGGTGGATGATGGGTGGTGATGATATATTCTTATTCCTGTCATGAATGAGCAGAGATCTTCCTCTGGGGGTTGTTGTATTCAGTCAGTATAGATGGCAAAGTCCCCACGTTGTGCTTTGAGTCTGCCTAGTATAATTTACATAGATTCAGACTCTATCTACATACATATGTGAAAAATCTTCCTGTTGCAGGGGGTGCCCAGGCCAGATGGAATATTTTAGGAAGACTAAAGATGATACTGTCAGATGATACTGCAATGTTGCTACTACTGCATAACAACAAGCAGTAGGGGAAAAAAATACTCCTGATTTGAAGTTGAGCACCTAATCACAAGTCGTCTGTCTCCCCACTGACTTTCATTTAAACCCCGCACAACATATATAGAAAGTTGATAACCAACTGATAAATCTTTGCTGTAACAAACAATGTTAATAGGATCAAATGTGACAGTGTCTAAAACATCTTCCCATTTTTTTGTTTTAGTTGTAGATGGATACAATATTTATCTATCTATCTATCTATCTATCTATCTATCTATCTATCTATCTATCTATTTATTTTTATGTGGCTAAGGCTCAAACCCAGTACATCACATGTGTGAAGCAGGCACTCCACCACTGAGCTATAACCCCAGCCCTTCCTATTTTCTTAGACTGTGTTCAAAATATGCTTGATCTTTTAGTTACATGCTGGTGCTAGTGGAGACAAGGTCCTGACGTAATTTTCCAGATTTTCTGGCTTGTGAAAAGATCCCTTCACCAGGTGCATTGCCCGTTTCAAAAGCATTTGTTTTTGAACTGCCAAGTTTCTTATCCAATAGTATGGCAGGTTTATACTTTCAGATTATGGATCTATATTTTGTGGTAATTTATGCTTGTCCTGGCACCTAGTCACTGACACATAAAAGAATAAGGATTCTCTACCATTCCTTTAATCATTGAGTCTTAGACCCATTTTGTGTGTTTAGGGGTCACGAATGGGGGGTGGTGCGTTCCTAATAATAATAGATGAAAGATGAATTTAAGAGGACTATTTAAAGATAAGCATTTCAGCCTGCACATCAAGTTGGCACTTTGGTTCCCAGTTTGGGAGTGTCTGGGATGAGAAGAAATTCTGGAGCCCCAGCTGCTTCTTATTTGCCTCACCAGGAACAACTCCCCCTCTGAAGTGTCTGCTTTTTAGTGTCACATGACTCCTGCAGCTGAGCTCGCCCTTCTCCTAATCTGGCTCTCTTACATGCAAAATATTTTAAATCAGATACACAATAGCTTAGAATACCATAATTCCAATCTTTTAAGTTAAAATATAAAAAGGCTTGTTTTCTTTTATTAAAATAGTGAGAGACACCCTGTAGAGCAGAAGGAATCAAAATGTTTAACCTCAGTTTGATACAAAGTTCATCACTTTACTCTTGAATGATTCTTCTGATTGTCTTATGTTTCCAGGATGTAGGCAGTATTATGCATATGAAACAAAGAACTAAAGTGCATTTGAAAAATTGTGCAAGACCGAAAAAACCAGTTGTCTAAAAAAAAGAAAAACCCAAATATCTTAAGCTGTTTTTTCTACCTAATTCTGCAATCATTTTCTAAGAACAGTTTGTTTACCAAAAATTCATTGCATGCATATTTGAATTAATTCTGTACAATGTTCAGTTCTCAATTCTTGGACAAACTCTCTAGCTTTTTGTGCTATTAATAAACAGAAAAGAGAACTTATGGAGACTGGGTTCACTGGGAACTATGCTTTGACAGCTTCTTGACCTCTCTCCCTCTGCTCAGGCAGACCACATCCCCTCATTCTGCACAAATCACAGATCTGACCCATTTTGACAGGAAATTTAGAATATTGTATATTTGTGAAGGCAGGTTGGAAATGGAGGCCCAGGAGTTATCCCAAAGTTGCCAGCCTTTTTGAGGGGCCACTTCTTTAATATCCATATAAACTAAATCAACATCTCAGCTCCAATGTCCATCCCCACATTTTTACAGATTTCCTTGGGGGATTGGTTCACTGGCTTGTCTCTTTCCAGGAATTCCTGTGCCTATGCAGCCTACCTCCTTCCATAGGCCCCAGTCTGTCTGGACAGCACTGAGGGTTATTTTATTGCACAAGGCTAGGGGGCAGCACTCACACTGCAGTCTACTTCCAGAACACCTCCAGGAGTGAATGGTATCTCTGAAACTGAGTGACATAGCAGTTGGAAAAAACAAGAGTTTTTTCACTTGTCATAGTACTATTAGCCTAAGGCTAAATGTGATAGAGGTCTGCAGAAGGTATTGTGGCTAATAAAGAGCAATCATATCACAGGATGGGGAACAGTTTTTAGGTCTGGTAAGGGAAGGAAAGGGAGGTGTTCAACTTTCATAGCCAAACAGACTCCGGCCATTAGGGTATTTTCTTAAAAAAAAAAAAAAAAAAAAATCCCCAGAGGAATTCTGCTTTCTTTCTAAACCTTTGCCTCAAAATGTGAAAATGACAGATATATTTATTACCCTTACACAGGGCTTGAGGAGAAAGGAGGGAAGGATGAAATGAGACCATGTGGATGATTTAGGACTATGGCAAAGCCCCAAGCTGAAAACCTGAAATCCCTGGATTCATCCCTATTTGCCACTTTACATTATATACTCAGCCTTTCCCAGACTGAGAGCAAGGGAAAACATAGCTTTCAGACAGCTGTATAAAACAAGTTTCTCTTATCTATCTAATGTCAACCAATTGTTTACTCTATTGATTTGAAAATCTTCTTCCTACCTCAGGTCTTTCTTACATTGCCAATTAGCTCATTCCTGATGTCCTGTCACCAACATTAAGATCTCCTGATAGGGATTTATAACTGCATGCCCATTTTTACTATTTTTCTTGAGCTGTGAAGTTTTCCCATGCTGTGTAATTCCTCTCTCTTGAACATGATTGGGAAATACATATTTAATTAAGTGAGTGAAAAGTAAATAAGTTTTCCTTTTATAGCTGATTTATGAGTACTAAAGCAATCAAAATCAAAGTCTTCAATTATTCTTTAATCCCTCAAATCACTACTTCATTGAACATAAAATTAACTAATGTACCTATAAATTTTGTTTATGTGGTACTAAAAATAAATAAATTGAAAAAGGTCTTTATCTATGGAAAAGTTAGAAAGCATTGTGTTCAGATAGAGTCATATACAAAATAGTTAAGTAGCCAAGAATATCTACTCCTGGTAATAGGTTAGCTCTTTCAAACCACCTTATACCAATATAACTGGAGATATTGACCTGAGAACTAGTTATTGATTTAATATAGGAAAATATTTTGGAGCATTTTGTTTATTACTATATGCAAAATGAAGTTTTACTTGCATTTAAGAAGTATAGAGAAATAACAAACTTCTTTATTATTACTTTAAACTAACTTCTCTATTACCTTAATTAAAAATTATATCACACAGTATGGTTTCAGAAACTGCTTGGAATATATAATTGAAATACTACATGGAGGGGCTGGGATTATAGCTCAGAGGTAGAGCACTTGCCTAGCGTGGGCAGGATCCGGGTTAGATCCTCATCATCACATAAAAATAAAGGCATTGTGTTGTGTCCATCTACACCTAAAAAAATAAATATTTTTTAAAAATACTACATGGAATCTATACTGTTTAAAGAAAAAATAATTATGACACAGGGAAGTAAGTGTTAGAAACATTAGACTGAGATGAAAAGAGGCCAAAGTAATCATCTTATCAGTTAGAAAATGTTGTTGCCTATGTCCCAATTTGACTGAGCATGTGTCTCTTTTCAGCTCACTAGTTCAACATTGCAAGAGAGGCATTTAAATAAGATTATAAAGCAGGAGTTAACACCTACTCGCCAGTGTGCTCCATAACAGACAAGAGCAGGTCAGCCAGGGAAGAAGTGAGATATGAGTGTGAAAAAAAAAGCAACCATTGAAATCTGCACGTTTCAAACAACAAGATCTTTCACTCCCTCTCCCTTGAGCATTCAAGAGTCAGCCTCATGTTGGAGAATGTTTCCTGGCAGAGCTCTCTTCCCCTGCTGTGGGGAGGAGACCTAATGACTGCTGAGCTATAGCTGCAGCTCTGTTAGGATAGCCCATCAGGTTTCCTGTCAAGATGGCAGAAAGCCAGACCTAGGTCTGGGAGGTAGAGAGCTGTCTTCGATGTGTTTTAAGGAGTTTCTGAAAGCACCTCTGTCACCAAACACTTCCCATAAAAAGTGCTTGAAAATGTCACCATTGTGTTTTTTCCTTTTGCATAGAGAACCTAAACAGAACCTCTTAGCTGCACACAGTTTTACCCAAGACATGTTCCCACTAGTGACTTTAACTTGCATGAGTTTACCAACTTGATTCCACATTCATTAGGATCCAGGGAGAGTGGGACACAAACCAAGAATATTTTGGTGGCAAGTGTTGTGTGAAAACAGAAAAACTCAAGATATGATGCACAGCCCAGTTCCAAGAATAGACAATAAAGTGGGGTCCTGGGCAGCCCAGTCGATGGTTAGAACAATGAGTTTCCAGACGCAAGGAAAATTAGGGACTATTTTTAGAGGTAGAGGGTGGGTGACAAGCAAAGTAAGTAGGTTGGTACTATCCACAATTTTGCAGTCAGTTCCTTGCCTTGAGTCAGAAATGACCCCTGCTTTGGTGGCAGCCATTTACGATTGCCAAACAAAGAAAAACAGAAGCCACATTGGCTGACATGGGCTTCAGACTCCTGAAATCTGTGGTTGAACATGAATCTGCCTTCAGTTTATCTCCTTTGTCCCCTGAGGTGGGGCTTGCTATTTTAGTCAGCCAGTAGTTTTTGGCCAAATAATTGCCACTATTAGACTTAATTACAATTTTTTTTCTAATGTCATTTTCTTACTTTCAATAGAATTGAATAAAACAATAAAATAAAAACAAACATAGGCTCTGTGGATCCTCTGGGGTCACAGGCAATTCATCTGCACATCCCACACCAGTCAGGTTATCTAGACAAACAAGGAAAGGAAACAACTGCTGCACATAAAAACGCCAGAGTAAAGAAAATTAATCCAGGCAATAGACCACCACGAGAAAGGATCATTTTCTCAAGTTTTCTTGCCTGAGGAAGGTAAAGGGAAATATTAAAGGTAATTGGGTCAGGCTTCAGTAACCTTAAGTATCATATAGCACCACTACCACCATAGAAGAGCTAGTACCGTCTACAGGCTTGATAATAATACAAAGAAAATAAGAAAGAACTGGACTGGAGTAAAACTCTAGAAGCTCCTTTGGAAAGGAATTTAAAGAAGAAAGCAAAATAAATGATTTCTGTCCACTGGGCTGATTAAAGAGCAGCAATTGTATTGTCAATCCTGCCAGAATCCAAACACCCGAACAAAATTCAGAATTAGAGATGCTCGTAAGCCTCTTGATCTAGATGAATGGACAACAGACATCTGCCTGAAGGTGAAGAACTGTTTTACTAACTGTCTCATGTGGTAATTGACAGCAGCTGACAATGAAAATGGCAGAGATGTAGGCAAAGAGGTCAGTCATCTGCCAAAACTTGTAAGCCGGGGAGCATGATTTGAATATTAGACACAAACAGAAGGGAAGATGACTGTGCAAGTGTGACTATGGCTGTGAACTCACCAGTCCTGGGACAGTTCATTTACACTGATGATTTTTCTCATGTTACACTTCAAATAGTGCCTCACAGACCCTATGTGCATAAGGATGTGTGCAGGATGAAGGTTTTCATTTGGTCCTCATCCTGATCATTAGCTAATAAGTTGCAATTAGGAAACTGCTGCAATGATAATACAAAATCATAATTAAAGAAAAGAGTATAAGAATATATTGAAGGTTCTTTATTGTATTGTGGGTCTAATAGTAAGAACAAAAGTAAATTAAAAACTGGAGACACGCTAAATGTCCATTAACACATATTTAGCTACTAAATAAAATGGAGTGGATCTGTAGGTATGAACATATAACCATAAATTGCCTTAAATTTTTTAAAAGTAGACTTAAATTGGGAATATCATGTATACTTTGATTCCAGTTTTGGTTGAAAAAATATTTTATATATGTGAAGAAGAATCTGAAAGTATATAAGGATATACTTAATAGGTCTGAAAAAGTAATATTTCAATTTTTACTGAATAGATGTTATTTTGTTATTCAATTTTTTAATGATTATACTTTAGTTTTTAGAGCCAAACAGAGACACCCTCATTTTCTTTTTTTGTTTTGCTTTGGTCTTCATGGTGATGGAAATTAAAACTAGGGGTGCTTTACCACTTAGCTATATTGCCAATACTTTTTAAAATTTTTAAATGTTGAAACAGAATCTTGCGAAGTTGCTGAGTGTGACCTTAAACTTGTGATCCTCCTACATTAGCCTCCCAAGTTGCTGGAATTATAGGCATACATCATAACACCAGGTATACATTAGCTTACTAATACTAATTTTTAAAAACATGATTAGTTTTTCAATCTTAAGAAAAAGGAAAACAGTGAAATAGAAAAAAAATAACATGGAAAGGGCTGAGAGATATAGCTCAAAACTTTGTATATTGGTGTACAGACCATTTACATTGCCAGGAAAAATAAAATTTTATTGCAATTAGTTTTTGTTTCATTCTAGTGGATAAGTTAAATTTTTCTCTTTAGATTGTGTGTGTGTGTGTGTGTGTGTGTGTGAGAGAGAGAGAGAGAGAGAGAGAGAGAGAGAGAGAATGAGAGAGAGAGAAAATGAGAGAGAGAGAAATATCAGAGTTTAGTGACTATAGTGTCTGCTAATATATTGATAGAGAAATCAAGTTTTCTCTATTTTTTCTAATTCTTTATCATTTTAAGTTTTGAAGGTTCGTATTATTGTTTCTTTCCCCCTCTTCCTTCGTTTTCTTTGTCTTTTGTTACATAAATTTAATTTGCACTCAAATATCATGTATTAGTCATGAACATTTTGATTTACAAGAGACAAAAACCAAACTCAAACTAGTTTATGCCAAAAAGAGAACTTGGGTGAAAATTTTATGATCATATAAGTAAGAAATCCAGGGACTTAAATTTTTTCATCAAGATTGTCTTTCTTTTTCCACTTCTCAGAGCTACTTTTTTCTTTATTGTTTCAATCTCAACCAGTCTATCCCCTCAGGGTAGTGAAGATGGAAACCACAGCTGCCCTAGAATTTCATCACCCTTTGAGCTAAAAACTCTAGAAGAGAATGAAAGAATGCCTTTTTCCCCATAGCTCCAACCAATCTCCACTCCTGGGCCATCATGACAGACTTGAGGATAACAGCCTCTGATTGGACAGTCTTGGTCATGTGCTCAACCCTATGGAGAGGGATGCAGGTCAAGTGTTTAACAAAGCTGTCAATAGGAGGGAAAGGGGAGTTCCCACAAGGAAAAGATAACTGTGGCAAGAAAGAAAGACAGCTGTACCCTAAGTATGGGATTTAAAATGTGTTGATTCCATAAGGAGGACAAACAAAGCCACCCTCATCTTCTTGGTCTTTATAAATTTAAAATAAATTTTTTTTGGTTGTTGATAGAATATTATTTTATTTATTTATATGCGGGGCTGAGGAAAAAAAACCAGTGCCTTACACATGCCAGGCAAGTGCTCTACCGCTGAGCCACAGCCCCAACCCCTTCATAAATTTTTTAAGATTTCTTTATCTTAGGTTTCTATAATTTCTTTAAAAATTTTTCACTGAATTGTTAGATGTGGTTGTGCGTGTTTTTCTTCCCCTGGGTATCCTGTTATGACCAAAAGCTTTTCTCTTTCTCTGGTTTGCCAACTGCCCTGTCATTTATTTATCTCTCAATGATTTATGTCAAAAGGAAATTCTAGTAAAATGAAAATTTCTGATTTTTAAAATACCTTATTTGATTATGAGGGAAGAAAGTTTACTTTATCAGATAGGGTTTTAAAAAGTCTTAGGCTAGTGAGTTATTGCATAAAAATAACTTATGTTCTTTTTCCTGAGCCAACAGTCCTTTAAAAAGCAGGTGTTCCGGATGCTAGAGATGACAAACAGTTTTATAACTAACTCAAGGAAAAGCAGAGGACACAGAACTTCTCTGCCAAGTGTTAAAGCCAAAGGAAAAATATTCCAAAATGGACTTTTCTATAACCATCTCAAAACAGGGGAAGCTGGAGGATTAGTAAAACAGCAAGTGTGCAGTCTGGTCACTTTGAAGCCTGACATATTAGTTTGCTAAGGGTATGCATTTACACATTTCTTTTAAAGGGAAAAGACTTTCCTTCAGCAAAATAGTTAAGATATGATAGTTTTTCTGTCTTTAGCTCACATTAAGTATCAGCAACATCTGTTTCATACTCTACTTGGAATGGGGTTATTGTCATGAAGTTTGAGCAATGTGCATTGGATATTTAACCCAATGACTGTAAAGACTTATTTTCTGACTGTTCATTTGTTTGGGATGGACACGGAAGGAAGGTTGGGTATAAGTTTGGAGAACCAAGCATATTCTCCTGTTTGAAAAAGCCTAATAAATCTAGAGGGCAATATATGTTCTGCAGCCCCTCAGTCACTGAGCACAAGGATAAAATAATGTTTTGTTTTGTTCTTCTGTTTTTAATGCTCCCAGTTTCCGTCTTCAGGAACATCTACAGAACACATTAGTAGCTTCCTTCTGACATTTATTGATGAGTTTTCTATGGAGCGTCAATTTTTCCAACACTGCCTAGCTGTCACATCCATCTGTTACCTTCCATGTAAACCTGTAGCTGGTTAGCTGCCTATTGTTCCCTCTCTGACAACACTGCTGTCCATTTTGACAGAACAGTTGGGGATGGATGTTTAGGGAGCAGGTACGATAGTGATGATTTTTCACATTGCTTTAGGATAGAGCTGTCCAATAGAAATGTGTGATTTTTAGGCTTTTAGTAGCTAGACTTAAAAAATAAAAATAACAGGTGAAATTAATTTTAAATATTTTATTTAGTCCAATATATCCAAACTCATACAACTATTAGTGGAATATTCTTTTTTTTTTTTTTTTTTAAAGAGAGAGTAAGAGAGGAGAGAGAGAGAGAGAGAGAGAGAATTTTTTGATATATTTTTTTTTTTTTTTTAGTTATCGGCGGACACAACATCTTTGTTTGTACGTGGTGCTGAGAATCGAACCCGGGCCACGCGCATGCCAGGCGAGCGCGCTACCACTTGAGCCACATCCCCAGCCCCTTAGTGGAATATTCTACATTCTTTTGTGTACTTAGATTTTGAAATCCAGACACACTATAATTAAAGTGTGTCTCAATTTGAACTTTTAAGTGTTCAATAAGTATACATAGCTTGAGGCTACTGTACAACAGTGCAGCCGCAGAAAGACTCTGCAGGTTATACTGAAAGCATTTGCTGTGAATTTATGATACTTTTATATAACATGACATACTTCTAAGTAGTTTAGGATGCTCTGAACATAAAATTGATTTTATTTAAAAAAAATCACATTTCCCCAAATCTGTACCAAGATTTCAAGTTCTTTTCCCTTAAATCAATATAGCTATTAAAAGCTATTTCTGAAGTATGATAGATTTCAGAAAATATGGAAAGTTAAAGGTGAGCTCTTTAAATTTCTATTTCATAATTCTCAAGCTAAATTCCACATTAGATAATAAAAATTTGCAAAGTATCTTCCAGATTATTTATGATTCTCATAGACTTTTCCATCACTTTCATAATTTTCTGCTGCCCCTGGATTTATTTTATGTTCTAATCTCAATTCTCCAAGGTTTTGAGACAGTCTCTTGTCTACCTTGGCCATACATTTCTAGTATTATGGCTTGATCCTTATACTGGGCAGGAGGCCTTGGGAATTCCTATCTTCTCTGAAGACACTTTCTAGGGATGAGCAACAAGCAGTGATGTGGAATGCCCAGAAGCTTTGTAAGCACTTCCATACGTCAACATCCCCATGCCCATTTCCTAAGTCTATGGTTAACAGTGGTGGTGTGGATGATTGGTTTTGTTTATGTACATGTGTATACCTGTCCAACAAGTAGATTGCACATGACCCTCCTCATATCACTTAGCTTTTTGAAAGCTACTCTGAGAACTATTCTGGCTTCCAAGTGGTTATGGATGGACACTCAGCAGTGCAAGCTGCATCCACCTGGAATGTGTGTCTTCACTATTCATGGTGTTGACTTCTTCTTCTTCTTCAATACTCAGAGGCCTTCCCAGACCATCCAAAGTTACATTAGATCCTCTCTGTGTGTTCTGCCACAGTTATTTCTGTTTCTTGCTTCTGCAACTGTAAACAACACTGCAATATAAGTGTTTATTAACTATACTAGGGCACTAGGGCCAAGCACATAACAGTTGTTCAGAATTTGTTGAATAATTCATAATGAAGCACTTTGTATTTTCCCAAGAACTCTATTTCTCCATTTATATCACATTAATGGCAAACATATCAAGATCATATAATATTCAGTTCTAGAGTTAAAAACATTAATACTACTCTCTCATTAAAGATATTTTATTTTTTGACTTTTAAAAATGTTTTTATTAGAGCATTATACTTGTACATGATAGTGGGGTTCACTATGACATAATCATACATGCATGGAACATAATCTGCTCCATTTCTGTCCCTAGTACCTCCTCTTTCCCTCCTCTCCTCCCTTCCTCATCCCACTTCCTTTACTCCACTGTTCTTCCTTCTAATTACTTATTGTTTTTTTTAATTGGGGCTTTATATATATACACACACACCAAGGTGGAATTCACTGTGGTATTATATGTATGTAGCAAAATTTGGTCCATTTCATTCCATAGTTCTTCCTCTTTCCCTCCTCCCTCCCTTTTACCCTCCTTCTTCTAGTCCACTAATCTCCCCTCTATTTTTATGAAGGCCATATACAACAAAGATGTTTATTTTTTGACAATTTGTTCTCTTTCTTCATCCATTCCTGAATTGCTAGTCAAATTACCATTAAAAGCCTGAGTAGAAGTTAAAAGCTGTTTATGAGCCAAAGTTAAGTATCAAATGAGAGAATCTAAATTTTAAAAAGTCTTAAAATTTCCAGAGAGCCAATAGCAATACTTAAGCATGAATTTAAAGGTTTTATATGTAACATTTTATATAATCTATGTGATTACAATAAGAATAGGGTTGTGAACAAGGATACATTATTGCATAAGTATACACAATGTGCTACCATTATTTATAGCTTAAGGAACAAAGAATTCTGGTTCCATTTATGCCAAGATATAAGCAGAGAAATAGATTTGCATCCAGCTAGCCAAACCTCAGCTCCAGAGTTTATATTGCCAATGATTTGCACAGGATCCTTAGGCTATATAGAGTTTTCTTACTTAACAAAATACTCATTCTCTTAATTATTTAGTTTTTCAATTATTTTAAAATATTAGCTTACTTAATTCCCATAATAATTTTTTGAAGTAGGAACTCTTAACAGCCTATTTTGTACTTAAGGAAATTATAGCCTGCTTGCATTAAATAACTTTAAAGACAGTGACAGACAGAGAAGACAGTGAGTTTTGATCCTAAGAAGTCTGACTTTTAGGTCAGTGTACTTAATCTCTAAACTACAGGGCTACCTTGGACTTTAAATTTTAAAAACATTTGTTCCATCAACAATTCCATCTTTCTCTAGTCTTATAAACCAACTTTAAAAATCTCCCCATGATTTACAAGAAACATTTGTTTTTAAATCAGCCATCAGCTTTTTAAATTTCATCCAGCTTTCTATATATTTACAGTTTCTTTCTTTGTTTTATTCTACAGAGGACCATATGTCCCCATGCTAGAGAACTAGATTCTGAAAGCTATAAATTTGGGGAAGAAAACAAAACTCACAAGATAGTTATATCTAAGGCTGAAAAACTTAATTCATTTTCAGAACTACTCTTTATTCCCCAAAACTGTTTGGAAATAGGATTTATTCTGGTTTGGAACACTGGGGATTATAATTACTTAAGCATTCTGCTCCTTGACATCTTTCTGCTGCTGCTTAGAGGTAACCAATTCTAATTCCTTTGCATGGCTTATCCAGGGGTGGGGAGGTTTTTGTCCTATTAACCCACTAAAAGCGGCTTAAAGATTAAACCTTGGACTAAAGTCAGTTATAGTTTTAATCCTCACAGGATCTAAATCCTCCCTTTACATTTAATAGATGTGAATACCACTTGTGAATCCATCTAATCATTTTCAAATGCATTATTTGGTCTCAAGGTATAATAGGTGCGGAAAAATGGTGAATTGTTTGTAAAGATAATAGAAATTCTGGATCCAACTAAGGTGGACATATATCATAGTAACATGTAAAACACAAATTATAAGCGGTCCTAAAATTATTGTCAAAATCTAGAAAGGAGACATTGTAATTGCCTATACAATCAGCTGTAATTAAATATATAATGTGGTTACAATTGATAAGCAATTGATGGAATGCCTTTTCATAGATTTCATAGTCTGCAACCATGGCAGGTCCAAGTGAATGTGACATGGCTAACCTCCATTCCTCTTTAAATCATTTAAACACACTCAAATTATCTATATTCCTTAAAAAATTAATTTCAAATACTAAAACAGAGATTTAATCTGTTTTTGTGCACATGTGTGAAATCCCTAGTGTCTAACTTACAGAATGTGAATTTTGTAAGACTTTCCAGCCCTAAGTTTTCATCTTAAATGAACTTTTCTCATTTTTTTTTTTTCTCCTCTGAAAATGGAAATCCCCAGTCTGGGTCAGACTGCCTCACATGATGTCTTATTTTATGCACACTGGCCTGTAATCAGGGAATCATTCTGGGAGTGAAGCTCCCCTGAGGAGGATCTCTCTTGCGCACAGGTACAGGTACCCTTTCTTTCTGTCTCTCTCTCTCTCTCTCCCTCCCTCCCTCCCTCTCCTCTCCTCTCCATCTCTCTCTTTCCTTCACTGTATTAAGTAGTCTTTAATCTGTGAGATATACATTGATGAAAGCACCCATCCTAATCCTACAACTTAAAAAATATTTGTCTTATTGGCCCAAGTTGGAAAGTAGTATAACTCAGAAAGGAAAGTACTGATTTGGAAGCTTTGTAAAATATATTTTTAAAATTTTTTTAGTTATATATGGACACAATATCTTTATTTTGTTTATTTATTTTTATGTGGTGCTGAGGATCAAACCCAGGGTCTCTCACTTGCGAGGCGAGCGCTCTACCACTGAGCCACAACCCCAGCCCCAAGCTTTATAGAATATTGATTCCATGATAGAGCAACAGAATAGATCTGGGTCTTTAATAAATAAAATATTGTTATATACATGTCATGTTATAAGAGCAAATATAGTGACCATTTAGCAAATGTATAGCATTCACATTTATCCCTAGGTTGAATATTCTGATGTAGGAAAATTATTTCACCAACAGAAAAAAAATGACCACAGTGAAACCCACCCTTCTGTGTAATTGAGATACACAAATAAAAATATTTTTTTTGAAAAAAAAAAGAAAAAAATGAAGAAAAACTTGAATAATAAATTTGTACAATTTGAAGGGTTTTAAAACACTCCTCAGTTGTTTAGAATGTCAGATATTTCCCTTACAGATAAAAATATTTGTTGCAAAAGTTTGCTTAGAAATAATTACTTGTGGTTAAATAGCATATCCATGATATTGATTCACATCAGTGTTAGAGAAAGAGGGCTAGGGAAGAATAGAGACACTTCAGATTAGACAGAGGGGAGTGAATAAAGGGGTGGGGGTATGGGGGTAGGAAGAATAGTAGAATGAATCAGACATTCTGACCCTATGTGCATATATAACTCTACATCATGTACAAGCAGAAGAATGAGAAGTTATATTCCATTTATGTATGATGTGTCAAAATGCATTCTACTGCCATGTATAACTAATTAAAACAAATTTAAAAATCTGAAAAAAGTAGAAAGTAAAAGGCAAAGGAAGAAAGGATTATATAAGGGCAAAAACAAACAAGATTAATTTTATTCAGATTCTTATAATATGGAAACACCCTGATTTTGAATATCAGTGTTTTTGTGTGTTGATTTTGCCTTAGACTTTTATGGAGAAGAGTAGACAAGTAGGTGAATGAATTTACAGTTAGGATCTTTCTGCAATTGGGGAAAAAAAAAATCTAGGCCAGTCAGTTGAAAAGTTTATCTCTGTGTCTCACAAGTTTCAAAGGGACAATTTAATCTCAGCTAATCATTCATGAGACAAAGAATAGGAATTTGGAAGGTCTGTGTCTGGTCTTCTCAGCACATTCAGGCAAAAACAGAAAGGTCTGGGCTTGACCTTATCATAGGTAAACAAGGGAGTCATTTGTGAGTCCTATGGGAGTCATGAGAAAGAGTGGATTGAGTTTTATCAAAGTCACATGGTGAAGGGTGGCTCCTTATGGTGAGCCATTTTCTGGAACACAAAAACACAGGTTTCTCAACTACAGCTGTTTCCTGAGAGCACAGTTCCCAGGGAGAGAGTTCACTATCTTGTAAATGGCAACCTGACTCAGAATGGAGACATCAGGTGACAGATAGGGCTGTGATATGTCCCAAGGGGAATCGTTCAATTAGACCTGAAGATGAGAATTCACCCTGACAGGCAAAAAAACTTTCCAGGAAATGAGGGTAGAATCCCTGGAAAAAAGAGGCAGTCCACTGGGGCTTAGGTAGCTGCAAAAATACCACTTTCAAATCAAAACTGAAGGTTTACAGATGGAGCTTAAGGAGAATGGGCAAAGAGTCTCTTAAGGCCAAGCTGAACAATGAACCCAAGTCAATCTCAATGCTGACTTTCAAGTGTCCAGCTATTGTATGAAAATAAGTACAGTTAAATCCAGCAGTGAAACTTATATATTGTCTGAAGAGAGTTTGGAATCCATAGTTTCTCTCTTCCAGTAGCTTTACGGATTCACTGGGCTCTCTGCTGGTGACTCATTAGGGAAGATGAACATAGGGGAAAGATCACTGCTTCCAAACTGGAGGATTTACAGGAAGTCCCCTTAGTCTCTTGTAGATATTTTCTGTACTTGTGCCCGAGGCTGTCTCTGGTTGTATTTTTGTATATTGTCCAATTGTTTCCATTTAAAAACACCAACAACAACCTCAAATGATTTATAATACTGCATAAGGCACAGTAATAGGAATAATTGGATTCCCAGGATAATCTTAGGGAATTAGATTAATAATCCATAAAATTTCTTCTACACCAAGTTTTTAAATCAAAGCTGCTATATTTTAAGCAGCCACACTGCCATATTTGAATTTCATCTCCCTTTTCAGTTATAACTTTATTAGAAGTGCAAAACTCAAAGGCCCAACAAAAGAGAAAGGAAGAAATACTTAAGGAAAAAATAAACATTAGTGAAGAAATTACCATAGAAACAGGTCAGGTAAGGAATTTCCAATTCCTATTTATGCTCAGCTCAGGCACAAAAAGACACATTGCTCTAAAGAAGTAGAGGATATGGAGGCAAGCATACAAGAAAGGAGGATTGGGGAAATGTTCTAGAACCTAGTAGAAAACTGGTGACAATATATCATCTCTAATCATTCCTTTCTCTTTGAAATTCAAAAATGATCAAAGTCTGGGTTCCTAATCAATCTTGTCAAAGCCCTATAGTTTCATTAGTTTTATTTCTGAGCTATTTCAGAAACATGTTCAGAAATTAACATGGGTATAGCATTTATACTTTTGTTCAGCATCAGTTTTCATAGTTGTATTGCTTTTATGTAAAACATCCAGAGAGTTCTCATGTTTTATGTCTACAGTGAATGTCCTATATGTTCATACTCCTTTCATGTTTTTATTTAAAAATATTCTGGATATATTGTAGGGTTGTACTTTCTCATGCTCTTACTGGCTAGAGCCACACAATTAGTCTGGTCACTGAGTTGTGAGCAAAAATGACTGAACTGAAGCATTTAATTCCTGGTGTAAGACACTCTAGAGATTTCTTTCCTTCACTAGAGTGGCCAGTGATATTGTTCCACTAGGCTAGTGTCTTAAAGTGAGAAAGATGTGAAGCAAAGATGTAGCTGATCTAAAATTGCGGTATAGTGAGAGCAAGGAATACATTTTTATTAATGTATGGAAATTTAGAGTGATGGTTGTATGATTGTTACCACAGCATAACCTAACCTATCCTGACTGATACAATCACATTTGCATAAGACGTGCAGTATGGTCTGATTCTTGATATAAATAACTTATAATGATTTATATGTGGTGAAGGCAAAACAAATGAAACAAACCTGGGTCCAGAATAAAAAAGAAGCCTGACCCAACTGAATTATTAAAAAGGACCTCAAATACACTCTTTCCAATGATCCAGAATCACTCAGTAAAAACTGAGCCTTTACACCAGAGTTGGATTTTTATTAAGTAAAATCTGCACTTAAAAATATATAAAAAAATAGAGAATACATTCCTGTTTGATCACTGACAATATTATGGTAGTTTCATCTGATTTTTATAGCACAATAAAGATATATTATGGAAATTGGGCAAAAGGACAGAGGAGGCAGATGTTTAATTGTAATAATTGAATGAACAATTACATGGCAGCTCTTTGGCAGATGATATACAGTGAAATGCACTTCTGCACTAATTATTTTCAGTAGCTAACTCGGAGTGTAAAAATGTGCTCAGTGTTGAGGATCCAAATATGAGTAATACAAATTCCTTGTTATTTTTGATGGTAGCTGACAACTGAATGGTAGGGGCTAAGAAACCAGCAAGAAGCAGAAACAAGTCAAGCACTCTAGGAGAAACACACCCTATGCTGTGGCATGCATGGGCATACGGTTTGTTCAGAGGGGAAAGTGGCCCAGTGGCTGTGGCTGCTAAACTACTCTATTGGTTCTAGGTACCTTTAGAGGCATCTGTTTGATTAGAAAACAGTATCAGAGACTGGGTTGTCACTAAGAAGCGCCTGAAGGACTAGGAAGAAGGATTTTGTTTTCTTGGCAAATAAGCCAACATTATGCTGAGGAAGCTAATATTCTTGCCATCCAATCTCAAATCTGTTTCAACCAAACTACTTCCACACTTTGGTGTATCAATTTGTGGTTTGCATTTGGCAAGAATTTGCAAAGATGCAGCAAACCAACTAACAATCCAAACAAAAGCAAGCTCACAGCCTATGTGGGAAAGTGTACACAAGCATAGATCTAAATCACATTGCAAAAATAATCACATGGAAACAATGGTAAGTATGTAATCAAAAACATGTTAGAAACAGAAAAAAAAAAGGAACAAAAGAACTACAAAAAATAAAGGAAATAGCTGAAACATCTCAAAGATTGCTCTTTACAGTATGGTATGCTATACAAAAACAGAAAGTTTCTTTCCCAGAACCATCCATTTTCTGTACATATAATACGTCCCTTATTGTTGAATCATAATCACTGAGTTAACACCTGGCTCATTGTTAGAGCTAGGGGATGTTCAGGACACTTGAAAAATTTATAATGCTTCAATAAAATGATTCTGCCAATAAGTTGAAATTTGATTTTAAAAAGAAGAGCATAGAAATGTTTAAAGACAGAGTAAAAGTATGTTCTTTGAAGATCATGTTAAAGGTGACAACAATTACATTCATATCTACCGGATGAAAGCAAGATGTGCTTTTTCTCAAAAGTTTACACTAGGCCAAAAAAAAAAAAAAAAAAGGCAGTTTTATTTTAACCAGATGTGAACAAATTAAACCCAATATTTTCAAGTATTTTTAGTGCCATATGATGTCATCTGATTTTACATTTTCTACTGAGGGATAATGTGTATTTTCAAAATCATGAAGCCACTTTCCATATAAGTACTTAGAATCTTATACATGATCAGTTACAGTAAACAAATACTGCAGGACATGCTCTTGGTTAAAAGTCACAAGCTGAGAAAGAAATTTAACTTTTCAGTAAGAAAAATGGAATTAAAAGCACGTGAAATGTCTGCTGGTATTCAAGTTACTCCCCATTTCAGTGACTATGATACTAGTCCAAATAGGTCCAGGGCAAGGATTGCTCTGGCCATAATTGCCTCTTTCCTATGCACTCCATAGGGACCGCATATAGTAATTACTTATGCTAATTACTCAGGGAACACCAGTTTAAACAACCAGGACTTTCTTTTTATTGGCAATATATTTTCAATGACAGGGTCACACATGACAAACATCCCCAATGGCCACTACCCAGACTGTGCTGGGTTTATCTGGTTCTTGGTGCTCTTCTCTGAAAATAGCAAAGGGAACAAGGATGCTCTGAAACTGGCCAGGTCTTAGGTCCTCACACCTCTCTGGGACAGCTTCAGGTAAGCAGGCAAACACTGGAACAAGACTGTGGTCCTCAATTGCTCTGCTGAGTGAAGGCTCACAGTCATCTCGCCTGGGAAAGAGATTTCTTTAAAACCATTTAAAGCTTTCCAAAGGGCAACAGCGAGGCGGTTGTGAGCCAAAGTTACCATAAATGCTTCCACTCCCTCCTGATTTCATTTCGGAAATAAGAAAGGAAAGAGGCAGTCACCACTGCAGGCGTTACTGCCGCCTCATCCTGCCCCTAAACAATTAAGAAACACTAAAAGTAAAGTTAATATAACTATAGGATCATGAGTACATTAAAACGTTGTTGAATTAACAAGCCAATATTTCAGACCAAGATCCTCTTCACCACCACCCACACTTAGGCACAGAACATTCTGGGCAAAGGACCCCCCTCCCCGCCCCTTGCCCTTCCCTACTTGGCGAAGAGGCTGGGCGAGCCTCGGGGAAGGGGAAGGTTGAGGGTTGAAGACTCGGAGCCAACGCAAATCACTCTTGCCAAAACGCTTCTCAGACACAACAGTTTCCCAGGATCAAGCCCACCTTCCGTTCTCCCCCTCCCGGTTTATGCTGGAACCCAGGAATGGTTTGGGGACCAATGAGGTGACAGCGGTTGACGCATGGATCACGGTGAGGGGTGACTTCAAGGGGGAGAGGCCGCGAAGTGGGGGTGGGCAAAGTGGGAGGCGGGGGCCAAAAGTAGGCGGGAAGGAGAGGCGAAACCCAGCTGGGGAAAAGCAAAGGCAGTAGAGGTAAAAGAGCCAAAGGTAAAGAAGAAAGGAGCAGGTCCGTGCACAGGAGCTGCCTGCCGGGCTGGCCGGGGATCCCCGGGAAGGAAGCAGCGAGGGAGGGACGTGGGCCGGGCGGGGGGCGCCGCGGGGAGGGCGGGGAGGGTCGCTGTCAGTCAGGCAGAGCAGGGCTCGCTGGCCGGGGGAGCGGGCGCGAGTGCGCACGGCAGCCGAGGGCGCGGCGACTCCGACAGCCTCAGCAGTGGTGGCCGCACCCGGGTCTCCGACCGTGCGCCCGTGCCGCGCTCCGAATCCCTCGGCGCCGGCTCCCGGCCGCGGCCGCCCCGGGGCTACCCCCGCCCGCGCGCGCCAGTTGGGGGGCCCGGGGAGCGGCGCCAGAGGCCCGGCCGCATTGTGACGTAGAGGAGCCGCGGCAGCGCCTCCGCCGCTCGTCTGCTCTCCCTGTGGCTGTTCCTGCTCTCGCCGCCGCCGTCCATTTGTCCGTCTGTCAGTCCCGAGTCGCTGGCGCGCTTGGGAACCCGGTGAGTCCAGATCCTCAGCGGGCGCCCGCGGGGAGGCGAGGGGCGGCGGCACCGGCGGCTATGCCTTTCCAACTTTGCACCGGGCGACCCCGGCGGGTGTCGCCCCTTCTCCCTCTACCCCCTGGGCCCCCTTTGTGCGGCGAGTCCCGGCTGCTTGGGGCAGCTGAGGCGCCTCTGCAGAAAGGGTTTGGGGGGAGGTCTCTATAGTAACAGAAGAGGCGGCGGCGGCTGCCAAGCGGTTGCTTTACTCCGGGGAAGGGGAAATAGCTCCCGCCTCGGTTTCCAAAGGATTGTTCTTTTTTATCTGCCCTCTTCGTGTGGTTATTATTCTTGCTGCCGCTTCTGATCTTATCAAAAGCAGTGATGGGCAGTGCAGTGGCTCCCAAGAGCTGATAAAAGAAGAGGGTGAAGTAATAGTAATAGCAAAGGTAGTAACAACAATAATAAACGAAAAGAAGGAGGACACCTGGTGTCGCCGCCCAGGGGGAGCCCCTCTCCCATCAGCACCAGGCTTCCTGGCTGCCCCATCCAGCCCTGGCTCGGACCGGACCGCCTTCCAGCGCTGTCCTGCACTGCAAGTCCATTTAAGCGGGAATGTTTCTCCCTTGGCCTTCTCTGTGGTGATGACTTTCATCTGCAGGTGGTAAGTGAGGTGAAACTCAATTTTGGCTATTGTCAAGTGCCACGTTTTGTTTATTTCATTTTTTACGGAAAGAAAAGAGGAAAAATTATGAGCCATTTCTGGCAGCCATACAGTTTCCACAGGAAATACTAGCATTCTTTGAGGAACACGCTACTGCTTGCAGCAAAGAAAGTCTTTAGGAAACAAAAAGGCAACAGCATTGTTGCTCATTTTCAATGGACCGCTAGGAGGGTGGAAACGTGTTGTTTTTTCCTGTGGGAACATTGCTTTCCTTGGGAAAGTTAATTAAGGAAGCATTGTTGTCTATACCCCTTTTCACTTGTTGGAGGCTGGGCTCCACTTCTTTTGGTTATTACTGACAAGTGCCCATCAAATAGCCTGGAAAAAGGGAGAACCCCTGCTGGACAATCTAGCCACACACCACGTGCCATGGAGCCCAGCCAGGGTGCAGTTTGCAAAATGAAATAAGGGCTGTCTTGGGAGGTTTATGAGGATTACATGTGTGCAGAGTATGTCAGTTCTCCAAGGTGTCACTCTAAACACGTAATTTTCAAGCACCGCTTTCGTTGCTGAATCTGCAGGAAGGCGAACACCTATTTTTTATATTATGGAACAGACATCTCATTTGGGAATAGATTGTAGTCTGTATTTCATTTGTACATATTGAAATTTTAAAAAGCGAAGAGAACAAGGTGTTGGAAACCAATATGCTAATGTGTACTCACCTGGGAGAGAACGCTTATTAGCTGTTCCTAAAGCAACTCAAATTATATTCAACGTGGTAGGGTGAAGGGAGACACCTTTAAAATGCAGCTAAAACCATTAGAAAAGGATGTGACATTTTGGTATTGGTCACAGAAGTCTTTGGAAGGGTGTATTAGTAGAGGGTTACCTATAATCAAATACTGAATTTTCAAACCTTGAATCAGAAAGAATATGACCAGCCTTCTCTTACAGATCTTTGAATATCTCAGATAATGATAAAGGAAATTTAGAAAGAAGGGATGTAACATTGAATGGCACCCTTGTCTCTATAGCAAGCATTCCATGAAGAAAGTTTTTAAGACAGTAGAGTGGAAATGATGCTGTTTTCATGAACTTGACATTCACCATTTGTTGATGTCTGAAAGGAAGTGACTAAAGCAAGTGAATTTCTCTGCCATGTCACAGCTTTGCTAATTCCAGGCATTCGTTCTGGTGCAGGTGTACAGTGGAAACACAGAATAGAGGCCAAGAAACTTTGTGTGTGCTGTTGTTTTGGAAAGAATCGTAGCAGTACTTTATTGCTTTTAAGAGGCGGGAAACCCACACAAACATCTAATACAAACAAATGTTCTTTGATATTATCAGAGAAAGCCTGGAGCCATTTTTCTTGCCAGATTTAAGGCATTTCTTGTCAAAAGAGGAAATCTCCCAAGGAGCAGGTGCATCATTATAAGAAACACAGGGGAATTTCTCTTTTAAATGCAAAACCTAATTGAAGAGCAACAAGAGAATCAGTGACTCACTTAGAATAAAAGCTTAGTTTTTGGCAATTTTTCAGGTTACGGTCGTAAGCCACGTAGGAGAAATATGTGTCTTGGGAAAAAGTAATACCCTGGTGAAAATCAAGTAGTCACTTCTGTGAAACACTCATTCTTACACATTTGTTTCCTTTTGTCCCTTTGATTGGTATGTAGGTTTACTTGCAGTACAAAATTTACTGAAAACAAATTCACAAATCCATAAATATATGTGTTATTTTGAAATTAGATAAATAGATTTTGTATTTTGTGGTTTGCATCTTGTGAACTCCTTTTTAGCATTCAAAATTAATGATTGAAATATGTTGAAATGCTGATTGTTAATTGATATGATTGATAGCTGGTCCCTAAAAAGTACTAAGAGACTCCTAAGGAGTTATTGTTATTCACTTCACACATATGTGGAATATAGAAACATAAAGAAATAATCTTTTTACAAGGAACTTAATAGGTGGAATAGGACACATCAAAATTAAATAATGAAACAAAACATTAAAGAAGACATTTTTTAATTGAATGCCCAAGATATTTAATAGTAATTGAGATGGAATTTGGAGGATGAAGTGACCATATCAGTTATCGATTGATCAATGTTTTTGGTTAGCTTTTTATAACTGTGACCAAAATTCCCAACAAGAACAATTTAGAGGAGGGGATGTTTATTTGGGGCTCACAGTTTCAGAGGTCTCAGTCTATAGACAGTTGACTCCTTTGCTCTAGACCCAAGATGAAGCGAAGGGCCATGCTCAGTTCATGGCAGGGCCAGGAAGCAGAAAGAGAGAAAGAAGGGAAGGGGATGGAGCCACAAGAAAGAAGAACCCTTCCAGAGCATGCTCCGAAGAACCCACCGCCTCCAGCCTCACCCCATCCCACCTGCCTATAGTTACCACTCATATGGTCAGTCCATTCAAACTAGGATGTACTGATTTAGGTTATAGCTCTCATAATCATTTTTACCTCGGAATATTCTTATATTATCAGGAGCTTTTGGGAAGCACCTTATACCCAAATCATAAAAATGAGTTATAAAATAACCCCAAAATTTAGTTGCTTAAAACAACTACTATAGCTCATATTCCTCTGGTCAACAGTTTGATCTGACTTCAGCCAGGTGCTTCTGCTTCTGCTAATCCTGGCTGGGTTCCTTCAAGCATCATCAGTTAGCAAGTGAATGATCTTGGGATGGCCTCACTGATTTGTCTGAAAGTTGTCACACCATCAGGTGCACAGGTGACTGGCACATGCACCTCTCATTCTTCAGTCAGCTAGCCTGGGCATTTTTTACATAGCAACCAAACAGTGTTCTAAGAACAGAAAAAGAACAACTCCCAGGGTAAAGGTGACTTTTAATCTTCTGCTTGTATCCCATTAGCTAGTCTCCCATTAGCTATTCTCTCATTAATTATATCAAATCATAAGATAAGCCCAGATTCAACGAGTGTAGAAAGAACTCCACTTAAAATGAGAAGGACCTGCAAAAAATTACCACCTTTTTCTTTTTCTGGGGGATGGTGGCTATATACCTTTGAGTAAACTTATTTCTAGCAAAGGTATTCTGCTGAGGAATAGTGGAATGTAAGCTGGAGAAGAGGAAGAGCTTGCTTATGGCAAATCCAGAATTTAGGTTAAGGAATTGCCTTGTAAACCATTGTCCTATAATGTTTGTTCTTTAAACCACAGGAAGAAGAGGAGTGTCACAATGAAAATAAAATCTTAGCCATATCCTTCTGACAGTGGCATTGCAGACAGTAAGCTGGTGGCACTCTCACAGAGCAAGGCTGGGATAAAGGGAAGGCTCTGATAAAGGTGGAGGCAGAGAATATGGGAAGCAAGGGGTTGATCTGGGAGATCCCATATTTAGAATTAGGTGACTGATTATAGGGGTTAGTAAAAGCATAAAGTCAAAATCATTCTGAGATTTTAAAAAGCTTAAGTGACTGAAAGAATGATTGTGCTGTTCTGAGAAATAGAGAAATCAATAAGTGATTTATTTGGGGGGAGGAGAAAATTCAGTTCCAGAAAGGTTGATTAAAAGAGATAAATTGAAGGGGAAAGTACATCCTAAGCTGCAGAGTATGCTATGAATGTTAGCTATTGTTTTGTGTTTAAATTGCCATAGACTATTGTGTATAGGTAAGTATTTTTAGTTGTAAAGCAAGAAAAAATAAAATGTGACATTGAGGATACCCTAAGATGTCAAAAGGAAGTCAGAAGAACCACTCTCGGAATGGAAATAACTGCTCTGGCTATCTAGGAAGGAGAACTGATGTTCTCTCTCCAGAGGCACATCCGGAAATCTGCTTGGATTCAGCAGACTAGTCAGGAACATACCTTTGGCCTAGTTTGAGGGGCATGCATACTCTTGAGTTAGATGCATGAATTGATGGCCCCACCAAGGTGTCAAACAATGGGGAGTTAGTGCCACCAAGATGGCACACACTGAGGTGGTGCTATCAGAAGTAGGGATGGACACATTGTGGCAAAATCAAGAAAAGCTCACTGAAGATGGACACTTGAGATTTATGTGGACTTAGTCACAAGAAAGCCAACAGGGCAGGAGGCAACCACCTAGGCATATGTATGTTGAGATGTAGGTGCATTGTTAACAGTTAAGCCCATGCAAATAGGCGTATTTTCTCATGGAAAGCAAAGAAAAAAAAAGATGGCCTGGCGTGACGCCTTATCCAGGCTCCTCCATAAACATTAGGGGACATTTTATTAGAGAGGAGAGGAATTCTAAACATTTTCTGTTCTATCTTTCACCTAAGAGCTCATTTGAGTTGCTGCTTCATCAGCCTCATTTTATAGACAGCCAGACTGAAATTCAGGTGGTGTCCTTACCACCAAGTGCAGCTGTTGGGCCAGACAGAAACACCTGGCCTCTGTGACTTCACACAATTAGTCTGAACAGCATACACAGCTGCTCTTTATAGAAGGCCCTTGGATGGACCAGCTAAAACCCAAGCATACACTTTTATAGTTTTTATTGCACAAGCCTAAGAACCCTGAAGATACTCAATAAATGTTAATTGAATGAGTGAATGTGCCATTATCTGGTGCAGTAACATTTTCTAAAACAGTCTGGTCTGGCTTTTCATTATTCAGGGTAGAGTTTGCTATAAAATCCCTAAGTGCCTTTTGTAGATTTAAATGTTTTAAGGCACTCTTGTCATAGTAATGTAGATTTTTTTAATCTGCCAGTCATAAAAATAAGCTTATATTTCTTTTGTTGTATTAGGACTCTTGGTTGTGATAGAAACCCAGTTTACTTAACTAGGAAGGGCAAAGTCTGGTTTATGTAAAGGAAAAGTTCAGGAATGATCCAATTCTGATTTCCTTTCTTCTTCCTCGTGGAAAACTGGTCATCAGCAACTTTAGTCTTAACTCCTATAAGAAGAGAGAAAAATTCAGGATTAGCTCTGATTAGACCACTTTGATCACATTCACAGACGTGATCTTGTTCTTATGACCAAAATTTAGACCATGCCTCTTGGCTCTGGTTTCTTCATGTGTCCAGTTCTTCCAGAAGGGGTTGGAGGTATGCATCAGAGTAGCAATTTGAGGACAGAGTAGGTGAATGGGAGAGTGGTCAGCAGAACCCTCGTAAGTCCTGGGACCTGAGAGTGGGAAAAGATTTTGTAATTGTTCTTTCCTCCCCATCTGGCTCTTTGGGAACCAAATTCATGGCCTCACACATACCACACAAGCATGCTACCACTGAGCCACATACCCAGCCCTTGTTTTTTTTTTTTTTTTTTAATTTTCTCACCAAGTTGCATAGGGCCTCACTAAGTTGGTGAGGCTGGCCTTGAACTTGCCATCCTCCTGTCTGAGCCTGCCAAGTTGCTGAGATTACAAGCATGAGCCACCCATACTTGGCAAGGATGTTTTTTAAAAGAAAATTTTGAAAAGGAGTGAGTGCAGTGTGAGCAGAAACAGCAGATACTGCCTTTCCCATCTGTATCCCCAGGCCAGAAGCCTGGGACTGCTCTTGATCTCATCTCCCACTCCTCCTCCCCCTACTCCAGACCTTCCATTTCACTATTCTTGGGACATCTTTGAGAATGCTCTTCCAGTCTCACCTACTGGAGTGCTCTTTTTAAAGAACAGATAAATGAAACCGAATCCTGAAACTCCCTGCTAAGAACCATTCAAAATCTTTTCATTTTCCTGGGGAAAAGTCCAAGCTGCAGACTGTAATGCCAAGGTTTTCCATAATGCAGGCTCTGCCTTCCTTGATGCAGGAGAAGGGGATGTTCAGCATAGTTTTTTTCTAGCTGCCCATATTCTGGCCATGCTGACTGACCTGCTTAACTTTTAAAACATCCAGTGGCTATATTCTGCTTCGTCCTTACGCTTTTTCTTGTGCTATTGTCTCAGTGGGAATTGTTTCTCTTTTCTTGACCCAATAATCATCTATTAATCCTTCCCAACTCAACCCCTGCCTTTGCTGAGCACCCATCTCCTGTGGTAAACCCTGTCTCTTCCTCTACACAAATGTCAAAAATAGGAGTTGCCTGGGGATGTGACTCAAGCGGTAGCGCGCTCGCCTGGCATGCGTGTGGCCCGGTTTCGATCCTCAGCACCACATACAAAGATGTTGTGTCAGCCGAAAACTAAAAAATAAATATTAAAAATTCTCTCTCTCTCTCAAAAAATAAATAAATAAAATAAAAATAAAAAATAGGACTGTACTTTCTGGTCTTTGCATATCCCCAGACCTAATATAGTGCTTCTCACACCATATATGCTCAATAATGTTTAAAACAAATGAATGAAAAAATCTGGGCTGAATCATTAATTTCTAGGTTTTCCAAGCGAGTTTCTGTTTAGAGTTATTCCATTTCCTTTAACTTTATTCTCAAGTTTTCATCTTAGAACATTGGACATGAAGGGCAGGATCTCTTTGAAGTTGCTGATCAGAGAGTTGTTGTTTTTTTTTTTAAGTTTTTCCAAGCGTTCTTATAATTGTGTTTTACTCTATCATTAACAACTACCTTAAGAAAGAGGCTGAAAAATAGCATCAGCCCAAAGTGAATCTGTAGGTTCAAAGCTGTTTCAGAGACCAGATGAGGAGTCATTTTCCTTCCTAACATCAAAGAGGAGGTTTAATAGTTAATGTTTATGAGATACTCTGTGTTGTGTGCTCCCCAGATGCCTTAAAATTACTTTTTTATTTAATCCTCACAGCAGCCCTAGGGAAGGAGGTGTTGTTATCTATCATCCTTTGTTCATGTAAGAGGAAACTGGGATTTAGAGAGTTGAGGTGGCTTGATGGACCCTAAACTCCCTTTCCCTGGAGACTGTCCAGCTGCCAGACACTCGTCTGGGTTGCTGAGGAGGAGAATAAAGTGTTAACTGGGCCCTCCTGGATCACTTGAGATGATTTTCATTGTTGTTGATCTTCTAAGAAGAAGTGACTACCCCTTAAAACACTATAGTAGCCTCTGTTGGGCATCAATTATGGCAAAAAGACAAAGGAAAAGTTGTAAAGAGGCAAGGACTTTAGTACTATAGCTGAAATTAAGATGAATTTCTACCTTAGCGATTCCAGTCATATTCTTGTGACCCTGCTGCTTCCAGATAATAAAAGCCTCCTAGGGAGGTCGTGCTGCTGTGTATAAAATGCAGGCCTCTTGAGCAGGCACAGAAAAAGCTTGGCTTTGAGAGTCACTCAGACTCATTTCATAAAGGGAACCAAACAGTTTGGAAGGCACAGAAACTCAATGGTTCTTAACCTGTCTCCAGCCTGAGGTTTGGATGAAGCTATGGATTATTTCCTTATATATATGCAAACACATATATGCACACCCCTTTATATTTAATTTCTGGGATTTCAAGGATCTATTGAATACCATCTTTGGATTTCTTGGTACTTCATGGACACTATGGAATCCTGGCACTCCATAGTACTCTAAAAATCCTGTTTAAAACAGAAGAAAGAAAACAGCATTGTTGAGTATGATGTTTTATATTGACTGCATGTAGATATGCTGTTTTGGGTATACTCTATTAAGTAAAACTTAATGTCACCTGTTTTCTTTTACTTATAATGTGTCCACTGGAAAATGTTAAAGTACCTACATGGCTCACATTCATGAAGTCTAACACATTTCTCTTGGGAAGTACTGGGAATAGTCACAAAACACTTGCAGAGAAAACCTGGGAAGGCTTTCTCTGTATCACACTTGACCATTTATTATTTAACATTTTATAGCCTTTTTTGAAAAATATATCATAGCTAACCAACCCTCTAAGACATGCACGATGAATCTAGTTCTAAGTTATGGAAGATGAGATTATAAGAAGGAACTTGTCTTCTGACTGTCAAATGGTGAAATGAAATTGAATGCAAAACCCAGTTCTGTATCCCTGTTATTTCATGCTGCTGCCATGTTCATTTATCCTACCACGTGAGACATCAGACCCGAAACAGGGAAATTTGAACCCTCTGTTAGTCCTGACCTCTCTCAGACTTCAATGTCCTGGTCAAAAATAGGTTAAGTGGCTGCTTCTGTAGTCAGAGCCCCCGATATGTCTCCAGTACAGGCACAGCCAGCACCAGAAGGCTAGGAAGGTTGTAGCTCACTCTGCTCCTTCACATCCCACAATTGTCTCACACGGAGAGCAGAGCAGGTGAAATCATTAAAGATAGCACTTCTGGCTTGATGGTCTCTAGGTACATTCCTACTACATTGCTAGTTATAGTTTTCACACCTGAAAATTTTAACTTAGTTGATACTCAGCATCAAAAAATGACTGCAAATTCCCCATGTGATCCCTTCCAGGGATATTTACTGGAGCCTGTCCTACTTCAACCTACTGTCAGAACTGTGAGCAGACAGAAGTGAATCCTGAGCTTGTAGAACTTACCCTCTACCTTATATCTTGCCAGGAAATGGGCTCATAAATAATTTAAATAAAGTGTGATAATTTTTATGTAAAAGAAAGTATAAATAATTTATTCTACTCTAATGTCTGTTCTTTGCAACTTTAGAACTTCAGTTACAAACCATTGTCAACTTCTCTAGCCCTTCCTCCCTCCAGGATGTTTTAGAGTGCTTCTGTTTCCTGGTTGACAGAATCAGGGGACACACAGTGAGAGTAGTTAATCTCAGTGTCCCTGTTGCAGATGAGAAAGCAAGAGTGACCAAATGACTTAACCACAGACAGGGTGAAGACAGGGGTAACTAGTTGGTCTGGTCCCCAGTAGAGCATTGCTCACTATAAACCACAAGCTGCTTCTAATTTACTGGAGATGTTATTATCATGGTCTTTATGTTCTGGGCTCTCTTTGCTACAAATGAATTCAGCAGACAAATCCTGCTCAGAAAGCAAACACATGGCCAGTCGCTGCTCCCTCTTTGTAGCCCCTGGTGGGTTCCCCTGTATGTTCTCTTCCTCATTCCATAGTTACTTCTCCCCACTCACCCATCTGCTCCTGAGGCAGCATCTCTGATTCTCTGGATAGCCTCCCTGGGTAGCCTTCCCAGGTTTTCTCTGCAAGTGTTTTGTGACTATTCCCAGTACTGCCCAAGAGAAATGTGTTAGACTTCATGAATGTGAGCCACGTAGATACTTTAACATTTTCTAGTGGACACATTATAAGTAAAAGAAAACAGGTGACATTAAGTTTTACTTAACAGAGTATACCCAGAACAGCATATCTACATGCAGTCAATATAAAACATCATTAACCGACCTTACATTCTTTTTTTTTTTTTTTCCCAATCAAAGCCTTTGGAATTTGTCGTATATATTTTATACGTGACTCAGACTAGCCCCATTTCCAATACTCAGTAGCCACATGTAGTGACAGGCCCCCATAGTGGATCATAGGCTTATACACTCTGAGCATCCAAGTACACTCACCAACCAACTGCTCTGTCTCCCTCAGGACTCAGTTTCAACCTCTGCTGCTGACTCTATAGGAGGTGTACATAGCTGTCTGTGCTCTTCAACCTGGGCTTGAGGGTAGGGGAAGTATTGCTGTCATCTTTTTTTTCCCCGGTGCAGAGTGCAGTATTTGATGGGCCCACATCTGGCACTCAGTATATGGTGAATACACTAACCAATGAAGGACGGTTATTTTTTTATACTTGTTTAGTTATAGATGGACACAGTATCTTATTTAGTAATTTTTAATGGTGCTGAGGATCAAACCAGTACCTTACATGTGCTAAAGCAAGTGCTCTATCACTGAGCCACAACTCCAGCCACAAGGAAGGTTATTTGTAGCCCCAGGAGCTGAAGGGATTGATCTGTGAAGGCCCATCTGTCCAGCCCCTGCTTACTACTCCCCTGTCTCAGAGCTCCCAGCTCAATCTCCCAGGAGCCACAGAATGGCATTTGGGTCAAACTGAATGGACATGTGGCCTCTGTAGTCACAAACCAGGTCTCTACCCCTACACCAGAATTGTCCTCAGGTCTCTACCCCTACACCAAAGTTGTTTAGCTTATAGCTTTATCTCTTTAATACCCTAGTATGTTAAATCATAATAATTTTATTTAATAGGATGAGAAAACGAACAGCAGCACAGATCAAATGCAAACACTGATCCATTGAACAAACCTCCTACTGAGATTACAAAGGACCAAGTGACATAAACTGCGCAGGAAACAGGCAGCATCAGGGAGCTGTTAGGACCATCACTATGGACTTTCTGGATGTTTCCAATCATTTAGAATTATCACTCTTCCCCCTGAGAGAACCACAGATTTATATCCTGAGTAAATTTACCTTTGCACATATAGTATTTAAATTTTTGCCTGTGCTTCTAAACAATTTATGTGCATGTTTTAGGTTGTCTGCTTTACCCCTCATGATAAATGTCATTTGAAATTAATCCATATGACCAAGTCTAAAATATTGGTACTTCCATAAAATAATATTACCTATATATTCAAATAAATTCAGAGTTTAAAAATGGGAAAAAATATTAGTGTTTGAGCTATTAAGTCATACAAACATCACAAAAAGGAAAAAGAAAATAATTAGCCAGGCCCACTTAAAAAGGACATTGGAATGAAAGGTATAATTGGGCCTACCTCAGTCTTAACCATTGATCACCAGTTTCAACCTGGAGAGCTCATTTACTTACTTGGGATTTTGTTTCTGAGTTCATACAGGAAAAGAAGATCTTACTGTCACATGCTATATATTAGGGGGATTAATAAGTTAGAAAACGTTTTGAACAATTCCTCAAAGAACTATCTGGAACAGTTTGAGAGTGAGGTGGCTTGCTAATGTTCTCGAAAGGAAATTCTGAAAAACTAAAAAAATCAGCCTACATCATATAGTAAATAACTAAACATTAGCCATGTTTAAGTAGTTTGATGATCTTGAGTTTAGTAAGACAAGGATGGTTCAAGATAGACAAAGCTCTGCATCTGTTTGCTCGAGTTGGGGGAATGCTGCTTTCATCTGGGTCTTTAAAAAAAGGATTCATGTCTCTCTGCAACTAAAATATCCTTCTTCAAACATGATGGCTCTGGTGTGCTGTGTTGGTGTAATTGAAAACCTATAAAAAGGCTGAAAGCTACTTTTGAATTGGCTCAGTGAACTTGGACTGGATTCGTCAAAGTGGTGAAAGGTTTAAAGGAATTTTCATAAATGAGGTCTCCAAGCTGTTTTAACCATAGAATTCCAATGAACTCCAAGGCCCATGAACTCAGAGAATAGCGCCTCTGAGAAGCGCAGTCATATCAAGATGGAAATAAATGATTCATTTTCATTCCCTGAGTTTTGCAGACGTAAGCACACTTAGCCACTGATAATCATAATTTAGCAGTACTGTTGTGCACTAAAAATACAATTGAAAAGTCTAATCTTTAATTACGTTGAGTACTCACAGATTAACATGGTTACAAATCTTGGGCACTGGATGTAGTACAATGTTTACTCCTGTTGCTAGGAAATATAGCAGAGCTGGGAGCTCCTTGAAAGTTAGACTGATTTGGTGAAAAGAAGGTAGTAAATTTCTCCCAGTAAGAGACTATCATTGCTTCTCTCTTTTGTAATGTATGTAAATGTATTTCATGCAGTGGAGTCCTGTAAACTTAAAGCTTTCTTTTGCAGTGGATGTACAATTGTTTTGAAAATGTGATCTTTACTTAGAGGTCCTCCATGAAATAAGCATCATGAAGTATTTGGATTTCTAGTGGAGGGAATTTTTCCATTTGTTATAATTGTCAAGAAAATGGATAGCTGTTTGAAATCTAATTATCATGAACCTAATTGATGGTTTTGCATTCTTGCCTTAGTGGGAAAATGTCAAATTAGTACAGAAATTTGGTCCAGGTTGACAGTTTTCCAAAATCATTAAAACTTGCGTGTAGGAAATCAACTCTGCTTTTCTTTCTTTCTGCCCTCCTTTGGAAAACCTCACTGCATGATGCAGTGTACAATAGTGGGGACTTTTTTTTTTTTTTTTTTAATGCAAAGCTCATGCTTGCACAGCATGAAAGGGAGGAGCTATGCCAGCTCACTTGCCTTGTCCCTGAGAAAGACGAAGATTGCTGTATGCTATTTTAGTCTGGATTGGGCATGAAAGAGTCCTCCCCAAGCTCAAAAAACAGAACTAAGAAAAAACCCACAGGGATAAATTCCTATTTGATGTCTATTTGAAGCAATCCCCTGTGCAAAGGGACTGGTATTTCAAAGCAGGGGTTCTTCCATAAGAGATGGAAAACTAGTAAAGTACTTAAGTGTCTCAGGAACAGGGTTAGGATGACCTGTACTTATTACAGGATCATATCCTTATATCCAAGTTAAAAAACCTGAATAAAATTAGAGAAGGATGCTGGGTGGGGGGTGGGGGGGCAGGATTATGACTGCAGTCCAGCATGTGAGCTCACAGCCTCTTTTGGAAGGTACACACTTTCTGCTACCCTCTGAATAATGAAGTCCTTCCTGTAGAAAGCCAATTGTTAATTTTGGTAAGAATTGTTTTCTCTATCTGTGCAAATATCTAGCACAATGTCTGATAGGTTCTATATGATCAATATGTTGGATGAATAAATTAATCTTTCTATATGTCTTTCAGAGTAAATGTGTTCATAATCCAAAATCTAAACCTAAGATTTACTCCATTGTAGTTAATCAAGGTTAGGAGCTTATCTCATAATGGATATAGCACATTACCTGTGTTACTTAGACAATCTGAATTGAGGTGCTTTGGATTTGGTCAAATAAATAGGCAAAATGCCAGGTGAGGGAAAATCTCACTGCTTAGTCATTAGTTGGAATTTGTGATGGAACTGTAAGAGGTTTAGGCCTGCTTTATAGAATTTTTAATGCTAGGAGAAAATTTAGAGCTTTGACAATAATGAGATGGGACAGGAAACCTGCCACATAGATTACAAGCTTCTTGAGGGCAGTCATTTTCAGCATCTCTGAAAATATCCAACTGTATATGAATGGCATGGGATAAGGAGGCAGAGGAATGTACTGAGTATGGGCTTCACCCTCAGAGCAAGGCTTGACTCAACTGCTTTCTGTGTGTGTCACTTGGGATAGCTTATTGAACCTCTCAGTATTTCAACATGATTTATTTATTTATTAGCAAATATTTGTTGATCATCTCATTTATTCAAGTAAGTTTTGCTCTTTGGGGCTAAAATGGGAACAATGGATATCGGTTCCACTTTATCTTTCTCTACCTGCTCTGTGTATTAAAACACCTGCCAAGGAGATGAATTAGCAGGCTCCTTTATTCTCTGGCTATGGTTGGGTTTTGGCCAAAGGGAGACATGACCAGGAGATTAGCAAACAAGAGGGGAGTTTGGGCTATTTATTCCCTGGACACCCCCTTCCCAGGCCACCATCCTCTGTTGTCTCCTCAAGGATCTTCTCTGGTTCAGTGACTGTGCCCTCCTCTAGACACTTCTGGGTCCTGCACTGTCTGAGTCTTACCAGCTCAGGGTCCTGCACTGTCTCTTATAGCTTCTTTAGACTCTGCTTCCCATACTTTTGAAAATGATCTTTTTAGTAAACTACCCTCAAATTGCATTTGAGTGTGTTATCTGTGTCCTGTCAGGAACCTGACTGATAGAAGTAATTACCTGTTTCAAAAGTCATTGTAAGAATGACATGGTTTAGGTAGAATTTAGTACAATGATTGGCTTGTAGTATGCATCCAACAAAGTTAAATGTAGTTAGTTCCCTGTCACTTAATATTGGGGACACATACTAAGAAATGCATCATTAGATAATTTCATCCTTGTATGAATATCATAGAATATACTTAATACAAACTAAGATAGCTAGTAAGCAACATAGTGTGTCACTGACTGAAACATTATTGTGTGGCACATGACTTATGATCATTAGCATTTTGTTTGTTTGTTTGTTTTTTGCAGTTCTTGATATTAAATCCAAGCCTGTATGCTGTAGCACGAAGCTACACCCTCTGCTTGTTTTTTTTTTCTTTTTAAGCAAAGTATTGGATTTGCAGTATTGTTGTTGCATAGTTTAAAATTTTTTGTTTAAGGTGAGAGGGAAACCACTATTATCTTGCAAATGCTAAAAATGGGAAAAAACGAACAGAGAAATCAAGGGGTAAGGTCACACAGTGTTTCTAGTTGGCAGAACTGAAAAGTAAAGAAAGGATTTTCATTTTTGTTGCTCTTAGCCAGGATACATAGTCACAACATGTCTGAAAAAGAAAATTGCAACTTCAAAGCATTTAGTAAATTAAAACAACTTTCTTGAGATAATTGGGTATTCCTAAAGTAAAAAATCCTACCATGACCTCTAAGTAATCATGGGGCTGAATCATGGACAACTCAGTGCTTCAACTTAATTACCGTAAGGGATAGGGCTAAATATTTCTCATTAGTGTCCTCCTGGTAGTTTAGGACTGAATGTCTTATAGGCTCCTGGGGCTAGATCTGTTTATTTACAGTCCACACATAGTAGGAGACAAGCATTATCATTTGTGTAGCAGATTTTCTACTTATACACATTTTTCTGACTTCTGTGTTAGAGTGTTCTTGAGCCACAAAAATAGTTCACTTTGTGATATTTAGCAGCATCTTATCCATAACTTACAGTATATTCATTATTTATCAAGAGTAAAAACTAACAAATTTCTTGAAGTAGAGATCAGTTGAAAACACAAAGTATACTACAACTTCTTTCCATTTGATAATAAATTTGTTAGTAGTTATTAAAATTTCAGATCTTAGAGATGTATCTTTCAGTGTCTTAGAAAAATTGCCCAAGTAGTCTCTAACATTGTAGGAGAAAAAGGAAATTTCAGAAGTGTCTCTCTACAATTAAGTAGAGTCAAGGGAGAAATAGCAATTTTAAAGGTCTTTTGATGTCAGTCCAAATAAAGATTTATTTATTGTCCCTTTTGAGTTAGGAGCTGAGTAGGCAAAAACAAATACCCTATTGTCAGAGGAGCTGGTGCTTCTAGAAGGAATTATGGTCATTTAAATATGTGGATCTCTCTTTATTTTTTTCAATAGCATTTTCTTCAAGGTCAATCCCAGGTAGTTTATTTCTTTATCTCTTATGAAGATGTGCTTTCATATGTTGGGTGTTAAACAAATATAAACTTTCTCAATTACTTATTGTCTTTGAACTCTCATTTCTGGAGGAGATATTACATCAAATGCCATAATGATCTCCCAGTTGATCCTAGTGAAACCTCCTACCACTTTGTCCAAACCTCTACTTCTGTTTAGATTTCATTTCCTTTTATTTTTTGCCTTGAAGGAAATACAGTAACATTTTCACTGAGAAGACCTGTATATTCATGGTAATTGTTCTAAATGATTACAGTTTTCACATCAATTGTATTGACTTGAGTAATTGGCTATTCTAATAGTGTGAGAATAAATGTCTGCATGGATCGTACTCCAGATATCACATCATACCTGAGAACTTTCTGTGGCTGCTTGCCAAATAGTGGTCATGGGTTCTTTAAGGTAGATTGATTGATGGCACTTACATGTAGAAGACATATCACTTTACACAGTTGTTCTGTAAACATGCTTTGGTACCTTTCTTTGTGTGGATGCAGTTTTTTTTTTTTTTCTTTTAGGAACTTTCTGCGTGGTGGAGAAGGACAAGTATATGTCAGTAGTAGGGGCATGAACCACGTACTATAGTATGAAGATGGGGAAAGAGCAATGAGAATGGAGAGGAAGATGGTCAGATTCCCAAAGGCTTCTCGGGGAGGGGCGTAGCACTTGATTTAGAGTTAAGGGCCAAGTGAGGGTTCACCAGCAGAAAATTTAGGGGAGAGCATTGGGACCTAACAGACCTTGGGAAGTTGTATTTTGATGTGACTTCACAATAAGATGTATGGTGTGGAGTGGTAAGAGATGAGGTTAAAAGGATGATTTGAGCCAAATCTTAAACCTTTCTCACTATGGAAAGAGAGTTTATGTGTGTTTTTCAATGACTAGTATTAATGAATAATTCTAAATAGATTGTGTCATCCATTCTCAAGGCTTATCCTATCACCTCTGTTGGTGATTTCCAAGTTTTTATCTCTAGTCTTGGACTAGAGATCCTCTTTGTTTTCTGACCATCTGTATTTTAATGTTTTATCCATTCTTATGAAGTCTATATCCAAAGTAAATTCATCGCTTTTCCTTCAAATCTTGGCTCTATTCCAACTTCCTTGTTTAGTAAATGGCCCCAGTTTTCAAGAGAGTTATAGCATTCTGTTCTCTTGATCCCTACCCCTTATATACTTCAGCATCCAGACACTTGACAAGCCTTGCCTTATTAATTTTTTTAAATTATTCTCACCACGATTGTCTTCTTTCTACTATTTCTAGTGTCTTTATTTAGTTGTCGTCATTTTCCCCTTTGATTATTGCAGCAATCTCTTAATTTGAATACTTACCTATTCCTATAGCACTTCTAACATTGATTTTGCCTATGTTTTTGCTAGTAAATTTTTAATAAGTCCTCTTTGGCTCTAGGATAAAATAAAACGTCCTCAGCATAGCATGTAAGCCCTTATGATTTTGGCCTTGCCAACCTGTCCAGCTTCATGGGCTCCAGGACCAATCTCTTACCCTTCCTCCAAATATTGAATAACTTGAAGCTTCCTGAAATTTCCAGAGTCAGTTAATCTCTTGGGTATTTTCCACTTCCTGTTCCTAGCCTCCTTGCCCTGTCAACTCATTTTTCCTGACCTCTGCCTTCACCCAGTTCATAGATTATTTACTTTCTCTGTCTCTACCAGACCTCAGGCTCTCAGTGCCAGACATAATGTTACAGTTATATTTGTCATGTGCCCCATGCTTAGTCTCCTGTCTGGCACATAGCTATGCAAAAATGCAAGTATTCACTAAGCAATTATAGACTAGACAAGGTGGTAATTTATTTATGTACATGATCTCCTTTAAAGAAGAAAAACAAAATCAAGATATCATAAAGTAATCTGGCAAAACATTTGAAGATTGGGCAAGAAATTTGGTTTAGGGATTCCAATAAAGATGGCAAAAACAAGTGAGAATTTAAAAGAGTTCTATTCTATGGTAGCAGCAATAGAAATCAAATGGAGATAATTTATTATAAATAATCCTAGTGAGATTAGATGGATGGATGAATAGAGAACCGAGCTTATATCCTAGATCTCAGCTAGGAAATAGTTTTATTTAACTTACACATCTTAGTAACTTTGGTGTAATACACTTATTAGAATTAGAGGAGCAACAAACTGGTGTAAGTGCAGAAGCAGCTTATACGGCAAGAGGCTGAACAGACAAAAGAGATTTATCATGAGAGTGTAAAATGACATGACTTTTAAACGTAGATATTTAAAATTATAAAAGTACAGGTAAAATTGTTAAATTAGGTTAAAAACTAATTGTTCAAGTGAACATAGCCATATGCCATGTACTTTATAACTCTTAGTAGAAAATGAAGCTTCTGTTGGAGTAATTGTAAGCTTAGTGATTTATTTGTCAGTTGTTAGCAGACAGCAATGGTTAGAAGTGTGGATCCTGGAATCAGAATGCCTTACTTTGTTCATGCTGCTATAACAAAATAAACTAGGTGCATATAAATAGCAGAAATTCATTTCTCACACTTCCAGAGAAGTGTGAGAAGTTCAAAATCAAGGCACCAGCAGTTTTCAGTGTCTTGTGAGGACCCACTTTCTAATTCATAAATTGCCCATTTCCACCATGTCTTTGTATGGTAGAAGGAAACCAGGCAGCTCTCTAGGACCTCTTAGAAGGACACTAATCCTTCATAACCTAATCATCCTTCAAAGGCCCCCATCTCCTAATGCCATCACATTGATGATTAATTTCAACATATGAATACTGTAGTATTGCCTAACAAATAACTAAATTATAGTGGACCATAAGTACCTGTAGTATTAACGTAGTGAGGCTCCTTTATTTTTGTTCATCTTCTTTGCCTTCCTTGGTTTCTTTAATAAATAAGCCCCTGTTTCTTTACCTTGAATTATTTTTTTGTCATAGCATTTAACCCAACTTAAAATATCCTATGTTTCTTTGTTTATTATCTGTCTATCCCAACAGAATATTAACTGATAAATGCAACACTTTCCTTTGTTTGCTACTGTATTTGTCAAACCTAGTATGATCTCTGTGCCATGGCAGAAATTCAATAAATATTTGTTAAATGATTGAAGTGTGTAAATATAGGCCTAGACTTAGTAGAGTGTCCTAAATAGGTTGTTTTTCCACATGAATATGTTTTTGTAAACATTGTTTCCTACTTATAATGTAATAGTTGTTCATTAGAAACACACAAAAAAACTAAAAAAATGCAAAGATGTATCAATAGAAAAATTGAAAATCATTCTCTGACTCTGAGACAATAATTTAGCATTTTGTTGTGTTTTTATCCTTCATGTATCATAATTATGCATCATTCTAGATATCTAATTTTATATCCTGCATTTTTTCACTGAGTATTCAAACATCAGCATCTTTCTATATTTTTATAAAAAATTTTATAATGACTTCTCTTTAAAAATGATGGAGTAAATGCACATTTCTTCCACTTTCCAAAATGACAGAAATAGTGAAATGCAGAGAAGAAAATTCACATCTGTAATGAAATAAGTCATTGGCAGCAACCCCAGTGCAAAAACCTTGCAGCCCACCTGCCAAGTCTGTAATGTTTGGAAACAGGTGAGGGAGGATTATAAGAACCTACACTTATCTCATCTCCTTGGACCTTGAGTAAGACGTAGATTTCCCTTGAATTAAGTGCACTGCCATAAAAAAAAAAAAATCTCCCGTGTTCCCTGATTTATGTGTCAAGACCTAAAGCTGGAGGCTGAGGGAGAAGTTGGGAGTGACTCTGGAAATATCCAAGTATCACCACTGAAAGGCAGGTGAGATGAGTCTGGAGGAGAAATGGTTCTGATGTGCCATTTTCATTTTCTTTCCCTTAGCCTGCTGGCTGAGGGAGCCTGCTGAAAGTGAAGTGGGGAAAGGAGGAGTGCAGGCAGCAATTGCTCTTAAGGGCTTTGTTGTGAGGCACATTAGCTGTAGCAAAAGTAGAGGACAGAAAAGCAAGGGTTTTGTGTTAGAGCTAGCTAGGTTGGTAGGGAACTGCATTACTTGTTTCAGACAGAACACACTAAGACACTAAATAGTATTTGGTGCACTGAAATGGTAAATACTTTTCCCCTATTCTATTTGAGGGAAAGACATAGCCACTACAGAGAAAATAACCCATTAAGAGTAGACATAAGAATGAAATAGCTGAGCTTGTACAAACTTTGTGTAGTTTATACAAAGAGGTTACCACAAAGATAGGAGCCATAAATCAAAGATTAAGCAACATGGCACAGAAGGGCACGTGTTTCTGTAATTGTAAAATGAGCTTCACAGCAAAAGGTGAAGCTGAGCTTTTCAAATTGCTGAAATGTCACTGTTTATTTATGAGCCAAGATAAAACTCATTTTTAGATAAATGACTAAATTGAAATACTATAATGGGTACCATTCAAGTGCTGTTATGGTTAAAAAATGTGACTATAAAAATGTCACATTATTACAGAACCTATTTGTTGGTTAGGTATTTTCCGAGTCCTATCTGCACAGTTTATTGACTCCCACTAGGTTTTACTATTGCCTGCCTTGCATAGCCAACACACAGTAGCCATTATAAAAGTGAGATGCTGTCCTTTCTACTTCACACAGCCTTGGGAATCTCAAAAGCTTAAACTAGAGCTGATATTGTGGCTGATGGCATTAGAAGAGGGAGAAATAAGGGCACTTTGTTGATGGAGATCATACCTCAATTACAGAAATGCAGTGGTGTGCTCTTTAAAATTCAAGTTCATATTTAATTCGAATCTACATCTTATATTCTAATTGTCCTACCCACCATTTTCCTTCAGCTCTTAAGCTATCATGTTGAATTTGTTGAACTAAAAGCATGACTTTGTCCCTAATCTGTTTAGTAGAGAGACATGGCCACTATAGCCACTCTGTCAAGTTGAGTTGAGATAAAGCTTACTTTATAACATATTAAAGAAACAGCATCACCACCGCCACAACAAAATTTTTGTTCTTAAAAGAAACAGCACCAAGTTGTACAGTGCAGTGGTCCTTTATTTTGTGTGCCTTGAAGATTATGGATTGCAATCTACTATCAGTGTTAGTAAATTACATTTCAGATAAAACATGGTTAGGCCAAAGTGGGCTGGGAAGTCATCAGAAATTTTGGGAAATGGAATACATTCTGGTAGAGATAAAGGCCTCCAGAAAGAGTATACCAGTTATGGAAGACCAAGCTTGAGAAGAGAAGTGAATGAAGAAGATGAGTCAAGCAATACCATGAGGGGATAGTACAGAGTTCTCCCAGAGAGTCTCTAAGAAGAGGCACCCAAGAAAAATGAAAATGGAGTGACTAATAACAGCTACCTCTTGCACAGTATGTAGTACCACATGCAGATTCTGGTCTATATTGCTGTGCATGTGTTAACTTACTTACTCTTTATGATAACCGGGTGAGGAAGGAGTGATTAACCTATCTACCATAAGACAAAGGAATGACAAAGCTTAGGAAGTGCTAAAGTGACTTGCCCAAGTCACATAGCTAACGAGGCCCAGCTGAGATTTGAACCCTGGAAACCTGAGATCTAAGTTCATGCTCTGGATGATTACACTGCATTGCCTCTTTCAGATGTGGGTGACAATATAAAATAATTTGGTTTTTAAGGGTTAACTATTTATTACAGAAAAGAATGAATGGACACATCAGGTTCTTCTTTCAGGGTCAACACCTAAATAATTCATACTCAAAAGAGTCACAGCAGAGAGGTAAGTCATGAAGGGGGCACACAGCCAGTGGACATCAGGTGCTGAAATGGAGGGATAGGGGGAATGGTTAAAGAAAATGGTTTAATACAAACCCAAATCTGGAAAATGTTGATTCATAGTAGAAAAAAAATTATTTTAGAAATTTGATGCTGCTGTTGAAAAATATCTTGTTAGAAAATTGCAAATTTGGAGTAGTATTAGTTTAAATTGCATGTGAAATATTTTATTGTTACCATCATACAAATGAATAAACCAGTAATTTTGGAAAAGTGCCCAGTAATTTGTGGATTACTCCCTCAATCTTTGTCCCTTGGGTAAAAGTGATTTTGATTCTATAGGTATGAATTTAGTGACTACAATTTTCAGGAAATATTAAATTGCCAGAGATGTTTTTAAATCCATGTAGTTTGGGCTAGGAGATATTCTAAAATGCATTTGGCAAAATGTCTTCACTTTAAAGAACTAACACAGTTGAAAGGGTGGCAGGAAGACTTTTAGGCACTTTGAATACATATTCAAGCATTTTTTCCCCTTTATTTTTTTCTTGATAACCAAGATACCACATAATCTTATTTTAAAGAAAAACAAAAGCTGATGTTTTAGTATTCATCTTTAGTGGAATATAGTTATTGGGGAGGAGGGATAGTTTTGTGAAAAGTCCTAGAGGCACAGTGATAGTGACTCAAAATGGTAAGGCTTCTTCCTATGGCGTGTCTTAAGTTTTTGTCTCCACAAAGTCAAAATAACTGCACAGTTTGATTAACCATTCAATTCAGTGACCATATAAGTAAAAACAATTTTTAGGCTGAGTTAAACGTTTTGTTTTTTCCTCTCATCTTTCTTAACGAAAAGTATCCCAGTTGTCCTTTTAGAGCAAAAAGGTAAGCCAGCTCTTATGAAAAATGTCTTAGCTGGGATGGCACAGGATACCCGACCATTGTTAACTTTGAAAGTTTTGGCAGAGGGTTTCTCTGGCCTGTATGGCTGTGCTTAAGGGTCCCCAGGAAATAGACTCCATGCAGGAAGTTTGTTAGGGAGTGGTGTAGGGTTCAGCACCAGTGGGAGGAAGGAAAGGAACCAGCATGGGCAGAAGAGAAGCTGGGCTCTGATGTAGGCTCACAGGGCTGTTCAGAATTGTACCAAGTTGGAGCAAAGGGGTCTGGCCTGTATAACTCCATGCTATCCAGTCATTGGACCCAGGCTGCCCCTGGACAGTGACTCTCTCTAGTCAAGGGACAATTTCAGCTGAAGGCAGTCAAGTAATGTCCTTCCCAGCTTCTGGGGAAATAAATCCTCCAGTCTTAAGAAGGAGGCTGGGGGCCACACAACATTGCTCTCCAGAGTCATTGACCAAATGATATTTTGCATTTTTAAGGGAGATATGGAAATAATCAAAAGTCATATCCACATTTTATTATTGACATTAAGTTATATAGTGTAATCATAGAAGCTTTCTTTACAAAGAAAATAAACCTAAGAAACATTTTGTTATTTGAATAAACTTTTTTTTTTTGCATAGAAAAGGGAAAATCATATGTTTAGTTATACGTGGGTTATCAAGTTGTATGTGTGTATGTGTGTGATAGATAAACAGTGTAAGCCACTTTTGGTCTTAGTACTGTCTAGGAACTTAACATTTTTATCACTTAAAGTTTTATCATTTATCATATAAGATGCTGTTGTCCCAATACTACTAAGTAAACAGAATCAGAGAGGTTAAGAGACTTGTCTGAGATAATATAGCCAGTCAGTGGTAGAGTCATGATGACTCAGAGCCAGATTGGCCCAAATCAAAGCCTTTTTTTCCTGATCACATTCTATGTTGTTAGTTCTAGAATTTGAACTTCAGCCAGAAATTTTTTGCCTCAACAGATAACTTTCTGCCTCAGTTTTAACATTGTTTTCTTATCTGGCATTTTGTCCTCACAGACCTCAAAAATTTGACATCTAAACCGAGTGTTTATCTCATTTGGCTATAGCCACAAACTCTGCTGGTAAAAAGGAATTATTTTTTCCCCACCTTAGCAGGACTGTAGTGCTGATGATAGAGGCCCAGCATCTTATGAAAATGGAATGGCTTCTGCCCTGTACTCCTATCCCATTTAATAGATATATAGCAGGTAAAGGAAATGCACAATGCATACTGTAGTGGGATTCAGAGGTGGCTGTGGGTCCAGTGATTCCAAATCCAATGCTTGATTTCCCTCCCTCCATGGGATTAACATGCAGAAGGAAAACCATGAATATATACTTATAAGTATATACAAACCCATCTTCAAATGACCCTGTATTATAATTCTCTAATTCATAATGAGGACATTTTGGAGTTAGTAGAAAGGAATGATTTTAGTGGCCACTAGGAAAAATGTAAACATATGCACTTAAAATATGTGACGTAAGTGAATTTTGAAATGAATTTAAAACTCATTTAAATTTGCATAACTTCCTAAGGGCTTCTTCTTTTATTAAAATGCCTGAGCTGCGTGTCTCTTTTTCTGGGACCATGGTTGACTGATGCCCACAGTTGAGTTATGTTACAAATGACACAAAACTTCCATCGCTGTGTGACAGTTGGTTTCCTCTGGTTTGTTTTTGATGGCACAATTAAAGTAGACAAGGTTCTCTTGTTCCTTTGTTTATTTTAAAAGGATACTGCTTGTGTCAGATAATCCAAGGGAATTTAAAGGCATTTGTCAGATTTTCATACATTTCATTGTCTATAATTGAAAGAAGGAATAAGGAGAGTCATTATATTTTCAGTCACATATTCCTTAATATAAAAAAGTGAAGGTAATCTCAATCTGAGATATTCGACATTTTTTCCCCAGCAACTATTGCTTTATTCACCTGTATTTGGTTCAGCTCAAATCTTAATTTAATGGAGGATTTTGAGAATGGTTGAAAAGAACAGACATTTCTGCTTGATAGTTGTAGTGTCCCATATATATTACATAACTGCCTCATACATTATTTGGGACTTCAGTATTAAAAACATGACACATTTGCCTTTTTAAATAGAAAAAGAGGGATTTAGGTATTTATAGATAGATGTTTTAATACATCACAAACACATAAGCTTGCATATGTTATTAAGAACCATAGGTTAGTTGACTTAAAAATACATATTCATGCTGAGTGTGGTGGTGCAGACCTGTAATCCCAGTGGCTCAGGACACTGAGGCAGGAGGATCCGCGAGTTAAAAGACAACCTCAGAAAAAGTGAGGTGCTAAGCTCAATGTGACCCTGTCTCTAAATAAAATACAAAATAGATCTTGGGATGTGATTCGGTGGTTGAGAGTCCCTGAGCTCAATCCCTGGTACTTCCCCCCAAAAATACATATTGGTAATGTATCAGTATTAATCTAAAGATCTGTAAATCAGATTATTACTAATCATTCTGTAAAGACTAAGAGCTTTTTTATTATTCTAAGTATAAAGATGGTCACAGAATTACAATAATACCATTGTGTATACCTATACATTCATATATTATGCTGATCTGACAATTTATTTTATACATGAGAACCAAATTAGAAATCAAGTACTAATATCATACCTTGAGAAATCATATGTAATGAATGGGGATTTAATAAGGACTTTTAGATTTCATTGTTGTTTTAAACCCCCATAGAGTTTGAAGGAACTTTTATTTGTCATTCAAGTCTGATTCAAGTCTCGAAGGGAATACTCATTTCCTAAAACCTATAGATCACGCAAACATGAGTGTGTATAGCAGGATTCACACACACTCTTCTGCTTCTAGGGCAGGGATCCCAAAGTTGAATACCTGCAAAAGCCAGGAAGGTACTGGGTCCCCAGGAGGAAGGCGAAAATTCTATGCATTGGGAAGTGGTGGAGACTGGCACATTGAATGGTGTAGGCCTGGAGGCTCTTAGACTTGTGGTCACTTAAGAATTCAGTGCCAATTTCTCCACATCTTCTGGTTTTCAAAAGAAGACAAAAATATGTGTGTGTTGGAGAGATTTAAAATACAGAGTAGACCATCAATCTCTTACTTGGGCTTCATGCAGCCCAAAGTCCTCCATTATTCACATTCCCATCTAAGTCAAGTAGAGACTGGAGTCCTGGGTCATTTTCCATTTTATATATGACATACCAATACATTTTGAGTATGAAACAAATTATATTTATAGAATCTTCTAAACAGAATCAAAACCAGGTTTGGACAGGTTAAAGTTTTCTTCTTCAAGTGTGAAAAATATAATGATTCTCCAATAGGATACAAAGCCGTCTGTATATAATGTTTAGCCAAAACCAGGGAGAGGCTGGAATCTGTTTCATTTGGCACATTGTCTTTTATTATTGATTGACCCAAAATTGGATACCAGATTTCCTCTTCCCCATTTATATCTCAGTATGAGATTTCCTGTCTTGATTCGAACCTTTGTGGTCAGTTTTTATCTGATCATTTGTCTGTCTGATATCCTTGATATGTTTTTATAACATTTTTAACAGAAAATGTAAGTGCTATTTGTGGAACACAAGCTGTTCGGCTGTGAAGGGTCTCTTGTGATTTCTCAAGTTGTTTTCACGTTCAACTGATACTGGCTTCTAGAACAGAAGTCTGGGAACTAACAATGAATGTTTGACCACTGAACACAGGTTTCCTTCCTTTCCAAGTCTGTCTTTAGGGGCAGAGAGAAAAGATGAATGAGAATGGAAAATAGATGCATAGAGCTGAGCAGGGGACTAATTTTATTAATTTCAGGCTCAACTTAGCTTGAAGACAATATAATAATCTGTAAAAAAATGGCATACCAACAAGAAGCCAAACTACTATTACCTTTTTCTTTTTTTAGGAGCACAATGTGTTATAGTAATCAAGAGTTCATAAATTGCCCTTACAAGCATTTTAGAAAAAGTCACTGTATGAACCATACTAGAGTTGGAAACTGTAAAGAGATTCTTTTTCCCTGTTGTTCCTGAGGTAGTTTTTCAATGTGTTGAGTTTCATTTTGGTTGTTCAGTGGAGAACATGGGAATTTTGCTCTGCTTCTTGAACGTGTGATGAATGAGGAAGTCAAGATGCAGTTGCATTATTTTGAATACTGAGGAGCCAAATGTAACTAACGTTCTGCAGAACTGTTCCCTCACTGTATGGGAACACAGAGAGCCATCGTATTTCCCCCACTCATTTATACTGTTAACTGGTAAAAATTATGGAATAGTACATGGGAATGAGAATAAGTAGAAGGAAGTGACAAAATATTCCAGATTCTTCCCAATATCAGCCCCTCTCTTCCCTCACCAGCAGGGCTTCCTCTCTTTCATTAATACTACTAGCAATCTCCAGGTAAAAGCTTACTAACACTTCAAAGCAAAATAATGTTTTTCAAGATAGTCACAGCAGCCATGAAAATAACTTAGAAAGTCAATCTGACTTTAATCTCTTTGTCAATATCCACAGCATCCTCAGTATTTACAGTTTATCTCATGCATAAACAATTATTTCATTGTCCCCTTTTTAAAAAAAATATGCAAACACTTATATTTAAGCGTTTGAAAGAAACATATGGTTGTACAAAAATTCCATGGAAAATTTAAGGAAAATTTTACTACCTCATCACCTGTGTCTAGACAAATTTATTAGGCACTTGCTGACGGTGAGTAATACCTGTTTATTAAGCTGCTTACAGGAGAACTTACATAAATTAGCTTTAGTACCTTAGAATTTAAGCTTAAACAAGGATTAGACATTCATAAATTGAATCAAGTGGTCATGGAACTAAGAGGGAAGAAAAATGTATTTTAATACATTTCTGGCACTCCACTCCTCCCTCAATTTCAACCTCCAGAGCCAGCTTGACGGTAAGGAAGGACGTATTTAAAGTTAGACTCTCTCTAGTGCCAGAAATTTCTACTTTATGTCTTGGCTAACCAGTGAGGATAATCAACACCTTGTCTCTCTTAAAACTGACAAGGGTACATTTTTAAAGTGTTGAAAGAGAGGTATACAGAGCATACAGGTCGGGCAGTCTCAATTCTCTGGCCTCTGGGAAGATTTTGAAATTTAAGTTGTTTTCAGATGTCAGAGTAACACACTGTGGCCAGTTAACTGAAACAGCTACTTTAGTCATTGATATTTTCTAGCTAATACATAAAAATTGGAAGTACATACTCTAAAAGGTAAAATATATATGTAGATACTTAGCAATGTTCCCTTTTTATAGTTTTACTTTTACCAGAGGAGACAATTTGTTTTCCACTTTTAGTGTATTAGAAAAGGCAAAATCCTTTAAAGACTCAGGTCTAAACCTTTGGAAATTAACCTCATCCCAGGTTTTAATGAACTCTGCCTCAATTCAGACAAATGCAGTGAACCTCCAGCTTTGATTTGGGAAATGGTATGATTTTCCATGCTTCTGGTCACGGGTGAAAACTACAGCCCTTCTAATGTTTCCTCAAAAGAGCAGTAAAGCCTTTGTCTCACAGGTTCTGTAAGAAACTCCCCTGTCTGTGCGTGGGCTCCAACCATGTGAAATCCACCCCTAATATCTTGGAAATATGGGATAGGAGAAGACACCTGGGGTGTGGTCAGAGAAGCAGAAATTAAATAAACAGATCCTCATCCTGAATGTAGCTTCTTCCAAAATCTTTTGTCTCTTACAAATCTGCTTCTTGATTATGTCCTAGAATCAGAAATTAAAGTGTAAACAGAGTCTCTGTAGAGAATTTTTAAAATGTATGCTTTTTGTCTTTAAGCCACCTTCTTCCTTCCTATGAGAGTGCAACTGGCACTTCTGGGGATGGTGACATATGGGAAATCTTCAGTTTTAGCTGTTGACCATCATCTGGGCATTCTCATGTTGATCAGGCTTCCAATTACCAAACATCAGTATTAACATATCTGAAGTTATGATACTTGATTTCAACTTTCCTCCCCTTCTACTTTGATCCTTGATGGTCTGACTACTTTTGTTTTGGTACCCATGTACTTAGAAACCTTACAAGCAGAGATTTGGCATCTCTTCGCGATGATTCAGATCAATGAATATGGATTTGTATACTGAAAAGCAAACAGTCCACAGGCAGCTAATCACAATGGCTAATAGCTGTCAGTTACAATTGAGTTCTCATGGAGTGGCCCTTTGAGTGGAAGTGCTTCTAGACCTTATCTTATTTAATCCTCATGACAGTCCTAGGGGACCTTGATGACCATCATCCCCAATTTACAGATGAAAAAAACAGCTTTACAGAGAAGTCAAGGAACTTTCCCTTGGTTATAATTCAGCTGAGTTGTTGGGAAAGGACTCAACTCTCACTTCCAATCTCTTGTCCCCAATACAGCCTTGAGTCTCCCGGCTGTCTGCCTACTCACTAAATGTACGATGCATTCCATGTTAGCTTCCTTTTTCTACCACTTTTCTTGGTGACTATGATAAGCAGGCATTGCTCTTTTTTCCAGTAGCAGAATGTTTAAGATATATTGTTCTTATCTTAGAGATGAATTGTAAAGGATCTCTGCAATTGACATATGAACTGCTATCTCCATATTTGCCTTAAGTAAGAAACAAAATAGAATGTCTTTTTTCTTTCTTTCTTCTTAAACATATGATTGCACTTGTATTGGAAGAGATGCCAGGACAGATGGTGTCTTAAAATAATTTTAGCAAATATGTTCACAAGTTAAAATTATAAGAGTCCTCATACCAACCAGATTTTCCAATGACACAATAAAAACAACTCTTTAATGCTGAAACATAGGTACTTACCTCTCAAACTAACTTGACTAGCTCTTTTCCTTACCTCTCAGAACTCCTTGCTTGTGAATAGCTAAGTGCCTGCTTGTGGAATTGAACTCTTGACTGTAAAGTAATTTTCTCACTCTTTGCCTCTTTTCTCAATAATCTTTACTATTTGAAATCTTTTATTCCAAGGCAATACATATTGAGTTCGAATGCATCATTAAAAATTCCATAATTTGAATTGGAGACTGTAGAAATTAGTGTGAATTTTAGTTGCTGAGTATTTGAAACAATATCAGTATGGCTTTTGTATTAAACAGTTTTTTTTAACTGAAGTAATGAAATGTTGATAATCATGTCTTGGTTTAAATAATAACTAAGAATGTTTGTAATCATTTCTTTTTATACTTTCTCTAGGTATTGAGGGTTTAGGAAAAGGCAGTTCTACCTTAGTTTCTGTGGCACTGTTTTTCAGCCTTGATTCAAATCAAATGAGCTTTGGATCAGATCATTTGTTCTGGGGAGCTGTCCTTGTGCCTTATAGAATATTTAATACTGTCTCTGACTTCTATCCATTAGCTGTGTGTAGCAAGCCATCTTCTTTCAGGTGTGACGATCAAAAATGTCTCCAGATCTTGCCCAGTAGTAGGCACAATCACCCCAGGTTGAGAATTGTTGTTCTGTGACTCTTAACCAGATGAAAAACCACAAATTGACATCAAAATATCAGATCTGTTGCAACTAGGCTAGAGAAGAAAACAAAAGGGATAAAAATAGGAAAGGAAGAAGTCAAATTATCAGTTTGCAGATATGATGCTATAATTAAAAGATCCAAAATCTTTACTAAAAGACTGCTAGAGCAAATAAACAAATTCAGCAAAGTAACAGGTTACAAAATCTACATACGGAAAAAAAAACCAAAAAAACAAAAAAACAGAAGTTTTCCTGTACACCAGTAAATGAATCTGCTGAGAAAGAAATCAGCAAAACAATCCTATTCACAGTAGCCTCCCCGCCACCACCCCCAAACACCCAAACCCTAGGAATAAATATAACCAAGGAGGTGAAGAAATTGAAGATATAAGAAGATGGAAAGAACTCCCATGTTCATGAATAGGCAGAATTAACTTTGTTCAAATGTTCATACTACCAAAAGCAATATATAGATTTAATGCAATCTCCATTAAAATACCAATGATAGTCCTCACAGAACTAGAAAAAGCAGTCCTGAAGTTAATTTGGAAGAATAAAAGACCCAGAATAGCCAAAGTAACTCTAAGGCAAAAAGCACTATTGAAGGCATCTCAATACCTGACTTCAAATTATACTACAGAGCTATCAAAAATTTAACGAAAGTTGTATGCCACTGGCATTAAGAACCGACTAACATAGACTAACAGTATAGAATAGAAAACACACACAAAAAAAATCCTACACAGATACAGTCATCTGATCCTTAACAAAAGTGCTAAAAACATATGCTGGTCCATATATAGAAAAATAAAATTAGATGCTTTTCTCTCACTCTACACAAAATAAACTCAAAATAAATCAAAGACCTAGAATTAGACCAGAAACTTTGCAACTCTTAGAAGAAAATGTAGGTCAACACACCAACACATAGACACAAGTAACTTTCTCATCAGGACCTCCACAGCTCAGGAAATAATGCCAAGATCTAGTAAATGGGATGGCACCAAATTAAAAAGCTTTTGCACATTAAAAAAAAAAAACAACAAAAAAAAAACAGTCAAGAATGTGAAGGGAGATTTCTCCAATGGGAGAAAATCTTTGCTAACTACTCTTGATATGGAGGATTAATATCCAGAATATGTAAAGAATTTTTTAAAAATGCCAAAAAACCCAATTAATAAATGAGCAAATGAGCTAAATAGATACTTTTCAGAAGAAGAAATACAATGGTCAACAAAATGGTCAATAATTTTAGCAATTAGAGAAATGAAAATCAAAACCACAATGTTCTTCTCATACCAGTCAGTATGGCAGTCATCAAGAACACAATAATAAATGCTGGAGAGGATGTGGAGAAAAAGGAACACCTTCACACCATTGATGGGATTGTAAATTAGGACAACCACTATAGAAATAAGTATGGAGGTTCCTCACTTGAGAATGTAATCACTGTATGATTCAACTATACCACTCCTAGAATTTACCCCAAAGAATTAAAGTCATCATACTATAGCAATATGTACATATACCCATGTTTATAGCACAATTTACAATAGATAAATATGGAACCAGCCTTGATGTCCTTTAATAGATGAATGCAATAAAAACAATGTGATATATATATATATATATATATATATATATATATATATATATATATATATATAATGGAGTTTTATTCAGCCATAAAAACAATAAAATTATGTCATTTACAGGAAAATGGATGGAACTTTAGAACATTAAGCAAAAAGAGCCAAACTCAAAAGGTCAAAAGTTGTATGTTTCCATTCATATGTGAAAGCTAGAGAAAAAGGACAAGAAAGGTAGGTGGACTTTCATAAAAATTGAATGGAAATCAGTAGAATACAGGAAAGGGACCAGGGGAAGATGGGAGAGGAGGGAAAAGGGAAAGGGGAATACTGGGGAATGATATTGGCCAAATTATATCATTATATTGTGTGCATGTACACATGTACAGAGTTGATTTTTTTCCATATATATATATATATATATATATATATATATATACACACACACACACATACACACACACACACACACACACACACACACACAACTGTAAGCACCAACAAATACACAGGGGGAAAAAATCAGCACTGTTGATGGCCAAGTTAAAGTGGAGAATGTGGCTAATATCTAAGGTTAAGCTGGTTTCTTTTTTCTTTTCAGACACTTATGCCCATGCATCATTTTACCAGGCCTTCTGCAATCTCTCTATTAGAAAATAGCAGAATCCTGTGACTGTCACCCTCACTTCACTTCATTGTATTTGTTGTCCCAGCCCCCAACTGAAATTATGAATTTAATTGCTTGTCTTCCTCCTCCACTTGAATGCAAGTTTTGTGAGAGTAAGATTTTCTTTTTTTAGTTCAGTGGTATAATCCCAGAGCATAGATTAAGACCTGGCACATAATTTGCAACCCATAAGTAATTGTTGATTAAATGAGTCAGTTATTTACGGACAATTTATGTAAAAAGGTGAAGAGGGAAGATATTAAAAATCACAAATGTAGCTGAAAATAAATTAAGAGAATTTTTATTGAAGAAGCCACAGCTTCATACAGTCATTCCACCTAGTGCTTTTATAATTAATTATTCCATAATTGAGATTTAGGTTTTCCCCTCATTTTATATAATTAGTTTTACTAGAGTCTATTTTTCATGTCAAGCAAACAATGACTTCAGAGAAGAAAAAGCTTTTAGCTGTAAGGAAATGAGGAGAAAAAGCCCAGATGATGCATGAAGTGAGAAAATAGCAGGAAAAATACTAGCATTTCTTCTGTAGTCACTGCAAATATATCACTAAGCAAAGGGCTATCATTACATGGTCTCACTGGAAGGTTCAGAAGGACAAGCACAATATTCCTTTGAATGCTGTTTTGATTAGAACTAAAAACTAAGAGTTTTGAATTTTAAGCAAAAATTTTAATTATCAGTTTAAAATTTTAATCTATACTTTCAAAACTTTTAAAAATTTATATTATGTTGCCAGCTTCCCAAATTCAACCAATTACAAATGTTTTTAAGCACCTTCACACTCAATCTTTTGAATCAAAGTAGTTGCCTTTAATAGGAAATTTACACCTTATCATAAAAATGAATCACAAAATCCTTGGCTTAGTTATAAGGCCCAGAAATTATTGGATTAAAATGCCAGGAAATAATAAAGCTATACATTCCACCAAATATTTTTGTATTGAACATGATGGACAGGTGTGCAGCAAGGTAAAGAGTGTGGCCTCTTCAGATTATGTACTGAACCCTACTGACATGAATGACCAACCTGGCCATGGGCAGATGCCAGAATTCACTAATATCATTATCTTTCCAAAAATGTTAATATAAAATTTCATGTTCTTGGTTGATTTAATGCCTGTGTATTTCTTAGTTAGAATGCCTAGTTAGCTCTTTTTATTTTGAAGAATTTTTTTTTTCCACAGCATCTTTATTCTATATATTTGTTTTTATATGGTGCTGAGTATAGAACCCAGGGCCTCACGTGTGCTAGGCCATCTCTCTACCACTGAGCTATAGCTTCAGACCCCTAGTTAGCTCTTTTAAAGAATCTACTATTTAATACTTTTAAACATAGGGTCAAAATAATTCATAGGAATATTAATTTTTGTTTGTTTTTCTTTCCCCATAACTACTTCCTGGGATGAAAGTCAAGTCCTGATGAGTCTAGGGCAGCCCTAGGACTGTAGAATGGACACTTGCTTATTACAGATTAGTTATAGAACTAAAAGAACCAAACTGAGTGTTCTAGACCTTTTCTTTATTGACTGTGCTGGAAAGGAATTGATCCCCCGATTTCACAGTAGATTATAATATGATAAATTCCTGCCTGAAACTCAGCTCCCATGATCTACACTATTCCATCTCCATTTATGGTATAACATGATGGCATCTTGCCTATTCTAAATTCTAGCATTGCTCAATACCTGCAGTAAGGGTTTTTTGGGTATAATTTTATAATGATACTGAACTGAGTGGAGATGGCAGGGAACAAAGAAAGAGGAAAGGAGTAGAGGACTGCTTAAAATTGAGATAAAACAGTTTTGTTCACTAATTAGACATGCTCAGTTTTCATTAAGTGTACATCATCTTTATTTAAATGTTTTTATAGTTGTAGATGGAGAATGTGCCTTTATTATATTTTATTTATTTTTTATGTGGTATTAAAGATCAAATCCAGTGCCTCATACAAGCTAGGCAGGCACTCTGCCACTGAGCTGCAGCCCCAGACCTAAGTATAAAATATCTTAATAGGTAATATGAGGGACTGGAAGATTAATATTATCTGGCCCTGCACTGCAGGAAGCCTGTTCTCTCATGGTTTTCCTCCTTGGACTAGAGTAGCCCATAGCCACAAGTCTTCTTTCAAGTGATAGAAATTCAAGGAAATCATGGTTCTATAACTTTTGGACATCCAACAGAATGCTTACCCCTAATGATTTGGCTAGTAGCATCTTTATTGTTGTGTAGAATGCATCCTCTCAGAGATTTATTTTTTAACTCAAAAATTTATTTGGTTTATCCCATATCGATTTTTCTCTATGTGGCTTTACATTTTCTAAGTATGTTAACATTATTAAATGAGGCTGAAAGAAAAATTTAAGTGTAGGAGAGAATAGAGCTTCTGATGGCTGATTATTTTTCCAAAGTCAAAATAGCACTTCCTCTTTTCATTCAAGTGGAAGGCAATTCGACCGATAAATTTGATTACATTATGTCTGTTGCATAGAATAGGCTCATGGACTAATAGAGTTTTAGAACTGTAAAATCAGAGATAATCTAGACAGCTGGACCAGTAGACACTTAGTACATGTCTTTCTTCTAGTCATTGAAAAAGGGCTCTCATATTTGTTTCTAATGACTTACTGGAATTTGGATAAATGAAAGTTGAGTTGCAATGATCTATTTGCAAGTCTTTTGTCATGTTCAGTGCACATTAGTATAAAGCTAAGCAGTCAATTTTAAAACCTTTTAGTAGCCACATAAAAGTAATAATTTTGACTACTGAGATATTTGAACTGTGAGGTTATGAGACACTAATAATATGGATATAATTATAGATATAATGAAAGCAGTTGTCACTGGATTGTGTAGGGCTTTTTTCAATCACATTAACTATATTACCAAATAATTAAAACAGAGTTTGAGGCAAGCTTTGCAGGAATGATTCCCAGATGTGAGTGAGCTAATTTTTATCATTAGATTAGAGATAACTGAATATTTTAATGCAGATGGAGCAAATGGCATGTACTTCAGTAGAACCTTCAAGAAGTCAGTGTTATATGTCTTTCTTCATTTTACCCACAAATAACTTGAAAAGATAGACTATGAATTCTTTGTCACTCATAATATGTTTCAGCTTTCTGGAAGGTCTATGTGAGAAATGCTTTTTAAAGCTTTCTGGGATAAAGTGGCCATCATTACATCTTTACTACAAAGAACATCTGTTGACCAGCTCTGCTTTCTTTGACTGGTTGTGGGAATGCTTCAGGGAATGACTTTTTTTCTCTCTTGACCAGCTTCTGTGCTTGAAGCTAGACTACAGATAACAATTACGGGTGCATGTTTGTGTTTTTTTGGGGGGGTGCATGTGTGGGGGGGTGCATGTGTGTAGATTGCAGTAAAACCATAAGTATAGCCCTGTGAGATTGTGTTCTGTTGCTCCATGTAAGTTCAAAGTCAGAGGCACCTCCACATGTGTCTACTATGCAAAAACCAAGAAAAAAATTATGATTTTTTTCTTTGTCTCCATTCTAATTAAGTTTTCAATTTCTAGAAATTCTTTATATTTTTATTAGAAGAATACATTCATGAAGACATATTTGAACTGAGCACCTTATTCTTTGTTGAACTTATAGAATATTGTGACATGAAGAAGTGTCTTGTGTCTTTTCACACATACACACATACAGGGCCTGGTGTGGTGGCACATACATGTAATCCCAGGGACTTAGGGGTCCGAGGCAGGAGGGATCACAAGTTTGAGGCCAGACTCAGCAACTCAGTGAGGCCCTAAGCAATTTAGGGAGACCCTGTCTCCCAATAAAAAATAAAAAAGGCTGGGGATGTGGCTCAAAGGTTAAGCAACACTAGGTTCAATCCCCAGTACCAAATCCAAAAAACAAATTAGCATTGTGAAGCTATGAAGGGAGGGGGCAAAATTGAACTTAAGAAACATATTCTGATATTTCCTCTGATGACCTTTTTGATTAAAAACATCAGAAAAAAAAAAGTGCTTCTATTCTAGTTCCCATTTTTTTCTTGGTTTTTGTATACTCAACATTTCCAAGCATGTTACCAGCAATCTAAGCTATAGCTATTTTATTTTGAGCTCTTAAATCAGTAGTGGTTTTCAGTGTCTAAATAATGCTACAGATATTGGTGGTATTTAAATTTTGTTAAGATGACTGGGATTTTCCTCCATCATTTCAGATTTTAAGGGATATTTACCTTTCATCAGAATATTTAACGATTGATATGCAACTTGAAATTTTAAATTCCTGGTATTTTAATATACTGCTTAAAGAAATGGGAATTATAGAAACAGCTATTTATGAAGTTTACTCCTTCATATTTGATAAGATATTTGTGCTTATTAAAGGAAAAAGACATAGAGAGCTGGTATATGTAGCTCAATGGTAGAATATTTGCCTAGCAAGGTCCAGCACTAAAAAGAGAAAAAAAAAATGGATAAGCCCACATTCACTTTGTGGAACATTATGGTCTAGGCAATTATTATTTTTTATTACCTTAATACTCTCAAATAAGTGTTGGGGTAACAGGCACCCTACCAACATCACCGGAATCCCCATAGTTCAGTTACAAAGTTGTCATAAGAGGATTGTAAGTATTCACTAATGAAATAACTAGTTGTAAAATAAGTCTTCTAAATCCCCTCCAACTGGGGTGCAACTCAGTGGTAGAGTGCTTGCCCTGGCTTGGATGTCTAGCACCACAATTTAATGTACAAAATACAATGCTCAATGTATAACACACATGCAGTCCATATAACAAAGCAAATTGATTGCAAGAATTCTTTAATTCAAGAAACTAATGTTAAAAAACTGCGTGTATCACATATAAATGCATTGATAAGTGAGCGTTAGCAAAGTTAGACTAAGGAGCAATTGAAAATGAGAGGACAGAAATGGATGAGGACATAAATAGATGTTTCATATGAGAATTATCTCAGACTCAAAGGATAAGGGAAACTCTTGGGAAAATTGATGACTTTTTGAGTATTTGGCCAATAGTAGCTGTGGTTTAGGCTAACCTGTTTTATAATTTTTTTTTTTTTTTTGGTACCAGGTATTGAACTCAGGGGCACTAGTGCCAGTCACTGAGCCACATCCCCAACACTGTTTTGTATTTTATTTAGCGACAGGGTCTCATTGAGTTGCTTAGGGCCTCTCTAAGTTGCCAAGGCTGACTTTGAACTCACAATCCTCCTGCCTCAGCCTCCAGAGCCACTGGGATTACAGGCATGCACCACAGTGCCAGGCCATGTTTTATAATTTTGTACAAGAAAAAATTATGTACTGAAAAAATTAACACTTGATTCAGTCTTCAGTTCATAGCTATAATTACAGCTTAAACTTTGTTTCTTGTGATATAGTTTTAGTGAACTTATTTAAGATAATACCCAAGCGTGATATTTCTGACTATTTTCAGGAAAAAGTATATTGACCCTTTTCTGTTACCTATTATTTTCTAAAAATAAAGACCTCTAGAATAAAGCCACAGCTCTGAAATTCCTACTATCTTTAGTTATGAATAGAATGTGCCTCAGTTGCCCCTGCCATTTAAACCTCACAGTATTTATTTGTCTCTTTTCAGCATAATTATTCAGCACAGTGATTCTCAATGCTGGACACACATTAAAATTCACTGAGGAGTCTTTAAAAATACTGAAGCCCAGGCTCCAGGCCCAGAACAATTAAATCAGAATCTCAGGGGATAGGGGTGGTGGGGTGGATAGAACTTGAAACAAATTACTATTAACAGTTGTTCCATGAATTTCTAGCGAATGCCACCAATAGTACATCAAATAGAACTTTCAGCATTGAGCTTTGCAACTGAAAAAATAAATACCGATATGATTTGCACCCTACCTACACTTTTATATGTTTGAAAACTTATAAGATTTTCCCTTATAGAAATAAAATTTTTAAAAAATAGCAATATATTATATCTTTATTGACAAGAAAGAGATAACTTAAGCAAGATAACACATTTCTTAATTTTGAACTAAATATTTTTTCAACTTATTTTTTCTGCTATTATTTGCTGTCTTTAGAGAAAACAGTGCATGTGTTTTTGAGAGATTGAGGACTTGACAGGACCTCTTCAAAAATCATAATTTTTCATGCTTTCTGTTCTCTTGTGCTGTTTCATTCCACTGTGTATCCTATCCTCTACACACAAATGTACACTTTGTTTCTTAAATAAGTGTTGCTTAATAAAGCTTCAGTGCTATTACTTGGGCTATTCTCTGCTCTAGCTGTCTTGCTCATTTACCCATCACAGGGCCTCCTGGCCAGTTAGAAGATCATCTCTGGACTTGTGCAGCTTGCCTCCCCCATCAGCTTGATGTTCTTTGAAAGAGCAGTTATATTATATTTCTTCCAACTATTATAATTTGCTGATATTCAATAGACATCCAGCAATTTATTATTAAGTTAGGAAATGATGGATAAGGATATGCTGATGGGAAGAATCTCAGTTTCATTTACATATAACAAAAATTTATACAGATTTATTTCAAGATTTACATTTTCTTAGTTATGCCATATTTCTGCATTTGGAATAAGTTAGATATGGTGATACCTAAATTTAGGGATAAAATTTAGCTGAAAATATTTGTAAATGCATAAATAAGTTTGCTGATCTTCATGTTCAGAGGAAAGAGACCTCACAGGTAACTAAGTTCCTGTTCATTTTTTTTTTTTTTTCTTAATTCATCTCCGGAGTGAGTTACAACTAGTGGTCATTTTAAAAAATTGGGATGATATAATTTTTTAAATATTATTCATTTACTTCAGTGCATACTAAGTAGACTTTGTGGTTTAGATGTGTACATTCCTTTTGTGACAAATAATGTTTCACAAAGGGTTCACAAGGATTAAAGAGTTTTGTGTAAATCAATGTTGATCACTAGGAAAGGATTATAAATCATTTCTCTGGTTTTTAGCTCAGAGGCTGACTCACAGTTCATTGCTCACCAACCTCACTTGCAAGGGTTTGGGGTCAAAAACCATATTATTTTAGCTTTTTTGTGCTTACATGTGTAACAAAACCTAAAGGTCACAGAATGTGTATGGTGAGATCATGAGACAGCTCTCCAAATCACCTCCAGGCTTCTTCACAGCAGAGCCTGTGGAGGAGGCCTTCCCAGGGTGAGATGGGATGGAGAGGAGGTGTAAGGGGTCAGGGTGTTTGTTCATGATGAAGTGAGAAGAGAGCCAGGGTGAGGTGGGATGGGGAGGGTCTTATCTTTTTTGTTGTTGTTGTTTTACTTTTTACCAGGGATAGGACTCAGGCATTTAACCACTGAGCTTCATCCCTAGCCCTGTTTAATTTTTATTTGGATACAGGGTCTCACTAGTTGCTCAGGGTCTTGCTAAGTTGCTGAGGCTAACTTTGAACTTGCAATCCTCCTGCCTCAGTCTCCTGTGGCTGGGATTACAAGTGGGTACCACTGTGCCTGGCTAAAGGGTTTCTTTAGAAAGAGGCTTAACAGAAGCCAACACCAAAGATCATGTGACAACTAAGATCTCCAGTATTTTTTCTTGCTGATGGCTTTCTTTCATCCTAAAGACCATTATGTTTATGGTTTATGTTTTGTTACATATGAACTTGGTACCCATTTTCAGTCTTTTTCTGCCCTAAATTATTTTTTGTAACATTTTTTCTCCTCATTTTATGTCTTCTTTCTCTAATTGATGTGCTTACAAATAAGGAATTTGCAGAGGAATATTAAGACTATGAACTGATTAAAGACATGTTTCTTCTGTAGAGGTTGTATACTTAGCATAGCCAGTGAACAGCTTTTTTTCGTTTTGCATTTAATGTCATTAGGACCCAGACAGGCCTCAATAAGGGCACTAATCAACAGCATGCAACATAGTCTGTGTTTGGTTCCAGCTGTAACTGGGATGTTTGTGCTGACCTCATGAGGAAGGCTGGCTGCTTAGCAAACTTGGCCAACTCAAACCTAAACCAAATGAGTTTGTATACAGTGTGTCAGCTGTATACCAGAAGACCAGATGATGGCCTTCTCAGAAGGAGAGCTCTGTCAGCGAGGATGACCTCTGGTCTTCCAAAAAGCAGGCAAAGCAGGGCGCTCTGATCTCACCCTCTCATGCCCTGTAGGAGGTAGGCCATGTCTGATTCATCTAATTGCTGTCTTGAAAGCAACAGGGCTTAACAATGACCAGCAAGTGCAATTTCCAAAATCTTGGACGCTTAGTGTTTGTAAATGGTGTTTTCACAAATGGATTAAACTGGTTAGTGTGGTACTTTCAGTGAAAGATTTCATCCAGACCCTCCCAGAAAATTAATTCCTTATGTTATCAGTTCTACATTATCATCAAAGATAACACCACTCCTTGCTAATGATCTCAAAGTCTTTACAAGGCTTCGGGTGGTTTTCAGAACTCTACATTATTATTAAACCTTCTTTGAAAAAAATAGCTTTAACAGCTTTTTGTATATTACTGGAACTTCTATTGAACTCTCATTCACAGGGTTGAAAATTCCCTTCTTTGGCTAAGTTATCTACTCTGTATTACTGTATTTTCTATATCCCTTGCTGAAGAAAAAAATGGCAAATGTGAGATTCCAGCGATTTTTTTATTTGCATAATTCTGTTGTATCATAAATCTTCATTAGAAACCTTAAAAAAAAATTGGTTTCATGTAGGCATGGGAAAATAGTTCCCCACTACAAAAAAAGTTCTTCAAGGATTTTAATTTTTGTTTGTCTGCTTTTTTTTTTAACCTATGTAAAATTTCAGATATTTCTTGTCCTCTTTGAACCTCGTTGAACCTTGTAAAAAGAATCAGATTTTTAAACCTCGCAGTTAAAGGCCAAAGGGAGGGGGACTTTAGTTGTGTGGGCAAATGACACAACATCGGAAGATAATTTTGGATTCCTTCTGTTAGTTCATTTGTTTGAACACATGTTTATTTCTTGTTATTTCATGCAAATGACTTATAGGCTACTTGAAACCACCTTGTTTCAGAGGTAAATTTTTGGATACTCACAGTTGATGTGCCATGGCTGTAACCAAGCATTTCATTAAAACCATGAACTCTTGAAGAAACTTTAGAACAGTTCTGGAGTCATCACCAGCTTCTACCAGTGGGTACTGAACTCAGTCTACGTAGGAGATCCTTTACTACACATAAAGATTAAGACGATCTCACCTAGTCTAGAAATGGTTCTTTTTATTAATATGACCCATTATATTGCCTTGGATGTTTTCAAAAGTATTTTTCCTTATTTATTGATAAGAAAGTATTATTTCTTATCTTTTTTCTGATTTATTCTTATTTGTCATTAGCATCAGCAGAAATTTAGAGCTAGAGGAAACAATAATTACATATAACAGTATGAATCTCCCAAACATGTTGAACAAAAAGGAAAGAAGGCACAAGAGCATACCTCTGTGACTCTGTTTATATAAAGTTAACGAGGCAAGTCATTTTGGGATTCAGCACTGGGTTTCCTATATGTGGTTCAGAAGATGGGGGATCGTGATTAAAATGGGGCAGGAAGGAGAACGCTTCAGTTTGTGAAAATTCATTAAGCTATGCAATTATGGACTGAATACCTTTCAACAGACAGCTTAAAATACTAACAGTTATAAGAGTGTGTGTGGGGAAGGGGAAGACAGCTGCTGTCGTTTACACAGGGCTTATGGCAGGACCCAAGATGGGGACAGAGTCAGGGTAAAGCAGTCTGAAAACCATAGGCCTAACCTATCCACCACATTGCAGAAGTGAGGAAAAGAGAGCTCCCCAGAGACTGTGATTAGCTGAAAATTGCACAGCTACTTGATGACAACATTTATGAATTCATGTAATACATGTATATTGAGCACATACCACATCCCTGACATGGTGCAGCACACCAGAAGATATTGGGATTTAGACTGACCCAGCTAGACCCTGAGCTCACGGAATTTAGAATTCAGGCCTTCCAACCAACTCATTTATATGACTTATCCTTCCCCAGAAGACATTTGAGGTTGCACTTCCTTGGTTCACATTAATATTCCTATTCAGAAAGCCAAGTATTTCGTTTTATTAAGGCACATACTAAGATTTCCTTTCTTTTTCTGCTTGTTGCATGCTTCATTTTGTTCAAGGGAAGAATGTTTGGAGAATTGAGCGTAGTTGGATATGCTTTGTGAGAGACCTTGGTCTTTCAGAAGGGCTGTGATGAGAGCCCAGACCTTGCTGAGTGCTCCTCCGGGCTTGCAGGCTGCAGTGCCCATCATTTCTATGCAGGGAGACTCAGCCACATCACTTGGCTCCCAGACTTGTCATTTGATCAGACTCTCATCTGCATGTCAATGAGGCTTAAAGCCCATGGAAAGAATTAACTGACTTGGGATGTTTATGCAACTTTTCAACAAAGGCAATTGAAAGAAAAGTTGCCCTGACTGAGGTGATTGTCTTGGAGCAGCTATCTCCATGAAGTCATCATGTTAATATTATGGGACTCGGGTTATATGATATTTTCAATGATCAGCCTAATAGGAGTTTTAAACATGAGCAAAAAACACAAACTGATCAAAAACAGTAAATGAAACATCCCTTGAGAAGCAGATCAACTGAGCCTTTATTTATTTTTATACTTTTTATTCAGACAGTGTATTTGGATTGCCTAGTACAAATTCAGATTTCCTTCACATATATAAGCCATGTTTTCTAATGCATTTTAAAACCTATAATATTAATTTCTAGTTGTATTTCTTTTCCTTTAGGACTAATTAAAGAAAACATGTTTGTTTTTCTAGGCATAACTCCCAAATCTGCAAGTGCCAGGATATAAATTCTGGTTTTATGTTCCAAAAGAATGTTTAGGCTTTGAGATCATATAATCTTTAGTAGGAAAAAAAGAGCTCATGTGTAAGGGTGTACATGTTCTTTGTTCAAGAGCTCAGCTTCATACCATGGACATTTCTAGAGAGGTAAGCGAATTCCATGTACAGACGTTCCTGTTTCTTATCCATAGGTTATATAAACAAACATCTAACAAGCTCAACTTAGATTTTAAGCAGGTTAAGATCCCTTGAAATTTTCATATTCTCTTTTGCTTGTATTAATGTCCTTCACATGTATGATGACACCCCCCCCCAAAAAAAAAAACATGAAATAGCTTGATTTTCAGGTTTTTTCAAACTGAAACATTAGTAATATAAGTTTCTTTATCATCTTCCTTCTAAGTAAAGCTAAAGCAACTCTGTGCCAATAATGGTACACAGGGAACTCCCACTTTTAAGGTGATTAGTTATAAGATCAATATATGAGGCAAATAATCATGTTTAGTCAAAATGATCCTTGAAATCCTATTAAATTGCCCATAAAATCTACCTTCCTATGAACTCAGTGCTGTCTGAGTTCAAACTCAACATAGTGTTCAAAACACTAGGTTTTCCCCTAGTGTTGGAAACATCACTTTGAGCATCTAATGAGATAGGGCCAGGTAGGTTGCAGAATAAAGTATATTTCTTAAAACATTAGAAAAGCCCCTGGCAGGGGAAGATCCTCAGCATAAAATAAATGAGAACCAAATCAACAGAGAGGTAACAGCTAATTTTCTGTCTCATCTCCCATGTTCAGTATCAGGCCTAGACTCTTTGTGAGGAATAGCAAGTTGAGCTTCCAAGTCACTTGCTTTCCTTTCTTCCTCCTTTTCCTCATATATTTGAATTGAGGATAAATGCATACATGCAGTGACATTCTGTACCTGTGAAGTCCTTGAAGGATTTTTCTGCCAGTGAATTTGTCAGGAAATACATTGTCAACGCCAAGGTTAAACACTAGAAACCAACATTTGTAATGAGAGAATGAAGTGGTCTGTATCCAAATGCTTTTAGATACATTTGGTTATGGTTTAGAGTAACTGTTTTTGAAGGTGGATGTCATTTATGCATGTTTAAATACATGGAGATTGTGTCCAATACTATGCTGAAGGGTAGCTTGGCAACAATTCAGTGTTGCAAGAGTCGACTTCCTTTTTAAAGGGTCATTACATAGTTTATGTGCTTAAAGTTAAAGAATTCTTTTTGATCAGACTAAAGTAATTGGGTACATTTTACTTAAAGCTTTGTTTACTTACAAAACACACCCGTACACATGTATGCTGAAGTGCTTCCTAACATATTTATAAGGACTTGTATGGTTGGTTAGACTGCTTCTGGAAATTGGGGCACTTTTTCCCTTCTTTCTTCCAAGTTCAGTCTCTCCCCAGTATCTGGTGGTGGTGGTGGAATAAGCCCTACAGCGAACCTTGGACTCATCCTCAACTCCTTTTTTTCCTTCCTCACTACACATATGTACTCACCACATGTCATCCATCACCAAAGCCTGTTGGCTGTACCCTCATAACACATTCATCGACTGACCACTGGTATTGCTCTACACAAGCCCCTGGAGCACCAGGCCTGGACTAATGCAGTACCCTTCTAGTGGGCCACTGATTCTATTCTTCCTGTCTTTCAGGCTTGTTTTTACCTAACCCCATGTTGGGTCCAATCTTATTAAATATAAATAAACTTCATACTCTTCCAGTTTTTAAACCATTCACTGGCTTCTTTACATAAGAATTCCAAACTCCTTCTCACGGCCTTACGGCCCTGCAGAATTATATCTCTGACTTTCTCTTTTTCTTGCTATTGTCACATTCCCTTGCACTGTGGCCTTGCTGTGTGTCTCTGCTGAGCTCACTCCTTGAAATCTTTAGGGCTATTGACCTTGCAATGCTCTCTAACTGGAATAATCTTCCCCCACATATTTTACAGAATGTTCTATTTCATCAATTAGGTTTCTTCTATAACGTTCTTCCTTATAACTCAGCCTTTCTTGACTCATCATACTTAAGCGAACCCAGGATTCCTGTCTCCTTCAAACTTTTTTCCCCCTTAGTGCACTTATCCAGTCCTGAAAAGACTTTATCTAGTGATTTACTTATTTATGGTCTGATTAGTCCACTAAAATTGTGCTATCCAGTATGGCAGCCACTATCCATATGTGGTTACTTGAATTTAAATGTAATAAAATAGCTGGGTGCAGCGGCATTGCCTGTGATCCCAGGGACTCAGGAAGCTGACGCAGGAGGATTGCCAGTTCCAGCCCAGCCTCATCAACTTAGTGAGACCCTAAGCATTTTAGTGAGAACCCTGTCTCAAAATAAAAAGTAGAAACAGCTGGGGTAGCTCAGTAATCAAATGCCCCGGAGTTTAAACCCCAGTACCAAAAAATAAAGTAAAAATAATATAAATAAAATATAATAAATTCAAGTGAAATAAAATTTAAAATTCAGTTCCTTGATTGCACTAGCCCACATTTAAATGCTCAATCATTGGATGGCTAGCTGCTATATTGGACAGCACAGGTACAGAATGTTTCCGTAAGCCAGAGAGTTCTGTTGAACAGGGCTGCATTGAAACATGCATTCTCCAGGGGCAGAGATCCTGTTTGGTTTGTTAGCTGTTGAAACTTCAACATCCACGTCTGACGTGTGGTGCTCAATAGATACTGAATGGAGTGAATGAATGAGTGAAAGAAGAGGAGCTTTGTATTTTTTCAGGAAGAATTACCGTCGTCCCTTCAATGTTTGTTGTCAATCCTTTCACATCCCTAAAATAGACTGAAATTTAGGATTAAAGAAATTAAAATTTGTCTCTAAATATATGACAGGGAACTGGGGGAATGTTTAAATTGTAATGTAATCCCCTCTTACTAATGCCACCTTTCACCTCGTCTTCTTAGAGCCTTACTTTGGGAACTACATCCTTCAAATAAAGTCTTTATCTTGCTTCCAGGAGAAAGGCCCATTTCCCCCTTGTCTCTGTTTAGCACAATAAACCATTTTCTTCCTTTATCTCTAGAATGTATTTCACAAGATTTTTGCTAACCCTCACTGAGGCTACAGTTCCTCAAAGCTGGAAATATGGAATGCCTTTGCCTGTGAGTTGTTACGTGAGCTATATTTCTGAATTTACTTGTGGAAAAAAAATTGTGTTTTCTGAAAGTGTCTTGACAGTGTATGGATTTGCAGCACCCTATATCATACCGGATAGGCGAGATCTGCTGCTGCGTCAGGATTGTTGGTGCGTGTTGATTAAAAGCAGTGCTTTCCCTCTGGCTTGCTTCAGAGCTAATACCCTTATAAATTGTTACTGTGAACTTTTGAACTCAGAGAAACTTCTGAATATATGTGATAAGAAGTAAGGTAATCTAAGGCTGAGAATTTGCATCTTCTCTGAAACAAATCACATAGTTTTTTTAAGTTTGATTCTTGGATTTGTAATAATTTAATGTTTTAAAAATTATCTGGTTCCTAGAGAACAATTGTTAATTCATAGTTGTCTAGATTTTTTTTAAAAATTCCATATGGTAGATATGATAATTGTATTCAAATAAAAGCAGTTTCCCCCAAATTGGTCATATTTAAGACAGATAAATGATTTAAGCTCAAAATAACTTGTTAAATCATGTTAAGTCTATATCCTATAAATATTAGATTTAAACTATAAAAAATAGTGTTAGACCATTTACCTTTTTGAGTAGGTTTCATGTCTAATGTCTTAATATCATAAGAAACATGAAATTTTTAGACGTTGAATGAAACAAATAAAATTGGTAGATCTGTTATACCTTTCTTCAGAAGGCTTAATGAATTGGTGAACAATTTCATTTCATAAGATAGCATGAGAGCAATACAATAGTATTGAGTTGTATTTGTTTTATTTTTAATTGGAAAAGTAGGTCTTTAAAAGTGTGAAATATGATATATCAAGAACCATGTAATGTTTTGAACAACCTACAATAAAAATTAATTAAAAAAAAAAAAAAAAGCTAAGTGGTAAGCAGGCCATGGATCTGTAGGGTTAGAGATAAAGATTCATGTTCTCCAACATGAACAGAAATAATAGTGCCTTCAGCCACACAAAATAATACCTTCGACTTCTGAAAAGGAGGATCTCATGCTGCAAGTATTTCTGTGTAGGGAACACTCTACAGCTCAGAGAATCTGCTGGATTTTAAGAACTCCTTATGCAGTCAGTGTTAGTTATCTGTACTTGTGGTGGGGTTCATCTACGCAGGTGTAGGAAAGCATTATTCCAGGAAGCACCTGAAACCACTTTTCCACCATTCATTTTTGGATTTTGTGAATATTTTGATGTTAGAATTGCTTTTGGCTCATAGACATCTAAGTGCTTTTTAACATGGTCAGCCTTTCCAGTGAAAGAATATCCCAGAACTAGTTAAATGCATAAGAAGGCATACCATTGCTTCAGATGCCTATGGCAGCTTTAGTGGAACAGAATGCCCGGACCTGTGTTGGAGCTGGGGATTATCTATCTTCCTGACAGGCTATGCAGCCTGCCCAAGAAACTGCTGCTTTCTTGTGCAGGTTGGTGATGAGTAGGGTTGTGGATTATAATCCTTTCTCTACCAGTTACTTGCTCTGTGAATCAGTGAATATTACTTAACCTATGTAGCCATTTTCCTATCTCTAAAATAGGCATAATTGTACCAACTTTGCAGAGTTGTTGTAAGTTTTAATAGTTAAGCATGTAAACGGCTTGGCGTGTGGTAGTTGCTCAAACTGCAGTCATGTCTCTTTAGTTCATGAAATTCAACAGCTGAACTTGGAAAAAAGGAGAGAACTGGGTTTTTTGGACTACATTCAGTTAGCACTTAAGTTTAATTTGTAATGTCTCTAAGTATGCTCCATGAGAAAATGTATGATTATATGTACCAGAAAGCCTTATTATCTATGAATATTCAGGAGAGGAATGAAGAAAAAGAAGAAGCCAGTAAAAACTTGGAACCATGTTTTCATAGTAAATAGCAAAAAAACAAAAATCAAAGGAAATAAATCACCTAGTTGGAATTTGTCTTGAAAAATCAAAATGAAATTATGAAAATAAGTGTATGAATATCTATATTTAATAAAACTTAGGTTAGCTCTTTGGGATGAATTGGCCAACATTTATTTCAACACAATTATATACTCCTACTACATGACAGCCTTCATTCTGTGTTGACTTTATAGTACATAGTAGGAGAGAATCTGTTTTGCAAAAAAAAAAAAAAAAATGTTCTTGGGCTTTATCAACTTATCCAATGTCCTCTCTGTATTCTTTAGTAGTCAGATCATTCTTTTGTGAAGCATTCACCATACCATCATTCTTTATTAATATGTTTCTGAAATTAACTGTTCCAAGTGTGCTAGTGGCCTGGTGTGTATTTCAGATATTCAATATCACTTTCTCTGACTTAGCTAATCCTGCATCTTTTGCAAGCTTTGCAGTTTCACTTCCAACCTACTTGTATTTTATTTGTGTTACATTAAAGAAGGGTTTTAAATCTCCCACATCAGTGAGATTCCAAAGATGTTGATTTAATAGATACAGAGAGAAGCCGGGATTGGGGAATGTTTATTAAAACAGCCAATTCATGAATATTTTCATGTTATGATGACTTTTATATCCCTATGCACCCTGGAAACTGTGGGAAGTTGGATAACCAGGGCTCTCTGTGTAGAATTATTGTCGTACCCTGATGAAGAGCTACATCATGTCCCAAAGGTCCCCAGCATGATCCTTTTCAGCATGTTTGTTCATCCTGTCCCCTGGGCTTTCCAGGATAGCTTTTTCATCAGCATTATTTGATTCTTTGCTATCACATCATCATTTCCTAGCAACACCCTAGGTATATTACAAAAAAAAAAGGTGGGGAGGAGATTGTTCATGCCTTGTATCAGCACAACCAAGTTTTAATCATTTATAAAACTGACTAAATAAATGTGATTAAAGAAATTAAAACAAGCAAAAGAACCTGGATAGTAATGTTTATGAAATAATGATCCTGAAAGTTTTCTGCTCCTAGGGAATGGATTCAGTTGGGGACAATAAGAAGAAAGGATAATATGTGTGAGTATTCTAAATTCCAGCTGCAGAGTCCTGATTTCCTAATCACTGCTGACCTGGATGCATTGAGTAATTTTGCTTATCTTCTCAAGGGACATATTAGGATCAAGTGGAGAAGAGTAAAAACAATAACAACGTCTACTGAGGACTTTGCCTGTATTATCTCATTTAATCCTCATAGTCCAAGATCAAAGTATCTTCACAATACCCTCAAGAGCCTATTTTACAGTGAAGATACCAAATCTCCATCATTTAAATGCCTGTGGATGAATGGCTAATGGAGTAGAAATCTGGCACAGAATAATATGGATGCTGTTGCCTATTGAGGTACAAAGAACTAAAACTACATAGATTTTCAGTAGAGCTCACTACAGGGATACACCGGAGATTTAAGAATCTGAGCACTGCTGGATGTTATGGTGCATACCGGTTATCCTAGCAAGGAGGGAGGCAGGAGGATTGCAAGCCTCAGCAACTTAGCAAGACCCTCAGCAACTTAGCAAGATCTTGTCTTAAAATTAAAAAAAGAACTGGGGATTTTAACTCAGTGATAAAGCACACCTGGGTTCAATCCTCAATAACCCACTCCCCCCCAAAAAAATAGAATCTGAGAATAGAGGAAGTGCAAAGAATATTATTGAAGACCATGTTTTATCACTGTTAAGCTCAGAGCTATTCAGAGGAACAGCAGTATTGATTTGAAGAGAATTGTGGTATATTGAATGGGAAATTTAAGGCTTATCAGTAGAAATGGTATGTTTGAAGTCTGAGAACTCATAGGAATGTGTACTAGTTACCAAGTTCAGAATCAGATTAACCAGGGGATGGGGAGCTGGAGAATGTCCATGGTTCACTAGATAACAAGAATGGAGTGAGCCAAGACCTTAGCTGGAGTTTGATGGAATGAAGCAGAGGGTCCAATGAAGCTGAACTAAGCATGAACCACACTTGATGGCCTTGGCAATGTCCCCTTCATAACGATACAGTGATAACAAACACATGTAAGTGGATTGAATAATGCAGCAGCATCATGAGCTCCAGCTTGCTTCACTCTGGGGGATGGAGATTTTGAAAAGTTCCAGAAGGTATCTGCAGCCATACCACCCTGAACCTGCCTGATCTTGCCTGAAAAATTGATAAGGGTTTGAGCCCCAGACAAAACATAGCATCAAGGGGGAAAGTAGCTATATTTAAGTTCCAGGTACCGTGGCCTCCACTGTTTTTCTCACTGACTTGGTTGCACTCTATGCCAGCCATTCAGCCAGTCACATGTGCATGCTTTCTTGCCATTCTACCACTTGGTAGCAGTTCCTAGAAGGAACTTGGCCTGAAAGTCCTGCATATGCTTGCCAGGATTCACAAAGGCTCTGGGCTTGAAATTGGCCACCTTGGCCATACCTTACCTGGGAGAGTTACACCCCCAAAAAAGGAAAGATGGGTATTAAACAGGAATAAACATACATTATAATATGAAGATCTAATACAACTTAGGTATCAGAGATAAAGAAGAAAATCTGTGTTTTGCATAGCACCTAGAACAGTGCTGGTGAGGAGTTTAAAAACATCTCTTGATTGGTTTTTAAAAATTTTGAAACTGAAGACTTTCTTAAAGAAATAAACCACATGTTATACACATAAAAGCACAGCATTTATATTCAACTCTTTGTTGTTCAGATATTTTACATTAGGTAGCAGGACTTCAGATGAACATTCAAAAAATTGACTTTTGGAGCTGGATGCAATGGTGTACACCTGTAATCCCAGTGACTCTAGAGGCTGAGTCAGGAGGATCCCAAGCTTGAAGCCAATCTGAGTAATTTAGTGAGGCCCTAGGTAATTTAGCAAGACCCCGTCTCAAAATAAAAAATAAAAAAGGTCTGGAAATGTAGCTCAGTAGTTAAGTACCTTGGGTTAAATCCCCAGTACAAAAAAAGAAAAAAAATTGCCTTCTAGGCAGATGATGCTTATACTACTATGTCTTTTGCCTGGTTATAATGAAAATGAGATGTTCAGTGTTTATGGATGTCAAGCTAATGAAGTCACTTGAACTAAGTGCTTTGTCCAAATAAACTTGCTCTAATGTCAAAAAATAAATATTTGTTTTGTTAATTTTATTTTACTTTGTTTTAATAAATTTTAAAAGAGTAGTGGGCAGAACAACTCAGGAGATCTGTGTCTTTTATTTAACAGTTCCATTAGCAAGCTGTGTGGCCTTAAGCAAGCCACCAGGCCCCTCTAGATCTCATTTTCTTCATTGGTCAGCTGATACTAATGTGCTAGACAATCTGATTTTGTAAATAGTGATGTCTAGTGGCTCTCCCAATGCAAAGAAACAAAAAACAGAATAATCATAAAATAGGCACATATAAAGCCTTTGAGGAGGACTAGAGTTTGAACATAAAATGAGTATCAAAAGAACCTACTGTTTTAATTGGCATGTTTTCTTCCACTTGGCATCCTGACTACCCTGGTCCTTGATCAGTCTCGTTTAGTTCATTTACTGTTATGAAATACCATAGTCTTCTTACTCTTCCCAGTTCTCTTTCTAGACTCTTTGAAATCTTGAACCCCTAATTTTTTTTTAATTATGGCCAATTTTATGATACATGCTTTTCTCCAAAAGGCAGCATGGCATATTTATTTTAAAATATAAAGCTCTGATTTGTTTGTGGTAACTTTTTTTTGTAGTATTGGTATAGAAAGTTTAGGACATCGTCTGTGGCTAAACCAAAGTTGGCTTTTTATAGAAAGATCCCTGTTTAGTTTCACGTTTTCCTTCATCAATACTTTTAAAATTCTATGCTGATTGCTGTGGTTTATGGGTGAACAAGACAAAGGATCTCCTCATGTGGAATGTGGATGCATAGACAGAGAACAATATTGTTATGGAAAGTGCTTTGAATGTGATTGTTCAGGAGTGTCAGTTCCTGCACAGAGGAATTGACAGGTATATAATCTAAACTTGAAATCAAATGTGAACTTAAAAGCTTCCTGGATGTTACTTCCTAAGGAAACACCTAAGCTGAGTCTTTAGAATAAGTTCAAAGAATAAACAAGTGAATTATTCATGGTAGAGTCCAAATAAACAGAAACCACTCTAAATATTTCAAACAGGGGGAAATTTAAAATAGAGTATTTGTTACTACAAAGTTACAGACTAAGCAATATAAGGCAATCCTGAGAATACTGATAGCAAGGAAGACACTGCCATGCCTAGGGGCTTAAAGGACAAAGGGAAGAGGTCTGTTCCCACCCACAGGTTAGAACTTTCCAGAAAAGATAGAATGATGATATGTGAAGACACTGCCTAGACAGAGTGAGAGAGAGAGAGAGAGAGAGAGAGAGAGAGAGAGTGTGTGTGTGTGTGTGTAAGATACAGACAGACAGACAGACAGTGGGGGCAGGAGCCAGGCAGAGAGACAGAGGGAGAAAGAGAGACAATGGCAATGCAATGATAGATATAGATAGATACCTCTCTTGGAAATTTGGATGAAAAAGGAGAAAAGATGGGATGGAATATCCTTGCCCTCCAGTGCCTTCAGTCATCTTCCTGAGCCTCCCATTAGCCAGACGTCTTGGAAGCCATTCAGTTGGCAAATGAGTTTAGGAAATGTAGTTTCCTAGGAGGATGACTTTGTGAGTTTATAGGCAAATGACGGTACCATTGGCAAGTGAGAAGCCAAAGACCTGGGGTTGGAAGGCTTGGTGAGGCCTTGAGAAGGGGAGGATATATTCACAGAGATCAACTTAAGTCAGAACACCAGGACAAGAAAACAGCTTGGAATATGCCCAGAATCTCATTGTTGCTGAAGTTACCCATGTGAGTCAGAGACTGTTTGGAGCTGCAGAGAAGGCAGACTCCCAACATGGGAGGCTTCATAGGACCTAGAGAGGAGCTGTCCTATAGAATGGTGGGTTTTTACCGGGGAAGTGGCAAGGCCATATTTGGATTTTAGGTCACTTTAATAATTGTGTAGAGTTGTAGAATGCTTTTGAGGAAGTAAAAATTGAATTTCTTTGTCTTTTGTTCTCAGATGTATTCAAGCAAAAAACCAATAAGAACCATTAGTATGAAAATGGTAGAAAGAATGGAAAGGATAAAATCTAATTGGTGGGATGACTAGATGTGCAAATAAGGGAGAGAGAGAAGGCCCAAGCATAATACCCAGGTCTCTCATGTTAGTTGAGCAGAAGATGATGGTGTTGCCAGGCAAGGTTAAGTTTGAGGAGGATCCTATGGGACATCAGGTAGTGATGTCCAGGAGCAGATAGAATCTGTGTATTCAGAGGTCAGTATGTGAGTGAGAAGAGAAGTGAACCTAGATTTTTTTTGCCATATGGAGCAAAAGAAAAAAAAAAGCATAAAAGAAACATAATATCAATGTGGGATTTGGATTTACTGGTAGGAGATGATAATGTTCTGGATAATTTCAGAGGAAAAAGAAGGAGAAACTAAATTATGCTGGGTTAACAAGTAAAAGGAAGATCAGAAAGTGGCAGTGCAATGATAGATATAGATAGATACCTCTCTTGAAAGTTTGGATGAAAAGGGAGAAAAGATGGGATGGAATCTGAATTTGGGTGGTTTTTTTTTTTTTTTTTTTTTTTTTTTTTTTGTAGAGTTGGTAGAAATTCAGGTTATGCATAGTCAGATGCAACAAAACAAAGCAGATAAGGTTGGTCTTTAAAGGGTAGAGTAGAGAGATAGAGGCCAAGGGGCTTAGGGCCAGAGTCAGACCTGAAAAAGCATGGGGAGATTTTCCACAGTTGCTTATCAAAGGACTGAGCTTATGCTGCAAAGACAATGTATTTAGAATTTCAGTCTTTGGCAAAGATCCTGTATACCATGTTTTTTATTTTGAGCAGAAAGTACCTCTATTACTATAATAGATATTATATTAGGAACTAAACACTTATTAAAATTAACAGCCATTATCATTCTGCAATTTTCCATATGAGTTCAAAGTTTGAGTCATGATCATCTCATAGCTGTGTGTCTGAGTAAATACACACACACACACACACACACACACACACACACACAAGCATGTATAGACAAACCTACACACACATCTATTTACATTTCATTTTCTCTGAGAAACTTCTTCCTAGAAACATGAGACGTAAGTAGTCAGGGCTGTCCAGATCTCCCACAGTCCATACATGATTTAGCCTAGGTCTTCTGGATTCCTAGGGCCATCTTTAGCAGATTTTGTCATTCTGATAGATTGGCCTGGAAAGTGCCAGATGTATAGGCACCCACCGCCTCCTCCACTTTACTTTCAGGTTCAGCAGGCCTTTTAGCCTTAGTCATTCTGGGGACCTCTTCCCTGGTCCCTGCTGTGTCCAGCGTAGTGAGCAGCTTCCTTGAACACCATAGGCTCAATCTGCCTATGGTGGTAGTTTCTTTCCTCCCACCCTCCTGCATTCAGATCTGAGGGCATCCCAGATTCTGCTCACAAAGCTTTCCCATCTGGGGCTCTTCCTTTCCACACACAATGACGAAAGATACTCCTGGGGGCCTCCTACTTGCCGACTTTTCATCATGGCCTAGTTCTCAAATTCTCTCATCTTTCTTTGCTACCAGTTGCTTCCAGTTGTTGAATCCAGTATATCCAGAAGTCACAAATTTCTTTCTGTTTCTACTCAAGGGCTTGCCAACCCACTGCATTTTGGAGCCACACAAATCTGATGGGACTCCTGACCCAGTCCCGAACCAACTGGAACTGATCAAGTTTCTCAGCCTTATTGAGTCTAATAATACCTCGTAGGGTTATTGTAAGGATTTCAGGAGATAACGTATGTGAAGGCTCCAGCTCAGTGCCAGGCTTAATAAATCTTCTCTCTCTTCTCCCACCAGAGTGGCCTGGAGCTCTTAACCATAGTTCCCAGCACTTAGCACAGTAATATAATTAGCGACATTAGTATATCTAAAAGGCAATTACCATTTAATTGCTCTGGCTTCAGCCAGCCTGAAATTTCTTCTCCATTCACTTCTAATTTGGGGCTAGGGGTTTGTAGTTCTACCCTAGCTGGTCACAACCTCACTGGCTCAGAATTGAAAAGAACTTCAGGCAACCACTGATTAAAAGGTAGAAGATTTGGTAATTCCTTCCATTTGGTTTTATATAAAGATGCAAATATTAATTTTTGCTCCTGGCCAGTGAACAAATCAGTTTCCAGCAGTATATTTCTGTGAGTCAGTGAATAATCCTGCTTGGTTAGACCAGCTCTGCTGTCAAGATGTAAGTCCCCCTCCTCCACTCCATCCTGATCTTCATTAAAATACATCAGTGCCCCCTTATAGATTCCGACTTTGAATCAAGTTTCAGGCATCTCTTTTTAGAAGACGTTTATTTATATTACATACTTAATTTAAAGGAGTCAATGCCTTTCCCTCAGCCTCTGAAGTTTGTTTATCTTAGTGCTACTGTGAGAACATAATGCCCAAATGAAGGCAGCGTGTTTTATTTCACCACTTTCTGACCCAACTTTGCACAAAGTAATGGCAGTCTCCAATCAAGAGGAGTCCGAGGTACTTAGGGATTTCCACTTGAAATTTTTAATATTGGAAATGCATATGTGCATTTAAGGAAACCTAGACTGCCTTATGCCACACGGAAAGCATTTACATCTGAACCACTTTATATGTGATTTGGAGTTAAAGCAAATTCTAAATAACTTTTAGCAGTTTGAGATTTGGAAAACAGCCTGGGCCATATAAATTCCCCTTTAGTTCTCTTTCTGTTAAATCTTATGCCAAAGTAAATGGAAGCTGTAGAGAACCTTTGAACTCCTCCGTTCTCAAGTGACCTCAGTGAAGTTGGATTGGCAGAGCCAATGTTTGGTTTTCAAAGAAAGATTTTTTTTTTTTCATTCCCTCTTGAAGTGTCCATATCAGAGTTACCTTCTTTGGTGGAGGATGCAGTATTGCCTCCTGGGCCCTCTTGGCTCTGGGCCATGGATATCACTCTGAGAAATGGGACTTTGGCTTTAAGGAGCTCATCGGTGTGAGCATGGCACCAATGGCACGGCAACAGTTATTCCCCGGCTTGGCGCCCAGGTTTGTCAGCACCTCTGTTTAACAACAACCTTTCCCTCCTTCGTCTTTCTCAAAAAGAGCTGTTGAAAGCAAATGGCCTGGAGTTCAATGCCACTTCTTCATGCTGCTTAGGTGAATGGCTTAACTTTCTCCAGGCTTCAGTTTCCTTGAACTGGAGATTAAAACAGTACCCACATGGATCCCTCTCTTCCCCAGACAGTTTATGTTTGCATTCACAACCTGGTGACCTAGTACATGGACTTACTCATTTTTTTTGAGAGAGAGAGAGAGAGAGAAGTTTTTAATATTTATTTTTCAGTTTTTGGTGGACACAACATCTTTATTTTATTTTTATATGGTGCTGAGGATCGAACCCAGCGCCCCGCGCATGCCAGGCAAGCGCATTACCGCTTGAGCCACATCCCCAGCCCCAACTTATACACTTTTATTGGTTATTGATAACTATTAAAATATAAATATAATATCCCATATCATACATGTATATACAGAATGTAGTATAATATATATGACATATATATTATACATTAACATGTTCTTACAACTAAACCATATAACTTTAGGTAGGGACAATGACATAAATATGCATAAGTAAGGAACACAATAAGTTCTCAGTAAACACTCTTTATCCTATTGTCACATAATTAATAAAGGAAAGTATTCATCATGTAAGCAAATATTCACAAAAATTAATAGTATTCCTCTTATATTTAAAAATGTCTCATTTTTCTAATATTAGAGATCACCTTGAAAGAAAAACATGACACTTTTTCCCTGATGCCAAGGAAAATCTGTTGTTTGCCATATTTATGACTATGGGCATATATGAAAAATAGTACCATATAGTCAATTTTTAAATTTATTATCCCAGAGTTAAATCTCAAATAAAGGTGGGTTCTATGGTCTGAATATGGTTAGAGTGTGTTCCTCAGGGGTTCATATATTGGAAGATTATTCACCAGTGTGATTATGTTGGGAGGTGATGGAACCCTAAGTGGGAGGTGAGTGGATCATTAAGGGTGCTACCCTCAGAGTTCTTGTGCAGCTCTGGTTCTCATGAGAAAATTGTTGTAAAAGAGAAAGACTGGCCTTCTTTCTCTCTTTCTGGCTTCCTTTCTCACTATGTGGCCTCTCCTTTCCACACATACTTCTGCCATTGTGATGCTGTCTTCCATGGGGTCCTTATCAGAGCTGAGCTGATGTTGGTGTCATGCCCTTAAACCCTCCAAACTGAGCTAAGTAAACCTCTTTGCTTTAAAAAGTATTCAACTTAAGGTATTTTGTTATAGCAATGGAAAATGGACCAAATACAGAAGATTGGTACCAAGAATTGGAATCATTACTATAACTGAACCTAAAAATGTGGAACTCGTTTTGGACCTAAGTAACAAGCAGAAGTTGGAAGAATTTGGAGGAGCTGCCTAGGAAAAATCCTGGAATGTTGTATGTGAGGCATTAGGGGTGATTCTGATGAAGGCTCAGAAAACAAGACTAGGGAACTACTTTCAGAAGGAAATGAGGATTTTATGGGAAATTGTAGTAAAGGTCGTCCTTTTTAAACTGTTAAAAGAACTTGACTATGTTGTATCCATGCATTAGAGCTTTATGAAAGGATGAATTTAAGAGGGGTGTCCTAGGATATTTGGTGGAAAAGATTTCCAAATGGCAAAGCATTTTCTAGCTGCTTTTAGTCATATTTCCAGTGAGATTTGGGAGCACGAGGAAAATTCATAGCTTGGCCAGGGGAGAAGAGAAAAAGCACCTTTGAGAGAACACAATGAGAGAGTAGCCCAGCATGCTAAAGAGATTAACCTGGGAAAAAAGGAACTATATGCTAATTGGCAAGATAATTGGGCCTTCGGGGTATCTCAGAAACCTTCTAGGCCACTTCTCCCATCACAGGCCCAGAAACCTAGAATAGAAATATTTCAGGGAACTCCGGTGATCTCTCCATGGACTTGCTGCCCGGGTCTTCCACAAGAGTCTTTTTGTTATTCACTAGTGATGTACTCCATGGCTGAAGCTATAGTTCATGTCGGCAGCACACTTTGATAGTGTTCTTGTGGTGCTAGTTCTACGGGTGCAGAGAGAGCAATCGTTATGGGGTGGTGGCAGCTTCCACCAGAATTTCAAAGGAAAGTGTGGGAAGCCAGGCAGAGACCTGCTCCAGAACCAGAGCCAGTAGAGATTCTCCACTGAGAAAATGCCTGGTGGAGCTGCTGAAGTGGATCCACAGCAGGGACCCCAGGAAAGTAGAGCAACCAGCAGTATGTAGAGCCAGCCTAGTAAAACTGCAGTCCTCAGCATATAGCCAGAGAGATAACCGTGTCACTTGAAACCAGCAAAGCCAGTGCACAGGGTTCCCTGAGGGATTGAGGTCCTTCCCCTACAGGTTGCACAAAATGTCAGACTTAGAACTTCAAGATTAAGTGTCTATCCTGATGGATTTTATTCTTGCTAGAGACCTGTGACCTGCCCCCACCCTCCACCCGGCTTCCCTTTTCTTTAGGCATATTTTTATTCTTTAGGCATATATTTATTCTTTAGGCAATATTTATTTGTGTCTGCCTGTCCCTTGAAGCTTAGAAAGGTGTAATTTGTTTTTTATTTTATAGGCTCCTACCTGGAAGCAGGTTGCCTTGATTCTCAAATGAGACTTTGGTCTTGGACTTTTGAGTGACAGGGGAATGAGTCAAGACTTTGGCACTACTGGGGATAGATACATGTTGCATTGTAGACTGCACTTGAGCACTTGAGGAAGGGAAGGCTATGGTTTGAATATGGTTCGAGGGCATCCCCCAAAAGTTCATAGATTGGAAGCTTGGTCTTTAGTAAGGGTGCATATTGGAAGGTGGTAGAACCTTGAATAGGTGGAGCAAAGTGGAAGGTGATGGGATCCTAGGATCTGCTGACCTTGGAAGGAATTAATGTAGTTCCCATGGGATCCTGGTTAGTTCCATGAGTGAGTTATTAGAAAAAGCCAGACTAACCCCTCCTTTCTCTCTGTCTCTCTCTGACTTCCTTTTTCACCATGTGATCTCTGCCTTTCATACACACTTCTAACATAATATCGTCCACAGTGGAACAAAGCCAAGGGGCTGTCACCAAGGGCCAAACAAATAGGGAAGCCTGATCTTGGAATTTTCGCTTCCAAACCTATGAGATAAATAAACTTCTTTTCTTTATACATCATCCGGTGTCAGTTATTTTTCCATGAGAAATGGATTAATACAGTGGGCTCATAGGTTGCTTGTCATTTAGGGTCGTCCTTCACAACTTTACAAATCTACCCCAGGTAGTCATTTGTGCTTCTGGGTCCTTTTGAAAAAATTAGTGCATCATACTTATATGAAACAGTAGGGTTCATTTTCACATATTCATAAATGCATATAATACAGTTTTCCTCAATTCAGTCTCTAGTATTTCCTCTTTCCCTTTATTCCTCCTTCCCACTGATAACCCTTCCTCTACTTTATTGGTCTTTCTTCTTTTTATTTATTTATTTACTTAGTTTTTAATTGGCCCATTACAGTTAATATGGTTTAGATGTGTTCCCCAAAAGCTCATGTGTGAGACAATGCAAGAAGGTTTGGAGGAGAAATGATTGGGTGATAGCCTTAACTTAATCAGTGACTTAATCCCTGATGGGGTTAGCTGAGTGGTAACTGGAGGCAGGTGGGTGTGGCTGGAGGAAGCGGTTCATTGGCTTTGGGGTATATATTTGTATCTGGCAAGTGGAGGTCTCTCTCTTTCTGTACCAAATCATCCTGTGAGCTGCTTCCCTCTGCCACTCTCTCCACCGTGTTGTTCTGCCTTGCCTGGAGACCTGAGAAGTGGAACAAACTCTCTAAGGATCAAGACCTCTGAAACTGAGAGGCCTCAAATAAATTTTTCCTCCTCTACAGTTATTCTGGTCAGGCCTTTTAGTCATAGCTGAGGAAAAGCTGACTAAAACATAATTATATGTAAAACTGGAATGAATTATGATATGTTCATACCTGTGCATAGCATAATTTGGTTAACATCCTGCTCTAATTCTTCCCTTTTTCTACTGGTCCCCTCTTCCCTTTGGTCCCCTATTTGTACTCTACTGATCTCTCTTCTATTTTCAAGAGATGCACATTTTTCTGTCTAACTTCCTCATACGAGAGAAAACATTTGACCCTTGATTTTCTGAGTCTGGATTATTTCACTTAGCCTAATGTTCTGCAGTTCCATCCATTTACGAGCAAATGACATCATGTCACTCTTCTTTATGACTGAGGAGAAATACATTGTGCACATATCCTACTCTTCTTTATCCATTTGTCTATTGATGGTCACCTAGGCTGGTTCCATAACTTGGCTGTTGTGAATTGTGATGCTCTATATTTAGGAATATTTACTTTATGCCTGTCTGTTCCTATGCATGTATCATTATAGTATGCTGATTTTAATTATTTTTGGATAAATATCAAGAAGTAGGTTTTCTGGGTCACATCGTTACCAAAAGACTGTTAGTCTTCTGAGGAATCTCTATACTGCTTTCTAAAGTTGTTGTATTAATTTTCTCCCACAACAATGTTTAAGTGTAGTTTCCCCCCCACATCCTTATCATCAATTATCATTATTTGTATTCTTGGTGATTGCCTTTCTAACTGAGGTGAGAGGAGATCTCAGTGTAGTTTGATGTGCATCTTCGTGATTGCTAAAATGTTAAATAAATTTTTTTGTTTTGTTTTTTTTTTTAATTGGTTGTTCAAAACATTACAAAGCTCTTGACATATTATATTTCATACATTTGATTCAAGTGGGTTATGAACTCCCATTTTTACCCTGTATACAGATTGCAGAATCACATCAGTTACATATCCACGTTTTTACATATTGCCATACTAGTGATTGTTGTATTCTGCTGTCTTTCCTATCCTCTACTATCCCCCCTCCCCTCCCCTCCCATCTTCTCTCTCTACCCCATGTACTGTAATTCACTTCTCTCCCTTGATTTTTTTCCCTTTCCCCTCACATCCTCTTATATGTAATTTTGTATAACAATGAGGTTCTCCTTCTATTTCCATGCAATTTCCCTTCTCTTTCCCTTTCCCTCCCACCTCTCGTCCCTGTTTAATGTTAATCTTTTACTCATGCTCTTCCTCCCTGTTTTTAGTTGCTCTCCTTATATCAAAGAAGATATTTGGCATTTGTTTTTTAGGGATTGGCTAGCTTCACTTAGCATAATCTGCTCTAATGCCATCCATTTCCCTGCAAATTCCATGATTTTGTCATTTTTTAGTGCTGAGTAATACTCCATTGTGTATAAATGCCACATTTTTTTAATCCATTCATCTATTGAAGGGCATCTAAGTTGGTTCCACAGTCTAGCTATTGTGAATTGTGCTGCTATGAACACCAATGTAGCAGTGTCCCTATAGTACGCTCTTTTAAGGTCTTCAGGGAATAGTCCGAGAAGGGCAATAGCTGGGTCAAATGGTGGTTCCATTCCCAGCTTTCCCAGGAATCTCCATACTGCTTTCCAAATTGGCCGCACCAATTTGCAGTCCCACCAGCAATGTACAAGTGGACCCTTTTCCCCACATCCTCGCCAGCACTTCTTGTTGTTTGACTTCATAATGGCTGCCAATCTTACTGGAGTGAGATGGTATCTTAGGGTGGTTTTGATTTGCATTTCTCTGACTGCTAGAGATGGTGAGCATTTTTTCATGTACTTGTTGATTGATTGTATATCCTCCTCTGAGAAGTGTCTGTTCAGGTCCTTGGCCCATTTGTTGATTGGGTTATTTGTTTTCTTATTGCTTAATTTTTTGAGTTCTTTGTATACTCTGGATATTAGGGCTCTATCTGAAGTGTGAGGAGTAAAGATTTGTTCCCAGGATGTAGGCTCCCTATTTACTTCTCTTATTGTTTCTCTTGCTGAGAAAAAACTTTTTAGTTTGAGTAAGTCCCATTTGTTGATTCTTGTTTTTAACTCTTGTACCATGGGTGTCCTATTAAGGAATTAGACCCCACAATATGTAGATTGGAGCCAACTTTTTCTTCTATCAGACACAGTCTCTGATTTGATATCAAGCTCCTTGATCCATTTTGAGTTAACTTTTGTGCATGGTGAAAGAAAGGGATTCAGTTTCATTTTATTACATATGGATTTCTAGTTTTCCCAGCACCATTTGTTGAAGATGCTATCCTTCCTCCATTGCATGCTTTTAGCCCCTTTATCGAATATAAGATAGTTGTAATTTTGTGGATTGGTTTCTGTGTCCTCTGTTCTGTACCACTGGTCCACCTGCCTGTTTTGGTACCAGTACTTTTTTATATGTTGACTGGCCATTTGTATTTCTTATTTTGAGAAATGTCTCTTTGGACCTTTTGCCCATTTATCATGTGGATTATTAGGGGGTTTTGTTGGTGTAAAGTTTTTAAGTTCTTTTTATATTCTTGTTATTAAGCCCCTGTTGGAAGAGTATTTGGCAATGATATTTTCCCATTCTGTAGGCTCTATCTAGATACTCTTGTTTCCTTTGATGTGTAGAATCTTTTAAATTTAATTAAAAGCATAATACCAACACAGTGTCTGGGTCAAATAAATTATAGCCAAAATGAGCATTATTTTGTGTTATTTTATTATCACTCTTGTCATCATCATCATCATCATCATCAGAAATTATTTATAGATTCTCAGCTTTATTTATTGATCTTTTAGACTCCTAAGGAGGTTGGTAGCTATGCCAGTGTGTTGGAATGTTGTCCCTATATTTTCTTCCCTACATTTGCCAATTTTCTGGTCTAATTTCTAGGTCCCTGATCCACTGTGAGTTGATTTTTGTGCAGTGTGAGAGGTAGGGATCTAGTTTCATTCTTCTATATCAATATCCATTTTTCTATGCACCACTTGTTTAAAAGGTTATTGAACCGTTGTCAAGGATCTGATAACTGTATTTGTGTGCATTTGTTTTGAGTCTTCTAGTTTATTCCACTGTTCTTCATATATGTTTTTTTTAATTCCAACATCATGCTGTTTTTGTTACTATAGTTCTGTAGTATAATTTGAGATCAGGTATTGCGGTGCCTCCCATCTTACTCTTGTTGCTCAGGATTGATTTGACTCTTCTGGATCTTTTATTCTTTCATATAAATTTTAGGGCTGTTTATTCTAGTTCTGTGAAGAATGTCATTGGTATTTTGATGTGAATTGCATTGAATCTGTAGATTGCTTTTGATATTATGGTCATTTTGGTGATATTGATTTTACCTATCCATGAACATGGTAGGTTTTTTCATCTTCTAAGGTTTTCTTCACTTTTTTCTTCAGTGTTTTATAATTTTAATTATAGAGTTCTTTTATATCTTTATTTACATTTATTCCTAAGTATTTTGGGGGGCTACTGGGAATGGAGAAATTTTATTGATTACTTTTTCAGCAGTTCATCATTGGTGTATAAGAAAGCAATTGATTTGTGTGTGTTCTCTTGTGGATAGAGTATTTTTCCATTTCAAATAAAGCATCTTGAATCAAGTAACAGAATGCTTGTAGGACTTCATAAGGTACCAAACTGTAAACATCAGTATTTATTATTATTGGAAGATAAGGGGGAAAACCAATTACCATGAAAAAATGTTCATAACTTGTATATTATAAACTCAAGGAAAATCTTCTCAAAATAAGCGTGTTCATAGACTTTATCTGTTGGATGTACCAGTTATAAATCATTAGTGGGAAACTGAGACTAATTAGTAGAAAAATCTATAGTCTGAAAGTATGTGTGAAGAGAGCCTAAGAGCCAGTGGCTTGAACATCAGTCACAACTGGCTGGGATTGCTGTCTTATTCATCTATAACTTAGAACAGTTACTCTCTGGTCTTTTATTTCCTTATCAGTGAAATGAGAATGATATGAAAGATTACATCATATAAATTTATAAAGCATAACACCAACACAGTGTCTGGGTCAAATAAATTATAGCCAAAATGGTCATTATTTTGTGTTAATTTTATTATCACTATCGTCGTCATCATCATCATCATCAGAAACAGGATTTCCTACTTGACCGCAATTGGCATTGATATTTCTAAGGAAAGATAAGTTTGGTGTGTGGCAACTCTGAGTGGGTTAGCCATCTTTGTATACAATTAGGGGAAAAGGAATTATTAGGAAATTGCGAGTCCCTAACCCCCACCTACCCCAGCAGTGGAGTTGTGGGGTGTAGATTTTGTATCTGTTAATACTGTGATAACTCTCTTGCCACTTTCACTCTAGGAGTTTTTCATTTCCTTACTGAAAGGGTGGCAGATACCAAATACTGAGTTTTTTATACAGATAAAGTATCAACTAATTTCATATCATTCTAATCCATACCTTTTTTTCAGACCATTGTTGTACTTAAGAAAATAGCTTCCCTCCAAAAAACGTCTTGAATTGTAGTATTTGCCAATTTCCATAGTGTGCGTGTTCCCGACACTGCTAATTATAAGTTGTCAGCATGAAATCACTGAATTGTAAATCACAGAGTTGTGATGTACAATTCATTGATTTTGAAATCACTGAGTTGTAAAGAGGTAAGCACATTTGCTCACAACAGTGCAAACTAGTTCCATTGCACTTGTGGGTCAGGAGAAAGTTCCATGTTTTGACAGTGTAGAGTAGGATGATTGACAACAACACTTATAAGCAAATGCAATAGAGGAAAAGTACAGCCAGGATTCTTGTAAGATTTTCATTTAACTGATTGCATAGATGATGGTGATTCCCTAAGATTGTACCACCTAGTGATGTCACAACCATCAGTTTGTGTAATCACACTCTGTGATGTTCACACAATGATGAGATCAGATATCAAAGCATTTTTTCAGAACCTATGCCTATTGTTAAGCCCTGCATGACAGTACTGTGTCCTCAGAGTAAGTAAGATCATTCAGATATACTTGGCCAACAGGATTCATCCAGAAAGTGAGTTAATGTCAGGTTTTTTGAACAGTGTATTTCAATGCCATCTTTCTACCCTTGCTCTGAACTCTCCAGTCATACTTAGAAGAGAAGTCTTTTCCCAGCCTCTTGTTCTCCAAGCACGAAAATTTCTCTAATCATTTCCCAATTATTTAATACTTTGTTAACCAACAGTTTAGAAATTTGGTCATGGATATGATGTCTAGATTTATAAAAACATCTTCTTCCTTTTCTTCCTACCCCATCTTCCATCTGCCTTCTGTGGCTCTCTTTTTTCCTTTTTTGTTCCCCTACTTTCTTCACAAGTATTTTCTATCATCTTTTGTATTCCTAACAATCCCATGAGGTCATCAGAACAGGTAACGGTATCCATGATTTGCAAAAATAGTAAAGTACACAATACTGCACTTGTATAAATCTGTCATGTTATTCCCTTCAATCTTAATTTGATATTTTGTGATTTTGAATATTTTTATATTTTTTGATATTTCCTGGTGATTTAACCAGTGACCACCTTTCCTTTGCTATAATGAACTTAATTTGATTCTCCCCCTATTATTTTGAAAACTATATCATACTATGTCTAGGAAATTGCATTAGAGTACCATAAATACATTTCTGAGAACTTTTAATTAAGCAATGATACCTAGAACCTTTCATCATAGTTAAGCCCCTGGAGATGATATAACAGCATTCTCTTGGGAAGTCATTCTGTTTTCAGCTGCTCCTCGCTGGAGCAAGCAGAATTCTGTTATGGACCGATTTTGAACTGTTAAAGTATTACCAGTTGATGATTTTTTTTCAATATAGTGGATTTAAAAAAAAAAAAAAAACAAGAGATCTTTTTCTTAAAGGCCTCTCAAAAGTGTTCTGGAAGCCTAATGAGCCAAGCTGAAGAGAAAAGGTATTTGAAATACTGATTTGGGCATTTACCATGAAGCTCTCTGCAGACGTGCTTGAGATCATCGCTTGTGCCATTCTAATCCTTGTCAGCTTTGTGGGAAACACTTGTTTATTTTATTCTACAAGGAAGTGCATCTCTGGATGTTTGAAGACATCATTTCTTCTCATTTTCAGTCTTGTATTTGTCCACCTTATAAAAAACTTGGTGGTCAATGTCATGAAAATTGTGTATTCTTCTGGTATCGTGCTGGATTCAGCTGGCTGCAAAGTTCTGCACTTCACCGCAGCCCTGACAACTTCACTGGCCATCTGGTTCCTGTTACACTTTGCATTGTTCTACCACCGGAAGCTCTACCACATTGTCTACTGCTCCAGTGAGGCTGCAAACCTGGACCAACAGAAACATTCCCTGAAGCGGGTCTCTGCACTCTGGGTGGCTGGTGTGGCAGTGTACATCCCAGTTTTAATTTATACTAGAAAATCAGAATACCTGAACACAGGAAATGATACAGACTCCTTGTCGACTAACAGGATTTACATGGATTGCTTAATTGGCTTTGGAAACAAGCAGGTAGAGTTTTACTATGGGAAAATATTTTTAGTTCTGATTGATATTCTTCCCTTAGCTATCTTAGTCTTTGTCTGTTTCTGGATGTCTTTCCTCCTCTCAGAGAAAAAGAAGATGACATATGGTGACATCTGGATTGGAGATGATGATTCAGAAACTGAAATTCTTAGAGGGGCCAAGTTCAGTATTTTATTAATGTTGCTGATCACTCCACTTTGGATTTCTCACTTTATCTTAGTCTATTTCTTGAAAGACTTGGCAGCCTATGTCTTTATTCCAGCTGTTCTCACAGCCCTCTCTTCAGGCTTCTCTGCTCTCAGTCCTTTCCTGCTTATGTTGGTTAATTATAAAATGAAGTTGGTGTCTTTCTGTAACGCCAAGGAGGAAACACCCGCACCACAGTCTGTGAATGTTACTCTTTCTCCATATGCTTAATGGCCAAGAACTCAATTTTAATCCCCGGAAAACAGGCCTTGTGTTTGGAGGGTGCAGCTAAAGTTTTCATAGCCCTTATTAAATAACAGTTTCTGAAAGGACTGCTTGAGAATTGACTCATCTCCAAAATAGACTAACGAGGGAAACTGCTAGAGGAAGACATAAGATCGCTAAATTACTGCCTATAGAAGAAAAATAGTCATCACACCATTTGTTATTTAGGATAATACCAAGACTTTTTATGTAGCAATTCTAAAGTAACAACAATCACAGTCTGGAAATGAACTCAAAATAAACACTGTATTAAGTATTTTCTCTGTGCAATGTGTTGTATTAAAAAAAACAACAACATACTGTTGAAACTGAGGATAACATTTCCTAGATGAATTCCCAAAGATACTCCTGAGTAATCTTATGTTTTCATCTGTGTTTTTCTTGAAATGCCTCCACACATATTGGAAGTACATTAGGTAGGTGTGTGGTGTTCCGTTTTTGCACTTTTAGTAATAGTACCTCATGTAATCTGGAAGTACATTTTATTCATTGGCCTTACCCTAAGTATCTATAGTATATTAGGGCTAAATAAAAGCAATGAATTAAAGAATTAACTTGCTAATTTATACTCAGTGTGAATATGTAGATGTACAACTGTTTGGTCGCTACAGACAGGTAGCCCTCTGTCATTGCTTAAACATGAAAACATATATCAAACTATACTCTTTTATTCAGAAAAAAATGACATTTATTTTATACATGACTTATTTCCCCCTTTTGGTTATTACATTGGTACATTTACAAATTACAAAAGAACCGATAAAGTGTTCCTAATAATTTGGTTTCTTGATCAATAAAAGTAATCACATTATAATTACAATTAAAAATACATGGTTGGGTTTTTATTTTTCAGTGTAGCCATTTAGAGTGCTTTAGATATAGGGAACAGTTACTTTAAATATCTGTGCATACATTTGGGTCGGCATTGAATTCTTAGCTTATTCCTGTTACATTTTTAAATTTTCCTTTTTTATGACCAGACTTGAGATTTATTCTGCGATAGTTATAGTGAATGAGTATCTTGGAATTTGAGATTCCTTCTCTAAAAAGACTGCATTGAAAATTATAAATCTGGATCTCATTTACAAAAGAGACTTAGAACATCTTTGCTCTCATGAATATACTACAGAGGAAGTAAATTTTAAAGTAGCCAAGGCTTAAATTCTGTAGGATTGTGTGGGCCAATGTCTGTCCCTTACACAGCACTGGGAATTAAAAACAAAACAGATGGACGTAAGACCTTCTGAGATTTCCAGGTGGTCTTCATGGGAAATGTTCAGTGGAGTCCACTGAGGCAGTTTAATCAGAAGGGCACTAGGCATGGATCCTGTATAATGAAGTTAACATCTGGGGAGCTGGAGGATGTGGGGAAGAGGTCACCATCTTCTAATTAAATGCAGATGTAGCCAGAGCTGGGAATGGATGCTGATCTTAGGTTGTGATTCTTAACTGTGTTCCTGGGACCAGAAATATCAGCATTACCTGGGAACTTGTCAGAAATGCAGATTCTTAGACCCCCACCTTAGATCTATTAAATCAAACTCTGGACCAGAAATCTGTTTAAATGAGCCTTCTGATGATTCTCATTCACACTAATGTTTGAGAGCCACGAGTCTAGGGTTGCTTCAGAGTTTAATCCCCACAAACGATCAGAATGAAGCCAAGATAACTGACTCAAAAGGTCATCCTCAGTGCTCTCCATGCATATTCCTGTCATTTCTCCTTCTCTCTAAAGTGGGAACCAGGATTGCTGTCTGTATTCCATACATTTCAACAGTTACCAAACGAACAAATCCACTGTAGAAATAAGTAATCTTTGCAAAATCAAGAATAAAGCATGACCACCTCAGGTGCGCCAAAAATTTGGAACTTGGATTTGGATACTTTCCTGTGCATAACTAAGAATCCAGTTCCCAGATTATTCCATAGTTCATTTCCAGAAGCCAGTGCAAGACACAGTTGGCTTAGGCCCATACTCAACTTCCCAGTGGTAGAAATGCTTTCTTTTTCTTCCCAGATATCCTCTTTTTGTTTGGGTCTCATTAGATCAGCATTTCACCTTGTGGAATTAATTAATAAGCTTTCATCTGCAACAGAAAGTCCTATGCTCACTGAGTGAGCAACATTCCAGTTCTCTTTTAAAATTATTTTCATTTTAACGTTTTTGTTCTCTCCCTTTTCTTCTCATACTTTATTCAAGCTCCTGGTGGGATTAGGACAGCAGATGAAAGAGGATGAGCAAGTTTCACAGAGATTGTCATAGGTAGCACCCTCAAGAAGGATAAAAATTAGGACAGTCCCAAGGACTAAAGGACCTGGTTTGGTTTCCGAGACATTTCCCACTGTCCTCTCAGACCACACAGAACCTCCTCCTCTCTCTCTCCACCTTCTTCATTGTCTCGTTCCTCTTAACTCTTCTTGCTCCTTCTTTTCCTCTTCCTCCTTTTCATCCTTCCATCCCCTCCTCCCTTCTTCCTTTCTCAGTGTACCCCTCCAAACTTTGGTCTGAACTATTTCTTTCTGGGTGGTTTTGATGTTTCAAAGCATCCTATTCCGTTATAGCACCTTCAGAATCTCTGCAACTTCCTCTAAGATCTATCCTCAAAATGAAATCCTTCTCTTTATCTGCTGAATTTTTAAATTCTTGAGAGAAAAGAGAATTTTTTCTTCTATAAGGTTGATATTTCCTTAACCCTGCTTCCAAAGACAAGAGTTTCCCAATCCTGGCTGTCTTGGTTTCCTCACTGTGTCCTGATACATTGCAGTCCATCTAGAATGTGGCCTTCCTAAGAAGTGACCTCCAGAACTGAACACAATGTACTTTTCATTTTTGTGTGTGTGTGTGTGTGTTCATGTGTATTTTTTTTCTATTGTATATTCTTTTATTCTCTCTTGTACAGTTGCTGTGAGCATGAATTGTTCCCTTCTTCCAAGAAGATGCAGTGTTAAACTCATTTTAAATCTCTCTCTCTCTCTCTCTCTCTCTCTCTCTCTCTCTCTCTCTCTCACACACACACACACACACACACACACACACACAAATTATAATTATAAACATGCATTTCTTCCCTAGGCTTAAAAACTAGGGTCGACCCAAGCTCTGAAGTTCTAGTGAAAGTTAGTTCATTCTTGGTGTCAGAGTTCAGAAATCATGAATGACCCCACAGGACAGCACGAAGAAAACACATTATTCCTTCCCCAGGAGCTAGAGCAGGCTTAGTATATTACAATGAAGTCTTTTGTCTGATATCAAATATTCACTTGTATTTTTTCAAATAAGCCAGAAAATAGGATGTTCCAGGTTGTGCTCTGTCTATACCCTAGCTTTAGAAATATGGCCCTGAGTATTTCTATTTATCACCCCACCACTCTGGTATTCACCCTTCAAAATCTATTTTTAGAGGGAAAAGTATAGCAATAGGTGCTAGATCAGTCATGTTTCTAGAAATCTTCTTTCAGTATTCTCACCTCCAGGCTCTGCCCATGCTAGAACCGTTCCTAGAGTTTCTTCCTGCCCCTGCCCCTCATCCTTTAGCTTTTTGTTTACCCCAGGCAGGCTCCTCTCCTCTCCAAGATCTAGACCAGCTTCTTAGGTCCCTGTGTGTTTATGTAAGCAAGTCCATGTTACATTGTAACAGTGTGTTTTCCTTCCTCTCACTTTACACTGTGTGTACTGTACAGCCCTGCAGCATGTACACCAGAATATTCCACACACCAAGAGGGGAAAAGCCGCAGGGCTGTGCTTTCCCACTTTTTCCTTGTGTGTACTCCTTGGCTCTCCTTCAGTTGCCTCTTTCTGGTAGAAATTTCTTGCCTCTGTCATTTTTCTGCTTCTAGACTAGGCATTTAGTGACTGCCATGCTTCTGGCCACTGTTGAATCAAAGAGGGAAGGAAACTGAATCCAGCATTTGGAAGGAGATGCTTCCTTGCCGGCCAAGTTACTGAGCCAACGGGGACAACATTTCCACCCAAGCCTTCCAGTTCTTAGTTTGTGATTTTTTTAAAAAAAAGCTCTTACATTGAAGAAAGTAAGCTGAATATCTACATGCCGGCTTTCACACTGAAAATTTATCCCAGTGTGAATTTGGCAGGTGTGTGTGTGTGTGTGCGGGGTGGGGGAAGGGAGTGGCTATATTTTCCCAAGTGTTGGTGGGTTCAAGAGTGAAAAAATAAATTGTAATGCAAATCAGTTGAAGTTACCTCATGGCCAAATGTACTCTGCTCATTTATTTTGACAAGCCCAGCTTATTTTTAATTACCAAGACTCATAGTACACTGGTAAATGTAAGAATAGTGACTTTGGCAGAAAATGAGAAATGTGTGTAACTTGAGCCTTCAGAATGAGTCCATACTGACTCCTTGTAAAATGGAGTGAGGCGATCCATTTTAAAAGGAATTTCAGTAAAGCGATTTATGTGATATGTGACTATGGTCACAAATCAATGAGCCTTTTATAAGCCAAGCACACTAGAATGTATACATTAAAAGGGAGTATGGTTTCTCAAAGAAATTTTGTTGGCCACTCTAAGCTTTTTCCAGTGATGCTGCCATTACCCAACAGATTTCTTTGGAAGTCTTCATTTGAAATGATTTTTTTAGTCAGTTTTCTTTTCCAAACAACAACAGAAAAAAAAAGAAAAATCAAGATGTCACCCGAAAATCATAGTACTGGGGAACAGGGAAACATACTGTTTTCAGTGGCTTAGCTACTTTTTATGATCCCATTTGACTCTGTTACTTTGAGCTCTTTCCCAGGGGAATCTTCCTTTGAGGGGAATAGTGGGGCCATCTCTGAGGTCACCCATGAGAAGGTGACATGTTGTTGATAGACCCATCGGGGGCATGTGCCCCTAACATACACTTTAATAGGCATTGGAGGCATTTCTGCTCTTGGCAGTTTATTAAAGTTCTGTGAAAGTTGGAAAAGCCTACAGATGCTGTGCATGGTTGATGATTTTTTACTTCATGCTTCATCTCTCCAAGCCAAGCATCAGTTTGGAGTTGGGGTAAGTTTCTCCCTGTGCTTTGGGTGCATTCAAAGAAGAGACCAAGATGTCACCAGCAGCTTCCACGTAGCGTATATTCCAGCATCTGATTCTGTGTCCCCGTGCTCTACTATTTTTCTTCTTTCCTTTCCTAATAGTTTTTCTACTCAAATTTTAAAAAATTTCAAATTTTCAAATAAACCATTGAAAAATGTTTTCTTTACCTTTCTCTCCTACCCTGCCCCAGCCTAGCATCTTCTCTCCTCTCTTTAAAAAAACAAAACACAGAACACACTTACCTACACGAGTAACAAACTGAAAATTGCCAATGCAGTGAAGATACATTTAAAACAAACTGAGCTTGAAATGGGATGACTTCAATCAGTGGACAGTACTTAAGTCAGATCTTGGGAGATGTATGTTGAGGCGAGAGGGACTTTAAGAAGATAGAAAGCCCTCAGGAGATCTCAGAGAACCAGGGCTAAGTGACGCAGGTTGTAGGGCCAGGGCTGATGGTATGGGGGTGCAGTACAAATTTACAGATGACTAGGTCCTGAGATCTTGAAGGGGGCCCATGGCCAACTATGATAGGTAGCAAGAAAAATTTCATAGGAAGGATTTTAAGCTGAACTGCCCATTCTGGGAAGCCTGTAAATTACTTTTCACTCAGGCATAAACTCATCCTTGCCAGCCTGAGAAGGGGCAGCCCTCTTATCTCTGAGCTGCTGGTCTGGGTCAGATGGAGGATGGCTTGGGGTCTACCTGGGCTTGCCCTTGGCATGACTTCCCCTGTCCTCTTTGCTCTCAGCAGGAAAGTAGACTCATGTAAATATCCACAACAAAGCAAAGAACCCTCCCATCTTTTGGTTAGAAGCATAATCCCCACCTTGTAACATTATATTTGTGAAGATTTTCTAAGAAAGAAAACAGAGACTCAGTGAAAGCATAAATTGTGACCCCCAGCAGTAGTTTATTTGTAAGAAATTTTGTTTTGTTGCTGTTGTGGTATAAGAATTTAAAACCATCTTAAAAATACAAGTTTGGTCTTAGAATACAAATGAGGTCAACATTTTTGGCAGAAGACACCAAATGAAAAAGGTGGTGGTGATGATGGTACTCATTGTTTAATACTGAATTCCCTCTGAAGGTCAAACCCTTGAATACCCAAAAGGCCAGGGCATTTGAGCGTGTGACCCTCTGAGGCTTAGTCAAGACTAGGCAGGGCATATGCCTTAGTAGAGCAACCACAGAGGGGATCTGGTAAAGCACAGACCTCATAGATAGGTGGGAGCAGCTACTGTTGGCGTCATGGGGAAAGTGAACCGATGTTGCAGTAGCTTCAGATACTTTAAAGCAAAGCCAGAAATTCAGAATCTTATGTGAAATCACCCAAGGTCTACAAGTTGGCAACTGATTCGATTTTTTAAAATATTATGAGGGCCAAACACATCACATCTGTGTGCCAGACTTGGCTCATGGGCCTCTGATGTGCCCTGTGTAGCTGAGCTTTCTGTTACAGCACACATGTTGGCAGTCAGAAATGGGAGTTGCTGGGTTTCCACTGCAGATTGGTAGGAGGTGGCAGAAGAGAAGGATGAGCAAATCCACAAGGGTCTAGCTTTTCTAGCTTAGTTTCCTCATCTTGTTTCATCTTGACCCGACCTCATCTTACTGCCTCAGAAGGGGACCCAAAGCTGGCAATGATCTGTGAAAGGGCAGATGAGAAAGAGGGAGACAGTAATGACCTCGGAGACAACTGTGAACTCACCCCTGACTGTAAAGAAGCAATTGGAAACATGGTCAGGATTGGTGATCTGTGGGTATTTTTGCACATTTTTACTGGCAATGTAAATGCTCTCAAAGTGACACCTTGAAAGAAGCATTGAAACCAGACTACAGAAAGTGTGACATAGACTGAATAAGACATCATGAAGTGGATGGCTGTGTGTGGAGGCCTGCTGGAAGCAAAGGAAAGCTCCTGGTGTCTTGGACTCTTAGTCTCAGTTGGATCATCCAACCCAGAATAACATGAGCAGGGACCCAGGTCTTCCACAATGGGCTGCAGCTGTTGTAACTCTTACCTTCTGGGCTACAGAATGAAGAATTTCACTACCTTCCTTCAAGTGCAGACACAAAGACTTTCTGCTCTGATGTCATGTTATTACCCACTGGTTACATTCTGCTAGAATGACAAACCTCAAGTGGATAGGGCCCTGTCTCTCTATTGTCAGAGCATCTCAAACAGGTATTCAGTGACTCTTTGCGAAGTTGATTAGTTAAGGCATATTCATCTTCATCTTGTATTTAGTTTTGTATTTCCATTTATTTAAAGATCTTCTTGGTCCTCAGCTCTGATATATGTTTTCTCATATTTCCATGTTGCTGGTGATTCTGAATGCATGGCTTGCTCATTTTGAGCTATTTTTTTTTAAAGCTACACAAATGGCACGATTATGTTAAACAAAAAATATTGTACCTTCAACTTATTACCTATCTTAATTTTCTATGTTTCTCCCCCTTCCCTTCCTGCAGGCATATGCCATTTTTTCCATAGTTTTAATTGTAGTAGATAGAGTGCATCCAAGAAAGGATTAGCATGCAGCTCCCCTGTTTTGTTTGTTTGTTTGTACTATATCATCTTTGTGTTGTTCACCAAGGCACAGAAAGAGTCTGTAGATCAGCTAGTCATTGTGAAGGACAGATTTAGTGAAATGAAATTGGATTGGAAGAAAGTCTGTTAGCTGATGAGCTGAAATCCAGAAAGAGAAAGTTATTTTGAGTAATTCTCAAGTACAAATGTGTGTGTTTTCTTCTGAAAAGTTCTGTAAGGATTACAAGGAAAGTAATGTATTTTTATACCCAACTATTTGCTTGAGCACCTATTTTAGGATTTCTGTCAATAACAAAATTTCTGGCTTAAAATTATTTTTACAAATACAAATTTGATTTTCTTTTCTTTTAAAAACTTATGATGTCAGCTGGGCATGTGGCACACGCCTGTAATCCCAGCAGCTTGGGAGGCTGAGGCAGGAGGATAGAGAGTTCAAAGCCAGCCTCAGCAACAGCAAGGTGTGCTAAGCAACTCAGTGAAACCCTGTCTCTAAATAAAATACAAAAAATGGGCTGGGGATGTGTCTCAGTGGTTGAGTGTCCCTGAGTTCAATCCTCAGGATGCACCCCTCCCCCCAAAAAAAACCCTTGTGATTTCAGAAGAACTTTATCCATTTATCATAATTAGATTATCTCATTTGATCGTAAAAATAGCATTCTAAATTTTTCTTGGGACTCTTTACCTGCTATAAATAAATCTATGTAAAAAATGATGCATGTGTGTGAGAAAGGAAGGCGAGGAAACAGGAAAAATTAGGTGATAGGTTTGAGGAATGATTTTTTTCTCTTTATTGTAGTAACACAATTTGCATAGCTTAAAAAAGAGAAATAGCTCAGAATAAGAAGGCAATGCATTTAGAGTAAAGAGTTTCCTTTTTTAAAAAAGCAAGCATTTTTGCACTTGATCTTGTATTCAGAAGCCCATTTTCATCAGCCTAGATGCACTTTCACTCTCCAGTAATGGCTCTTCTCCGTTCAGCAAGGAACACCTTGATTAGAGAACTAAAAGAGAAAAATGGATCATTTCAAATACTCAAGTCTGGGTGTATAAGACAATTTTTATAATAAGAAAGACAAGTTGTGGGAAATATAATTTTCTTTCAGTATCTGAGAATTGGTTTGGCAGAAGATAATTGCACACCAAGGCACTGCCAGGAGATCTATATTTCTGCTCTTGACATCTGTAGGTGCCACTGCCACTGCCGACGGTGATGATGATAAGTGATGGGAAGATGAAGTGAGAGGCGATGCATCTTACCTTGACAGGTTTAAAAGATTGCCACAGGCAGCCCTGAGGCAAGTGCTGACGGAGGACATTCTGGTGCCTGTGTCAGGTCACTCTGGCACAGTCAGACAAAGCTGTTTAAGGCAGAGGGCAATGCAATAATTGTGGCTTAAATATGATTTAGACTTAGAAGAAGGCTTCCTTCCTTTCTTTCTTTCCTTCATTCATTCATTCTTTCTCCCCACCCTCTTGCTTTTTAGCTTTTTAGAATTGTATGAGATGTTGTACCACAAATTCTAAAAAGCTGTTCCTCTAGATTAGTTGGTATCTTATACTTCTATGATTATGGTAGAGATCCTAGTATTCATTGCTCTATGCACAGAATCCAAGGATATGCCTTCAGGAAATACATGAATATGGTTTTCCTAAGATTCCCAGGCTGGTTCCCTTTCTTTGAATCCCATACGTGCACCCAGGGTACGGTGAGAGCAGGGTGTGTATTGGAGTGAATCCTAACATTGATCATAGGGGAAAATTCTGACCCATGTTATTGCTCTGGCAAAGGCAAGCAAGTGCAAATCAGGTAAAGCAAAGAATTATGGCTGCTCTCTGGGGAGCCATGCTGGGGTCTGTGGAGGAGCTGTGCTCCTGCTTCTGGAAAGCCCAGTGAGGGGCTTTGGAGAGGGGAAATATACTCTGAATATAGTCTGCAAATATACTAGCACCTGATTATCTTTCACCTTCATGTTTGTTTAAATATAGATAATATTTTTGGCTATAAACAGCTAACATTTTTGCCTTTCTTTTTTATTTCTGTCTTGGCCAGGAAATCATAAGTATTTGATCTTACTCAAAATGTGCAAAGAAGAATAATGGAAGCCCCTGAATATCTTGATTTGGATGAAATTGACTTTAGTGATGACATATCTGTAAGTATTACTTCTTTTAAAAAAGTGTTACTTCTTGTAAACCATGCTTTCAAGATCTTCTACCTTCAAATTCATACTTTATTGTCATCTGTTTATTAGCAACTCCTAGGACTACATTTAGAAATTGAAAGCAAGGAACTCTGTGTGGTAAGCAAAGTGTGGTTTGAGGGTCTCTGGACCAAGAAGTGAACCCCACCTAATTATGTGCAAGCTTAGAAGGGCAAGGCACTTAATTCATTGAGCCTCCCATTCCTAATCTGTTCCAGTGTTGTCAAAATTACTGATTGTCTGAGTATGCACATAATCAACCTTATGAATTTTAATTCCCAATTTTCTTATATATCTGGCTACTCCATGCCAGCATTCTCCACAGTTCATAACAACACAGATTGAAGCCAAATTGACATTTATTAATTGATAAAAAATAAAGGGAATCTTTTCAGTCACTGTAGGTATCAAAGCACAAACTGGACACTGGTTTGGGAATATTCAGGAAGAGTCATGCATTCATAAGAACTGGACCAGCTGACCTTGAGGTTCTACTAATTTTGTAATACTGTGGCTGATGATTCTTTAAGTTCCTATAACACTCACAAACAAACTTTCTGCTTCTTCAGGTTCACTCAGGGCTGCCCTGAGTGAATTGTCTACATGTGCCTTGCTTAGAGCTCCACGTGACTTATCCTTGGCCACCCAGTCAGTTCGGCCACACCCACAGACAAAATCTTGGCATCTAGTGCCCCAGAAACATTGGGCTCTCAAGTCTGTGGTGGGCCATTGCTGTTTCTGAGCTAGACATAAAACTTTTCTCTCCAGGAGCTCACAATATCTGCTTTCATCATCTGTTGATCTCTCATGGCCCGGAACTTTAGGTCACCCCTGGAAATTGTTTGGAAATGATGAGCTTACTTTACCACACCTCTTTCTACAGTTTTATTCCTCTGCTTTACTCATTACCTTGAAGTGAAATATGCATACTATATACCAGATATAGATCCCTGAGATGAATTTGATGAATCACCTGTTTTATATGATCTGATGATTCTTCTTTATTATTGTATCAGAAAATGTTAATTCAACCTTTCCAGTTTTAGCTTTCAGACAGTTTTAATTGATCCTCGTTCAAATTTAATGTGAAGTGAGTTTTCTTATTCCCCTGATATCTGTCTGTTATCTGTGGTTGGTCTCTCAATTACTTGATGATAGTGTTCAGAGAATGGTTGTTTTATGACCACTCCCTTCAAGGTATTTTGATTTGAGTGGTGAAAGAGCAAGGAAAATAATGAAACTATGGGCTTATGTGGGAAAGATGGAAGGTGTTGTATAAAAAGAAACTTGTGTTATGATTAAGAATTGGGAGATAGCTCTCTGGGTTGGATAATAAGGTTGTGGTGGTGGCGCAAGCCTGTGACTCGGGAGACTGAGGCAGGAAGATTGCTAGTTTGAGGCCAGCCTCAGCAATTTAGCAAAGCCTTATGCAACTTAGTGAGATCCTGTCTTAAAAGAAAAACTAAAAAGAGCTGAAGATGTGGCTCAGTAGTTAAGTCTCTCTGGGTTCAATTCCTGGTATTTAAAAAAAAGGAAAAAAAGAAAAATGAGAACACAGACTTTGAAGGCAGCCAGCCTAGGTCCCTATCTCATTCTAACTTTTGCTGGCTGGATGATTTGGGGCACATTAACTTCACCCCTCTGAGATTCTCACCTAACTTTTAAGATTGTTTTGAGGATTGGGTGAAATAGTAATGTATGTGAAACACTTAGCTTGGCACACGGAAAATTACTCTTAAAAATGGTAGCTTTTGTTATTATTTCGGTGAATAATACAATAATATTTATATGACCAATGGTGAAGAAAGAACTCAAGGGAAAAGACCAGGCATGCTGTCAAGATTTTTTTTTTAAACACAACAGAGCAGTTGTATTTACAGAGGAATCATCTGGCAGCAGCCCATAATTTTGATGAATTAGGAAGCTCTACTTGAAAGATAAAATATGCTAAGCAATAACTAAAACTGTTTAGCAAATTAGGCTACAAGATTATGCAATAGTTGAGTTTCTATAACTCCATCACTCTGAAACATAAATAAAAATGTCCATCTGTAATAGTGTAACCCCACCCAGACTTCCCCCTTTAAATGTTTCTTTCATTTGGATATTTAACCTCCAGTTAAGCTTGAATCAAGTTTGCAAGTACATAGAATTGATGAAGCGATAATAATGCCTGATATTTATTGAGCTGACTGTAGGACAGGCATTATCTCCTTCAATCCTCACAACAGTCCTGTGAAGGAGGTGCTCTTATCATCTCCATCTGACAGAGGAGGAAGGAAGCATGGAGATCTTATATACCTGGTTGAATGTCCCCCACCTAGTCAGGAGCATCTGTCTCCGGAGTATTCACTTGAAGTTATAACACTTGACTGGCTCTATAAGATGAGTGTAGTTTAACACAGTGTTCCACATCAGGGAATTTTTATTTCCCTCCCCACCCCACCCAAAGAATACTTGGTAATACCTGGGCATTTTTTATTGTCATACTGGGGAAATACTACTGGCATCTAATGGGTAGAGAGACCGGGGAGGTTTATAAACATCCCCTGTTGGTTGTATACAATCCCCTACAAGGAAGAATTACCCAACCCAAAATGTTGGTAGTACTGAGGATACTGATCTATGTTAATCCTCTTGGAAGTGGGCAAGCTCTACTTTCATTTACAGCATAGAAGATTATTTTAATATAATTCAGTGCATCTAAGTTTAATGCCTTAAATATGCCAGAATTGTACTGTTCTTATGCAGTGATTTCATGGAAAAAAGAGCAGATATAATCTCATAAATATTGAAATGATTGTTAGCCTATTTAGGTAAACTAGGAGCAATGAATGTTACGGCTGCTTTCAGGGTAAATGGAAATTATTCAAATGCTAAAATTGAAAAAAATGAAAATATTTTCAGTGTGCTAAGTTATTGGCATAAAAAGAAATGTCATTTCCCATGAACATGCTTTTATTTTTAGGATTCCATAAACCTTCATCTCTCAGGGCCGTTTTGCCACTTTCCTGTTTAAATGGTAGGAATGGGGAGGAAAACGCACATTACACTTGAAAAAGATGTTTACAAAAATCATGTTGGAGTTGAAAACGCCTCTTCTGAGTCTCCAGCCATAGCCCTATTACGTAGTTTAGGCTTTGTGTTTCATGGTTTTCCCCTCTGGTCATGAGCCTTGTTCTTGTTTTAATTAAAGCACAAGCTGTATATTGGTTTAAAAAACAACTAGTTTTTTTTTTTCCTTTACCTAATGAGACAAAACACAGAAGGCAACCAAATTATTTTGAAGTTTCCCAGACTCAAAAATAATGCACATCCTTTGAAAAATGCAGACTTTAAACTATACATTCTTGTAACTCTGCCATCAAAAAGGGCAGAACGTTGTGCAATAAATGCGAATCTGTGAGAGAGAGGTGATGACACACATAAACACAAGGTTCAAAGCAGGGCTTTTCTGTCACTGCAAATGGGTTTACAGATTTCTTTCTTTTTTCCTCTGGGAGCCAGATCCCTCCAGAATTAAAACAAAAACAAAAACCCTCTGGAATTCTTAGGAGTCATGGCGTGTTTATTTTATTAAGAAGGGCCAACTTGCTGTTCTTAAAAATAGAATCATATCCAAGACTGAATGCAGCAGACACTGCACTGGGGATCTGTTGAAGCCACCACCCATCATCACTTGCCCACTATGCCACACACTGAGCTCAACTCTTTAGGTCAATTATGTTCTTCAGGCCACACATTCCTTCTGGGGGACAGTCTCTTCTTTCATCCCATTTTGTAGATGAGAAAGTTGAGGCTTGCAGAGGTGGTATGATCTTCACAGGTTACAGATGGGCAAGTGGCAGGATCAGGACTTACATACAGAACTGTTGACACATTACTTTTCCCTCTGAGCAACTTGGTTGAATGGAGGTGTCCCTAAGACCAGTCACTTCACCCATCACTATCCCCGTTTGGCACTGAAGTGATTACAGATTGCTTCTGGGTAGTAAAGGAGTTGGTATATATTATAAATGAATAAAATAAAACCAGCTAAATGGAATTTATGCAAATCTCTTAATTTTACTGTATTTCAAGTTGCCCTTCTATAAAACAATAATGATTATCTTATCGCCTTGGATTTTATGGGTGAAAACTTGAAAAATCATATATATTATATAAACACACTCCTATATACATAACTATATATACTTGTACATATGCATACACATATACATACAGCCACATGTGTGTACATGTTAATTATAGATACATACAAAAGTATACATACAAATAAAAGTGATTGAAATACTCTTTTCCTCTTTGCAAGAATTTTTGTTGCCTTTCTGTATCACTCTACTGAAGCTTTGGTAAAAGTTTACCTTTTTTTATTAATTGCTGAAACTATTTTTTGTGCAAGTCATGTGAGATCAAGATAGAGAAATTTGTGTCCTTCCTCTTTACTATCCCTTCTGATCCAAGTCATTGTAACCTAGAGTAACCACATAAAATTTTGTTGATTCATTTTCTGAGGTGCTTGAAGTCTGATGCAGTAGTCTGATGGAAAAATAAAAATTCTTAGAGGTCAAAACTAATCTCATTTTAGTGAGCTTTTACGTTCTGATGGGGGAAAAAAAAAGATTCCTTGTAGTCTGGGCATCATTGTCACTGAGCTACCTAGCCCTCTTCTGTTTTTTTTTTTTTTGTTGTTGTTGTTGTTGTTTTTTGTTTTTTTGCATACCACTTTTTACTCAATTCAGTGTCCTGACATTTGCCCCAATTTTGTTACATTTCAGCAAAGACCCATTTCACAGCAGTGGGAGACCTTGAGAAAGGGGATGGAGAACCCCTCAAGTGGACATCAGCCATGAGTTGGGGTGTGTAAAGGATACATGAGTTTAGGTATGGAACAGAGTAGGAAGATATTCAAGATATAAACAACCTGGCTTGCCTTTCTACTCTAGCAAGGAAAGCCCATGATTAGTCAGGCAGCAGAACATCCTGAGGTGGCAGGGGTGCTTCTTAATTTTTATAGGATGCAGAGGGAAGCTAATATCATCAGAGAAAAATAAACCCTGTTTTCTTCCACTTTTCTAGAAGGTGACCAATGCTGGCTGTCTCCATCCCAGTGTCACTGTCCTACCAGCCCTGACCTTCCAGGATTTGACCTGCTCTGTTTATATTCAAAATTTTCTTAGTGCTTCCCAATGTGATCTCATTTTAGCAACTGTTTTGAATGACTCATCTTTTTTGTGGTGTTTTCACAATGTCCTGTACTTGAGTACAAATTCTCTCTCATTCCTCTTCTTCAGCCCCATATTATCATGTTCTTCTAACATCATATGCTATTTTAAAATTTGTTTCCTTAGTACTTTTCAGGAAATAAATTAGGAATCATCTAATCCAGAAAAGGCAAATTATATGTTGATGTCCTATAGCCATTTCCTGGCTTACTCTTAAAATGGTCAAAAAGAGTTACTGAGTTTTCCCAAATACTCATCATAAAATCTAGCATAAAATAATTGTATTATTATTAAGTATTTAAAACTCTTGGAAAATGGAAAATATAAAAATAAGGAGCCAGAGCAAAAATCAAATGCCTTTAAAAATAGGGTGAAGTGTAATATTTTTCATTATTGGCAATTAGGCAATTAGTGAAAATAAATGTACTTAAAGCAGAGTGGGATAGATATAGGAACACGTGGACCCTCCTTATCTGTTCTGTGGAAAGGTGGTGGCGGGAACTGTGGGAGCAGGTAAGTCATCTGTGAAAACAACGGAATATGGAAAGAGAAAATGTCCTGAGGAAGAAACTACACAGAAGTATATCCTGCAAGTTGTGTGTTGGGGGAAGTAGTATAAAAGAAACTGTAAAGAAATTTTTAGACATAAAAAGAAAACTAAGGAATCCAAAAAGGGGGAACAGGGTTTAAGGAACTTAAAGACAAGTTGGTCAGTAGTGGCAAGGTGAGGAGTGAAAGTACCAACTGGATTTTCCAGGTAAGGCCCTTGGTGGCCGTGGCAAGCACAGTGTCTGTGAGATGGTGGGAGGACCATGTCAGGGTGACAGGAGGAGTAAATGCAGAGATGAGGAAATTGAGATAAGAACAGAGACCATTCCTTCACAAAGATGGCTAACAAACCCAAGAGCAGGAAAGCCCATCATCAGTCAGGCGGCAGAACTTTCCGAGGTGGCAGGGGTGCTTCTTAATTTTTTAAGAAATATATTTACATCATATTTAATTTTTAGAGGATCCAGAGGCTAAGGAGGGAAGGAGGCAGGGATGATGGCTGGGAGGGCATGGTCCTCAGGAGATGGGAGAAGATGACAGGTGAGCACCCACAGAAGGCTGGCAATGCAGGGGTGGACTTAGTGCCACCTTCTCAAGAGGGCCATGAAGCCAGGGCATTCTTCCTGAATGGGAAGGGCAAGCCTTTGATGAGATCGACAACATTTTGGAAGAATAGTATGCTCTGAAAATCTCTCTGGCTGTGTGTCTTTGCCTTCATGGCCAGTTGTGCTTGTACACGTTACTGTCCTTGTTTTTATTGTATGCCTGTTAAGATCCTGTCTAAATTTTGGAAGGCTCTATGAGAAATCATGAACTTCATGATGGTTGTTTGGATGGAAGGCTTAATTGTTTGTTTTGGAAACCTAGTGGGACCTTAGTTATTTAAAAGTCGCTAGCTTGAAAAGGTGCTGGGTAGGTTGTTCTTTCATTTTCTGTGGCTCATTTCCATTTGAGTAATGTCTGCTTGTCCACCCAACTGGCTCTCATTTTCAGGAATAGGGGCCAAAGCTTTTCAGTCCCAAACAATATCTAGGGTGGTCAGAGATCCCCATAGCCCAATGTAGAAATCATTCACTGTTGTTATAAATCCCATGCATGCTCCAACTGTTTTGCATGGCAGAGTGACAAAACTGGTATAGACTGTGGGGTATGTAGAATTTTCTTGTGTCATATCAACTATGCAGTCTGAAGCTGAGTTTTCAGTGCTGGCCGTCAGCCCCAAACTCTCTTGGGTGAAGAAAGAATAAAGATAAGTCAAATAACATGCTGCGATGGGCCGAACCATCTTTCCTTTCTTTCCAGCTCACCTCCTCTCTTCCTGCACCATTATTTCTCATGTCTGATTCTACGCTTAAAATCAACTTAACTATCAGGAATAAAAAATGAGGAAAGGGCTGTGGACACTCATAGAAAACAGGTTACAAAGAAGAGACAAACTTTTAATTCCACATAAAAGTTTACAAAATGACTTCACCCATATTATCTTGTATAATTGTTTGTGTTTTACAGATAGGGAAACTAAGTCCCAGGATATGAAATGATTTATTTGTGCAGAACCACAAAGTTAAATAAATGTCAGAGTTGCCACTTGAATCCAAATCTTCTGGCTACAAATCACTATCTTGTACTCAAAAGACTTAGACATCAATGAATACTCATACTGTTAGCATATTGAGAGTATTTTTCTTTTAAGTGTATCATGATTTTATTGTTACATTTGTAATTATAGGTTTTTCTAAGGTCACTTCAGTTATTATTACTGAGTCTGAAATCACAAACTATCTAGATGAATGCTTTTAATCCACTTTAATAAATATTTAGTGTCTTAGATAAATAAAGTGTTGGCCACCACACCCTGAAGAAGCAGAGAAAGCATTTATGTAAATATATAGATGAAATGTTTTGTGATAGATTCTGTAATGGATGAATCACTAAAATAAGGAAAAATATAGAGCATTAGTTCTTGAACCCCAATATGCCTCAGAACCCCCTGAAGGGCTATAAAAAAATAGATTTTAGGCCCCATAATCAGAGTTCTGAACTTAGCAGCTATGGGATGGCTCCCAAGAATGTGAGTTCCTAATGAATTCCTGGGTAGTATTGATACCACTGGTCCAGAGAACACACTTGGAAAGCTGACATTTTCTTCCATCTGGAAGAGTCAGAAAAGATATTGTAGAAATGGCATCCAGATAAATCTTAAAGAATTAGAAGGAATTTGCATCTGGATAGAATCACATTTAGTAGATGGAATAGCACATATTAAAGGGTATAGATAGGTAAAACAACAGGTGAACCACAAAATATTTTTTTTATTGCTAAAATTGAAAGAGAAGTAGACAATAGTGAGAGATGTAGCTGAGTTCATGCTGTACTGACACATGGTCTTTGTCCTATAGGCTGTGCAGAGCCCCTGAAGGATTTGAAATGGAAACACACTTAAGTCACATTTGTATTTTGGGAAACTAATTCTAGTGCCAATATGAAGGCTTGGAGGAAATTCCCACTTACTGCCTAAACATGAAAAAGCTCTTTTGAACATCTATAGAATTGTACCCAAGCATAGTAAAATGTATGTACATCCTGGTATTCCCCTCAGTTAATTAGTCCCTGTGTGCCACGCACACGTAGAAGTCAAAGACATCATCCTTTCCCATGAGCCCGTATGGGAACCAACCCTTATACAGAGGAAACATCCAAACACAAGACAAGGCAGAAATTTACCAAGGGAAGACTTGAGAAAGGTCAGCTAGGGAAAAAACAATCAGCCAGGGCTTTGTGGAGAAGGCACGACAAATACAGAACCTGGTATTTGCATGGCTAGAATAAATCATTGCAAGCAAGAGGGACCCTGGAGTAAAGGAATAGAGGGAGAACTAGACTTTGAATGGACAGGACATTGTAGAAGCTGGGGCACCTGGTTAAATTCTGGCAAGGACTCTTCTTGAGACATAGTAGAGAAGTGGAAAAGAAGTTTATATCAGAAAGAATTTTCCCACAGTGAATAACCTCTGGAAGATTCTAGAAAAGGAATACATTAGGACCAGTTAGTGAAAGGAAATACACACAGTGTTTCTCCAACAACATCAAGCCCTCTCTCATTTCTTATCACCCAAGGATAATAAGAATCAAGAGAAGAGGCTATAAAACTTGGGTTGGTGGACAGCAAACAAGGAAAATGCATTGGGCTTTGGTCCTGATGGGGCCAAAATGACAATAGTTTACTGCCCTGGGAGCTGGCCATTGTCCTGACAATGAGGTAGTTGGCCATCTGACAGCTGCTTATAAAAGGCCATCTGTCTTATGAATTGGGATGAAGGCCTGGGAAGTCTTCCATTTTAGCTCCCAGATGGTAGCACAATGTACTCTCACAAGGGAGATTCCTGGTTTTGTGCTCATTCCCAAATTTGTAAATATGAAAATGTTTTTTGCATGTTGATTTTGTGAATTGTGTTTCCACTGTATTTCTTCCCATCACATCTTAACCATCTTTACAGAGTTCCTTTAAGTTTGATCCTCTATCCAAATACAAATTACTTTTTTTCTAATGTTTTTTTTTAAATTAAAAAATGACAGATTTGTTCAGGTCAGTGCTGATTTTACATTCCACACATCCTTAAAATTACCCCAGACTTTAATTTTCTGGCCAACACATCATCCTTTCCTTAGATTGATGTGCTTTTTTATGTCCATTCCCAGGAGCAGCACATGACTTTTCCTTCAAGGTCATTATCCCTCAAGTGGCTAAGTTTTCATGTGAGGAATTCAAATATATGCCTCCCCAGAAGTGACATTTTATACAGCTGTGGGTGGTGGGGAGGGATGTAGGTTGAGGCAGTGGGCTGCTCCGTTACACTAGTCTCTGCCTGTGACCCCATCCCCATACCAGCCAGGCAGCTGGTGCTGTTCAAATTCAAACCTCATCAAATTAAAACTTACTTCACACGTGGGCTTTTGTGGTCAAAAAGGAAGAGTTGGAACAACAACTAATAAATCAGAGATCCTAATGTGTCTGACATTGGGATGGGAGCTAGGAGGCATGTGTCTAGAAATGCAGATAGGAGATCACCCATTTTAATAAGATGTATTTCATTAAACTCAGTGAGCAAACCTTATTGAATTTGTCACTAACTATATTTAAACACAATCAATCTTAAATTTCCTCTATCTAGAATTTTGCCTTGGAAAAAAGCAAAAAGAGAGAGGGGGGAGAGGGAGGGAGGGAGGGAGGAAGAGTATTTGTCGAAGAGTCGTTCATGGGGTATTTAGAAAACAAAACAAAAAAATTTAATTGGATTATAGACTATGTAATTATTTAACCTCTATCAGTTGATCCCATGAAGCTCCTATATTCCTTCAAGAGCTTGTACTTGGCCATAAACATAAAGTATTTTATTAGTACCAAGAAAAATGTCTTCTCAATGTTAACCTTGATGACCCCCCACTGCCTCAAAGAATATTATATAAAAGGGGAAAACACTTTGGGTTTCCATTTTGGTTTAAGAGACCATCATCCCTCCATCTGCATATCTAGTGAACCTGCTAAAGTACCAGTAGTCTCTGAGGAAGGGCTAACATAAACAGGATGCTATTGCATCAGACAGGTAAGAATAATTTCTCTAATTAGTCATCTGAGATTTCATTTTTCACTTGGAAATACTGGAAATTTAATTTGTTTGTGAAGTGCAATTGGCAAACTGACAATATGCACAACTGCACCCCCCTCCATCTTGCTGTGCTGATAGCCTGCAGAAAGCACTGGAGGTCTCCATGAAGATTCTTTGCTTCATCCATCAAAATCACACTAACTAAAGAACCTCCGTATTGAAAAATGTGTCCTAATTACGCATTTCTTACTTGCAATGCTAGAATAATCCTAATGAGCTTCCAGTGATCATTTTTCTTCCAGAATAAATGTTTTCTCACAAGTCCCCCAAATTTTGCACTGGTGAAGTAATTTATGATACATTCTCATTTACATCAGAACATTGTTCTTAGAGGTACAGAGCAAAAATATTTTTAGTAAGCTGCATTTTACAAATTAAAGTATGTGCATAATTGAAGGCAGTCCCTGCTTGGCCTTTGATTAAAGAAAGAGTTCATCCTATTTATTTTGTTTTAAAACACCCGTCTCTAAAGAAAGATTGATTGTCATCAAATGTACTCACCATAAATCATAGCTATTGATTTTACATTTGTTTTAGCTCTTCCGATTTTGTGTCTCCTATGTCATAATTTGTTATCCTGATAGCCAGCCCCTGAGTTGGTGCTTGGGCTAAGCATGAAAGATGGTTTCTTTCAATTCAGACTAATCTGTACGTGAAACACATGAGCTTTCAAACACAGAACCATGCTCTTCTCACTTTTTATGATATTACTCTGGTATTTCCCACAGAGACCACAGATGCTGCAGAATAAAATCTGTGGTAAATGACAACATTAGGGACATTTGCATTGTCCAGTCAGCATCCAACACAGACATGTCCCCTGACTGCCCTGGAAGGCAGTTGCTCCTTCACTTGGCTCTTCCTGCATAAAAATGATTCAGAATGCAAGCTTGCTTGGCATTATCAAGGCCCTGTATTTAGACCCTCGCACCACAAATAATAATAATAATAACAATGATAATAATAATAACTCCTCTATTTGTCATAATGATACACAGTTGAGAATTCAGGATGCAAATGTTATAGCCATCTTCTGGAAGCTCTTAAGGTCATATAATTCTTCCATCTCTCCTAAGTAGCAGAAGTGAGGAGAGATGGAGCATCTGGAGGCTACATCCAACTTTGTTAGTTTAAGAAGGACTGTCAGCAGCCCTTTTTTTTAATCTGCATCTGCTTAGATGCTTGAAGGTGAAGCTTAGGATGCTGCCATTTAGGGTATAATGAGATAGACTTCCAAAGCATCCAGGTATCTCTTCTTGTGTTTTTATTACCTCCCCCCAACCTATTTGAGTGAATGTTCTCATTTTAACTTGCTATTTTACACCTTTCTCCTTTGACTTCCCATTCAGTATTCAGTCACATCACTCAAGACCATCCCAGAGCTGTGCCGAAGATGTGACTCGCAAAATGAAGACAGATCAGGTATGTTGGGCTGCTCTCCTCTTTCCCCCATCCTGACTTAAGGACTTTTGCAAAATAGTTTGCCCTCCTGCTTTCTGTTTTCATTTCTTTTGGCAATTTCTCCGCTCACACCCCCTCCCTGCCACCTTCAACAAACGGTTGATAAGGTTATCCACAAAAGGATAGCAGGACAGAGAAGCCCTAATAAGGACCCGGCTGTGTACAGATAAACTGTACATCATCTCAGCATCTCCAAACCACAGTGTATGCAGCAATTTACTGAAAACCCAAGAAGGCATTGGTGACAAAACATAATGATGCAGGCGCCAATGAAAAAATGTTGGATGTATTTACTACCCATATGGCAAGGACCAGCTTGGGGGATGGTGCTTTGCCAAAGTCTGAAACCCTATCAGGAGTGTGACATGATAGAATCTGCAATAAGGCATACTGTAACAGTTAAGATTAAAGAAAAGCTTTGGAGTTTAATAGTGTAAACTAAACAGAGAATTATGGCATATAGATGAAAACCAGCTGGTTGACCTTTTCTCCTTTCAGCCCCCTCCCTCAATAAAAAAAAAAAAAAGTACATTTAGGGTTTGTTTTGCTCTGTGTAAATCAAATTAAGCTTTCTGCTTTTCTCACTGTGATGGGCAAAAATGAAAATAAAAAGGATATTGATGGGAATGATATCATGGTATTAAACTAAGAAATTTATTGTTTTTTTCCCCAGTAATTACCATAAGGCATCACCATTAACCTTGCCAAGGCTGGACTTCCTCTGATAGTAAGGAGAGTTTGGAGAGCCATGGTTGGTGAAGGCTTAAGATAATCCTCAAATTACGTATATCATGTTTAAAAATAAATAGGCATACCCTACCGAGACAGCTACCAGAAGTCCAGGACTTTCTTACTTAAAGGACTTTTGCAAAGCTAATTTTTCCCTGGATTGTTTTCTTTCAACATTTTGCTTAGATGAGACAGGAAAAATAACTGGTCTCTGTGTGTTTATCTGCATGTTGTTTGTGAGTGTGAATGAAAGTGATGTACCCTTGTTTGGGTCAGAAAATAGCATAAAGTTCAAATAAAACTTTTCATTTGCCCTTAGTTTGTTCTACCTTTTTATTTCAAAGACTCTCATGTTCTATAGGGTTTAAGAGAGGCTTTTGTTTGTAAGCCTTATAAAGCAGTATGTCCTTAAAAGGTAGCATTTGTTTCAAAGTTGAACCAACGACTGTGGTTAGTGACAGAGACCACAGAGTGCAACAGAGAGGCCACCACGCTCAGAGACTAAAGACTTAAGACTTGGGTTCTTGTTAGAATCAGCCATTTAACAGCTATATGACCCTGAACCTGTGGCTATCTATAGAATAAAGAAGAAATTTCTTTTACCAAAGTCACCAGGCTATTGTTAGGATCAAAATTGGGTAATGTATATTAAGGCATTTTGTAGATATAAAATTTTATTTCTTCTTTAATTAGAGGTGGAACATAAGAAAACATAATAGCAAATGCTTTATTGTAAAGAAATAGGCACTGTTAATGTACTCAATATTTCTATAAGTACTTTACTTCCATTAACTACATTAATTCTAATAACCCTGAGAGCTTAGTACTATTAGTAGTTTATACTATTGATGGGCAAACTGAGGAACAGAGATTAGTATCTTGCCCAGAGTCACATAGCAGTTAAGTCATAAACTGGAATTCACACCCCAGGAAGTCTGCCTCTGGATTTTGTTCTTTTATTCTTTACATATACCACTCTCAGATAAATGGACTTAGTGGCAACTGTAGGATGCTATCCTTTTAAAGCTGTTAAAATCAGCATTTTCCTCCCATTAAGCGGTGAATTTCTTTTTCTCTGTTAAATAACTACTGTTACTTACCAAGTTAAGTGAATAAACAGAAACTTTCAACAATTGTTTTTCTGGGGCTGGTTTATTCCTTTCTCATCAGGCCTTGTAACTAACAGCCATGTCCATCATTTGGGATTCTAGATGTTCTTCTGCAGTGGTGAAGGAGGCCAGCTTCACATTCATGAGCATTTGCCCTTCACCCAAAGCAAGGACTCAGGCTCAGGGTGATCAGAAATAATGAGATTTGCCAGAATACTGATGTACAAGGAAAAGGCTCAGACCTCTCGATGAAACCACATATACCACCTCCAACTTGATGGACCATTTGGAGGAAGTTTCCCAGCCTCCGAGTAGACAAAAAGTAATCCTAGAAAAAGATGCACAAGACAAATTCACCTGTATACAGCACTGCTGTATAATAAATTACCTGTGGACTTTGAAAGAAATCTCAACATGGTAAAGTCAGAAGGCAAGTAGGATCATTACAGAGGGTAATATGGGGCCTCAGGAGCAAATGTGAAAGAATAACTTAAGGGTTTTAGAAAGAGCTTCGAAGGTCAGGGAATATTGGAACAATCAGCCATGTGAAAGGCAGTGAAGAGGATTGGGGATTTAAGGCAAAGGAACTAAGGAAGGGCAAAATCCCTGAGCCAGGGATGATCTTAGCAAATATGAGGAAGAAAGCAAAACTGTGAAGTGGCTGCCTGGTGATCAGAACAGGTGTGATAAGAGGTGAGATCAGGGAGATGGCCCAGGCCAAACTCCCTAGGGAGTTCCAGTTTTCTACTAAGTGTAGTGAAAAGCACTGCCAGCAGGATTCCAGTTTTTCTAAAACTCTATCACGGGTTGAGTATTCCTTGTGCAAAATGCTTCAGATTTCAGAGGTTTGGGTTTTTTTGTTTTTTTGTGTGTTTTTTTTTTTTTTTTTTTGGAATTTGGGGATTTCTGCATACTTAAGTGGCTGAACATTCTTAATCCAAATATCCAAAATTTGCAAAGCTCTGAGAAACAAAACTTGTTGAGCATCATGTCAGCACTCAAAATGTTTCAGATTTGGGAACATTTTGGATTTGTCAATTAGGAACGCTCAACCTGTACCAGGAAAGAAGCCTCAGCATGTAGAATCAGAGTTCTTAGTAAGTAAGGGACTTTAAAAATCATCAAGTCTGAGCGAAAGAGTAAGTGAGAAAGTCTAAACAATAGAGCAAATGGGTAAAATGTTGACAACGGATGAGTGTGGATGAAGGATATACAGCTGTTTGGGGGTAATTTCTTAATTTTGCAACTATGATATAAATTTATTTTAATGGAAAATTTTAAATTATTTATAAATAAAAAGTTTTCTATAAAGGTAAACAAACAAAAAAAAATATGTATTCCAAAGCCAGTCTCTGAAGGTGATTCTTACTATCCCAACCCTGGGGTCACTCTGCCTGTATTTCATCACTTGGTGTCAGGGAGTGCCCAGTCTTAGGATGCAGCCTGTCCATAAAGGTTAATGTTGTTATTCAGCCAAACTCAGTGTCCCTTGACTTTCCACCCATCAACCTTGTTCTTCCTTGGAACTATTGAGAAGAACAATTTTCCCGGACAAGAGTGCTGCTAAGTGTGTAGAGATAGCCATCGGTCTTTTCCAGGTTCACATTTCCCTCCAGTTTTATGTGCATCCTGGTCATTCTTGCTCTCTGGTGGATGACTGAGGTTTTCCAGGGTGCGTCTTAAAGCCGAACACCCAGAACAGAATCCAAGGGGTCTTTCCGGGTGTTCTGATCAGAGCGTGTGAGTCCCATGGAATAGCTCCTATGAGGCATTACATATCTTTCCTGCCTGCCCAGGTGGGCTCAGCAGTTCTGCCTGCTTCCTGAGTGTAGAGGAGCAGGGATGTCAAGTAAGCCCTAGTTGTGGCCTTTTGGAAGCCCCTGTGCAAGGCATAGAGCTAGGGCTTACCTCCTTCATCTCTGCATCAGGGCCAGCTCCAGTGGGGGTTCGCAGGAACTGCAGGGGGAGAGTGTTACAGAGGCCTGGGACCCAGCTCCTTTCTCCTCCCTCCAGCTCACCAAGGCCTGGAAGTTCTTTGTTAGAGTGCCCTGCCTTTAATCAGAGACTTTGATTCCTATTGACATCTATATTTTTCCCTGACAAGAATAATGATCTAAGCTATTCTCTATTAATTACACAACTATCACTGGGCTTCAGTTTTTGTGAGAAGAGATTTTGAAAGGAAAGGTAGGGAAATTGGAGATGATCACAGGCAGGTGCTGGGGAGGCAGGGAAGGAGCCAGAAGCCCTAGAACAGGCTGTGCTGGGAGCTACACAGGTGCTGCTGAAGTATCCGAATTGTTTCTTAGATGTTGAATGTGCCAGGCTTTATGCCAGGTCCTATGTAAACAGCCTGTGTATCCTCAACTTAATTCTCTGAGGGAGGACCATTGTGTTCATTTTATTGATGAAGAAATTGAGGCCCGCAGAGTAAATGATTTGTCCAAAAGTTCTGGAGTTAGCAAGTGAACATGAGAGCATCTCGGCTGTCTCCAGGACTCCTATGAATTTTTCTCAAATGAGAAGTCATTTAGTCCATTAAAATCAGCATACTATAGTGATGCAGTCTCTTCGATGTTTATAGCAGCTCAATTCACAATTGCTAAGCTATGGAACCAACCTAGGTGTGCCCTTCAACAGAATAATGGATACAGCTAATGTGACATATATACCCAAGGGAATATTACTCAGCCATAAAGAAGAATGAAATTATGGCGGTTGCCAGTAAATGGATAAACTGGAGACTATCATGCTAAGTTTAATAAGCCAATCCCAAAACAACAAAAAGCTAGATATTCTCTCTGATAGGCGGATGCTAGCTCTCAATAAGTGGAGAGGAGGGAAGAATAGAAGCTCACTGGATTAGACAAAAAGGAATGAAGGGAAGAAGGAGAGGGGATGAGAATAGGAAAGACAGTAGAATCAATCACTCATAACTTTCTTGTGTTCATATATGAATACATGACCAGTGTAACCCTATATATGTACAACCACAAAAATGTGAAGTTGTACTCCATGTATGTATGTATGTCAAAATGCATTCCACTATCATCTATAACTAAAAAGAACAAACAAAAGATTTTAGAAAGAAGTAATTTAGTCTAAGGAATAATGTGTAGCAAATAGTATAGGTTAGAATTAGCCGCAAAGGAACTTATGTGTGAAAAAGTGGCATCTAAGGAGAGAAGTTATTTGTGAAATGTTTGCAGGCATTCTCTGGTCAATACCTGCTACTCCTGTAGCAAAAGAGGAGAGTACACAGCAATGAATGTTAACTCTGCTCTGTGGGTTTTTTCCAAATGAGGATAAAAATACATCATGGCAACATATGGTATTCAAATCAAAACATATTCAATTTCATTGACTTGGAATTTTTGAAAATTAATTAGATATTCAAATACACATTTGTTTCAATTCATGATGTTTCAAATGTCTTGTGATTCTTTCAAAATATCTGCTAAGCTCATTGTATAATTTTCTTATGAAAGAAGGCAAATAAATATTAATGCAGCTTTGTGTCTGAAAACATAGATGTACTGAGGTTTGAAAAATCGGTTATAAAACAGTAATAAATGATCCTGTGACATCTTGGAGAATAGACTCCAAAAGAATTTTACATTTTAGTAATGTAAAATGTTACTTGTATGACGAATATTTTTAATTAGTATTCATCAAAAGTCATTTAGAATGTATATTCTAAAACATTTAGATTTGCTGTATTTTTAAACCCAATGCATGCAAATTTTGTGACAAGACACTGAACCTATTAAAACAGACACTTATGTGATGTTCTGAGATTGTCAAGGATTTCAGCCATCACCTAAAATAATAAGTTGGCATGAAATTTATCCTGTAGACATTGCTGTGACATAGTTGATGATGCTAAATATATAAAAACTTCTGTTTTCAATTTGTAGTAAGGTTGAATGCTCAAAGCATGAAAGTGAAAGTATGGCAGTTTAAATGGAAAAGCCTGCTGATTAATCCACTTCACATGACGTAATATAAACTGGACTCCAAAGAATAGGGAAACACATTTGCTAAGATCTCAGTCAAGAAAATGAACTTTTCAACACGATGCTGCAAAGAATCTCACAATTATGACAAAGATCCCATTTATTTTAACAACAGTGAAAATTTACAAGTGGTAAAACATCAAATTGTTTTACATTCTTGATGAGAATGTTCATCATGTAAAACATTTATTTTTATTTTTCGTTTGCAGTATTATAATTATAAAGATGATATCATCCATTATTTGAAAAACAGAACGTTAAAAACTACTATTAACCTTGCCACCAAAACAAAATTACTGTATTTTTCCCAAGCCATATTATTTTGGGGGACAGCCATAATCATAAGGTGAAGACAGCTTTATCTGCTGCCTTTCTTCTATCACTACACAATACACATGGCCACCATTGTGCATGGGCCACAGAACTTACCTATGAAAGAAGAACTGTCCAAAGGAAGAGATTGTCATCTTTAGTCCATGAACACTTTATGGTTCTGAGAAAAAAAAGATATAAATCAGTGTAGGTAAAGATGGCACAGGAAATGAAGGAAGAGTTTGTGGTATCAAAATAAGGAGAGGGGCTGGAATGTAGCAGAGCTTAAATTACATTGCATCTTTGCCCCTTCTCTCTACTTGAACATGTCTTCCCTTTGCTTAACCATAAATGCAATCACCACGCAACCTGGTTTTCTAAAAGGTTAATAGCAGTGGAGTTCAGGAATTCGTAATAAAAAAAAAAGACAACATTTAAGGAAAAAGAAACTTAGAGGAAGGGACTCACAGTCTCCTCTTCCACATCTTGGTCTATTTTTATTGGACTCTAAGGAACATACCTCCCATCCGCCAAACTGGCCATCATGGAAACCTCCTCTTGGGAGAGGTGAATTTCCGGGGAATTTGCAGTAAGGGAAGATGAGAAACCAGAAGTGCAGAGAGGAGCATCACTGAGCATGGAGGGAAAGGGAAGCGCAAGAACAGGAAAACCTGATAGAGAAGCAAAATGCCTTTTACCTGTGTGATCTCACACGACTTCCTTCTCAGGAGTCATAGGGAGAAATGGTTTCCCGCATCCCATCTTCCCAGTCCATTATGAGAGTAAGAGTGTGTGTTGGGGAACTTCCGGGTATCTCTGACAGCATCCCACTTCTTGCTGAAGGCATATTCTTCCTCTTGTATCTCCTAATATTAAATGGGTTCTATTTTCCTCTTTTATGGCTCTTCTTTGTTTCCATATCTTCTTTGCTTTTAGTCTTCCCTAAGAAGAAAAGAAAAAGAAAAGCAAATAAAATAAACTCAGTGATTCAAACAGAATCCTAGAACCTTGTAGTTGAAGGATCCTCTGAAAGAGAGAATAGAGTCATCTACACAAGTTCAAACCCTTCTCTGGTATTTGCTCACCCCAGCCCTTGCATCTCGCAATGTGGTCAGGACCAACAACAGTGCTGTGGGCAGCTTTTGCAGACCCTTAATTCCCACTCCAGATCCCTGAATCAGAATTTGCATTTTAATAAGCCTCGTCCCTCAGTAAGTCATTTATGCACATTCAAGTACAAGAAGCACTGATTTAGACTACCTACAGTCTAACTTATTATTCTTGTTGAGGCACAGTGATCTCAAATATGCAAATGCAACCATGTCTTCCCCCCTGCTCAGAACCAGCTGGTGTTTTCCCAAATCATTCTCTCAAGATCTGCAATGGGAAATTGTCTTCTGTGGCCATGGCTGTGGAGGCCCAGAGTGATCTTCCCCTGGACCAAGGCTCCCTTGCCTGCTTCTTCCCCTGCCTTTAGCATGCCAGTCCATCAGGGAACCTCTTTCATTTATTCAAATGTTTTGTGTCCTTCACCAGGGGTGGCTTCCTTCACTCCTTTCCATCTCCAAAGTCACCCCATCAGGGTGACTCCCTTGACCAGTACCATCCAATAAAAATATGAGCCACCAAATAACATAAAAACTTCCCAGGAGCCACATGGTTATTTAACAGATGGGTTAATTTCATAACATATTTTATTTAACCCGTGTGATTTTTGACATATGACAGCTATATTTTAAATGCTTAATAGCCACAGGCTTCTAGTGGCCTCTATATTGGCAATGCAGCCTGGGTGGTATCGGTACCTCTGCCAACTCACTATATTCGTTCTTATCTTCCTATGCTTTTCCTACTCTTTACATATCTATGTTTTCAAATTTATTAATAATATGATACTAGTTTAATCAGTTTTCTCTCAAGGACTAAAGCTTATTTGGGCAATTTTACTCATGATGGTATCTCCTGAGCATTGCTGCTAACTGTATCAGGGGTGTGGATACATATAGGAAGAGGTCAAAGAGGAATCTTTTGAGGTTTTATCCTAATTGGAATTTCACTTCTCTTTGTTTTATTTGAATCAGAATCTGCATTTTAATAAGCCTGGTCCCTAAGTGATTTGTTTAAGCACATTCAAGTGTGAATATGTACCATCTGTACCATCAATCTCTTTTCTCTGTGAGGCCATTACCCTCATCATACACTGTCAACCTCCCATCTTAAAAAATGAACACCCACTCTAAAATTCTGGAGTTTCTCTGCTCCCTCCACCCCACTTAGAACCAAGCTGCTTAAGGAGTTATGGATACCCCACTTCTACTCAGTCTTCTCTTTGCCTTAGCATCTCAGGTTTGACTCACCTCTCCAGGGAAGGTCACCACTTCTGTATTGCCAGATCCTTTGACACTCTGATAAACTCATCTTTCTTTGGCTCTTGGCAGTATTCAAGACGACTGGCTACTCCTTTCTGAGAACAGCCTCCTCTCTTGGCTTTGTGAGACCACCTCTTTCCCCACTTCCTTCCTGACATGCTTGTTTCTCCTTATTTTCCTTTACAACTCCAATTCATTTTGCTGGACTTTAAATACTGAAGTGAAGGTCTGGGGATGTGGCTCAAGCGGTAACGCACTCACCTGGCATGCGTGGAGCGCTGGGTTTGATCCTCAGCACCACATAAAAATAAAATAAAGATGTTGTGTCCACTGAAAACTGAAAAATAAATATTAAAAAATTATCTCTCTCTCTCTCTAAAAAAAAAAAAAAAAATACTGACGTGATACTAGATTTTCAACAGGACCTACCCTTGCTCAGCCTCCCTCATCCGTTCTCACAGTGTCAGGTACCATCTACTTGCTGCTGCTCATCTCCACACTCCATTTTCCTTTGCTCTACATTGGATAGACATCCATGGAATTCTCATGAGGAATTCTTCAATCCTCCTCCACAACATGTTCCTCCCCAGATTTTCCCCTCAGTAAACAGAGCTCAGCTTTCAAAAAAATCCACTCCATTGCTGAATCTGGAATTCTCCCTCTCCCTTATCCTTCTTCTGTGCTCAAAATATATCCCCATGTTATAGACTGAGTGTTTGTGTCCTCTCAAAATCCGAACATTGAAATCTAATCCACAAGGTGATATTATTCAAAGGTGGAGCCTTAGGGAGGTGATCAAATTATGGGGAAAGAGCCCTTACAAATGGGATCAGTGCCTTTATGCAAGAGACCCAGGAAGGAACACATGTGCCTCTGTGGAACCACCTCGGGGATACTCTATTTCTGCTAAAACAAAAACCAAATTTTTGTGTGTGTGCTCAATAAGATCCCAAATGGATTGGCCCCTGATAACCTCCCACATGTTCATCTTCACTCTCGCTCCCTCTGCTCCAGCAATCACAGAACCTACTAAATTCTCTTTTACTTTAGGTATTTGTGAAGGTGCTTCCCTCTACCCAGATCTTCACAAAATTATCTCTTATTTTCCCTCTGATCCTCACATGATTGTCTTCTTGTCATCTCCAGGTTTTAGTTTAAATGTCACCCCTTTGATGCGGCTTCTCAGCTGTTCTTTATTCCAGTGCCCTTCTTGTTTCCTTCAAAGCACTTTGCATTTTTTACTTTTCCTTCATCTGTGTATGTGCATTATTGTCTGGAAGATCTGTGTGTATTCCATTTGCCTCTGCACTCCTAGGACCATGGGCAAAGAAGGCAGAGAACAAATGTGTGTCGAGTGAATCTTGTGAGACTACTTTAGCATTCTTCCCATGACTGCGACATAAAACTGCTGAACGTGCCTCATTATATTCCTGCTTCTCTTGATTGTATTAAAAAGAAGTCACAACATTCAATCAGTGGAAGGAACTGAAAATGGAAAGAACAGACATTCAGTGATATGATGAATCTAAATTTGGGCAAATACTACTAAAAATAAAGTAGAGAAATTCTTCTTCTTAACTGCTTTTAATAAATTATTATTAAAAGCCATTCTCCCAACTTTACTCCCAAACTGAGGGTAGATAGTAAATGGTTATAAAAGTTTAGGCAGAGGGTGCGGTTGGGATTTAGGTCAAAGTAAATTTGAAACGTGTGTGACCGGGTTTTGTCCCTGGGTTCTGGGATTCCATAGCCTACATATGACCCAAAGAGAGAAATTGTAAAGTGAATGCTTAGGGAATAATTAATTTTGATAAAGTGTTCCTCCAATGCTATGGAAAGTTGGAGTCAGAGAACCTCAGTCCTGGTTGAGAAATGAGAATGCTATGTAATTTTCCACATAATACTTAAAATTCCCTGAATTCTCATTTATTTTCAAGTGAGAATGCATGAGACCTGCGCATTGATCTTCTGAATCTCTGATATAAATACACCCTTGCCTTAAACTTAGAAACATAAGAAAGTTTTACACAATGTATTGGCAATTTTAAAGTGTTAAATGGAAATTTTAGGAAAATTCCTACTGAGATATATCATTTTGAGGAATTCTTAATACACGTTTGCCTCATTCTTCCATGGCTTCTGATAACGCCCGTGAAGTGTACGCTGGCAGCACTTGATCACCGGCACAGCAGCCTTGCCATTCGCTTATCCTGGAAGAGCCACTGTCTGCTCTTCCCCCCACATTGCTTTGTGCTTCTGCACCTGCCTGTTCTCTCAGAGCCTTGTAACTGAGAGGCAGGCGCTCGCCCAGGCGGATGCAGGGGCCTGCCAAGAGGAAGAGCAGGCTGCAGGCCAGAGCTAGTTCTTATATTTCTTTTTCCCTTGAGACCCTAAAGTGCATCTCTCTCAAAATTTAGACCAGGTTTCCCAGACTTGCCACTTTGTTTCTCATGGAAAATAGAAAACACTATTATACCCTAAAAACATATAGGGAACACTCTTATACCCTAAAGACATATCTCCTTTTCTTTGTCTTCTTGGTATCTAATGCTAATTTTTAATGTGGATACATGCTCCATACTCAGAAGCAAAGTAAAGAGGCATTTTGGAGCTATCAGTGTGGGGAGATGGAAGTAGAAAATAAGGATTTTCCAACTTCCCACCTGCTTGCTCATCTGCCTCTTGTTTTCTCTTACCAAGAAGCAGTAACCTGGTGCTCTTTGTCCTTGACAGTAGATCAGCACTGTAAAACACCGCCACCTTCAGTTAAAACTGGCAAACGTGTGCCTGCACAGCTAGAAAGCACACAGATGGAGTCTGCTCACAAGTTCAGTCTTGCTCCAGGCTTCTCTGCATGATGAGCCTTTTCACTGTTGCTAGATGTGTGTCTCTCTACATTTCCACCCAGAGAGGGAGAGAAAGAAAGAAAAGGAACCTGGTAAATGGGCCTGGAATGAACACAAAACACTCTTGAGGTTTTGCTAATGTCAAAGTGAAGGTCAGCATACTTTTTAGATGACACAACTCTGCAAGCTTGGACTTTCTTTAGACCCACCAATCACTAGTTATGGAAACTGTACTTTTGAAGCCCAAAGGTTTAAAGTTGTCAAAATATTGAGTCTGACTTCATGATAGAATATCTTTTCTATCCAGAGTAATAGGGCTCAAGTATTTCAGAAAGTTTTTGTAGAATGAAGAAATGGGTACAGAAAGGCCATAAAGTTACCTGAGCAGGTAGGTCTTCACAATTCTGGACAGAGCTAGGAACCGTAAATCATCAGTCTGATATATATATAACAACAGCTGCTTGATATCAGTAACCACTTAAAGACAGGAAATTTAGAACCCAAATCATTGAATTCTTTCCCATAGTATTTGAACATTGAAATGTGAATAGATCAGACTGTATTTTATATTATTATTATTAGTAATAATAATAATAATAATAAAGACCTCTGAATTTTCCCTCCAGTCTTGGTATACTTTCAATAAAGGGTTTGTGGCTTCATTTAAAGGGATAAGAAAGAAACCCCATGGAAACATTCTAGAAACATGTATTCTTCTCACATTCACTCTTCCCAACGTAATGTCCAGATATACCCTACCAGTTCAGAATTAACTCAACCTGTTCTTGGATCAGGTTACATTGGAATCTCTAAAGACTATAGAACAGAAAAGCAGCCAGCAGTAGTGCTCACTTGGACACCAGACATTTCTTCCTATTGACATGAGGTTCTAGAAGCAATTGCTTCTTACAGAATTTGTCATCATTTCTTACAGAACCTGGGGTGCTTGCAATCAAGTGGGTCCATATAGATTTCCGTTTACATAGAATGAAGGAAACCCATGACTCTCACAATGACATCTCTAATATTTTCTAATGTTCCTCCTTTTGGTGTAAAAATGAAAGGATTAATTAATTAATGCTGGAGGAGAGGGTAAGTCCTTGAGGCAGGTAGATGTGTATTGTTATGTCTACTTTAAAGCTATTAAAGCTAATGCTGGCCATTTGCTTGCTCACTGAAAATGGATCCATTTAATAAAAAACAGCAGAGGAACACTATTTTACCCCAAAACATAACCTTTTTCTTCCTCTCCCTCATGTATTGAGCTAATTTTCCAATATGGCCACATAACTCCATATTTGGCAGTAAAATAAATAGTCATTTTAGGAGCCAGTGTTGATGTTTAATCTTAAAATTTGGATCTACCATTGGAGCAGCAAAACTGTACATTATCTTCTTAAGAAAATACTAATTTATCAGGCCCAACAACCAAAGAGTTGTTCTATGTCAGCAATCAGCTTAGCCTCATAATTATGAATTTGTGAAGATCTGGTAAAATACATGAATCCAGAAGAATTATAGTGTTTCATAGTGACTCATTCAGAATAAAGAGCCCTGTTATTTATAGACATTCCATACAGACATAAAATTTAGGGGTAGATCATAGCTAGCCTCTTCATTTTACAGATGAGGAAACTGAGACTAAGAACTTAGCACAGGAAATAGATGAAAGTACTTCAATATTGAGCACGTCTTGTAAATATCTGAATATCTTCAAGGGCACACTAACACTACCTTTGAACTATTCAGCACAGTGTGCCCACAATGTGTCAAGACTGATACCATCACAGAACTCATATTTATTTGCTATATTTTGCATCTTTGATCTGGCATATTCCTTTTTTTCTCCCTTCATTTTCTTTCTGCCCTCCCTCCTATCTTCATTCATTTTTTGAAAGAATTAGCCATTGAGCACCAATATCTTAAAGTTACTGTGATAGACAAAGGGCTAGTCATAAACACAAGTAGGTTCTGGAGCACCCTTTGCCCTTGAGGAACTCTCAAGAGAGAGGTGAGACTGATGCATGAGTAAACAGGTGTTTACCTTCAGAAATACCCAACTGTGGGTATGTACAGGAATTATCAGCACTGAGAAGCAAGGAGCAGCTACTCCCTGCGAAAATCAGAGAAAGGGCATCAGTGGGATAACACCTGATGGCATCTTGTGTGCTGATCTCAAGTCCCAGCCAGAGAAGACTGCAAGAGAGAATGAGCCCAAGGACAGGAGCAGCGAAGGAGGAACATAATATATCCAAAATAGGTGAATTTAGCAATGGAGAAGCAGGGGAAACTAGTATTTTGTGAATTATGAGTGCTGAGATCAAAAGGTAAATTAGTGAATAAAAGAAGTACTATATATATCATGCTGAAGAATTTAGAGATTAATCCAAAAGCCAGGGTTTCCCAAATAACTCAGTTCCACAACATGTGTTATATCCAAGGTCTATCTCTGCTACTTTTGCTTTACCTGTAAACCACTTATACTATTATCTATTTGCACTAAAACACTGATTTTAATTTTTTACTTAATTTTTTTTAGGTGTACATGACAGTAGAGTATATTTTGACATACATACACGGACGGGGTATAATTTATTCTAATTAGTATCCAATTTTTATTTAAAACTCAGCTTTTAAACATTTGTTTTTAAAAGAAACTTTGTCACTACTGTAAACAGATGTTTACACGTAAACAAGTGTTACTTGCAGTCCATTCAAGATCCTCATTAAAGTCAACCTGATGAATATAAAACATTCCTATTAATTCTTTGTTGATGAAAGCCTCTCAGTCTGAGGTGTGCAGTCTCATTTTCTAAAGGGAGATTTTAGGTTTTGAGAGAAACTGAATTTCTTTTAGAACTAAACTGAGACTCCTTATAAGAATTAGAAAGAAGAAAAATTGAGAAAAATTGATTGAGAGGGGTATTTAGCAAGGTTGCTGTGTACCATCTTAGACACTGAAGGGAAATCCATCCCCCAAGTGGAGAAGTACTGTTTTAGGAAGAACAGGCCACCTGAGGTGTGTTTTGTCGATGTTTTGCTGTTTTTGAGTGGCAAAAACAAAATTATCTGAATCAGGAATAACTCAGGTCTGGAAAGGCGGACAAATGGAAGCAGAGAAAACATTGTGGAGGCTGTGGGCAAGGGTCCCACTCTGGCCCACTCAGGGCAGTGAGGATGAAGAGGGTCCAGATTTAAGAAGGATTTGGAATAAAGCCAAAAGATAGTTCCTGAGGGATGTGGGGCAGGGGTCATGGAAACAGAATCATCAACAATGCCTTGGAGATGGATTGCTTGAGAGACTGCATAAATGGTCTTGGGATTATCCAGGCCAGGATCAAGAGGAATATGTTTGGGGAGAGAAAGAGGGGTCTCTCTGTGTGTGTGTGTGTGTGTGTGTGTGTGTGTGTAGAAAGGAGACAAGGGTGCAGATAGATAAGATCCCAGGTTGAAACATGCTGCCTGTTACAAATTCTCACATATCTCAAGCCTGCATTAATCCTGGCTAAAAAGGGGGGGGGGAGGGAAGAAAAGAAAAAATGGATATAAGGGGTTAGCAAGCAACTCCAAAAGTTGAACTAAGAGTCATTCCAAATGTCAGCCAGAGAGGAAAGATATTTTGGCCCATAAATCAGCATCAAATACACACATTCATTTACTTATTTTTGAAAACTTGTGATATAATCAGGTACACAGGTCTAAGGCATATTAAGCATGTTTACTTTTATAAGATGTTAAAAAAAAAATGAACCCATCCAACCAAAAAGTCTTAGAAACCTACTTAGGTAAAGCAGTTTTCTGGGTGCTTGGAGAGAGAGAGAGAGATAAATTAGACACAGATCCTCTTTTCATGGAGCTTGTAAAGATCTAAGATAGATAAAGTGTTCAGGGATTTATATTTTGTTTGCACGTAAAGAATTTCTTCATGATATCCAGAAAGTATATTTAGCCCCAGAAATTTTCCCAGTGACCATAGTTATTCTGAACTTTGTTTCTATAGATGATAAGAAACATAGCATTGGAGTAGAACAACAGTAAAGTGAAATTTTTGGTAGATCTAAAGATTTGGAAGTGAAAATCTTACCAGTCATTAATAACCCTTTTTCTTTTGTTGTATTTAAAGTACCTATTTGTCTAGTTTAGGAGAAATAAACTGATTGAATGTTATCTTTTGCATATAGCATAGCATTGCCTTTTCTTCTCATCCAAGTATATGATATAGCAATATATTAGAGCATTCTCATGAAAACCCATGAAATAATCCATTTTTTAGGACTGGGACTTTTTCTTGGCAGTAAAGATATAGACTAGAAAGCACAGATTTAACCCTGAGCCTAAAAAAGATTCATAAGTTTGAATAAGGGGAAGGACAACAAGCCTAAATGTTGATGCTCCTTCTTTAGTTTCTAGACCCTTCTGTGGAAAGAAGTGTTTTCATAAGACTCAGACAGAATTCATTTCCATAGAGCGTTCTTAATGGCTCCTGTCAGAACAAAACAGCTGGGAAACATATGGTATCCATTTCCCTGTATCACTTGGAAAAAATTTCACATGTAAATAAAGCCAACATAAAAGAGTAGCCCTTTGAACCCATGACCTGTTATAATATATAAATATATCAGTACAATGCACTCGTTGTATTGACCCACTAAGACAAGTACTTTAAATTTTTTAATACATTCTGAGATGCACATTTTTTAGAAGTTCCAAGGAAATTAAGGCAAATATTATCAAATACTATACCATAATAAAAGTATGTATCTCATAAATGTCTATGGATATTTATTTTTCCCAATAAAACATTTTTAGAAAGCTAATGAATAAAATCAAAGGCATATTTACACCTTATAAACTCTATGTCCATTATCTGCTGTTTTATATAAGTAACCATGTGTTCTCAAGGAAGAGAGAAAGGCTTGGCAAAAATTTCTGGCAGACGATAATTTTTCATAGCTTCACATTTTTTAGAGAGGATATATAAATGATAGAAAACTTTTAAATTTATAAGGGACCAACTGGAATTAGTCTTTGCCTTTGCATATTTACATTTCATAAATAACTTTAGAAAATCTAGCTCTTATTGGTGATTATCACTCCTCTGAGTTTATTAACAGGACTTTTGTCCCCTGTGAAATTAAACTGTAAATCCCTCAGAAGGATGCACTTTTGTGCATTTTAAAAGATTTAATGTGTTGTGCAAAGTGAGATTCAAATTCACATACTTGCATTTGTTAATTGTCTGCTCTGGGGCAAGCACTGTGTATGACTAAGAACTGGAGCCAAGAAAGGAGAAGAGAAGCAGCAGTCTGAGGCCATCTTGATACCTTCCTTCCCTTCTGCAAATTCTGTTACATGTTACTTATTGGAGAGAGACCAGCCCTTCTTCACAGCTGGTAGTATTTTCTTCTTAGGTTCTACAATGCCCGAGCCAAAAAGACCCCAGGGGTGGGTCACATAGTGAAGACCCTCTGAAATTGCACACCATATTGTGGTCCATTTGGGGAATAGAACTAACTCACAATTATATAGCATTCAGATTCAAAACACTCTTTCTCATACCTTTGCTTGGTTCCAGAACTTCTCTGAATCCTTTTGGAACACATTCTGGCAGAAAGAAGAATGATTAATAACCTAAATTTGGGGAACTTCAATAATGAACGCATTCACCCCAAGAGTCAGGACTAGCCAGGGCTCATTGCAGTTGTTAACAGAGCTAAGCAACATACCTGTTTCAGGTTCTTTCATTATTTTTTTGTGCTGTAAGCAAAGGACACACATGTATGCTTGCTTTAGGGTTAAACCCTTCCCACCTGTTGTCGTTCCAAAGAAAAGAGATACATGAGAGGTTTCTAACTGGGCACATCCTGAAATCTCATCTCTTTGATGGAGAATGCTGTAAACTAAGTGGCAGGAGAAACCTATCAGTAGAAACCTATAAGAGTCCTGTAAGCTTCCAAGGGTGCTATGCCTGTCATCTACCAGAGATGAAGCAAAACCATCGTGGCTGAGGATACTGTTGCTGCTTTGTGTGCCTGCCCCAGTGAGGAGGTGCTGAACTTGTATTGAGGCTCAGTAGGAACGGTAGTGGTTCTTATCTTTCACCTCTAAATGTATTTGTTTCACTTTCTATTCCATCTCAACCAGACATTTAGTTAAATGTAAACCAACAGAAAATCTTTATCTAACTTTGCATAGAAAAAGGTAGTCTTCCTACCCCATCTTCCCTTTAAAACTTACTCTTCCTTTTGTTCACTTTCAGCTTTCCTAATAATGGAGGACAGTGTTAAATCTTGAAGAGCATGCTCTGTTGTGAGGTTTTAGTGTATTACATTGCTGTGTCAAATGTCAGAAGCACCATGAGATGCCCTTGCATGATAGGGGACTTAGGATGCTTAGCTTAGGGTGAGGTTAATTCAACCATGGTTTATGTCCCATGGTCCATTCAACTCCTGACCACTTCATTCCTTTTTGTTCTTTCCTTAACCACCTAATGGAAAACTAATGAGTCACCCAGCCAGTAAATCACATTTGAGTTTGTGCAATGTTAAGTAATTTACCCTTTCTTTATATGGGACTTCTTAAATGTTAGAGAGGAGTGTGTGTGTGCATGTATGTGAATGTATCCCTTTTTCCTCCCCAACTTCATTTGAAAGTTCATTTAACACAGAGGATCCCATCTTCTAATTCTGTTGGTCAACATGTTTCATCTTTCACTGTTTTCAATGGTAAGTACAAATTATTCCTTTTAAGGACATACGTCCTCTTGAAGTATTCTCCTTAACACAGGGGCTTAATTATGAGCATAACTTGAGTGGACCACATCTGCCTTCATGGTCAAGATGTGTACAGCATTCCAATGTAATAGTCTTCTCTTTTAATTTTTTTTTTCAAAACAGTTTCTAGCTCTAGCTGGAATTGTGGAGTCTCAACTCTTATTACAAACACACAAAAGCCCACAGGAATTGCTGAGGTATACAGTAAATTCCGTCCAGTGAAGCGAGTTTCCCCACTCAAACATCAGCCAGAGACTCTAGAAAACAATGAAAGTGATGACCAAAAGAACCATAAAGTGGAGTACCCCAAAGTGGGTGAGTCTGACCAGGGCCCCCCGCCTGAGGAGCTCAGCCCTGAAGATGGAGTGGGAGGCTTGCCCAATAAGAGCTCCGAGTCCAGCACTGCACTGGGCGAACTGGAACATTACGACCTCGACATGGATGAGATTCTGGATGTGCCTTACATTAAATCCAGTCAGCAACTTGCCTCTTTTACCAAGGTGACTTCAGAAAAAAGAATTTTGGGTTTATGCACAACCATCAATGGCCTTTCTGGCAAAGCCTCCTCTACAGGAAGCACTGAGAACTCACCATCCAGTATGACCCCATTCTGTGTTCTTTCTCCTGTGAAAAGCCCTCACTTGAGAAAAGCATCAACTGTCCTCCGCGACCAGCACAAGCTCTCCACTGAAGAGTCTGAGAGCTCACCTCCTCTGGTTACATGTGGCTCTGCATATGAGCCAGAAAGCCAGAATAAAGACTTCTTAAACAAGGCCTTTAGTGACCTGCATAGCCGAAAGATTGAGAAGACAATGCCGGACTGTCAGCTCCGGGGCTTCCACCTGCAATCTGCAGCAACAGAATCCAAACTGGAAGAGCCGGTCAAGGGCATGAGCTGGACCAGCTCCCAAGGCCCAGAAGAAAGGAGTGAGTATCTGAAAAAAGTAAAAAGCATCTTGAACATCGTGAAAGAAGGACAAATATCTCTCCTGGTAAGTCTCTCTCCTTGGTATACACAATAGTAGTCTACAGAGCTATTGTTATCAGCTCCATTCTTAACAATGATGTTCTGTGCATTTTGCATCTTGTTTAATGTTTTCTTGTGGCTTCAGTTGGGGAGTGACCTCTTGAGTTTTAAAATAAAAAGTTAGGAGGTTAATACAGGGAAAACAAATTGATAATAGAAGGAGTGTTATTTCACTTTAACTTTTAAAAATTCAACTGGAATAAAGAGATTTAACCTAAAACAAAGAGAGCCCAGCACTTTTTTTTTCACTTGAATCTTGAAGTCTTTCTTTTTGCTTTTCAAATGATTCCCAATGCTCTCGCTCAGTTATTTGTAGGGATGTCAGTTCCTTGCCGATGACAGGCCTGCCAAATATGTGAACAGAGACTTTTCTGTTTTATCCTGATCATTATTCAGGAGAGTTGGGCCAGGATGTTTGCAGAGTATTTGCAGATAGAAGCTTACCCTAGAGCTTGATTGCCCTCTGACCCACATGTAGTTTTTACTTAGTTCCAGTTCTACATGTCTAGGGAGCTTGAAGGAGTGTTTCCAAAGACTCAAGACACAGAGTAACATGATGTAAGAAAAGTCTGTTCTGCTTCAGCTCAGAGCGCAACTCAAATAGCACTCCATCTGCCTGCATTGTTCTTTTCTGGCTTCCAGGCATGGATCAAACAGTAGCAAGCCTGGGCTCCTACTACAATGCTGATTAAAGCCTCATTCAAGAAAATCACTGCTTCTTGGTCATGTATTTCTACTTAGTGTGAAGCCTTACGTAGATAAAATATAACGTGCTTGGTCTATTATCACAGACATTATTGCCATAGACAATATAATTGGATAGTTTAATCAAATAAAGTGGTAATTTTTTTTCTCCTGAAAATATGTTTTCCATTTCTCCCGGTTCCTTCCTCTTATTCTTGTTGGTTTATTCTCTTCCTTTGATCTTACCATGTTTTCATATTTCCCAGTTGTGAACACCACTTAGTTCCCCAACAATGTCTCATATTCAGGGAACTCAGTTTCACTAGAGGTGAGAAAACAAAAGTCTGAGTACCCTCCAGATGCCCCCAGGAGCAATAAGGAGGTGACAGTATCTGGAGGTACCCACTAAACACTAGTAGCTGCAGACATCATGAAGTTTGTAGTCAAAGCCAGTTTTCCACAATTCAGACGGGTAGAAACCAGTAGTCTCTTCATTCATTCAGTGGATCTACAGGGGGGAATAAAACAGCCCCAGCCTCAAGGACCTAGCAGTCAAGAGGGGAAGACATGCAGGGACCCTCCAGTTACCATAAATGTCACTGCATTTTAGAAAGCCAAATTGAAGCCTCCACAGCCCACTGGCCCTAGCCCTGTTGTCATGTCTCACGTAAAGACCCGTCTCTTGAGAATTCACATTCTGAGGCATATTATCACAAGGAGTAATGGCAAGGAACTCTTTCTCATCCCTACACTGCCATTAGGGCTTCATTAAGCTTATTACTTCTTCCCAGAGCCCAGAGCAAACCCCCCCCCCAGACTCTTATTCTGATGTGTTGACTTGTTTTCTAATCCTACTGTTTGTACAGCCACATCTAGCAGCAGACAATCTAGACAAAATTCATGATGAAAATGGAAACAACCTGTTACACATTGCTGCATCGCAGGGACACGCAGAATGTCTCCAGCACCTCACTTCTTTGATGGGGGAAGATTGCCTCAATGAGCGGAATACCGAGAAATTGACACCAGCAGGCCTGGCCATCAAGGTGACTGGTTGGGGGCTTGGCTCTCCTCAGCTAAAGTCAGTTTTCTGGGTTTTCAAATTCCTTGAAGCTAAAGTATTAGACGGGAGGGAGAGGAGAGTGATTTATCAAGCAAACATCAAAGAACGCATCACATGTCAGAGATTACCCATTTCCATCACTAGATGCTTTGAGATGTATTCCAATTTGTTGTCCAATAAGGTTAGGCTTCAAATCAGACAAAAGAGAGGAAAATGATCCTTTGCAGTGCTAAGGACTTATGTAATTCATGGTGACTGCAATTTAAATTCTTCACCATACCTGGCTCTATCAGACACTGTGTCATTTTTTCCTAACGTGAGAATAATGAGCAAGACAAATGAGGAAAAGGTGTGTTTTCAGGGATGATAGCACTCCGGAGTATTTCAGATAATAAAATAGATTTTTAATGGATCAGATCCGAAGTTTAAATGTCTTCAGGTATCAAGAGTTGCTTAGAATATCAGTGTGGATTTTGCATTTAGTTTTTGCAGAGCACAATATGTTGTCAAAAACTATACAAATTAATGCCAACTAGGATGGAGTTAAAACTTACAAACCACAATACAAGAAAACATGGACTTTTATAGTACTGCAGTGAGTGCTCTGAAAATATAACAGATCATGAGAAGGTTAGCTATTAAACTAAAGTTACTTTTAAGATCTTTGGCAAATAAATGTAGAATTCAGTCACATTTATTAAAAAGCTAGAAGTGAAGTTCAAGGAAATATAATACATCTTGCACTTCTGCATATGTACTTTGCTTTCATAATAGTTGTGTCTTCTAAAAATCAAATAATCATAATTTTTACAAATGGAATTATATTGATATTGACTAGGGGAACTTGCTAGTTAAAGTAACCTACTTGTGAATTCACTATGAAACATGTTACATTTGAACAACAAACAATCGTTGTCCTACCTCTGATATATCTTTTATGCAAATTTTGAATTTTTGTATCTTTAACTTGTTTATCATTCAGTAAAGTTTTATATATTTGCAAATGTGTTCAATTTTATTTATTTTTGCTCAGGGGTGAATAATGACTTCAAAAACAGTATAAAAATAATTTTAATAAAATAAGAAACCTATGACCGTAGTGGGTATGATTTTCCTTTGGCTGTGAACAATGCTATGTCAACTCAAGCACCTCAACTACAACAGCCACCATAAAGAGATGAAAATTAAATGTGAAGTCAGGGTTTGGTCTAGTTGAGTTTATCAGAATGTACCCCATCTATCTAGTACTTAGTTAGATACTGGAGATACATATTTAATAAGGCATACTCTTGTTCTTATAGAGCTGGTAACCTGGTAGATAAGACAGGTGTGTCATCAGTAACACCAGTGCAAGTTGGCAAATTTGAAATCTAGTCCTGTGACAAAGTTCTGTAAGAAAACAGGGGTTACATGTAATCATCAATGGGCATGTGTCAAAGACAAATAAAATATTTTTGGAATCCCAGTGAATGTTGACATTTGCCTTGTTGCTTTATTGTTTATAAAAATGTAATTTTCATTAGTTTTCATAACTAATGATATATTGTAGTTGGACAAAAGCCCATGTTTTTCTTAGTTTATGCACCCTCATGCTTGTTTTGATGGACTTAAAATCTCTGTGAAGAAAGATACATAGGAAACTTAATGGTTAAAAAAAGCCAATCTTCAGCATAAATACCTCCTGTTATGTACATGTTTGAATGTTCATTCATACCCAAGCTCCTGTAGTCAACAAAGTATTTTTATCATATAAGATATGCATATATCATAAGCAGTCTGCAAAGTTAAACAACAATTTTTTTGTTTTTATTTGAATAAAAGACAAATATCCAATTCATAAGACCAAAAGCTGTTACTGATTTGGCGTCACAGGTTTCTCATTTTTACTTCTGGACAATGATTGTAGAAGTGGATGTGCTCTTCCACTCCATTACTTAATCTAGAATTTGTAAAAGCACTAAGAACAAATATTTTATAATAAGTGTCACACCACCCCCTTTAGAAATCAGTCCTGATGTATGTCCTGCCTCTCTCCATTCAGTGCATTTTGATAGACACTGATGAAGTTGAGAGAGCCCTGAGAGTCATCATTCTTCTATTTGGGGGCCTTATTTTGAACACCAGTACCCAGGTGTTTCACCTCATTACACACAGGTCTCAGAGCCCTGATGTCATTAAAGACAAACACACTTGGTACAAACAGGCTGAAGTTTCTTGGATAGTATGACTTAGCTGACAGGGAGCAAAGTCAGAGATAAGGTATTATGTGAAAAGATTACCTGAGAAAGGGGGTTTTAAAGTCATATCAGAACTTAAGAACATCTCTCCCCCACTCTTAAATTCCTTCAAGGAAACATAATATATTATGCCAGTTGCATGCAGAATTTATTGAGTGCTTTTTGAAAGACCCAACAGTAGATATTTTGAGAGTTCAGGACATTATTGGTATCCTCTGGAGATGGTTAAGAAAAGAAATGGAGAAGGATTTTTAAAATGTCTAATTCTAAAGCAATCTTGTTTTCTAAAATGGAACTACTAAGAAATTATTTTAGTAGCTAAAAAGACATGGAATAAAATGACCTTAATTGCCTAGTGATTCTTATCTTCAGTCATTCTGATTAAGCCCAAAAGCACAGTGTTGGTCTGGTGATAAGATGACTTCAAACACACAACCTTACTGACTTCTTTTTAACACACTGAGCAACCCCAGACACAGAGAATTTGATAGGCAAAAATCTCTTGCTAGAATTAGATAATGTTTTGGTTCATTTGTTTCTTTTCTTGGTATTTATATTTATTGCAAGTGATACTGGTTTCAAACTCATAGTAGTGACATAATAATTTCTTCTGCCTTCTTAGCAGTGTTTTATTTATTTTAAATGTTGATTCCTTGAAAAATTAGACCTAATAATCATCTAAAAGAACACTCTACCCAATGACAACAGAATATGCATTCTTGTCAAGTGTACATGGAATTTTCTAAGATAAATCCTATGTTAAGATAGAAAACAAATTTCAGTAAGTTTTTAAGTATTGAAATACAAATTTGTGCTCTCCAATCAATGTAGAATCTAATTAGAAATCAATAACCAAGGGAAATCTGGATATCCATAAGTGTAAAGAATTAATATACTCCAAAATAATTAATAGGTCAGAGAAGTAACCATAAAGGAAATTAGAAACTATATAAAATGAAAATACAACACTTACAGGATGCAGCTAAAGCTGTATTTAAAGGGAAATTTGTAAAAGATGCAGGAAAGGGAAGGAGATCTCAAAGCAATAGCCTAATCATACACCTTGGGAAATTAGAAAAAGTAGTGCAAACTTAATCCAAAGCAAGCAGAAGAAAGGAAATAATAAAAATTAGAGTGGAAACAAATGTGAGGAGAGAGAGAGAGAGAGAGAGAGAGAGAGAGAGAGAAATTACTAAAACTTTGCCTCACATTTCTGTGTGCTATATAAATACCAATTTATTTTAACCATTTTTCTTGTATCAAATGAATAGAATTCCCATCCCTTTCTTTATTCAGAGGGAATGAAACAAAATATATAGTAGGTTTGTTTGTTCAATTCTGATAGAAACATACTTACATTTAAGAGAAGTCTGTAATGACCGCATTATTATACTCCAAATTGTGGGAGGAGTGAATGGAGGGAGTCTATTGGAAAGTGCAGTCTCCTGGGGTCAACAACAGCCAGAGCACATTTACCACCCCCAAAGCCTGGAGGGGCTGGGGGAGGAATGGTTGCAAGAACCTTAACTAGAGAGGATTGATCAGAAAGGACTGGCCAGCTTTTGATCTTGGATTCATCAAAGTAATCCTAGTACTGTCAGTTAATCCATTAGTAGGAGGAAGGGCTCCTCTGGCCAGTTGGAAACCCTCTAGATGGAAGCCAGGAGCAGAGGATAGCTGAAACTTACTCTGCTTCATCTCCATCAGCCAAACCCAACCTCCCAGAGCAAGAAGGAACACAGAGAAGGGGAACAATAGCACACACCTAATCATGCAAATACAGGCATGTGTCACTTAATGATAAAGATATGGTCTGAGAAGTGAGTTGTTAGGCAATTTTGTGCTTGTACAAACATCAGAGGGTGTACTTAACAAACACAGAGGGCATAGGTCAAGGTGGCCTTCTAATGGAATCAAGATATGGTGTTTTGATAGTAAACTCTATTTTTAGTAAGTAGAAGGAGTACACTCTAAGGATGAAAGTATAATAATACATAAACCAGTAACAGTTGTTTATTGTTATTAAGTATATAATGCACATAATTGTAGGTGCTATATTTTTTAGCTCCATGTAATTGTAGGGGACCACAGTAGTATACACTAGTTGACAGACGCATCATAATGTAGCACATGACTATATCTCAAAAAGAGGGAACAGAATTTGCATGCAAATAGACCCGAAATGCTGACTGAAATTCTATTATCCAAATAAGGAAGGATAAAGAATGAGCAGATCACCTCTTCTATCTAGCTTTTAGAATAGACTTTTTCACCTAGAGAAAATAAGTATTAGGATTCTAAAATAAAAAGACAATAATCCTATTATACTAACATAAATGCTACCCTCTTTGAATCCTTCCCTGGCTCTATGCCCACAGTAACTCCTTTTCTGTATTCCACGCTGTGCAAACTAGGAAGCTGATTAAATGTCTCATTTGTCTGCAGAGTTACCATCAGAGTCCAAGGGAGCGTTCTAATAGTAGAAGGTAAAAGCTTTCTGTGCTTAGGAAGCCTGCATGCTTTATCTCATTTAATCCTCACAGTGACGTTAGGGAGGTAGTTACTATTAACCCTCTTTCACAGATGAATCCATTGCTTATTACAGAGATAAAGTAACTTGCCCAACATCTTGTAACTAAGTGACAGATTAGGGATTTAAATCCAATCCAGAGTCTGTGTGGGTCTTAATTATTAGAATATGCCTATCATACTATAAGTAGTCCTGAAAATCCTCAACAAATATATGTGGACTGTATTTTTCCACATTTGTATTGATACATTATAATTCCACATAATAGCAGGATTCATTGTTACATATTCATACATGCACAGAATATAAAAACTTAATTGGCCAAAGTCATTCCAAAATATTGCCCCTTTCCCTTCCCTCCTCCCTCCTTCTAGTCCCTTTCATCTACTCCATTTTTCACCCTTTGATTTTCATGAGATGATTTTCATGAGATGATTTTCATGAGATCCCACAACCATTCTTATTCTTTTTCCTCTATATGAACTGTGTTGTAATTGTTGAAATGTTTTGTTAAGTTTCTGAAATTCTCACAGTACCTGAGAGTAAAACCCAATAATAGTTTCAAGATAGGAGAGAAATGTAAATTCTAATAAAAGATGAGAATAATATCTGGCTTCATAAAACCCCTTATAATGACTCCAAGAAAATTACATTCTTCTTTTTCTTTTTTCTTGCCTACTTCTACTTTCCTGCTCTTCTTGATCCTAAGAATCATTTTGTTTTCCTAAAAAATGTGCCAAGTTGTGGCTGTTTGACCTTGTGTGTTGATAGTTTTATCATTTACCAATGAAAAACTGATTCTCTCATAAGAGTATTTTCCTTTTTAAAATTTTAACATTTGACCAATTAAGACATTTACCTGGTATATGTATGTGTGTGTGTGTGTGTGTGTGTGTGTGTGTGTGTGTGTTTTGATAGTAAACTCTATTTTTAGTAAGTAGAAGGAGTACACTCTAAAGATGAAAGTATAATAATACATAAACCAGTAACAGTTACTTATTGTTATTATCAAATATATAATGCACATAATTGTAGGTGCTATACTTTTTCAGCTCCTTTGTAATTTAATCTGTCCTTTGTAATTTATTTTGTTCTTATTAGTTATACATGATAGTAGAATGTATTTTGACATATTATACATATATGGAATGTAACTTATCTTCTGGTTATACATGATGTAGGATTACATTGGTCATATAATCATATATATATATGATTACATATACTACTATATATATATAATAATGTTTGATTCATTCTACTATCTTTCCTGTTTCCATTCCTCTTCCCTTCCTTTCATTCCCTTTTGTCTAATCCAAAAATACTTCTATTCTTCCCCAATTCATCCCTTATTGTGAGCTAGCATCCACAAATCAGAGAAAACATTCAGCCTTTGTTTTTTTTTTTGGCGGGGGGGGCGTGGGGAGGTTGGCTTATTTCACTTAGCATAATATTCTCCAGTTCCATCCATTTACTGGAAAATGATATACTTTTATTCTTTTTTATGTTTGAGTAATATTCCATTGTGTATACATTTTCTTTATCCATTCATCTGTTGAATGGCAGTTGGGTTGGTTCCATAGTTTAACCATTGTGAATTGAACTATTAACATTGATTTGGCTGTGTCACTGTAGTATGCTGATTTTAAGTCCTTTGGGTATTAACTGAGGAGGAGGATAACTGGGTCAAATGATGGTTCCATTCCAAATTTTCTAAGGAAAACTGCTTTCCATAGTGGTTGCACCAATTTGCAGTCCCCACCAGCAATGTATGAGTGTACCTTTTTTCCACACATTCAGCCAACATTTATTGTAGCTTGTATTCTCTTTTTTTTTATTCTAATTTGTTATACATGATGGCAGAATGCTATTCATTTCATATTACACATATAGAGCACAAGTTTTTAATTCACTGATTGTACACAAAGTATTTTCACACCATTTCTGTCTTCCTACATGTCTAACTTATTCCACCATCATTTCTACCCCCTTGCCCAGTCCCTTCCCCTCCCTCCTCTTTGCCCTATCTAAAGTTCCTCCATTCCTCCCATGCCCCCCCTCCATTGCCATTATGAGTCAGCATCGTCATATCCAAGAAAACATTCCGCCTTTGGTTTTGTGGGATTGGCTAACTTCACTTAGCATTATATTCTCTAGCTCTATCCATTTACCTGCAAATGCCATGATTTTATTTTCTTTTAATGCTTAGAAATGTTCCATTGTGTATATATACCAAAGTTTCCCTATCCATTCATCTACTGAAGGGCATCTGGGTTGGTTCCACAGTTAGCTATTGTGAATTGTGCTGCTATAAACATTGATATGACTGTGTCCCTATAGTATGCAGTTTTTCAGTCCTTTGGTTATAAACTAAGGAGTCGGGTGGCTAGGTCAAATGGTGGTTCCATTACCAGTTTTCTAAGGAATCTCCATATTGCTTTCCATATTGGCTGCACCAATTTGCAGTCCTACCAGCAATGTATGAATGTGCCTTTTTCCCCACATTCTTGCCAATTATTGTTGCTTGTTTTCTTGATAATTGCCATTCTGACTGAAGTGAGATGAAATCTCAGTATAGTTTTTATTAGCTTTCTCTAACTGCTAGAGTTGAACAATTTTTATATATTTGTTGACTATTCGTATTTCTTCTGTGAAGTGTCTGTTCAGTTTCTTTGCCCATTTATTGATTGAGTTTTTTTTTTTGTTTTTTGGTTTTTGGGTTTTTTTGGTGTTAAGATTTTTTAGTTCTTTATATATTCTGGAGATTAGTGCTCTATTTGAGATGCAGGTGGCAAAGTTTTTTGCATTCTGTAGGCTCTCTCTTTTCATCTTAATTGTTTCCTCTGCTGTGAAGAAGCTTTTTAGTTCAATTCCATCCTATTTGTCAATTCTTCATTTTATTTCTTGCACTTTAAATATGGATTGTTAATTTTTCATTAACAGATACAATACTATTTTATTTGGGTGTTAGAAAATAGTTGCTCTAGCTTACAAACTTTAATAATAACAGATAACTGACATTGTTGGCTTGTATATGAAACGACTAGAATGCTCAAGCATTCCCAGTGATAGTGTAGTCAACCAGTTTGGAAACCAGTCTGACAGTTTTTCATAAAGTCAAATACACACCAACACATGATCCAGAAATTCCAGTCATAAACTGGAAATTACCCTATGTAGACTAAGTAAATTCCATATTTACCTATCAGAATGAAAGGACATATTCACAAAAGAAATATTTATAGCAACTTTATTTATAATATCCCCTAAATGGAAACAATCCAAATACTCTCAATAGGTTACTGTATAAACAAATTGTGATCTAGTGAGACAATGGACTACTTTCAGCAATAAAAAAAAAAAAGGAGTAAAATACTTATAACAAAGTAGCAGCTTAGATGAATCTCAGAAGTGCTAAGCAGAGTGAAAGAAGTTGATTGTGAAAGAAGTGGATCCTAAAAGACTGCAGAGATATTTTTAAAACCTGAATTACTTTGACTTTCTTTCTTTTAAATCTAGAATGGTCAGTTGGAATGTGTACGCTGGATGGTGAGTGAAACAGAAGCTATTGCCGAACTGAGTTGTTCCAAGGATTTTCCAAGCCTTATCCATTATGCAGGCTGCTATGGCCAGGTATGGAGTTTTTAAGTTATCTTCCCTTTATGCACCATATAATTGACTTGTTTTCTTTTTATTTGTTCATCAAAATCCAAACATAAAATATTCAAAATGTATTCATTGATTTTTAAGCAATGATAGTAATTGTAGCATTTTTAATGAAAAAATAAAAACTTTTAAACAACCTGTTAACCCAAGAATAGGATATAGGATAAATAATAAAGCTATATTCATATGATGGAATTCTCATGTGAAATTTCCTCTCGTGTGTATAACTAATTATGTAACATTAATTAAAATGTATGATACAGAACTGTTCCTGTAATTTGGTACCAACTTTGAAATTTGAAGAGACAGAAAGAGAAATAGAAAGTAAAACCAGAAAAAAAAAACTATGGTACAACATATTTGTAGTCATTATTGAAGAGATAGAACTATAAGTGGCTTTTTTTTTGTTCAATATTTTCAGATTTTTATAATAAGTATATTTAACATTTACCAAAAGTTAAAGACATTAATCAAGGAAGTCTGCTCAAGTAAAGATGAGCACACTAACTAGTTACAACTAATTTCTATGTTAGGAAATCTTAGCATGAGTAATTGATACACCCAGATCAGAATTCAGTATATAGAGTGAAAAATTTTTTAAAAACCTATCTTCCCTTAAGGGAGATGAGTATAAATTATCTTGCAACAACATTGGAACCACAAAATACCAATTTCAGTCTTAAAAATAATAAAGTCAGCAACTGCATTAAAATAGATTTAATCACATTTGCGGCAAAGAAAATCGCCTCTCATGCATATAACTATATCCCTTTGACTTCATAAACTTTCCCAGTGGCAGTAAATTGTGGTATTGTCAATAAGAGATTATGATTTTTCAAACATAACAGTCCCAAATTCAAAAAATAGACTGAAGAATATTGTCACAGTCTTTTTTTTTTTTTTTTTAACAGAAGGGGGTGATTGAACCCAGAGCCTTGCATATGCTAGGCAAGTACTCCACCACTGAGCTATGCCTCAGCCTGTTTTTCATTTTATTTTGAGACATGGTTTTGCTAAGTTGCCCAGGCTGGTATTGAACTTTGAATCTTCCTGTTTCATCCTCCTGAGTAGCTGGGATTGCAGGTGTGCACCACTGAGCCTGACCAGTCTTTCATTAGTTGGAGTCATGCTAGCTGATAGTTTTGTTATTTTTTTAACTGATTATTTATTTTGTACCTTAGTAATTTCAATTAATACAGATACAAATGTATTTCAAACAATATAAATAAACTGTATGTATATAATTATATATTCAGAGGCATACACACATATAATGTTTCCTATGTGTGCCAGGCTCTATACCATTGGGTTTTGTATACATTATCTGGTTCTTAAAACAACTCTATGAGATGTTTTTAACCCCATTTTATAGATGAGGGGACTGAAGAAAGAAAGTTGAATGACTTGCACATGGTCTAATGGCTAGAAAGAGAAAAGACTAGAGCTCTGCTTTGGTCCTCAGACTCCAGGGCCAGTTTCTATTTGTCCCCATCTGTGTAGAAAATTGGTACAAATTGTAACAGTGGCATTGATACAACTGAAGAAGACTTTTTTACATTTTGTCTAACAATAAATACACTGATATACAGAGTACTTCATTGCTCATTGAAGTGAGCAACTGTGCAAATTTATGAAATGGAGAAAGGATCAGGAAGAATATTTAAGACATGTAAAAGCCACTGTCTTTGAAATGTTGCAGTTACTCAGTTTTCTTCGTGCATTTTACTGGCTAGTCCCCATCCACAATGTCCTAAAAACAACCAATAGTGATTGATAGGCATTGGCTTAGGTGGCCCTATTTTGCTTATAATGGCAAAAGGAAGAATAGAAATTTTAAATGCTCAGGAGTATTGATCACTGTTAATTTTTATAAATCACTTTCAGTATAAAACAGAATTTTATTAAATTGTGTGGGTAATTGTTTCATGTTCCTGAGTCCTTTTGCCTATAAAGCGTAACAAGGACTTAAAGACATCTGTGGCAGAGTTTACCAGAGTCAAGGAGGAAAGGATAGAGTTGTTCTGAGCCTCTCAGTGAATCTCAGATTCAGCATTCTTCATCTTGGGAAATGTTGCTCATATATACCAGTTTCTTTATTCACAGCAGGTTCCTCATAATTTTGAATCTGTTGGGATACCACAAAAGAAAGGGGCCTGTCTGAGACTGGCTGGGTAAAGTGCAGCTGAAGTAGAGGAAACTATGGAAGTTACTGACTTGTTGGAAGAGCTGTGTCGTTTGCTTTACTTTATTACCAATCTTTAGATTATTTCAAGCTGATAAGCATTTTTTTATTGACCTTAAGTAGAACTTTGAGGGTTGGGGTGGGGGGGCAGCCGGGCAGCACCCTTAGGAGAACATTCCTGCCCAAGTGGAAAATATAGAAGCCCCTTTAGATCTGTGAATTCTGTCCAGCCGTCCTACATCCGCCACAGCCACTTATGTAACAGATAACCTGCAGAGACGCCTGAACTTGGAACCATGACAAGGCTAATATTTTCACAAGGAAGAATGTTATTGAACAGTTTTCTAATGAATTCAGCACATGCAAGTTTTTCTACATCAAGCAGGCACTTGAGTGTGTTCTGATTTTGTTTCTTCAGTAAATACCTCTGGAAAAGATAGCACCAAGGAAAATTCCTCTCTCCATTTATTTTAGTTGCCCTCTGCCCCTCATAGCGATTCTTAAAGAATGGGCTCCATTCAACTCCCAATTTGTGTCCTTTTTCTTGTAAAAATTACCTTTAAAGACTTCAATACCACAGGGTAGCCAGCAGTTTTTAGTGGCCTCCTGGAGTGATAGATCTTTGGGTGATAGGAATTGATTTTCCTCTTCTTGACACTTGAAGTCTCAGAGGGTTCAATTATTTCATTGCCTGATGGTGCCTAGCGGAACATGCCACGGGGAACACAAAGGTGAAAGCCTGGGGAGACTGGGGGAACAAGCAGGTGTCCTTAGCCAGGCCTGCCTTGCCATCCCAGAAGAGGGATGTTGCTGCCAAAACAATGGAGTCACAACCATGTTGATTCGAAGCTCCTATTCGAAGCCCATGTAAGTTGGGCTCTTTTATTCAAACATGAAGGTTGCATCCAGGCTCTTCCAGCAGAGATTCCCACCTGCAGCTGCTTGGGGCATCAGCCTGTTCTGCATTGGTCACTGGCTCTCTGTGTCTTTCAACATCAAGCTTGTAATTCCTGTTTCTGAATCATTTACATGCCATTTGGTCAGGACATCCTTCTACAAAAATTGCATCCCAACATCGAGCATTTACCAAGAGCGCCTTTGCCTATGCTGTACTTATTCTCCATTTTAAAGGTTTGCCCTGACACAGATACTTTCAAAGAGCACTTTCTAAAAAGGAAAAGGCTCAGCAATTTCTATGAATGCCCGTGCTTGAGCAGCAGTAGACCTGCCCGCAAGAGGGATGCTCCTGCAAGCTCTGTTCTTCTCGTTTCTCCCCAACTGACTTTAGAAAGGAGACTGTTCCCTTGACATTATTATTCCATTGTCTTTATTGTTTCACTGTCATGGTGCAGAAATAAGTAAACAACCTGAAAGTGCTGCCTACCTTTTCAAATGAGAGAAAAATAGAAAAATCTTTGATTAGCATTGGCATCCATCTGCTCTGCAAATACTGATCTCAAAAAAAACCCAACTGAGCCAGAACTCCACAGCCCACAGTCTGACAGGCAGTTCACAGTGATTTCTTTGACCCATGGGGCTGAAAAAGAGAATGTCCTTTAGATTTAAGGGCAGTGGAGGAATGAGTAGTTGTGCATGTTTGTGTTCATAGATAGAAAGCAGAGTCAAGAAGAGCATTGGTCCCTAACTCAAGCTGTCTGTGTTTAAATCCTAGTCACCAGTTACTAGCTGCATGGCGGTAGAAACATTCATTTACAGAAAATAAAGAAAATAAGAAAAGGTCTCCCTGGATCTCACTTTCCTCATCTACTCCATGTGGATAATAGATCCTTCCTTATAACATTGTTCAAAAGACTGAGTGAAAAACAAACAAACTTCCCAATACAATGAAGGCAGTAGATAAATATTGACAGTTGTGACTGTTATAATTTGTTATTTTATTGCTATCAGTATTATTTATTTACTTATTTCACCATAGCTAAAGAAATAAGAGAAACTTGCCAAAGAATTATTTGGGCCTCAACCTATTTAATCAATTTTTGCATGCACCTTTCCCCCCACAGTTTACCATCTCCAGATTCTACATTTACTTCAATAAATGACATTATGAAATTATGGCTGGCCATTTTTCCCCTACATTTTAACTTCTCAAAAACTGGAATGAATCTTAAAATCAATGGCATGGTAGATTTGATGATCTATGGCTGCAAACAAAGCTGACTCTTTTCAGAACTTATGATTGCACCACAAACTATTGAGATTTTATTGATACCAGCAATAAAACTGTGACATACTTTCAATTAAATTTTTTATTAGACTTTATCCAGCAAGTCTCATAAATTACATGTATTAATTGCCTCTTTAAACAACTTGCATTGCCTTTGGGAGCACATAAAATACAATACTATATCAGGTTACCAAAAGATCAGAAAATCCCTAGAAAAGGAAATTGGTACATGAAGGAAGTTTTTAGTCAGTAGATGCAAGTTGAACAGAGAGATGCATGTGTGGGTGCAGGGATGAAATGTAAGTTGGAAAATCATTCTGTGAAATGGAAATAATGCAGAGGGCCTTTTCATCTATGTGACAGCAGTGGATGCTCTCTGAAAGTAATACAGGGAAATGAAAATCAAAGTTATATTGTTTCTTTAACTTCTCCCTATAGACACAGAGAGAGAAAGGGGAGAGATGTGTTAAAGGGCTAAGGGGAGGTAGACACGATTGCCTATAGATAAAACACACGTGTGTTGGGCTGGGGTTGTGGCTCAAGCGGTAGCGCGCTCGCCTGGCATGTGTGCGGCCCAGGGTTCGATCCTCAGCACCACATGCAAACAAAGATGTTGTGTCCGACGATAACTAAAAATAAATAAATATTTTTTAAAAATACACATGTGCTTTAATAAGGAGAAAGTGGCCATATATATTTTGACCTTCTCATGAGGTATTGTTTAAATTGTGCATCTCACAGGTATGTTCCCCAGAACCCAAGCAGAATTTCTCTGGTTTTACCAAAACTACAGATGCTAGCCACCTCTATGTCCATCTCAGAAATCCTAAATGTGAATGGTTAAAAGACCAGGCATATAATCAGCTAATTTCTTTTAGTAGTACTTCTCTATGTGGTATAATGGGAAGGATTTTTATTTTTGTACACTGGCTAAGCCAATTGCCTATCTTCTTTGGAAAGTAAATTGTCCTATAAAAACATCAAACTAAATTGGAGTTGCTGGGCAAACACCTGACTTGTTCTGAACAATCAAAAATTGTTCTTCCTTTACGTAAGTCTTGAATTAGGTAAACTCTCTAATTGTCATTGTAAGAAAATAAGGGAGTTTATTATAACTATACAGACTGATCCTGGCTTGAAGAGCTGTCTGGAGCCAGGGCAACTGTGTCTGGCTCACATGGACCTCGTGTGTCTCGTTCTCCATGGTTACCAGGCTTCTGCAAAGAGCCCTAGATTCACCCCAGATTTCCACAACAGGAAAATTCCTAGTCTTATGAAATGCTGTATTCCGCTGCCTACACCCACCCACTGCTAAAAGTCAGAATACTGTGATTTTAGTAAATGATGCTTTGGGCAGGTGGACTATCCAAATATAGCATCCACAATACTATATAATTGGGTCTGGAAAAAAAATAAGAAAATTTGCATGAAAAGAAGGTACAGATAATACATTGATAAATACCTTAAACTCCTTTGCACTAAATAATGAGCTGCTAGAAATCAGAGTACACAAAATGTCCTCTTCCTCAGTTTTCTAATTTATAAAGTAAGACTGTTTGAACTGGATGATTCCCTAAAATTTCTTTCAGTCTATAGTTTTAAGAATCCATATTCTAATATTATGGAGCAAACCAAGTTACTGTGGCTTAAAAATGACCCACCGAAGGGGCTTATTTTGCATATGGTTGCCCCATCTTTTTTCACCAGTGAGGACCCAGCAGGCCGCCCTCCTCATGCAGTATCCATATGTCTTAGCCATTGACTTTAGAATGGTTGGTTATGCCTTTTATCCTAAAGTACTTCTACTCATTGAGGTTCTTATTCATTTGTTTATTTGTTTTATGGTACCAGGGATTGAACCCAGTAGTACTCAACCACTGTGCTACATCCTAATCCCTTTTATTTTTATTTTGAGACAGGGCCTTACCAAGTCATCTAGGTTGGCCTCAAACTTGCAATTCTGGTTCACTGAGATTTTTTTTAAGGAGTTAAGATTACCGGGGCTGGGGATGTGGCTCAAGCGGTAGCGTGCTCGCCTGGCATGCGTGTGGCCCGGGTTCGATCCTCAGCACCACATACAAAACAAAGATGTTGTGTCCGCTGAAAACTAAAAAATAAAATATTAAAATTCTCTCTCTCTCTCTCTCTCAAAAAAAAATTACATAGTACAATCATCTGTTTCCAAGTAAAAGTAATGCAGTATTTCTTTCCTACCCAATTAGGAAAGGTAAAGGAAGTGGTTTTACCTCATGCATGTGGAAAAATTACCTGTTCTGGACCAAAATGTCAGTTCCAACTTTCTCTAGGTTTGCATAGATAATATGTGAGCATATCAGAATATAAGCATATCAGAATATCCTTATCCAAACTCTATATATAACTCCCTACGTTCACCTTAGGGCTCTGCTCCTTCTTGGGGGATCTTTAAGGGTTTTCACTTTCTACAGGGTCTGTCTGCTTTTGCAGCTAACACTCACCCTGCTTCCCCAGGTGCATTCTTGGGAGGCTGTAAGCAGTGATTACATTTTTCTCATCTTGTTCTTTAGGACTCTTTACTCCCTACTTGCTCATTTGGAAAAAGTGTGGTGCAAATGTTCAGTCTGTCCCTGATGTCTCAGATACCTTCATAAACAGCACCCTGTCCCCCAGCATAAGGGGTGAAACATTAAAGGAACTGGCTGTTTTTGTCCAACATTCCTTTAGCAGATTAGTTGGCATGTTTGGAAGATAAAGGCAAATTTAATCCAGGAAAGTATAAAAGTTCATGACCACTCTGAGCAAATAACTGGAAAAAAAAAATCCTTTAAAAGGCTAAGAAGAAAGAAGTTCAAGGCTATTTCAAACACATGATCATCTTTTTAAATGTCAAATTCCACCCACTAAACTTCATGCTGTTGTTTTTACCACTCTCATATTTTTTTAACTTTATATTTAATTTTTCTATTTTTAAAACAGTGAAATCCCATCCCCCTGCTTTCTCTGAAGGCCAAGCATAACACAAAAATACCACAAAACACTCGGTGGGTAAAATGCAAACAGATGGTGACGAAACAGACTGACTGCTCTACGATTTTGCCTTTGAAAGGTTTATGTTCAGAGCTTTTGGTCCCCTTCCTTTAACATGAAAGAAGAAAAAAAAAACTTTGCCTTTAAAACACCACCAACAAGCGGTTTCTGGTTGTATTTCAGTGGGGTTATCTTGACAATTTAAGGTGTTATCTCTTTTTGTAAGTCTGTTGATTTGCCAGAGGTATGGGATTAGGAGGCGCAGTGTAAGAATTATAAATTTAAAAGTAAAAGCTAGCTATCTCAGTAGTCCAGGGTTTTATGAATGTGCTTGAAACCCACAGGCAGTTTAACACGATAGCCAAAACATTGTCTTGAGAGCCTTGGAACCAAAAGACCTGATTCTAGTTCCAACCTTGGATCTGTTTAGCTGTGTGACTTTGAGAAAGTTCTTCAACTTTCTGTGAATTGTTCTCTCGTCGGTAGAATAAGTAAATAAAACCAGAGCATTTCCAAGGTAACTTCCTGCTCTTAGAATCCCCTTTGTGTTCCTCTTTCATTCGTTTTTGGTAAGAGATTTTTGGATTTTTCAGTTTGTACTGAATGGGAATTTTCTTTTGGTACAGGTGAGTTTCCTTTACATACTCTTTGCCAGTTATTGTTTTCCTCTGTCTTCATATGTGGCTTCTCTGCATGATATTCCAGTGAATCCTAGTGTTCTTGTGTTGACAGGAGAAGATTCTGTTGTGGCTTCTACAGTTCATGCAAGAACAAGGCATCTCGTTGGATGAAGTGGACCAGGATGGCAACAGTGCTGTTCACGTCGCCTCACAGCACGGCTACCTCGGGTGCATCCAGGTATGCAGCACTGCTGCTCTGCAGACAGGAAGGAGCTATCAAATAATTTTTTAAAAAAAATGGAAATTTTGCTCACTGGGAGAATGCCTGGATTAGTTCACCTTTGTTTTATCATGGAAATAAAGAATTATAATGTTACAGTTTTTTTTTTTTTTTCTAAAAATCCACATACATGTAGGCACAAATAGCCCTAAGAGTTTCTCCTGGAGCATCAAAGGGTGTTGAAAAGGACTTGTACTGCTGTCTCAATAGTCCAAAGTCACATTACTATAAAGCCCTAATGCTGACTAAATAAAAAAAAATATCCATATTTTTGGACCCCTAACTAAACCTGAGCCTCTTTGAATGCATTTGAGAAGTTCAGCCCTACTTTAGAGAAAGGGGAAAAACACAGCACATTCTTGCTGGACTACTGCTCCCCTACTATGAAGAATCCTTCTAATACATTTCTGGAAAATCTGTCCTATTTTCCGCATACCTGGGGAGGAGAGATGCACTAATGAGGACAATAGAAGTCCACTGGAGAGACTAAAAAATCGTCGCTCTTGTAGGGCTTTTCCCCTTGTTCTGATCCTCTTGGACCTTAGGCAGGGCCTCGGTCGGCTAACCATTCCACCCAGAGGCCTCAAGCAGCCTCATGCTTTGAGCCCAGCATCCCTTCCAAATGTTCTCGTATTCAATGTGTGAGATGATATTAAAAGACTGGGGAGCAGAGCCACAGGAGAGGGGAGGGAGGCTCTTCTACCTGCTCCAGTCCACGGGAGGAGCCCTCCAGGAGCATGGGTTCCTGCAGGAAGAGGCAATGGTATCTCCTCATGCCACAGAATACAGAGCTGCCCAAAGCTGAGCCACTTTCCACATGGCACTGAGAGCCGTTCAGGTCCCAGAAGGTGGGGGAGAATGCATGTGAAAACCAGATAGAATTTTCCACCTGGAAAATGTTGAAGGCCCTCAGGGACAGAAGAAAGAGAGAGGGTGACCTAAGGAGGAGGAGGAACAGGTGGGCGAGGAGCAGCAGTGTAGGGACAGCAAAGACTTTGGCAGACAAAGTTGAAGTTTAGGTTTGGCCTGAAATTTTATTTTTGACAATAAATTATGGTTACCAGGATCAGGCCAATCAGACCATTCTTATCATTGAAAATGCCTGAACATTTGTGGATTTCCCCCCCACATCTCAGGGAAAGGGAAATTGACAACACATGGTTGAAAGCCATGACTGGAGAAAGTATTTCCACCTCAGCGATTTCATACAGTTCAAAATGTGATGTGCTTGTAACATGTAACACATTTTCCACCTCTACAAAGCAGCACTCCTTTTGGATGCATTATTTCCTTTACTGCAAACCCTGTGTATTCATTTATTCAACAGGTACTTGTTGATGCCCTACTGTGTGCAGGTTAGGCTGTATTTGAAATAGAAAAGTAAGCAGTGAGAACCATTTACTCAGGAAAGTAGAGAGGACTCAGGAAATAATAGGAGACTACACAGAAAAACTTTGAATATAAAAAGGGGATTAATAATAAAAACAAAAGCAGAGATCCAGCAGAAAGCTTACTATAGTTTGTACTCACATGAAACTGCTCTTTGAAGAACTGACTTGATAGGAAATAAAGTGTCTGAACATTTTCCCATGATTGTTGGCAAAACACACATCTTCTAATTTAAGGCACCAGACACCAGTTTATAAAAGGAATGGTAAGAAACTGGAAAGTATATAAAGGAAAGAAATTCAAATTCTTCCCAACATCTGCAAAAAGATTAAAGGAGTAGCAGTATTTTTTGTGGCAAAAAGATAATTGAATGAACACTGAAAATCATATATTTCCCTTTCACAAGATACTCTAATGTTAAATAGTCTTGGAATAAACTTTTTATCAGCTTGTACTAATAACTGAAAGCCAAAGACATCCAGCTGCTATCACTAATTAGTTAGTTAGTTTGTTTGTTTGTTTGTTTGTTTTTGATAGGGGGAGGGAGTTCTGGGGATTGAACTCAGGGACACTCAACCACTGAGCCACATCCCCAGTCCTATTTTTGTCTTTTATTTAGAGACAGGGTCTCACTGAGTTGCTTAGCACCTCGATTTTGCTGAGGCTGGCTTTGAACTCAAGATCTTCCTGCCTCAGATTCCGGAGCCGCTGGGATTACAGGTGTGGGCCTATTTTTTTTTTTTTTTTTTTAACATGTGAAGGGAAGCTGTCAGTCCTTCCAGAGTGTTCATCACTCCACTTAACACAAATGATGTTTTTGGCGTTAGATACGATGGATGTGGAAACTTGGATAACCTTGGTCTGTCCGCTGGGTGTGAGATTTAAAAGAAAACGAGTCTGAGAGAGTGAGCAAGGGATCTTATGCAGTGAGGAGGGGACTGAGGAAGGAAAACAGTGGAAAGAAAACTGCAGAGGTCAGAGTCCAGGGGAGTAATAACAGTGTGTGTTTGTACTCAGTCTCCTGGAGAGCTCGATGCTGACAGGGTCTCTGGGACACCCCTGTGAGGAAGGTGGCAATGGTTTTATAGCGATTTGACCTTTCATGGTGAGTGATCATAAACCAAAAGGAAAAAGAAGCTCCTTAATGCTCTTTGAGATTTAAGTAGCCTAAGAATTTAAATAGATGCATTGTGTGTGGGAAAAAAAACATTACTACCAAAATAAATCTAGAAGTTTGCAATCGCACCATGAGCTGTCAAAGAATATATCAGATTGTGGTGGTTAATTAATATTGATGTGACAGCTTTTTTGTGTGAAGTCTAATGGCATCACAGTATAAATAGAAACTAAATAAAATTTCTATGCTTTTAAAGTATTGATTTCTGCCACACTGCATCAAATCTCCTCCTCTACTCTTGATACCTTGACCAGATTCCATAGCTTTAGGCTTGCCTTTGACTATTAAAATTTACTTCAAACCGGCTTAAAACCTCAATCTTATTTCTGATTCAAAGCATTCTCCCAGCCCCACCCCCCAGCCAGATTAAGGATGTGGGATGAGGAGTGAGGCTTGATCTGCTTTTAACACACCACTTTAGCTCCTGCTCCCCTCTGTCTCCCATGCTGCAGTATCAAAGACAAAGAGAAGGTATGGAGAGAAAAAAAGTCAAGTGTCTCTTTGCTTAACTGGGAGAGGCCATGTCCTCCTGAAAGTTGTCACTGCTTCTTTGGCTGTGATCACTGACATGCTGTATGACAACTCTCAGATGACATCTGTCTGATGGGTGCCGCGATGGGGTCTTCCCCACCAGTACCTGATATAGGAGTCCTGACCCCCCACTTTGCCTCATCCTCTCCTATAGATTTCTTCAATCTATGGGGCAATCCACTGTCAAGTGCTTCTGGAGAACCCTCTCCTTTTGTGTGTGAGTGGGGGATGCTAAAAGCAGTTCCCACCAAGCTCCCTTCTACAAAGTCTGCTCAGTCCACAAACACATCCTGGCCATAACACATGGTAAGGGTCTGGGCTGCTTCATAGCTTCCCCAATCTCTGCCATGCCATGTCTTCAGTTCTTTTTATTTCTGGTCAGGTGGGCTCAGCAAGAGATCAATAAGGGTTGTTACAAAACCAGCTATCAAAGCCCAAGCAAATAGGAACAGATAAGCATAATTTCATTCCCCCCATCTTATAGGCATCTCTGAGTTTATGAACAATTCTTTTGGAGCCCAACCACCACAAACATTATACCTCTCAGGAAGGGACAGCAACAGCCTCCTCCCTTTCCCAGACCTCTCTCCCTTAGGGTACAGTGGGGTTGGGTAGTAGGATGGGTCCAGCTCCACCTTTGTAGGCTCTGAAGGGAGGAGGCAGACATCAACCCTAAATGGGCTCCAGCGGCTCTCTTTTCTAGGTATTGGAATCATCACCCCCAATTCCATGGGCTCTGATAACTGGCTTTGGAATAACAGGAGTCCTTTCTTGATCCTGTTACAGTCATTAAAAAATGTTTAGATGGAGGACCTGATACAATTCCATGTTTCTGCATTTCCTGACAGACCCTGGTGGAGTATGGAGCAAACGTCACCATGCAGAATCACGCTGGGGAAAAGCCCTCCCAGAGCGCTGAACGTCAGGGGCACACCCTGTGCTCCCGGTACCTGGTGGTGGTCGAGACCTGCATGTCACTAGCCTCACAGGTGGTAAAGTTAACCAAGCAGCTAAAGGAGTAAGTGGCCTGGTGGTTCTGTGAGAACAAAGTTATGATTTGCCATTGTCATGCACCCATTTCAGGCCAAGGGCTATGGTGAGCTCCCTTCATTCCAGTGGTAGAGGGAATTTCCAGCATTCTCCTCTTCTTCTTTTCTTCCCCCATCCTAAGTGCTCAATGCTGAACATGCCATCTCTGCAGCAGCAAAATGATATTTAAACCACAAAGTGCAGAGCAAGCTCCCTAAAAAGGGAATTTGAGCCACAATAAAAAAAGGAGAGAGAGCCTTCATATTCACATCTCAGGGCCAGATTATGTAGCAGGACACTGAAGGCACACACATGTATCATTTTCAACCTTCTGTACTTAATATTCTTGGAGATCATCAAGATCATGAGAGAGAGAAAAAAAGGTTAGGGATGGAGATATATATGTAATTATATATATTTATATATATATATATATATATATATAGCATATATAATATATATAATGTATATATAGCATATATTATATAGAGAGAGATATAAAATTGAATACTGATTCCAATTTCCAGGAAACTCTCCCTAATACCATAACTGTAATTTATTAATGTGCTTTCCAAGGGCTGACCTCAGCCCTCTCCATGGCCTGAGATAGATGGATAGATAGATAGATAGATGATAGATAGATAGATAGATAGATAGATGAAATTACAGCTAAGTAATTTGGTTACCATTACCAGCAAATTTCCTGTAAAAAATAATGAATCCTAGGAATAGAAAAGTGTTCACTCTGTGACTGAAGTCAGTTCTTTCCTTGATGTGATTATTAAATGGGTACACATTACATCTCTGGGTGTCAGGGAAGCATTGTCATGTGATGTGCTTTAGGAAAGAGGGGCCAGATGAGCATCTGTCAGGTGGCTCCACAGCAAGCTGAAGGATGAAGGAGCTCAGGCCACCTGAGAGGGCTGAGGTCAGCCCTTTTAAAGCACACCAATACATGACAGTTACGGTATTAGGGAGAGTTCCCTGGAAATTGGAATCAGTATTCAATTTTATATATATAAAATAGTGAAATCTATAGTATAGTGAATATATATTAAAAATATTAAAATATGTGAGTATAGTGTGTGTGTGTGTGTGTGTGTGTGTGTGTCCCCTGGTTATAGCTCATTTAAGTAAAAGGGCCAGGGCAGGGGAAAGGCCTTAATTGGTCTAAATCATGCAACAATATGGCAAAGCCTTGGACCTTCTTATCTTCTCTAAACCTGGGGAAAACTCCCTTCTCTCTCTACTTCTACTCTCTTGCCTTAAAGGTACTAGTCTATATCCCTACCCCTGCCAGTACCTAAAATAATCTTTTTAATGAGTTGAGACTTTTCATAGAAAATAAAATGAAATTTAAGATAAAGATAAAGGGCTACTTCCAAGCATGCTCTATCCAGTAAACAAAACTTCCCAGGACAGGTTAGCTAGGTAGGCTTAAAGGTCTCAATATAATTGAAGAAAAAATATGCACAAAGTAATGAACAATTCAGTAAGTTATTTTCCATAATGAACATACATGTCTTTATGTACCTATGTAGATATTCCTAAAAATAAGTTCTTAGGAAGAGAATTATTAGCACAAAAAAGCATACATCTCAAAAATGTGGATATATGTTGCCTAATGTTTTTCCAAAATGCTCTGTCAATATTCATTTCCTCCAGTGTATGGATATATCCATAATGAGGAACTTTAAAATGATCCAATAGAATATTTTTCTAAAATGGAGAAAAGATTAGAAAACATTTTCCTCAGACTTCATCCGGTGGAATCTGACAAGCTTTCATGAGCTGTGTGGCTGTTTTATTGAACTGCTTCAATTTAGCAGCCTGGCTGCTCTCACTGTTGGTGATTATGGGTTAAAACACACATATACACTAAGAGACAGCATCCCTCCAGTTGTCTCCAGTTAGGCCAGTGATAGTGTGAGAGGTTATCTTGTTGACCCTAGTCTTTCACTTCCTGGGTACTCAGTGAAGTTGGCAACACTAGAAGTGAACAGAGAAATCCACCTGATAGAGTGCCCTCAGGCAGTGGGGCACCTGTAACAGAAAGTGGCAGATATAGATACAAAATACTAGTCTTCTCAATGCAAAACTCTGAGGAGAGAGAATTGGTATGTCTTCCTACTATGATACCTTCACCAGCTCTGTATAAAGTTAATAAACAATTATTCTTTAGAACGACAACCTTCAGTTCTAGTGAAGTCCCAGTCAACAAGTCTAAGTATTTTGGGTGAAATTCTGTCCCAACTAAAAATGTATGTTGGAGTCCAGACCCCTAGTTCCTCAGAATGTGATGTTATTTATAGATAGACAGGGTCTTCCCAGATGTAGTCAAGATAAAATGAGGTCATATGGGTAGGCCTTAATTCAAGATGACAGCTATCCTTATAAAAGTGGAAAATGTAGACACAGGGACATATATACAGGGAGAACATGAAGGCAGCAATCAGGGTGATGCATCTACAAACCAAGGAACACCAAAGTTCTTTTTAGCAAACTCCCCCAAAGTGGGAAAGAGGCAGGGACCACACTGTCATGGCCTCAGAAGGAACCCGTCTGGCCAATACCTTCATTGTGGACTTCTTAGGCCTCCCGAAATATGTGACAATAATTCCTGCTTAAGTTACCTGGTTTGTGGTACTTTGTTACAACAGCTCTAGCAAACTCATACAATAGGATTTATTCTCATATATTTTCTATGATTAAAGCTGACTGGTCCTTTTTGAGGTCTTCTTTAGAATCTTTCTTCCCCATTCACAGCTGGGATTCCAGCCAGCAGTCAACCCAACTGCCCCCTAATAATTTTTTTGACTGTGATATAATCCATGTAGGACACCTAATAAATCCTTCAAACAGAATATAATTTTTCTGTTAAGTGCAGTGACACATAATTGTAATCCCAGCAGCTCAAGAGGCTGAGGCAGGAGGATCGCACGTTCAAAGCTAGCCTCAGCAACTTAGCAAGACCCTAACAACTTAGTGAGACCCACCTCAAAATGAAAAATTAAAAGGGCTGGGAGTGTTGCTCAGTGGTTAAGTACCCTTAGTAACAAAAACAAACAAATAAAAAGAATGTAATCTTTCTTCATCCATTTTATCCAATTTCACTAAGCTCTAATGTATTTTTGGTTAACTCAAGGTTAATGAACTGTAGACTGAACCAAATCCAGCCTATCACCTATTTTCATAAGAAAAGTTTTATTAGCACACAGGCACACACATTTGTGTATGTATTGTGTAAGGATGTAGCATGTTACAAGGTAGAGTTGAATAGTGACAGAAGCTGTATTGCTCACAAGCCTTAAATGTTTACTCTTTGGCCCTTTAAGAAAGTTTGCTCGTTTCTTTTAGCAACTAAATTTTCAATAGGTGAGTCTGGCAGAATAAGTGAGATAAAATGAGATGACAGGCTTAAGAATGAAATATTAGGAATATAACTGATTGCATCTCATAAAAAGAAAGAAAGTGTCGGGGTTTATGGAAAGGTATTGTCAGAATCTGACTCCACAGAACTAGATTTAGGCAGACACTGGCTGTTGTTTGCAGTGACCCCCTGCAAGGAGAACACTGGGCTTCTCCTGGTATCCAAGGCATGGTCATTGCTTTAGCACTTGTAACTCATTTATTCAGTTCTATGCCCTAGCTCATGAGATCTGCTATCATCTTTTATGCTAATTTTATTCATTTTCCATTGTTTATAACAAATTATCACAAAATTAGTGGTTTAAAATAGTACAGATTTAACACTTGGTAGGTCAGAAGCCAGTAGGGTCTTGCCAGACTAAAATCAAGGTGTTGTGGCTGTGTTCCTTTCTAGAGGCTTTAGGATAAGTCCTGTCCTGCTTATCCAGGCCTTTGGTAGAACTGGTAAAACCTTCCTATTTGAACATCAGCTGATAACACAACTTATTTCCCTTTGTCACATAAGGCGACATAGTCACACCTTCCGGGGATTAGGACATGGGTGGACATCTTTGGGGGTACCACTCTAGTACTACAGGGCTCTGTAAACACTGCTTATCTCTACAAAGCAAGACTCAGTTGATTTATTTGTTTCAACTTCTGTAATAACTTGTGTTTTCTAAATGAATTTTATACCCTGTATCCTGCATCTAATAAATATATATATATATATTAGACAAACCTTCTGAATGCCCATACATAGTCAAATATGTTATCATTTTAAAAGCTGACATTATTAGAAGTAATTTTAATTGATTTTCTTAGTCTTACAGATGAGCATTTAGGCTACAGTTTTTTCACTAATGTGCATAATAAACATCCTTTTCTTAGGAAAATTTCTAAACTCTGAGGATAAAGATTATGTACTTTTTAAAGGCTTTTTAATTTAGTGTATCTTATTTCAAATCACTGAAAAATATTATGCATCCTAGTTTATAGCGGGAGCCATGTTTTGTTTGTCTTCTGCAGACAGACAATGGAGCGAGTCACACTGCAGAACCAACTCCAGCAACTTCTAGAAGCCCAGAAATCAGAGGGCAAGTCTCTCCCTTCCTCACCCAGGTAAGACCAGGCACACTGGTGTAAGGAGTTCTTAAATATCTTAAATGCCTGAACCTTCTTCTGGATTTCCTTTTAAAGTCTTTTAAGAAAATGACAACAGAAAACATTCTATTCTTATAAACAGGAACAAAAAATAAGATATCACAGTGAAATAGTCAATGAACCTAGGGTCCAAAGACCTGAACTCAGATCCTGCTCTGTGAATTGTTCTACAACTATAAACAAATTCATCTACTCTGTCTGTTTCATTTCTTGACCTATGAAACCAGGAATAAGGATATTTAGGTTAGTAAGGTTGTAGGAAATTGAATTAATTGGGAAAAATATGTAAAATTATGTGTTAACAGTAAAACAGGCAAATTTGGTAGCCTTAAGGTAAAAGGCACGCTGTACTTTAGTCACACTTGCAACTATGGAGTATTTGCAAATTGCATTGAGAAGTCATTAAGTGATCATTCTTTAACTGCTTTCTCATTTGTGTGTCAATTCAAAATTAAATATGTCAAAATTTAAATTGCTGAGTCACTTTACTTAGCCCAGTAAGAAGTTCATGTCATATGTCCTACTTTTCAGCTCACCCTCCTCACCAGCTTCCAGAAAGCCCCAGTGGAAATCTTCAGACACTGAAGATGAGTCTACAGCCAAAAGCAAACCAGGAGTCCAAGAAGGGATTCAGGTCCTTGGAAACCTGTCAGCATCCGGCCGAGCTAGGGCCAAAGCAAAAGAAGAAGATTCTGATAAGATCCTGCGCCAGTTATTGGGAAAAGAAATCTCAGAGAACGTTTGCACTCAAGAGAAGCTGTCTTTGGAATTCCAGGATGCTCAGACGTCCGCTAGAAACTTGAAAAAGATTCCTCTAGAGAAGAGGGAACTCAAGTTAGCCAGGCTGAGGCAGCTGATGCAGAGGTCACTGAGTGAGTCGGACACAGACTCCAACAACTCTGAGGACCCCAAGAACACCCCTGTGCGAAAGGCTGACAGGCCCCGGCCGCAGCCCATTGTGGAGAGCGTGGAGAGTATAGACAGCGCAGAAAGCTTACACCTGATGATAAAGAAGCACTCCTTGGCATCAGGACGCAGGTTTCCTTTTAGTACCAAGGCCTCTAAATCCCTAGATGGCCATAGCCCATCTCCCACCTCAGAGAGCAGCGAACCAGACCTGGAACCCCAGTGTCCAGTCTCGGGGAACACTCCTCCAAGCCAGCCCTCTGGAGAGCCCACTCAGTGCAGCCCTGACAGCACTGCCGCCCAGAAGGTCGCCATGAGTCCCAAGAGCGCCCTCAAGTCTCCCTCTTCCAAACGCCGGACATCTCAGAACTTGAAACTCAGAGTTACCTTTGAGGAGCCTGTGGTGCAGATGGAGGAAACTAACCTCGAACTGAATGGAGAAAAAGACAAAGATAAGGGCAGGACCCTCCAACGGACCTCCACAAGTAGTGAATCAGGGGAACAACTGAAAAGGCCTTTTGGAACCTTTCGGTCCATCATGGAGACGCTGAGTGGCAACCAGAACAATAATAACAACTATCAGGCAGCCACCCAGCTGAAGACCTCTACGTTGCCCTTAACCTCACTTGGAAGGAAGACGACAGATGCCAAGGGAAACCCTGCGAGTTCTGCTAGCAAAGGAAAGAGTAAGGCAGTGAGTGATCTTTGGAGAATATAATTTTTTTTTTTTGCCCTAAAATTGGTTCAGTTGTTCCTGACCCTACAGATTGCTGACCTGTACCACTCTGAGGGAATCCCCAGAAACACTCCTAAAGCCAAACTCATGTTTCTAATGAAACATATCATGTGAGAGTACATATACCCCTTGCTCTGCCTTTAGAAAGAGAAAGAGAGAGGGGGAGGGAGAGACAGCCAGACAGCTAGGTAAATAAATCTCAAGAGATTATATTCTGGTCTCTTGATTTTCCTCAATGGCTTGACCTTTGGATGGTAGGGGTCCTAGTCTTGGAGGCATTTCTATAAGATGAAACCTCCAGTTGATGTAAAACCAGGTCCTTTGCTGGCACTGATTCTGCCTCAGGAAGAGCTTGTTCTTTCCCTGTGACTGGATAGTTTATTCTCAAGCCCAATTAAAAGGCACATAAATAGAAACTCTATTTATAAGACTTTCAACTGCTCAACTTTCGAATGACCTTTGAAATGAGTACACCATGGGGGCCTCCACACTGGCATTTTTAAAACACAGAACCCTAAGTGTTGATTGGAGGCTGCAGGAGTCTGAAGTGCTTGCCAGTACACAGGGGATGGCAGAGTGTGCCATAAACTACATCTGATAATTGCTTTTATTGTAAAACCATGCATGATAATTTGTGATTTGCATCCATTGAATCAGAGATTTCCAGCGTCTTTTTAGACAATGTTTTCTGCATGTTGTGTGTTTGCCACACCATCAGAATACAGCAGAGCAACCAAAATGCACAACTCTCTGTGGAAAAGAATGACCCAGATCATCCACATTCTATCTAGATAAACCACCCAGCGGAGTGTCAGATCTTCATAACATATTTTTGGCAATAATGGTAAAATCTTAATCACACCGAAGTCTTAAGAACTGTCACCATTCTTTCTGTGATACCAAATCAATCAACGGATTAAGCCAATCCATTGATTGAATAACAATTTTCGTATTATATACCGATTTCTTTTTGTAATTTGCCCTTGTTATGCTGGATTTTAGCTGATAGTTCCATCTAGGAAAGGCACACTCATGGCCCAGATACCAGACCTCTTGGATTAAATATGTCAAAATTTAAATTGTTCAAATAAAACTTTTCCAAGTAACTTAATAGATTATCTTAATCAGTAGAAAATGGAGAATCCTCTATATAGTTTCCTTACTCTCTAAAGTGTTTCCCTGGCTATTGTCCTCTGCCCTGTCTCCAGCATGCTTCGTGTTACTGGGGCTGTGCATGTGCTGAGCCTGTTGCATGTTTTCAGATGATTTTAATTGCACCTCTCTAGGAGATGTACAGCAGCTGCATCCATCTTTCCTCTAACACGCTGATTGAAGAGCATCTGCATAACTATGCACGGTACGTGGTGCCTGGAGATGCATTGTACAGCATTGCCATGGCTTTGCTTTGAAGTGCATGAGCTTTGAAATTGCGGAACTGTAGAACCTTTCAGCAGGGGATGACACCAAGGAAGAAGAAAGTCGTAACTCTTCCCCCAAAATAGAAGCAGGTGCAGATGGTAACTAGGACTTAGGTAGCTAATATCTATTGGAAGGGCTGTGTTCCAGTATCACTCAGAAAATCTACTCATTTCACAAACTTGCTGTGTTTCTTAGTTGACTTTGGCTTCTAGTCTTTGTTTTAATGGAGTCAAGTACCAAGTAAGTATTGAAATTAAATTTCCTGTCGTGGGTAGAAGGAGTCAGCCTCCAATCAGAATCAGAACTTTGAAACAGAGCTGGAGTTTTATTTCAGGGCTGACTATAGATAGAAAGCTCCTTTCATCACCATCCTGCTAATCTTGGGAGAAGCAAGCCTTGTCAGGCTGAAACTTCTCTAGCTTAGCATTTTGAACCACAATCCCTATCCAGAAGCCCACCAATAAAACAATTTCCCAGAATTAGTAACCAATACAAAATTCATGGGCTCTGTACATGAAAGAGGGAAGATCGGGTCCCCAGTGACTGGGGTACCTCCTTGGGCAGAGTCCTTCTGCAGCATGATGTTCATCCCCATGTGGGGAGTATGCACGATTTCCTAACCAAGAGGAGAGCGAAGGAGCAAAAAGTGAGCAGCCCAAGGGGAACTAATGAGCTCAGTGTCTTTTGACTGGTTTATTTGAGTAAAGTTAAATCCCCAAACCCATTTTAAAAGGAGTCTGTTGCTTTTAAATCATGTAAATAATTAAATCATGACATGCCATTCAGCAAAATTCTCCAAAGAATGTGTGTAGGGTGTGTGTGTGTGTGTGTGTGTGTGTGTGTGTGTATGAGAGAGACAGAGAGAGAGAGAGAGAGAGAGAGAGAGAAGAAGGAGGAGGAGGAGGAGGAGGAGAGGGAGATAGGAGAGAGAGAATTTATTATTCATGTGGATTTTAGTTCAGTATACTAAAGTGCAAGAAAGTAACTCTCTTTTATTCCCATCTCTAAATCAACTTTCATCTGCTCTAAGTCTGTACTCAGGCTAGAGGGAGATTAAATCTCAGTCGTGCGGGGGGGGTGGGGGGGGTGCCCTAAAGGTCTTATGAATTAGTAAACTGAAGTAAGAGCCTTGGAGGTTCAGTGTTTGCTGGTCACCATGGTCTGCTTGGGTACCATTCTTACATGTGGCCTGAAGGCAGGTACCTGGATTGCTTCCAGCCATCCTAGGGCAGAGAATCTTGGCCAGTACTGAGAGTCAAAGGCCGGTGGTAGAACCGGAAGAAGAAGAAATACTCCCCTCCCAGACACAGGGAGTAACCCACTTACGTTTCCTTCAATATAGTTTCCCCACGCTTATATCTTTCTCTGTCCCCATGTAGGGTTGAATGTGTCTTCTGCTGCCTGGGAAATTCTCTTTTGTCCTTAATCAGAAGTCAATGGCAACACCCCCAGGAAAGGAAGCACACTTGTCAAATTCCCTGGGAGCAGGAAGGAAAATGAATACCTCTCATTTCTTCCAGGCTTCTACAGCACTGGGAACAAGACAATTAGTATCACAATAGATTCTCCTGCCAGAAATATTTCATCCTTGTCTTTTTACAAGCAAAGGAACAAAGCTGAGCAATTTGCTATAATAGGATTACAAAAATCAGAGCACAAAATGAGGTTATGGGGCTACTCGGATATCTGACACTAGGTTAGCACTTTCCCACTCAGCTTAAGGAACCATCCCTCCAATGGCTCAGTTCTGCACACTCCAGATTCTCTGGCTTTATGTATTAGCAAAGTTTGATTTCAGCACTAACCACTTAGAAACCCAGAAGTAAAAATAATGTATTAAATAAGTCTCCTGACCCCTTCTCCTCCCTAACCTATAAATTTATCATAGTTTTAATTTGTCATGTGTTTCCATAAAAAGGAGACACTAGTGTTTTTCTTATTGCAGAGAAAATGTTTCACTGATTCACTTATAATCACACACAGGTGGAGAGAACTGGCCTGATTCATTCCTTAGATAAATCAAGGACAGGTCTCTCTATTTCAAATAAAGAGTCCTTGGAGAAATTAAGATTAGAGTAAAATGCTGGCATGAAAAATACCTGATTGACTCTAGTGCCTGCCTCGTTTCACCAGTGGGACCCAACTGCAAGAAGAAAGGAGCCCATGTATTTATCAACAGCCTCAATTCTTGGCTCCAGAATTACTTGAAGACCAGATGGTTCCTCTCAGGTCACAGGAATTACCTAAAAGTCACTGTCCTGTCAGCAGAGGCCTGGGGAAGAGTGGGGCAATGGATCTCAATTCCAGAGATATATGAAATCTCATTTCAGTTCCTAAGAAATTTTTATTTTTCCTAGTAAAGGAAAAATAGGAGCAATAAATAGAACATTTTAAAGAATGTCAGCTCTGTAAGGGAGTTCTGTTTGCTATTTGTTTTTCTAAATTGGTCACAGTTTGATAGCAAAGAATCTAAATTTCTTTTCAATGCCCTTTAAAATTAGATTCAACCTTATTGCTTTCAACAGCTTTCCTAGTGTGTTTCAACTGAAGAGGATGAGTTGGTTTATAACAAGCAGATTTATCTTTACTTTTTCTTATGAAAGATAAGTTTGTTTTGCGTTATTACAACTCAAAGGAAATTTTTGCAATTACCGGTCTTAAAATGCCAATGAAACATTTTTTTCCCAGGGTTTAAGTCTGTCTGAGATCCCTAGCACTGAAGTGCATGTTGATTCCAGTTACCAATAGGCAGAAGGTGGTAATCTCTGGCCACAGCCAGTGACACCTTCTCTGATCATGGTGGCTCAGCCTCCTGATGAAACCCTGATCCTGGCTCCAGCATTAGGGGATACTCCTTAAAAAGACATTTAAGCAATAAACGCCATTAGTGTGGATTGTACTGCCAAGGAATTAGTCACACTGGGAATTATATAGGCAGAGCCAAGAGCTAACATCAAATATTTTGCACAGATTAAAAGGTTATTCAAAAGACACTTCACTGTTTAGCCCATGAAGATGTGACATCTGCTATGACAGTGGTCATCTGCTGTGCCCCATAGAGGGTGCAGAGGGGGAACCTACCTTGGAAATCAAACTCATCCCACCAGGACATTCTTTCATCATGCTATTTCTGGTTCAATGGCAATCAGAAAACCTAAGAAGAAACAACTCCTTTCTTCATTTCCACCCTCCCTTCCTCACTCCCCAAAGGTCCAGTTGTGAATTACATCATACCAAATGGGGGAGATATTCCATTCATGTCATATTCATACTACATGTCTGCCACCATTAGGGGCATCTTTGTACATTAAAAGAGCAGAATCTGTCTACAAACTCTTTTAAGTCAAAGAAGTGGTTGGTTGGTGGAGACTTAAGAAAACCAAATAGAGACTCTAGCTGGACACCTCCTAGTGCCTTTGCCAAGCATCACTACCCCAGACAGTCATTGGGATTTTCCTTGCTATACTGAGATCAGAGCACAGAGGTAGAAACTTTCCTGGATGCCACATCCCTGGTTTGCCTGGCCATTCATATCAACAGCATCTTTAGCACCGAGCCACACATTTTGTAATACCAGAATAAGGCATGATATCTGAACTCTCAAGAGAGAATTAAAGTAGGGTACATTTAAAGCATGGTAAGCTGTGTTAAAAGGATAAGAGCAGTAAGAATACTACTGAAAGCAGTGCTCCTTGATGGCTCCATTGTACCTCCCTGGCTTCTCCCAGTGTCTAGCTTGGTGCCTGGCACATGGGAGGGACTTCATAAATATTTGCAGAGAAGCAGAGGTAGGGAAAGAAAAAGGAGGCAGGAAAAGGAAAAGAGAAATGAGAGGAAAAATACCCCGAAGTCTATCTCATAGAAAAAAACATTGTCTGTATTAACCCTTTGGGGTCACAAGTTGTTCTTCCTACAGTGAGTTTTAGTTTGAGCATTTCAGTACAAGTTTTCAAACTTTAAACCAGAACCCCAGTTTTTTAGTAGGTGAAATGTACAGTTATGCTCTCAGTAAAGCTTTAAGGAAGATAGCAAAAATCCCATTCTCTGTTATCATCAATGGAGATATGTTGCATGCTGTGGACCATTTCACACTGATCCTGTCGGCTTGTGTCTGGTCTCCATGGGCTGTGGAAATATGGAATCTGTGCCTAGATGAGTCAGCATACTCGATTACTTGCAAAACTGATATTTAAATGTAAGCCTTTTCTCCTTTCCAATTTTGGTCACTAAGTATATGATTTCATATCCAAAAATGAAATCAAGGAGCAGCAAATTATCTGAATGATTTGTGCCAGAATTACCCAAATACTTTTTGTTCCTTTGAATACTGGTGATTCAGGACTACATAATTGAAGGGTTTGGGGAGAACTGAATTATTATTATATTATTCATATAAATGTCTCAGGATAGCATTTTACTTGGTCTAGATTCAACTCTAATCATGCTGGGTTTTGTTCTGCAAAAAGAGTATTCTTTGGGGGGTTTTGAATACAGCACCCCATTTTAAATCAGAAGTGTTCCATCAAAGTCTAAATAAACTTTATTATCTTTAGACTACAACCTAAGCCTTATTTTAAAAACCTTTTAATTTTATTTTTTGTCAAGATGATGTAGATATAATAATACATATAATACTAATAGTAGCATTATAACAAATATTTACTATTCCTTGTGCTCAACTCACCCCATTCTCTATTTCTACCCCTCTGAATTAACCACTTTCCCTTCAGATATTTTCTGTAGTATTATTTTCTAAAACATCCTTATGAATTTTTAATTTCAGATGTTATCCCTATTATAAACTGGCATCCTACCATAGAAAGTAAAAATAATGACAGCACTTAAAATATCCTAGAGAAGAGCTGGGAATATATCTCAATGGCAGAGTGCTTGCTTAGCTAGCATAAGGCCGTGGGTTCAATCTCTAGCACTGCAAAAATAAGACAAAGTAAAATATCCTAGAGAATATTCCAGATGCTTTACATACATATACTGATTTAATCTTCACAGTGACCCTATGTGGCAGATACTATTATTATCCAAATTTTACATATTAGAAACAGGCACAGATGATTACGTATCTTGCCAGAGATTACACAGTAACAATGGTTATAAATCGTGGAACCAGGGTTTGAATTTAATCAGCCTGGCTTCAAAGTCCATTTTCTTACCAATGAACCAAATTTGTCTTAGCATCTAACTCTCGTCACCTCCCCACACATTTACTTCCTCCCTTCCGCCATTAGTAAAGTTACATATTGGGGTTAAATCAGTATTCAGCATTTACTATGATTATGGCTACACAAATATTAATCACAAAAGATCCATGTTGTATACTATGTTACATATTCTTTCTCATATAATTTTATGTTTTCCCTAGAAATAATTTTGATCCCTTATTTTACAATTCATTTTTTAATTGATTTTATTATTTTTTTAAATACATGACAACAGTAGAATGCATTACAATCCTTATTACATATATAGAGCACAAAATTTTTCATATCTCTGTATATAAAGTATGTTCACGTCAATTTATGCCATTATACATGTACTTTTTTTTGCATTATAATTCTTTTTTTTTTAACGAGAGAGAGAGAGAGAGAGAGAGAGAGAGAGAGAGAGAATTTTTAATATTTATTTTTAATTTTCAGTGGACACAACATCTTTTTATTTTTTATTTTGTATGTGGTGCTGAGGATTGAACCCAGCGCTGCACACATGCCAGGTGAGCGTGCTACCGCTTGAGCCACATCCCCAGCCCGTACAATTCTTAATACACATATATTTCTAAACACTTTGCTTGAGACAAAAGCCATCTTTCATTGCTTTCAGAAAACTCTGATGTCTCTCACTGTGTCTATCCGTGGATCCCTCCTCTGTGTTCCTGCCTGCGTCTGCAGCTGCATTCTGGCACTGTCACACAACTGTCATCCTGGATTCTCCCAACTCTGTCATCTAGGAATTCCTTTTGCTTCTACTTCTCTCCTGTGTAGACTCTATTTGCTGCATCCGACTTTTTCTCTTTTTGAGAGGAGAAGTTATTCTTGTGGTCTAGTAAATACACTTTCCCGTCTTAAGAAGATGAATAAATGCTAAATTTCTTGAGAACTTGCATATTTGAATATATCTCGATTTACTAGATTAGGCATGTTTGGTTGGGTGTAGAATATTATATAATTGTATATTATTTTCTCTAAGATTCTTGAACACATTATTTCATTTTCTTTTGCTTCCAGTGTGCCTATGGAGAACTTCCATTCCTCTCTGAACAGTAATCTCTTGGAGGTTTTTGTGATTTTCTCTTTATCTTCACTATTTTGATTTCTTCTTGCTTTGCTGTGATATGCATCTGCTTTCATTCCTGGGCCATGAGCACACAACAGGTATTTTCCAATCTGGAACCCTATGTGCTTCAACTCTGCAAAATGTCTTATATAATTTCTTGGAAAATTTTCTCTTCTCCATTTGCTCTGTTCTTTCTTTCTGGAAATCCTAGTATTCTAAAATGTGGGATATACCAGATTGATCCTCACATTTTCTAATCTATCTTTATCCATACTTCGGCTTTTTCTAGTTCTAATTTCTAGGACATTTACTGGAATTTCCCTTCCAATTTTTTTTTTAACTTCTGCAGTGATAGTGTTAATTTCCAATAACATTTTATTGGTTTTATCTTGGTTCCTTTTTTATAGCATTATATGTACAAATCTTACTTAAATTTTTATAAACAAATACAAATGTGTATTCTGCCTTCTTTTTTTTACAATAAAGGTAGCTTACCATATACAGTTTTGCTTTTTACTTTTTTTCAGGTAACATGTTGGAGGTCTTTATGTATTAGAGAGAGAGCTTGCCATTCTTTTACATAATTACTAGCGTCTTCAGCAGCATGTTTTGTTTCTAATTGCTGCATCTTGAAGTGAAAATCAGTTTGTTGGGTTCCCTGATGACAGGCCCAGGTTTCTGCTTTTTCTTTTCTGTTAATTCCAAATATCTATTCACCTCATTTCTGAAATATAGATATTTTGTCTCTTATCTTTTTTCGCTCATTTCCCTTATTCATATAGGATTATGCCTTTTTAAATTTTACTTACTTAAAATTAAGTGTTAGTTTACAAGAAAGGTAATAAATGTGTGCATTTAATCTATCATGCTTAATTAGAAGTCCCTAGAGCATCTTTTGAAAAATTAAGTTTTTATTTTGACTTTTTTCCTTTTCCTTACTTGCACACTGATAATTCTCTGAAGTTTTATTCAGAGGAATAAATAGAAATAAGAATTATAACTTTCCGATGATGATGATCAAATGCTTATAGAACATTGTGAATAAGCTAAGTGGCATATTAGTCTGTTTTGCATTACTATTACAAAATATCTGAAGCTTAGTAACTTTATAAAGAAAACAGGCTTGTTTTGGCTCATGTTTCTGGACATCTGATTTTGATGGGTCACATCTAGTGATGACTTTCTTGCTGGTAGAGTGCCAGGGTGGTGCAGAGCATCACATGATGGAAATTAGGGAACACAGATATAAATATCCTCTGGTTCTCCTCTTCTTATAAAACCGTCAGCACTGAATCATGGGGGCTCCACCCTAATGTCCTTATCTAATCTTAATGACCTCCCAAAATCCCCATTTCTAAGTATCAGAGTTGAATTATTTCCACCCTCTTGATAACTCACAACTGGGATTAAAGTTCAACACATGAACCTGCATACCATATCCAAGCCATAGTAGTAAGCAAGCAAGATTTTGAGGTCAGAAAACCACAATTGGGGCTCTCTGCATCCAAGCATGTTCTCATGTCAGGGAGAACCATTACCAGAAACAGTTTGGTCTTCTCTTATGTAGCAACACCCAGGAATTTAGTGGTGTGTAGGCTTTCCCACCATAAGGAGGTAGGTTCTCTCTGAAAGCTTTTTAACTCAAATAAAAAATGAATGAACCTATTCAGAGGATAATTCATTTAAAAATCAAGGTTATTCCATGCCTTGAGTTTGGTTTTGTTTTTGTGTTTTAGTTGTAGATGGACACCATACCTTTATTTTATTTATTTATTTTTATGTGGTGTTGAGAATTGAACCCAGTGCCTCATACTTGCCAGGCAAGTGCTCTACCACTGAGCCACAACCCCAGCCTGTACTTGGGGGAGGTATCATGTACTTCGGAGGTATCATGTGTAGAGGGGAAAACAGCCTTATCACTCCCTATTTGCCTTATTTTCTCATAGATTTACCTACTTATGGTTTTTCAACATGCTAATTAGTAATCACTTACCCAAATAAAAAGCATTTTTCCTTAAACTAACTAGAAAATAAAATGTGTCACCAGAGATCTTGTTTTAATCAAGTATGAAAATCTCTTGCCTCCATTCAGCCATCAGTACTGTTCTACCTTGCTTGATCTGATAAAATCCTCTTGACTGTAGGATGCCTGGATTCCAATCAGTGTGATTGAGAAATTACTCTGGAGCCAAATGCAAATGTGCTCAGCAAGAGTGTGTTGAGACATGACTCTTGCTTTTATTGTTGAAAGAGTGGTATATATGAAAAGAAAATAATTTGCCTTTTGGAATGAAGTGTTCTTCAATTGTGGTTTGTGTGTGGATAATTTTAATTTTTGGTGAACTGTTCAGTGGCATTGTCTTGTAACTGGACCATAGTTTTATCTAATTTTGGCCTGTGGTTTCTTTTCTATTTAGACATAAAGACATCAGTAGAACAATGAAGAAATCTTACGGCATAAAGCACATTGCTGAGCCAGAGTTAAAAGAACTCTTTTTGTAAAGCCCTTTTCTATTCTCTCTCACTGATGCCCTTTGGACACAATTGGAAATTACTGGACTATCCTCTGTGGAAACAGAACCACAAGAACAATGCCTCACCAGCCGAAGAACAGAATATCAGGATGCCTTAAATTTATATTAGACTATGTCATATACATTTTTGGGTGATATCTGTATATATATATCTTGTTTTTCACAAGATGCTGTTTAAAAGCATGACTGTTTTTAACGTATGTATGTTTTTAACGTTGGATTGGCACCCCGTGCACAGGACATTCACCAAGCCACTGACACCGTCTTGGATTTCAACAGTTGCATGAGTATTTGCTAATGTTGGTTGAACTTCCCTTCTCCCTTAACATGGGCAGTGTTGGCTCTGTTCCTCAATGAGACCAGGTCAGTGGTATTGTTTTCTGTCACGAGTGTTTTTTCTGTCATTTCTACTTTTTGTATAAAGGAAATAAAAAAAAACAATGTTAACAGCCACCTATAAGCTTGGGGCACCAACTTTCTAATAAATCTGTGATGTTCTGATTTCTAAGGGACTTTGAAAGTATTTTGATTGCTGATATTTGATTTCAAGAACAAACTGCTCGGTTTAACTGTTTTCCCATAGGGGTCAAATAAAACATTCTATATTTCATTAAATACTAAAGGATCCGACAAGTAAAGTAAAGTAAGCCAATCCTTCTGCTTTCCCAGATCTTGGCGCTGACATGGGAAAATACAAATGACAACCAAGGATTTAGTCCCTTCTTGGGTCACTTTTTTCTTTTGCTTCCAACACATTATAAGCCTTGTCTAATCCCTTTAGGAGACAGTGTGGAGCCCCAGTTCATAAGAGGCTTATTGTTGATGCAGCTCTTTCAATCCATGTAAGCAGTAAGTTCCAGAAGGTTTCATCTTATCATGTAAAAATATATTTCTGTTGAAACTTCAAGAGTCTTATTTTCAAAGCATTGGCATGGCCTATAAGAAGTCTGACAAGTTTTAGTTTGAAAGTAGAATGTATTCTTACCAGTAGGAGGGAGCACAGTGTGCTAGCAATGTTAGGTAGTCTCATGTGGACCATTTTGCAACCTGGTATGCAGAGCAGACTGAATTCAGAGGCAATCTTCCCTGTGTAGATCAGCCTGGGGTTGATGAGATGCAGTGAGGTATGAAAGAAGGTTTTAATATTTGAGTGCCTTTGATATACCAAACACTATTATGTGATGATGCCACTACTTGCATTTTATAGATTTGAAAATTAAACTTAAGCAAGTTTAAGTCCTGTGTCCAATGTAACACTTCTAGTAAATAGCATAGGTAGGCTTTGGTACGATTTTGTTATGAGCCCACTTCATTATCCTGTCCATTCTACACTATGCTGTCTCATTAGTGCATTGACTATTACACAGGGGCATGAGTTCTGGAGTTGGCTCTACATCCAGAGGACTCTTCAGTCTTAGACTGGGGACAAGGCCTCCTCAAGAAACCTGGAAAAGGGCAAGATTGGCCTACATGCACATCTAGGAGGTAGTTTCCTTCCAACTTAGAGAGCAAAATGTCTATGGATTTTACCCAGCTGGCTCTGTCCTTGTTTGGGCCCTGTAAATTCCTGCTATTCGAGCCTGGTGCCATGTGTACTTCTGCGTTTCTCACAGTCTTGTTCTCAAATAAGAGACCATGTCTCAGATTTTGGTCCTTTGGCTTCATCTATCCTCTTTGATTGATCCTCATATTTCATGGTTCTGTCCTGTTGCTCGAGATTCTAGTAAGAGAATATGTGGCAAGCCCATAGCATTTCCTGTGGTTTTTGCTTGGTTCAGAGGCGACATGAGTCACATTATAGTGACTTTTAGGACTGGGCCCAGATGGGACCTGCAAAGATAAGGGACTCAAATAGTGCTCACTCTGTCCCCAGGAGGTCCCAGTTTGGTTCTGAAACTGTGTTCTTGGAAGTGAAAGATGAAGGGATCGGGGCACTCTACAGAGATTGTCTAAGCAAGACAGATGGATCAATTAAACATAGCAAAGAAAATTCTAAGAGTTTAAAAGACATTACCTGACAATTCAACTGTTTGACGCCAATAACATATTAGACCCCACGGTATTTTTTTTAATATTTATTTTTTAGTTGTAGCTGGATACAATATCTTTATTTTTTTAGTTTTCCGTGGTGCTGAGGATTGAACCCAGGGCCTTACACATGCTAGGTAAGTACTCTACCGCTGAGCCACAATCCCAGCCCTAGACCCTACAGTAGGTAAAATATAAAAGTTGAACAAATTCAAATTGGCCAGACTGCAATACAGGGCTTTCTATGTATAATGATGTTGCTAGGACACTAAAAATGCTGGCCATTAAATTACACGTGTACATATCTTTACTGTCCAAGATCCTTATGAAATGGATAAATGGTGGTTACTTGAAATTTTTGATAGAGATGAGGTTTTTCTTACCACAAACTTAGTCTTCTGTGGCATTTTAAAAATGAAAACACAAACTTATTTTTCTATAGGAATTGAAACACATTTACATGTTAAAGAAAAAGAGTGGGATTCCTTTTAGTAAGTAGAGCTTTGTGGCTCCTGTCCAACTCCCTCCCATTGGGCTAATAAAATGAGTAAAGCTCTATCTGCGTGCCTAATTACATGCAGCAGAGTGGGAAACTCAGTTCCAGTGTTAAAAAAAATCACAACATCTGTCAGCATCTTTTAAAGATTGGCTTCTTTAATGTCTCTAAAGAGATTTGTATTTCCAAAGTTTAACACATCAAATTAAGAATGTTTCTTAGAAAAGATAACAAGACACCAAACCATTACCACTTTGAACAGATTGAATTTCCATTATTTATTCTCATTAAACATTAGTATCAAGACTTTGACCCTAACAAAGTTCTGGATGTGCATCATGGGTTGGGAGTAGGGATACAACTCTCAAAGGATATCTTCAAGTAAGATTTTGAGAAAATTTTCTCGGAAGTGGATAATCAGAAATAACCTGATGATATATGATAGAGAAAAAAACTATAAAAATACTCAATTTCTGTGATACAAAAAAATATTTAATTTCCTCGATACACAATGGGTTTAAGGTGTTTTCTTCCATGCCCAATGTATGCTTGAGACTGAGATCAGTTGATAAAACTAAGTAAGAATAAGAAATTTATTTCAAGAGTTGGTACCATTTCCACCCCTCCCCCATAAAAATGGAGTTCACCCTCTCTGTCTACTACTCATAACACTCATTTTTGATGGGCCAAACTTTATGTCCTATGTTACCTTTATTTCCCTTTTTTCTTTACTGCATAGTTTTACATGACTTTTCCAGCACTTGATTCCCATGTCCTAGTGGGATGAGAAGTTCATTGATCTCAACAGCATATCAACGTCACTTCTCATAGATGGTGGCTCGTAAATACCTGCTAACGATTTTTTCAACACCCATGTATCTGTTTTTCTTTTCATTTATTCCTCAGTTTTCTTTTTTCCCTTTCTCTCCTTTTCTTGCCTTGTCTCTTTCTCCCACTTCCATTCTCTCCCTACGTTCTCCCCTCCCTTACATTCTTCCCTCCCTTCTTTTATTTCCCTCACTCTTCTCTACCCTCTGTTCATAAAATCTCAAAACCTCACATACAGGATCTTCCTTGAAAGAATACTGGCAAAGGAATTACAGGAAGTAGAATCATGCCAGAACCAGATATTTTACAAAAAAAAAAAAGTGAGTCACCACTCCCTCCTGGCCATGCATGTAAGTAGAAGAAGCATCTTTCTGTATGCTGATGAATTCAGCAAATGGTAATTGAGCCCATACCAGGCACTGAGTTGGGTACTCCCCTTGATTATCAACCTGCCCAGATGCCCTGGAAACTAGGAATGGCCTTGTGACTCAGTCTAGTCAATAAAAGATAAGTAAAATTCCTAGAAGGGGTTTAAGAAATATTGTGCAGCAAGAAGTTTACCTGACACTAATATTTTGTGCCTTATGATTCACTCTTCTTTCTCTCTGGTGTAGAACACAGACTGTTTAGTCCTGAGGACAAAAATCTGATGCCAAGAAGTGGAAAACAGGGAAGAAAGAGGGAGTCTGTTTCTTGAGCATCTGTATAAGCTATGAACTGTACCCTGTATTATTTTTTGAGTAAAAATAAACTCTCTTAATGGACTAAATCACTGATATCTGACTTTGCACAGGACAAGCCAAATATAAAACCTAGTGCTCGTACTCAGGTGACAGAATAGAGTATACATGCACATCATTGGAATAAAGCAGCATTGCATGTCACTGTATTCTATTTTCTGCCAAGTCTGGGGGACATTTGGTTGTGCTCTATGATTAAAATGTTTTGCTGGTTAGATGAACAGCGCATACAAAATCCTATACAACCATGTGAAACCACCTTCCAAAACAAAAGATATATTCCCCAGGTGCTGACAGCACTGAAAGCCCAAAGCCCTCATGTGTTAACCTTCTCTAAGAATCACCCTTGGCTGAAGAGAGCACACCCTTGCCCAAGAGCATACCCCTTCCTCAGGCAACCTGTATGCAATGACTGGTCAGTATGGAAATACACAGGTCCAGCCCTTCACCCAACTCTGGACAACTCCAAAGAGCCATCTCAACTTAAGAACTAACCATGGGTTGGGCCCAGCTTCTTCCTCTGCCTAATCCCATTTCCTTACCTTTTTCCCCTTTTCCTTTCATAAATGTTGATCCCAAGAGCCACTACAATAAAATTCCTGCACACTAATCTGGATGTCATAATCTATTTACCAGGAAATTCCATCTGTGACAGAATTTTAGCATGCTCAAGTATTGAAGAAGTCCCAGAGTAGGACAAAAACTTGTTTAGTTGTGTTTGGTGCTTAAAGTGATGTGTATATCAGAGGACTCTTCTTTAAAAAACACCTTACACATCCCTCAGAGTGGTTTATCTCTTAATATTTTGAGGACATACTGTAATCGATTTCAGATCATTACATCTATGTGGAATTTAGACCATTCTCCCATTAGGAAGGTCCAGGGTCAAACCAAAATATGTGCATTAGGGAAGAACTATTTAAACAAATTTCAAAGAAATGCAGTTAAAGTTATATTCTATTTGAGTATAATTTAAATTGAAAATATAGTAGCCTGTGTCATTAGTATTAAATGATGGAAGGATCCTTCCATACACTCTGGGCCCAGACTTCATTTCGTGGCTGATGGGTGAACTATACCCCATGTCTTTGCAGAAATATCATCTCTGCTCTATGGCATTTATCAAAAATCAATATAGGAAATAGCCATATAGAAAAAAAAGTTTCCTTTTTTTTATAAAACTGTTATTGAAACCATCAGATGTTTAAAAAAGTCAATGGTTCTATAAGGGGCCATAAAATAAATTCCTCTTAGAGCTAGTGCTAGGGGAAAATATGCCTCTAGATAAACTGGCATGTTTCTTTTTATTAGCTAATAAGAACCTTATATAACTTATATTTTCCTTTTTGACTTGCCTGCCAGGAAAAGGTCAAAAGTAAAGTTTGCATTCAATCTCAGTAGCAATCCTTAGCCTATGTTTCTCTAAAGTACCTATTTCTCCCACTCCATGCCTTTCCTTTGTTCTTATTTTTTTAATCATTTTTAATGGTTAAAACATATGTGTCTTCTATTACAAGCCACCCTAGCCTTTCTGAAAACAAGTCACCTGAAATAAATACATATGTTTTCATTATTTTTTCTCCATTACCCCCTACCCACCCAAACTTGCTCATTCAATTTAATTTAAGTGATTGTTCAAACCAACACTCCATGTGCAGGCAATGCTGGTTCAAAGCTTAAGACAATTGTTACCTCCAAAATGTTCACTGTTACTAAAGATGGGAGAACTCACATGCACAAACATGGAAAGATAAGGAATCCTATGGGCCTCAGCATCTCAGAGGGCAATGTTGTTGAAAGAATCGCTCTAGATTTGGCTGAGATCAAGTAGTTGCCTTGTAAGGCTGGTATTTAACAAGAGACAGACAAATATACTCAGGTACAGTGGTTGGCTACCCATGTCCTCGTGTACTGTAATTAGGCATCAAAATGAGGATCGCAGATCAAAACATATCACATACAACACATCCACAGCCAAATGGCCTTACCAGTAGCTTGTCAAACTCAGAGAAACTTGGAAAATGTTTATTCAGTTCTTTCCTGGACCAGGCAATATATCGGAACCCACAGAAAGCAGAGTTTTAGAAATTCTGTGTTATTTTGCTTGTCTTCTTGCTGTAACTTGAATCTAGGACCTGAGTTCTAGACCCTGTGAGGCTTCCTCTGACTACTTCTTTGGTCAGCACAATGCATTCCTCTTATGGCCACTGTGAATTGCCATACTCAGGGCTCTCCTCAGGAGGCCCTGCTATGGGAACACAGTCTGCTCATGCACTCAGCCCAGGGCTACTCCCTCCCTGGTTTTCTTAGCCAGTGCCCGAGCACAGCAGAGGTATTAGAGCCAGGGCATATCTTCCCATCATGGGAATCTGGCCTGGCACTCCCCTTGACCTGGTCAAAACTTTCTCCAAAATGTGCTGCAATCTGAGGTTCTTCCTGCCCAATCCTCCTTCCTAACTCACAGTATCAGATGCACATCACTGCCTGAGGACTCTTTACTCTTCTCGAGCATGTCCCCCCAATAAATCCCTTGCACATCTATTTTGGTTTTATGGCTGCTTCTCAGATGACCTATCCCAACACACTCCGTGACCCTCCCTTGCTTGGTAGGGAGAGGTTAGTGCTTAGGATTCTGCAGCTGGGGTGCTAAGGACACAGTCCCTCTTCTTCATTGCAGAGATTAACTCAGAGCTACTATGTGAGTTCCCTATAACATACGGTAAGAGTCTTTATTTCCTTCCCCAACTTGAGTTATATTACAAAAAGTCATATTCTGTTCCCTTATGGTCTATAAATTCCAGGCTCAAGGACCAGATCCTGGCTTAGGGGGATGAAGAAAGGAGCTGGAGGTGGGGGAGGTGGTATTTGTGGAGGAAAGCTGACTCCACAACACAGAAAATACATTATCTGAATTCAAGGTATAGAAAGCTCATAAGAAGTTAAAGAGAGCTGCCCCTTTAGTGCACGTGTTCTCTCTCTCTCTCTCTCTCTCTCTCTCTCTCTATATATATATATATATATATATATATATATATATATATATAATTTGTCCTTTACTCAAAAAAATTTGCTATTCACAGATGAACAAGTCACACCTCTTTCTCTTTGATTTGATTCTTTACATTATTATTCTCCATATTTATATGAAATTAGTTTAAAGAGCATGTAAGCAAATTGCTAAAGTCATTTTCTCCTATTGGTAGCATTTATTTCCCTTACATTTATCTATTTTGAGAGATATACTTTTAAATATAATCATACTTAAAATTTTAATAATCTTATTACAGGCAGTAAATAGCAGGTTCAGGGAGTAAATAATGAAGTTAGATTGAGGAGTTTTGGTCATTACATTATTGATGGTGATTACCTTTTTTGGCCACATACTGGATTGTTGCAGCAGTTCCTAAAATCTGTGAAAACTTCAGGAAGAAGGGAACCATTCTATTTGTGGCTTGTCTGACAAGGTCCCTGGAATTCTGCTGCAAACTGCCATGTTTATCTGGATCTGCACACACATCTGTGAGAAAAATTCCTGTGATGTCACACTCCCAACAATTGCCAGATTGTGATAAGTTTCCAGCAGAATGCAATCCATGGTTAATCTTAGATAAGAAAAGGACAGAAAGCCCTTCTTTCTGCTTGTATGTGCTTCAGCATTCCAACTAAGTGCCCAGCTATTGTTCTTTCCCTGACTTAAACTCTGACAAGCAAGAAAAATCACACCTCTGACTTTAGGACCAGTTTCTGGAATTTATTTTGACCCAGTGTACCCTTAAAAGTAGTCACTGTGTTTGAATATCCTTCAGCTTCCTTCCAGGCACATCTAAAGGGCTGAGTTGCCTCCCTGGGCTTCTTTTGTTTTCCAGATGCACCACAGACCAGACCATGCACAGGCAAAATGCTCAACAGGGTTTCTTGATTGTCTACCCAATTAAGTAAATCTCCTCTCTCCTCGCCTGGAGAAAACGAAGTTAAAATAACATTGAGGTCTGTACCCCAGCCCACAGAAGAGAAGAAAATTAAAAACCGGGGCTGAAAATTTCCTCTGTTGTGCAATGAGTATTGCAGAATGGCTGTAAGATGAAGTTTCAAGTAAGTATTAACACTTTCCTAAACATTAAGCATTCCCCCACAATCTTGTACATGAGGCAGATTTGGCTGATGTTAGTTTCAGGGAGATTACACTGTTAGAAACCATAGCCATGAAAAGATTCTACCAACTCTACTTGTTTTGAGGTCAAGCACCCTCTCCTCTGTTTTTTAGTAAAAAAAAAAAAAAAAACAAAAAAAAAAAACTAGAAAAGTGTGGAGTACTAGGGCAGCTGCCTCCCAAAATTTTCTGGAAGAAGTTCAGTCCCATGATTTCAGACAGAAGAAAGCAGGTACTTTGTTCATGAAACCTCCAGAAAATGAGATTCCACTCTCCTGCTCACCAATGCACTCTTGTGCGTTGATGCAGCCATTAACACCACTCAGTTCCTCCTCCAGGCAGACTGTTTCCATGGGCCTGCCTTCCCAGAACTGACTCACTTGGCCACGTGAAGTTCCCAGTCCAGAACAAATATGGAAGGTGGGGAGGGGGGAGTCCATTGTAGAAGCAAAGAATAGTAAAAGAAGGATTGAATAGCTCTTCAAGTGTAAGAATTGGCACTTCAATTTTTAACCATAAAAAGAACTAAAACCCATCCCCTCATAAAGTCGTGTTTTATTGGTATGTATGTGGTTCAATAAGGTGAAAACCACTTTAAAGCTAATAAATAGCTCATATTCCCCATGACCCATGGAATAAATAATCGTGAAGGGCATAATTCTTGGGGTTATGCATCACTCTGTTGGTATACTTATAATAATTCAATGTTCAAAGCATCATACCAACACAGCCAGCTCTGAATGACAAATTATATCCAACAACGACCCTATCAGTCCAGTAGTAACAGATATCTTTGAATGAATTTAGGACTACACATTTAAAATCTAGTTTATGATCCCCTCTTCTCCCTCTGGCCCCCACAAAGATCTATTACATGGGAGTTACCTGGTTTATTTTCATATTAGCGTGTGAAATCTAATATGGCTTGTTAACATAGCTTACCATATTTTGGGAGCATAAGTGTTTATGGGAAAAACTGCAGATTTATACAAGGTTTTGGACATGTGACTCCTATAAACTGGAATAAGAGTCGTGTTGCTAAAACCTGGGCTTGCTTTGAAGCCTCACCATACTGTTCTTGGAAAACCATTAAGCTAAATGCCCAGAAGGGTAGGAGAAATTGCATTGAGCAATAAAACATCAACAAACTGCAGAATTTGAACATCAAGCACTTTCATCTAAACATGCTCTTCTCTCCTTTCACTTGGCAGGGGTTTGGTTTTTGAAAAGTAATAAACTCTTAGCACTCTGGTTGACCTGGGATGTGTTTAAGAAATCAAATCCTAGAGCCAGAACCAGCATGACCTTTAATGTGGACTCCCCACCTCAGAAAAACCATAGAATGAAAAACATAAACAGGAAAGGAGAACAGAAAAATGTCTGTGTCAAGTGTCTAGGTTTGGGACTTTTTATAAAGAGGGTACACACCACAATCCTAGGCTAAAATGAACCACCTTCAATCTGCTTAAACAGGTGTTTAGTACCTACTATCTCATGAACAGCAAGTGAACATAATCATACAAAGACACGAACAAGGCAGACGTATTCGCAAGTCTGTGTGATATTTGTGAAGCTGGGGCAGATGCTGTTCAGTCTCAGAGCAGGTTCACAGTCAAGAAACAGCTTTTCACAGCTCAAATTTATTTAAAAATAACCCAAATCCTTTATTTATTGGGAGGGGGAACTGGGGATTGAACTCAGGGGCACTCAACCAACCACTGAGCCACATCCCCACCCAGTTTTGTATTTTATTTAAAGACGGGGTCTCATTGAAGTGCTTAGTGCCTCACTTTTGCTGAGGCTGGCTTTGAACTCCCTAACCCCTGCCTCAGCCTCCTTTATGTTTCTTAAGAAATATAAAGGGAAGGAGAGGGGAAAGGGGGATCATGAACTGAAACTGAATCCCCTGCATGTATGAGTTTGTCAGGATAACCTCAACTACTATGTATAACTATACAGCTCTAATAAAAAAATTTTTTTCAAGAAATATAAAGGGGATCCAAATTCAAAAACTATAATAATATTTATTAAAATCCTTTTCATCTTATACCTCTCTCCCTTGCATTTGTTGCCAACGTAGAGCATTTCAGTTCACAATTGGCAGTAAGTTCTCTCAAGACATGGTTCTCTGTGCTGTGTCTTTCCTCATCCCCTCTTTCTTGTACCCCTTTATGATGTTGATTGATCTCACCTCTCTCCTAGCAGAAAAGAGCCACTATTTAGAGGAAGCACATGAACTAGAAAATTGATCTGATAATTAGAGAATTGTCTTTGGCTGGGTGGGGTAGGGTAATAGATGGCAAACATCCAGCATTAGTAGTTTGATCCCACACATATATATTTAACTGTGTTGTAAAAAACTACTATTAAAAACTAGTGAGGGGTAAGGCCTATACCTTTGATGTACCATTCAAACTGAGATGGAAACTCTCTGAGAGCCATTGTATGGAGGGATGCTGTTTGCATGGTTCCAGAGATAATAAATATTTGACTAGAAAAACTCATGTGTATAAAAACATGGAGAAGGAGATTTCTGCTTTATATCTCAAAAGAGTCAAGTTTCCTTTTGGAAGCGTAACTCTGATAGGTTACCAAATGGAGGGCTAGAACCTGTTGCAGAAAGAAGGGGAAGGAGCCACAGTAGAATGTCATTCATGGATGCTGGGAAATTTCAGTGCCTGGATATAGAAACCCTCGTCGTGTGGTTTTAGAATGGTGCATTAAGGATTGCCTGTTCTCAACTAGCATTAGCCTTCTAATCATTTCTATCCTATAAAATCAAGGATTAGGGATGAAATGCCTGGAAGACTCTGTCTGTATTTTAACCCAGTGACACAGTTGAGGGAGAACCATGGCAAATGGAGAGGGCATGTCCCACCCACCCAGGAGTAAGTAGCTACTCTACTCCCGCTAGTTTTTATCACACAGGAATGCTGGCTCAGTGCTGCCATATCCTCAATTTTCCAAGAGCGAATGAAAATCCAAAATCTATATGTGATAATTCCCCAATTTTACATGTTGTCAGTTTGATGATTTTCATCACTATAAATATTAAATAATCATGTCTGTGTGTTGCTGTAGCTCATAGGCCACATCACCTCTGACAAAATAAATAAATAAAAACAAAAAAACACATCCAGAAGCAGTAGATTAAAATACACAAATATTTGGTCTTTTTACCTGGTTCTGTATGAATATTCAGTAGAAAGAATTTTTTCCAAAAACCATCCACCAACAAATAAATAGGGCTTATAGGAAAACAAGTTGCAATTTTCCCAACTAAATTGATTCAATTCACCATATTAAAAAAAAAGAAAATGTAGGCTCAGGTCAAGAAGTCAACATAAAATGGAAAACTATATGAAGAATACCTTTGCCTAATCATTTCACTTATAGAAAATTACACACAAAAAACTTAAATTACACAAAAATTAATATATAAGGATATGTTAGAATAATTCATAACTTAAAAATCGGAAATAACTAAGTTTTGCAACAATAGGAGCTTGGTTTAAATTTTGTATGATATATAAACACAATGTGCAAAAGCATGCATTTATTAAAATGCTGCTATGGAAAATTAGTAAAAGATTTTCTTATATTATTATTATTAAAAAGCAGATTACAAATATGAATAAAGTATGATTTCATTTTCTTACCTGTTTATATCTTTGAGTTTATTTCTTTGGTTCAAAGAAGAATTACAAAGGAAGTTAGGAAATAGTTTGAAGTGAATGATAGTGGAAAACAAATATATCAAAACTTGGGGGATGTAGCTAAAACAGTACTAAGTGGTAAACTTTTAGAACTTAAGACTTATATTAAAAAAGGAAGAGTGGACTAGGGATGTGGCTCAATCGTAGAGTGCTTGCTTGGAAAGCATGAGGCCCTGGGTTCAAGTCCCAGCACCATGAAAGAAAGAAAGAAAGAAAGAAAGAAAGAAAGAAAGAAAGAAAGAAAGAAAGCTTAAGATCAATTATATATGGTCCATATTAAGAAACTATAAAAGAAACAATAACTTAAAGTAACTAGAACCAAGGGCATAATGGACATGAGAGCTGAAATAATAATAAAAAATAGAAAAAAAATCAATAAAAAAACTTATTTAGTTATTCAGAAAGTTCTATAAAAGTGGTAAGCCCTAGATTGAGCAAGGGGAAAACAAAACAAAACCATCAAACAAAATCTACAACAACATAAAATATAAATATCAGGAACAAAACTGTCATTATCATTAGAGATTCTATGGCCACTTAACAAAGATAGTAAAAATATAATGAACAGTCAACAATGAATAAGAAATAGAAGTCCCTTGAGAGTTATGAATTACCAAATTGACACAAAAATCGACATCCTAGATACCCCTCTATATATTTGATCACACCATATTTTGTCAAACATAGAGGCCTACCAATATCTACTAAACAGAAGTTATGATTTTAAAAACAAAAAAAAATTAAATATTTCCCTCCAAGAAAACCTCAGGTCAAGATGACTTGGCTAGAGAACTCTATCAAACATTTAAGGAAGAAATACCACTTCCACACAAAATCAGAAAATGGAACAGTAGGGGATATTTTCTAAACTTACTTTATTATGCTGAGATCAAAACCAGAAATATACATTGAAGTAAAGGAAAATTACAAGTCTTTCTTGTGAAAAGAGAAGCCAAAAATCTTTAATAAAATTTTAATAAACAAAAACTAGCAATATATGTAAAAAAAAAAATACTACATCATGACCATGAGAAATTTACTTCAGGAAAGCAAATTGGTTTTACTATTGGTAAAACAATTAATGTAATTCCCCACAATAAAAAAAGAGAGAGAGAAAGTCATGATTATATTCACAGATTCTGTAAATGCACTTCAAAAAACTTAATACCCATTCAGAAATAAAAACTTTCAGTCAACTAGGAAAAAGGGAAACATTCTTGACATAATAAAGGGTATCAAAGAAAAGCCCACTGCTGATATCCTACATAATGGTGAATCTCTTTCATCATGAGAGTAAGACTTGTAACAAGGCAGAGATGTCCATTCTCACTACTGCTATTCAAATTGTAGTGAAAGTACTAGCCATATAGTAAAACAAGGGAAAACAACAGAAGGTCTACAGATTGAAAAGTAGTAGTAAAACTGTCTGTACTCACAGATGGTCTGATTGTGTACATGGAAAATCCAAAGAGTCTACAAAAATAAACTACTAGAACTAATGACAGATTTGCAAGATCTCCATACACGAAACTAATAAAAAATTAATTGTCTTTCTGTATATTAGCAATGAATCTTGGAAAGTAAAATATTAAAAAGATATTTTATAATTGCATCTAAAAAACTTAGAAGAAAATTTAACAAATGTGTGTGTAAGATATTTACACTGAAAACTACAAAACATTGCTGAGAAGTAAAAAAAAAACAGAGAAATAACTGTGAATAATGATTGGAAAACTTAATTGTCAAGATGTCAATTAACTACAAATTGATCTGTAGCTTCAATACAATCCCAGTCAAATTCTTGACAGGAATATCTTAGTAAATTGACATGATAATTCTAAAATGTAGATACAAAGAGCATTAAAAAACCAAAATGATTTGGAAAAAAAAAAAAGAAAGAAAGAATTTACACACCTTGAATTCAAGATTTACTACAAAGTTGTGGAAATCAAGACAGTTGTATTGGCCATTGGTACAATGATAGAGAGATAAATCAATGGAAGAGAGTCCAATGATAGACCCAGACACACACAGTTAATTGATTTGGGGCCAGTTCCAAAGGTCAGTGAGGAAAACATAGCCTTTTCAACAAGGAGCCCTACAACAACTAGACATCTGTGCATCTACCATGATTGATATTATGTGTCAATTTAACCGAATCACAGTGCCCAGGTGTTGATTCCAACGTTATTCTAAATGCTTTTGTGAGGGGTTTTTTGGAATGAGATTGGAATTTAAATTGGTGAATAAAGAAAATTTATTATAACAGATTGAACTTCCCTAAGCAAAAAAAAGGAATTGTGCCAGCAATTTTACTTGGATGTGAATTGCGGCTTTCCCCTGAGCCCACGGTCTATCAGCCTAGCCCAGCTACTATCCCATTGTATGAACCAATCTTTAAAATCTCTCCATCTCTCTCTCTCTCTCTCTCTCTCTCTCTCTCTCTCTCACACACACACACACACACACACACACACACACACAAATACATGTGTGTAACACTTCTAGAATGAAACATGAGAAAAATATTTGTGACTTTAGATTGTAAGCAAAGACCTTGAACATGGACAAAATGCCCTAAAAATAAAAAAATAAAAATGATAGCTTGGATTTAAGCAAAATTTAAAACGTTTGATTTTCAAAAGACTGTATAAAGAAGATGAAAGCAAGCCACAGACAGCATAAAATATCTGCAGCACAAATTTCTGAGAAGGTACTTATATTCTGGATATATAAGAATTCATTCAATTCAAGAGAAACAACCTCCCCCCAAATACTGGGAAAAATATTTAAACCAATAGTTCACAAAATAAGGTGAACATTTGGCAAATACACACTTGAAAAAACGTTCAGTATCACTAATAATTAGGGGGATACCAATTAAAATAAAATGAGATACTACTTTATAGTTACTAGAATGCCTGAAATTGAAAACCAAGTGATGCCAAGGACTTCGATCATCTGGAACTCTTACGTTGCTGGTGGAAATACAGAATGGTATGGCCTCTTTAGAAAGTTGACCATTTCTTATAATGTTGGATATATATACCTAGCATATGATCCAGTACTTCTACAGTTAGATATTTATTCAAAACAAGTGAAAACATACATCTACAAAAACTGCATGCGATGTTTATAGTAGCTTTATTCATAATAACTCAAAGGTCCATTAATAGGTAAAGGGTTGAACAAATCTTGGTTCATTCATACAATGGAATACTGCTCACCAATATGAAGGAATAAACTACTTATATGTGCAACAAGATTCATCTCAAAAACATTACGTTGAGCAAAATGAGCCTGCTGCAAAAGAATTTATACTGTGATTCCCTTCTACAAGAACAGACAAGACGACTCTCTGCTGACAATAACAAGAATAGTGGTTGCCAAGTGTGTGGATCAGGATAGTAGAGGGACTGTCCACAAAGTAGGATGCAGGAATATTGACATGTGTTAGAAATGTTCTGTATCATGACTGGGGTGGTTATTAGGTGTACATTTTTTATATAGTAAAATTGATGCAGTTTATTGCATGTAAATTCTACCTCAGTGAAATCCATCTCCTAAAACATTTTTTGAAGCCTGCCCCTCTCCTGCCCCGTAGCTGTGCAAGACCTCTTACATGCTGTAATTCCCATCACAAGCTCTGTGTGAGCTTCCTACTTTTAGGGATCAGCACATAGAGCCCCCAGTCTTTGGCTGCTCTGCTGAAAGAACTTACAGGCAGAGGTGTCAGTCCTGGATAGCATCATCACCACCTGGGGTGTACAGTGAAAATATACATTTCTGGACCCTATGCTAGAAATTCTGATCTTGGTTCTACTTTAAACTGAAGGCAAAGAAAGAACACAGTGTCCTGTGTTCACTGCTCCCCCCCCAGCCACATCAGATTGGGAGCCATTCTTGCCAGACCATTTGCAGAAACTCAACTCGCCTTTGTATCTAAGGCTGAAATTTTATTTAATTAACTACCTTCTTAAAATTTAAGCAACTCAGGAAGCAAATGTTGTCACTCTTTTCACTTACATACTAAATGAGGAGGACAATGAGACAAATAAACAGAAATTCCAGTCTTTTTCTAGGGTCTTCTCCCTTTAGTAATCCCAAGAATCTCCAGGGAAGATTACATACGCAGGACTCAGTCCCACTCATTGCCACTGCCTGTCAAGGGGAATGGGAAGTAGGATCCAGGATTAAGAATAAAATCTTCTAATGGCAAAGAGAGAAGGAGGATCCCCGCTCTGGTTCCACGTTAAGATGACTCTAAGGAATTCTTACTAGTTAACTATTTTGTTAATCACAGAGTACATTTTCTGTGTCTGTGCCACAAGACCATAAAAATTTCAGTGGTTAGGAAATCCCTTTGTCTTAAAACCATTATTTGTTAGTTTGGTCTGATCAGAAAAAATGTCGAAGATTGTACTCCAAACCCATGACTGTCAGGAGGTACGTGAGGCTTTTGGCACATGGACAGTCAGGACTGCTCACTAATGGCTTCCATCAAAGCAGCACTTTATCTACCACCACCTGGCTCATAGGGTGAACTTTACATGTGCATAAGATGACCAGCCTGATTCTGTGAATTGCAAGTCCTAGAAGACCAGGTAAGATATTGGGCCATTTTTCCAACTGCAAATTTTCTTTAGGCTTTATTCACTCTTTTATGTGAATGTTTTAATGAACCAGCTATACTAGAGTTGGTGAGAACCCATGGGATTGGAACACTAGCTTGGTGAGGAAGAAACAAGATAAATCTCTGTGCAGATGGGTGCAGCAGTCAGGGAAAAGAAAAGGTTTAGAAGGCAGATGGCAGCCAGAGAAAATTCAATAGCTGGAGTGCAATAAATGGGGTGAAAATCAGACTCAGGAAGTACGAGGTGGTTTGGAATGCAGAATGCAAGCTTGACCTTCTCTGCAGCTTTGCCTGGAAGCCTGGTGACAGCTGTTAACTCCCACACTTCTCTACGTTTTTGCCAACAAGGCTACTTTGGAAAGTAGAGAGTACATCTGCCATGATTCAGTTCAATTGCCATTTGTGAAACATTCTCTCCAGTGAAAAGAAAAAAAAAATAGAGACAAGCTCATTTCTTCCCAAACATTCCCCATGGTCAATATGATATTGACAGGATTTTCCTAGTCTGGGATCCCAGAGGAATTCTAAAGGCATGCTTTTCCTATTTTACTAAATTGATGACACTTCTAGGAGTTTCAAAGATTCAAAATTTTAGAACTAAAGAAGACATTGGAAATTATGGCAACTTATAATTATTTAAAATCATTTATACCAAATATATATTATTAAACCACCTGCTGAGTACCGTGAATCAGAAAGAGTTAGAGATAAACCCTCCAATACCACAGCTCCCCTTGTTTGCCCACTGTAAGCTGGTGGCCATGAATTTCTGGGGTTGTAAATTCTCTAAGCCACTGGTTGCTCTGTACGTAGTAATTCCTCCTATTGTGTCTAAGTTTTCCTCTTTAGGGTGCCAAAGATACACAAGTATGTAAAACAGATAAAAATCCTATCCTGGGTGAATTTATGTTCTAGTGAAGAAAGTAGTCAACACAGATACATTTTTTTTAAAAAAAAAAAAGTACTATAACATTAGTGATAAGAAATTTTTAAAAAGTTAAGTGAAGTGAGAGAGTCCGCTGGTAGGACTGGCGACTTATTTAGATGGGATGGTTTTAAAAGGCTTCTATGAGGAGGTGACACTTGAGTAGATATCTGAATGAAGGGAGAGAATAACCCAGATAGAAATTTGTGAACAGTATGCCAGAGGAAAAAGGACCAACAAAAAGAGCAAATACAAAATCCCTGAAGTGGGAATGAGTATAACATATTTAAGGAACAGCCAGGAACCTGTAGCAGCTAATAGACAGTGGATGAGGCAGTTTAAGAAAGAAGCTCAGAGACAAGCAAGTGTATGGAGATGCTGGGATGTGAGGGAATGTGGGGTAACTTAAGTGTTTTCCAAGGTCAGAGGTATAATTGTCCCACCCTGTCCCATGCCAGAGAGGGTTCTATAGGTAATCTGGAATCATGCTGCATTCCTGAAGTCAAAGCCTATCCTTATTATATCATATAGTAAAGCATTTATAAAGCAGACCACAAAATAAGAGCAGATTGAAAGAGGGATGAATAATTCCCAGAAGGAATGGGATGACTAATAAAATTTTGAAAGGAAAGTTGCACATTGGGAGATTTAACTGGAAAAATTTAAACCATGGAAGATGTGATAGGATCCAAATGGAATTATCTTTATCCTGCTCCTAAGTACATCTTTCTCTGAAGTGTAGAATCAATGTAATTTTTACAGATCTGGAAAGAGAAGCTGTGAATGTTCTGTCACTCATGAACAATTCTCATTCAGTGAATCCTCAGGAAATGGACAGAGTCCTCAGGCAATGACAGGGTCTGCTCTTGACTGCAAATCATGCCCTAGGTGAAGGGCTCAGAGACCTGCAGAGCCACAGCTCAGTCATGGCCCAGCCATGGTGCAGATTTGCAGTCCAGAGTGGACGCCCTCACCTGCCAGAAAAACAGGGCAGAAAAAATTAGAAACATGGCACCTGTTGCCTTGGGTTTATAATCCAGGACACAGATGACAGATAATGTTGCTAAAATATGAATGGATCCTGCTAATTAAAGTTGTACAATTTAACTATAAAACCATTCTTTCCAAAGGGCTTCCTGCCCAGAACAAATCTTGAAATCAGTCAGTTAATAGTTTTCTGGGGAGAAGAAAAAAAAAAAAGCAGGGTAGAGTGTTACTTACTGAGAAAAGTGATTATTTTATTATCTACAGTTTAGATCCAATATGCTGCCCAAGAAATTAACCCAGAAAAGGAAAATTCCTAGGCAATTATCAAGAAATTTTTTTAAAGAAAGTGATTTAATACTTTATATGTAATGAAGTTAATTTTGAGCATTGGAAAAGAGGTGTAAAACTTAACTCATTAAAAATCAGCATCTCCTCATCTCTATGAAGTTAATGTTAAACCAATACGCAGTGAGTTCATCAATCTGAAGGCACACCAAGTTACCTTGTGTGGCCCTCATATTTCTGAATACAAACCTGCTTTGGTCCCAGTTTGTCAAACGAGCCAAGGTCTAGAAATCACCAGCCCTGAATGAAATAAAGACCAGATCCATATTCAGTCAAGACCCAGTATTTTGACCAATAGGTAAATAAATTAAAGACATGGAGTTGGACTTTACCTCATATGGTAAATAAAATGTTTAGGTATCCAGAGATGAATCTCACAGTCCAAAAGAGGTACTCTTAGGAGGAATACAGGAAATTATCACTTACACAGCAAGGAGTGCCTTAAAGAATTTACAATCCCACATTGAGAAACATGGCTACAAGCTAAAGTGGGTGAATAAGGGCATGTCTCTGGTTCTTTCTGGTGCCTTTAGGGGACAGCTATACCTTTTTCTCATTGTGCCTCATAGAGATGCAGAATACCCAGTACAGGCAAATGGGATATTCATATGTTCTAAAAATACATGGTTCTAGGTAGCAAGAGACAATGAGTTTTATTTTCATATATTATCTTGATAGTTTATGGTGGTGCACACCTGTAATCCCAGAGACTTGAGAGGATGAGGCAAGGGGATCAAAAGTTCAAAATCAGCCTCAGCAACTTAGCAAGCCCTAAACAATCTAGTGAGGCCCTGTCTCAAAATAAAAAAGGCTGGGGTGCATCAATGTTTTGGGCAGCACATAGCTTAACACTAGCTAAGCTATGGAGCTAACCTAAGTGTCCTTCAACAAATGAAATGATAAAAAAAGAAACACGGTATACATACACAATGGAGTATTACTCAGCCATAAAGAAGAATGACTTTATGATATTTGCTGATAAATGGATCCGGAAGCTATCATGCTAAGTGAAATAAGTCAATCCCCCAAAATCAAAGGTCAAACATCTTCTCGATATGCAGAAGCTAACACCACAATAAGGGATGGGGGAGAAGAATAGAAGTTCAATAGTTTAGACAAAGGGGATTGAAGGTCAGGGATATAAGAAAAAGGAAAGATAACAGAATGAATCTGATATAACGTTCCTATGAATCTCACCATTGTGTACATCCGCAGAACTGGGGTCCCAATTAGAATAAGATATATTCCATGTTTGAATAAGTATATCAAAATGGACTCTAATGTCATGTATAACTAAAAAGAACCATTTCTAAAAAGGGGCTAGGGATATGGCTCAGTGGTTGAGTACCTGGGGTTCAATCCCCAGTACCAAAAAAGAAAGAAAGAAAGTTGCCTGGTGAGTACTTATTTCTTAGAAATATTTACGTTATTGGCTAAACTAAGGCCTCTGTTTCTATATTTGGACATTTTATATGTTTCTACCAAATTGGACATTTTATATGTTTCTCCATGTTTATCCTGAGGACTTTCCTCTAACCCATGCCCTATAATATTTTCTAAATTCCTAAAGAACTGTCTTGTTTTCTCATTAATCATAGAACATATACATTCCTATAGAATCCGTTCTTCTTTCATTCCTTTTCTTCTTCTCCTAAAATGTATTGACTACTTACTCTGTGTGAGCACTGTTCTGAACAATTTCTGATTTAACCTGCTTTCAGTCAAGTTCTAATTTAATCATCACAATTCTGTGATCTCCTCTCCCTATTTCAGTCTCTCCATCTCAGCTGAAGAGACTTTCTTGCTTCTCTTTGGATCTTAAGGAACTGAAATCCTTATTCCACCACAGAAGTAAGACTTTGACCAAAACTTTTGCCCAATTGAAACAAATGGCTCATTCCAGCACAACTCCATTATGATTCAATTCAACTATTATGCCCTAGTTCTGAAACATCATGATGCATGGCAGATCCTAAAGCAAAGGATTTTGAGTGAGAGAGAGAAAGGGATGGAAGAAAGGCAGGGGAATAAATGAAAACAAAAGAAGGAGGTAAGATAGGAGGAGGACAGGAAGAAAAAGGAGCGATGTACTATCTCCTACCCTTGATAAACTGCAAAATGTCTCTCCTCTTGGTATGTTTCTTTCTTGTCCATTCTTATAAACAAACCAATAGAACACTGGTTTTTGGGGGAGCACTTTTCGGTGTAATTGTACAAAACTGTGCATATTTTCAGAATGAGAAAGAGGAATGAATGTGTTGGGGTGGTGGAGGAGAGAGATGAATTCTTTCAACCATGATCAGCGCTGGTAAAGATTTTCTTTTATTTTTTTTCCAGAATTATAACTTATTTCAAGAAATGGCTCTCTCTCTCTCTCTCTCTCTCTCTCTCTCTCTCTCTCTCTCTCTCTCTCAAACTATTGGAAGTCCTACTGCTATATCAGTTCAAAATCCTGAATTTCAAAGGCTGGGGAATTCAAGTCTGGACTTCAGAATCATCCACAATCTACCTGCTCATAATGGAAAGCACAGGCTGTTTAAACCTCAGAGCCACAGTAACAAGGCAGGAGTCTCTTTATGCTCCCGGAGAAGCTGACTCCATTCTGCAGGAATGTTGAAAACAGCAGTTTTCACAGACAGAGACCCTAAACTATACTTTTAATTGGTGTCGTGGAATTCAAGCTTCCTAAACGTGGCAGACTACAAAGCCAAGGAAATTCTGTCAGTTCCACAGACGTCTTGAACTGTTTTGTCAACCAGAAAGCTGGAATTACAAAAAAATTAAAATGGTCCAGGAAAACACACAGAGGACTGGAGTAGTAATACTAGCTGCGCTCTGCAGGCTGCACATGTCAGGAAAGAACTAAATATACTTTTTCCTGAGTTTTATATTAAGCGAGAAGATTTTTTAAAAACATATTTTTAGTTGTAGATGGATACGATATTTTTATTTTGTTTATTTATTTTTATGTGGTGCTGAGGATTGAATCCAACACCTCACGCACGCGAGGCAAGTCCTCTACCACTGAGGCAAGTACTCTACCCAGCCCCAGAGAAGATATTTTATGGACAAGGAAATTAGGGCCCAGAAAAGCTAAGTAACTTAATAAATGGCAAAGTCAGAATTAGAATCCAGTTCTAGCTCAGGATTTCTTAACAAGGGACAATTTTGCCCCCTAGGGGACATTTATTAAGGTTTAGCAACATTTTTTGATGGCAACGAATAGAGGAAGTACTACTGGCATCTAGTGGGTAGAGGCCAGAGATGCTGCTAAACATCCTACAATGCATAGGACAACTCAAACAATACAGAATTAATCAGGCCAACATGCTTTAGTGCTGATCTTAAGAACCCCCACGTCTCATTGAGTCTAAGGCTGACTTTGTGTTCTGCATCCAGCATCTAAGACATACAGGAAGACAAATGAGGCCACAAAGGATGGCTGCAGGTAAAATAGGTCCAGGCAAGCCATTAGCTTTCAGTGGTTTCCATAATTTGAAGTGGAGGGAACAAGGAATTAATGTAAGCAAATAAATTTGAAATTGTTTCAATTAAATGTCCCCTTTGATAGTCCACACCGGAGGCCCAGCATGGCCAGGGATAGAGAAGACCAGGATCTAGACAAAGCCAGGCATTCCAGACCAGGGAGCCTCTCCCTCTGGCTGCCTTCTGACCATCGTCTGCCTCCCTTGAGATTGATAAGGTAACTAAGGCAGCCCATTGGGCCCACTTATCTCAGCACCAGTGGCTGGGAACGAACCCAGCCAATATCGACTTCATCAGAGGCCCAGCCTCTGTCAGCACCTGGAGCTTAGCCAGCAGGGCCAGGGAGGGGCAGCTGGTACCAGACACCCAGGCCTGTTCTCTGTCCTCCCTTTACTAATAAATGGCTTTTCTGGCGCTGTTGCCACATGGATCAGTGGCGGCATAGACTCCCTGTCGGCAAGCTAGCCATTTTTCTATGCCTGATTGGAGCATGAAAAACAGAAGCTTTCTTGGATCGTGGTTTTGTATAAATGTACTCTCACACATTTTCTCCATCACTAACCAGTCATAAATCAATCTACTAAGCAACCTCTTTACCCCTCTGTAAAGTTCTCTTCAAGTCCTTCCAAAATTGGGCTATGCTGGAGCAATCACACAGGGAATTCCACAAGAGCTGTCATGCCTTCCTTAGCATGCCTTTGCTCTGCTCCAGTTAAGATGGACCCTTGTCTAGATCCACCACTCCCAACTCCCAGTGGGCATGTGCTTCTCCCATGTGACCTCACAGATCTCTGTCCTTCCCCTTCCTCTCTGCACTCTATCTCCTTGCCCACCTGCTTGTTTCCCTAGCAGGGCTGTGAGCTTGCCTGAAGCTCTCTTGTCCATGATTTGCTGGGGGCTCTCTTGTCCACAGTTGTATTCTCAGTATGCAGCAGCAGGCCTGGTACTGATGGGTGGATCTGATGATATTAGATCAGTAAATGGACAGGAGTAATATCTATGCAAAAATCTTTTATAGCAGGTATTGTCCTTCATCCTCACTTTTTAGGTGTCTGGCTCCTCTTTGAACAAGCAAGCTCTTTGAATTCAAAAAGGGCCATATCTACTTCTCTGTATTTCCAATTCCTGGGACATCAATAGGAGCTGAAATAACTGAGTGAATATAAAGAATAATTTGAAACAATTAGACTTTAGACTATCTCTATATTTTACCTTCAGTGTCTAAACTGAGCACAACTGTACACATTTATCAAAAGTCCCAGAGTATACACCAAACAGGGTGAACTTTGCTATATATAAATTCAGTGCTGATCATAATCAGACACAATTCTGAATGTCATAAGCCCAAATATTGAAATCCAGAAAGATCAAAATCCCTAAAATCTAAAAAATCTCAAAAATTACAATCCTGAATGTTGAAATTCTGAAAGCTGAAATTCCCCAAACTGAAATTCCCATTGGAGAAAAAAAGCTATGTAAGAGGAGTAGAAAGTCAAATTCTGAGGAAGGGATTAGTGCATTTGGGTAGCTCACAGAATAGTTGTATTATGAATACCTAGAAATCTGTAAAGCATTATTTTGGATGTATCTGTAACAACATTTCCAGAGGAGGTTAATGTTTGATTCTGAGTGGACTAGGTGGAGAAGGACCACTCTCAGTGTGGGTGGGCACCATCCAACCAGTCTCGGGTCTAAAAAGAACAAATATGGAAGGCAGCTCTAAGAACTGGGACAGTTTTCTTCTGCTGCCTTGATCATGGGATCTCAATGGCCTTTGGACTCCAAGACTTTCACCAGCAGCTCCCTGGATCCTCACTCAGGCTTTTGGCCTCAGACTGAGTTACACCCTAGGCTTCCTGGTTCTGAGGCCTTCGGACAGGCACTGAGCTAACTCATCAATATCTTAACTTGTTGGGTGACTGCATATGTGATGGTGACCCATCTCAGTTTTTGAATGCTCTGGTGAAAAGACTTACGTTGTCCTTCAGGATATTTCAGATGACCACAGTTATAACCCTGGGTGCACACAGTTACCAACCATAGTGATATGCCTTCATACATTTTCTTTTTGAAACTCTTTCTTTATGAAAATGGTTCATCTATTCATAACTTATTCCCATGCAACTGCCATCAATGAATCTTTTATGCCTGCAAAAATAGACATTCTATTATTGCCTTTTTTAATGTTTATTTTTTAGTTGTAGTTGGACACAATACCTTTATTTCACTTATTTATTTATTTTTATGTGGTGCTATGGATCAAACCCAGGGTCTCCCACGTGCAAGGCGAGTGCTCTACCGCTGACTCACAACCCCAGCCCCTGCTATTATTGCCTCTTTCATTTTGCAAAATGACCTACAAAGTGTAGATCATTTATTTTATGTCTCAAATAAAACTCTTTTAAAAAATGTAAATAAATATTTTAAGGGATTTTTAAAGATTATTTTCTACAGAATTCTCTTTTCAGGACTTCGATCCTTCAGGATTTAAGCATTTGAGATTTTGGTGTTTTGGAATGTCTTTCAGGATTATCACCCAAACCCATGTAAATTAACTTTTTTTTAAATGTAAAAATGACCAAAAAAAAAAAAAAAAAAAACAGGAAAAAAAATTTCTCCCATTACAAAATTTTAAATCAACATTCTCTCTTACCAATGTTATGCAAAAGAAGATACCTGTTACTATAGAAACATCACCTCACCAGCACACCAGCACTTCACTATCTTTAGAATGTCAATATTATTTTATATACAAGCTCTTGGTAAAAATGAAGTACTTCTAGTTCCTTAAGGCAATATTTTGCTGTAGATATGTCTTTAGAGATTACAGGTTCTTTTAACAGAATATCACTCTACTAGAGTTAAAAAATGGCAAGTGTTAGAATTCCTGAGTTTTAAAAATTGTTTTGCCTGAGGGATTTATTTACCACTCTCCCAACATATTACATTATAAATAGCATGTATGAATTGCCAGCAACAACTTTCTAGGGACATATAACTTTTTATAGCATTTATTAACAAAATGAATCATAATTTAAAACATTTCATAATTTTTAAAAATCACTGATTTTTGAGTGGTAATAATAAATAATAAAGAGAACACCGGAGATCATATCTGTGGTACAAAACACAATTGTCATGGTCCTTCTCACAGTCTCCTGTGACTTAGCTCACTCCCAAGTCCCCCATCTCTAAATTATCTCCTCAATTTTCTGTTTATATCACTTGAGACTGGAATCTCAAGAATCATCAGCTATGACAGCTGGGACTAGCTATTCTGCCCCTGACAGTTTCCCAAAGAGGAGACTCTTTTTTTTTTTGATGGTGCTGGGGATTGAACCCAGGGACTTGCACATGTGAGGCAAGCACTCTACTAACTGAGCTATATCTCCAGCCCAAGGAGACTCTTTAAGAAGCATTAAATAACAACATTTCAAAATGTAGGTGTTGGGCAGTTGTGGAACCAGTACTAGGTTCCATCATGTTACACCTGACAGTAGGTACTGGGTGGCTGCTATATTCCCCATTGGATTTTGCAGCTAAAGGAATTCAGAGGACATCTTCTCTCTGAAGATTGTATGGTTTCAAGTAACTCCCACTACCCTATCAAAGAGAGTTTGTTCCTACACCCACACAGACTAATAGAAATTAGCCCCAAGAACTATGAGGAGGAAGTCTTCTGTTTCTGTAAACACTGGTTCATCAGCCTTGCTGCTCATTAGCATACATCCTGCCTTCTAATTATGCCCTAATTTGTACTGTGCAGACATCTAACAATTCCTCCACCAACAGCTTTTCTAATTAGTAAGAAAATCAGTGGCAGATGTGAAATTCGTGGGATGCTGAATGTAAAATGTTAATTAATTTTTAAGAGTTTGAAGCCTTTGAGAAACCTTTTATGGAAAAATTTTGGGTGATGTCCTCAACAGTGTCCTTCAAATAGCTTTTTCTTTTATTAGCTACACTTTTGCACCCTTTCTATATTCTTCTCTGAATTGGAGTTGTAGGGAGGGAGGGTTATTAACTCATATGTTTTAAATAAAATCATGAGTTAAGCATCTCCAGAATTGGCTACTCTAACACCATATACCAAATACTTAACTATCCTGCCTGAGCCTGAGAATAAGACCTAGCGCTGACTGTCCCCAGAGCAGAGAAACAAGGTCTGTGTGTTTATTACAGAACAGCATGAGGGCCTAGGTATCTCCTTATTGGTTTCATCTTATCTCATGTTCCAGAAGCTCTCAAAACCCCTGTAGTTGCTCATGAGAACTTGTGCATACCTCTTAATGTAGCAGAATGCCCCCACCCACCACCCCCCGCAAAGATGCTGTAATGAAACCCTCTGCCTCTAGGTTTGATGGGCCTCACACTTCAGGGATGAACTGTTCAGTTACTCGGGTCCACCTGAGTGGAAAAAGGCGCTACAGGACCTAACCATGGAGACAGTTGTTTTTAGGCACCCCTACAACAAAAATCCTCAAAACTAGCTCCTCTCCCTGGGATGCAGTGTGGCCCACCATTCTCCACATAGTCAAGTTCACGTTTGCATGGCACCTCCTGCAGCATCCCCTGCTGTCACTTTGGAGGAGGATGCTGGCTTTGGCCTCCCAGGGCATTCTTTTCATAGCTTGATCTCAGCCAGTGACTCCTAACGCTGCATTGCTGAAGGTAAAGGAAGGGACCTCATCACGAGAGAATGAGAATGCTCCCAAGTCCAAGACCTCTCTCGTAGTTTTGTTGAACATCACCTTTCATTGTAGTCATTTTTGTTTTAAGAAAACTTTCATATTTTGAAACCTAAGTGTGTTTTCTTCAGCATTAGATTATAAATATCAATATTGAATACAGCCTCAATATATCCTAAGTGCTCTATGGAGTACTTGACAATGATTCCATTGAATTTCATTGCATTTAATTACATTTTGATTGACATTTAAGCTTTCAGCTACTGTGTTAGGTGTGTTCTGTTATCATCTCTATTTTACAGGTAGGGCAACTAGGCAGTGAGAGATAAGTGACATGCCTGGGTCACATGGTAAGTGGCAAATCTGGGATTCAAACCTAGATAATCTTCCCTTTAAAGTCCTTCCTTAGTGTTGGCTGTTGATTGGGTTTATGTGTGGACTTGTGTGTATGATGACCAGGTTTTACATCTCTGGAGGGAATGACAGAGGCCTTCTGCTCTCTATGTGAATGAAGAAGGGGATTTCAAAGATAATGGAAGCAGGTTCACAGTTCTGAAGAGCATCACAATTTACAAAAATACCTGACATAACTTACATTTCCCTATCCATTGTTTCCCCAACCTTGAAAAACCATTAAACTGATATGATTTCAAATACAGTCTGTTCTTAAATTGCTTTTTAACTTACACATCTTAGAAGATTTTTCATAAAGGTGCAGAAAAAAAAAATCCAACATCATGCAAGTGTGTCAAAAGGTATTCTCAAGGAAGTGGTTCTTAACTTTGGCTGCACATTGTCATCATCTGGAGAACTTTTATAGATCTCAATGCCACACCCTGGATCAATTACAGCAGAATCTTAGAGGTTGAAGCCTGGGTTCTGACATTTAAAGCTTCCCAGACAATTCCAGTATGTATTCAATTCTGAAAAATACTTTTTAAAAGGAACTAGATTTATTTCCTGCTAACTCCATTGCTTCAGAAATTGTTCTATCTTTAACAAGCTTTGTACCTTGTCAATGGGCTATTTTACTCTGAGACTGAGAGGTTCAAATTAGACTGAAGTTCATAATATATAACATACGTTTATTAACATATAATATATAACATATAACATATAATATATAACATACGTTTATATAACATTACCCCATTTTGTTCCACTGTCCCAGATAATGTAACACCTATAAAAATATAGTATACAATAAATAATATATTACATAATCACTTAATAATAAAAGAATATAGTATAATGATAATATATTAATTAATATAATAATATGTATGATCTCTATATTATGATTTCTGTTTTAATATACCTGTGTCAACTTCATTGAAATATTTGCAGAATTGAAATCTTGAGACTTAATGGACGAAATCATCCCAAGAACACTATGAGTATGGAAAGCAGTTCATTTCCATTTTATAGGTGAGTGACTAAGGCTCAGAGTAGACAAATAATTTACTCAAACAGCTGAAAAGTAGTAGAATCAGGATTTGACCCAAAGAGTCAGACTCGAGTCTCCTTGTGATAGAAATATCTAATTTTTCTGGTGACCAGAATCTGAATTTTTTTTTAATGTTTTTCTTATGTTTTGTACTTCTGGGCTCTGATTTAAAAACATGAGCCACGAATTCCTATGTGGAAACTGACTCCTAAAATACACTCCCCATCCCTTCTCAGTCCCTCATTTCTAGGTGCCTTGGTCTTGTCTCAGTAGCTGTGCTCCCTAATGCCCAGGGTCTCCACAGATCTCTGTTCCAGAGCCCTCTGAGGATGGCGTATCCCTGATAGGGTACAAACCAAGGCAGCAAGACACATGATCTCTGTGCCAGATCCCAGGCAAAGTGCTGATGTGGAGACTCTTGTTCCGTCTTCACAACAACCTCTGAGGGACGTGTACTGTCCTCCTCATTTTATAGATTAGGAAAGTGGTGCTGGCATTCCAACCCCGGGGAAGTCTCTCCAGTGCTTGGGCCATTGGTGGTCTCTTACTGTGGCTCACATTAGAGTCTTCAAAGGGAAAGGGGGAGCATTTTTATCAATGGGGACCTCAACTTCTGAAAACAAAAAAAAAACAACAGAAATGGATGGCCACAACCTGTGGGGGAATCCAGAGATGGTAAGAGTGGTCACCAGAGGGAGACAGAGCTCCAGACATCCTGGGCTTTCCTCTGAGTGTGTAGCAGCAAAGCAGAGACTAGAGGTAAACAGCTTCCGATGTGTTTCTTCGCTTTGATTTTAATTTCTTCTACTGCTGCTCCTCCTTCCCTTTATTCTCCCTCTTTCTTTTCTTCCTCTCTCCCCACTCTTGCTTTTTCTTTTGCTTATTTCTAAGTAGTAAGGACCTGCTTTACTGAAGTATGCAATCCAAAGAGAAAGGAGGTAAGTCTCCTAACTTCACCCAGTTTTCTTCTCCTAAGTCAGTTTTCTGAATTAAAGTTTCTGAATTAAAAGGCACTAATATGTGGAGTGTCTTTAACAAGTGTTTTAGATCCTGCAGTTCTTGACAGAAAGAGTAAAACAAAGTCAAATATACATAATAGACGAATAAAACTATATTCACACCAATGACGAGTCTTTTTTTAAAGAAAATTTTATATCTGAATTTTAATCTTTCTTAAGGTTTCCCATTATATTTGGGAATTAAAAATTTAAAATCATAGAATTAAAATAAAATATGCTCTTGAGCCACAGATCTGATTAAAAATAATATATAGGCCATTGGCACTGAGCTCCTAGAGAAGAGGGACTTGATTTTATTAACATAGACATCTTGTATGCCTCTCAGAGTATATTAGCATGAGGAAAATGCTCACTAAATGTTTATCAAGTTGATAAATGAGTGGCAGATTTTTTATTATCTGGTTTCCTCAACATAGACCCTACACCTAAAAAAGAGGAGCCAACACCTGCCAAACCACCTGTAGCCCGCCCAAGAAGACAGGTTTCAGAGAGCAGGACCCAATCAAATAAGCACCAAGATCAAGAAATAGGAGTAAGTACTCTGCTAGTTCTTCCCTTCACTGGTTTTTGCCTACACACTGGTCATGTTCAGGGGCTATTTGGTTAAAAATAACAAAAACCCACTCAACCTAGGCTGGGGAGGAAGAGGAGATTATATGGGAAAGTCTCAAAGATCTTTCACACAATCAAGGACAGGAAGCATCATCAGCCTCCTGGAAGACCCGGAAAGAGGAACAGCAAAACAACGTCAAATTAAAACAGCCTCAATGTCCTCTTCCACTTACTCCCGTGCTAAGTGGCCTGTCTCCTTCCCCTGCACATCTGCTTCTCCCTTTCTGCAGATGAGCTCCAACTACGTTACTGTGTCTGTGATAGAAAATGGCTGTTCCAACAGTCCTATGTGTCCTTTGGAAGGTTTTGCCTGTCACTGTGTTCTGAATCCATTTTCCTCAAACTAAGAAGATGGCTTAGTTAGATCAAGTGTTAATGTCTCATCTAAACAGCTGTGGCCACCTCTTCTACTATTCAGTCAGTAAACACCACTCACTCTCAGGGACAACCACATGTGCAAACAAGTCTGTCATTGGTAAATGTCCTGGTTGGTGGGCTTGCAGGGTACCCCAATTTACTTTGGTATGGTCATTCTTGACAGGATAGGATTGAAACACAGAGGAAATGAATTCAATAATTGTGTGACCAGCTGAAGCCCCTGTATTTAGAGTTGTAAAAGTGGCTCAAGAATTCTTACCCATAAACAGGTGGTTTGGTTAATAAGGATTTTGCAAAGTAAAAATCCAATTGCATATGAATATATTTAACAACATTTTGAGACATGTTTTAGGTTGCCTGTGACTATAGATCTTTTATTCATATGTCATTTCTGCAGCATTCAGAATGTGCAATTACAAAATTGCAGTTTAAGGTGTTCATTTTTTTTCTGGGGAAGAAAAAGTCTTGAGTGAGAAAGGAGTTATTGGAAAATATGTGAAATTGAAGGTAAAGGTGTGATTGAAGCCAAACAGAATAGTGCTTCAACAGTGGTTCAATAAGATGGCTTTGGGTCCAAGTTAATAGTATACATTTGGTTAACACTGAAGAGGCCTTATGCTTCAAACCTCTTCTGCATAGTTGTACCACAGAAAGTCGCAATGAACTCCAGAGAATGATAACACATAGGAGTCCTGAAGAATACGAACCCAACAGCTCAGGAGGCTTAGGCAGGAGAATACCAAGTTCAAAGCCAGCCTCAGCGACTTAGGGAGGCCCTAAACAACTTAGTGAGACCTGTCTCAAAATAAAAAGGACTGGAGATGTGGCTCAGTCATTAAGTTCCCCTGGGTTCAAACCTTGGTACCAAAAAAAAAAAAAGTTACCCAATTTGAACATAAACACATTCATCTTCAATAATAATGACCTATATCACTGAACATTTGACTCAGGTAAAAATTCCAGAATAAAAGAAGGGCTAAATTTCTGAGGTTCATCTTAAACCTCTAATTTTTATGCCAGTAGTGTGCTGTCTGTGGCCATACTTTTATGTGGAAGGTATTTCAAGATAGGTTTTTACAAGCCTTTCAAGAATAGTTATTGCCACAAGATTAAAACAGTTGCAGCAAAGTAGCTCATCATCGTCAAAGAAGATGAGCTAGAATTTATATGAAATCTCATTTCATTACTGTTTATTACAAAATCATCCATAATCTTATGAAAAACAAATTTTGATATGCTTCTATGATTTTTATTTTATCTAATAAATGTATATATTTCTAAGCATTTTTAAAGGACTGACTTAGTCATCACAGCTGCCTTAATAGATGGACTATTAGATGAGTAATACTAGTATCCCCACTTCACAGAAAAGAAAATTGAAGTCCAGAGAGGTTAAGGAATATGCCCTAGGTTACAAGCGAGTAGCTTCAGAAATAATGGAATTAAAATATGATTTATCAATCTTTTAAGAGTTCCCCTACCCAAAGAGTTCTCTTTGGTATCATATTACAAATTCTATAATCTTCTCCTGTTGTGCTATTTGATTCTCAACACCCCATGAGGTTGGTTTCAGGTGACCTCATCTCCTGTTTAGAGAAAATAAGATGAAATCTGGTATGTTAAATAGTATCCTAAGGCTTTAAAAGCCAGGAAGGGATAAAGTTAGGACTCCAACTGGGCCTTCTGACTTTCCTGGTTTAATTTCTTGCTACTAATCCACAAATCTAATGTGACATTCTAGTCATCAGCTTGCTACAATGACAAGGTCTTCCTTAGTCTGGAGATTTGGTCCTCAGGTAAATAAATGCAGCTCTTGCTACATGTAAAACACTTGTTGCTCACTTAAGCTAATTACTGTTGTGGAGAGGAGGCTGTATCAGCAATTGAATTATTTTTTCTAGCAGAAGTCTCCCCATTAAAATAATAACTAATTTCCATGCTAGTCAGAAATGACAACCTAGCTCTGCTCTCACTTCCTGTTATCTCTGGTGCTCCAGCAAACAGATCACCATATTTCAAAGCAAGCTTATCCAACTGGTGTGATCCACCACTGCCCTAAATTTTGAACTGCTAAACCAGGTGCTGAGGAAGGTGGCAAGATGAAAGTTGCAGAAGCTCTTTTGTTGGTTTTAGTGTTGTTGTTGTTTATTTTGTGTGCTTCTCCAGTTTGGTATCAGAAATTGTCTAGCTTCATGAAATCTAGTGGAAGTTTTTTCATTTTTCTTTTGCATTGAAATAGTTTCTAAAATATCTTTTTGGTAAGATCTCTCCTATGAGGATTTTTACTATATTTTTTCAGCTATTTCCAAAATTGTTGATTCATTTTGTAATTTTAGTCCTTTTATTTTTTTACATAAATTCTGTAAGTCAAGAAACTAGAACTTTCTATAAATGATTTAATGGTAAAAAATGCTTATTTAGAGTCATAGGATGAGATTCGTAGAATGGGATTCACAATATCCTTAGAATGAGATCCCTAAAGGAGCCCCTTCAGTTTACAGTGTAGATGGTGATTCTTTGGGAGGAAGTGAAGATCCAATGAGACCATCCTGTGATAGATTCTGGTGCTGAGACTACACAAGTCTACAAGTTCTTCATGTTCCTTTGCTTTATCATTAATTTGTTCAATTACAAGCTTTTTGGTCATCTACTATGTGCCAGAGACTAGACTAATTGGGGACTTTAAAAAAATTGGACTGCTTTCAGAACATTCATAGTTAAAAGAATAACAACACACATATAGCATGGTAAATACTCCAGGAGAGTAATGGAGGTCTCTTATGGATGAAATCCTTAATGCGGCAACTAAACATTTAATGTGTTCATGTATCACAGACTAGGAGCTGAAAGGAGAGGTAAACAAATATTTATTATAAGCATTAGTTTTCCAAACAAATTTTATGACTCTGAAAGTGGGTTTTAAAGACATCCTAGCCAGCATGTCTGGTTTGATTCTAGCCTCATTTATTTCCTGACTATTTAGATTAGCCTTAGCAATATTGCATACACATTTAGCTAAGCAAGTATAATTTGCAGAAACTCAGTTCTCTTTATGTGGAAAGTACTCATGATTATGTCAGTGCTTCTTATTTGAGATTATTTATATGCTTATCTGAGGCTTTCTTCCCTTCATAAACAGAGCTATTTGTTTTTCTGCCACTTCAATGTTTCAGGGAATATTTTTGGTTTACCTCTAGCTGTTTATCAGTAGTCAAGTGCCAGCACTGGAGTAAACCATTCTCTGTAGTCCCATGAAATTACTTAGCTCTGGAATCTTAAGCAACAGTTATAATTCCTTTGCACATGGTAGAATTTATCAGGTAAATAGGAATGTTGATTTCTAAGTTCTTGTTTTGCTTCAGATCCATATTCTAGACTAAATTCCTGGTATATCATTCTGCTTACCTGAATTTTTATAGGACCAAATGCCAATACAAGAAGAGAAAAAAATATTTAACCAAAGGAATATTAAAGCAAAAGCTGCTTCCTACAGGGAATGAGGAACTTTTGTCAGACCTGCAAAATAGTGGTGTAAACATTATGAAAACAAATGGTAGAGACAATTGTGAGCTCACTGCAAGTTACTAGAAGCTTGGCCACGGGCTATCAACCTACATGCTCTACTCCCAACCACGTGGCAGACACATACTGCAGAAGCCTATGTGTGCAGAATGGAATGCAGCCTTTAATTATGTTTTTAATATATTCCAGAGCATATAGTAATAATGGAAAGAGCTCTGAAGCATTCATTTTATTATATCAGTTCTAAATGCTTTCACTATTATTTTCCCTAAATGCTTTTCAGTTTCTATGCTAAGAGAACCTTGATCTTCAGCCTTTGAGCTTACATTTCCAGAGCCATCTTATAAACCTAGTAAATGTAACCCTAGTACTTTTAGTAAGCATTATGCTCCCAAAGTGTTTTTTAAACTAGGACATTGAAAAAAAGTCTAAAAGAAAACACTCCATCTATGGCCTATGTTTTAGTTCTCTGTTACTGAAAAAATTATGCCCAAAGTTTAATGACTTAAAACAACAAAAATTATCACGGATTCTGTGGGTCAGAAATCCAGGCACAGCTTAGCATCCACCAAAACAGATTTTGCCTCTGATAAGAGATGGTTCATGTAGCTTCATCTGTCTGTAATATGTCATCAAACACGTTCTTGATAGACAGGCTAATGTTTTCAGGAAGATTTTCTGCTTTGTGATATTTCCCAAGTTTGAAAACAAAAATCTTATCTCTGTGCCCTGAAAGAAACAGGCAATCAATAACTTTAGTTCTTGTTCCTGGGAAAGGTAAATGTGACCTTCATAATTGTTAGATAAGTAAACAATCTGGGTTAATTTTCAGGAAGACTAATCAGGGTTTTTTTTTTTCCCCAAATGTACAAATATAAAACCTTCTTGAGCAGCAAAGTCCTAGTCAGTCTATTAGGAAGCACTTAATATTAATATCAATAATTAATAACAGATAATATTTATAACACTGAATAGAAAAGGCAGAATGAGTGAGTGCTGGGATGGAGTTTATTTAAATGCCTTCTCTGGCCTGGAAATCCCCAGTTATACTTTTCAGAGGCTTTAAGCTCCCATGTAAGGGAGGAGAGGGGAAAGGATGGTCATAAAATGGATTTTCAAGACTTGTTCTAGATACAGGTATGTGCTTAGATTATGCCAGGTGCCAAGAAGAGAGAATGAGTAGGAGCCAAGGAAAGAGAAATGTGTTGATTCATGCAGTGTTCGGCCTGCACAACCGTACACCTTCACCACCCATTGACCTGTCCTCCGGTGGCTTCCCACACACAGGCAGCTTCCAGACACCACTCTGACTTCTCTGCCTTGTACCTCACTCTAACCATGCTAGCCTCCTGCTGCTGCTCCAAATTCCAAGTGTGCACCTGTTCCATAGCCTGGAATTTACTGATCTCACTGTACTTCACTAAGGACCCTTCCCAAATGCCATTTTTCCAGAGAAGCTTTCCTGATGTGTGTGTGTATGTGTGTGTGTGTGTGTGTGTGTGTGTGTGAGAGAGAGAGAGAGAGAGAGAGAGAGATTCTCTCTGTCAAAAATAGCACTGCAGATGCTGTCTATCCTTTACTCTGTTTTATTTTTCTTCCCTGCACATAGCTCACATAGTTCCAGATATATATACTATCTTATAAGTCTATCCTTAGTCTCCCCCAGCTAGACTGTGGGGTCTCTGAGAGCTGAAAGTTTGACTATTTCATCACTGTTGAATCTCTAAAATAAGGGTCAGCACCTGACACATAGTAGGTACTCAGTCAACTTATGTTGAATATATGAATGAGGTGAGTGCTATTCTGTGCCAGACACCAGGACCATCAGTTTCCATATCATCATCTATAACCCTCACAGGAGCTGCCAGGAGAGATTTGGTTATCATTGTCCCTATCTCAGGGTTGAAGAACTCAAAGTAGTGAACAACTTATCTAAGATTGCCTAATGTGGATCTTCACAGTCTTATTCTGTGTTTTTAACCAATTGACCTCTTTAAATGAAATGATTATACAAATACAGTCAGCCTGGAGGCAGTAACAGAAACTCCTGTCAAATTGCATATATCACTAGGACTTTGTCTGGTCCCTACTGGTGAAAATGCCACCTAAATAAGATAGAAAACCACCTCGAGGCCCGTATTGACAGATTCTGTCAGTGCTATAATTGAGTTCCTTGCCTCCCCAGAGCCTCATCTTCTCTCTATTGCAGGAAGTGAGCTATCAAGGAAAAGTTTTGGTGAATTTTCTCTAATTTGAAAATAAAGGGCAGAAAAGCAAACCCTCCAGGTAACTGCGGGAGAATCAAAGGGGAAGATATTTAATATGACAAGTTTGTTCCCCAGCCAGGCGAAGCTGATGTGCTCCAACATCACCAAGGTCAGGTGACTGCCACTGGCAATGGAGGGCCCAGCTTCAGTTCCTCATTCCAAAAGCCAGCGAATGCCCAATCTGTAGAAGGAATCTAGGAGTTGAGAGAGTTTGTGCCAGTCATGGGGACAGTATGGTTTTGTCTTGTTCTATCCAATCTTTATGAGTTATTTCCTGTGTGCGAGGCACCATGCATCGTCTCCTTAAATCCTCAGTGAGAACAGGGATTGGATGATCCAGGTTGTTATGGTTTGAATCTGGAATATCCCCCCCCAAAAAAGTTCATATGTTTGGCAATGCAGCAATGTTCAGAGGTGAAAAGACTGCATCAGGAGGGCTCCGACCTCATCAATGATTAATCCATTTGATAGATTAATAATTTTAATGGACTACTAGGTGGTAACTGTTGGAAGTAGGTCACTGGAGGCATACCCTTGGGGACTACATCTGTCCCTACCTACTTGCTTTCTTCCTCTGCTTCCCAGTTGCCAGGAACTGAGCAACTTTTCTCTGACAAACCCTTCCCTCATGATGTTCTGTCTTACCTCAGGCCCAGGACACTGGAGTGGGTCAGCCATGGACTGAATCTCTGGAACCATGAGTCCAAAATTAACATTTTCTCCTCTAGGTTGTTCTTCTCAGGTATTTTGGCCACCCTCAATGAAAACTTGACTAACACAAAAGTATTCACCATTTAGAAACATTAATGTTTGCTCAAAATGTTAGTACTTGAATGTGTAGTGATCACTGAACACTCGTCTATTTAACTTCTATAGTTAAATGCCAAAAGATTCTGGACTTCTTCCCTATAGAATGTATTCCTAAGCATTTTTCTAGAAGCTGTTTTTAACCCAGGGATACATGTAAACAAACCTTTTTAAACTTTTCTAACTGTCTATACATAGTCTCTAGACTATGGGAGAGGAGCAAAAAAAGAAAAGAAATAGAGGTGGCAGATTCTTTTGGAAGCGGCACAATTAATTTAGCATTCAATTAACACGAAGAAATTTCTTTCTAAGTTTGTGCTTCAAGCACTTGAAATTAAGTCTAAACTTTTGCTTTCAGACGAGGACACTGTGATTCCGACTCCACCTGAGGGGATGTATGCTTTGTCAGTTAACCTGGTACCCTAAAAGCGCACAATCTGGGTTGAATTCAGATGGTTCTCCCTCATGACCTCAAAGCATGCAGACAATAGAGACTTCCACCATAAAGACATGTCTGCTCTTGATACTCCCCTTCACTAGCACAACCAAAGTATGTGGCACCCAGGACAGTGTTCACCAAGAGGTAATGCTCAGTGAGGGTGGGGTACAGGGAAGAGCTAGAATCTTAATGGAAGGGTCCTGAAGCATCAGAGAAACTCCATAGTCGTGGATCCATCCCACTCTGAGTAGTCACAGAGTTTTTAAAGACTGAGTTTCTAGTAAAATAAAGAAGATTTAAGGGCACGTAAGTGTCTCTTTATAAAAGTTAGGGGAGGGAGTGGGATTAAAGACTGCTGAGATAGAAAGGTCAATAGTAAACAAACCCAACCAGGAAGTCAACTGCTAGATGGCCCCTTTCACTTCTGTTAGAAGCCAGCAGAGAGCGTTGTTGTCATGTACATGTGATCATTCATGTCCAGCCTGTCTGAGGCTCAAGTCTTCCTAGAAAGGGATCTGACAGTGAGAGGACAGTCTAGGGGCAAGTCAAAATCACTAGACTCAGTATCAGGAGGTTGAGGTTTTAACCCTAGCTTTAATCCTTGGCAAGTCACTCTCTGCAAATCAGGTTGAGACTATCATATGAAGGGGAGTCGTACTATTAAAAAGCATTTTCCACCAACTGATTACTTCCTGTGTGTCAGACCCTGTGCTGGGCCCTTCCATCAACAAGGATTCTAATCTTGCTTCTGCAGCACATTGACTATCTGTATAATTTGAAGGAAATCACTTACCCCTTTAAACCTCAGTTTCTCCTTATCAGAGACAAGGAGATCAGAGATAATACATCCTCACAGGATTATTCTGAGAATTAAATTCAGTAAATGCATGTACAGCACTCAGCACAGCACAGTTGCAAACATGCCAATAAATGGCAGCTATCATCACATACTAATTCTGTTTCATCTTCACAGCAATCCTGCAAGGTAGTTAGTAGATTTTATTCCACTATATAAAAGAGGAGACTAAGGTTCAGAGAGTTTTAGAATTTACCCAGCTCAGAAGAAGCATAACATGGCTACAAGTCCAGATGTGACCCCCTTTCCCCCAATGCTAAGCATTCTGAAAGATAGAACACACTGCTGTTTTAACTGCTCCATCTTTTGGTCTATAACTCCTCACGGAAATTACCCAGCTGGAAAGGGAGACAGACTGGCATTCACAAAATGTTGGAAGCGAGGCTCCCAAAGGATCAGAACAAGCTGTAGGGAGAAGTGGAGTCAGCTTTGAAAAGTGCAGTTTGGAATATGCTGCTGTAAACCAAGCTCTTAGCATCTTTTTCTTCCTGGGAAGTGGCCCACTTTCTTTTTCCTTTCAAAACTGTGTTGAAGCTAACTTTCCAGGAGGCTACAAGAAGCCACCTATTACCTCAAGACTCTCAAGAAGCAATGTTACATCAAGGGTTATGAATTAAAGGCCATTTGGAAAGTCCTTGCTCCACCTAAGTATTTGCCACTCTGGCTTTTCATCCAGGGATGTAGATAAAACCTCCCCTGTGGAAAGGGCCTGTTCCATCCTGGACCGAGTCCTGTCACCTACCACCTTGGAAGCCACCACTCTGTTTGTCTTTGTGTTCTGATCTCGGTGCTCAGCATCCAACACATTGTTTTCTACTCTCCCCAAAACTCTGCAGTCATCTGTGTTGCCATCCATGACTGGCAGTTAAGGAGACAGAAGCCTGGAAAAGTGATAATTCCTCGAAGTTAGAAACTAAATTGGCGATTTGAGCCCAAGATTGTTGGTCTCCCAAACACACTGCCCTTCCACCCCTTAATTTTACTTCTGGGCTTGACCATAGAGGTGGACTCTATTTCGTACCTCAAAATACTCCATTTCTTTAGGAAGTATTGAGACTACACTTTAGTTTTATTGTAAGGTTAGAAATTTTCGTAGTCAGCATTCATTCTCATTCCCTTTTTACGCTTTCTCCTGAAAGAAGCCTGGGCTACATTTCCTTATATTCCCTCACTTCAAGGTTCTGGATAAAATTTGTATTCAGGATGCAAGGAGATGATTGGCATTAGATTTGGAAAGTGGAAGCGATCCTTCTAACTCTCAACCTTGGCAATATGGCCATAACCTACCTAGATAAGCTTTGCAACAACCTCCATGCCCCTTGCTGACCACCATCTCAATGTCGAGGATGGTCCGTGAGGTTGCAAACAGATTCCTGCAGATCTCTACCCTCTGAAGTAGCAGAATCTCTCTGACTCAGTACCACAGCTGGAAAGTGAATCTCAAAAGTTAGTACCAGATGCCCAGCCTTTCTAATAATTTTCTAAGCATCTAAATCTCTGCTTAAGATACATCAAGTTGTTTCTGGTTTCCTGTATGAATATTGACCAGTTTTTTTTAGCTTCTTCATTCTTCAATTTTGCATTCTTCATTTTCTTTAAATATTCCTTAAATATAAGTACATTCCTAATCCAACTGTCTTGTTTTCTTACTTAAGACACTTCCTGGGATTATCACCTACATCTATGAATTCAGTATTATACAGTATTATACAGGCTGATGACTCTAAGTTCAATGTTTCCAGTCCAGATGTCTACTTTTAACTTCAAATTCCTACAGCCAAGTCTGTGCTGGACATGTTTGTATGAATATCGCATGTGCATCTGTTTCAGATACTATTGCTGTATAGCAAAGTACCCCCAAAATTAACTGGTGCAAAACAACCATTTTACTATGCTAATAGAATCTGTGTGTTAGCATTTCAAAGAGGATACAAGAGAGTTGGCTGAACTGTAATGTACTATGTCTGAGACCTTAGCTGAGAAGATTCAAGTTTGATATTTTGGGCCTGAAATCATCTGGATATACTTTCACTTAAATGTCTGGTAGTTGATGTTCTCTTTGGCTGGGACCTCAGCTGGGCTGTTGGCTGGAAGACATGCACAGGGTCTCCACATGATCTCTCTACACGGGCCAGTTTGGACTTCCTTACAATATGGCAGCTGTTTGAAATTAAGCATCCCTGGAGAAAAAGGTACAAGTGCATGGGATTTTATGTAAACATGGAGGTCATAGAATCCATTCCACCATGCTCTATTAGTCAAAACAAAGGCCTCCCAGGTTCAGGAGAAAGGAACATAGACTCCCATCTAGGACATGCCAAAGTCCTGTGCTATGCCACACATAAAACCTTATCCAGGTCCACTGAATTTGCTACCCAGTTATTCTTATTTTGCCTTCTAAATATAACTGGAATGTCTCCTCTCCTTTAACCCCATATCCTCAGTTCAGAAGATACAATTAGACTCCTGACTCTCCCCTTCCTTCTGGTTTCCTGCCTTCCACCAATTGTCAACCTCTATTCCATTCCAAGGGCAGATATCAGAATCATTTTCTAAACTCTGAATCTGATCAAGTTCCCTCTCTGCTGAAAACCCGTCCCTGACTCCTCATATTTCCTAATTTGCTGTGTCAGACTATCTACATCAGCTCCTTCTCTACCTTCATGCTATGTTCGTGGCTCTGGCAGACCCACTTTTATTCTCCAAACATATGGAAGACTCTTCACTTGCTGCAGGGGTCTTCTCCATGGTTCTTCTTTCTCCTACTCTCTTTTGTCCACCTTCTCCTGGTTCCTTTCCCACAGCACGGGTAGGTGGCCTTCTCTATGCTAGTCCTCATTTTTTCTTCACATTTAATACAACCATCAGCTCAATTTGATTTTAGCACTCTTCTGATTCTGATAGCTTTGTGGAAATTACATTATATAGAACTTTAAGTGTGGAAGGAGCTTCAGCAATCATATAATCTGACTGTTTTACAAAGCAGCATTTTATAGTCTATGTCTTTTGTACCTTAGTGCCTAGTATACTGTAGTTGCTCAGTATATTATTTCGGGGAATAAATGCCCAAATCTGGATGTTGTGTCTTCCTTCCTTCCTTCCTTCCTTCCTTCCTTTCTTTCTTTCTTTCTTGCCATAACATGATCGTCAACCAGGTTTGAATAGAGAATCAGAAGTAAGCAGGTAGAGAACTTTCCCTTTGGGCCCCTGGCAGGACATGCCAGCAATACAGGAGAGAAGAGTTCTTTCCTGGTTAAAAGATCTTCAGTTTCCTCTTACTGATTTCTCCAGCAAAGACATCATTCACGAATGACTCAAGTGTTTTCTGGCCTCACTTAATTTTTTTCCTCCAACTTGGTTCTATTTTATAATATTCTTCCTAAAACTGGAAAAATTTCACATGATTTGTGGTAACAAGGAATTCACTGCAAAATCTTAAACCTCAAGAAGAACTTGTTTTCTTCCTTCTCAAGAGTATTTAATTCCTTCTCATAATATTGTGAACAGCAGTATTTTCTATGGTCCAAGAATGCCAGAGCACATCTTGAAGGCAAATGCACATGTTTTCATCTTTTATGAACTAGCCATTCACATCCCTGATAAATAAAACTATTACAATGCTTTAAATGCCACATCTAAATTCCTCTTTAATTTAAAAGCTTTATTAGCAGCAGTAAGGTGTTGATACAGCAAAGAGATCTTTTTTCTCCCCAGAATGAAAAAATAGATTCCACATTAAAAATAGAGGAGAGAAAGTAGTGACAAGAAAGCCTCTGCTGCTGTCTCTCCTACAAGTGTAGAAAAGAAAAGGTACAAGATTGTCTCTGTGACCACCAGCATTTATCAGGTTTGCCTGCTGTCACCATAACCACATAGAAGGTGCTAAAGAGGAGAATCCCAGCAAACTGCTTAGATAGCTTTCTCTAGAAGAATGAAATAGGAAGGAACGTCTTTTCCTAGGGTGAGTTACAACTATGTTTTAAAGATAATGTATAGAAAAGTATTTAATTCTTGTGAGAAGGGAGGGAAAGTCCAAGAAATATAACAGTTCCCTTTAAAAAATAGTAACTTCTACTTTGTAATAAAAATTACACTTACTATAGAAAATTAAGAAACAATTGTTTCGTAACAAAAGAATAAAAACCTTCTTTAATTCCTACCACCCAGAGGGAGATTCAGGGTAGATCCCTTCAGTTTTTCTGTCTCTTCCGTCCATCCCCACATGTCTATGTGCATGCACACCTGCACAGGTATGCAAAACATGGACTCAAATACAAGTATTAATAAAATGAGATTATACTCTAAATATTGATTGATAACCAGAGCATTAATCCATTTTTAAACTATATTTCTATTTTTGTTTTGTTTTTGAAGATGTGGTCTTGCTCTTTTGCCCAGTCTAGTCTCAAACTCCTGGATTCAAATGACCCTCCCACCTCAGCCTCCCAAGTAGCTGGGATTACAGGTGCACACCTGGCTTATATTTTTATTTTTTTTAATGGATGCCTAGTACTCATGCATATGTATGGGTTGCTGTGTGACATTTCAGTATATGTATACAAAATGAGATCTAACCCATTTTAATAAGCATTTGTCTTTATGTTATATTTAACAGAAGTACTTGTTTTACATAGAATAAAGAGAGAACTTAATTCTCCATTTTTGGGTGACAATGGCTCTTTAGTGATAGAATTTTCAGCATCAGTGGCTGATCAAGAAGGAAGACACTTTGGGTGGGTTGAGAGGAGACTGGATAATCCAATGTATAAGAGTTTGGCCATTTCTACCCAATGAGCACTGCTCTATAGACAAGCTTTGTTTAGCTCCTGCTTTGGATGGCAGAGACTTTATGAGGTCAGCATCAATGTCTGATGGCTCCTCCATTTCCTTTCACAGGTCTGACTTTGCAATAAGTCTTTTGTCCTCAGAACTCTGCCTTAGCATCTGCTTCCTTGAGAACTGACATCATCCCTCCTTTGAATACAGGGAGAAGTCCGTTTCTTAATTGGCTTATGAGAATTGTTGCAGGATAAAATGCAGAACCCTCAGTTAAATTTGAATTTTGATAAACAGATTTTTTTCTTTAGGTATAGATTTTTTTCTTTAGGTATAGGTATGTTTCATGCAACATTTGGGACAGACTTAAAATAAATAAAAGCATTCACTGTTTATCTGAAGTTCAAATTTAATGAAGAATTCTGTATTTTTGTCAATTGAATGTAGCTGAATCTCAATGTCCATGTAAGTTGTCACATCAAGTAGGCCATAAGGTCCTCAAGAATGTAGACATCGAGTCTTTGACTTCTGTTTCCCCAGGGGTGCTACAGCAAGCAGTGCTTTCTAACTGAGGGCTACTACAATAGTTGTAGTATATCCGTAAACCTCACAGGAAATGAAGGCCTTGTGTCACGAGAATGAAAATTCCATGTCCACAATTGTTTACAACTATCTCAATATTCCTTGGTCCTCAGAAAACCACAGAGTAAGCTGCCCTTGGGGGAGAAGATTGCGCTTATTGTTTCACAAGTTAAATTTAGATAGATGGTATGTTGAAGATCACACAAAGGTGAACCAGAATATGTATGCCATGTGGTCAGGCATTGAAATAATCCTACAGTCCTTTCTCTCTCTAGGAAGCACATGATATAATTTTCCCAAGTAAAAATTACCCTTGAATTAGTTTTTGTTTAGAATCAACCCTGTGGTTAAAATGAAATGGCATACAGTGGTGTTGCTTTGTGGGGAAGTCCACTGAGCATGAGTAAGCTGAATGGAGACAAATGGCAAGCTTTGGTTGCCTCTGTAGACCATCACAACAGTGTAGCTTGGGAACTTTGTTGGGAGTAAAATAAAGGTTAAATAGATAACTATTGTGTAGGATTGCTTTTACTCTGGCTATGGGATGATTAGGTCATTTGCCAGAAATCCACGGCCAAGCCAGCTCTGTCCCAGAATCCTTGCTTTCTAAGCAGTCACCCTGCATTTTCCAGGTGATGGTGAAGAAGTCTGGGGAAGAAGACCTGCTAGCAGGCCCCTGAAAAATTCCTGTCTAGCACCCTGAGGTGTGGGCAGTTCTGATCTGAGCAGATCCTCTAATTCTGTTGTCAGCATTATTAGAGAATAGAGAATTTCCTCCTTCCTTATAAATATAATTTACCCTATTAAAAAACAAATCCAATACATCAAAGCATAGCCTCATGAAAAATGAAGTGGGATGTGACTGTTCACATTACAAAAGAACTCGATTCAGAATTCCTTGATGTAGCACTTGGGCCTGTACAATCAGGCTTATCCACAGCTGCTCCCATTTTTTAGTACCCAGCGCCCTATAGTCTACTTATAACTGATTTCCAGCATTTTCTTTGGGAGTTCCACAAATGTTTATGATTTTGTTCATGCTCTTTTCTATATTTTGGATACCCTTCTCTTCCTTTCCTTTGCTCCAATTGGAAAAATTCCACACACTCTTTAAAGTCAACTGTGTGTGTGTTGTGTATGTGAAATAAAAAAAAATTAGTCTTGCCTATGGATTCTAGGAGATAATCTCTACGACCTTGGAGTACCAGGCTTGGTAGGAGTATCTTTGTGTGCCTGTGGTCCTTGGATTATGCTGGATAGACGAACATCATAAGGTAGGGTATATTCTGACCACAGTAGATAGTATTTAGATTGGGAACTGACCAGGAAAAAAATATAACATAGAGTGGAGGTTTTGAATTAGATGGTATCAGTTGACTTGGAAACTGAGATCAACCATGCAATCCATCGATTACTCATGCCCATGTGATGGAACCCCAATAAAAATTCTGCAGAGACTCCCTGGTTGGCAGTCCTCCATGCCACACACAACATTGTCACACATTAGTGCCAGGAAAATGAGGCTGTCCAGGACTCAACAGGGAGGGGACCCAGAACCTGTGTTTGACACTCCCCAGACACTGCCCCATGTTCTTCCCGTGGCTGGCTTTTATCTGGATCCTTTCCATCTAATAAATTGCAACTGTGAGCGTAACCATTTTTTAGTGAGTTCTGAAAGGAGAATTGTGAGAGTCCTTCTAGAGAATTTTCAAGCCTAACGCTGGTTTTGAGCACCCCCTGAATGTGTAGTTGGTGTTGGAAGTAAGTGCCCTCTTGTGTGGGCACTGCCCCTCTGACTCAAGAAGCCCTCCTGACTCCTCTAGGTCCTCCTTCTGGGGCCCCATACTTCATGCCATCTACCTTACATCATATTCATGTTTATATTAGTCTCCTATTGCTGCTGTAACAAATCACCACAAACTTAGTGGCTTAAAGCAATACACATTTACTGTTTTACAATTCTGGTGGTAATAAACCCAAACTGAGTTTCACTAAGGTGTTGGTAGGGCTGTGATCCTTTTAGAAGCTGTAGGGGATGATCCATCTTTTCCAGCATCTAGAGGTCATCTGCATTCTTTGTCTATGGACTCTTCCCTCTTCAGAATCTACAGCACAGTATCCTTAAATCTCTCTTATTCTGACACTCCTATACCACTTCTCTATAAGAACATTTGCAATTGCATTGGGTCCACCAGATAATCCATGATAATCTTCCTATCTCAAGATTTTTTTTTTTAAAGAGAGAGAGAATTTTAATATATATGTAGTTTTCGGTGGACACAACATCTTTGTTTGTATGTGGTGCTGAGGATTGAACCCAGGCCATATGCATGCCAGGCCAGTGTGCTACCGCTTGAGCCACATCCCCAGGCCCATCAAGATTCTTAATTTAACCACATCTGCAAAGTTCTTTTTGCCTTGTAAGGTAACATATTCACAGTTTGGGGGTGTTAAGATAAGAATGTCTTTGGGGGGGGGGTCTTTATTCTGTTTACTGCAATACTTACTTAATTCGTTTTATCTAAAATCCCTCTCAGTTTATTTAAGTATCATAAACACCTACCTTTGCATTAAAGTAACTAATGAGAATTATGAACATTTACTTAGGAATTATCATTGAGAAAAGAGTGTATTGATAAGGGGCTACTAGGGTCATTGTGACGATCCACTGAGATAATTCATATTCAGCCTGGTGCATACAAACTACATGAACAATGTTAGTTTTTTGTTATGATCATTGTAATTCTACTGCTACATATTGCTTATATATTAGGATGGGGAAAAGTGTGGTAGAAGTCAAAATGTTTTCATGAAAAAGAAACACATCAGATGTTCATTACAGATATTAAGAGAATATAAGAGCCAGGCACGGTAGCACATGCCTGTAATCCCAGCAGCTTTAGGGGCTGAGGCAGGAGGATTCCAAGTTCAAAGCCAGTGTCAGCAATTTAGTGAGACCCTGTCTCAAAATAAAACATTTTTTTAAAAAATGGCTGGGGATGTAGCTCAGTGGTAAAGTGCCCCTGAGTTCAATCCCCTGTACCAAATTAAAAAAAAAAAAAAGAGTTTACAAGGGAGTCCTGAGAAAGGAAGAATGGCTAAGTTGAAAAGCCCTTTATTCACTTAAGAATTTCACCTTTATTTATCCCTATCTAGTATGCATGGATTATTCAGAGCAGTTTGTGAGCAACACTGAGGGAAAGTGGAAGGTGGAGGGACAGAGAACACCTTTTCCTAGTCCTTTGGTGAGCTGAGGAAGGGAGAGCTTGCCCTTCCACGTGAGGAGGAAACAAGCAACTCCCACAGGGAGTCCTCAGAAGACCCCAGGCCCACCAGGTAGTAGCCACCTCACTTCCTGTTCAAAGTCTAGGGGTAAAGAGAATACACATAATGATGCAAACATAAATACAACATGCTAGTAATTACTCCTAGGTTCTGCCCTTTCACAAAATCTAATAAAATTAGACTTCAACTGTCTATCTTCATAATGCAGCTGTGATATGTTTGTTCTGCTGCTACCTTTTTGTCTGTCTTGAGTTTTAAAAAAGGTGCATTTCATTGGAAAACAGTACATTTTTTATTTTAAGTGGAATAGAAAAAAATTGATTTTTTCTACACCCTAATTGCAAACATGTCAAATAACATGTCACATTTAAAGGCTGTCATGGGAGCCAAACAGTGTAATTGTATATGGACAGTGCTATCTAATTTAGCTGGGTTAGTATGATTTACTAGAATGTTTTGCTACTGGTTGCATTATTTAGATCTTTGATAATCTCCTTCTTTTTCCCTAGTAATCTAACTGTAGAAATATTCACTTCTTTTGCCTCAGGAGGTCATTTTTGTCAATCAAATTATCTGGATGTACCAGGAACTGAGTCCAAAAAAGTGGTGAGGGACAAAGAGTCCCATTAGGTTAAGAGGTTACAGAGCAGGGCTGGTGTTACAGGGTCAGGATGAACGGGCTGCTCAGGGCTTTCCAATGTTTGTTTACACATGTTCTATGACACTGTAGTGGTTGGAAAATTCATGAGCAATTTTTTTTTCTCTCAAAAGGTCTTTTATTTCCTAATATTTCTTAATAAAATATTAATTCAAGTAAAAGCACTAATTTGCCAAACTAGGATTGGGTTGTAGAATTTTTAACTCAATTTGTTTTTAAACAGAATTGAGAACAAGCTATTTCCAAGTGGTATATTAGATAAGTTTTTTTTTTTAAATCTTTGAACTTAATTAGTGTGAATGTATCACTGTGTTTATGGGCCCACAGCCTTGTTACAAGAACTTCTGGGCTTATAAAATAAAAGTACCCTTTGCCACAGTCGAGGTGCTCAGATATGCAATAATATTGATGGCTGGAGTTGAAAATTCTTCATATGAGGTTATCCACACCCCAGTTTATCAGTTGGAAGCTTCCAGCCTAGCATAGGTGGCAACCTCAATATCAACCGTCCAAGGAAAAAACAAAAACTCAGTCAAAAGCAACTGATGTTTCATGAAAAACTCTGGAAAAAGCATTCATACATATTTGCTAAAGCATTTTCTTTCTTCTTAATTTGTATTGGAAGTTGTCATGTTGTCAATAAATTTCCTTTGAGTGATTCATAACCTGGACACCTGTTTTTAAGGTAGCTAGCTTTGCTATTATCGATAACAACCTAAGAAGATGCTTTTTTTCTGAGAGAGAGGAAGGGGCCTATGAAAGGAAATACCTTAGAAAATTCAGTAGTGTAGCACTGGATGTCATGTAGCTATCAAGCTAAAGACACTCTTTGGAAACTACAGGGAGAGTTTAGCTCTACACCACTCCTGAGTCTATTATTAGCTTCAAATTTATCATTTGATAGTAAGTATCTTTTAGAAATAAGAAAAGTAAAATATTTGGAACTGCAAGTAATGGGAAAAGGGGGTTTAAACCCTAGTTAGATACACTATGTATACCTTCCTTAAATATTTATAATTTAAGACATATAAATATACATTCGTTTGTCAGACTTTCGTTTCATGACATTAATTTATGTTGAGTGTGTATTTACTAAAAACAATTCTTTGTGAAATTTATTTCACACACCAGGCCAAGAAAGAATCATCTGTGATTTCTACTTCCAGTTCGTCTACAAAGTTGTGGGAACTTTAAGAACTCATTATGTTTCTTATTTCAAGAGTTACCTAGATTTTAATAATTATCTTGCCCATACCATATTTGAGAGTAGTGTTTTAGAGAATTTGGTGTGCCAAAACTGAAAGACCTTCACTGTTCTTTTATTCAGGCCATATCTCAAGGTTTTTTTATGCAGCAATTTTGAGAGATATGACAACATCTCTTCCCAGACTCACTCCTCTCCCCCCCCCCAAAAAAAAAGTAAAGAAAAGATTGCTTACTACTTGCTATAAGAGAGAGTCCTTAAATCAATCATTGGCCATAATACAAACCAAATGCATTTGTGCCATTCACCTGGGCCCACTACACTGCTCTCATGAGACTGGGAAGCAAGAACTGATGCACTTGGGAAAAAAAGTGTGAACCAGTCATTCCTAGTACTTCACAAACTAGCCACTGACAAAAAATGAGCCCTACTTGTGTGACTTCACTGAGACTCATTACCTGAATGAGCAGGTGAAATCCATCAAAGAATTGGGTGACTAGGTAACCAACTTGCACAGGATGGGAGCCCCAGAATCTGGCATGGCAGAGTATCTCTTTGACAAGCACACCCTGAGAGACAGCCTTAAGCTGAGTTCCCCATAGCTGTGGAAGTGACTTCCATGGTCACCAAGGCAATGCATGCATGTTGGGATTACTTTCACCTTTTCTATAAATTGTACCAAAACATCTACTTACATTCTTTAATTTGTACCTTTCCTTCAAATAAAGAAATTTGGTACCCTCCCCCCCAAAAAAAACTGATACAAATATTCAGATTCTCCTGCTGCTTGCTATGCCATGAGTAATAAAGTCCTTCATCTCTGTTCCAGTAGTCTTGTATCTTGTGCCAGCATCGATGAAATAACAGGCTAACTTAGCTTGTAAGGAGGGTGAAAAGAGATCTCAGATCCAACAATCCTCATTAGATATACAGCTCAGTTCACAGCTCTGGAAATCTATAAGTATATTAGAATGTAACTTGTTGGGGGCTGGGTTGTGGCTCAGTGGTAGAGCACTCACCTAGCATGCATGAGGCATTGGGTTCCATCTTCAGCACCATATAAATGTAAAAGAAAGATATTGTGTCCATCTAAAACTAAAAAATAAATATTTTTTTAAAAAAGAATATAACCTGTTGACTATATGCACTCTATATACTATAGAGTTCAATATGAATACAGGTTTTTCAATGGCAAGGAAGGCATCTTTATCTTGGCTAAGTTAGTCATGTACAAGTCAGTTAAGATAGTTTGTACTATGCAAATAAAGGGAAACATTCATCTAGCTTTAATAAAAGTAAATGAGTTAAAGCTGATCACATAATACAAATACTGAACATTATGAAAGTGGTAATAATCACATAATTGGTTCTAAAATAAAAGTTGGCAAATATAAAAGAAAATTAAATATGCTTGTCTAGCCTTAGATTTATCTCTAAATGAGAGTTGATTCTTTATATTTTCCAGGGATTGTAATGATTCAATATGATTTTTAAGAGTATTGAAAATCTAGTCATACCACAGTCATTTGCATGTTAAAGTCTATATTTGATTTCTATCAGATATCACAACACACATACACACATACAAAGACTTTTAAAAGTGTATGCAGAGTAATTGACCTACAACATACCTTCTGCATGAAATCATGTTTTCTATTGAATATGATTAAATCAAGTTATGAGAAAAATAAAAATGGATGGGTATTTTTCTGCCCAACTACTTATCATATATCATGATCATAAAATATTAAAAGTTTAAAAGTTTTAATTATTTATGGATGTCATCAACCCTCTACATGATCAAATGATGCATGTTTAATTTCATTTTTATAAAATTGTATGTATTAATTGCAAATGTTACATGTATGTGTTGCAGAAAATGAAAACTATCCAGAACAATACAAGGAAGAAAATTAAAGTGATCAATGATTTATGCTATAAGAAAATAGTCACTATAACTTTATTAGGTTTTTCAGGTTGTTTCTAATATTTTGCTGTTTACAAATATATTGTATGCTAAGTAACAATTAACAGATAAACAAATCTCAACAAGTTTACACAGTAGAATTTTACTGTGTAAAATTTTATTACTCGTGTACAGTCTAAAGCAGTTTTTCTGACCACCAGGTGGCTTTCTTTCAAATAGTGATTGAGAGATGCAAGATCCTTCTTTAGTATGATTTCACCATCTTTAACATGTAGCTTCCAAGGTCTCCATGGAAAGGAAAAAAACATAAACAATCTCCAGTGAGACTGGAGATGGCACATATCACACGTCACTTCTGCTCACATTCCATTGATAGAACTGGATCAGATAGCCCCATCTAAGTACATGGGAGGCTGGAAAATACATTAGCTGTGTATCCTGCAAGAGGAGGAAATGGGCATGGGGGTTAGCTAACAGTTCCTGCTACATGTGATCATAGATAAACTTTACAGGTAAAGGTTCTCACATTCATGACCATTTCTTCAAGAAAAAAAAAATTCAGAAACGAAATTATAATTTTCTTTGTTTCTTCATTGTAGTTTTAGTTTTATTATTTTACAAGTACATATCTGACTTCTAACTTCTCATATATCCCTAAGAAATAGACAAAAAATGTTAGTTTTCTTTTTTGAGGGGTCAGGGGGGGTACCAGGGATGAAACTCAGGGGCACTTGACCACTGAGCCACATCCCCAGCCTTATTTTGTATTTTATTTAGAGACAAGGTCTCACTGTGTTGCTTAGCACTTTGCTTTTGCTGAGCCTGGCTTTAAACCTGCAATCCTCCTTCCTCAGCCTCCCAAGCCACTGGAATCACAGATGTGCGCCACTGCACCCAGCCAAAATGTTAGTATTCTTATCGGGAGTCTTGTTTTACTTGAATTAAGTTGTTTGAAAAAAATCATGGATCATGCTATGAGCCTTTGCTCATTTCTCTAATGATAATGCCATTGGTAAGAACTTAGATTTCTTTTGGTAAATGTTTGTATACATATATGCATACACATACATAAAACATAGTTAAATGTGCCATATAAATGCTATAACATTTCAGTTGTTATTTGTATTTCTAAACAATATATTGTATTTCTAAATAACATATTTGTATTTCTAAACAATAAGCCAATTTACAAAAATTTAGATGCTGGAGAATCATTTCCTTAAATATAAATTTCTTTTTAAAGCCTTTAAAATTTTTAGTCTGCCTAGGATAATTGCAAAATCCAAACAATATAGTTCTGAATTTTGTAGTTTCTTATTCATAGAGACCAAACGTCACTCCCAAATTATTTTCTATTCACTACTTACTGTCCACCATTCGTAACCAGTAAAAAGCATAACTAGCAAATAAAGAAAATTCTAGCAATACTGAATACAATTCTCTGTAATCCAAGTTAAAAGTTGGCATTAATGCCTGATACGAATTTGCTTACTCTTTTTATCTACTGTGGAATCTATTCCCCTGTGCCTTCCCAATGGTTCACAAATTTGGTTCTTTTATTTGCTTCTCTCTGACAATTATTTTCTGGCTTCCTTTTAAACAACTGTATGTTTACTCAAAACATTTAGAGCAGCGTTTTTTGTTTTATTTTGTTTTGTTTTGCAGTTTATTGAGTACTTTTCTTATTTATACTCAGTACTAAGCATGGCATTAACTTCCCTTCGGTATTTCTTTTTTTAAAGCGATGGTTAACACTTAACAATAATCCTGTCTTGAAATAGAAAATATGGTTCAGAGACTTGAACCAAATGAAATATCGATTCAGGTTGGGGAATATTTTGATGTTTTAGTTTTGTTACAGTTCAGTTGTTTTAGAAAATATGTAGGTTTGGATTTAGTTCAGACTGGTTCACTGGGTTTTTTTGGTTTTGTTTTGTTTTTAATGGATTTGATTTATAGCTCTGTAAAAAGTTTAATATTGAGTTTAGGTCAGAGAGGACACATTCAGCAAAATAGTTGTTTGTTTCCAATTTTGGTTCATGGGTCATTACAAGGCCTTGGTGTTATAGTTCTTTCCAAAGCCATGGTATGCAGCTTGCTGCTCACTGTGGAGTCTTCCTCTCAGAGAACAATAGATCCCATTCACTCCCAGCAGAATTGTGACTATTCACATAGACCTGGCGCTATCATATACACACTTAGGTAAAGTAGGAAATATCAAAAGTTGCATGCTGGAGATTATTTGTGGTTTAAACTATGTCAGGATTTTCTTTATCTACTTAGAAAAAGAAAGTTTCTTATAATCTCAAATGTTTAAGCTTTACAGCCTAACTTTTAAATCTTTTTAGCCTTTGATGTATATAACCACACTGTTTAGTGGGCTTTGGTTTCAGGAGAAAGGCTGAAAGGCTCATACTCTAATCGGCTCCTTTTGCTCTCATTTTATTGGCTCGGTTGGCAAAGCATTATCAAGATTTTGGGTGGAGAGGTAGTTGGAGTCATATACTTCTAGCTGAGGAATGTTGTATACAAAACTGCACTTCAAAATATTGGTGACGTTGTCATGAACTACAATAATACTTAAGATGGAGGAAAAAGGCAAAATCCTCTCACTAGAAAAACTCTTTAAAGGCTGGATAAATAGTAAAGAATGTGTTTAATACAACTAATTTATAGATAAATGTGGTGCCAGGCTAGAATACATTAACAAGGTAAGGCTTCGGGGTCTCTAGGTAAGATAATATATTGCTTTCATTAAAAAGCAATCTGCATGGACGATATCCACCACCACTAGAAACTCTGCAGCTGTCACCTTTATCAGGGGAACAAGAGCAAGCCACTACATTTTAATCACTGGAGTTTGTCAGGAACGAAAAACAGCCAGCTTCCCACAAATCAACAGACATGTATCCTGATAAGGGAAGTGCATTGGAAGAGGACAGCTACCGGCCACATGACACCACCTATTCTAGGGTGATCAAAGCTCTGTAATTGCTGAAGATAAATCTACTGAATTGGGCTTTAGGATGAAATAGTTGTCTTTGAACAAAGCAGACACATACTTATACGAATTACCTGCGACTTAGAATCTGTTTAGACCTGAGTTATTTTGCAATGTGGAAAGGAATGAGCAATATAATGGCAAAATGTGAGGCATCTTCACACTACACTTCCTCCAATAACTCATTTCTGGCTAAGTTGAACTTTGATAGAATCAGGAGGCCATCAGGAAAATACTGGAATAGGAGACCGTCAGGACAAGACATCGGCATGAGAAAAGAAAAAAAAAAAGTTTAAATTTGCACAAATGAGTCAGGAAGGAGAATCAGTTCTTGATACACCCCCCACTTTTTTTTTTTTTTTTTTTTTTTTTTAAACTGCATTTAAGAAAACAGAGAGATTAGCCCGGGCCTGAGGCTGCCATTCTGGTCCTGCTCCAGCTTACCTGAATAGAGCTCCCTATCCAAGGTGACTTCAGTATCTTTGTACTTTTCATGTTTGAATTTAACTTTTAAAAAGGCAGGAGTAAAAGGGTGTGTGTTACACCAGGTGTGGTGGTGCACACCTGTAACTCCAGCAACTTGAGAGGCCGAAGCAGGAGGATTGAAAGTTCAAGTCCAGCCTCAGAAACTTAGCAAGACCCTCAGAAATGCACCAAGATCCTGTCTTGAAATAAAAAATAAAAAAGCCCTCTATGCATATATGATTATATGACCTGTGTAATTCTATGTCATGTACAACCACATGAATGAGAAGTTATACTCCATTTATATATGAGGGTCAAAATGTGTTCTACTGTCCTGTATAACTAATTAGAACAAATAAAATAAAGAAAGAAATGGACTGGGAATGTGGCTCAGTGGTAAAGCACCCCAGGTTTCAATACCCAGTACCAAAACAAAAAATAAATAAATAAATAAGGGTTACAAACAAGCAGACAACTAGATATAAATAAATACTGTGATTATCTTTAAGGACTGATGCATCATAATGAAAATGATGACAGTGAAATTGAAATGCAGAGCTGGTCAAACAGAAGTTGTGGTTATTGATATAAGAGTACCTCAGAGTCAGAAATAGCTTGAAGACTTCTGAGCGTAGGAAAACGGAACATTAGGATAAAACGTGGTGCAACCTCACAGCTGAAATCTAGCTTTGGAAATCCAGAGTCACAACCCAGGGACTATGATCTATTTTCAAAACCCTAATAGGACTATGGTCTCTGGCTTAAATGACACCTGTTGAATATTGCTCCCCAGATACCACTGGAGCAGCTTATTAAAAAGACAAAACTTAAATTATTGCTTATTAAGGTAAAAGAGAACAATAATTTCACAGGTTTCCTAAATTTTTTTCTAAATTGAGGTGAAATTTGTATAACATAAAACTAACCATTTTAAACTGTACATTTAAATATTTACAACTGCACAGTGTAAATATTACAATGTGCAACCATCACCTCCAGTTCCAAAGGATTTTCATCGTCCCCAAAGAAAATCCCATAACTATGAAGCAGTTATTCCCCATTTCCCTACCACTACCACCTGAAGCCCCTGGCAACCACAAATTTTTTTCTGAGTCTATAGACCTAACCATTCTGGATATTTCATATAAATGGAACCATATAATATATGATGGTTTATAATTGAATACTTTCACTTAGCATAATGTTTTTTAGGTTCATCTATGATATAGCATGTGTCAGTAATTCATTGATTTTTTTATGGCTGAGTAGTATTTCCCTGAATGGATGTACTATCTTTTGTTTATCCATTCTTCCATTGATGAACAGTTTGGATTTCAAGGTTGGCTTTTTTGTTTTTTTGTTTTTGTTTTGCTTCCCCTTTGGCTATTGTGAATGCTGCAGACTTGAGGGAAGAGCAGGATCTGATTTTCTACGATTTTAAAGTCCAGATTTAAGGTTTGTCGTCCCAAGCAGAGAAGAGTAGATTGGGTAAGGATCATGATATAATAGTTTAGGACGGGTAGAAATGCAAGTGTTCTGAGGCAAGGGTTTAAAGTGTCAGATGTGAATTGCCTCTTGATATTTTCTATTGAAGAGTTGATGGATCTTTAGGAAATTCCTGTAATAAACACTCAAGTTATTGACCTGCACAAGAGACTCTTAAAATAGTGACATCATGCCCTTGAAGATAATGGAGTAGTAAAGTCATGTAAACCTAGATAGTAAGCTTTGTGGGAGATGACCTGGGTTCTCACATCACAGGAGATGAACAGACATGAAAAGATGCATATTCTGGCAATATAGAGGGTAGAACTGCTCCTGGAAGATTCCAATCACAAAAGTCTGTATAAAAAGAAAACTTAAAAAGTTCTATCCATATAGAGCCTCTATTAAATGATAAGATCCTTCAGGACAAGGAACATATCAGTTGGCCCTTTTGTCAGAGCAACATAGTACCTAACTTAGCACAGTTCCTGAAATTGCTTAGAGAAGTAATTATATGAGAACTTCATAGTATAACCAAGCAAGCCCTGGCCTCAAAATACTGTAATTTTTGCCAATAAAAATGAGCACTAAATATCTCAAATTAGTGGCTTCATATTACATATGCTTTTTGGAAAGACATTTTATCATTTAATAAATAATGATCCTTTGCAACTTGGCCATTAATGAATCTCTAAAAGGGCATAGGAGAGATTGGAATGCCCTTGTGAGGGAGGAGCTATAAAGACTAAAATAAACTTGCCATCTAGGCTAAGTATCCAATAGCCAATGCCGCAGGAGAACACAGAGCCTATTTATAATGAGAATTTCCTGTAATTAAAGAAAAACTAACTGTAAAGGAGTAGAAAGATCAAATATTTCATTCCTGCTGGCTTTGGATCGATCAGAAAGAGTATTGAAAAAATAAAGACTTGGTTATTTATTTTCAAATAGAAATAATAAAAGCAAACTTTGTACTGCACAAGGAGAAAATATTTCGGCTCCATCAAGTGGGCAATTCTGAAATTCCAATATCTTTTTTAAGCTAAAAGAAATGCACCAATTTACCTGCTACTAAGTATTGCCGGGGGTGGAGGGGAGTGGAAGTATCCCCAAATCACCTGTTTGGAAAAAACAGTTGCTTGTTTTAGAAACAAAAATAATCATCTTTGCTGAAAATAATGAATATTTACCTCAGAGAGGTTGCTATTCTTTGAGGCAAATATTAAAGTATAAAGATTGTTTATATAGATATATATTTTTTTATAAATTTCTCCCAGTAATTTAAAAAATTATGATAATATATAGAGAACATAAATGTATCATTTTAACTATTTTTAAGAGTACAGTTCAGTAGAACTAGAAGTACACTCACCCTTGTGCAGAAAATACCACCTTCTACCTCCAGAAATGTCTTCATCTTCCCCAAATGAAATTCTGTCCCCATCAAGCAGTGACTTCCTGTTTCCTCCCCAGGCCGCGGCCCCTGACCACCACGCTTCCATTTTCTGCCTCTATGAATTTGACTAGTCTACATAACTCATATAGGTGAAATCATAAGTGTGACTTTTGTTACTAGCTTATTTCATAATAATAATAATAATAATAATAATTTTATAATGTCTTCAAGAATGACTCACAAGGTAGCACGTGGTAGCGTTTTCTTCCTTTTCACAGCTGAACAATATCCCATTGTGTATACATCCCATTATTCTGTCAGTAAACATTTTGGTTTCCTGCACCTTTCAGCTGTTGAGAATTAAACATTTGTTTGAATCCCTCACTTTGATTTTTTTTAGATGTCCCTCCAGGAATGGAATTGCTAGGTCATATGGTAATTCCATGTTTAATTATCTAAAGAATCATACACTATTCTACAGTGGCTGTACCATTTTACTTTCCTACCAATAGTGCACAAGGGTTTCAATTTCTCCACATTGTCAACAAAACTTGTTGTTTTCTGGTATTTTTCTTTGGTCTGGTTTTGTAATAATAGCCTCCTTATGGGCGTAATATAGTAACATCTCACTGTTCTTTTCTTTTCCCCACTTCACCTCTTTCCTTTGTGATTCTCAATACTTCTCTCCTGACTTTTTATGCTTTCTTTTTTTTTTTTTTTCTTTCTCTTTTGGTACCAGGGATTGAATCCATGGATGCTGAGCCACATCCCCAGCCCTTTTATTTTTTTATTCTGAGACAGGCTCTCACTAGGTTTGCTTAGGGCCTCACCAAATTGCTGAGACTGGCTTTGAATTTGTGATCCTCCTTTCTCAGCCTCTCAATTCTCTGGGATTGCATAAATTTGAATAAGGAAATAATCTTTTCAGATATAATGGGTAGATTCTGTTTTCAGCCCCTGCTGGAGAATGGCAAACACCAACATTGATTGCTGGGAGTCACAGGAAATAATTTTTAGTTGGAGTTTGATCTTTCTGGGCAGGTTTAGTTTGAGACTCCTTAAGAGGAGAAGGCAAAGCATACTCAAGTCTCTGACCAGGCTCACAGAATGTTTTAAGGAAGACAGCACCATGCCCTAATGTTTGTTTACTCTAATTTTGATGTTGTAAACAGAGTGGCAAGGGAACATGGCTGATTTTACCAGTATTCTCGTCATGAGGGTTCTATCCTGATTTTCCACACACTAACTCAGTGTTCTTGGGCAATTATTTAACTTTCAAAGAATTGGCTGCTGGGTTTGTAAAATGAGGAGATTTGAATTCATTGTCTTTGAGATCATTTCTGGTTGGGATCCCTAATATGCCACAAACCTTGGTAGTTATCTACAAGCATAACATTTTAGAAGCTGAAAATGGATTCGTCCATCACCCGCCCAAATTACTCAATTTAAGGTAGTTTTCTGTGAATAGAAAGAGATATTACATTAAATATACACATCAGAAAATAGCCCATGACTTATTCTCATATAAAGCCACACAGTAGTTTTGTGACAATTTTGACAGTCAAGGAACTATCTCAACTGTATCATCTCTAATCTATCTCTCTATCATCCAAAACCTTATTTGTCAACAGAGGTTATAATGGTTAAGTAATATCTGGGTAATCTGGGATTCTTGGTTAATATACTAAACACCCCGGATAATACTAGAAAAGTTATAGAAACTTAAAGGCAGAAGTGTATTTCATTTCTCGAGTACATAGGCAACAATTCTTTCTTAACTGTGAACACAAGATTGCCACAGTTAAATGGGGTCCTTCTGTACAAGAACTTTGATCTGATATGATTAAAATTGGTGATGAAAATAGTTCAGAAATAGCTAAACCACCAATTAAAAGAATTTTCACTATAACTCACTAATATCCAATGTCCTTTTATTTGTGCTATTTACATATTATTTACAAACTAGGATTTGAGTATGAATTAGATTATCCCAACTCTACTACTGATTTTATGCCCTTGTGCAAGCCCGTTGGCCTTTCTAAGCTCACCACCCCCAGCTCATAATTTCATATGAACAAGAATTTAGCACAGTATCTGGACTGTAATAGAGACTCAATAAACATTTATGGAATGAGCGAATGTTTTGTCTCTCCACAACACCATGCTCTCTGCATGATCATTGCTGATAAATGGTTCTGGACAGAATTTGGTTTCTAGTAGGTCATTTTTGCTTTATAGAATGTCATGTGCTCACCCATGCTACATAGCTTTTTTTCTAGGTGCCATGTCTTCCACAGAGGAGACCCTTCTAAATAGTAAATACTTTGAAAGTGGAAACCTTGTACTTAACAGCACACTCCTAAATACTCACTGTTTTATGTTACAGACTTATTTCGTAGACTACTCAAACCAGACTTTGACTGGAGTTTATGTGGTTAAAAAAGGGAAGTTCCAACCACACCCCTTGTTAATCAAGGACTCATTCCCCATGATCATGCCCACTAAAAACATATGGGAGTTCTTGTGTGGTCCTACTTGTTCAGTTTAAATCTTTTCATTGATATTATAAACTTGGGATATTTCCTTAGATGTGGAGGAATTCTTTTTGCTCAAGTTGAGGAAAGTCAATAAAGGGAAATTGTGCATCCCAATGTTGCACTCTGACATTCTGAATAGAACAAGAATTAGATGGTTCTCTTTGACTGTCATTTTCTCTAGGAATAAACGTCTCTGTGATCCATCATCCAGAAAACTACTTAAATAGCATCACCAATCGTCTGTTGGTCAGGGAAGGCAGCCACATCGTCTTTTCTGTTTTCTTATACTTTTCAAGACAGAATCTGAGTATTTCATGTTGATTGCTTGATTGGCTGCAGAGGGACTCTTTAAAAATACTAAAAAAAAATCTGGAATCCAGTACAAATCAAACATAAGCTGCTATCAATCATGTGCTTAGGGCATTATGTGAGGTTTTTACTCAGAAAGATGTCATTAAAAGTTGCAGAAATTAATTGGTGCCATTGAATGTAATGGCCTTTCCTGCCATAGTTTCTCAAATGTAAAGAAAAATTATGGATAACGTAAATTCCTCGTGGGATTCTTATAGATGTCTGCTTTGTTCTGTTATTGTTTATTGCAAATGTTATTACTGTGATCTATGGCCCTATCATGCTTTGTCTATACTGCGCTGCTGTTCTGCAGCCCACAACAACCGAGGGCTTTACTCACAAGCTCAGACTGTTTATTTGGAAATTCCTTTTCTTTATATATTCCAAAAGTGTCTCAAGGTGTTCATTTTGTGTGTTTAAATTTTTATACAAAAACAGATTTGTTCTGATTGATTAAATATTGACTTACACCATTTTTAGAACATCTCTGAATCTTATTTAAGTTCAGAGATTGTGTTCTGCTTTCCCAGAAGGTTTGAATTCTGTGTAATAATGGCTATTACTTTGTGTGAATCAATGCATCGGATCTGCAGTCTTTTTCAACAACAGCATTGGTTTAATTAGTAGTGGCTTAAAAATTTGACTCTTAATTAAGGAGTAATTTTATATCTATGAATAAAGTTTAAAGAAAAAGGAGCTTTTTTGAATATTAAATGCTGTTTTAAACTGCATGATCTGTAACTTCAAGACTAAGTTACATTACATATTTATCTAATATCACTAAAGATTAAACTTTTGTTTCCAGATATTCTGAAGATATTTGTGGATGCCTATTTAGGGTTTTCTGATTTTGTGGCACAGATTCTAGAAATTCACGAAAAGGCATAGGATGCCCCCTTGGAATCACAATGAATTATCCTTAAAATTCTAGTTTCTTTATATCTTGTGGAATTTAGAATATTTCTGTATTAAACTGTTTACAACAGCTCTCGAGAAGCTTGATTTAACTGAGATTATATCAAATGTTGAAAATCTATAATAAAAAGTTAAATTCAAGTCAAGCTGGTTCCTTAAGCTCACACCCTCCCTTGCCTCTGACATACAAATGGTAGAAAAATTATTACCTTTTATTATAAAAATAAGTCAAAACTAATTTTGGTGTATATAGAAAAAAGTAAAACTAAACTTTAGAGGAAAAAAATCAACATTTTCTTTGGGAGGTTCTGTTGGTATCTAAAAACCTGGTAATTCCCACAATATGTTTGAAACAGGCTAGAAATCCTGACTAGCTTTATATGTTGTTATGAAAAAAATATATAACTAGTAAAAAATATTGGCCACTAAAGGAACATAGATGCTTTTTGTAGATTTCAAATTAGCAAACAAAAACAAAAGAAATTTTAAAAATTTTAATCTGATAAGATGCAGGGTGAAAAAGCGGGGGAAGCAAACAAACTCTTAATCTTAGGTTGATAGGAAATAAGTGTTCCAAATTAATTCCCTATTTAATAGACACAAAGTAAAGGATAATTCTTTTAATAGTAACTTGGGACTGCTAAGAAGGTAAAACTATTAAGCAAATAGCTATTGGGGATGAAATGTGACTTGGACCTTTCTCACTGACTCTTAGATGTTGTCTGGATACAACATCTCAATGCACAGAAAGAAATATGGAAGAACTTGAAACCAAGTTTGGAGTTTGCAATTAAAACACCTCAATTTTATAAGGATAAACGAATGCAGTTTTCTAGATCTCAAGTTTGTTTTGCTTGTAAAGCAAAATTGATGAGGCTGAACTTTTAAAGAATTTTTTAAATAAATATACTACTTATTTCACAGTGGTCCACAGTGGCACTGTGTGCTTGAAGAATAGAGTGGATACAAAGTACTGCCACATTCTTTCCATAAACAGTAAGCTTTTTCGAACACTCTGAACACATGTTGGCTTTTCTGGTTGAAATTAAGACAAAGGGAGTACAAATTAGGCAACTGTAAAACAGTCCCTTTTGTAAGCCCTGAGTTTCTATAAGGACTGAATCCAAACCTCCCATGATCCCTTGGGCCTCTCCCCCAGCTCTGCCCCTTAGCTAGTGGGCTTGGGAGAGTCCATGCTTTCTGGGTGTGGCTGAGTCAGGTTGGGCATATTTGAGCCTCTAGGTTCAGAATGTGTCCCAGGGAAAGCTAGAAAGTCAACCCTAAACTTTAGAAGTTCCTCTACTGCCAAAATGAGCTGCCTGCTTTTTTATTCTCCAGGTGACATGGCCCCTATGTGTGTGTGCTTGAGTTCTCATACCAAAGTCTTTCCCCTTCATGGAAAGAACAGATCTGCAGCTTAGACTCTATACAGTTTTATTTCAGAATCTTATTGAAAATCTGGTAGATCTGGTGATGTTGGACAGGTTTTGCATCATGGCAACTGGAGCTAGTTCCTGAATGATGGCTGGGGGCAGGTGTGCCACAGTTCCTCAGAGTCTCCCTGGGAAAGGAGAATATTCCTTGCCCTTTATCATTCTGTGCCTTGACCAGTCCACTCCCTTCTGTTAAGTTACCTGGCCCCTGTGGGCATCTGACTTGTACCCTTTGACTGCAATAGATTGTGTACCCAGATGACACTAAACTTTTAGGACAGTTCAGGAAAGAGGCTGCTCACCTCCCTTTGTCCACACTCAGAATCAAACTGTTGGGTCCTTCACAAGGCAGGATCCGCCCTATTTCACATAACACCTGGCAAAACACTGAAGAATCTTCACATTCAAGGGAAATGTATGAATTTTATGAAAAGTAAAACAGCAAAACGTGCTAAGGATGATTTATTGAGTTTTGATTAACCTATCCTGCATAAAAACAGTGTATTTACCTGTATTTACAGTAGGTATTGATATAGTGGTCAACTTTTGGGGGGTTCTGAAAACACTTGAGAATCCTTTTTGAGGAAAAAATGCAAGTTTATGCAATATCACAAAATTTTTGAACAATTTCAAAAATTCTTGAAACTCAAGAACTTGGTTCTCAAGAACTCAGGTTCTTGGTCCCCCTGAATCTTCAGGGCTCCCAGATCTCTGAAGTGGACCCCTTGGTCAAAAAAATAGCACAACATGCTGCTTCAGATACTCTTCCCTCTGTGCTAAAGAAACTGCAGATTAACCTTTACCTCTTGTGACTAAGTGGATAGTTCTGGGTTAGTCTGGTTCAATTCAAATACTCCTGGATGAGCTCCAGTGTTTCATCTCCCCAGCTCCTATTCTTACCCTTCACCTCTCTTAAGCACTTAGCTTCTGCAGAGTTATCTCCAGAAGGTTACGAGTTCTCCCCATGTACGCTGAAATGTAGCTCCTGCTGCCAATTCCCTGCAAGGCTGTGTCTACCACCTCTTACTGTAAGAGAGTTACTCAGGTAGAAGAAGAAAGATTTTCTAACAACATCAAGGGGAATAATCTCTCTTTGGAGCAAAGCTGGAGATACATCTGGGGACACCATTGCTCTTCTGTGTAAGGCTGCTGAATGTTCTTTTGGTTGAACTCAATGTGGCTGATTTACTCTCTCAGTATCCATCTGGTTGAACACAGATAACCTTAGATAAGTATTCCCTGCAATAAAAGCTTAGAATAACAACTAATAACCTATTGGTTTCTGTGAAATACATGGACCCTGAGACTGGTTCGAAGCTTTGAAAGGTGTAGACATAGGATGCAGACAGAGGCCCTCTGTCTGCATCCTATGTCTACACCTTTCCTGCAAGCCAACTCACCAGCCCCTCCTCATTCCAGTGCTTTTGAAGGTTAACATTCCAGCTAGGCAGATGGGCTATGAGATCTTGGCTAAAATAAATAATCCTTTAAATTTTCAACAACATATTTTTCCCTTAAGTTTTTTTCCTTCACAAAACTGTTGCCAACCAATTCTGTATAAAGTGGTTTGCAGAGAATCATCATGAAAAGAGCTCAGAAAAAGGAGGGAACTTACCTCATATTTTAAATGTAGCCACTCCTGTTTTCCCTGTAACACCAAGTCTTTAATCTTTGGCTTTGTTAACCTCCTGCCATGTGAGAGAATTGACACAGCTTCTGTTTGATGATGATGTCTTTGACGGGTCATGTTCAAATTCCTGTTTCCTTCAAGGGCTCTAGATCTTTCTTGAGCTTTTGGGCATTTTACCCCACAGAGAATTGATAAGCAGATATATGGCCATGATAAATGAACGCAATGGAAAAGTGATAAGAATTCAGGGGGTTGGCATGAGTTATGTCCTCACTCATACAGAAGTGAAGATTTCCCTTATCTTTGCTCTTTAATTTCTTAATTAAAAAAAAAAAATCCTAAACAGCCCATAAAAAATTTTGTGACTGTTTTCTGAGAACAAAATGCTTTGCTCTAAGAGTTTTTTCTTGTTTTGTTTTGGTTTCCATTATTTTGTTCATCTTGTTATGTTGATGGAGTTTTTAATAAAAGATAACATTCCCTATTAAATATTGAAGTTGTTTTCCTTTAATAGAAACGCTTTGTTACTGAAATAGCAAACAAGCAAAAATTGTCATCAATGTGGGCCTCTGTAACATATTTCACACATGTAGAGGTTCCAGATGCCCCCGCCCCCCCGCCCCAGCCCGTCACACAAAATGTTTATGGCCTCTGGCCCCACTGCCAAATCCTCTGCTTGCACACAAACGTGGATTCTAGCTGGAAACTATCCATCATGCCCTCCTCTTCCTGCTCCATGTTACAGCAAAAAATGTTCAAATTCACCTTTACTCACCATTATGTTCAGGTACCAAATCTTCTCTGGCACAGGAGCCTAGAAGAGAAAATGATAAAGGACAAGAGTATGGTTGGTATCCTTGTCTGTGGCTCTGAGTGCCACGCCATTCCTTCCTTCTCTGTCCATTCTCTGCCGAAATCATACTCAAAGTCATTCCCTCCTTTGCAGAAGGTCTTACCTTCTCTTTGGTTGAAATTAGTCACTTCTTTCTCTATAGGATCATGCTTCAGCTAATATATGAAGGAGAGCCTAGATACAGGTGTCTTCTGATTGAGTAAAAATTCTGGCTCCGCTACTGACTAGCTATGTGCTCTTGAGCATATCACTAAACCTTTAAAATCCAATTTTCCCATCTGTAAAATGGGAACAGTAGCAATTCTTTATAGGACTTAGGTGATGGGTACATAAGATAAAATATGTCAAAGTAACCATGACAGTACCTGGTACGTAGTAGCATTTGATCAATGTTAGATCTTCCCTACCCATAAATATGACATTGGCAACAAATTCCCACAATGGGCAAATTGAATGCCTATTAAATTGGCCACATATATTGTAAAATATAAGAAAACAATGGATCTGTTTGTTGTCTATATGAATTACATATTCTTTTTTTCTTTTAAATTAGGGGGAGAAGTAAATAAAGGCAAGCACTTGGGTAACTTGAGAGCCTGAGTCACCTGGATGACATTAACTAAGCTGTGGTTTCTTACTTGCCAATACATAACCCTGCACAGTTAAGATTCACTAATGAATAAAAATGTTATGTTCAAACCGTCTCCCTTTCAGAAATATTTCTCTATAAATAACCCCCTGTGAGGGCTAGGGTTGTGGCTCAGTGGTAGAGGGCTTGTCTCCCACATGTGAGGCACTGGGTTCGATCCTCAGCATCACATAAAAATAAACAAAAATAAAGAAATTTTAAAAAATAACCCCCTGTGGTTACTCCTTGACATATTTGACTGTTCATTGTGGGGAATCATGAACACATCAGACTCCTTGGTTAGACTGAAAGCTTCTGGAAGTCAAGCCATGATCTTCCTATTTTCTCCAAAGCCCCTGGCACAGTGGTTTGTACAAGTGATTAATTCATTGCTTCATCACTCCTCAAAAAGGGAAAATTCAAAGCAAGCATGTTGGTTGCTCAAGTCCAAGTGTGTTGGTAGAAAAGTAACTCTTCCAACAGGGAAAGAGTAAAATTTGCTTTAACATTTTGAGCCTTCTCTTTTCTTTAAATGCATGTTTATTTCATTTTTATTCTATCCTAAAGGTTGGTCTGCAAGAGTCTAGAGTCAATCCTCTTGGCTTTGTAGGTCCCAAGTCCCCACCCCAACCCTTCTATCTTATTTCCCATATGTTTTTAAGAACATCCCTTAGAGGCTGGGTTGTAGCTCATTGGGTAAAGTGCTTGCCTCGCATGTTTGAGGCACTGGGTTTAATCCTTGGCACCACATAAAAATAAATAAATAAATAAAGGTATTGTGTCCTTCTACAACTAAAAAACAAGTTTAAAAATAATAAAAATTAAAAAAAGAACATCCTTTATCCTTTCTAAATCCCAGTGTCTCCCTGGTACCCAAGTTTCTTACTTTTGACAAGTTGCTAAGATCACTTTGTTCAAACACTTTGTGACTATGAAACTCCATCTTGTATATCTGAGGGGTACTGCTAAGCTTGGCCTGACAAAGAGCCCTTACCTGAGAACTCATCTGTGGTGGGCAGCAAGTGAATGCTGGGACTTCCACAGACCACCAAGGGCTTCAGAGACTTTCTTCCCCTTATGCAAGCAAGACTGACGGGGACTATCTGCAGCAACTACTAATTTTTACCCCACAATTGTTGACAAGGCCACCCAGCTTGTCTCTGGCATCACTTACCAGCTGAGATTCAGAATCTTCTATTAACTGTAGAAAGAAATCAGAGAACTCAGGCTTGTGTGTTCAGAGAAAAAAATAATTAAAAGACTTTAATCACCATCACCCTGGCTTAATAAGCTTTCTAACATGGAGATAGTATTCCATCATTCTTCAATAAAAGCACAAAGCAAGTTAATAAAAGCCGGTTTCCCTGGTCCCCCCTAAATGAAAAATGATGTATCCAGAACTCAGCTCAGTTTTTGGCACACAGTAGGCTCATTATAAAGTTTTACTGTTGGAACAAAGAATGTATTCCTAACATTGTTCTCATCACCTAAATGCATATGTGCTTCCTGTGGCTAGAGTTTTTATCTTCATTTTCAACCACTAATTCCTATTATCCCCATAAAAGTTGCTCCTCAACAGTCCCCGTTTCTATACAACATTGCTGGATTTTTTTTTACCTTTAAAAAGTCTGTATCTGTCACTTTTATATTGTATAGGTCCTAAATGGTGTGAATAAAAATACTGCATGCAATGCTGGAATCTAATATGGAAATAGGGCACAGCTTCAGAAATAAGAGAAAGAAGTGGGGAGGTAAGCATGGAGACAGTAAAACCGTATACAAATGGCATCTTTAGAAATGCAAAAAGAGAGCATTTTTGTACCCCTAATTATTCAGATTTCTTTAGTCTCCTTTCAAACTAAGATTTGTTTACTAGAGGCATTACAATTTAGTGAGACAAATTAGACTAAACTTTTTTATCTCGGGTGGTTTGCACATGCACTGATTGAACTAGTATTTCTTCCAAAGATTGCCTGGGAAGATAAATGAACAGGAGGAGCAATTAGGGTAAGGAAAAACTAAAGATTGGCTGACATGATTTAAGTTTACCACTAAGGCAGTTTGTCATTTTGTCTCTATAATCTCTATCAGAATTGACTAAAACAGTAAACATAAATCATTATACTAATTTATTTCACTACACTGTGGTCTGGGAAAAGAAGATTTTATTTTTTTTCAGAGACTTTGGGGATCCAAGCAGTCACATTGAACTTATTTTCATTTATATATGGGGAGAAAAAAACCCAAGAGAGTCAAAGATGAGTACCTTGGGTTCCTCAAAAGCAATATTTTTTGGTGTCAAGACAAGATATTTTTTATTATACTATGCTAAAATAACTATGGGATGTGCACTAAAAGCAACTCAATATTGATTGCATTTTTTAAAAAAAAAGGCAAAACTTAATTCCTAAGGTAGAGATGTAATCAAATACTCTGCTGAAAGTGATTTTTCATACAGTGGTTAATAAGCCTTTTAAGTTTCTTCTCTGAAAATATCTCTGACCACAGAGTCAGAATGCCCTAAATTGTCTGAGTTCTTTATGGAACATCAACACCTTTGAAAATTAAAACCACAATTGTACCGCTTGAATAGATGCAGCATTGCTGACTCAACAAAAAGACCCAATTGTCTACTGGGAAAAAAAGGAGCTCTTGGGGCTGGGGGTATGCCTCAAAGATAGAACATATACTTAGTATGATGCAAGGCCCTGGGATTGATCCCCAGAACCACAAAAAAGAAAACCAGGTGAAGCCACTGAAAATTTCTAGCAGATACTCTTTCTCTCTCTCTTTCTCTCTCTCCCTCTATCACACACACACACACACACACACACACTCATACCTATACATTTGTGTGTACACACATATATTTACATATATACACATATAGGTACATTTCCAACTAGAATAAATATGAAATTAATTATTTTTATAATTAATTATTAATATTATTAGAATAATTATTAGAAGATAATAATTAGAAGCAAGAGTATCATGATTTTCTTTGGAATTTCAAGAATCTTGAGGCTATAAACAATACACACAAACTTGCCGCAGTCTGGCTGGGCACAAATCACGAGCCACTCACAGCTTTGTAGATTCAAACAGCAATTCTTTATTCCCGATCTCACACCAGCCATCTACAAACACGTTCTGGGGAAATCCACGTTCTCTGCCCCAATCCGCACCTCCACTGGGCTTCTGTCTCCCCAAAATACTGTCTGAATCCCGTGAGAACTCAAGAGGAACTCAGGCAGCAGGATACACCCTATTCCCAGCAGGAATAACCTTCCTAAACTGGGAACGCCCTAAACCCGGATCCGCCCTGGTCCTTGAGCAAGATCACCTTACATGCAATGTCACTGCAAAATGTCCTATTTCCACGAGTCCTTCCACTAAGCAACATGGGGTACGCTGGCAAGGAAATTGTCATACCTACTTGGCTAATGGCTCCCAGCACAAACTTGTACAAAATATTGTATTGAACATTGCTCCTTGAATTGCATTGTATAAGGGGAATAGCCAAGTGAGTTTTAAAATTTTAAACTTTTTGTCCCTTTGATAAATTACAATCTAGAGTTAAATGTAAGAAGTAAAGATAAATGTATATATATTACAAATACAAATACACACACACATATTCACACATATCAGACTAAGTAAAAGTCAGGCTCTAATGTGTCTAATGTGTCCTTGGACAGGCAGAAGAAGATAGGGATTACTCATTATTACCAATAAGGTGGCAGCTAAACTGAATCTCAAAAAGATTTGGGGGGTATGATTTCAGCAGGTACCAATAATTCATTTAAGGCAAAAGCAATAGTAGAAGTATTGGTACAAGGGATAAAAAGTTTGAGACACTTTTGGGGAATGGAAGGAAGCACAATTTGGTTGTGCCATGAAGTATACTGCAGTAAAACAAAAATAGACAATATCTAACCTAAAATCTTCTATTCTTCAAAGGAAACAATAAACAAAGTAAAAGGCAATAATGAAATGGGAGAAAATATATGCCAACTGTATATCTGATATGTATTCAAAATACATGAAGGTCTCCTTTAACCCACTATCAAAAAAAATCAAATACCTAATTTAAAAATGAGCAAAGTATTTGAATAGACATTTCTCCAAAGAAGACATACAAATGACCAGCAAGTATATGAAAAAATGTTCAACATCACTCTTCAGGGAAATGAAAATTAAAACCACAGTAAGTTATCATTTCACACATATTAGAATGGCCATTACCCAAAAAATGAGATAAAATAACAAACATTGGTGAGGATGTGGAGAAATCGGAACTTTCTACATTGTCGGTGAAAATGCAAAACAGTTCATTCACTGTGAAAAGCAGTGTGGAGTCTCCTCACAAAATTAAAAGACAAATAACATATGTTCTAGCAATCCAACTTTTTAGTATCATCTAAAATATTGAAATCAGGCCTCAAAGAGATACACCCACTCCTGTGCTCATTGCAACAATGTTCAGAACAGCCTAAATATGGAGGCAACCTAAGTGTCTGCCTGTGAATGAATGAATAAAGAAAATGCAGTGTACACATACAATGAAATATTATTCAGCCATAAAAAGAAATTCTTCCATATGAGACAACATAGGGCACATGACAATTTCATTATAAAGAGGATTATGCTAATTGAAATATGCCAGTCCCAGAAGTATACATACTTCATGATTCCACTCACATGAGGTACCTAAAATAGTCAAACTATAGAAGCAAAAAGTAGAATGGTGGTTGCCAAGGTCTGGGGAAAAGGAGAAATGGGGTATTGCTGTTCAACAAGTATAAAGTTTCAGTTATGTAATATAAATAAATTCCAAAGATCTTCTACAAACATTATGTTTATAATTAACAATACTGTACTATACACTATAAATATTTGAGTTTGGATCTCACATTATCTGTTTATACCACAATAAAAATGATTACTATATTTAGAACTTAATAATCATCAAGTATTACATATCAAACCTGTGAGATGCAGCTAAGATTGTGCTCAGAGGTGAATTTATAGTCTTAAAAGCATCAAGTAAAGAATATAATTATTGTGAGGGAAGATTAATGATAAAATTTTCATCATTTTTCAGTAAATTCAATCTATATACAAAAAATAAATCTCCTATAATTTAATAATAATTTATTAGAAAATGTAATATGAAAAATTTATATTTGCCACATCAACAGAAACAACAAAATATCTGATAGCAAGCCCATAAAGACTCATAAGAAGACCTGAAAAATGAATAATAAACCATGTTCCAGGAGTGAAATAATGTTAAGTGAAATAATCCAGACACATGAAATAATCCATGTGATCTCCTGTGGAACCCAAAAAAGATGAACTCATAGAAATAGAAATTTGAATGGTGTTTAACACAGCCTGGCAGCAGTGTTCCAGGGGCAGGATAAGGTTGGGGAGATGTTACTCAAAGGAAATGAAGATACAGTTACATAGAACAAATAAGTTCAAGAGAGCTCTTGAACGGCATGGCGATGAAAACAGAAGAGAGTAGATTCTAAGATACTCACATACTTAAGAAAAATGTTAAGTATGTGCATATGTTAATAAACGCAATTGAGTCATTCCACAATGTTTACATATTTCAAAACATCAGATTGTACATAATAAAGACATACATAATTTTTACTTGTAAGTTAAAAACAAAATAAAAACCATGTTTCAGGATAGAAAGATCAAATGTGGTAAAGGTATTAACATCAATAGGGAAATTATTCTTTGATGAACAAAATAATCACATCAAAATTCCAACGCATGTGAGAAAGAGAGAAGAAAATCACAAACTAAACTATATTTGCCCTGGGTTTGAAGCAACTGTACCCAGAGGCAAAGGTATCATCCACATTAAGTTCAGGTGAAGTGAAAAGAGATTTTATTTTCTTCACTAAAGTGATGTTTAAAATTTTAAAGATGAAAACTTTTTAATTTGTGTATTGCTATATACAAATATAAACACACATTGGTAGCTCTTGAGTATACTTGTTAAAATATATCAGATATTACAATGAGTTTGATAAAGCACATATTTAGCTAAATACCATTTTTCAATCTCACCTTTTTCATAAATAATGAACAGCAAAATCCTTCAGAAATGCTAGACTTACAACTACAAAGGGGAAAAATACCTTCAGAAAAATATTAGAATTAAAATATTCTTTTCAATTTTAATGAAGCATTGTCATATATATAAATTCATGTACTTGCCCTCATGTTTTAGTTTTCATTGTTATGTGATTCACATGGTTTATACTTATGTGCACGCATGCACACATACACACACACACACACACACACACACACACACACTTTTGTTTTTCCTTTATTTCTCTAAGTCTCATTTTCCATGATGAGTCTCAACCTTTTTTTCCCTAGGTCTGCTTTTCCCTCCAAAAGAGAGATGCCCTGAAGGGTAAGAGAGATGAAACCCTTTAAATTTCTAAGAGCTAGAAGAAGTCTAGGTTAGGAAAACGGATTGATGCCGAATTAATACAGTGTCCAAATGCTCCACAAATTGCTATTGTCCTGTTCCCACTGATCAGCCTCAGATGACCACTTCTTGCTTTTTTCTTTGCTGTAAACTATAATAACATCCATCACTCTGGAAACGCTTTTGTCCATGAGCAGGAAGGAATGTGGCTACAGGAGGATGAGCAACCAGTACAAAGCTATGAAATTCTAGTTTCAACTCTATCCCTGTCCCATAAAAAAAAAAAAAAATACATCAATATTTATTGCTCAAGTAACACTTAGCTCCTAATTAATCCTATTTATATCTAAGATCAACACAGGTTGGGGATATAAACCCATTGATCAAGGACATAGTTAATCCATATTCTACCCTTAATTTCTTTTTTTTTCTTGTTTTTTTCTTTCTTTTTTATTTATTTCTTACATACATGACAATAGTGGAGTGCATTACATTCATGATTATCCATTCACAGCACAATTTTTTGTAACTCTGTATATAAAGTATGTTCACGCCAAATTATGCCATTATACACGAGCTCTCTTATTTTTTTTGCATACAATTCTTAATACACCTTTATACCACCATTTATCATATCTCTGTGTATCGAATGTTTTCTCTGATACTTCTAATTTCTATAGCACCAAAGTTTCTTATTTCCTCAGCAAGGCCAAATGCTGCATATGCAGAACAATATATGCACAATGATTCTTACAAAAATGGTTCTGAAAATGTTAGTTCTAATATGTGGTACATAAACTATAAGCCAATATAGATTTTCAGACTTTTGAGTTCCAAATGATTTTAAATAAGACTCTTCAATAAGTTGGTAGGTATTATAGCTTAGATATGAGGTGTTCCCAAAAGCTCCTGTGTGAGACACTGCAAGAAATTTCAGAGGTGAAATGATTGGGTTATGGAAGCTTTAACCTAATCATTGCATTAATCCGCTGATAGGGATTAACTGAGTGGTAACGGTAGGCAGACGGGCAGAGGGGAAGGTAGATCATTGTGGGGGTGGGCCTTTGGGGTCCCATTTTTGTGGTTGTACATGATGGGAAGTTTCACTGGTGATGTATTCTTTTTTTTTTTTTTTTTTGGTATTAAGGATTGAACCTGGGGGTACTTAACCACTGAGCCATATCCCCAGCCCTTTTTTATATTTTATTTAGAGACAGGGTCTTATTGAGTTACTAAGTGCCTCACTAAGTTGCTGAGGCTAGTTTTGAACTTGGGATCCTCCTGTCTCAGTCTCCCAAACCATTGGGATTACAGGCATGTGCCACCATGCCCAGCAACTGGTGATGTATTCTTATATGAAGCTACTTATAGGAACGTTACTTCCAATTCATTCTCTTGGGGTATATATTTTGTCCCTGGTGAGTGAGAGCTCTCTCTGCTCCTTGGTGGCCACATCCTGAATTACTTTCCTCTACCATGATGTGCTGCCTCAACTTGGGCCCAGATTGTATTGGTCAATCTATGGACTGAGACTTCTGACACCATGAGGGCCATATAAACTTTTCCTCCTCTAAAATTGTCAGGTCTTTGGTCACAGCAGTGAAAAGGCTGATTAAAACAATGGGTTCTGCTGGGAATAATGGCACAGGCCTGTAATCCCAGAGGCTCTAGGGGCTGAGACAGGAGTATCGTGAGTTCAAAGCCAGTCTCAGCAACAGCAAGGTGCTGAGCAACTTAGTGAGACCCTGTCTCTAAATAAAATACAAAATAGGGCTGGGGATGTGGCTCAATGGTTGAGTTCCCTACATTCAATTCCCAGTACCCAAACAAACAACAACAACAACAACAACAAAAAAAATAGCCTCCTGAGTCTTGGTTTTCCCTAATATCTATCAGAGTCTATCAAGATGCAAGCAAATTCCAGTCTAAACAAGAGTAATGCCATGAACTGAAATTCTACAAACTACATGAAATCCTGGTATGTGGCCAGTATGTAGTCCCAAATAATCTTTACAATTCCTTACTCTCAATCTGGAAAATTCTGTAACGAATTTTTCTCATTAATTTCTGGTTTTGACTTATTGATACTTAACAAGAGCATCCTGTGAAGTTTTACTTTCTCAGTCTTCCTATGCTTTCTTCTTTACCCAATAAAGATCCTCTTCTATTAACAGTACACTAAGCCTCTGAATTTTAATTTGTCTCTTTCTGATCTCACCCTAGCAAACTGGTGGCTAAACAATAAATCTTTACCTTTTGAAAGTTATGAACCCTTCTAAGAATCTGATGGAAGCCAAAGACTGTAGCCCCAGGAAGCGTGCAAGCGCGCGCGCGCACAAACACACACACACACACACACAAACACACACACACACACACATCTGTATAGTCGTAGAACATCCTGAGCCTGAACTGTAGATATTTTAACTTTAAGCCTTATTCTTGAGGATCTAAAACGTTGTCATTTGCTAAATTAGGATATTAGCCTTGCGGGGGCAAAAAAAAAAAAAAAAAAAAAAAAAGCTCTTTAAGCTCATGACTTGGTTATAGTTTTCATGAACAAAAGCTTTTTATGTTTTGTTCAAAGTAAGATTATATTGCAGAGTCAAAAAATAAGGCCTTATAAATAAGACCTAACCTAAAGGTCTTATTTAGACCTTCCTAAAGGGAAGGAGAAACTATAATGTATTTTTTATTTATAAAAATGGTTTTGGTTGTAAATACTATACTAAATAATTTCCTGATGATTTTTCTGTAATTCTGACATAATGTCTTCTATGTAATTCTAGCCAGAATTTTAGAAACATCTATCGATCTAATTTCTAGACACTGATTATCTCTAATGAGGGAAGGAATTATCAGATGCCTAATTGAATGCAATCTCTGAACATTATGAAGATTGTCATCCATCCTTGTTGGGAGAAATGAGCAATTATGTCACCTACATGGCATTCTTGTGCTTTTAAAATGTGCTTAAAACATGGAGTTTTCTTGGTTTTGTTGCTAGACTTTCCTTGTGTTCTCTGTCTGTGTATATAATGGACAACAATAAAACTCAGTATCTTAAATTTTGGACAAATGGCAGATTATCAAACCTAGTCTTTTAGCTCACAGTAAAATTAGTATGGTTCCAGCAGCAAACTCACAAAAACAAAAGTAATTCCAAGTCCTAACCAATGTTGAAAATAAGGTGATATTTATTATTAAAATGTCAGTCTTTACCCAAATAATATTTTCTGTGGCAGTCACTTTAAATCAAGTTGCAAACCCAACACACATACTTGCATGATACTTCACAGCAGTGATCTACATCTGGTGGAACAGAGTGGAAGATAGTGGAGATATCACATTGGAAATCACTACTCTACAGAAAATAATATTTTCCTTTGATTCATATCATGTAAGAAGGAAATTAAGCTGTTAACTAATCATGGAAGAAATTTCACTTTCCCCATGCTTAAAAAAAAAGGAAAGTGAGTCAATGTATTTCTTCAATTATACTAGAAAATACATGTGATGTGGGGCATATCTCCTTTAAAAAAATCTGTGGTTTTCATATTGATAAGCTGATCATACTTAAGAATATACCATGTCTTAATCATTGTATAGTGATTTTGTTGAAATCAGTACACAGGACTCTATAGTTTTCAAGCAGGGTGTACCTTACAGAGATTGGATGTTAGCCTAAGACACAAAAACTCTCTCAACTAAAGATGAACTAATCTATATGTAGAAGTGCCATCCCCGCAAGATGGTATGCAGATTGCACCTGGAAAATTTAGATCATCTTCCAATACAGGACAATGTTTGGATCCAGAATGTAACTTAATCACTCTGTTATTTGGTAACATGTCAGCCATGAAGAAATGATAAACTGAAGAGGAAAAATTGATCAGTATCCATCCTGGCTACTGAAAAGCTCAGGCTCAAATTCATGACCCATTTCTGTCAAGCAGACAGGATCTTGTGGACCTGAATTCCACCCCTCACCCTTTTTCCTTCTCAGATTCCATTTTCCATTCTTAAAAGCCCTATTCTGGACTACAGTGTGCATTGTTGCAAATAATTTTAAATCACTTATTGAGATGAACACTGTATGAGCACTGTACAGCGGAGGGTTTCCCAAGGGCAACCTGAGTACTTCCTTGAGGTCAATCTGGCATTATTTACATCCCTGAACAACCTTGATCCCAATGGCATTAAGGTTATGTAAGTACCTTCCTGTAGACTATATTCCTAAGCAAACTTTTGGTACTAATTCATCTTTCTCACCAGAGAGATTGTGCCAACCAGTAGACATGAACATTCTGTGTGCTTAGCTTAATTATTTTATAAATTTTAAAGTTGGCACTCCAGTGCACTAATTCTTCTCTTCTAAGTTTGATTCATGTCTTTCCTCCAAAACCTGACCCATTTAGCAATGCAATATAATTTCATTGCTGATCACATGGAGACACTGATCAGCCCCTGGAGTTTCATACCCCACCTAAACCATTTCTCCAGGAGCAGCCAGAAAACCACTCTTTGGCCACACACACACACAAAAAAAAAAAAAAAAAATTAAAAAATCACTCTTTCATCTGAAGACAAAAAAATACTTCATGATCCCTTTGTAGTAACTATTAGTCCATCTTTTGTCATGCCATTGCAACTTGAATGGTCCTCAGCACAAAATTACTGTTGTGCCATTTGGTGAGGAAAATCATGGGACTTATTCCAGATACTCGAAACACAAAGTGGCTATGTTTAGGCCTGACAGTCAACAAAGAGGCACAATCCCTGGCATTTTCTTTTCTTCAAAAACTTTATTTATTTGAAGATGTTCTCGAATAATCAGATGCCTTTGAGTAGTAGGCCAACTTGTTTACTTATCCCTTCATCTAACAGCCATTTATTGAGTGCCTACTCTATGGTACATGCTGTGCTAGATGTTAGACTCTCTTTCATGGAACAAAGAGTCTAATGAGAGATATGGATATTTTAGAAGTATATAAATAAATGTGTTCTTATATATTGCGCTAAGAAAAGTGAAAAGCAATAATTGGATGCTAAGGTAGAAAATAACAAGGGGGAGTACCAAGTGTTAGATTGTAGAACCAGAGCACACCCACTCCCCAGAAAGTGATGCCTTTTAACCAAATGAACATATGGGACAGTTATATTATTGATAGAACCTCCTTTCCCACTAAACGTATCCTGATTAAAATAATAAATTATATGGTCATGCTAATTTTAAACAAAGTGGAAACTCAGTAAAGTGCTAGTGACTTCTAAGTAGTTTGGAAAACATCCTGAGGTGAAGATAAGCATTAGCAGTGTAATGGGCTGAGATTAACTTCATTCCTGGCTTGATTTCAGGGGGAAAAAAAATGCAGCTTCTAACATAATGTACTTAAGGACATGGAATAGATCTTGAGTGAAGAAAAAAGAAGGAAATGTCAATAAATAAAAGTTGAATCATTTTCCTCATTGTGGAGACAGAATTAGCGAAAGACAAAAATCCCAGGCCTTCAGTAGAATGGAAGACAAGAAACTTTTTATCTGAAAGCAGATCGCCAAATGCAGTCACAACATGTATAAACTGGAGGGACCTTGGAAGTCAGCTCATACGGATCCCTGTCTTAGAGAAAATGATGCCAGAGCACATAAAAGTGAGTACACTTGGAAACTGAAAATCACTTTACTATATAACGCAGAAAACGAGGGACTCAGGGCACCTGCATTGTAGCCCAGCTTTTAAATATATCTCTTGTTTCTTTTTCACCTTGGTTTCCTCAAATGGAATCTCAGAATAGAAATATCTATCCCCCAGAGTTATTTTAAAGATTAAATAAAAACATAGAAGCTATAAAGGGCTTCAAAAATTGAGTTATTAGTAACACATTCATTACCATGAAATTATGGCAAGATGTTTCTGCCTTTTGGAATTGAACATAGGAGCTTCTCATTTGGGTTTTGTAGATCTCATATTTGTTCCTCCTCTGTTCCCTCAAAATTCACCAAATCAAATAACTGATGATGGTGATTAGGCAATTGAGAGAATGAGGGTTCTGTACACACTCTGATTTGGGCTTATGAAGTCATATTAGAAAAGATAATGGTTACACGAATGCCTCTCCTTTTAGGACTGGATTTCTACAGACCTAAACAGATGCGACAACTAAAACAGCCAAACGTATTTAAAGTGAATGATATAATAAGACTGAGAACGAAACAAGAGCTTTTAGAGAAGCACAGTTCAGCTTGAGTACTGTGAATGGTGGTAGTACCAACATAGAAAAAAGTAGAGTCTTAAAAAGTTCCCCTGCATGTGTGGTCCAGTATTTATGCAACTGGACCAAATATGGTAGGGCAAATATAAGAGGGCTGGCTTAAAAAAAAAAAAAAAGTCGTTAAATCCATCTGTGAACCTATTGAATGAGTTAGGGTAAGCTATGTCAAAGAAACAAAAAACGTGGATGGATAAACATAACTTGCTTGTGCATAGAAGAATCCAAGTCGGTTCTCCTATCCTGGATGGTGGGTTTCTCCTGCAGGCAGTAGCTCCTGACTCCCTTTGTGAGTCTGCTTTTCCCCAGGGTCTCATGAAACTTGCATCCAGCAAGTGAAGAGGAAGAAAATCGGGGGAGTACAGGTTCTTCTTTAAAAGCACTAGACCAGAAATAGCCCATGTCCTCTGATTTTACTGGCTAGAACACAAGCTCATGGCCATACCTAACTCCAAGTACACCTGGGAATGGCAGTCTATCTGGGGCCGGAAAAAAAGAAAAAAGAATGGGTTATGATTAACAGTTTTCTCTGCTACAGATGAGATTTCTAATTACATAATTGCTGTACAAGTACTGGCAGTGGAGTACTTAGTGAGACTAGGAAGAAGTCCAGAAGAGATGTTCACCTTCCATTGTAGCTTCCTCTCCTCTGTATTGTGCCCAGCAGTGTCCCTAACTGCTTGTAGAGCTGACAGAGAGTATATGGACAAAGGTCAGAGAACCACTCTTTTGTGGCCAATCCTTTATGTCCGATACTTTACTAATTAGTAAAAGCACACTGCCTTGTGGTAGCATTAGAGAAAAATCTTTGGCATACATATGACAGATCCCTTCCCTGTAACTTATGCAATACCCTGAAAGCCAAAAGCTTCCTACAATTTTCCGTTTGAGAACCTTTATACACCTTGGCAATGATGTGCAGCTAGCAAGATTTTCAACCACAGATCTTTAGAAACTCTAGACATTGAAGCCCCTGGGCCCAAAACTAATCTAAGTTGTGCTCCTACTTTTCTCATCCTTCTGGAAGGTGATCCCTGACTTACCCACAAAACTTTGAAAGTAGAGAAACCATTGGGAGAGGAAAAAGAAAGCATTGGCTGTGGGGCTTGCTGTTTAACTGAAAAGCAATACTTCAGGAAATTGTGAAACCACTCATCATTAAGTAGATGGTATGAAGATGGAGAATATTACCTAAAAATACAAGATTGGCAGGGAAAAGTTACTTTTCAGCTAATATTTGGGTCTTTAATTATCTGCCTATTTCTCTCTCAAAATGATGGAGAAATTGGATTCCTAGATTTAATCTTTCCTTAGATGGAAAATAACAGATTTATCATTTTGATGTGTGGGTGTGAGTGGGCGGGGGGTGTAGCATGAAAGAGACTTTAATCAGTATAGTCACATTGGGAAGACAAAGGGACCCTGACCTCTAGGCTTGAGGGATTTGCACAGCAGGAGGCTTTTCACAGCTGCCAAAGTAGGTGTTGATCACATTATATTTCAAGGAATATAATGATGTATCATGGACTTTAAGCACTTTAAGCAAAGCCTGAGGGAGTTTTAGGAGAAGAGAATGTGCAGGAGGTGAGCAGATGTCCAAGTGCTGACTGTTTTTGTAGTCACCAAAGTACCAGTCATAACTGTTCCCCCACAGAAGGACCCAGAACTAAAAATAAACCTTGTTTATCAGAAAAGCTAGATTTGGAGATGCACTCCAGGCCCATGGTCACAGTGAGGCTGCTCAAAACTATGTCCAACCTGACTTGAACCAATGTGTCTTCCCACCTGTAATGTGGCTGGTCTGAAAGGGTGTCTTGAGAGCACTCTGGAAAGATTTTTGGAAGGAGGGGAGATGTGAGGTGCTGAAATTTTTAGAAATTATAGGAGATGAGAGTCTCTCCATCAAAGAATAGCGAATAGAGATGAGAGGTAGAAGGGATTTCATCCTGATCATGGGGAAGATGCCCAGGCCTGGCATCCAGCTGAGATCAGGCACAAGGTTTTGAGGTCCACACTAATGAGGGCAATAGTGGACATCAGGAAGCAATTAAGAAGCAAAATGTTTTTCACGGGGAGGCTGGGGCTCCACAGCAGTTTCTCTCTGGGCTAGGCTGCCTTTCTTCATGTTAGCAGACCCATCCTCAGCAGTCTCAGAATGGGGGCAGAAGGGCGAGTTTGCAGGAAACAAGGAAACCCTCCCCTGAGGAGACTATCTGCAGCTATCTCTCAGTATGGCTCCACCTTCAAATTTATTTTTCCAGATATTTGATTCTCTCTCTCCATAAAAAAACGGAGATATAAACACATAACGTGATTAAGTTGGGTTGCATAAAATTGCAGGTTTTTAAATTTAATTTAATTTTTTTTAGTTGTTGATGGGCCTTTATTTTATTTATTTTTATGTGGTGCTGAGGATCGAACCCAGTGCCTCACACATGCTAGGCAAGTGCTCTCTACCACTGTGCCACAACCCCAGCCCAAATTGCCAGTTTTTAAGTTTAAAGGAAATCTGTCAAAAATGGTGATTTCTTATGATTAAACTTAATATTGAAGGAAAGAATAGGTTCCTTGGGCACTTTGCATTTTCACCATCTCACAGTAAATATATTACTGATGGGTGGATGGGGAATCTAGAGTGCTTCTAAAGGTCTTAGAGGACACGCTGTCCTCAGAGAACCCACGGATAAGCCTGACATGATGGTTGCTGAAGTCCTTGATAATTCCATTACCATGGGGGAAAGAACATTTTCCTGGTTTGGTTAATTCAGTGACTTAGCCAGATTGTTAAACTCTGAAACAAGAACAAAACTTCATCTGCCCTACTCTCAATTAATGACCTCTCCTACTACATCTCAGAGGATAGAAGTCTAGGATTGGTTAAGAATTTCTCCAAACACCACATATTTGCCTTCAGATGAATTCAGATTACCTGGATGTCTTCATGCATATTGCTGAACAATCAGCTTGGAAATGGACATTCTGATTATACTGAACCACAAGACAATTGTAAGGCAATTCACATGTATATAATTGTTTGTTCCTGTGCCAGAGAGTGACAACAGCAACCCACCCACTGCAGGGTGATCTCACAAAATGTAAACCACAATGTGGCATTTTTGTAATCTGATGATCTCTAGTGCTTTAGCTAGGTTCAGGAATTCCACTGCATCAAGATCCCATGGCTTGGTCCATCAGTTTGGCCCCTGTGTGCAGCCTTCCTTTACAGGCTGTCTTTCTGGACTTTCTGGGATGCACCCTGCATTCATTCCTGCCTCTCCCACATGCTGATCTTTCAGTCTGTAAATTTTCTCCCTGTCAAGACTTTTCTTTATTTAAACTTTATTTCATCAAATAAGTATTTAAGTAAGATGCCCCATCCCTATGGTGCTGTATCTTCCTACGTACACCTCTATTCTGGCTTTTATCCCTCTATATGCTTCATGTTAATTTACTAACCCACCTCACTCATAATACATTTTGGGTAGGAAACACATGAAATAGCAGCTGCTCAACATGCAAACTGAAGAATAAATAATTGTCTAGAAATTTACAATTTAGCTTCCCAGATCCTAAAAATTCAAGAGTTCATTTTATATCATGTTGGTGTACTGAGGAAGTTCACAATTTAAATTAAAATCTTGCTGTCTTTGTGCACTAAAGCAGTCTTTCTAAATAGTTTTGATTAAAAAAAATAATAATAATAACTGTGCCAGACACCACGATGTTATATATCTAGTTTAATCCTGCAAAGTTCTCATTTATTTTAACTATGAAAAAAAGACTTTAGTTTCTTTCTGTGTATTTGATTGATGAATATGGATTTTATATTTATCAATGTGTTTTAGTTTTCACCCGAACTCCAATTTGAAGGACTAAAGTTGAATATCTGAAACATGTCATGTCTTCAGATAAAAATATAAATATCTGGGTCTTCTAGTAAAGTAAAGCAACCTCTGTCTACTTCTTTTTCTTGTCCCAACTACTATTTTTATTTGCTCCAGTAACCACCCAGTGACATTTCTCCTAATTCCAGCCCCACTTTGGATCTTCCTTTTCCTTCAGTTTTATTAAGAGCTTCAATGCTTAGAATCACTGAGCTGCAATCGGATCCATAGTGCTATCCAGATCACTCAGAAGGTATATCCCTGCCTGCTGGACGTTCGATTGAAATAAAATAAGATGACACAGAACTACGGTGAAGATGAATGGCTTGAGCTGATGGGTAGTATTTGGAATTGGGTTTTGTTTTCTTCAAGAACTGTGGTGTCATTTTTCTTCGTCTTATCCTGTCTCTGCTGATTCTGTCTAGGGGATGTCTTTTAATGTGAAAAATTGAGTAATAGCTTCATAAAAGTCCCAAGAAAACACCTCCTGAATCCTGACTTGTCCTCAATTCCTATAATCTTCTCCCACATAGAAAAGGGCTTGCTTATGTTTATTCTATTAGGTCCCAGTCATGACCCAGGAAATCAGCCTCTGGGCTAAATTGGGACCAAGTTTCAGGTAAAAAAAAAAAAAAAAAAAAAAAACAAGATACATCACCCTGTTGCCTTGTTTCTGAACCAGTCATTTCTTCTTTAAAGACTTTTGATGAGACAACATCTAAGTTTTCAAAATGTCCACTTAAGCTATAAATCAGAAGCTTCCAGTGTCTTTTTGCTGTGACGGGAAATTGGACATGGATGAGATGATGGCATACACACACAACAGCCAAGGGCCAAGGAAACTAAAACTGCAAAACTAATTCTTAAAACCCAATAATAAACAAATGTTACAATAATTATTTTACAGACATTGAGTAGTTGTATGAATAAAGTAAAATTACAAAGTACACATGAAAGCACCCAGTTTCTTCTAACTCTCTGGCCTTCACCAACCCTTTTTTTTTTTTTTGCCAGAAGTGTCTGACTGTATTCATCAACTAGGACTTACCAGGTACCTATGGAGCTATATAAATAAAAATAGTCACCCCTACAGATTCTGATTCTGGTCTAGCAGAATCTACACTTATGTAAATCTCCGGATAGAGTTCACCTTGGCAGCAAAATACAGAAAGAACCTGCAGTAAGTTCTCCCTCCACCAAACCCTACTCTCAACACCAATAAATAAACAAACAAACAAACAAACAAATAATTAACTTCAAGATTCCTAAGCAAGAGTCTCTTTCACTGAGGATTCCTAGAAATCCTTCCTTGATTTTTCAATATTTAACTTGCATTGTGAGTGAAGGCAAATTGGGTAAATCAGATTTTCCAAGCCTGCAGAATGTTTTCTACCTTCTTGCTTCTCAAGAGAGCATTGGTCTTACCTGAATCTCTGGTAACTTGTTAAAAATACAGGATCTTGGACAAAATCCTTTATACCAGCATGGACCTTCTCCACACTTGGCATCCAACAGGATCATTTACAGCTGGGTTCCACTGGCATTGCAGCAGGGACATGGTATTCAATTTGCAGATATATGAGGATACCATTTGTCTGAAATTTCATTTGTTAGCTGCTCTCCCCTTTATGACATGGAAGACACAATATCAAATCATTCAAGAAAAGCATGGAAATTGATAAGAGCTTTGTCGTTATACTTTGCAGCTCATAGTCCAAAGCTAACCAATAGTCAGTCTCTCCATAGAGATAGGATGCAGAGAACCATAACATCAAAAATTATTAATGCTGACATTAAATCAAAAGTCCAAATGAATAACATGTTTGGTTACCAAGCTGGTTCTTTTAAGAATATTCTCCAATAACACCATGTAATATATGGAGTAGTAAAGTACAATTCCTTAAAGTACTTGAAATACTGGTAGAGAATGAAAATTAAGAAATTAAAATTGACATGATAAAAGGTGTCAGATTATGCTTCTAGTTACACTACCAGCTGAATTCTAAATTTAATAAAAATGAGTATCTGCTTGTCGATCAAATATTAACTGAGATTTTACTGTTTTGAGGGTGATAACTATGGAGACTGATCATTTTTTATCCAACATTTATTGAAAACCTAAAAATGTCCTGGACATTGTGTACTATAGATTCAAAGATGAGTAAAACATTGTCCCTGCCCTCAAAGAGTTTATAACCTATAAGAGCAACACATGTAAATAAAAATGTATTTGAAATGTAAAATGAAGTTCTATGGAGCATTTGTTGGCTACAGGGATTTTCTAAAGGAAAAGAATTGATTCTGTTTTGAGGAGGCTACAGTTTCACAGAGGCTATTCTTTTTTTTTTTTTTTTTTTTTGGTAGTAGGGATTGAGTCCAGGGTTGCTTTACCACTGAACTACATCCTCAGCCCTTTTTGTTTTTTATTTTGAGAGAGAGCCTTGCTGAATTGCTGAGGCTGGCCTCAAACTTGCAATCTTCCTTGCCCGAGCCTCCTGAGTCACTGGGATGATAGGCATGAGTTACTGCACCGTCTTTCGAGAGGCAATTCTTAAAAGGCTTTTCCAGGCAAGGGGAGAATAACTGCAGAAGAATGAAGGCATGAAGCAGTATGTCCACTCACAGTCTTCTGATAAGTTTAATATGCTTTGGGCTGAGTTTTGTGAGGACAAGAATATGAAAATATGGAGGTTGGCAGAGGCTCCACCAAGCATGTTAATGAATTTGGACTTATTTTCTGTGAGTGAATGGGAAGCTAGCAAACATTTATTTTCTGTTTAAACTGGGAAACTCATCAGTTCCTAGATTGAGGCCATTATCTAAATTAATTCACTTGATTCTCAAAACACTTTTGTGAGATAAATATTATCCCAATTTCCAGGTGAAGAAACCAGTTTAGTCCTTTACAACTAACAAGTAGTAAATAATTTAAATTTTAAATATAGCCTTATTCTGCAAATAAACCAACATTCTTACAAGGGTTTTAGTTTGGCTTCAGTTACTTTTTCTTTTTTGTCTATTTGTTTGCTTGTTTTGCATCATTAAGTCTCCATCTAATTCTGTTCAAACCTGTAAAGCAGTATTTTCATCTATCTTGCTCAGAGATCTGTTTGACTCTGTAGTCTGTGCTTTCCCATAAATGAATACAATATGATCCCCAATATCAATAAATGAGCAAGCTAGCTGGAGATTCAGGTTTACCCCAGAAAAAGCAAGTACACATATCAACTACAAGAGTGGGAGGAGTTGGAGGTGGTAGGTGGTAGTAAGACTGTTCACAGTTTTGAGCAACCAGAGAGGTCTAAGTGGCAGGTGTGTGACCAACATTGAGAAGTGAGGACTTGAGCAAACTAAATGTCATTTAGCTAATGTCGCTAAGTCTCTCCAGCTGACCATGCAGCCCCACCCAGTTCAATTTGTCCATTTGTCCCCTCTTCCTATTAAATACTCTGATCTCACATACCTCCCCTTCTCTGGCCAAAACACAGAGAGTGAAACTCAACTCCTCTTCAAAATTTCTCTTTTTCTTTTTCCCAGTTTCTCTAATAGAGAGAGAAGAGGACAAACAGAGGAATGTTTCCTTGCTATGTGTACTACCATAGAGTATTTTTAACTATTAGGGGAAAGTAGGCATCTTCTCTCTATATTATGGGAGAACGTGATGAACTGGATCTTGGTATTTGATAGGGGTTAGGGGAGAAACAATGAAATCTGTAAAATACCATCCCAACCCTGGTTTATATGATTATTCTTCCTGCTATAAAATTCTATTGCAAGACCAGGAGCTGAAAAACATGGCCTTTCTACTGGATTTCTTTCTGGAACAAAATCCTGATTTTCCTCTAGGCAAATAAATTCCTCAGGTGGATTAGGGCAAAGTTAATGTGCCCACAGAGGCAACAAAAAAAAAATAATTAATAATCAAATATTGCCCTCAGTACATCCCACGTGTGGTTGTCTTTTAGGAATGTTTCTGAGTCATGGGAAAATGTTGAGACTCCAAAATGATGGAAATTGTCTTACAACTGTGATTTTTATCCAAATTCCAATTACCCTTTGGCCAAGATACAGCTGCAAATTTGGGAACATTTGCAAAAGTCATGTCTTCCCATTAAAATAAAAAATCTCCACTCTATTTTCTCAGGCACACTGTAGATACAATACATTGCCTAAAACAAACACTGCCCATTCCTCTTGGCCATACAACCTTATTCTGCAAATGAATCAGTATTCTTATAAGTGTTTTTTGTCTCCTTGGCTTCAGTTTGTTTTTGTTTTTGTTGTTGTTCCATTAAGCCTCCATCCATCTCTGTCCTATTCTATCAAGAAATATTTTTATACATCCTGTTCATGGTCTTTATTTGATGTTAAGATATATGAAGTATAAATAAGCCTAATCTAGTTAGCATATTTAAATAAATTATAGTGCCTTTTTATGTCTCATCAATGGATATGAATGATTTTCACTCATGAATAGTTAATTAAAATTTCTGGCCCAATTATTTCTAAGACTTTTTACTTAACTTGAATACTTTCTCCCAATCTGTATCTATTTAATTTATTTAGGAACAAAAGCATATACACTCATTTCTATATTAGGACTCTGGCACATTAACTCTTGTTCTGCTGCCAAAGTTAACCTCCTGGAGTTTTTTGAAATGTGAGTCTCCATGTAGTGACAACACAAAGGTAGAGCATGACAAAGAGAGAAGGGTTCTGCTTCTCCCAGGTCATTATTAAAACTGACCAGCACTCCAGGTCATCCAGCTTTCTGTTGACCCCTGGGGATGTGGTATAAGCATGTGTGCAACGTAACTGCAAAAGAGTACAAAGTTGGAGAGTGAACACTAAAATTGGGAAAAGGGTGGGGGGGAAAGCACCCAACAAAATGTGCCATTGTTAGGAGACGCGCCATAACTTCTACCCGCCATGCTGTCCAAGGCAACGCTTCCCACTGTAGGTAAATGGAGCCAACGCTGTGAAGCATTAGGTTTTTAGAACTGAAGTTAAACTGATAAATTAGACCTCATTTATTGAACAGCAGTTAGAGCTGATTGCCTAGGGAGTCGTTTGACACCTTTGAAGACCCTGCTAACTTAATTGGTGATAGTTTGGGGGCTGAAGGAAACATTTAAGGCAGGAGCAGCAGGACACCGTGCCGCATGAAAATGGAGAAGACAAGCATTCTCTCTGACAAGGGGAGTCATATATAGATTTTTGTGTCCATTGTTTTTGCTTATTTGTGTGTGTGCTTTACTCAGTCAATCAAATATAATTGACACCACTGGGTTCTGTTGTTTTGTAGATGACAGGAGCTAATGCAAGGGAAAAAAGCTGGAAGTAAACTTCCCCCTGAAAAGCTGTGAAAAGGTTTTTCCACCAGGCCTGTGACATTTTTTGCTCAATTGTATTAATTGATGTAGTGACAAGGCACTTGGAAAGATGATGGATACTGATCACTACACCCTTTTTAAGGTTGGGTTATATCTTGCTATTATCATAAGCACTTGTTTGTACAAGAAGTGAGCAGCAAGCAGAACAAAAGAGGAAATAACAAAGCTGTTTACCTGTGCTATGCGCCTGGCACAGGAAGAGCAAAGGGTTTCCCATGTAAAGGTGCCCAGGCAGCGCTGGAGGTGGGTGTGTAGACAAGGACCAGCTCCCAACTTCAAATTTAACCTTACTCCCCTCACCCTGTGATCTCTGAGGAGGCTCTGCCCCAGGTTTTTAATCATTAGCTCAGAACTACAAATGATTCTAAGAGTTTCATAAAGTCCTAAGTCTTAAGTGCCAGGGTGGAAAACCTACCAGCATTAGAGCATCCTGGAACTAGATCAGCCAAATTATTCAGGCTAAGGGAGCTATAGGTTTTAGAATGCTCATTTTTCAGAATAGGTGACAGTGGCAATGATGCGTTAGAGTAGGCCACATGGCTTACCAAGACAGTGCCAGGATGAAATGACTTTGACTACTTGCAATAAAACAAAACAGACCTTGACTAAAAGGAGAGGATACAGAGTAAGGAATTCGGGGTTTTTTTGTCTGAAGTCAGCCTGAATGGGCCATTTGAATTATCTAGAGTCATGCAAAATTATCTTGAGGCTTCCTAGCATCATCTTTGGTGTTTAAGTAACCTTGAGTTGTCTGAACTTATCCTAAATTCACAGCACAAACATGTTTTCAATCACACTAGAAAAACTCTAATTAAAACATGCTGGGCATGGTGGTTCACACCTGTAATCCCAGCAAATCAGGAGGCTGAGGCAGGAGGATCACAAGTTTGAGGAAAGTACTAAGCAACTTGGTGAGACCCTGCTTCACAATAAAAAATAAAAAGGGCTGGGGATGTGACTCGGTGGTTAAGTGCCCCTGGGTTCGATCCCCAGTACCCACCCACCTACCCCCCTGCCTCCCCCCGAAAAAGAAAACCAAAAGCACTTACGGAGTTTTCTTCCACTTTCTAACATCAGGTGTTTTCTATTGTTTGACATTTACATCTTGACTCACATCATTCAATTTAAGAAAAGTTTCTATTTTCCAAATCCTCAAGGGAAAAACTCGTAGCTCAGTATACAATTCAAGGAAAGTGGCAGCACAGATTTTGCTTTTATTCCACAAATATTTCAAGAAAGCATTTGATAAACATCATCAAGAATTTCCACAATATATCCTGAACAAAAATGAAACCCAGTTATCCATAAATCCAGATATCCTTATTATATTTCAGGAATTAGAAACAGTAATGGCAAGTATAAGGGAGAAATGTCTAGAAAATCTCATCAGAATTGGTAAGTATCTTATGCCCTTTCTCAGAGAAAATCCTTGAATTCATTCATTCATTCATTCATTCATTCAACATCTATTTATGTGTGCCAGGCACTGTGGATGTAACAGGGAGCAAAAAAACAATGGCATCTCTGTTCTTATGAATCATTCAGTCTAATGTAAGGAAAGCCATTAATCAAATGATAAACCCAAATCAACTTAAAAATAAAAGTGCGTGTGGTGAGTGTTCTGAATGACAGATAACTGCTGCTATGAGAGTTTATAATTGAGAAATTTTATCCCAATTAAGGGTCCAAGGAGAGTTTTACCAAGGAAATAAAAACCTAAGCTGAGAACTGAAAAAATAAAGAATGAGAGGTGGAGGGACAGAGGAAAGGGAGAACTTTTCACCCATGGCAGGAGAGACTGTTGCAGTCCTAGGAACTCAAATACGCCAGAGTGAAACTCAGAGAGTGACAGGCAGTGTGGGAAGAACAGGGACACAAGTGCAATAGAGAGGGGACCAGAGCAAACTGGAGCAGCAGCTTTGAAACAAGGGCCACATGAGTATGTTGTCTTCTGCTAAAACTCACTTCCTTATTAACCTTTGCTATTTTTCTTTTTGAGATGTCAGGCAGTGGCAATAGGTTTCAAAATAATCACAATGATGTAGGGGCTTAAAAACACCTGCAGGCAAGAGGCAGAACAGGAGAAAAAGTGCGAAAGGAATTGTGTGGGTCATTTGTGGCTACCTTGCAAGACTGTTAGCTCTCTTTGTTTACATTTGGAGCAAAATGAATCCTTACAAAATGACTTTGTTTTTGAAAAAAATAATGTGAATAGTTAAACTTCTTCTGGAATCCTTGCTACCAAGATGCTTCTAGAGAAGATCCACTGTCAGGGGAACAAGGCTTAGGCCTCACAGATTCCTGGCATCTGTATTATTGACCATGGTGACAGCGAAGCAGGTGCAGCATGCAGTTCCATTGCCCAGCAGAGAAGCTGCTTGTAGCACCAGCAGCCTTTTGCCCATTCCCATTCCTGAAATCCTGCTGAAATTACAACATCAAAACATTATGTCATCTATGACTTACAACCAGGTCCTAAAAAATTTAACATGAATGTAATCTTTCTAGTACAGATGATTCTAACAGAAAGGCCATGGCTACTTTGGCTATGGAGCATGCTGTGCTGGACTTGAGCTCTTATACACCCTGGGAAAATATACCCAACTGGAGATCACAGAACTGGCATTCATAAGTGCTTCTGATAAGACATTTCAGAGAGAGACTGAATTATGGAAAGTACTCTCAACAGATTAGACCTACAATACAGTTTTAGCAACAAGTCATATGATTTGATATATGATTGGCCAAGGTTTGGTCATTTACACACACACACACACACACACACACACACACACACACATCCTACCTTACATGCCATAGGGTATACCGAAGTCACCCATTCCAGGGAAACCTGTCATGTCAGTGTTCATTCCCCACACTGTTCTCTCATTCCCCTCACCGTATTTTCATGGGATTTCTCTCAGCCTAGAATGGCCCACAACCCCTGCCATCTTCCTGCCTAGTTAAGAGTCTGCATGCATGGCCAGGAGTGTCCACCAAATCCCTTTGTTTTCTTTCTCTTTCTCTGTGTTCTCTCTCTCTCTCTCTCTCTCTCTCTCTCTCTCTCTCTCTCTCTCTCTCCTTCTCTCTTCCTTTTACTATCCCCCAGCCCACTCTAATTGTTTTTCCTTTCTGGTCAAAATTACGTATTGTGATAAGGTGATATGTTCATTACATCTACCCAATGAAACTGTAAGATTAAGGTTAATGGTTAATGGGGAGCATGCATAAATGGTGTTTAGTTATCTATTGCTGTATACAGAAACACTGCAAAATTTGAACACTTAAACATTTACCACTTGTCATTATACAAGTCTGTAGGTCAGATGTGTGATTTTTCTGCTGATCTGGGCCAGATTTGGTTGATTTCAGCTACACTCCTAATAAAGCTGTGGGCTAGAGAGATGGGTCTAGTAATGTTGGCTGGGCTGTCTCACATCTCTGAGGCCTTGGTTGAGACGATGGATGATTGGACTTTGGTTCACATGGGTTCTCAACCTCTTGTCGAGAGTTTCCTGATATGGTGGAGACAGTGGATCTAAGACAACAAGGCCTCTCATGGTTTAACTTAAGGACTGTCACTTCTATTTTATTCTATTGGCCGTGTATGTACATACATACATATGCAAAATGGACATGAATAATAAATAGAATAATACAGTATGTCATCTCTGTCGGCTCCAAACTTCTCTCACATATAATGAAGGGAAATGTTATGAGTCCCTTTCTATCACTAACCTTTATCCATATAATCTGCCATCCTCTTTTAGGTTTCAGGTCCTTCTAGGACTTGTTGATTTGTGATAAGCCACATCAAAATGATCACCTCCTTATAACAACTGAGAATTTTATACTTCTCTGCAATTAAAGTTCAGGCTCTGGGGGCTGGGGCCGTAGCTCAGTGGTAGAGCATTTGCCTAGCATGTGTGAGTCACTGGGTTTGATCCTCAGCACCCCATAAAAATAAATAAATAAAATAAAGGTCCATCTACAACTAAAAAACTTTTAAAAAAATAAAATAAAAATATAAAGTTCAGGCTCTGTTAAGAGATCTTCAACTTCTCATTAGCTGCATAATACCTCCTCACTGATTTAAAAAATCTGTTCTAATGAAAAACACCAGAAGCATGGCTTCTCTCAGGTTCTACAGAAATGCCTGCCCCAAGTCTCTATACATACCAAGAACCATCTACTTATCTGATTTTCTCACCATTTGGAAGCAAAGTTTTGTAGACCCTCCTCACTTAAAAAAAAAAAAAAAAAATCTGGTCTCAGAGCTGCCATTAATGATCTGTTCCATTAGTGAACTGACCATTAATGATCAGTTCCTTACTTGATGCATACTGTGTTTGACCTTCAAAAACCCCTCTCCACTGCCACTCTTTCCAATACCATTGCTAAAATTGCCTCCTTGCTGTTTCATTGGGGTTGTGCTGCATAACTTCTTAATTCCTATGTATGTTCTGGCAGGAACAATGTTTTATATCTCCCCTCGTCCAGTGCTGTGAAGCAGTTTGAATTCTCAATAAGTATGCAATTCATTTACAACCAAATACAAATATTTGGTAAAGAATCTCCTTCAAACCAGAAAGAACTAACCAGTTTAAGGTTAATATTTCATGACAAATTTTGTAGAAGGGGCTAATTCTTTCAAGAATCATCTTACACCACCCTGCTGGTCAGGGCTGCACATCTCTCAACAATATGACCCCATGTGACCTCACCCCAGGAGGAGATTGTGGGAGCTGGCTGCAGGTGGACTTATAAGACAAGAGTAGGCTTGTACTACCGTGGTCTCCTGGAGACCAGCCCTCTGACCATGGGGCCTTCTGGCTGAGCCAACCTTGGGACACAAGCCTCCAGCCCCACAGGAGCCTGGCTCCAAGAGTCTGGGGTCAGGAATCTCTTTCCAGAGTTCATATCACTGATCCAGCCAAAATATTCTTTTCCCCCAAACACAGGAAAGATGAAAATTTTCCACAAAAGACAAATGTTCCTACAGAAAGGCAACCCTACCAAATTTCAGCTGACTTCTGGGTATCCTGTAGGAAAGTATGTGACTCTTTTATCCAGATAAACCACCATGTTCAGAAAAAAAAACACCATGCCTACATCTCCATTACACACAACCCAGATTCCTCTGTCCTTTATCTGTCCTTTGCTACACCTTGAGCCACTTCTGCCCTGCCCTATTTTTTCATTTTACCTTCCTTTGTGTCCTAATCTGGCTTTCCTATTGTCCCTCAGGAATCCCTATCCCATGGTTAACACAGAGCTCCTTTGTCTTCAATCACTTCCCTAATGCCCTGTCTCCTCCTAATCTAAGCAGAAAGCTGACTTTTCCTGTATTCTGTATCCTAAGGGTCAGGAAGTAGGATAGCATCCTGCTCATTTCTCATGATTCTTTCCTCCTTTACTTTAAAAGACACTGCATCTTTGACATAGCAACATGGTTATGCGACCCTATACCCTTGTGTTTGCTGTCTTGTACTGACCTACCTTCTTATTCACTGTAAATTTGGGTGTCTAGCTTAGGCTCTCCCTCACCACTTCCAGCACTTTCTCATTTCCAATGACTTTACCTCCAATAGGTCAGTCTATTCTGCCATCTGCTTCTGTGGCTGCTGTCATATCTGAAACTTCTCTACCTGTGAAATTAAAAATCCATGCATTGTTTTCTGATCTTAACCTCCTTTCCTCCAAATTCTCTCTCATCAGTTGTTCCAATAGAAACCACTCTTCAACTTCTAGAAACCTCCAACCTACTGAACCTCTATTTTTACCTTCAAGTTCTTAGCCTATCACTTCACACGACTCCCTCGCCCCATTTCCCTTCCATTCCTTGTTCTGGAGAACCCCACACATTGTCTTGACTTAAGTATCACACTTCTTAGTGCCTCCTGAGAGCAGTGGTCTGGCAGGAGAAAAATCGCACAGTCCTGAAGAATGGTTTCTCATTACATCCAACATTTCTACTCCTAAGCAGGTTTCAAGACTACCCCAAAACTCTATTTCCTCACCAGTTCCCACTCCCAGAGCTTTGGAGACCAATTTTCTCCCATTTTTTCAGGCACTGTTGTAGGCATCAGAATAAGATATACTGATTCCTATCCCTAAGGAGCTTATTCTAGAGGAGGTAAACAGAGAGACCCCCCCAAAAAAATCAATGAATACATGCAACGATGAAAATCAAGTCAATGATGGATACTGACTAAGGGTGAATATTTACTCTAAGAACAGAGTGACAGAACTAGCTATTCAAATAGCCACGAGAAGAACATTTTATGAAAACTAAAACCACTTTTGCAAAGGCACAACTGTGTATACTATTTTAGAATGTCTGTGGGACAGCAAGAAAGCCAGAATTGCTAAATACTATGAGCAAGGACAGAATGCGGTAGAAAATGAGAGAGGTAAGGAGGGGACAGATCCTACAGGATTTTTTTTTTTTTTTTTTTTTTTTTTTTTTTTTTGGCCAGAGAAAGGAGTTTGGAGTCATATATTACATTAAAAAAAATGAAAACTATTGGAAGAAGTGTTTTTGTTTGTTTGGATTTTTTGTTTACTTGTTCCTTTGCTTTTTAATTTGAAGAGCGGCATGATTTGATTTAGAGTTTTAAGACCACCCACCTCAAAAACCTTGCTTTCTCCTTCCCATGCCTTCAACTGTTTCCTCTTTCCTGATTCATTTCCATCTCCATTTAGACACATTCAATTCACTCCTACCTCGTAAGAAAATATTTCACTGACATCACCTTTCTCCTCAGCCCAGCTCTCTCAGTTACTCTTTCTGTCTCTGCTTACCCATTGCCCCTGATTCCTGCACCCAGCTCTCCACCCAGGTCTTGTGGAAGTTGCCACTGCTTCTACTGCTGCTCACTAGGGCAACAGGCTCTCTTCAGCCCTATCCTACCTGGCCTCCTTGGGGAGCCACTTCCCCCTGGCTCACTACCAGGACTCGCTCCTAAGATGTCCTCAACTTTCTCTGGCTGTTCCTTTTGGTCTCTTATGTAAGCTTCACTTCTATCTGGCCTTCAGTGTTGATGTGGACCAGAGGTCCACTCTTCTCAGTTTACTAACTTCCAGAACAGCTCATCTCCACACTCTGTACCCCCTAATACACAATCACACAACCTTCATCCCCATCTATATTTTAATGTCTCACAAATCCAAGTCTCCAGCCATCTCTCCCCACTGGTCTCCAGGTATGCTTGGTTATCCCACAAAGCCCTTAAATCCTAACCTGTCATAAATTGAACACACCCAATCTTTCCCAAAATGTCTCCTCTTTTTATGTTCTTGATCATATTGGCCCATCTAGAACATCTGTATATTCTTATCTATATCTCTTATAACCAAAATTCTCAGCACTGAAAACTGTGTTCCTAGTAACAGACACATTGGATTTGGAAACTGTAATCTCTTCCGTGGCTTAGGGGAACAGAGCCCTTCCTATAGCTCCCTTTACAATCCCCTATCATAAGAAGATATGGATGTGCTAACTACCCTGATTTGTGTACATGGTATGAATGTATCAAATGATCACACTGTGCCCCATAAGTATGTACAATAATGATGTGTCAGTTAAAAATAAATTTTAAAAAAGATCACACCAATCTGAATTATAGTTTCTTTTTATTTGTTTTTATTCTCTATTAGACAGGAAGTTCCAGAAAAGCACACTCCCTGTTTGTTCCTTCATTCTTCTTTTGCCAACAATTAGCACAATTTAGCATATACATAGCTTACAATTTTTTTTAATGATGTAGTGCCTTCACAATAAAACTCATTCTTTTCTCGAAACAATGATTTATTGTCTCATAAAGGCTTTATACTTATCATATCTGCAATCATCCTTCTCTATGATAGTGACATTGTAAGTGGAAGGGATCTGAGGGAACAAACTCACAATTTGGTGGAAGAGAATCCAGGGGTTTTCTCACTTCTTTCTTCCCATTTCTGCTTCCCTGAGCCATCTGCAATTTAACACTTTTCTGATCTTTCAATTGGAAAAAAAAAAAAAAAGTCATTTTACTTAGAGAACCTTCTTTAAAAGAAAGCCTACTTTTCAAAAAAAAAAATTACAAAGAAGGAAATTGTGAGAAGAAATTTTTTTCTTAATCCATGCTAACCCTTAACAAAACTTGGAAAATGCAAAAGTAAACATTGTTAACATATAACACCAAAGAGATCTTTACCTGACTATTTTACATGTACTATTGTGGGACCTACTCCACCTCCCTTAACCTCTCTCCCTGATGATCACAAACTTTGAATTCTGGAAGTTCTTCATCACCTACACAACCCTTGAAGACCAGGTCAAGAATCTCCTCTTTGCTGCCCTCCCCCCACACCTCAGGCCCAGCTTAGTCAATTTCTCTTTATTAAACCGTATGTTACAAACCAGAGACAGGGGAGAGAGAGACAGAATAGCACATGCACAATGGCAGCGACCTCATGCTGGGAAATCCTGGAAGGACGTCTGAGATAGAATTAGAGATTAACAGGTTATTAGGGAAATGTCCATGAGGGAAGAGGAAGCAGGGAAAGGCTATGAGATCCCAGACCAGGATGCAGTTCTCATACTTGGAAAGGAGAAAGAAGGAGAACCAGGTAAGAAGGCTCCAATGTTAGTGCAGCTCTGAGGAACTTCCAGAAAAACCAAAGGGTGATGTCATCCCAGAGGTCCCATGTTGTCAGAAGCAGACCTACACCAGCACCATGACTGTGCTGAGCTATTGGCTGGCCAGGAGCAACCTAGGGGGAGGCAAGTTCTCAGCACGACTTCTGTAGCAGCTGGAGACAACTTCCAGCCTGGAAAAAGGGTTTGAGCAGCTCGCCTCCATGGCTGACATGTGGCTTTGGAATGTCTTTGTAAAAGTAGCCCAAAATGCCAATCTGCTGGAAAGAGTGAAGCTTACAGTCAATGTCATAAATGGCTTCCTATCCATGGATCTCAGTCTTAAGTTTGTCCTCCAAACAATATTAGGCAATGTCTGGAGATATTGTGGATTGTCACATCTGGCAGGGGTTTGGGAATGGTAAGGGGGAGATACATGAATGGTCTCTAGTGAATAGGAGCCAAGTATGCCTATGATGGACAGGACAACCCTCTGCAACAAGGAACAAAGAAAAATCAGGCTTAAAATGTCAATGATGCTCAGGTTGAAGAAATTGGCTTTACATCAGATTGACAAAATATCAATATTTCAAAGAATGTATACAGTTCTTCCTGCATCAAAGACTGCAAAGTGGAGAAGTAAGCATAGAAGCTTCTCCATAAAAGATGATAGCAACCATGTGGCACTACACAGTCAGATGGCATTGTAGACCCAAAATTCTATCTTCCACAGATGCTCATTTCTTGTCTCACATTAAGAATATAAAAACCAAATGCCACACACTCTCCTGCTTTATCCATCAGCCTTTGGTGTGTGTGTGTGTATTGTGTGTGTGTGTGTATGTATGTATGTATGTGTATATATGTATGTGTGTGTGTGTGTGTGTGTGTGTGTATAATGATTCACCCTCATTGACAGCAGGGTTGAGGAAGGACTATTTTGTCAGAAGGGAAGAAAGTAGCCTAAAACTGTACTTTTTAAACTCAAAATACACACAATGTTCTTCCCAGAGCTTTTGTTTCTAATTAAAAAGGTAACTTTTAACAAGTTGTATCTATGAATGGGGATAAGAAACTCCTATTTTCCTTTCCTACGTTGATCTAAACACTCTTCTTCATTCCATTTCTTCAGATTGAAACTAGCTGGGCATGGTGACACACATCTGTAATCCCAGTAGCTTGGAAGGCTGAGGCAGGAGATCACAAGTTCAAGTCCAACCTCAGTAACTTAGTGAGGTCCAAAGCAATGTAGTAAAACCTTGTCTCAAAATAAATAAATAAATAAAAGGAGCTGTGGATGTGGCTCAGTGGCTAAGTGCCCCTACATTCAATCCCTGGTACCAAAAAAAGAAAAAAAAAAAAAAAAAGAAAGAAACTGTAGCTGTTAAAATATACTCTGACCAGTCCACTGACACAGATCACTCTCAGGGCCAAGATTGGAACTTCTCAGAGTAGTTATGAGAATACAAGTCTTGGAAATAATTTATGTGAAAATATGAAAGTAACCCAGAACATGAGAGCACTCTTGGCAGACCAAAAAAAGAAACAGAATTGGTTATTGTACTCCCAATATGTAAAACTATGGTCAGTCTTCCCAGAGCTCAGCTGAAGGCCTCAAGAAGAAATTAGACACAGAGAAATTTTTTAAAGGAAAAAAGAATAATCCATTCTATCCCCAGCCTTTGGCCTGCTCCACGGGACAAGGAATAGTAGATTATACTGAGACAGAGTGATGTCACTGCCAGCTATAGTCCTGGGGAAAGAAGAGTTGGAAAGATCGACTCAGTGGAGGGGTAGAGGCCACCTGATGTCAAATGTCTGTTTCACTCTTGTTCCACTTCACTGCAAATAATTATTGGCAGGAAAGTTTTATAAAAGTGTCTAGAAGAATGAATAAGGAGAGTGTCAGTAATAAGATGAATTTCTTTTTTATAGACTTTTGAAAATCTGCTATGGCTTTATACTTAGCATGGTATGAAGGTCCAACAAAGCGATCACAATCTGATTAAAAAAAAAATTATAGTATGTCTCTCTCCTTTATAGTCAATGTAGACTTTGCTCCCCAGGATGGGAAACTGGTATTGGTTTCCCATAGGAACCTGGCTTCCACTCATGGCAGACATTCAAGGATCTAAGCTTTTTGCTTGGAGCTTCTATATTATTTAAGGAAATTCAGATAGAAGAGTATGTGCTGAGTCTCTGGAGGCCTGGAAGAAACTAAGGATTCTTAAACTCACCTGTGTCTTTTAAGATTCAAGGAAAAGGATTTTCCTTCTCTTTTTTAAATTCATGAAAAACAAGGAATCAACTTGGAAGTCACAAAATATGGAGACCATTGTGCTACAGACACTATGAACAGAACAGTGAATCCTACATGCCTGAGCCATAGATCTGTTTTTGAATATCTGCTTGTTTTGCTGCACCTCGAAAATAAATGCAAAAAGAGCAATAAAATGCCCTTGGTTCTTTGAAAAGCAAGATGCACTGGAAGAAAGACTTTTTTTAGTTAATTTCTTCTACTGTGATGGGCTTAGGCCTGGAAAATAGTAAGAGGAAAAACTGCAAGTGCCCCTTGTTGTATATCTACTCACGTTTGCAACCCAAGTCTTTGCATTTGATTGTTCCCCTTGACCAGAAAATGTAGAAAGCAAGTGTGTTCTTAGATGCAGAAAAAATAAACATCCACTACTTCCGCCCATGAGGAGCCTTCAGCTTGCAAAGCAACCGCCTCATGTAATAGACCACAATGTTTACATGATTCACTACAGCTTTTGACACTCTTCACAAATCAAGTCTGATTGGGTTTCTCATTGAAGCGATCTGACAGCCTAACCAGGAGGCCTCCTGGGGCTCTTCTCTCCCCACCCCCTTAGTAATGGATAAAAACAAGCCTAGAAAACAGTCAGTTGGGAAGTGGTAGTATCCAAACTTGGTTTTCTTTTTTATTTATTGTCATGCAATTGCTTCTTTAACCCACTCTATTGATCTTGAGTGGGAAGTGGAGGGGGTTGGATGGAAGAGGAGCATCACTTAGAGTCAGGCATCTGTGGTTTGGTCCTAAGGGAAAGAAATAAATAGTCCCAACCTAGAAGGGAGGGAGGGGGAGAAAAAAAAAAAAAAACCAGAAGATTGACTGGTTTGCAAGGGATCCCAGTGGATTCCTGCTTACACCAGAGCATCATTTAAGCCTATGTTCTTCCATCTACCTTGTTTGCAGTAAATAGCTGCCCATTATGTCAGGTCAGGCAAGTGCCGGGGCGTCACAGCTCGGTGGTCGTGATCTGCCCGCAGAGCAGCAAGAAAGGTCCCCCAGAGAGCAAACGCATGTGTCAAGTTCTGGAGCCGTCAAGGTTCTAAGCGACAGCTTATCTTGAGGGTTTAAAACATGCAAGCTGTCCCTGCTTGCTTCTCCCTCCCCCCACACCCCTCCTCCCCACCTCACCCCTCCTCCCCACCTCACTTACCCCCCTCCCCCAGTCGTTTTTCCTTTTGACAATCTGCTTGAAAGAAGACAGATGCTGGAGCAGTTTTCCTTAAGTCGGCTCTAATTCCATAAGGTGCAATCCACCAAACGCAACTCTGTCCATCTTTTGAAAAGGCTAAGATCCTGAGGCAGCCCCATTTATTATTTGTCTTGACACTAACACAAATATTTTCAGATGGGTTGGAGGCTGTCACTTTACTATCCTTATGTTCTTTGCCCTCAATAAATAAGACACATTAAAGTTCTTAAAGGCAAACAAAGAACTGTATCCTGGGTACCATTCGTCCTGCAGTTGCCATGTTTAATTGAACATTTTATAGCTCTCTAATGTCATGTCAGGTTCTTAATGTGACATGTGCTCCTCTCTTACATTATCAGGGGCTAAGAACATCACAGAATCTTTCTTGGATTCGTGTGTATGAGAAATAAGATTTATCATGTGAGCTTCACTGAATCATTTATGAGTTGCCTTATCTCACCCAGGCAATTTTATAACTCGTAAATGGCCCCTCTGGTCTGCTGTCTGGATTTTGTTTACTGTAAAATCCCAAAATAGTATGACTATTTTCAAGATAGCAAGCTAAATTTTGCTGCAGCTTAGGATTACCCTGTATCTGTCCTGTATTTTTCCATTTATTTGTCCCAGATATGAGGAATGGTTCCAAATTAGGGATAGAAGTGCAAATATATGGCATTTTAGGATATGTAAAGATAAGAACCAATATCTGCTGAAGCTCATAAAGTAATTATTGTGTTAGGCAATTATCTTGAGATAATGTTGCCCTGTACAGAGCTGAACAGGGCCAGAATCTCTAGCTTCTTCCCTTCCAACAGAAATAAGCCATCATACAAGAACACACATACCTAACACTAAAAAAGTATGAAACATTGGCTTAACCAATAAGGGAATGACTATATTTCAATAAGACAAAAACATACCTGAAGAGTAAAGGCACATGATGAAAGGAGAATTGTGGGAATTGGTTTTTGTTGTCATTTTCAATGAGAGAAGACTTCATGGAGTAGATGTCTGAGCAATGAGTCCTAGAAAGAGAAAGGCCAGTTCCCTAGGCATGCTAAGTACCTGCCATGTGCAAAGTCCTGGACTCTGTGCACAGTTCTGAGAGTAGTTAGCCAGACAAAATGATTTTTTCCAACTCAGACATGAACTAAATAATTTAAATATATTTCAGGGACATCTTCTACACACAGTGTGGTTTTGACTAGCATATAGCCATAATGTAATATTTTCCCCTGAGTATTCTGAGTTTTTCTGACAATAAATACATGTAATATCTATTTCTGATGTCTGTTTACTTCTGAGTCACTGCCTGAATTTTTAAATACTCCACGTAATTTGCTTTGAGTCAAAAGCACATATTTAATTTTTCAAAAATTAATTTTAAAACTCAATAATAAGCCAAACTTTGGAAGGGATTTTTAAAAATGTTTTTGCAAGGAGGTGGTACAGCAGAGTTAATTGGATCTGGATTTTATGGCTGTATTTATAATTTTTCTCTCAATTTCAGTTCACTCATCTGTAAAATGAAAATAATGTACTTATATCATTTGTACATGCTATGAAGATTAAACAGGAAGTATCTAATCCAGTTCCTAGAACATTCATAGGCACAAATGAATACCTACTGTTATTTTGTTTTCTTTATCAGATTCATATTAATTTGATAAGATTGTGTATAATATTTTCCAGACATTTGATCACTCTTTCTATAACTTTCCTTCGTATATCAAGGTAGTGGCAGGATAAGTATGGGACAATTGACTACATTCTTCCCACAAGTATTCATTGAGTGCTTACTGTACACTATATTATTTAAAAAAAAAAAAAAACTACAAGATAAATACTCTACCTAAATAGTCATGGGAGTTTTAGTCACAACTGAAAAGCCTTAGTCCTTGAGCTTTACAAAACCTCCTGATAGGTTTTTTTAAGGAGGTGGAGAGTTGTGGATTTCATTCCTCTAAAATCCACCCTTCATGGAAAATTACACAAATCTAATGATTCTGACATTTTGGTTCAAGGACTCATTCCATTCCTGTAGATTTCTATAAATTTCCACCAAAATCATCTTTATGTAAAACCAATGGTGTACCTTTTCTTAAAAAGGTGAATTCACCATGAAGGAAGGCTAACAGGCAACTCTTATTTTTCTATCCTTTTCAGTCATGGGAGAAACTTCTGTTATTAAAACATTTTAACAGATGAGCAACTCATATCACGCCTATAATAAATTTTCCATTTTCCCCAAGATGCAAATGTGAGAAACATCAAAGGAATTCAATTATAAAAACCTATTTTCATTCTGTTAAGGACAGGAAAATTTACTGTGGCTTGTTATTTGCCATGTTTCACATGCGCATAAATGAATTCAATTTCAATCAAAGTATCAACTCTGTCCTAATAGGTTTTGACTGGATTAAACACAAGCATCCTGACTTCTTTATTGAGAAGACACAGCTCTACAAGATAGCTTAAGAAATGAAGTTTTTATTAAAAGAAACGAGATTAGATATCTAGGCACATTTAAAGATCCAGCTCTGGGCATATTCAAGTTGGGTACATATGGGGTAACACAATTGTGTTTTGAAAGGTAACTTTAAGTTGTCCTACTTTAAGTACCTAGTCTTATCAGATAAAGAGGAATAGGAGATGCCTACACCACTCTACTGGGCCCCTTGTGTGTTTTTCAGAGAATTCTGCATGGCTTCTCTGCTTCAAATGCTGTGTGAAGGAAATTGGGATGTCTAGGGATCTTGCTTTCTTTGTAATAGGCTGTATTATAAATGGGCCAGTGGTATATCCTTTCTCTAAAAATCTTTTTCCCTCTACTCCCTTATTATAGGAGGAAGCATGAGATGGGAGTTTAATTATTTTATTTTAATCATAGTATCTAAGCAAAGTGTAAAAGTGAAGCTACTCTAAATAAAGTATGAATCAGGTTATCAGAGCACCACACATCATAGGAACAAAATATGTTTTCAGTTGTGAAAGGAATGGTGGTAGAACCCCTTGCACAATTTGGCATGAGTTTTATATCATTCATATGACTCAGAAGCCCTAGAGACAATGTTGCCTATGTACACTAGAAGAACTGTACAATAGCAGCACTATTGTCATAAAAAAAATTGAAAATGTTCCAAGTATGTATTATCAGGAGAATGAATAAATAAATAGAATGTGGTACTTTGATATGATGGATTATTATAAGCAGTGAAATTGAATGGATCATCTCTTCACGTAATAACAATATTAAAACATAATGAAATATTAAAAAAAGACACACATGTATGTATACATATAATGACACCACTTCTATAAAGCTCCAAATCATGCAAAATTTAAAATTAAGACAGTATTTGCTTCTAGGAGTAGGAGGATGTGGGTGGGCACAATACTTAAAGAGTAACAAAGTACTACTAATTTTCATGCTCTGCATGTTTATTTTATTACTATGCCTCATGATTTATGCACAATTTTTGTATGTGTATCACATGCTTTTTAAAATTTTAATTTCAAAAGAAACTCACCTAAAATAAGAGGTCAGCGTACTTTAAGCCATACTACCTTTATACAAGGCTAATCCTGATAGATAATTTCTAAGCATGTGACAGTGGGGAGATTCATGAGAAGATACCACTTCGATACAACACACACACACACACACACACACACACACACACACACACAGTACTGGTTCAGACTTTATCAGAAGTCTTGTGCCAATGTTATTTATAGGTCTTTTTCACATCTATCATAGCTCATTACTAAACTTTTAAGGGTCACATTTACTTGATAAAGCTTCCAGAAACTGTCTAAAACTGTCATGCTTAAAATATCAAAATGAAATTGTTCATGTTCCTGTTTGGAGCCTCTTCATTTTTCTAAGGTATTTTGTAGAGCTTCACATGTGTTCAGGAGGAAGGAGGCATTTGCAGTAACCACCCTACAGTCTATATGCTGCTGAATTCCCACAGTAGCTCTACTGATAAATCTTTGCTAATTTTTGCAACTTCTAAATAGAACACAATAACCTATCTTTATTTCTCTGTGAGATGAGAAATATGTAGAGGTTATATGTATACTCTGTATTTTGAACCCTCGAGAAAGGCACTATTCACAGTCACAAGGAAGTGCAATAGTGAACACATCTCTATTTCTCAGACTTTTATTTGAAAATGCATTAACATTATAAGGTAAAAAAAAAAGAAAGTGTGAATTGGCAATGCTTAATTATTTTGGAGCTGATATCACAGTGGAAAATTTTTTATCCCTTCAGTCTGAAATATTGAAAATTATTTTCATTACCTAATCAAAAAATGACCAAATGAAAGGGAAATGCTAAGGTCAAAGTTCTGATAAGGATCTGAAAGATCTTGATCAAGCTCTATTATTGCATCTAAAGTTATTTTCACCCCATGATTAGAAAATGCCATTATGAGAGAAATTATTGTTGCCAAAACCACAGCAAAATGTGTTGACCTAATGGCTATTCCTCAAAGATAAGTGGAAACTTTCCATGAGCTTCTCTTATTGACTGTTGTTCCCATGTGCACCCCTGGGAACATAACAGAAAAGAAATGTTTTGATCGGAGAAAGAGTGACCTTTTCTTTGGGAGTGTTTTAATGCTGTGATATGCTGAAATAACTAACTGAAAGGATAACAAAAGGGAGAAAAAAAATCTTATTGTTTTGTAACCCATGGGGAAATGGGTATTTTTTTTTTATGTACTTTTCTACAAAATCAGGACTCTGGTAAAATTCTTGAGGCTGGATCTGAAAAACTATGCTCTTGATTGGAGGAAGATATAAAACCTTACATAACCAATGAAGAAGCATATGCCAACACTCAGGGGCCCACATATGTGCTTTCTATCAAATGCAATAAAAGGAAGAGGGCACCCATGGGCAGTAATAAAAGCTGCTGTCCAAATAAGCATGCTGTGTACATGTTCCTACATTATGTCAGTCCTCACAGAGCCACACTCAAGTGGCCATGTGACCCTACTTTGACAACTGAAGAGTCTAAGGACCAGACTATTTAGTCACTTGTCTAAGGTCACACAGTGAGTATTTGGCAAAGTCTGATTCTGTGCCATAAGCAGGGCCCCCAATAATGAGAACTGCAGGTGGTGATCAGAGAACCCATAGCTTATCTACAAAAGAACTGTCAAATTTGAAGTACACCTAATATGAAAAAAAATACTGTTCCTTAAGACAGCAAGAATCCATTTCTACATTAAGCCACTTGATATGGTAAAATCAAAAGCAAGGATGTAGATTTAAGTTTTTAATATTGAGAGTTTTTTGAGTTTAAAATTTTTATTCAAACCTGGCATTCTTTTTCATTGCGTAGAGATTTTAATTTTCTCAGGATAAAAGCATCACTTACTCTATTTCCCAATGATTTCACTCAGAAGATTTCCATATGTTGATCAATCAGATGGGAGGACAAAAATATGACAAATGCTCCAGGAATTTTTTTTTTTCAGTGCTGGGTACTTAACTCAGGGCCTGTGGAAGCTAAACAAGTGCTCTACCACTGAGCTATGTTCTCAGGCCCAAAATATTTAGTTCACAATGAAAACCCAAAACTATGTGAACCTGCTATCTTCATAAGCAACTCACCAATAGTGACTCATCTATCTGTATGAGCAGCCAGTGTGAATGACAGAAAGAGCACACCATGAGGACATTCTGTACTCAGATGAGTCACTATTGGTGCGTTGCTTATGTGAAAAATCATATCTAAAAGTTATCACCATCCTTGAGAACAGACACTCAAATCCACAGACATTGAGAAAGATCTTGAAAATTCAAATAGCTTATTAAACTTACAGAAATGAATTAGGAAGAAGAAGCTATGTGCTAAAGAGTAGCAAATAAATGTTTCTCAGAGTTCTTCAAACAGAAGTCTGGTAAAAGGACCAAATTTTCAAATGTTATGAGTAAAAAGCCTGGATTCTGGAACCAGACTTCTAGTATTAAAATACTAGCTCTACTGATTCCAATCTGTATGACCTTGGGAAACAGTTTAACCTGTGTCCCAGTTTTCTCCTCTGTCAAATAGAGGAAATAAATACTCCCTACCTTAGGTTGTTCTTGTGAATATATATAATTTAATCTATATTTAGCCCTATCATGCTGTGTGCAACTTTCATGTTTGCTATTATTATAAATAATGCATTCAAATATGGATATATTTAGAGAATAAGATCTACAAAACTTGAGTTTTTCAGCAAAGCGACAAAAGGTATTTGTACACCATGTTTCTCTTCCACTATGTTCTGAGAAGGTAGATAACGTCAATAATTTTATGTTTTCTTCATAAAATGAAGTTTGCCTTTACTTTTTCAGTTTTATGATCCTTAAATTATCTGCTTTTTCCATGCCTCTGTCTTATTTAAGAGATAGGCGTTTCCCAAAACTCAATAATAATAAACATTCATCTATTCAACCAATATTTATGGAGTCCCTACTATGTACGAAACATTTTCTAGATTCCTAACTAACATATTAAAACCCTCATTCTTATGGAACTTAATTCTAAGTCAATGTGGAATGTGGGGGAGAGGGATATGTAAATAAATGAAAAAGGAAATCACAAGTAGAAACAAATTGTAGGATTAAAATGATAGAGTGAAGAGTAAATGAAGGTAGATTATTTTAGTTGGAAAGAGTCTGAGAATTAGTATTTACACAGAAATGTGAAGGAAGATACAGCCATTCAAAGACCTTAGGAAGCACCAAATGCCAAGGTTCAGGACCAAGAAGTAGCAGGTGGTTCAAGGAAGCAGAATCACACAGGTAAGAATTGATCAAGGCCAGAGAGAGAGGGAGAGATGAGGGCATTTCTCTCAGGTCTGCATAGTACAGGGTTAAGAGTTTGGATATTGAGTTTGATTCTAAATATAGTAAGAAGCCATTGGAAGACTTTTTGTAATGAGATGATAAAATATGTGTTATGTTTTTAAGATATTATTCTTGCTGCACTGTGAAGAAAAATAACTGAATTCTTTTGAATCCAAACTAATTTCAGTCTAAACTTTACCACTTCTAGGCACTTACATTGATGTCTCAGCCCAAATTCCTTTGAATAGAATTTTGTGGCCTTGGAAAGCAACTCTAGACAGAAGTTTTACTCTTGAAATCACTACCAGAAAACAATTCTTACGGGTTCTATGATGGATGAAAATTTCCTCCCAAGGTTAATATCTGATTCCTATATAGGAAAGTAAGTCAGTCTTCCAGATGTGGTTCCCTAAGCTCATTTCTAGAAGCTTCTAGGGAACTGAAATATGTTCTGGAACATTATCTTCTTCAGCTGCAGTCTTCAGGTGGTAGATAGAGTGACCACTCCTTTAAACCAGACTCTACCTGAGCCTTTTTTTTTTCCTTTTTTCTTCTGCTCCAGTACTGCCCAATGCTGAGGGCATGAGTCCACCTCCACCATTCTCCCTCCCTCTTATGCATTCTGTGCCCACCCCATGAAAGGGCACATAGCAGCCATTATACATCCTTTCACTCTCCAACACCCAGTGAGCAGATCATTCCCAGCTCTTTGGCTCATGATGCAAAGAATGTCTTCCAAGGAAAAGCCATGACTCTGAAGGAATGCTCAAGTGAAGTCTGGTCTTCTGTCAGCTCGGTGGCTAAGGGGGCAGTGGGTGAGGTGCTCCTGAGGGAAACCTTTCCTGTCTTCTCTCAGTGCTGGCCTTGTGGACCATCTTCGTATAAGACAACCCTAGTTCCCACAAATTTTATTTTCTAATTTCATTATCACCAAATTTTTATAGCTCCAAATACATATTACTTGACTCATAAATAAGCAACATTGAGAAGAAACTAGAAAAAAAAATATGTCTAATCTCACATTACTTTACTGCCTTCCTGTTACCCAAGACCCATGAGCCATTGAAAACTTACTGAATTACTTTGTAACTTAAGTTTAATTTGTATGTATTTTTTACAAGGTATTTGTTTTAATAAGTATGTCTGGTACCTCAAAGTACAATTCATAGACCTTGTAAAACAAACAAACAGAATCTTATACACAGTTTGAGATTGGGCAGCTGCTATGGGGGTGATCCAGAAGACCTCAGAATGTACCAGACCTCGAGTATACAACTGAATTCTGATGATGGTTTAGAGTTTTGTTTGTTTGGTGAGACAGGATTTCACTATGTTCCCCGGGCTGGCCTGAAACTTGCTATCCTCCTGCCTCAGCCTCCCAAGTAGCTGGGATTACAGGTGTGTGCCTCCTTGCACAATTTATGAACCTTTATAATTTTTCAAAACTTGTGTTTCGACAGACTAGCTCTAAGTGGCTGCATGAGAAATAGAGATGCAATAAGCTCCTTTAGAGTAATGCAAATTACTCTAAAGTAATTGTGTGTGGTGTGTATGCTTCAAAAAAATATCTAGCATCAGTATAGTATGCACTTATTTTCTTAAGGTTGGAACAAAACCATATTTTCTTAAGTATAACATCTCTTACATCTTCAAAAATCAACAACAAAAAAGAAATTTTTAAAAATAATTCTGCCATTTTGGTAAATAATGATAATTATAAAAACAAAAAGAATGTTGTCCACATGCAGTTTTATCTGCTCTGATAGCTAGATTTATTGTATTAATATGTGCTGGTGAAACCAGAGTTTGAGATGAAACTAGATTCTCCACTTCTGCTGGAAGATGGGGGTCGGCATAAACTGTTGGCCTCTACAGTCAAGAAAGCCTTTTGTAGTGTTACTAGTTAATCAAGGTAGGGAGTGCCTGCTGGCATCTGAGGGTCACAGCTAGCAAAGCCTGATTCCTTTCCACTACCGTTAGTAAACTATCACAGCTCTTAATGGCAAACTATGCCTTCCAGTGTTGCACCAGACCCCAGAAGCTCACTGCCCACTTCCTTCAAGATCTTCTCTCTCAGATTTAAAGAATGAAATCCACAGACAAGGAAGAGTAAGTGCAAAAGAGGAGGATTTATTTGTGGGAAGAGAAGAGACTGAGCTGTCAGGGTAGGAGGGGACCCAATAGATGTTGCTGTTTGATTGTGCCAGTCTAAGGGTTTATATAGCAGTTTGGATCAATGCTGTTGGTCCAAATTTATGCTGACTAGGGTTTGGAAAAGTACCAACACTAATGGTTAGCCCTACAATCCCAATCAGGTCTTCCCTGCTTCCATTTTCCCACCAGCTCTAGGGAATTGGGTGGCTAATGTTGTCAAATCATGGCTCTGGTATGCAGCACTGTGTAGAGATGGCATCTGTACCAGTCCCGGGCCAGGCCTCTGCCAGTGCAATAGGTCAGCACACCGTGGCTTCCCTCAGCCCTGGTTCCCCATAACACAAGCCCATACCTGCATGGTGGGCTCAGAGCAACCATGACCCATGCTCACTGCCTGTTCTCCAGCCTACCTGGGCCACCCCTCCACAATTCCATCACCACTTCTTGGCCAGGATTAGTGGTGGTTAAGGAGCCATACCATTAATATTTTTGAAAACAGTGATCTTTTATAATCTACCAAGACTATATTTTAACATGGTGTCACTGTAGGACCAAATGTAATGTGACTCTAGTAAATATAGAGCTCTTCTAACAGGAACCAACATGGACCAGGTCTTACCGAGCCTGTGAGACTGATAACATTATCTACTAGTTGTTTGTTTACCTTTTAAAGAGTGAACTGAGGGGCTGTGGTTGTGGCTTAGCATAGAGAGCTCACCTAGCACTGCGAGAGGCTGGGTTCAATCCTCAGCACCACATAAAAATAAATAAATAACATAAACATATTGTGTCCAACTACAACTAAAAAACAATATTTTTTTAAAAAAAGAGTGAATTGAAGCCAATTTGCTCAAAGAAGGGTTCCACTAGCCATAATCATTTCTATGCAATAAGGATTGCCTCTGAAGATCCACTGTGTTCAGCAGTACAATTCTTATTATTTTAATGTGTCATAGCTTCATTCCCAAATTTTCATTCTGAAAAAAAAATGCTACTTTTCATTAGTCCTGGACACTAAAGTTTAAGTTTGTCAGAGCTTTGCATGGCTAAATCTTAAATCTCTCTTAAGATGCAGTTCAGGCATTGCTTTTTCTAGAAAGTCATCTTTGTCCTTGAAATAAGCATTTTTGTTGTGTCACAAATATAGTGCAGGAATTATTCCAGCAAGCACTATGGTAGGAAAGGATGATGTAAAGTCAAAGCACATATAGTTCATAGTGAAAAATAGCATATATTTTTCATATTTTCTCTGTGCTTTCTATATTTGTAAAGCATTCATTATTATTTCTTTTTTAGATATTTTGTTGTTGCTGTAGATGGACAGTATTTCTTTATTTTATTTGTTTATTTTTATGTGGTGCTAAGGGTCAAACCTAGTGTCTCACATGGGGTTTACAAGCACTCTGCCACTGAGCTACAGCCCCAGCCCATAATAGCAGTGCAATATAATTTTATGTAGAACTTTGTAATTTTCTAACTTTCCCTAACTACATGACTCCCTAGTGTAAGGTGGTGAGCACTGGACAGAAAGAAGGTGAGAAACCTGGGCAGATGTTTCACCTGTGATAAATTGGTTCCTTCCAGATGATCTGCAGATACAAAATCCATACACCTGAAACTGTCCTTCCACATATCTGTTAAGGATGCAGTCCTTCATTTATTCTCTTATCCAGGCTTTTTTTTTTTACCTGTCTTCTCCATTTTATTTTGGACTACAACATAGTTTGCAGGAAGGAAAGATAGTAAAGAAGAACACAAATGTTCTTTTTTGATTGTCTGGAGCTGCCCTGGATGCAGACACCTTTAAGTCCTGATGCACTGGGATTCTGAACAATTATTGCCTTCAGTCTGGCACTGATAGTGCCAGGTTGCAGTGACTTGGGTGTTACCCCAGCTCCGATAACAAGATGTGGCTCCAGGAGTAGGTGTCACCCGCTGGGATTGAGTTACACTTACCTGTTCCTTGGTAATCCTACCTTTTTGCCCTTTTGGAGATAGAATGTTCCATGGAACCTCCCTTGTGTGTCCCCTATATAAGAAGAACTCCAGTGGCTCTCTCTCTTTCCACGGACCCCAAAAATCATAGAGGTGTCCTGGATTATTTAAAAGGTACATCTGTGTGTTTGCATGCTTTCTTTGAAATTTTTCTTAAATTATTGGAACAGTCAGATTTTGTGAACTCAGCATTAGGTTGCCAGCTAGGGTAGATGGTGATACTTGATTGTACCATGGTAAGATGGTTTCACATTCTTTAGTTAACATACCCATTACCTCACATATATCATTTGTGTGTTCATGTGTGATAAGAACATTTAAAATCTTCCCACATAGAAATGTTTAAGTATACAATTTATTGTTATTAACAGTAGTCACCATATTGTCTAGTAGATTTCCTGACTCATTTCTCCTGAGATTTTATATCTTTGACAAATTACTTCCCAGAACCCCACCTCCACTCCACACCTCTACTAAGCTCCTGCTAAAACACCATCCTACTTTCCTAGGCAGAATACTTTAGCAAGAAGATATCAAAGAGCTTCATTCAAGCTCTCTTTCCCATCTGACCCATACTGGTCCATAAGAAATCTCAGAATTCTTACAACCCACCACTGGTTTGTGACTAGTTCTGCTTCTTCTACTTCTAGCATTAGTCACAGATTTTGACCTTTAAATTCTTCATCTGTGATGAATGAAGAGGGAGAGCAAGATGGCAGCTAAGTTAGATCCTTAGGTAATCATCTCCCCATGGACAAATCAACTGAACAGCTACTTTCACAAGAGATAAGGAACTCAGGTGAGAGGCCATGGTGCCTGCTTTCAGTGTAACAAAATGAAAAGACACACTGAAGAAGACAGGAGAGAAGAAGATATAAAGACTCTTGGCGAATGAATAGCCTATGTCACCCCTCCTCCAACTCCAAGCATCTTATCATGGAGAGGAGCTTCCTGCTTGGGAGAAGGAGAGAGATTTAATTATAAGCCTTATACTTGAAATCCAGTGCCAACTCCTCCATGGTGAAATCCAGGCCTGGAAAAATCTCCATGATTCCTATCACCAGGCCAACGTTTTCCCATCTCAGTGACAGGGTGGGGAGCAAGAGTCTACCTACCAAAGAACTGGACATGGAAAGGAAGCACAGTGACAGGACTGCCAAGGTGAGACTCAGTATCCAGTAAAAACTAAAGGCCCCATATGCAAGACAAAGATCAAAGATAAATCATCTAAGTGAGCCCTGGCACCAGGCAGAGACCTGTGAGTCAGTGGGACAGACTCTACTTTCAGCCTTGGTATCAAAACCAAATATGGATACAAGAACAACAACAAAAAGAAAACTGCAGGCTAATCTCCCTAATGAACATAGACACAAAAAATCCTCAACAAAACACTAGCAAACCAAATTCAACAACACATTACAAAGACTATTCACAAGATCCAGGGGATTTACCCTAAGTGGAACACATTAATGATTCAGTATATGCAAATCAATAAATGTGATACACCACATCAACATAAAGAAGAGGGAAAAAAATGGTTATCTCATTGCTGCCCAAAGACATTTGAAAAACCTCAACCTACCCTTATGATAAAATGCTAAACAAATTAGGTAAAGAATGAAACAAAGGGCATTTATAGTAATCCAACAGCTTTCATACTGAAAATTTCTAAGATCCAGAACAAGGCAAGGATGCACTCTTTTACCACTTCTATTTAATATAGTGCTTCAAGAAACACGCATACACACACACACACACACACACACACACATCCCAAAGAGCAAAAACCATCATTTTTTGGAAAATACTGGGAATTAAACCCTGGGCCTCTTGTGTGTTAGGCAAGCATTCGATCACTGAGCTATATCCTCAGCCCAGCCAAAGTCATCTTAATTAACAAGAACAAAGCAGGAGACATTATATTACCTGACTCTAAAAGATACTACAAAGTTGTAGTTATCAAAATAGCATGGCATTGGCATGAAAGCAGACACATAGATTTATGGAAAGGAATAGAAAGCCTAGAAGTCAACTCACATATCTATAGACAATTGATTTTTTTACAAAGGTGCTAAGAACACACATTGGAAAAAGGACAGCCTCCTCAATAAATCATGTTAGAAAAATTGGAATATCTGCATGCAGAAAAATGAAACTAAATGGCTAGCTCTCATCGGTTACAAAAGTTAACTCAAAATGGATTATTTAAATGTAAAACCTGAAAGTATGAAGAAAACACAGAAGAAATGCCTCAGGAATTGAAATGGGCAAAACTTTTTAGTGAAGACCCCTCAAAACATAGGAAATAAAGCAAAAATAGACAAATAAGATTATATCAAACTAAAAACTGTCTGCACAGCAAAGAAAACAGCACCATAAAGAGACAATCTACAGAATGTGAGAAAATATTTGCAAAGTATAAATCTGACAAGGATTCAATATCCAGAAAAAACTTCTAACTCAATGACAAAAATAAAAATACTGATTTAAAAATGAGCAGCAGATCTAAATAGACATTTCTCAAAAGAAGCCATACAAATGGTTAACAGATACATGAAAAAAATGCTAAACATCACTAATCCTCAGGGAAATGCAAATCAAAACTACAGTGAGATATATAACCTTACTTCAGTAAGAATGGCTACTATCAAAAAGACTAAAGATAACAAATACAGGTGAGGATATGTAGAAAGCAAACCCTTGCATGCTTTTAGTGGGGGATGTAATAGCTAATAAGGAAAGCAGTATGGAGACTCCTCAAAAAGAAAAAATTAAAAAGGAACCACTAAATGATGCAACAATGCCACCACTGGGTATGTATCCAAAGAAAGGAAATAAGTATGTTGAAGAGGCATCTGCATTCTTGTGGTCAATGAGCACTAGTCACAAAAGCCAATCACTAGAAACAAGCTAAGCATGAATCAACTAATAAATGCACAAAGAAAATGTGACATACACACACACACACACACACACACACACACACACACATATATATATACATGAAAATATATAAGCAAATGCTATTCAGACATTTTTTTAAATGAAATACTGTCATTTGTGGCAACATGGATGAAACTGGAGATCATTATGTTCAGTGAAGTAAGCCAAGCACAGAAAACAAGTATCACATTATTTCACCAATATGCGGAATCCAAATAAGTTGTTCTCATAGAAATGGAGAATGAAGTGGTGGTCACTAGAGGATCGGGAGAGTAGGCTGCAGGAGGCAGGGAGGGGAAAGGTTGATGACAGGGCACCAAGTTATAGTCAGCTAAAAACTGTTGTGCTAAAAAAAACAACAAAACAAAAAAAAAAACTGTTGTGCTATTGCCCAGAGGGTAGCTATAGATCACAATAACATATTGTACATTTCAAAAACCTAGAAGAAAGGATTTTGAAATTTTCCAACACAAAAATGGTCGATATTTGAGGAGAGAAATATTGAACCTGATTTAAATATTACTCAATGTATACATGAATTGAAACATTATATGGAATCCATTAATATGTATAATTTTTATGTTTGTACAATTTTATCTCTGTATCAGTTTAAATTTTATTTTTTAAGAAAGGAAAAGATAAAAATAATTTCTCATGGTGTCTAAGGCACATTCTGCTGTGCTCTCCCAACTATAAGAGATAGATAGTAAGCTTTTGGGTAGTTCTTTCAGCCCTTCTGACCAGGGGTGAAGGTGAAGGACAGATAAACTACATTCTGCATTGAAGTGAGAATCACAACTACATTCTGCATTGAAGTAAGAATCACAACTACGTTCTGCATTGAAGTGAGAATCACAACTACATTCTGCATTGAAGTAAGAATCACAACTCCACCTCCTCCAAAGAAATCTGCCTCCCCAATTCTCTGTTCTTTCCTTCTTCCCTTCTCCTATTGCCCTTTACATCTTGGTATTTCAGTTATAAATTCTAGCTTAACATCCTAATATAGTAACAACTTCAGAGTTTGGTGAGAAATTTATAAAATAATTCATTGAAGCACTTAGCAAACTATTTACCAAGTCACTCAGGAGTAACATTGTTATCACCATTAATTTGAACTACAGATCTGTTTAGGGATCTTTCCTTTAAGTTTTCTTTGAAACGTATTTTGACTCCTGCAAGGAAATATGCTTGTCTGGTAAACACAAAAGAACATTTTCACACTTAAAAGGGATCCAGTTTCACTTCAAAATTTCACCTGTCAATTTCAGAAAGTGTTGACATAAAGATCCTTTTGATACCACCAAGCATCTTAGAGAGAGTGGTATTCATTTCATTTATATGCTGTGTGAAACACCATTCAGTCTGACCCCAAAACTTCAGAATTCAGTTTAAATCAATATTTGCATATAAGACAGTAAGGGATTTTTTTTTTTTTTTTTTTTTTTGGAGGGGAGGAGATGGAATTGATGGCAATCTAGCAAGAAGCTTCCTCACTAAAGGAACATAGAAATTCTGCAGAGTAAAACAGAAAACAATTTTTTTTCCATCAATAGCCAAGGTTGAATAAAAAAAGAAATCACACTATACTAGAAATGAAAAGAGACTATAGTAATTTTAATTGACACTGGAGACCCAGGGAGGGTATCAGGATGAAATAGGACCCTCATGAGTCCTTTGGCTTAGAGGCTCCAGGAGGAGGCTAGAGTTTAAACAACAAAAAAAGACCAGTAGTGATAGTATGTGGTCCACACAAAGCAAATAGCTACTGATAAGATCCCCATTTTTTTCAAAGTGCATGGATCATTAACTAATATTGACCATATGCTAGGCCATAAAACAACTTGCAATGAATCTCAAAGTATTTAAAACTTAAAATATATATTTTTAGAATACAGCAGAATTAAACTAGAAATCTATGATAAACACACACACAACACCTAAGGAATCCACATATTTTTTTTAATAAGAAGAAAAAGACTTCTAAATTATCAATAGTCAAAGAAAAAAATAAAGAAATTGGACAATATTTTTAAATAATTGGAAATAAATTTTATATATCAAAACATGTACTTGCAACTAAAACATTGTCTAGAGACAGATTTTTAGTCTTCAGTTTAGAATGTTAAAAATATTAAAAAAGAAAAAAAGCTGAAAACCAATTAGCTAGAGATCAATCTAGAAGTTAGAAAAAGAGCAGGGAATTAGACACAAAAGCAGATTGGGAAAAGAAATAATAAAGACAAAGTAAATAAATAAAATATAAAATAAATATATAATAGAGGGTTTCAGTAAAAGCAAAATTGGTTCTTTGAAAAGACTAATAAAATTTTTAAATCTCCTGTCATAATCATCAAGAAAAATGAGAAAGGTAATAAATAATAAAATACCAAAGTTAAAGATAAAAATGAGTTCTATATTATTATAGAGCCTTCAGATGTTTTAAAAAATTATAGGAGGGCCACAGGTTCCCATAATATGGGTCCTGTTAATGGCACTTTGTTTCATCTTCCTCCCAACATATCAGTCTAACCATAAGAAAAACATCAGAAAATATAATTGAGGGGCAATATACAAAATGCCTTACCACTATCCCTCTGAACTGTCAGCGTCCTGAAAAATGAGGAAAGTAAAGGAAGAAGAGCTAGGACAACTGGCACTCAGGATGAGATCCCAGAACAGGAGACATGAGGCACAGAGTGAACAGTAATGTGTTGTATATGTAAATAAGAGGGACTTGTGTTGAATAATCTTACAATAACCACCAAAAATAAAGGGGTGGAAGGAAACTCAGAGATGATGGCCATGTTTATGGGATTCTTTATAATGATGGCTTTTCAAGCATATGCTTATCTTCAGACTCGACAAGATATAGATAGTAAATGCAAGCATGCACTAAATTTTGTTTTTTACTTGGGCTGTTTCTGGGCTTTTTTCATTGATTAGTCTAATGTTCATATTGGGATAAACTAATATGAAGCTAGTTTAAATATTATAGCTGTTTAAAAACAGCTGCCTGTAATCCCAGCTACTCAGAGGCTGAGGCAGGAGGATCACAAATTCAGGCCAACTGGAACTTAGCAAGACACCAGTACCCCCATCTCAAAATAAAATACAAAGGGATGAGAATGCTGCTCAATCGTAGGGCACCTGCTTAGCATATTTAAGGTCATGGGTTCAATCCCCAGTCCCATTAAAAAAAAAAAAAAAAAAAGGAACAAAATTTCCAGCAAGTGTGCTTTAAAGACTAATTGACATTTATTAGCAATTAACGAATAGGGCAGCATTGGACATAGAAGAACAGTTGGGTTTTTAAAGAGTAGCATCCACAGGAACAAAGAAATAGCAATGTACCAAAAGGCAGGTTGGTAGCTCTCCTTATAAGGGACTTTCTTATCATGCTAGGTCAGGTTGATTGGGCCCTTTCTAATTTGTTACTGTGGATTTCCTGGGTTTTGATGAAAACCCACCTATTTGAGGATTTTCCTACTTTTTAATTTTCAATTTGATTACATGGCATTCAACATGAGGACCTCATTTTGAATTTTTATTGGATCCTAGAATAGGAACTCAGTCCAAAACAATAACCTCCCATAAATTTTAATTTGCATGACTTTATAATACATTTAATTATCGAATGAGAAAATTCCATTCCCCAAGTTTTCTCTTTGCCCATTTCTAGGTGCCTTCATCTTAAGACAAGTTTTAGAATTCCATTGTTCTCTCTCCCTCAAACTACTCATAGAATTTTTACTGGCATTGCAATGAAAACCTATCAGTTAGCTTGAAGAGGGGGAAATTGAGACTTGTTTACTACAAATGTTCCCATCCAGTAATAAACAGGACCATTCTTTTCTTGGCAGCCCAGCGTGAGCCATGTGAACACATGAACTTGAAATTACTAAACCTCTCTTTTTAATAAGAATGTTTACTAATTCATGCAGGATTTTAATTTAGAAGATTCTAGGCTCAAATCACAGCTGTAGCATTCACTAGCTGTGTGACCGTGAATGGCTTGATTCCTATAGAAAATTCTTTTTATGTTTTTTTTTTCTGAAAAATGAAAAAGAGTACTTAGCTCATTGCCTAGCAAGCACATGGTTCACACTCAAATTATATCAGATGCCATTGTTGTTATTACTGATTCTTCTCTATAGCACCTGTTCAGCTTTTTTTAATGGAAATCAATATTTGTCAAATGAATGTACATGCATGTTTTGATCAGTGACGTTTGAAATGAGGAACTTAAACACTCTTTACTCCATTGGTGATTATATTGGAAATAATGCCAGAAATGAGGCCTGTGCTCTCTTGAGAGCCTAATAGGGAAAGGTACTAACTTCTACCTACCTTGCCAGTTCCTGTTTCCAGTTACCTGAATGGGGTTGAAGGCAGACAACAATAAATTGTCAGCTTAAAAGAGGGTGACTAAAGGCCACTTACTTTTCTAAGAAGAAATATTCATAAATAAATTTTAAGGAAAAATATTTCTTGTAGGGACTATTTTGGAAAAAAACAACAATCCACTCATTAAAAAAAAAAGGGGGGGGGGCTAACACTTTATCAGGAGAGACCTCTTTCATTGTCTAAATGCTAGTCATACAGCCTTTCCTATTAGCACACATACAGAAATCTCAGACACTGAAAAAGACACACACAAAAAGATCTGCAGAGATTCCAATAGCAGCAATGAATAAGGAAAATGGAGTGTTGCCAGTCCTGCAGTCCCCCGCTCTTCCTATCATGCAGGGCATGGTCTTGCAGTCTGAGTGAGCCGGGAACTTGGTGTCTCTGATTAGGCGCCAGACAGTTACAACAACAACAAAAACCATGGGGCTCATTCTGTATTCAAGGTGGGCTGCTGTGGAACAATTTGTTTCACAACCAAAAGTTGACAGAACAAATCCAAAACATTTCTGTGTACATGTTTACACGGGCAGGGATTGGCATCCGCAGAGGGTCTGAAGGTGTGCCTGAAGTCCCTTATGCTTTTTGTAACATTTTCAAATTCATTGCTGTCTTCTAGATGACAGGAAATTCAGGTCTGCCTTCCTCCTGGGAGATCTTTATTCACAGACAAGTCAAAAACCCTTGACAAAAGGCAACCAAGGGAACTTGCTGACCTTTTAGCTGTCTGCCTAACATCAGTGCAAGTATTGTTCCCTGATAAAACAAGAAATTCAATTTAAGGGGAAATTTAGAAGGCATTTGAGGCACTCTCATTTTATTTTACCTCTTGGGCTGTCTTTCAAACTGAAAACAAATGTAAATAAACAAGAGCTGTGCTCTGATTCCAAGGATTCAATAACAAATATCTGGGCTCACAGCTTGATGTAAATGAGACATTGTCTCCTTATTCATCTCTCCTCTCAGCCATTTGTTGATTTTCTTTTCTCATCCTTCCTCACCCCCCCCCACACAGACTTACATGCATACACCTGCACATGCATAATTACCAAAAAATTAAAACATTCTTTCTTTGGAGAGGTTATTAATTTTTCTTTACCCTTCATTTCATCTTGAAAAGCCATATTCTTTATAATTGGGGAGGTGAGGAATCTAATCATATCCCAACAAATACAGTCTAAGCTACTCATTATTTGTATGACAGATCCAAAGTGAAGATATTCAAGTGAAGAGCTTGTTAATCTTCTAATTACACGGAGGCTTAGTTAGGTTGTAATCATTTTTAGTTTAACATATTGACTCATGAAAATACTATTTCTTCTCTTAGAGTTGATGAGACATTCATTCACCAAACAGTAATTTAGTGTTAGGAATTGTGCCAGAATTATAAAGTCAAATAAGACAGAGGTGCTGACTCTGTTGGGAAGAAAGAGCCTGCAGGAAGACAGATGAAGAACCAGATCAGTTCACCAAAATGTGTGAGTTGCTTTCACAGCTATGAAAGGAAACACCCAACCCAAAGCACTCACAAAGTACTCTATTTCTGTTAATAGAATCTCATATTCCCATAATTTCTACAGAGACCTCATATTTAAATCTACCCCCACTCAACACAGCACTTCTGAGCAATAAAATAATTCAATGCATTATCGAGGTGGTGGGGAAGAGGCTGGAATTAAGGAGATCTCTTTCTTAGATCTATCGATCTTACTTTTTTACAGCAAGTTTGAGGTGTTTACATGACATTAGAGCCTCTTAATGTTGATAGAATTATCACACTAAAAGGAATGTGTTGCGGGTGCCTGGATGAGGATTTCTATCTTCTTGGGAGCAAAAATGATTAGGGGTGGAGTTGGGGGACTTAGGTAATCTTCCTTTTTCCACCTTTATGCTCTCCATTTCATCGTGTCTACTAGGATAAAATCATTTATTATCATCTCTAACAAAATAACAAAAGAATCTCAGCACACAGCTGTAACCACTAAGCTAGCAAATGGAGGCATTTCTTTGGTCCTCTAAGTACACTAAATTCTTACCTATAGCCTGGTTCCTGAAACTGAATTCAGGAACTCAGAAAAAGTCAAGCAAGGAATGTGTGCATCATTAACCTTGCTTGGCTTCTCTCCAATGCATTCATAAGAGCACATCTTCAGTCCAATGCATTAACCCAAGGATACATAATTAGGACTGAACTGGGTGGAGAACATGGGCAACTTCAAGGTTTTGCCACTAAGTGACTCTTAGGGGCCTCCTGTGGAGGCTGGGAGCCAGGCTGCCGAAACAACTCTCCTACTGCAACATGGCAAACAAGAAACTGGTCAAAGATACCAAAACAGCTCTATGCACACATCAGTCCCTATTAAAATTTAATTCTCAGCTGGACCCAGTGGTGCATGCCTATAATCCCAAGTACACAGGAGACGGAGACAGGAGGATCACATATTTGAAACCAGCCTCAGCAATTTAGCAAGACCCTGCATGAAAATTTAAAAATAAATAAATAAATAGAAAGGGCTGGGGATATAGCTAAGTGGTAAAGTACCTCTGGGTTCAATCCCCAGTATGAAAATGTATATACATATAATTATCAAAACAGTAAAACCACCCTTACTCTCCTTGCAAAATTCTAGAATTTGGAGGCATAATTCTCAAGGGCTCACAGTGTTGGCATTAGAATGTTTTGCATAGTACCCAGTTACATGACTTTCAGCTCAGGTTTCCTGTCATATAATGCTTGGCCGACAGCCTGCAGCAGCAATTTTGGCATACAAGTGGCATTACTTGACCATGAGGGCAGACATCATGCAGAGCAGAGCCCCAACACACTCAGAGGATTGACACTGATTTGATTTTACCTTGACCCAGTAGAAAATACTTAAACATACATTCCAGTGCAGACACACTCACACATAGAACATCAAAAAAGTGAAATAAAAGAATCACCAAAAAAAAAAAAATAGTGATTATACTTAAAATATGCACTGTCCTCCAGCTGGTTTCTATTTTATTCTATTTGATTACTAAATTTCTGGGTTTTACCCAGATGTTGGTTTCAAGACCCAATGATCAGTTCAAGAGTTTAAAAAACACCCCTTCCCCCACTCATCACACATACCCATACCCTTAGCTTGCTCTGTACAGTTTGGGGACTACTGACTATACACTTAATTCCATGGAACAGAGTGAGGCCTTGTGATATAAACAATGAAATGCCTACCCCATGAGAACCTTCATATGATCATTTAGAAATAGACCAGGATGATCAGTAGAATTAAGATATTTTTAATGAGAGAGGGTGATTAGTAGTATAGGCATCGTTCCCTAGCTCTCCCAACTGAATACCCATTGGTTGAAAGACAAAATGAATCTGAGGTTATTAATCTCATCCTTTCTCATGTTGTGTGTGTGTGGGGGGGGGGGGAGTATCCAAATCCAACATGTTTTCTCTTGTACTAAGGTGCACATCCAAAGACAAACTCCCATCATACCTAAAACCTTTGATTAATCATACTGTTGAGTTTGTTCATTGTCCTGTTAGGGTCAGGCAAACGTCAGAGGAAGAGACCACCAAGAGACTGTCTCATGCAAAAGCAAAGGGTTTATTAGACCAGCATGCTGGGGCTCAGAGTTCTCCTGACAGAAGCTGGAGCCCTAAGCACAGCCTAAGCACAGTTTTTATGCAGTGTTTAAACAGGGAAGTTCATATGGCAGTTAGGGTGCGAGGGTGGGATTGTTACAAAATAACCGTTACAGAATAATCATGCGTTTTGTCAGGGGGTGTTGGGTCAGGGTACATTTTGACATAAGTAATTGTTTTTAACATAAGTTTCCGGTTCCAGGAAAACAGAACTTAAACTTACAGAAAAGCAAAACTTAAACTTAACAGGAGAGCAAAACTTAAATTTAACCTTTACAGTCCAATTAGACTTTGGCTATCAGCCCTTACAAGGCTTGGTATAGTGTGAGGCCTGCTTACTGGATGTTCCCATGGTAATTTGAATCTTCCTTTCCTACTGCCTTCATCACAATGATAGCAATGGTTGCAGCAAAAATACATACTTTGTGAGGGAAACAAAAGTTAAGAATCATGCCTCATTCATATTTATGTCTCTTGATTATAACTTAAAGTCTGGAATATAGCAGTTGCTCAATAAATATTTACTGAGTAAATGTACAGGGAGATAAATGATATCAAAAGCCCTCTGTATGTTCTTTACGTCAACAAAGCTGAGGACCATATGATAGTCTCTCATAGGGGAAAGGTTTGTCTTAAAGGGGAATTATTTTGTTTAGTTTTAATCATTTGGATTTCTTTGTTACTATTCCATACTTGTAGAGTAGGACAGACAGGACTATAAAATATATATTTATTAATTTAACTAATGTAAGTATGCCCCCACTACATGCTGAACAAGTGCTAGAAAAACACCTGCCTTCAGCCCTTAATGTGTACTTAGAATGAATCAAAGAATAGTCATATAAGATCCCCATCAAAGCTAATTGTAGAACGGCATCTTGTTCAACACCAAAATTCACCACAGCAGAAATTTCCTAATTGACTCTATCCACACGTCAGTCAACTTTAAAGAACTCAGTGTAACAATAAGAATGAAATTTAATGACATCCCTGAACAGACTGACCATTACTCCCAGGGAAATAGACTCCCTTCCTTCCATGATGCCGGTCCCTGTGGTCCTTGAGTAGGATGGCACTCATGCAGTGGCCATGGGAGTAATTCGTAGACACATGATCAACCAGTGATGATCAAATTTAACCATCTGCTTCGAATTTAATTCACAATCTTAGAGTTAAAATTGGGATCATCCTTTCAGGTTGGAATGGATGGCTAGTATACTTAAAACGTGGTCATACAGCTGCTGAAAAAAGGAGGGGTCAAACCCTTTCAGAACTGTTTCCCTGACTTCAGACTTTTTGAAACTAGAGATACCTTTAAAATAAATAAAAGTCAAGTTGTCTGTTCATACTTGCACAACTGCTCTACATTTCCCTAAAAGTCAGCTTCATTGGCTGTAGTCGGCTCTCCTGGAGTGAAGGAGCCACCTTGTCTTCCGGACACCGACGGCAATCTCATGCAAACAAAACCCTCTGCACATTCTCCATAATGTGAGTTCCTGGGCTCAATGGTCCACTGCACTGCCTGTCAGAAATTGGGCTTATACTTCTGTGTGAGTACCTTGGATAAATTTATCATGATGCAAATGAAGAGTTAGCTTTAGTACCTAAAGTCCCTGGACTTGATTTTTTATTTGTAATTCTGTAGTATTTTGCTTAAAGAAGGAAATTTCAGGTTCTGCAAAACCTAAACCCACCTATGGCAAAAACAAAGTCTCTAGAGCAAAGAGTCCTAGTCAGCCTGAAAACTCATAATTCGTGTTCATCTTTCAGAAATATTTACCTGGAGACCAAAAGAGAGACTGGATGCTTCTCAAAGTTTCTGTTCCATCTCTAAACCAGCCTGAAGAACGGTTCCCATCAATCCTAATCAATTATAGATCACCCTGAATCTGGAATCCCTCTCTGGGAGAAGACAGGTGGGAATTATAAGCTAAGAACTTTTCTTCCACAGTTAACAGGAAAGATAGCTATTGCTCCCATTTGCATGTGAGATCTCAAAACATGCACTTCTTGCTTATAACTACACTTGCATTTGGTAATGTTGCAGGTAGAGGATGAACACTCAAGCTAACTGCTAAGACTTTAAGCCATTTAAGAAAACTAATTTTAGGGGGAATGTTTTCAAAGGTTACATCACTTAACTTTTATTCTTTTAGTTGTGAGGTGCCAAAGTGCCATTTTGATTTTTAGAGAGAATTCATTGTTAATAGTCACTTATATTTGGAAACACCATAATCAGCTTCAGATTTTTAAAATGTGGCTGTAAGTTTATATCTACCTTCATGCAAAATACATAAATGATGCTTTGATTTTTGGAGGTGTCCTCGCTTAATTAAAAGTCTGTGAAAGCCAAGGAGACTTTCAAATTATTTTAAAGACCCAGTGTGTGAAATTTGCCACACACTTTTGAAATATGCCACTGTCACAGCTGCGGTCTGATGAGGCTTGGGTTCCAATCTGTGCCTCTCCAGCAGTCTGTGCGACCATTGTTGCCAGGTGGCATTGGATTCCTCGCAGCATCCTCCTCCTGTCTGCCATGAGGGAATAGAGCCGCATCTCCCTGGGAAGCTCTCACCAGTGACTCAAAAGAAATCTGTCTGCAGAAAAGAGATGGCAAGCGTACTTGCAATTTGAATTATTGCTGTCATCAGCACATTGCTTTCATCCCCAGTGCTGAACCTTTGACTTTGAGGCAGTTTTGCTTATATGTACTTAGAATATTTGTAATTTCCCTTTGTTTACTGAAATACAAAGATTTATTCTTAGTTGCTCATGGCTTTGTAGGAAGCAGAAAATCTTTCTTTGTAAACTTAATAAAAAGGAAATTAGCAAACTGATAATCAAATAGTTGCCTTGAAACTTTTGCAATTGCCAATTTACAATTTATTTTAAGAGAAGGTAATTTATTTAAAGAGGGCAATAATTCCAATAATTCAGGAGGCTGAGGCAGGAAAATCATAATTTCAAAGTCAGCCTGGGCAATTTAGCGAGACCCTGTCTCAAAATAAAAAGGGCTGGGAATGTAGCTCAGTGGTAGAATCCCTAAATCCAATCTTTTGTACCCACAAATGAGAGAGAGAAAGAGAGAAACAGAAAGAGAGAAGAGTAGGGGGATGGAGAGAGAACCATCAAAAGTATATTCTAATTGGGCTGAGCCTAAATTTTTTTAATTTATAAAGCAAACATCCTGGGTTGGGGATGTGGCTCAAGAGGTAGCATGCTCGCCTGGTATGCATACGGCCCGGGTTCCATCCTCAGCACCACATACAAACAAAGATATTGTGTCTGCTGAAAACTAAAAAAATAAATATTAAAATTCTCTCTCTCTTACTCTCTCTCTCTCTCTCTCTCTCTCTCTCTCTCTCTATCTATCTCTTTAAAAAAAATTAAAATAAAATAAAATAAATAAAGTAAACATCTTTGCTGCTCAAAAAAAAAAAAAAAAAAAAAAGTAATCCTTAGTTTAAGAATTACCTAATCCTTACCCTGTCCACCACAGAAAGAATTGGAAAGGTAAGTAAAATATTAGCATCTATAAACTTGGGACTGCATTTTTTGTACTCCAGGGATTGTTGTGGCAATTGTGCTGATAAGAGAAATTTGTGGATGCAAATAACTTGTGCCAATATAGTTCTGGCATATGGCTATGGATGAAAATGTTGAATACAGATTCAGCTATTTGCAAGAACACAGTTTTTCACCTTCAAAACTCCTCAAAGGTTTTCCACCAAATACTCACTACTAAATAATTCATATCTGACCAGTTCCTCTGTGGCTCAGGATCCAAGCAGCGGGAGCACTGCTTCTCAGAGAGGTGGGTGAAAGAGGGAATTCAAGGAAATTCAATATCAGTCAGTCTCTTAGAGACTCATAAACACAGGTGCATTGAACAAAGAAGAAAGGGTACAATGGAGTCAAGCCAGCTGCCACAGTGGCAGCAGCACTATTTCACCACAGAGGGGAGGATGATACCACCACACAAAGGATAATTCTGGCAGGAAAAACCCTGCAGGTCAGAAAACCAGCCTGAACTTAGCTGATCCAGAGACTGCACAGCAAACTGGTATTTCAAAACTGCTGTCTACAGGTGAGTCAAGAACTAAAGTGGGCACCCTCTTGAGGAGGCCACACTTCAACCTGCTGCTAGGGACCCCAGGAGATTATACAAACTCCTACACTGCCTTGGCAAGCATCCACTCTGTGGCCTGGGGTGTGCCTAGCAGAACATGAGTGAAAAAGGGACAAAGATTGTACCTGGGGGGGATTCAAGACAGAAAAATGAAGGAGTCCAACTTTTATTCCTTTGAGTCTGGTGGCTCACATGACCAGCTGAAGAGGATCTGGAAACAACAGGCAGGTGTGGATACACTCAGGGACTAAGCCTGGGAAGGCTGCATTTATGGGGAGTATATGAGATCTGTGGAGGATTAGCTCTCCTGCCCCACAAGTAGAGTTCTTCAGAGACTCCTGAGATCCAGACTCCAGGAAGAGAGCAGCATCTGCCTGACCCTAAGGGTGTGTTGACCTAATCTCTCCAAAGTAGATACCACCCAACAAAGCTCCTAAGGCCTGCTTAGACCTAAGTCCCAGCCAGCCTTAGGAACTCTCCTCTTAGAACTCCACAGCAGCCCCACCCTGGGAGAGCATCAATCTGGTCCATCCAGACAAATTCCAATCAACAGTGTTTCCCATTTTATCCTATTTTATACTGGTGAGAAGGGAAGCTGAGAGCAATTCCAACCAGCTTCAGTTTTAAGTCATTCCAGATGGCAGCTCATTGAACACACACACACACAAACACACACACACACACACACACACACATAAAAGGAAGAGGTTAATAAACCAAAATCCTTTCTGTCTCCCTCTTACATAGGCCAAGAAGAAATGGAAAGGAGGACAGTCAGGCAGAGGCAGTGACCATCCATCCTCATCAACAGTTTGACCACCTCAGTAGAGACAATCCTTTCATTTTTCTTTTTTCCATGCGTGTGTGTGTGTTTTGCTGTGCCGAATGGTTTGTGGAGATATATATGTATATTTCTTTTTTTCTCATTTTTAGCATTTTCAACAATGCTGTTTTTCCTTATCTTATCTTTTTTTTAATAATTGTAATGGACACAATACCTTTATTTTATTTATTTTTATGTGGTGCTGAGGATCGAATCCAGGGCCTCACACATGCTAGGTGAGCGCTTTACCGCTGAGCCACAGCCCCAGCCTCCTTGTCTTATTTTTTGAAGAATAGGACTTTTTGGTTTTGTTGTGTTTGGTTGGTTGTTTCACTTGTTTCTCTCTCTCCTTTATTCTCCTACTAACAGCCAAATTCTCTTATTCTCTTTTTTTCTCTCCCTTTACTTGGTTTTCTCTACTTTTTCTCCTTCTTTATACCCTTCACTTGCTACATCTGTTCTGCATGCTCTATGTTCACATTTTGAACATTCTTAACTTTTTTTTAACCTTCTTATCACATTTTCTGTTCCTTTAATCAACTGTATTTTTACCATCTTTTGTAATTATTTGATATATATAACTCCTGCCCCTATCATTCATATTGTTGCAGTTATTAGTACTATGAATGGCATAGTTGACAACTGTTTACTTTAATGCCAGATCTATTTTATGGCTCTTTATTGTTTTTGCTGTTGGCAATGGCTGTCTGCACCATTCCTGTTTTTGTGGCAATTAGTGTGGTAGATGTCATATTGGGCATGAAGTATTTATTTTAGGCCATATATTATTTCCTTTGGCTATTGCTATAATTTATTTTCCCCTTTTCTATAAGGTGCTAGGAATCTATAGGGACACTACAAATTCACAGGACAGAGACTCTGCTACCGAACTTAACACAGCCAAGAGACATGCAACTTGCTCCACACACAAATTAACTACACTCAAACTTCATCAATACTTTAATAAAAAGAATAGAAGAGACAAAAATTCCAAACTAAATGACCAGGACCCAACTAGGAATGACTAGAAGGTGCATTCAGGTCCCATTCACAAATGTCTGCTCCTACAGGAAAAACAAAGAGAATGAACGAAAAGGTCGTTTTGATAACATATGGGTGAGGGGTCTCAATATAGATCACTCTAGGACACATTAGTAAGAGAAGTTTTTGCCATGTAAGAGTGGAAGAGAAATCCATATGACAGATGCATAAGGCCCAACACAGGAATATGAAGAAGCAAGGTGACAAGATACCTCATGTTGTTCATTATTCAACAGCAATTGATCCCAAAGGTATTGAAATGGATGAAATATCACATAAAGAATTCAAAAGAATGATTATTAAAATGATCAATGAGGGCTGGGATATAGCTGTTGGTAGAGTGCTTGCCTTGTATTCACAAGGCCCTGGGTTTGATCCCCAGCACAAAAAAATAAAAATAAATGAATTCCAAGAGAACACAGAAAAACAACTGAAGGTGTTAAGAAAGTCAGTACAGAATATAAATGAGAAATTCAATAAGGAGATAGAGATATTGAAAAAGAACCAATTATAAATCTTAGGAATAAAAAACTCAGTAAATCAACTAAAATGTTCAGTGGAAAATCTTTCTAGTAAGTAAATCATGCCGAAAACAGAATCTCAGAGCTGGAAGACAAAGGGGCAGGCCTCAAATATTTAGAAAGCTCAAAAAAAAAAAAAAAAAAAAGAAAATAAGACAACCAGAATATTCAAGAACTTTTGAACCATATTAAGAGATCAAATATAAGTATCATTGCAATTGAAGAGTGCTATGAGATTCAGGTCAATGGTATAGATAACCTCTTCTGGGAAATAATAACAGAAAATTTTCCAAACCTTGAGAATGAAATAGATATTCAGATACAGGAGGCATTCAGAACCTCAAATGGACAAGATCAATAAAGAATCTCTTCACAATCCATTATAATTAAAATGCCTAACATACAGAACAAGGATAGAATTTTAAAAGCCTCAAGAGAAAAATGTGTTTAGAGAAAAATGTCTCACAGTTAGAGGCAAGCAAATCAGAATTACTTCCCATTTCTCAACATAAACTCAAGTCCAAGAGGGCTTGGGCTGATTTCAGGACTAATCCAATCTCTGAAAAAAATAACTGTCAACCACAATTGTTACACACAGCGAAGTTATCCTTAAGAATCTGAAAAGAAATAACAACCTTCAAAAATAAGCAGAACCAAAAAAAGAAAAAAATAAAATAAAATAAAAATAAAAATAAAAATAAAAATAAATAAAAAAAAAATAAGCAGAACCAAAGAATTTATGACTACTAAGCTAAGCACTACAAAAAATACTTAGATTTCACACAGAAGAAATCAAAAACAAACCCCAGAATGCACAAGTGGGCAAATTTCATTTAAAGAGTAGCTAAGCAAATGAGAAACAGTACCAAATTAAACATTAGAAATAAACTGAAATGGTAGGAATAAACATTCTTTATAATAGCATGCAATGTAAGTAGTTTCAGCTCTCCAATTAAATGACATAGCCTGAATAGATTAAAAAACAATATCCAAGTATATGTTATTTACAAGAAACTCACCTTATAGTCAGTTGTGCTAAAAGCTAAAAGATGGAAATTGATATACCATGCAAATGGAAACTGAAAGCAAGCTGAGGTAGCTACTCTCATATCCAACAAAGAAGACTACTTCAAGCCAAAATGAATCAGAAGAAACAGAGAAGGTCACTTCATACTGTTATGCCAGATTCGTGGGACCTCAAAAGACCTCCAGGAGCTGAATCCAATGCAATCACACAAGAGTCTTCATTGCAAGCTCAAGCCTGGACTCACAACCGTTCCCGACGCAGCGGTCCCAGGGAGTGAGTCCCAGTCCTTTGTTCAGTGAGATTTTATAGGTTTGGGGGGTACTCTATGCTACACAACATCACACAGCAAATCATTCCATACTGCAGGAAAGTCAAACACCAACTCTTAACATTGATTAGCACATTCACTGGTGGGAACAAGTTGGGTAGGGGTGATTTGGTTAGTACAAGAGGAGGATTCTTTTGAACTGATTGGTTTAGACCATGAGGGGTGTGCATGCTAAACTACATGGTTTCCCAACATGTTATCAACCACCATAAACTACTTGAGGGTCATCTGGAATTCCAGGTATTTACCCTGTCCAATGCTGATTGGAGGTTGCTAGGGGGGTTGCTATGGGTCTTCACCTAGCCTAACTGAGTCAGGGACACCTGGCACCACAGATCTCTCCTGTTATTTACAGACAAACAACTCAGCATGGTGGGTATGTGCTTAGGAGTGCTCTATGGGTTTTTCCAAGGACAAGGGTCACGCTCCCTCCTTGGACAGGCCTTGAGGTAGAAGCTGCTGTTATTTATTTATGTTCAAAAATGGAGTCACATCAGTTTCTCAATACTAGCAAAGGGAACAATCCATTAAGAAGGTATAACAATAATGTAATGGTTCATTTGAATTATCAACTTTATTGGATTAAGAGATGCTGAGGATTATGGGTGTGTTGATGAGGTTGTATCCAGGAATTATTGGCATGTAGTTTAGCCAACTTAAATGGAGACTCTCCCTAAGAAAATGGCACATATAGGAAAGAAAACTAAAGACCAATATCCCTGATAAATATAGAGGCAAAAATACTTAATAAAATATTAACAAATCATATTCAACAACAATTTTTAAAATTGTACATCATGACCAAGTTGGTTCTATCCCAGGGAGTCAAAGATGCTTTAACATACACATATCAATAAGTGTAATTCGGGGCTAGGATTGTGGCTCAGCAGTACAACACTGGTCTAGCACGTGCAGGTCCTGGATTCAATCCTCAGCACCACATAAAAATAAATAAATAAAATAAAGGTATTATAAAAAAAAAATAAGTGTAATTTACCACATAAATTGACTTAAGGACAGAAATCACATAGTCATCTCAATAGATTTAGAGAAAGCCTTTGACAAATCTCAGGATCTAGAAATTAGAAATAGAAGGAACTTACATCAACATCATAAAGGACATCTATGACAAATCCAAAGCCAACATCATAGTAAATAGGGAAATACTGAAAGCATTTTCTTTAAAATCTGGATCAAAACCCCAATGTCCACTCTCATCACTCTTATTCAACATAGTATTAGAAATTCTAGCCAGAGTAATGAGGTAAATAAATAAATAAAATGGATAAAAATAAGAAAGGAAGAAATCAAATTATCATTGTTTGTGATATGATCCTATATTTAGAAGATCCAAAAATCTCTACCAGAAATTACTAGAGCTAATAAACAAATTCAGTAAATAGCAGGTTATAAAATCAAGAGGTTTCCTATAAACCAATAATGAATCTGCTGAAAAAAAATCAAGAAAACAATCCATTCTCAATAGCTTAAAAAAATACCTAGGAATAAATCTACTCAAAGAAGTTAAAAACCTCTACAATGAAAACTATAGAACATTGGAGAAAGAAATTGAAGAAGACACAAGAAGATGGGAAAAAAAAAAAAACATGTTCATGAATAGGTAGACTTAATATTGTTCAAACGGCAATCAAAAGCAATATACAGATTCAATGATATAGCCACTAAACACCAATGATATTCTTCACAGAACTAGAAAAAAATAGTCCTAAAATTAATTTGGAAGAATAGAAGTCTCAGAAGGGCCAAATCAATTCTAAGCCAAAAGAGCAGGTGGTATCATAATACCTGACTTCAAATTATACTATGGAGTGATAGTAACAAAAACTGCATGGTACTGACTTAAAAACAGACACAGAGACCAATAGTATAGAATAGACGACTCAGAGACAAACCCACACAGATACAGCTATCTGATCCTTGACAAATTATGCAATTCCTAGAAGAAAATGTAGGGTCAGCACTCCAACCCATAGGCACAGGCAATGACTATCTCAATAGGACTCCTAAAGCCTGTAAATAAAATACAAAATAAGGCTGAGGATGTGGCTCAGTTATCAAGTGCCCCTGAGTTCAGTCATTGGTTACCGCCCCCCAAAAGAACAAAAGAAAATAAAATAATTTTTAAAATATTTTTTAAAGAACTCAAGAACACTTAAAAACAATAAATAAATAACCCAACATTATATGACATTAAGGAAGAAATTTTCAATCACTTAAAAATGATTTCTTATGCAACCACTTGCTTATACTATCATAGTAAGAATTTAGGAAACCAATTATATAGATTTATGCCTACAAATGTGTGAACATTGGTGTAATGCTAGCAGTTTACCTCTTTGGAAAAAAGAATCCATGTCATAAAGTCATTTTCCTACCAGTATGTCTGCATCAACTCTCCCAAAGCAGTGTTACTTCATTTTTCTTACATATTTTATTTATTTAACCAGAGACTCTTTTTGTATGGTAGGAAAAAATTAACATAAGTATGGGATAATATTAATTAACTTCCAAGAGTGTACCATGTTTTAGATTTTAGTTCTCTGACATAAGATTGATCCTTAATATAAAAAGTAGACTTATATCACTTATCTTAATTTCCAGGACTGGGATTAAAGAGAGGCAACAAGGGTCCCAAGGGTGCCACACTTCAGGAGACAGGCTGTGTCAGGCCATGGAGACCCACTTAATCTTGTGCCCTGAGTGCCTCTCCTGCCTCATACTTGTCCTGGTCCTATTGCTCCCTATCAAATAAGAAATAACAGCTAATCTTCTAAATTCATTTTTAGATAGCTGTTATTTTGTCCAACCACAAGTGTCTGGGCATACTTGCCTCCTAATTCTCCATCCAATTGAGGGATAATGATAATTGATAACTTTTTTCAAATTTTAATTCCATACAAGACTTATTGAAATCCCTATAGTGACAGAAAACTCATGCCACTTTACTAGAACAAATTTCTTCTGATTTTTTGCATGGAAAATATTTTGAATGCAAATGATTTAATGATCCTGTTTCCTAATGACTTAGGGAAATACATGGTAATGCCAAACACTAAAACTTCAACCACAAGATTAATAATCACTTCTTCCCATTACTGATAGTAATTGAAACAAATTAAAATACCATGACTTTCAAAGCCTCCAACGTTTTACAAATGTTTCCACTGATTCATACTCATGCCTTACTTTCAATGCTGGAACATTGAAATTATGCCACTGAACTATGCCAATTACAATCCTGCACTTTTTGTTAAATAGTGATGAGTCTACAAAAAAATAAAATCTGTTGCTTGTAACAAGATGTTAAGTAGTTTGTTAGCTTTTTTTGTCACTGGAACAAATCACTGAGAAAAATAGCTTAGAAAGTAAAATATTTGTTTTTGCTCACACATTTCAGAGGTTTTAGACCATGAACAGCTGGCTCCATTGCCTTGGGACTGAGGTGAGACAGAATATCATGGTGGTTACAGAAGCCTATCAAAAGATGCCACTCACCTCATGGAGGCAGAGAAGCAGGAAGGGTTCAAAGAGACTAGGGACAAGAAATATCTTCCTAGGGCATGCAGCCAGTGACCCCACTTTCTCCAACCATGCCCCACAGCCTACATTCAGCTATCAATGGATTAATCCACTGATGTGGTTAGAGCCTTTATGATCCAATCACTTCCAAGAAGCCCCACCTCAGAATATTGCTACATTAGGACCAAGCCTTCAACACATAAGACTAGAAGACATTCCAGATCTAACCACAACACATCATATTCAGAGAATTTAGAAAATATAACTAACTCTAAAATATTATATTTTAATAATGCATATCAAATTATGGTTTGAAAACTTATTGGCAATATCATTGGAAGGTCCTAGAAGGGACCTCTGGCAATTACTTTTATAGTAAGTTATCAGTGCTTTTCAAAGCAGAAGCCCCAGTCAGACATAAATGTCAGTTATTTATTCTTTGCACTCCATATTTATTAGTCAAGGATCCCATGGAGAGAAATATTTGGAAATTTTGTTTCTGAAGCATTTCAAAAAGACAGAATTGGGAAGTAATGGGTTGTTTCCAACAGGGAAGAATTTAAAATTGCAGTTCACGAGATTGCTCATGTCAGCCTGCCCAAAAGGTATGTTCACTTCTAGTTTTGAGGGTATCCCTGAGTCTCCAATCATCTCTTCTTTTCTGTAGATTGTACCTGGCTAGCCTTTCCTTTCCTGGTATTCAGGGAATGCTGGTAAAATATCAACACATAGCATTCATTGACTCTGGCTTGAATGGTTATAGACTCAAATTTTTAGTGACAGCTAGGATTCCAGGACAAGGATGGGAGAAATGAAGCCTCTCTACAGTCATCTAGTTGTTTTGATGCCCCTAGCACCTCCAAGATTCAGAGAGGCTATTTGAAGTATCTCCATTCCAGACTCCCAGCCCTCCCCTGGGCAGAAGCTTCTGGAAGCTATCCCAGCAGAAGCACAGGCTGTCTAGAGACCCTGGAAGAGACCCAATCTGGGAAGAGAACAATAGATCAGAGAAATTAACAAGCCCCTATAGCAAATCCAGCAGCAACCTCACCACATTTTTTTTTCCTGAAGACCTTTATAACCCCTTTTCTATTCACTGAGTAGAAAGCAGTAAATACAGCAGCAGTTTCAGAATTTGGAAGGCTCTGGCAGACATGGCTAGGCTGAGTTATACTCCTGGGCTAGGCCCTGGAGTCATACATAATGGAAAAGGAGGCAAATAAGAATTAAATACCTGAAGTCTCTTTTTTCTTCTGTCCTTTGATTACACCACTATTTTATTTATGATTCCCCAAAGAGAAGGAAACTTCCCTGATGTGTCATTGCTTCTGTAAATTGTTAAAGAATCACAAAAATGAAATACTTCACAGCGGGTTTTTCTCTATTGCCTCTTTCCTGCTGTACTGACCCTTTAAAAGTGATGTTTTACCTACGTGCGTGTGTCTGCTCACATCCTCCACAGCCACCCTCTCCACCACCCCCAATACAACCAGCTTTAATTTCACTGTATCTTGTTTGCCAAAGGCAATCAAATACATCTAGAATCCACACAGATCTGGGTGCAGTGTTCACTAGTACAGTCTGGGTTTTACTTTATATAACATTGTTACATCTCAGGAACAGTGCTCAGACAGACAATCCACATTCTTTGTTTCACCCCTGCATGAAAATTGAGTGCACACCTATACAGCATAAATAGTGAAGAGGGGAAATCTAAACCTCTCAGGTTCAACTTGGTTTTAAATACTATTCTTAATAGCTTGAGGGACAGGAGTGTGAGAAAAGAGAGTCTGAATTTATCTATTTAATCTCTCAAGGTTTCACTTTGCTGAAATAGAATTTGATACAGGGCTCTCTAATTCTGAATCTATTTGGAAGTTCCTAGCACAAGGTTCTTACTTCTAAGAAAAATTTCAGGATTTTTCTTTTCTACCGCTTATCCCCCATCACCAAGAAATACAAGAGACTCTTGTGTTACCTTCCAACTGGAGGCAATACCTTTTTAATAAAAAGAATTTGGAATGTGAATAACAGGGTAGAAGATTTCAAGGAAGATAATACCAGAAAGATGAAGCCTTCATGTCATAATTCTTAGCATATTTAAAGGGAGGGCAGAATGAAATGGAAAATAAAATGTGCCACACATTGTAGGCAGGATTTTTGTTTGGTTGTTTTTTGTTGTTATTCTTTTTTTTGTTTTGTTTTGTTTTGTTTTTTATTTGTTTGGTTTGGAGTTGATTTTTTTTTTTTTGGCTGTTGTTTGTTTTTGACTCAAGGTTATCTAATATTCTGATTTTCTACCCTTTGAGATTTGTTGCACGCACTACTCCACCAGAGAAGAATAAAGTATGTAAGTATGCTTGAGAAAGAAATAAAGCCCAAAATGGAAAACAAGTTACACTGGAATTGCATTAGGCAGTATATTATTCATGGGAATGCAACTATGTGAACTCAGATAAATTAAAAGTGGGCAGACCTGCCCATATTCATTCATTCAATTCACTTCAAGCTCAGCGGTTTTCCTGACTTGAAATGCTTAAGCCTGCTGCCCCTTGGTGAGTCTTGGCTCTGTGTGCCCACATAGTGAGTGCACTGTGGTAGTTTATTTTTTTTAATAGAAACCCTTTATTTCATAGTGCATATTATTATGTACATTATATATCCATTATTATGTACATTACATATGCATATAAAATTGAACACCAAAATCATGTTCCATATGGGCAAATGAAGGGATTTCAAGAATATTTTTGGCTCTACTCAATTTTCATTTTTCCCACTGACTCTACAAATTAACCTCCATGCATGATCACTGTAATAATTAAGCTGTTCTGATTAGGTTTAGGTGCCTACACTCAGACAGCTGTGGTAACTGAAAGGCCCTGCAGGTGCATTCATGCAAAGTCTGTTGGAGATTCTTGAGGAATCACAGAAACTGGGAGTGATGCCAGAGAATGGGAAATAGGAAAACATACCAATTATCGGAAGAGAGATAAAGATAAATTCCAGAAATCTAAAACCATAAAACTAATTTGACACTGTCTAGCAGTAAAAAAATAATTTTAAGATATGAAACAATTTGAAAGAATTTAGGAAACAATCAAAATTAGCCAACACAGTTGTACTAAGAATAATTCATGACAAACAAGACTAATTTAATTTTTGATCAAACTCCTCATTTGTTTTTTTAAGAAAAGGGCATAAAAATGGTGCAACTTAATTTTGTGATACTTTAATAGACAAATGGAGAACAAGGTTAATTTATATGTTGCCCTGTAATTTGATATATATATATATCATATAATATATATCATAATTTGGTATATATTATATGATATATATATCAAATTACAGGGCACTTTCAGTGGAGTCCTTCATTATTTTGCATGTAGTCCCATCTTGTCCAACATTTCTCTTTAGCACTTTGGATGAGAAGTACAGAACAAATATAACTTGTTTGTAGATTACAAAAAGCTAAACCAAATGGGCTGGGGGTGTGGCTCAGCAGTAGAGTGCTCACCTAGCACGTGCAAGGCATTGGGTTAGATCCTCAGCACCATATAAAAGTAAATAAATAAAATAAAGGTATTGTGTCCGACTACAACTAAAAATAAATAAATAAATAAAGCTAAACCTGAAAGCAATATAGACAATTATTACTGCAAAGCAAAACATTACTACTACCCTTCATCAAAGTAAAGTTGAAGATCAAAGCTAAAAAAAATTTCATTTAATAAGGAGAAATATGAGCTCTTAACTAGGGTGCAAAATTTAACTTTTCCTTCACAGAACTGGGCAGATCTGTCTTGAAAACAGATTTTCTGGAAAAAATTTGACTTTTTGTTGATTCAAAGTGTGACATGAGCCAATTATGTGATGTATCTGCCATAAAACAACTTCAATCTCTGGTTTATGTTTCCAGTCACAAAGAAAAAGGAAGGTTATCTTCCCACTGAGCTCTCTACTAGTTGACCACATGCGGAGTATTATATTGACTTCAGGGGGACACATCTTAAATCTAATCCGTCTTCAACTAGACAGTCTTTCAAATGTTTAAAGACAGCTTGCAAGCTGCCTTTTCCAAGCTAGGCATTCGTCTTCTTAATAGAACAAGGTGGTATGTGACCAGAACAATTCTTTGAGAGTAACACTGCCCTGTATACATTTGTCAACAACTCTTTGTAAATGTGTCATATAGGACTAGACAGGATGTTCCAGACATAGAGTGACTAGCATAGAAGATTGGAGGGGCCTCTCATGACCTGTGAAATATTTCTCTTCTCAATGAAGTCTAAGATTACAGTGGAGCTACATCATATGTGAAGTTAAATTATAATAATTCTACTATACATTTCAGCAAAAATAAAAAAGGGATACTGCCCACTCTGTGAACACATGCCCCACAGTAAACATGAAATGAGAAATCTGAATCTGGGTATTTGTGGATCATAAATTCAATACTTGTTAGAGTGAGGGCCAAGTATGATTTGAGAGTTTAAAGATATGTGGGGTTTTATTTAGCCTCACCCCTAAGGGCATTGTTTTTCTTTATGGCAAATTTTCAATTCTTAGAATAACTTTGATTCAATGAGAATTTTGTCATTTTGTGACTTTGACAACCACATGATATGAAATCCTTCTGTCTTCCTTTCTGTTTGGCAGTTTCTTCATGTTGTTGGTTTATAGCCAATTTTTAATAACACTTTCTATACAAATGCATAATAAATTGGTTCTGCCCTATCTTATACACTGAGAGTTATTTTGTTTTGTTTTGTTTGTGCCTAGCAGGGTTTTGTGTTTATTCCTATTACATTTCTTCATATTATATGTTATTTATCATTCCAGAATAACAATTTAGGGGTTCAACTGTTATTATATTCAGTTTCATGTCACTTAGTTTCCATTTTAAACCAAATCCTAAATCTTCCCTCTTGGTTACCTTTTCTTTTCAAGAAATTTGCATAAATTAGCTTACTTATTCTAAAATGCAAATGCTTTTATATTTCTATGAAAATCTAAAATAACCTATTTGAAATTATGGCCTAAAATCAGTGGGATTTCAAGAGAATGAGAAAACAAGACACAGACTTAAAGAAAATGTTTTCTCCAAAATGCCTGAATAAAAGTTTTTGGATAGTTTTTGGGTAGAATCCAAAATATATGAAGAATTCTTAAAATGCAACAGTAAGTAAATGGACAAATGCTAGGAATGTGTCTCAGTGGTGGATCATGTGCCTTGTATGTGTAAGGCCCAGGGTTCAATCTCCAACATAAAAAAAAAAAGAGAGAGAAGGAAGGAGAGAATAAAATGGAGAAAAGACCTGAACAGACATCTGAACACTGCAAATTAAAACAATGATGAAAGACTACTATATACTCATTAAAATGGCCAAAATTCATAACACTGGAAATACCAAATGCTACCAAGGATTTGCAGCAATAAGAACCTTCATTCATTCCTGGTGTGACTGCAGAATGGTTCGGCCATTTTGGAAGATATTCTGGCAGTTTCTTACAAAACTAAGCATACGTGAAAACTAAATGTATGACCCAAAAACTGCACTCCTTAATATTACCCAAAGTTGTTGAAAATTTATGTCCAAAGAGAGACCTGTACATAGATGTTAATTGCAGCTTTGCTCATAATTGCCAAAACTTGGAATTAGCCAGGATGACTTTCAGTAGGTGAATGACAAATAAACTTATACATGCAGATAATGGAATATTATGCAGTTCTAAAGAGAAATGAGGTATCAGGCCATGATAAGACATGGTGGAAACTTAAATGCAAACTTCTGAAAGAATGCAAGAAAGCAATTTAATATTATAGCCTGTGCTATCCCAAATATATGACATTCTTAAAAAGGCAAAACCATAGAGATAGTAAAAGGATTAGTGGCTTCCAGATGTTAAAAAGTAAGGAGGGCTATAGGAGCAGAGCACAGAGAATTTATGGGGGCAGAGAAATTATGCTGCATGATATTGTAATGATGGATACAAGTTATATATTTGTCCAAACCTGAGGTAAATTATTGACTCTGGATAATGATATATCAATGTAACTTTATTGATGATAACAAAAGTACCACCCTCATGAAGGATGTCAATAGTGGGGGAGTTTTTTAATATGTAGGGTCAGGGGATAGATGGGAGCACTTTTACTTGCAGCTAAAGTTAACTGTGAATCTAAAGCTACTATAAAAACCCAAGTATATTAATTTTAACAAAAAATCAATGAGTTCTTAAAATCCTTGTTGGCCAGGTAACAACCAGTATAGTGGTCCTCACCTGTGGGAGCAAAAAAATGGTCACTGCTCCTCATATTATCAGCCTTTCAATTAAGTTATACACAAGGCTGAGACTTCTCATCCTAACTGTAAAATATCTTCAAAAATATTTTACCATGAATCAGCATTGACTCAAAAATTATTATAGGTGTGGAATAGCACAGAAATAGAACAATGAGGTACATATTTAATGTTTGTGCAGTGGATAATTGCCATGGGAGTAATGATCACACTCTATATTTTCCTGAGAATACATGCCTAGGGAAGGATTGTCACAAGAGCATATAGCAAGTGTGCTACATTTTATTCCTGATATAAGAAAATACAAAAGGACTAACATATGGTAAGTAATGTATACATTATAAATAAGTAAAATTAACAAATCCCTGAGACTAGATCCATGAAATTGTATGCAGTAAAAATACAAAATCAAATCTAGTCAAGTAGGAAACACTGACAAAAACTCAGGCCTCTTTAACATGCCTTAGAATTGTGCTGTCAATGCTGAAGGTATTAAAAGTTATTAGAACAGAAGTCTAATAGCCCTTTCAATAAATCTGAAATAAAAATCTTAGGTGATTACAAAGCAGCATAATAGTTTGATAGGCAGTTCTTTTAAAAAAATGATGATGAATACTGTATTAAAAGTGTCTTCAAGTCAAAGAAATATGATCATACCCATTTATACACTTAATTCATACATTTGTTGAAGGTCAAACTTCCCTGATCGTTGAGAACAATTGACAAGTGAAATAAGTGGTGAGAATGTTCTCTTGACACAGTGAAGGTCAATGTCGAATAGGCATACCTGGTGCGTGGTTGCTGGAAGTAAATGTGGTCACTGAAGACAGACTAATTAGAAAGCCAAGAGATGAAGGACACTTTGTGTACCTGATCAGGTAAAGCAGAACCAGCAAAACTTCTCTATTGTTTTAATAAAACTCAAATTTTTGAATCAATGGTGATTCATGGTGAAAATTTTTTTGAAGATATTTTACAGTTAGGATCAGTTAAAAGAGTCTAAAAATCTTATTTGGGAAGCATGGATTTTTTAAAACCCAGTTGACAATTACAGGACACCCTGGTCTAGGGTGAGTAGGCCAAGCACCTTCACTACTTCAATAGCCTCCTGACTCCTCTACCTACATCCACTTTTGTTCTTTAAAATCTATTCTCCAGGCTTTTCTAAATGCAAATGTATACTCACTAAAGGTTTGAATATCTGCATAATTACCTGGTATTCTTAAGAAAAATTCAAAACTCTGCACAGCCTGGTCCTGACTAACTCTCCAGCCTCATCTCATCATCTGATGGCCTTCCTGGCTCCTGACACTCAAGTTCTTTCAGTTTCTTATTTGAGCCCTGTTCCTGTTTATTGATGGTTTCTTTGTCCCATATTTGCTCACATTTTCACTTCATTTGGTAAGCTCCTGTTCATCCTTCAGCTGCCAACTCAGGTGCCATTTCCACAGGGAAGATTTCCCATCCTCCCTGCCTGGATCAAGTTCACCATCATACACCCTTATAGTTCCCTGTCACTCTCCCTTCTTTCAATTAACATAGTTAAAGCTTTTCACTTATTTGTGTGATCATTTGGTCAATGTTGCATCTGCTCCCTACCCCCAATAATCATAATAAGCTGCAAGCCCCAAGAACAAAGGGACCATCTTTCTTCTCATTTGTAACCTTCAGTACTATTCCAGTATGAAGTGGGTACTTACTAAATACTGAATGAACTAATGTTAAGTAAAGACACTTCCATATTTCTTCTTCATTTTCAGTAACCACTTTTCATAAATCCTGGAAGCTGGCAGCACTAATCAAATATAATAGTTAATAATAATGTTATAAAAGTTGGTAAACGTCTTCAGAAAGGTAATGTTTGCAATTACCTAAAGACAACTAAGTTTGAAAGAGGACAAAGACAGATGAAAGATGATATTTACAATCCTACCAACCAAAAATGCAATTCTTATCTTTTTGAAATTATTTGTCATTGACTTACTTCTTCAAATGAAAAGCTATCCAATATCCAGATGAAATAGATAATTTCTAGCAAATTTCCACTTATAGGGATTCAACAGAATATGTTTTATCTTAGTCCATGTTATACATAAGGAGGGAATTCATTGGGCTGGAATTCTTCTGTGATTGTGAGAATTTTTTTAAATTCCAACTGTAACTGTGTGAATGCAGAACTACTTTAATCTCAGTATAAAAAAACAGTGAACTTGGGGCTGCAGGGGTGGCTCAGTGGTGGCACACTTGTCTAACATGTGTGGGGCACTGGGTTCAATTCTCAGCCCTGCATATGAATAAATAAATAAATTTTCATCAACAAATATATATATATAAAACAGTGAACTGTACCCATTTCATACTTGTTAGACATTATTAACACAAGCTGATGCTGACAATTAGAAAAGAAGTATGTTAACTGGGTGTTAGAGGTTCTGCTTTTGACATTAGAACTGTCTGGGTATTCTGGGAGACTCTTGAATTGCAAAAAAAACCTAATATCTGATTTGAGATACCACTTCTTTCCAAAGATACCTCTCCTTCAAAAAGGAAACATTAAATGAAATAGTCCCAGTGCCAGAGCCAAAACAATACACAGCAGGAAAAGATAAGCATACTTAGTACCATCTGAAAAATTAATCTTGAAAAAGCGATCTTGATTTTAGCAAGGAGGTAGGCAAGGGGATGTAGGGTGGCACCGTTAAGGGTGCTTGATAAGGTACCAAGGTTGATGACTATCCCTAGCTACTGAGAGAGGCAAAAAAAAAAAAAAAAAAAAAAAAAAAAAATCTTGAGAAAAGCTTTCTCAGTCACCAAATTGGAAAAAAGGGACCCCTACTAAATAAAATTGAGTCATGAGCTCTCAATTCAAGATTCTAACCAAAGAAAGCAATTCACTATGACTGAGAGACAGTGACAAAACCAAAAATGTTAGGTTTTTTTTCTCAAGTAATGCAGTGGTTAAAATAAGAAGGATAGAATAAAGAACTACCACCAAGGTAATAATTTGATAAATTAAGGATATATACCACAAATAGATATTAGGAACAATTCAAACAAATTCAAAAATGAAATAAATTTAGACTTTAGAAATAAAAAATTTAGAATTGTTGAATTTTTAAAAAAAAACTCAAACTACAAAGAGCAGATTATACATTGTAAGAGAGAAAAATAATTAACCATAATGGATATATGAAAAAAAAACATTATTTATATAACAAAAAGAGATGAGATGGAATAATACAAAATAAATATTAAATGAAATGAAAGAGAAAATGAGAAGGTCTATCATACATCTAATTAGAAATCCCAAAAGAAGAGGATAAAGAAAATGCAGAAAAGGAAACAAAATGAGATCCAATAGGTTATCTTCAACGGCATGACAATCAGAATTTTAGCAGACCTCTCAACACTAATCCAAGAAAGAAATGTACACCCACAAGAACTCTCTACATACAGATGAGGGTAAAATAAAGATTTGTTTTTATAAATGAGAATATATAAATTTGTTTTTATAAATGAGATGTAGATTCCCATCAAGGAACCAGCAGAAAGAATTTCTTAAAAAAAATACACTTCATGATGGAGAATGATCTCAGAATAATCTTTTGAAATAAAAGAAATAATTTTTTAAAAAAGCACTGAAATCAGGTGGCATACACCTGTAATCCCAGCTACTTGGGAAGCACAGGTGAGAGGATCAATTGAGCTCAGGAGTTGGAGGTCAGCCTGGGCAACACAGCAAGACCCCATCTCAAAAAAATAAATAAAAATGTAAACATATATATAGGCCAATACCATGCTGGTTTTTGTTAAGATAGCTCTATAGTATAATTTCAAGCCTGTTATTGTGATGCCTCCTGCTTTACTTTTCTTGCTAAGTATTGCCTTGGCTATTCTGGGCCTCTTATTTTTTCCAGATGAATTTCAAGACTGCTTTTTCTATCTCTATAAAGAATTCCATTGGAATTTTGATGGGAATTGCATTGAATCTGTATAATGCTTTTGGTAATATGGCCATGTTGACAATATTAATTCTGCCTATCCAAGAATACGGGAGGTCTTTCCATCTTCTAAGATCTTCAATTTCTTTCTTTAGGGTTCTGTAGTTTTCATTGTAGAGGTTCTTCACCTCTTTTTTTTTTTTAGATTGAATTCCCAAGTATTTACTTTTTTGAGACTATTGTGAATGGGATGGTTTTCCTAATTACTCTTTCAGTTGATTCATCATTGGAGTACAGGAACACAATTGATTTCTGTGTGCTAATTTTGTATCCTGTTACTTTGCTAAATTCATTTATGAGTTCTACAAGTTTTCTCATATTTAGAATCATGTCATAAGCAAACAGAGATAATTTGAGGTCTTCTTTTCCTATTCATATCTCTTTCATTTTTTTATTTTGCCTAATTGCTCTGGTTAGAGTTTTAAGTACTAAGTTGAATAGATGTATGTTCCCTCTATCCCCATGTTTTCTATAAGACACAAGATTCAATTCACAAGAAATATACTGCATTCTAAATTTATGTGTAATTAATAAAAAATCTCAACTATGTAAAGTAAAATTGATGAAACTTAGGGAAAAGCTGGCAAATCTACAAACAACCTCTCCTAATTACTGTTAATTTAAGTAGAAGAAATATCAGTGATGAATATAATTATGACCTAGTGAATACATACAGACCTTTATATGCATAATTAGAAAATACACATTCGGGGCTGGGGTTGTGGCTCAGTGGCAGAGCACTTAACTTGCACATGTGAGGCACTGGGTTCAATCTTCAGCACCACATAAAAATGAATAAACAAAATAAAGATATTGCATCCATCTATAACTAAAAAATATTTTTAAAAATTAAAAAAAGAAAATACACATTCTTCTCAAATAGACACCTAACATTTGCAAAAATAATTTCTTCATCATATCATAAAACAAGATCCAAAGAACTGATAACATTGTCTGACCACATACAACAGAAGTAAGGCCTAAGTCAATTATAAAAAAATAAAATGTTCTCTCTGCTTGCTGATTGCCAAATCTTGAGCTGCTTTCCTCCACCATGCCCTTCCCCATTCTGCCATGATGTTCTGCCTCACCTTGGATGCAGAAAAATGGAGTCAGTTGCTTATGGACTGAGACCTCTGAAACCATGCTAAATTGTGGATAATAGTGGAATATCTTGGTGGAGACTCCACATTGAATCTATTAGAACCTGGCCCTTCAGATGAAACTCAAATTGCTACCATATATATTAAGAGAAATTTTGAAAGGACTTGATAATCTGCATTCAGAGAAGAAAATCCATGAAGACATCAAACTGCCAATGTTCTGCTCTCAGCAAGGAGAGCTGAAGTTGGCTGACTTTGGAGTGGCAGGCCAGCTCACAGATACCCAGATACAGCGGACACCCTTGTGGGCATCCCCTTCTGGTTGGCGCCGAGGTCATTAAACAGCGTGCAACTCGAAGGCGGACATCTGGTCATAGGGTACAACAGTTAAAGAACTGGTGAAAGGGAGTCACTTCATTCTGAGCTGCAGAGCATGAATATTTTATTCCTCATTCCAAAGAACAAGCTCCAACTCTAGAAGGAAACTATAGCACACACCTCAAGGAGTTTGTGGAGGGCTGTTTGAACAAGGAGGCAAGCTTTAGATTCACTGCTAAGGAGCTGCTGAAGCACAAATTTATGATGCACGATGCAAAGTAAACATCCTACTTGATGGAGCTCATTGACAGGTACAAGAGGTGGAAGGCTGAGCAGAGCCAGGCCGACTCCAGCTCTGAGGACTCCAAAGCAGAAACAGACAGCCAGGCATCAGTAGGTAGTGACTCCGGGAACTGGATCTCAGCATTTTGAGAACAGAGCTCTTCAGCCAATGGATTTGGAAAGAAATAAAATGTAAGATATCCCAAGGAAGCCTTTCTCTCAGGGTTTATCAATAATTATCTCTCCTCTGCAGAGCTGAAGAAGAGCCCACATGCAGAGGGAACCTATGGTCCCTGGTGGTGCTGTGAGGGGCCATCTACCTGGCAGAAGAGGCCTATCCCAGGATCTCCATACCACGGTGGCCCAGCTTGTACAACAGCTGCACAGATGTTCTCTAAGTGGTGGAGGAACTTCGTCCCACTGAAATTTCTTTGGCATTTGGGGTTTTGTTTTTTCTCTTTTCTTCTTTATCCTCCTTTTGAACAGCCAAGGAGAGCCTTTTGCGACTGTGATGGGGGTGCCATGGTGGGCCATGGTGTCCAGGGCCACTTAGCCTTCACTATGCCATAGCCTAATAAAGTCTCTCACATGGGGTAGGGAGGGCCAGCTCCTTCAAACAATTGTTTTAGGTTTTTTTAATTGTTTTTAATTTTAACCATAGTGCACATATTCAAGGAAAATGTCTTTGAAAACAAAACCCCTGAAATGTATATTTGGGATTATGATAAGACACCTAAAGACGTGAAACCTCAGTTATTTTGCTTTAAGTCAATAATTTCCCTGGGGGGATGGAGAATCACTGGTGGATCTGTGTACAGGTTTGCATATAATGTCATTTTTACAGAAACCCTTGTGGCATGCATAAGGAATCACTGTGTACAAATCAGCCAAGTGCTTCTGTGGATAATGTCTGTGGAGTAAATATTTGACAGGCCATAAAAAAAAATAAATAAAACGTTTTGTAACATTTGTTTTAAAAACAGTTTATTAATTCCTCAAAAAGTTAAAGTTTACCTCATGATCCAGTAATTCTCTTGCTAGGTATATACCAAAAAAATTGAAAGCTTATTTCTTCACAAAACCTTACACTGTATTATTCATTTAAAACCGTATAAATGGAAACAATCTGAATGTTTATTAACAAATGGAATTTTTAAGAATATGTTATGTCTGGCTGGGCATTTTCGTGCATACCAGATATCCCAGCTACTAGAGAAGCTGAGGCAGGAATATTGCAAGTTCAAGGGCAGCCTGAATAACCTTTCTCAAAATAAAATTTTAAAATGAACTTGGATATAGCTTCAAGGTAGAGCACTTGCTTAGAATACCCAAGGCCCTGGTTCAATCCACAGTACTGTGGGGGGAGTGTGTATTGTACAAGTGAGTATTATTCTACCATGAAAAGTAACAAAGTGGGGCTGGGGTTGTGGCTCAGCGATAGAGTGCTTGCCTCGCACATGTGACGCACTGGGTTTGATCCTCAGAACCACATAAAAATAAATTAATAAACAAATAAAGGTATTTAAAAAAAATAAAAGTAACAAAGTACTGATACATGCTTTAGCACAAATAAATTTTGGAAACATTGTGCTAAAGAAAGAAGACATTCACATTGCATGATTCATTTATAGGAAATATCCAGATAATCTATAGAGATAGAAAGCATGTTATTAATAGCCAGGGAATGGGGGCAGGGAGGGGAGTTAGAGAGTGACTACTAATCGGTATGGAGTTTCTTTTGGGAGTGTGGAAATTTTTCTCTAACTAGGGGCAATGGTTGTAAACCATGAATCTCATAAAATCACTGAGCATAATGCAAGTGAAACCACTCTTCTTTTAATCTTTGGCACCCAGACCCTTGTAATCTTCCTACTATAGAGAAGTACCACAAAAATTCTGAGTATACATGTATCCTGAGGTACGACACTGGATCCTTGTAAAGTATGGCCTTTCAGGGCTCACTTTTTACCAGGCGATTCTAACACTCTATCAAACCAGCAGCTTCTAGGTGCTATGCATGTGATGGTTCAGTGGATCCCATGGTCATGAGTCCACTGACTGAGCCTCCAACTATGCAATATTATATGTGATCCCACAGTACCTGATCAAGCAGGGTGAACCCCCAGATAGTGGTGCCATAGAAAAGGCAAATCAGAGCCACCCTGAGTGAATCCCTAGTTCCTCCAATGTGGGAAGGTTCCAGTATAAACCCCCACATTTATTTATTGCCATCCCACTGCCTCTGATTGGATTACATACCCATATGAAGCTATTCATTATGGCCCAGAGACTAGTTTAAGTCAATTATGCCCTGCACAAATCACAATGATAAGAAGAATGGACAGAGATCACATCCAAAGAATTTAGAGAGCTATTAAGAAAAGGAAAATTGATGCTAGTTAGCCAAATTATAAATACAAAGGAAATTTCTGTTCTATTCTCATCTATTCTATTCTATTCTGACTTATTTCATTCTATTTTTTCAGATTTCTCCTCCAAAAAGTTTTTTTTTTTTTTTTCTGTTTTGGGTGGAATAATGTAGAACTGGAATGGCACTTATGTAGTAACACATATTGACCAAAATAGCTGCCTGTATAAAGATTATAGCCATGAAGAGGAAAAAATTTACCAATTTTAATGGGAAATCCCCTCATCTTATATTCAAATCAACAAATATGCTGATCATAGATATGAACTAAATGCTATAGGGAATATAAGCATGTAAAATACAATCCTGCTCCCCACCCCCCCCCAAAAAAAGACTTAAAATTCAAAGGAGATCATTTGAAATTTCAGACAAGAATTTTCTTCAATTTCATGAAAAACGAAGTTTCTGCTCTACTGTCTTAAAATTTAATATATTTTCAAAGATCCTAGGTGTTGACATTCTATTCTTCTCTGAACTTGAATATTAGATAGCTCATGGCTAATGTTACATATTAGTTTGTTGATAATTAAAATTAACAAGCATGTTTGTAGTTCAAAGACAGAGCAATTGCCTAGCATGCATGAAGCCCTAGGATTGATCCTCAGTACCACAAAGAAAGAGGAGGAGGAGAAGAAAAGGAGTAAAAGGAAGAAGGAAAAATTAACAAGTGTATTTAGCAGGAAACAGAGGGATAGGGGGAGGAGACCTTCAGGAATAAAGAGTGCAATAAAAGGTGGGGTTAGTCCAGCTTTCCAGATGAATGAAGACTTGAGACTTGAAATAAGTGAGGGAAAAGAATTGATCAACTGAAGGTTGGGGTTTTCCTAACCCTCCTCTGAGCCCACTCACACCTGGAATCTCTTATTTCTAACCTCTACACCACATGCAGGAGGTTAGGTCATAATTAATAGCATGCTTTAACTGGATTCCAGTGGTTTTTAAATCATTGACTAAAAAAATACTGTGTGGTCTTCTAACCTATTTGGCAAACTGAGCTGGCTTAAATATAGCAAAATGGTTTTTGTTGGCCAATTTTAAAGTGAACAAAAAAAATACTCCAAGTATAGATATCAAGAAGTCAGGGTCAGAGAATGAGCAGTTGCCAAAGCTGAGAAATTTATACAAGTATTTGAGCCCCTCACAGTTCTTATTGGCTGAGGCCTAGAACTTCAGAGCCCACACCTGGCAGAGCATCCATGGTTTAAGACCATGTAATGGAAAGCTGAAACCGAGATACCTGCTTACATCCAAGAATGCAGGTGTACTTCTTTGTCTAAGAAGAAAACACCAGAAATTATATTTTTGACTTTGGTTTGAGGCTTTGGTTTAGTGCTGCTGCTGCTACTGTTGTTGTTGTTGTTGTTGAGACAGGATCTCATTTTACTACTGAGTCTGGTCTCAAATTCATGGGTTCAAGTGATTCTCCAGCTTCAGCCTTCCAACTAGCTTCTTCAGCTGTACACCCCATGCCTGGCAAGAACTAGAAAATTTCAAACCGCTGTCTAGAGAAACAGTAAAGAAACTTGCTATATACTAAAGGATAAGAGAGAAAAAGGATTTACTCTTGATAAATCAGAATCCAAAGCTACACTATACATGTTGAGGTTCTCATTTATATAACCCAGATAAACTTACATATCAAGCATTAACATGAAAACCAGTTTGGAATCAATGAAACCCATAGGTCTCTGGTCTGGCAGAGGCAAATGCAAAGTAAAGATGAATTCCTGATCAAGAATTATAAATCACACAAAGACACAATCCCAAGAGGGATATTCATCAAACATAATAAACCAAGGGATTAACACATTCTCCAATATGAAAAATAGTTTATTCTGAAAGAGGTTTATAAATATGTTAACATCCTCAAGGAGATAAAGAAAGGAGTAGAAATTATAAAACAAGAACAGGGCAGTCTCAGAAAACCAAAGAAAGATAATTAGATGGAAATAGAGTAAATTAACAGGTGGGATTTTTTTTTAAACACCATAGTGCATCACATAGAAATAAATGAATGGAAAACATGAAAGAAAAATTAAGAGACATAGATAGACTGAAATATCTAAAGGATTCTCAAAAGGAAAGAACTTTAAGAATGATGAAGGCAAAATTTAGATAGATAAGGGCTGAAAACATTCCAGGTTGAAGAAAGACACATACTCAGATTAAAAAAATAATAAAACAGAACAAGTTCTAAGAAATATATAAAAACAAACACACCTCTACACTCATAAATGAATTATAGAAAATCAAAGACAAATTGAAAATCTGAAGAGAAAAAGTGAAGGCAGATTATTTATAATAGAATGTAAGTTAGATTGACAGAATGCTCATAAGCAACTATAAAAAACAGAAGAATAATATCTTTGGAGGTGAAACAAATGGTTTTAAGTTAGAATTACACAAAGCACTTATCTATTATTTAAGAAAAAAGTGAAATAAATAATTTTCAGGCAAACATTAGAGATTATACTACTAACAGACTGTGACACTGAATTTTATGTGTTGATTTGGCTAGGTCACAGTGCCCATATTTGATCAAACATTATTTTAGATGTTTCTTGGAAAGTATTTTTTAGATAAGATCAATTTTTAAGTCAACATACTTTGATAAAGTGGATTATGCTACATAATGAGCAGGCCTAAGTTGAAGGCCTTCACAGAAAAAAAGCTCATCTCCCCAAAAGAGAGATAATCCCAACGATAGATGGCCTTCTGGGTTTTCAGCAGCCAGCCTGCTTTGCAAATTTGGGATTTGTCAGCTTCCACATAAATATAGTCAATTACTTCAAAAAATTAAACTCTTTCTTTCTATATAGATAGAAAGACAGAGAAATGAAGAAATCCACCCAACTGGTTCTGTTTCTCTGAAGAACCTGACTAATACACAGACCCACACTAAAAGTTCATTTAGTAGAAGTTATACTTTGACAAGGAAAAAACTCAACTAAGAAGAAAGATAAAGATTACAAGAAGAAATAATGAACAAAGAACTTGTTAACATGCTGACAATATAAATAAATATCGACCAAGATAGGGGACATTAAAGGAATAAATTTTGGATTGCTTCAAAAGAGTAGACTAAAAACTCAAATAAAGAAAACTTACTAAGATATAAAAATTTTAAATAAATAAAGCAAAGAAAATAGGGGAGGGGATTTGAAAATGCCAACATAATAGCAATTTGAAAATCAATAATCTCATTAATGTCAACAGATTAAATTTACTTATTAAAACGCAGACTCCCAGATTTAGTGAAACATAAAGCCAACATGAACAGATCTTACACCTATCATTCTGAATTAAAAGAGCAGGTTACAAAAAGACAATAGACCCTAATGGAAATTTTTAAAAACCCATAAAAAAAATATTGTGTAGAATAGGCACTAGAAGTACAAAGACATAACATACTTCTACTTCAGGATGATGGTTGCATCTGGCAACTTGAGAAGAGTACAAAAATGAGAAACACTGTTATGCAGGGTAGGTTCTTTCCTAGTTGTCACCTGCAGGGTAGGTTCTTTCCTGGCCGTCACCTTCCACAGCAGGTGCATCACATCTAGTTGACCATCTGTGCAGTGCCAGGGTTGAAAATGAATTCACGTGTCACCGGGAATGGTTTAAGAAATGGGCTTTATGGGGCAAATTCTTGCATACACAGCTAGAATCAATGGAAGAAGACACTGGGTCTACATCTAGGTCCATGTACTAGTGGAGGGACATTGTCCTCCTGTTTTCTACTTTTGTATAGGGCAAATCTAAGAAAACTGCATGTCACTCAGGCATACACAGCCTGACTAGAGCCAGAATCAGTATTTAAGATATCAGCTGTTTGCAGAGTTGTCTGGGAAAATCAACTGACTTTCACTTGAGGGTTTGGGGGCCTTGTGACTTTGCCATCCCTCCACCAGTGTTAGAGACCCCTAGTGCCATGAAAAATGGAGCCTAAATGAAGCCCCTCAAACAAGAAGGAGGGGATGCCCTGGTCTCAGCTGGACTGTTACCCAAGCAACCTAGAGTGAATTCCAGGGTCATTTGTTAGAAAATACAGATCATTGCATGTAGTATCTGAACCATTCTATTTTTTTTTTAAAGGTGGGGTGGGGGAGTCAAAAGTAAAGGCCCCAAACTAAAACTTGGTTGCATGAGATACTGCTGTGATACACTAAGTTTGAAAAAAAGATATATGAAATAATATTTGAAATCAACCCCACTGTGTTTAGTGATTTTAGTAATCACTTCTAAAATTATGGTGTTTTCCAAGCTGTATTTTTAATATTTTTAGTTGTAGATGGACACAATATCTTTATTTTGTTAGGTTTTTTTTATGTGGTACTAGGGATCAAACCCAGTGCCTCACACATGCTAGGCAAGTGCTCTACTACTGAGCCACAACTCCAGCCCTCCAAACTGTATTTTTCTATGGATAAAAATAGGTATGAAATACACACAATGGAATTTTACTCAGCAATAAAAGAGAATAAAATCATGGCATTTGCAGGTAAATGGATGGCTTTGGAGAAGATAATGCTAAGTGAAGTTAGCCAATACCCAAAAAAATAAATGCCGAAAGGAGGCTAATTCCTAGTGGGGTAGAGAGGCGGAGCATGGGAGGAATAGATGAACTCTAGATAGGGCAGAGGAGTGGGAGGGAAAGGAAGCGGGCAGGGGGTTAGCAAGGATGGTGGAATGTGATGGAGATCATTATCCAAAGTACATGTATGAAGGTACGAATTGGTGTCAACATACTTTATATACAATCAGAGATATGAAAAATTGTGCTGTATATGTGTAATAAGAATTGTAATGCATTCCACTATTGTTTATGTTTTAAAAAATCAATTAAAAAATGGGTATGCATACACATACAGAGTTTGTGTGTGTGTGTGAAAGAAGGTCATTCCCGCTCTCACATTGAGTTTGATATTGAGCTTTTATTTTCAAGTTTTGGAGATCCTCCATTGCTTTCTTGTGTTGCTTTATATTGTTCCCTTTTGTGACCAAGATAGTCTCTCATCACATAAATAATAACAGACTAAAAGCAGCCAGGATTATTTATATAATGTAAAAATAAATTACTTAGTGGGGAGTTGTTGAATAACCTGGCCCTTTATATCCTACAATCCATTAGAGTTCAAAAATATCCTTTAAATATTTTATTTCCTTCTCTTTATTTTATTTGATCAAATATAAGAAAGTGGGTCTTAACGATCAATTAACATTTGGAACCTCGACTTACTTTAATTTTTACAAGAGGAAGTGAGTGTGTTTTAATATTTTGGGTTTTTTGGAAGATGATTTGCCACGAGCTTTGTAATGTTTTGAACAACCAATAAAATAAATATTTAAAAAATATATATATATATTTTGGGTTTTTTATTGTTTTTTGGTTTTTTTGCTTCCTTCAACATTGAGGACAAGAAAAAGACTCCTTTCCTCATTGTCTGAAAAACACATAACAATCTATCACTTCTCAGCTGTGTCTAGAATATATCTCCCTTCCTCTCTATTGTAGAATGATAAAATTTGAATATCTCATCTGATATATATAAAAGTAATTTTTATTTATGCCACAATCATTAAACTTTGAAATATTTTTGAGAGTCTCCCCTCCCCCTCTCTTCACAAGGCCACTGTTTGATCCAGTTACATTTTTTATATGGAAAACATTTTTAAGCAGCTCCAGTTGCTGATTTTACAAAGAATAAAAACAGAAACGATGGGAGCATTTGGCAGGAACCTCAGACCCAAGCAGCAAGCCACTGATAGATTCCTGCTACAAAAGTGATTTGTTTTGTTTTATGAACTTGTACAAGCAACTCTTTCTTCTTCGGGGCAAATGTAGTCACAAAAGGGGGAAAGACCAGCACACCAGGAGGGAGCACATATTCTGTTCCTTAACCCACTTTTAAAAATATGTTTTATGTCAGCACCTAAATTACAGAGGGCAAGCTGACACGCTCTCTTTTTCTTTCGCTCATGAACTCTATTATGAAAGTGGGCGTGAAATAATCCTTTTGCTTTTGTTTCTGAATTGGCTTTGATGAGTCAGATATTAAATATGACTGGTTCAGATGTCACCTTCGACACAGGGCACAAGTGTCAGCATTTAGATGGAGAATAATTGGATTCATATCTGTGTTATGTTTTTAAATTGTTGGGTCAGTTCTAGGTCTCCTGCTGTAAATTCTTCATTGCAGACCCAAGTAAAAGGAATGTGACAGATTTAATACCTAGAATAAGTTATTAACTGTAGGGATGCATAAAACAGTGGCATTGCTGAGCAGAGAACATTATACTGCTCATAATTCTATAAATGAAAATTCAAGTGTTTTTTTTATTTCAGTAAAATATTTTTCTTCATTAACTGTCTTGTTTTATTCAAATAAGTTCTTTATGTTTGATCTAACATAAAACAATTGCTTAAATATGTCCATTTAATTTATGTATGTCTAAACTCTAACACCAAGTGTGAGACAATGAATTTGATAAGAGAGCTGTTTATAATGCTTCACTTCTCAAAAGGTCAAGTGGCTACTGTTGCCTGAAACTGATTTTTCATGAGAACAATAACTAGGACAAACCCCATAAGGCAGAATGCATGAAATACTCTGTGTGTGTGTTTGTGTGTGTGTGTGTGTGTATTTTAATGGACTTACTTTTCTATCATAACAAAAAGGAAGGAGATTTGAAGTCTAAGCCCACCCATTAATTAAAAAGGAAGGAAGGAAGAAAGGAGCCAAAAATCTAGGAGGAAAAGAGATGATATCTTCCTACATTGCACAGACAGACAGCGTGGGTTTTACTGTGGCAGAATACCAGAGTGACTTGTCTGCGCCTGTGCCACCAGGTCATCTCCACCCAGGAAAATTCATTTCCACAGAACCTTTTATCACCTTTAATCCCAGGGTGAATAGGGAAACTCAACACTACAATGACACCCAGCCACTCATTTTGTTAAACATTAACCAAATACCTCCCATAAATGCATTTTAATACCTAACAAAGAGCTGGACTCTGAGTTAGGCAAGAGATTCTCAAACTTGAAATCATATTTGGCCACCATTTCAAGTATTTTATAAATACTAGCCCATTTAATCTTTACAAGAGTTCAGTGTCCTTTTATTATTACAGATGAAGAAACTGAGGCTCAAAGAAATGAAGTAACTCACACAAAGCCTCACCTAAATTTTGCCATATCCATACATTAGTTACGTACTGATTTTAAGTGATTCACTTTTTTTCTCCTTAAATAAGAGTATATTTAAGAAAGTTTATTACTGTCATAAATGGAAAATAAATGTTACCTACATTTAATATGAGAATTATATTTTCTAATATACATTGAAATAAATGTGTATATTACTTCATACCCATTAGGATAGTTATAATCCAAAAAATGGAAAATAACAAGTATTGGTGAGAATGTAGAATCCTCATATGATATTAATAGGAATGTATAATGGTCTGACTACAGTGAAAAATAGTCTGGAGATCACTCAAAAAGTTAAACATAAAGTTAAACATAAAGTTATCACATGATCCAGTAATGCAATTCTAAGGTTTACTACTCCAAAAAATTTGAAACAGGAACTCAAGCAGATACTTGCACATGGACATACATAGCAGCATAATTTTTAATAACAATCAATTCGTGATAATTTTATCATATTAAAAAGTGAAAAAGCCAAAGGTCCCTCAGCTTCCAAATGGATAAGCAAAATTGTGGTACATTCACAAAATAGGATATTATTTGACCTTAAAAAGGAACTAAGTCCTGATACATGTACAACATGCATTAACCTTGAAAATAGTATACCAAGTGAAAGAAGCCAGACCCCCAAAAGGCACATATTATTGCACAATGCCACTGAATAGGTATTCAGAATAGGCAGATCCATTAGAGACAGAGGTAGATTAGTCTGTCAAGAGGTGGAGAAGGGAAGACTGGGAACTGACTGCTGAATGCATAGGGATTTCCTTTTTGAGGTGATAATGCTCTGGAATTAGCTAGTAATGGCCAATGTCCAGCTTCATGAATATACTCTAAACCTTGAAATGCATATTTTAAAGGGATTATGTGAATTACATCTCAAAAAATATTCAAAAGGAATAATGGAGAAAACATTTTTATATTTTTATTGCATTGTTGATTATACATAATAGCAGGGTTCATTTTGACATATTTAGAGAAAATATTTTAAAGTTACTCCAGGAATAGTGAAAGTATTTTATTTCATTTGTAAGGCAACTATGTTTTTTGTGAATAAGGATTTTCCAGATACTATACCACTGAAAGAAAATAGAATGAAGAAGCAAGCATAAAAAAATATACAAATTACATCTTAAAAGATGTGTTTGTGTTTCAACTAAAATAATTTTACTTATATGAGCAGAAGTAAAGGTGCCAAAGTTTGGGGAACACTGTAAAATGTTAGAGCAAGTAAGTTCATGTGTCTGTGAGCCTGGGTTTGAAGCTTAGTGCTAACACCGTGTGAACTAGGAAAATTTCTTAATATTTCTAAATCCAGTTTCTTCATTTATTAAGGGGATAATTCTAAGGGAGCAAATATTAGGAAAACGTAGGTTGTGAACTTAAGATGATAACATTTCTTCTGTCCATTATTTGCTAGGTTGGCAATATGCTGGGAACATTTTGATAATTTCAATAAATTCTCACAAAAGCTTTATGGTACAATTCAAGTCTAATAACCAGGTGGATAGTCCTCATGTGTACAATTTTACTAGGCACTTTTGAAAACCTAACTTCTTAATGTCATTTCCTAATGTCGTACCAACTAAAGGGGTAATTGATCCAGAAATCATAAAATTCTTCAGATTCCTTAAATTCAGATTCTGTTGTCTGACAAACCACAATTTGTTCTTAAAATCTTAAAACAGTAATTTATGGTAAGCTATAAAGAGCATGCTACTTTATTCTCTAGTGAAGCTGTACCAAATTTATATTTTATTTATATTTTACCTTTTACCAGTTGCTGATATCTTGCATATATCCATGAAAAGATTTTCTTAGAGTACTGAAAGCATTTGCTCAAGATCTATAAAATTTGCTTTAAAAAAAAGATAAAATGCTGAAACCATTACTCAAATATTAATTGACACTAGGGTCTTAGTGTATTCTATTGGCGTCTGAGAGGCCCACTCATGTACAACAGTATTCACTAACTCAAAATAAATTTCAAACGTACAGATTCAGTGACAATAATAATAAACAAATGCCAAATTACCAAAATATATTATACCCTTGCCCCAGCAATCGAAATGAGCTTGGAGTCTCTGAGAGTCCATGTGGCAATAAAAGTATGGCCCCCAACTGGATCAGAAATGTAAGTATAAAACCCTTTTTCTTTTAAAGAGTCTATATAACATGTCCTGAAGTAATAATTCAAATATTAAACATACTATTACTCCTATCTCTTAGTCTCCTGTTTGATTGACTGCTTAGAAACCTTCCTCACAGGGAGATGCTATGTCAACCAGTCAACTTTGCAAAGTAATCAGGGTTACTAAAACAGACTATGTTTATAAGACAAGGTCACAAAAGAACTTAAACAACTCAGTGCATCTGAGCTAATCACTAGTTTAATTTTTTTCAAAAGTTCCCAATCTGTCCTTAATTATTTCTATTCAACTCAACCTTTATACATACAGAGCCCAGTAGAGAGAATTGGACCCATGGGTTTTACATTCTCATTAAAAGCCAGAGGTAACATTTAACCAACTTGAAATGTGGGTGGCAGCTCACTTCAAGATTTCTTCAGAGGAAATTTGACTAAACACATGAAGCTGGACTGTGCAACAAGATCACTATTTGCTTTGCAAGTAGATGCATGTAAAATGGTATTTGGTAAGCATTCAGCAAAACCCCTTACATTGCCCACAGCTAAATTATTGTCCTTCCTGCTACCTTTCAGCTACCAAAATAAAAAATCTGATTCACTACAGATTCAGGGGGGCAAAGTGCAAATGCAAGTTCTGTTAGTAGTAATTGTTGGTAACAAACTTTCATTTCTATTAATCATATTAAGACAGTGATAATTTCCTTTATACATTTTGTGAGCTCAGTATACGCTCTCTGACAATAATAAGCTAAATGTATCTTTATTTGTATTTGAGTATATACAAAAATATACAACCAAGTTTTTAAAGTCTGCTTATGTGTTTTCACATGAGTGTGAGACTTCACAAGTGCCTCAAATGTAGATAAAGATGTAGAGATATGTATTAAATTGCAAAAAAGTTAGGAAAGTATTAGACAAAGGGGAATAAAGGAAAAGGAGTGAATAGGAAAAGAAAGACAGTGGAATGATTCAGAAATAATTTTCCTATGTACATATATGAATACATCATAAAATCTCACCATCAGGCACATCCATAAGAATGGAGTTCTAATTAATATAAGATATAGGGCTGAGGTTGTGGCTCAGTGGCAGAGCACTTGTCTCGTACATGTAAGGCACTGGGTTCAATCCTCAACACCACATAAAACAAATAAAGCAAAATAAAGATATTAAAAATATTTTTAAAAATATATAAGATATAATACATGCTTGTATAATTATATCAAAATGAATTATATATAATTTAAAAAACAATAAATAAATAAAAATTAAATAAAAAAGTTAGGAAAGTATAAAACTGTGTGTCTTAAAGTATACCCATTATGCAAGGAGAAAATATTCTAGTTCAAACCTTAAATGATGGATAAAATTTTAGAAAATGTCATCTGCAGAATAAATTGGATATGTTCAACCTAGGTAAGTATGCCATATTATATTTATAGTATTACATTAGGTTTATTTTATGTAAATTAAATCAACAAAGAAAAATAGCAATGAACAGTAACTTCTTAGGAAAACATTTATCCACTAAAATTCCTCAAAAATTAGAGATTTGAAAGTTCTATATGAAGATTATCATCTGCTCACTCTTCTCTCTCTCTTCTGAAGCTGAAGTCAGAAACTCACAACTTTTCTACACATGTTCAAGATCCTGACTCAATTTTCCCCTAAAACTGCTTCTGACTTTGGACAGAAATATCTCCTTTCTGAAACATGCTACTAAAACCATGGAGACCCAGCTAATATTGGTTTAACATGATTTCAAGTTGGACACTATCTTAATTAAGCTTTGCCAGATTATAATACGCTGTTAAAATTATTTCCATTTCAAAAAAATCTGTATGAAAAAGAAAGAAGAATGAAAAAACACATAATAAGACATAAAACAAACTGGAAAATTATTGTGCCATATATAACAAAAAAGTAATACAACAAATATAGAGACTACTTTAAAATCTATAAGAAAAAATATATCTTAAATTGAAGTAGGTAAAAACCATGAGCAGACAAGTGAAAAAATAGAATTAAAACATTCATTAATCATGAAAAACTATTCAACATTACTTATAACCAACAGAAAGCTAATTTTAAAAGAATCCCAGGTATTTAAAAACTGGTAATGCATAATATTGGTGATTTGTTAACAATACAAGCACTTTCATTTCTAGGGTCAAGGTAAACACTGGTTATTCTTTTCTGGAGAACAGTTCAATATCATGTCAAGGTTTAAATGTTTCTAACCTTTGATGCAACAATTTCAATTCTAGGAATTAATCCTAAGGAAATAATAAATTATTGAGCAAAAAAGTATATGTATACATAATATACAAATATGTACATTATGCACATTTGTTGCAAAAAAAAAGCAAGGACAAAAACTGTTTTAAAACTTGGCTTCTAAATAATATAGCTTGGAATTTTCTTGTTAATAATTTTTCCTACATTATCATTTTAATAGGCTCCTTTCATCACATAAAAATGTCATAATTTGTTAATTAATCTTATCTTCTCAGAGATTTGTATTATTTCATGTTTTGAGGCTCTTATATATGTACACACATATACATCTACATATGTATATGTTCATGTAGAGGGTGGGCTGGGGTTATGGGTCAGCAGTAGAGCACTCGCCTGGCACGTGCGAGGCCCTGGGTTCGATCCTCAGCTCCACATATAAATAAATAAAATAAAGGTATGGTGTCCAACTACAACTAAAAAATAAATATTAAAAAAAAAGTCTAGGGGTTGATGATGTACCTCACTGGTACAGCATTTGCCTAGCATGCTTGAGGCCCTTGGTTCCATCCCCAGCACCAAAAAAGATATATAATTATGTATGCAAAAATAAAAACATTAGTTATCTTTGGGCATTGAGATTTGGTGTGATTTATTTTCTTCTACCATTCTACACAGAAAGTTATCTATACAGTTTAACTTCTTTGCAGTGTATATATTAGATTTACAATTAGAAAAACAACTTAGCTTTATTGACATTCTCTTCCTCAATTTCAGGAATAGCAAATAACATAGCCCTCAGGTTAAAACATCTAATACTGACCCTTTAATTTATTGCTTATTTTCTAAACAATTCTTCTGTCTATTGGAAATTCCTGATTTCTAAATTGCAATTTCTAACTTCTTAATTTGTAAAACATGAGAAATTAATGTGAGTGACAGATATTTAAGTTTCTTTGCCTTCCCAACACTTTGGCACAGTTCATCCAAAAACACACATAGTATTTATTCAACAAACACTGCTCCAATTGTGGTATCAAAAGGACCAGGAGGTAAGCAGAGCATGGACATGTTTATCCAGTAGGCTTGAGCCCTGGGACTTTTAACAGAATACATAATTCAACATAATACAAAACAACACAAAAACCACATAGTATTCATTTATTGCTATCCAAATTTACAATTGGATATATTGGTTTATAGGACCTATAAATCATTAAATACACTGGATTATAGGATCTACAAGTCATTGATATAATAAATTATTTTGCCAGTTCTTTGCCACTGACTCATCTTTGAGAACACACTATATTGCAGTTTTTATTCCATTATCTGTAATGTTAAGATATGTAATCTTTAAAGAGTTTAATTTAGACTGCTGGACTGAAACCTAAATAGCATGGTTTTACCTGAGGTTCTGTTGCATTTATTACTGTGTTCTTTAGGGATGAGGAATTTTTAAATTTCATCCAAAATTTTCTAAAGTGAAAGTAACACATAAAGATTGAAGAAGAAATTTATAAACAAAGCTTTAAAAATTAAAATAATTCATACTACACCACCCTCAAATAATATTAATTTTGGTACATTTGATATAGCCACATGGTTAAGAATCCAGGCTGTGGAACAAGTGTCTAGATTCAAATCCTAGATCTTCCGGTTATTAGCTTGTGACCTTGAGCAAGTGAATTAGTAAAGTGTCTGTGCTTTGGATTCTCCAAGGGGATTGAAAGGTATGAGAAAGAACCTCAGTGGGAGGTTATGAGAATTAAATAGGTTAATGCATCTTAGATGTTTAGAATGGTGCCTGGCATATGGTCTCAGGTTAATAAACTTTACCGATTACTTCGCTTTTAGATTTACACATTAAATACATATCATCTAAACACAGAGAATCATACTGTTTGGCATCCTGCTTTTTCACTTAACAAGTTACTTTGAGCACCTTTTTCTTTTCCTTTTATTTAATGAACATCTTTCCACATAAATCGATATAAAATGGGTACTGATTAAAATAAAATCAGTTTTAATTGCTAAAACCATTCCATTGTATGGATGTGCCAATCTATTTAACCATCAGAGGAAAAAGCTTTAAAGGCTCTATTCCATGATGTAACCTCATCATGAAGTTCAAATTAGGTAATATTAAAAAAGTGAAAGTATAACCTGGTACAAAATCTTGAACTTTATTTATCAGCTTCATAACCTAGTGTCAGAAGAAGGAGAAAGAGGAAGAGAAGAAAACAGAGAGGCAGGGACACAGAATGATTATTTTCAAAGGTTATTTTTGTTTAAAAAAAAAACTAATGAAAAATTCTTATAATACATCTGATCATTTAGCCTTGGGAAATATCAAAGGCTCTCCAAAATATTGGAAGTAGTACCACTTGTTTTAGTTGATTTGACCATATATAAGAGCTTTCTTTGGATTACTTCAGGGGTTAAACGATGTATCAATTAAGCCTGATTATCATCAATATATGAAAAATAACCATGAAACAAACTATTTATAAACTGAGTTTAATAAGAGGAGAACTAAATCAATACTGACCTCATATATTTGTCATATAAAGTATAGACATCATTTTAGTACATATTTCTATACAGAAATTTTTTGTCATAAGAGAAGATAAAGTTTATGATATTAGAGAGACATTTTTAGCTGTTGTACAAGTATTTACAAAGCTCGTATTTTAAAAAATTGTCTGATTTGCTTCAGCTTAGCACCCAAGATTTGAGTTCTTGGTGGTATCAGACTTCATACCAATATTCAAAGTTTTAAAGCCACCTTCTCAGAAGAGTATAGGAAGGATTCGTATGTCCAGAAATATCACTGCAACAATCTTAAACACCAATCCAAACATTCTCTCAATTCCAGAAATTTTTCAAATCTCCTTTTCACTAAATTTTAAATAAATCTATTATTTAGCCACTTTTCATCATCTCTCAGTTCAGTTCATGTTCTTCAAAATCATGGGGGTTTGCTGAATTTGAAAAAGAAAATAATACTATCTTTTTTTCTCTAGATATGGAAACAACTGTATTGGCCTGCCTTCAGGCCAGTACTGTGCACCCCACCAGGCCCATTCCCATTGCTGATGGATTGTACTGGACATGTCCTCAAAGCTAGAAGTTAGTTTGAGACCATGGAAAGGAGAACCTTATTTAAGGTATACCAAATGCTTGACTTTAGCCTTGTTTAGTTTTTCATATACCTACCAATAATTTCTAAGCTAGTTATGACAAAGAATCACCTGTAAATTTTTTACTGTATTCTCAGACCCAATTTCAAACCTATTAATCAGAAACTCCAAAACTGGAGGCCAGGGCTGGGGTTGTGGCTCAGAGGTAGAGCACTTGCCTAGCATGCATGAGGCACTCGGTTCGATTCTCAGCACCACATAAAAATAAAATAAAGGTATTGTGTCCACCTACAACAACAACAAAAAATCTTAAAAAAGAAAAAAAAAAAAAAAGAAAAGAAACTGGAGCCCATAAGTCTGTATTTAGAACATCAACCACGGACGTCCTAATATAGAAAGGAGGCACCTGCCTACTTCCTGGATCTGATTATGTATTCATTTAACAAAGGATTTCTAAAAACAGACCATGGATATTTCTCTGAGTGATAACAAAAGAAATAAATTTCATAATCTCTAAATAATCACACAGAGCCAGCACTCCCCAAAATAAATTCTCTAAGTTATTTATAGGTTTTACATGAGAAAAGGGATTCTTAGTCAAATAAATTCTGTAAACTTGAGGTTTAGCAAATTTAACACATTTTTTTCATTTCAGAACTTTGCAGGCCCTTTAATGTTGTGACTTTCTGTGGGGAAGTCAAACTTTAGATAGATGAATGGATGGATAGATAGATAGATAGATGAAATTCTTTTTTATAGAGAGAGCATGGGTCAAAACTAGAGTTCTAAAGAATACAGTTTTAGAATTTTCTAAAGCATCCTGGGTTTACCTTTGTGTTTCTGTTTGCTCATGTGTTAGTCTCCCTCATTCATCCATAATTCCTGGAGGGCAGAAACTGTCTAACTCACAAAGTCAGGCTCGGTGTATAGTCATTGAATGAATGATGAATGAATGAATAAACATTACTTATAACTCTGAAAAAAATACAGTTTTAGAAATGCTGAACTAGATTAACAATTTCTTGTGGACAATGGCCATGATTTTATAGATTTTAAAGCCTTAATAGTACTAAAACAAGACAATAATGAGTGAAGTTTAGGTCATCAAATGAATATTCATAATCTAAAAGTAGGATTATCATCCAATATGTCAAGGAAATATAGGCTTTAAAATACTAATAATTGCCAGCTCCCCGAGGAGCAAGTCTGTCGTTTATTCCATTACTTACTTGTATTTCATTTCTCCTTCTGGAGTATTGGCTCATACTGGTGTCACCACTAGAGCAATGGCTCCCTTGTGAATTGCCAATCAACTTGTTTCCTACTAATATTCACAACTTAGACTTCATAGATACTAATGTTTACACCAAGAAGAAAGCTGTAGCCATGGGATGATGTAACCGTGACAGAAGCATCAGGCAAGACTAGGAACTTTGCCTGCCTCAGGAGGTGAGAATGACACATACATGTGCCAGTCTTTCTAATCAAAACAGATCTGAGCTGACACCAGGATGCAGAGGGCACCAAGAAGGAGAATAATCACAGCCCCAGAGAAACAGCTTGCTACTCTAGTGGCTAGTTCTAGCACACAGACCTTGCTGGGCATTATCTGCAGGCTCGTGCTGCAGGAAGCCATCATATGGCATGGAAAAGTGAACTTGGCAAATGAAGGATAAGAGGAAAATCAAAAGAACAGTTCCTGTCATCGATTCTCCTGTTCCAGAACTGAAGAAAACTTGTTTGATATTTTTAGTTTATCTGATTCTAAAAGACAAGAAAAACCTTCCATGTCACTGGGGAGAACCAGATGAAGTGAAAACCAAAATGGCTGAGAATTCAGGTTTTACATTTTTATCATTTAATATAGGAAAGTGGAGGGGGGAAAAGACCATATCTCAGAGTGGTTTAAAACCAAATTGTTTTCCACAGTGCATATCATGCTTGGATGAAATGGGGGTGGTTTTCATGATGTCATCCATATGGTTTAAATAAACAGTGTGCTAAGGTTAACAAGCTGCAATCCTAACAGAACTGGTGGGGGATTATAGCTGAGCTAATTTGATCAATTACTTTTAGTTTCAGAGGTCTGTAGATGAGACAGAAGCCAGTGTATGCATTTGGCAGATGAAAAATCAGTTCGGTCAGCATGTACCCCGATAGTAATGAACATTCTTTCGAACTTCATTTTTCAACCCCAAGAGAAGAGAATCCCACTAATGCCAGTCACTGCCACTCAAAACCAGCCAAAAAAGATAACTGTAAATATTCATAAGAGCCAAGAACTTGCATTCCATGGGGTAGAATAAGACTATTCTTCCAATTCCTCCATCGTGCCTTTAAATGTTGCATTTAAGCTTTCCTTTCACTATTTTCCTGTTAAAAATTAATTGGAACTGGCAATAACTAAAGATTTTAGTCATCATAAGCTATACCTTTTTCAAAAGGCAATATTTTCTAATTTTAAATATTCAATTAAAGGATACCAGTAAAGAGTTTCATTTACATGGAGTATATAGATGAACTGAGCAATGACCTTTAGGTATATGAGTTGAGTTCATCAGTTTTACAAGATGCTAAATACAAGGAAATTGTTTATTCTGGTTGAGTAAATAGGAAAAATGGTCAATGAAAGCTATTTAAATTCCTCAGCTTCTCACTATATTACAAACACTACTTTGGTGCTACAAGGTACAAAGTTGTATAAGTCATAGACTATGACCTGTCTAGAGAAGATGACAAGCATATCAAAAGCTACAACAGAAGGAACATACACCATAGAAAGAGGATTTAGAAGCATCAAAACATGGCAAGCCTTCATCTGGAAGCAAAAAAAATCCAAAAGGTCCTGGAAGAGCTTCTACTTGAGATGTTCAGGCCAAATGTTAGAACCAAGCATAAGGAATAAACCACAGGTATCATTAAATGGGAAAGTGGGGATGCCCAGAGAATACTGAAGAGTCTCTTTGGTTTACTGGGAGAGGTATATTCATTTAAAGGAAAGATAAGAATAGAAATTATAGTAAATTGGGGTCACTTCTATGGGATTTGAATTTGGACAAAACATTGCAGAGAGTCATTGAAACTTATTGAGAAAAATTATAGCAGAGTCAGAAAAAAATAATCTAGACACTCACAGTCTGGAGAACCCAGTGGTAAAGGAAGTCAGAAGTGGGTACCCTAGTAAGTCTAGTGTCTGAATTAGGTTGGTGGGAGTGGGAACTGAAATGAAAACACAAAGAAATTACACAAGAAGAATTTATATAACTTGACCACCAGTCATTAGGAATAATAGACTGAAGAATCAAAACAATGGAGTCCAATCCCAGTTGAATAAAAAGGGGGAATGGTACTGAGATTAGTGACACGAACAATAATACAGTGTGGCTGCCTTAGTGGTTTTGGATTGGTACTTGGGGAATTTGAACACTTGGATCCACGTCCTACATTTCGTAAAATTTAGGAAGGTTCATTGATGAGAGGTATATTAGGTGGGCCACGTTGGCGTGGGGCATGAAGGTTAGCTGAAATGGAATAAAGTGTGAGTCCCCTCCAAAAAACACTTGGGGCTCTTATTCAACATTTTATGAGCTCTTCAGATGTACCAGGCATCTGTGCTGGGCATGGTAAGAAAACCTAAATTCTAGATTCTAAACTCCTTAAGCCTACAGACAAAGGGCTTAAGGAGTTTAGAATCTAGAATCTCCAATACTGTCACTTATTTGCTCTACAATCTAGAGTAATTGATTTAACATTTCTGGGGGGTTTTTTAGCTTGTTTACATCCTGGGAATACTGCAATGTACATGTACAACCACTTAGGTAGTGGGGTTAGATTTTCCAGGTGCTAAATATTTAAAGATCATGAGGGAGTTCATGGGAAATGTTCTTATGAACAGTCATAAGGGCTCATGGAAGCAAGAAATGAGGTGACAGTTAAAAATCCCAATCAGAGTGAACACAACACACAGGAAACATTACAAGAGTCTCTGAGGTTAAAACTGAAGCCAAAACTTTCCACTAGTGCGTCACTTTCCAACAGGGCAAGCCAACAGTGGTCCTGAGGTGCTCCCAAACCAGCTTAGTGCTGGATCCAGAAGCCAGAGAAATAATACGTAAGTCTCTTAAAAGGTCTCTGCACAGTAGGGAACCCTAGAAAGGCATGAAAGTTGAAGGGATCTTCTTACTGTGCTGGTTGGTGGCAAGTCATTTGTTGATATTATTGAGTACCTACTGCACACTCCGTGCTGTAGGCTGAGAGTACAAAGGTGCACAAAGCCCACATGGTCCCTGACCTGACGCAGTTGAAAGTCCATCAAGGAAGATGGATATTAATCAAATCTCTACTGGACTATAATGATTGCTATACAAGGAGGTGCACAATCCAGTGGAGGGTTTTGTTATTGTTATTGTTGTTGTTGTTGTTTTGTAAAAGGGGGAATCAAGAGTGCCACACCAAGAGTCTCCTCTGAGAAACAGGGGATAGAGCCAACCTTTCACAGAGCCCTTCCTTGAGGTGGGTGCGGTGGTGGTAGACTACAACTCACACCTGTTCCTATTCTTGGGTGCTAGAGCATCCAATTATAGAATCCTGAAGAACAACATATAAAAAGGTCCCAAATCATCAATGCTGAACCCACTGCCAACAATATCAAGGGAGCAGACAATTATTCAAGTCCTGTCCTGACTATCAGAGAGGCCTTATAACCCAGTGGTTTAAAAAAACATCTAGTGTTAAATCCCATATGACCTGGAACAAATGAATGAGTCTTTGTAAGCCTGTCTCCTCCTCTGTAAGGTAAAAATAAGAATAATATATAAACCTATGGTTGCTGTTGGAATTAAATAAAATATTCCATAAAACTCAGCACAATTTGAAGCACTATCCCTTAATAAATTACCATCATCTTGGGTAAGGATTTCTTTTATTGAGACACAATTCACTTAGAGTACAGTTTGCTCTTTTAAAGTATGCAACTCAATGTTTTTAGTATATATACACAAAGTTGCACAATCATAACCACTACCTAATTCCAGAACACTTTGTCATGTCCAATAAAACCCCCATGCCCATTATTGGTCATTTCCCATACTCCTTCTCCCTCAGCTTTTGGCAGCCATTAATCTTCTTTATAGATTGGTCTATTCTAGACATTTCATGTAAGTTGAATCATATAATATGCAGATTTTTGTATCTGTCTTATAAATAATGTATTTTTAAGATTCATCTCTATTGTAGCATGTATCAATACTTTTTCCTTTATGTGACTGAATAATATTCCATTGTCTTAATATAACATACATTTTACTTTTCCTTTCATCAGTTAATGGAGATTTGAATTGTTTACTGTTTGAAGTATTATGAATGATGCAGTTATGAATGTTAATATGAAGGTATTTGTGTGGACATATATTGTGTGGACAGATTTCTTAGATACATACCAAAGAGCAAAATTGCTGGATCAAATGGTAACTGTATGTTTAACTTCTGGAGAAACACCCCAACTATTTCCCAAAGCTTTTGAAGTATTATTATAAGTTCCCACCAACAAAGCACAAGGATTCCAAATCCTTCACATTCTCACCAATACTTGGCACTGTTTTTTTGTTTGTTTGTTTTGTTTTGTTTTGTTTTTAGTCCCACTGGTGAGTGTGAAATGGTATCTCATCTTTGTGGTTTCGATTTGTATGGACTTAATGTCTGATGATGTTGAGCACATTTTCTTTCACAGGCTTATTGGTCATTTGTGTATTTTCTTTTTATTTATTTATTTATTTATTTTTCGTTCATGACAGTGTGAAATGCATTACATTCATAATTATCCACTCATAGCACAATTTTTCCTAACTCTGTATATAAGTATGTTCACACCAAATTATGCCATTATACATGAGCTCTCATTTTTTTTTGCATTACAATTCTTAATACACCTTTATTCCACAAATTATCATATCTCTGTTTGTATATAAGGTATGTTGACACCAAATTCACATATGTATTCACATATGAATTCACAAATTCATACATGTATTTTGTATAATGATGATCGTTTCCTTCCTCCATCCTTGCTATTCCCTTTTCCCTCCCTTTCCCTCCCACCCCTATTCCCTATCTAGAGGTAATCTTCCTCCCATGCTCTCCCTCCCTACCCCACTTTGAGTCTTAGGAGAAATCTCTATCCACAATTTTGCTGATTGTTTTGGGGTTATTTATGATTTAATTGATAAGTTGAATAAACATTTTATAAGATTTTGTTCACTCCCACGAATCCTGGCTGGGGGTGGGTCAGGAACAGGACATTATTACTTGATATCTGGCTTGGCAAATAACAGATGCTTTAGAATTGGCAGGCACGGGGTTCTTTCACTTTCTCATGACTCTATCTCCCAACCCTGATCCTCTCCATGTTGAAACTCCATTCAGCCCCCACTCTACGACCTCTGAGTGTCCATATTTCAGTCTCACGGTGCCACCTGGAGATATTTATCTGTACAGGTAGAGTCAGGACAGGAAACCTGTGAAGGTAGGAAAGAACATATGGCAGTTGCCTGGCTCCTGACTCCTGCCAAGCACAGGGCCTTAAAATGGAAGAATAAGCACAAACACCTTCCTTTCTCTGATCTCTATACTCAACTATGAACCTTGTCATTGATGAGCTGGAAAAGTCACCGTGAAGGGGGAAATCCCAGAAATAATGAGAAAAAGTTTATTCCACCACCCGATAAAGCTGTGACCTTAGACAAATTACTTACCTTCTCCAAGTCTGGTTTTCCTCACCTGAAAATCAAGAGTAATAACATATGCTCTGTCTTGCAAATTTTTATGAAGATAAAATGTGCTAAGGTATGTAAAAAGGGCCTTTTAAAATGCTGTACAAATGAAAGTGTTATTATACAGAGCGAGAACTCACCTTCTGTATAGCATCACAGTTGTATGATAATAAGCTACAGAAAATTAATTATATACATCACTCTGGATGATTTCTGCAATATATAGCCTCTATACAGAGAACAGTTTTTCATCTGTGTTTTGTTTTATGTTGTTTAGTTATTTATTGGCAGAAGTTCTATTCAAAAATAAGCTAACAAAAAAAAAAAAACTCCACTCAATTCATTTACACATAGGTATCTTTTTTATTTCTTTATTATTATTATTATTTGTTTTAATTAATTACACATGACAGCACAGTGATCTTGACATACAAATAGGTATCTTTATGAAGAATTTTTTATTTCTCTTCTCAAATATTTATTTATAAACTACATAATCAATATTATACTTCAATACCTGGATTAGAATTTTTATCTAACTTAGTTTGAGCACTTAAATAGTGCCAAGTAGTATGTTAAGCATTACATCATATAATCCTTACCACATTCAAATGAGAGAGTAGTAATTTTCCTGCCATTTTTCAGATGAAAAACTGAGACTAAATAAAATCAAGGTCACTTACTATTAAGATGCTAAGTTGGGATTGGAAATACAGAGTATTGAACCACGGATGTTTTGTTCTTAAACTCCATATCTGCCATATAAGGAGGAGAAAAAGAAACATAGGAATTGCAAGGTGATTCTTCTGTATGCATTTGTGTTATTTACTTTCACATTTAATGAAAGACTATCCTTGGACAGAATCCACACAGAAAGGAAAAAAAAGAAAGTGGGGAGTGTGAGATAGGAAGGGAAGAAAGAAAGAAACCAGAAGAATTAGAAAAGATAATTAACTTACAGACAATGGTTGATTCCCATTTGGGATTTAGTTTAGACATGAAGAATTTACTGAAAATAAGAATTTTTAAACAAAAATCATGAATTATTAAAGGAAGTTACAATATTTCCATTTGTGAAGGGTGCTAAGAAGAATGAATCTCATCTTTTATAACCTCTATAAAATTCAATTAGGAAACTAGAGTCAAAGGAAATGTAAAACTAGTCAAATTATAGCCAACATAAGAATAGTACGGTATATGAATACTTATAAAAGAAAAATTCAAATACTAGGGAGAAAAAAATTTAAAAATTCCTTAAAAGTCAAGAATGCTGCTAAACAGGACCAAAAAAATCTTTAAAAATTACATTTTTAAAGTTACTAAAATAAAAAAAAATTGAGATTACCCAATATTTTTATGTCCCTAGATATAATACATATTTTTAAAATTACAAATCAACACACATACACTCATATAACCACAGTTAACCAAGTCATTTTTAAAATACCGTGGGCATTTGATTTTTATAATAATGTGCATACATGTTAATATAGGCATTAAATATATACTTATATGGTAAATATGCATATATACATATGTACATTTTAAATAGTTTTCAGCAGCAAGGACGGAAACTTTGTTTTAGAAATAATGAAATCAATCCAAACCAAGTTCTATAAATATACTTGCGTGTCACCTTCCCACAATTCTAACTCTGCACGTTGTACCTCTTAAATCTTTTACAGTCATGATTCTGTTCTGTTTATGTCTCATCATCTTGCCAATTACAAACTTGCTTTTTTTAATTATTCATTTTGTTTAGCATTTAAAAGAGAGGAAATGAACTAGAATTGTTACAAAGTATAACATTAAAATATTTATTGCTTCCAAATCACCATTTTAAAAGAAAACTTGGCAGCGAGGACTTTTTAATTAAAAGTTTTGTTCTGATTCTGTTACCTGTTTCATGTGTAATTCTGGACACAACAAAGATTCTAATGTTCCAAGTTTTGAGTGAATAATGATTGTATAATTGAACCTCTAATGAGCTACCTAATTCTTTTTCCAGAAGGTTAGAATACCAGGTTGCCTAGCAAGCCATAAAGAGGACTTTTCAGAAATCCTTCCAACTCAATACTTCCTTTGTATCAGATGTAGTGACTTATTTCCACTCCAGTTGCAGAATTAAGTTTGAAATACTGTCTGGAATATTCTGCCTCAAAGTGTGACATGCTATGTTGTTTGATGGATGTCAGGAGCCTATTAAACATAATCACATAGTAATGTATTTACAGTTGAAGCATTCAAATAGTGCCAACAACCAAAAGCTTTCGTGAATGAGATCTGAGTTCTATAGTGCTTCAGACTGGCCTAGATCAACTTAGTATGCAATGATGAAGGTAACTCATGACTAATTAGCAATGGGTAGAAGACATTGTCACTGATGATTTTTCACTAAAATGCATATTTTGGGACACATACACACACATGCCTTAAGGACTTGAATCAGGAATAAATCTATTCTAAAATTTTCCAATTTCACAATCCTTTCAGATATTTAGTATGGAAACAAAAGTCTAATGCCAAACTTTACATGGACATGTCTCTCCCAAATGCATTTTAGTAAAATAAAGTTGATGCTAATGAAAGCACACATTTTAAATCTAGCACTTTCAGGAAAAAAGTCATAAATTATTTTAAGAACATATTTGTTACCCATGGTTCCTCTGCAATTTGGTTTACTATTCATTTCCAGGGTGGAAGAAGAAATTATGGCGCATTAAAAGTGTTCATTAAGCACATGTTCACATGGACTCTGAGAATAAGGAGAATTTAAGTAGCTTTCAGTGGGAAAATATTATCCTCATTGCTTTTTCCCTTCCCCGTCCAAGACATTCCTCATAGATATTATAATTCTTGGTTTCCAATTTGCTAATTTGAGATAAATGATGCCAGAACTCTGAGAATCATTTAGGGCAACTAAAACATTTATAACAAGGGGTTTACAGTTAACAAAACAAACTTTGTCATCACAGAGTTTAATCAGAATAAATGAAAGAACAAATGCCTTTAGACAGGCTCAAAGACACAACTACTCAGAAAACTTGGCTTTGCTGTGTAGTAACATTTTTGAAGCTTCATAAGGGAGTAGAAAGAGAGGCTAAAAATCAGAAGAACTAGATTCTTGTCCTGTCTATCAACTCAGTAGGGTTGAGAAAGTTATTCAGACTTTCTAAACCTCTATTTCTGCTGGCACAATGGAACATGCCTATAATCCCCACAGCTCCAGAGGCTGAGGCAGGAGGATTGCAAACCAGCCTCAGCAATTTAGCAAGGACCTAAGCAAATTGGTGAGACCCTATCCCAAAAATAAAATAAAATAAAATAAAAAGGGCTGGGGATGTGGCTCAAGTGTTAAACACTCCTGGGTTCAATCCCTAGTGCCAAAAATATATATGTATAAATAAATAAATAAATCTCTATTTCTTTATTTGTTTGAAAATAAGTAGAGACAATATTCCCTGTTCCACTTTCCTCTCTGTGAATGACATGCCAAAACAAGTAAATGCTCCCAAGTCCTAAAATATCATCTGGTGTTTCCATTACCACTGACCCTACATGAAGCCTGGATCGCAGATGAGACTACTTCTCTTAGACTAGTACTACTTCAATCTCGTGTTTTAAAAATCATCCTGAGGCTTGGTAAGTTTGGCTCTTTGTTCCTTGATTTCTGTCTTACTATTCTCATCAACAACAATACTTGACATTCTTCTCCTTCCGTCACTAAAGAAGTGGCTCTAGTGCACCATCTTGCTCTCTAACATGAGTCTTCTCATCATCATGGGGACATCAGCTGTTATATTCAAGAGTCTATTCAGCATGCCTAATGGGGAACAAGACAAGATGCCTACTCTCACTGCATCTGTTCAACACAGTACTGGAAGTCTAGCCAGAGTAATTGGGCAAGTGAAGGAAAGAATTGGTATCTGACTTGGAAAGGAAGAAGTTAAAATTTCTCTGTCTGCAGGTGACATGATCTTATAGACAGTTCTTCAGTGGAATCTTCTGGATTTTCTATCAGAACTAATCGACAAATTCAGTAGTGTTAGGGAATATAAAATGAATACACAAAAATCAGTAGCATTGCAATACACTGACAATGAATTATCCCCCAAAAAATCAAGAACTTAAAACCAAAAAAAAAAAATACTTAGGAATAAATTTAATCAAGGAGGTAAAAGATCTCTATAATGGAAATCATAAAACACTATTAAAGTTACTCAGGAAGACTGGGAATGTAGGTCAATAAAGTGCTTGCCTAGCATGTATGAAGTCCGGGGTTCAATCCCTAGTACCACACACAAAAAAAGAAAAAAGAAAAAGAAAGAAAGAAAGAAAGAAAGAGAAAAAAGAAAAGAAAGTTGGTTCAGAAGGTTGGTGCAGGAGGATCCTAGGTTTGAGATTAGCCTGGACAACTAAGTGAGACTTGGCTCAAAATAAAATTTCAAAAGGGTCCATATGGGGATTCAGGGGTAGAAAACTTGCTCAGCATGTGTAATATCCTGAGTTTAAGCCTCGGCACCCCAAATATATAAATAGTAATAAGTTGATTTAATTAAATAAACATAAAACACTGTAAGGAATTGAGAAGGATACAAATAAATTAAAGACGCCCTGTTTTCATGGATTGAGAGAGTTAATATTGTTAAAATGTCCAAATTACCCAAGTATTCTATAGATTCAATGCAAATATTTTTCAAATTTTTAATGGAATTTTTCATAGAAACAGAAAAAAATTCTAAAATTCAAATGTAATCACAAAAGACCCCAAATAACAATCTTGAATAAAAACAAAGCAAGAAGTATTACTTTATTTCAAAATATACTCCAAAGCTATAGTAATCACAATAGCATGTACTCATATAAATTTAGATATATAGACCAATAGAACAGAATAAAGAGCTCAAAAATAGATCCATGAGCTTGCAGTCAACTAATCTTCAACAAAGTTCCCAAGAAAATACAATGGGATAAAGGCAGTTTCTTCAATAAATGGAGCTGAGAAAATGAAATATCCACATACATGGATTATATCACATCATTTTATGTCCAAGTCTTTAAACCACTCAGAATGGAATAAAGACTTAAATGTCAGACTGGAAATTGGAAAATTACTGAAGACAGGGGAAAAAATATTTTTTTGGTGATGGTATTGGAGATTGTAAGGAAAGTGCTTTACCACTGGGCTACATCCCTAGTCCTTTTTTATTTTATTTTGAGAAGGGTCTCACTAAGTTTCTCAGACTGACCTTAAACTTACGATCTTCCACCTGAGTAGCTGGAATTGCAGGTACATGCCACCATGCCTAGCTTGGGAAAAACTTCTTGATATTGGTGTAGACAATGATTTTTTTGGATACAACCCCAAAATCACAGGCACAAAAGTACAATAAGTAAATGGAATTGTATCAAATTAAAGAGCTTCTGCATAAAAAAAATAAAGAGAATCAAGAGACAGCATATGGAATAGGAGAAAATATTTGCAAACCATATATCTAATAAGATATTTTGATATCCAAAATATATAAGAAAGTGCAACAATTCAATAGAAGGAAAATGAAGAGCCTGATTTTTAAAATGGCTAAAGGATCTCAATATATCTCAAAAGAAGATACACAGATAGCCAACAGGTATTTGAAAAAAATATTCAACATCACTAATCATAAGGGAAATTTGAAAAACAGGGATCACCTCACATTGATTAGAATGGCTATTATCAAGAAGACAAAATATAAACAAGTTTTGGTAAGGATATAGAGAAAATGAAACATTGTATATTATTTGTAGAATGTAAATTAGTACCACTTTTGTGGAAAATGTATATGGAAGCTCCTCAAAAAAATTAAAAATGGATCGTATGATATAGCAATCCCATTTCTGAGTATATATATCCAAAGGAAATGAAATCAGTATGTCAAAGAGATATTTGTACTTCCATTGCAGTACTATTCATTTCCAAGATAAGAAATCAACATAGGTTCAAATTGACAGATGTATGGATTAGAAAATATGAGATGTACATTTAGAGAGATGCACTAGAATACAATTTAGCCTTCAAAAAAAATAAATCCTGCTGGGTGTGGTGGCGCATGCCTAAAATCCCAGGGGCTTAGGAGGCAGAGTCAGGAGGGTCTTGAGTCCAAAGTCAGCCTCAGCAAAAACGAGGAACTGAGCAACTCAGTGAGACCCTATCTCTAAATAAAATGCTTAATAGGGCTGGGGATGTGGCTCAGTGATTGAGTGCTCCTGAGTTCAATCCCCAGTACCAAAAAAAGAGAAAATCCTGTCATTTGCAAAAATATGAATGAACCTGGGGGATACTGTGCTAAGTGCACTTATATATGAAATCTAAAAGAGCCAAACTCATAAAAACAGAGAGGAAAATAAAGGCTGCAGGGGTTAGGGAGTGAAAGAAATGGGGAGACACTGGTCAAATAGTACAAAATTTCAGTTAGAATGAATTATTTCTGGAGATCTATTGTATAGTCTGGTGAAAATAATTAATAATATTGCATTGTATACTTGAAAATTGCTAAGAGGGTAGATCTTATGTGTTCTCACCACACAAAAAAAAATAATAACTGTGTAGAGTGATGGATATGTTAAATTGATCATGGTAATTATTTAACAATGTATGCATATATCAAAACATCAAGAGGCTGTGGTTGTGGCTCAGCAGTAGAGTGCTCGCCTTACACATGCAAATCCCTGGGTTTGATCTTCAGCACCACATAAAAATTAATTAATTAATAAAATAAAGTTATTACAAATATAAATTTTAAAAAAATTGTTTAAAAAATATCACATTGTATACTGTAAATATATACAATTTTATCTGTCAATTATACTTCAGTATAGCTAAGAAGAAAATAATATACTGTCTTCATAGTTCCTTAACTCCTTCTATGGTCACTTTCTCACTTGCAAGATCATTTTACCAGTGGTATATATACACAATAGAATGTTACCTAGCCATAAAGAAGAATGAAATTATGGCATTTGCTGCCAAATGGATGGAACTGGGATTATCATGCTAAGTGAAATAAGCCAATCCCACCCCCTTCCCAAAAAAAGGCTGAATGTTCTCTCTGATATGTGGATGGTAACACATAATAAGAGTCGTGGAGGGAAGAATAGAAGTTCATTGGATTAGACAAAGGAAAGGGAAAGGAAATGAGAATAGGAAAGATAGTAGAATGAATCGGACATAACTTTCCTATGTTGATATATGAATACACCACCAGTGTAACTCCACATCATGTACAAGCACAAGAATGGAATCCTATCTAGAATAAATTATACTCCATGTATGTATAATGTATCAAAACAGACTCTACAGTCATATATCTAAAAAGAACAAACAAAAAAATTTTCTTAAATATAACTTTACCATCGCCCCTAGCCATTCTACCTCCCTAATCCTTAATCGACATATGTCACTTTCTAAACTCAAGTTTCCATTCTTCCAGTGTCTTTGTTCAACACTTCCCACAAACTTTTCACCTCACTGGAACTTCCACTCAATTAATGTCTCTCCTTTTACCCAACTCACTAGTTCTCTCTGTTTTTTCACTTTCCTCTGCATCCAGAGTGAATTGCATTGTCTATCGTTTCAATAACTATTGTAAAAACCTTTGCCACATAGCTTTTACCGCTCTATTTTCATGGTATATATCTTGCAACATGCTAATCTTGAATGTAAGCAATGATTCTCCAGGCCTGGCTCTGAGTGCCCACACTACACTACAGAAAACCACAAAATATGGTCTGATCACCAATCTCAAGAAGACTCTCAACCATACATGGTAATTATATCAGATTTCTCAGGCCCAGTCCCTCTCCTACTCTTCACAAAGGATAGCTCACATTTCTCTGTTCTCCTCAAGCCCCCAGCTTCTCTACTCTCCTTTACCTTCTGCAAAGGACCATGTCTCCTCCTCCAAAATGATTGCCGTCATTTTCAGAACCCCATGGCCTATCTGAAACAAACAGAAATTATTATGTATTTTTGCATCAAACCCAACCTTCAGTTGATACAAGGCAAAATGAGGCACCTGAACCAAGAGCATCAGCATCATCTAAGGGCTATTGAACAGGTGAGTTGTCAGGTCACATTCTATACCTTCTAAGCAGAAATTCTGGGAGTGGAGAACACAATCTGTGTTTTAACAAGCCTTCTAGGTGATTCTGTAGTAAACCAAAGTTTGAGAACTGCTCTTATAGGACAACTGTCCCTCTTTCTCTCTAAAACTAACACCAAAATTTAAGCTTTCAATTTCTTCCCCTCTTATCTCCTCAGGCACTTTTCACTATTCTTGGTCTTAGATATTGAGCCCTTCAGTCCTTCTCATTGACATTATGCATATTCAAATATCTTCTGTGTAAATCTTCATCTTAGTGGAAACACTTTTATGATTGTCATTGTCCCCAGACACTTCATACCCTTCACTCTCAAGACATTCTGCTTTTTTGGTGTTTCTTCTGCCTCTCTGGCTAGTTTTTCTCTCTTTTGCTGGCTCATCCTCTGCTCTGCCATTAAATGTTGGTAATTTCCCTCTCCATTTCATGCTAGCAACTGCCCTAAGATTTTCGTCTTTCATTGCTTTTAAGGTCATCCATATACAAATTTATACCCATAGTCCAGACACCTGCCCTGGTGACATCATTTCTTAAACATCCCCAAGAGTTTCAAATCCCTAGTGTTTGCAATTCAGTTCCTGATCTTCCACCAACAAAACTAGGAGTTCCATAGTATTCGTTTTTACTAATAAAAAAAAAAGCACCATCTTTCTCTTCTTCCTGGCTGAGTCACTCTGTCTATCCCTTTCACCTAGTTAACTCCTAGCCTCCCTTGAAATGTCCATTCAAATACCTCTTCTTTGAAAGAGCCTTCCTAAACAAGCCTAATACTTATCACATTATAATTTTACATTTATTTGTATGACAATTTAATCTAATTGTGATTTTAATCATAATCTAAAATATAATTATATAGTTATAATCAAAGTTCCATGGAAACAAAAATTGTATCTGATATGCTAAGCATGATATCCCTTGCACTTGCTATATAGTTCCTTGTTCTGTAGTAGGTACTCAATAAACATATTGAATGTATGGTTTATTCTTATAATTTAATGTTTATGTGGAAGATTTTGGCCACTTTGTGTCCAAATTAATCATCTTAAATGTTTTCAGTAAACCCCAATAACCCTAAAGTCTTAGGAAAAAACTATATTTCCATTCCTAAAAACAGAAAATTACTGGCAACTAGACTGATCTCTACATATGGATCCCAGCTGTAACAAGAGGTCAACCTCACAAGGAGAATGGGTGGTCCTTGGTCAAATACAGGAAGGCAGAGGAGAGAAACAAGACTAGAGCCACACAGTCACTCCAATATCCCACACTAATGCTACAGAGATGCTGTCCAAAGAGAAATGCTATGTTCATGCAAACTTCAAAGCCAAGTTGCCACTGACTATGTGCTGCTGCAAGGCTAATTTCTGGCCATGTCTAGTGAAGGCTTTCAACCTTGAAAACATCACAACATCACTTTTGCACCTTTCCTCTAGCACCCTAAAAATGTTTTCATATATTGTATATACCAGGGAGATCACAAGGCATATTAGAAAATACAGAATGCAGAAGGGTAAAAATTGCTTAAGTTCATGATTTGCCAGTTACTTAATTTCTGCAACATTTCAAAGGATGAACCACAATTTATATGCCACCACCAATAAAAATTGCAATACCTCTTCATCATTATAAAAATAATTAAACTTTATTGATTTAGATAGAAGCTAGATGTGGGACAGGCCCACTACCCTAGAGAAAGATTTGGTTAAGCTGCATAAATAATAAGTCAGAAATCTTTCTAACACTGTCAGGTAATCAGTATGTCACAGATTTCCCCCATGAGGGGAAACAAAACTTAATGATCATTGACTCTATCTGAAAACAGCCAAAACCACATCAACAGATGGGTGACTGTCAATTAGCCATTTGTTAACCAGTGTGGATTTCTTGGCAGCTTCGTGCAACATCAACAAAATGGGGGGGGGGGGGCGGTAGGGGGGGGTGGACATGAGCAGGGATGAAAGGATGAGCTCTCCTGAATCTTATTTTTAATTCTTCATGCCATTTTATATGCTTGATTGAAAAATAATTTGGTGGGAAAATAATAGCATGAGAAAAAGATGATCCTATCCAACATAAACTGGAGTCCTTTCTCTAAGAACTTTATCAGCTACCATGTTTCTCTGAAAAGTTACATTTTTTACTTTAGATCTGCTAAGGTCAAACACATCAAAGAAAGTGACAGTAGCCCTAAGTTATTATAAAGCATATTATCAATGCATAATACAATTTACTCAGTGTTTTTCTTTTAATGCTGTTGTTGATTTTCATGTCAGTTTCTTCATTAGAAGTTGAGGAATATGTTTTAATACTCCAGAGGATCATCTGCAGAGCACAGTTTAAGAAAAACTGTTATGGAAGAAAGAAATTTAGATTAGTCTTATTCTTAACATATGTAAAATTAATAAAGAAAGGTAAAACCTGAGCTACTAAAACTGTAGTGCAAAAGCAAAACAGAATATTTTAATACCCTATATTTTCTCATATAACCTATTAACAGGACATGAAAATCTATGTACATTCTAGATCAAGTGTTTTTCAGGTTCATAATAATCCCCTGGGGATCTTGTTAAACTGATTCTGATTCAATAGGTCTGGGATGGGGCCCTGGTTCTGCAGTTCTAATAAGCTCCCAGGTGATGCTGATGCTGTCAGACTTCAAATCACATAGTACCATGGTTCTAGACATTGGTACTCAAACTTTAGCATGCACCAGTATCACCTGTAGGGCTAGTCAATATGCAAATTGCTACCCCCACTCAAGTTTCTGATTCGTGTAGCCACAGAGGCAGAAGTATAGACTAACCCAGCTGCCAGCCAAGGAATGCTGGCAGCTACCAAGACCTTGAAAAGGCACAAACGAGATTCTCCCCTGCAGATGGAGCCTAGCACTCCCTACACCTTGAATCCAGGGTGATGGCTGAGAATCTGCATGTCTAACAGGACTCCCTACACCTTGAATCCAGGGTGATGGCTGAGAATTTGCATGTCTAACAGGGTCATAGGTGACACTAATACTGCTGGTCCTGGAACCAGATTTTGTAAATTACAAATCTAGCCCAAGCTCTTGAGAAGATGCAGTCATTCAAAAATATCTTTCAGAATTTGGATTTTCTCCTTTCAAACTCATTGGAGAGTACTGTGGGAAACAGCAAAAATTTGATATTACCACAAATCCTAGAAAAGTTCATGATCACTATGTTCTGTTATTTCCCCTTGTTGGTCTTTCTGGAACAGAGAGAACATGAAAGACAAAAGAAAAGGTTCAGTCTTCAATTTGAAACAGATGAATAAGAACCCATTTTTGCCAAAGATGGGAAAAGTTCATGTATGACTTTATACTTTGTTACCTAAGTACAAAGCTTTGAAATTATGTGTCACTTTCCTCTAAAATCTATTATCTAATGATAGGTAGCCATTGTCAAAAAATTTCCCCCTACAGAGGGTGAATTTGGGTCAACAAGCTTTTTCTTTTTTTTTTTTTTTTTTTTTTTTAGTTTTCGGCGGACACAGCATCTTTGTTTGTATGTGGTGCTGAGGATCGAACCCGGGCCCCGGGCATAGCAAGCGGGCGCGATACCGCTTGAGCCACATCCCCAGCTCAACAAGCTTTTTCTGCTTCATGTGACCCTAATTAGCCCTTCTGGCCAGAAACTCCTTCTGTGATAGAGCATGCCAGCATCTGAGCAGGGCCTGCTTACTTTTATGTCACCACTGAGCAGTGCATACACTGGGACAAATACCCTGGGGCTTCCCACAAAGAACCAAAACTCCCAACATTTTCCCTTCCTTTGAGTTAAAGAATTAAGGATCTTGTTAAAAAAGTGCTTCATCCCATAGGATTAACCTGTGAGACATTTAGCAAAGTGTCCCTGGGTAGGAATGTATCCTTGTGGTCGATAAACATTTTTGAGCACCTGTTATATGTCATGCATGGGTCTCAGCACTGGAGATGGCACAGTGAACAAAAAGAACAAGATCTTAGTTTGTACAGAGCTTATACTAAAGGTGTGTCAGTAACTAGTAAACAAATAAGCAAATGAAGTCATTTCAGAGGAGAGTAAATGATGTAGAGGAAATAAAATAGCCTGAGTTGATAGAAAGGGGATACTTTGTGACCTTGCATGGTTAGACAAGTTTTCTCTGAAAAGGTAGTGAGTCATAAAAGGTAAGTAAGAAAATGCAAATTATGGGGTTCTTTAAATTACCTAGACACATTCACTATTTTAGTGTGTGATCAGGGAATAGGAGTCAAGTATTTTTTGTTCAGTACTGAGGATGAACAAAAATCATGCATTCAAGGCTGACACTCTACCACTCAGCAAAATCCCCAGCCCCAGGAGTCAATTTTTGAGAAGGAAGAAATAAGAAAAGTCTAAAAAATTGAGTGCTGTTTGGGAAACAAGGGTAGGGATGTGGGGGCTACCACAGAGGCCTTGGGTGGCTGCAAATTGCATGAGGGGCTACATTCTCTGGGTAGGTTCATTCTGAGTCACACCTCTAGACTATTTTCAAATTCTTGAATTAAAAAAAAAAATAGTCCTGCTCCAATCTGGTAAATTTCTAACCCCAGCTGAGTCATTGCAGTGGTGAAATACTTAATTATTTTCAGGTTGGAGCAGCTGTGAGGCTCAACGCTACAGGAATGCACTTCAAAGACCTGGCAGTTATCCTCAATCTTTCCATTCTGAAACAACAAAGAGCAGCACTGAACTTTTGTCAGTCTAGTCAATATAGCTGATCAAGTTCACCATGGACCCCTGCTAGCCAGGTCCAGGTCTGGGGTTCTTTTGGGTGAATTCAAAGGAACAGTATAAAGTATTTAAACTTTTCAACCTAAACTATACCCACCCTCCTATTTTTTCCCCTTCCTCCACAGACACCTCCCCCCCCCCCCCCCCGCACCGCAAAACACACACACCTGCCATCTTGTTCCACCATTTATTTGAATAAACTCAGTTTGAATTCCCTAGTTGTTCAAGTACAATACCTACTTGATTCCTATCTTGCCTATTGGTTTGCTACTTTCAAAGTTTATCTTCACAATCAAAAGATATGTTGCTTGGTGTCCTTAAAAGCTCCCATTTGGGCTGTGATTGTGACTCTGTGGCAGCGCCTTGCCTAGCATGTGTGAGGCACTGGGTTCGATTCTCAGCACCATATATAAATAAATGAATAAAATAAAGGTCCATCAATGTTTAAAAATATTTATAAAAAAAAAAAAAAAAGCTCCCATTTAGGGGCTGGGGATGTGGCTCAAGTGGTAGCGCGCTCACCTGGCATGTGTGCGGCCTGGTTTCGATCCTCAGCACCACATACAAAGAAAGATGTTGCGTCCACCGAAAACTAAAAAATAAATATTAAAAATTATCTCTCACAAAAAAAGCTCCCATTTAAAAGTGGGGGAAACTATAAGATCATAGGCAGTAATCCCATAGTTAGCCTTGGTTATGTGTATAACAGAGGACATTGTATAAGAGGTTCTCCCCCATCTACCTTCCTTTATCATTCTTTGTTCTTCTCTCATAAGCTTCCCAGAGCTTTTCTTGGGAACTCATACTTGTATTTGTCTTCTATATACCTTTCCTACTCTCTGAATTTTTTCTCATTTACCTTTCTGCATCACAGCTTACTATTCTTATTCCCATTCCTTCAAATCCCTATTAAATAACAGTTTAATTTGGATTTTTAATTCTAGAATGGTACTACTCAACCTCTAGTCGCCTCACCAACATCATCTGCATAACATGGGAACTTTTAAAAATATACTTTCTCTGCCCATCCCAAACCTAATGATAAGAGCCTTGCACATCCTTCATATGACTCCTGTGCACATTAAAATTTGAGAAATATTGTTGTGAAGAATGCATGAGAGGTAATGGATGATTGCTACTTCCAGATGTCAAATATTTGCTTTTAAAGAGGTCTTTGAAGACTTTTTCTAAAAACATGATGAAAATTGCAGGAACCACTGTTTGGATAGAGGATGGCCCATCATGCACCACAAAACAGATGACAAATGGCTACTGACTCCAAGAACATCACTGATGATAAGTAAGACAGTTTCAGAAAAGAGCCACTGAATGTACCTTCAGAAGCCATCAAAACGTCTCCTCTGTAGAGAGATGGCAGGTAGATTAGAATACAGTGGCAATCAGCTATGGCCCTGATGTTCAGGAGAGAGAGAGAAAAAGGCCTCTTAAAACATCCTCCCTTGGGATGTTAATGGCCCACCTCTAACCACTCATCATTTATTGAATGTGAAAGGAGGTCTGATATGGGCAAGGTGTAGTGACCTAGCAATTTATTTTACTTCTTGGTATCACAGACAGGTTTCTGTGGGCTTAGCAGGGTCAAAGAGCTTAAAACGTTATCTAGAATAAGAAAAACATCTAATTTTCCTCTTACTTTATTCTATTTTTTTCCTTAATGATTAATTAAGAGACATTCCCTTCTTAAGGAATGGGAGATGAGGCTGTACCAACCCTTATGGTAATTCATAAAAGCTGATATCTCCAAAATTAAGCCTGCTTGGGAATCCATTAGCCATAATATCCAGCTGAGGAAGAATTCTTACCAAACGTATGCACCCCCCAAATCTTTCCTGTACAGTAACATCCTCCAGAGCTTTAATTTTCCATCAGGACTCGCCTTTCTCTGTAAAACCTCTTAGAGTGATGTGTTTTCTGGCTGGCAGCGTTTGAAAGTCAAACAAACAAGCCTTCCAGGGCTCACGTTGAGTTAAGAAAACATTTTCTGCATGACATTTAGGGCCAAATGAGGGACCAAAGTCTTCATTCTTTTACTCAAGACTAGGTTTATGTCTCCACAGGCAATGTGAAATGGAGTGTGGAGAAATGATCTCATGAAATAAATTAGTTTAGACAGGATGCTTGGTTTGTTCATACCCCCCAGTGTGTGATGTGTGTGTGTGTGTGTGTGTGTGTGTGTGTTTGCACATGTGTATTTAACATCAGGCTAGGGAAACAATAACACTGAAGAGATTAGCACAAAGAACCCCACATCAATAGATGGAATCAGGCTTTTCCTGTGGGGTCCACACTTACCACCATGTGACCATGGGCAAGATCCCCTAGTCTCTTTTTTTTGTCATTAGATGATCTTATAAGACCTGTTTAAAATACTTCCCAGGGTGGAGAGCAGCAGAAATATAATGAAAGAGAGCAGTCTGTATTGATATATAAAGTTCAACAATACTGCCATTTAAGGTCCCCTCTAGTATTTGCACCCAATCCTGTAGACCCATGATCATTTTTCTAGGGCACATGCTGACACACCCCAGCTTTGACCTTTCAATCTCTCCCACCAGGGCCTTAGAGCCACACTTTCACCAATGCTACATGAACTTAACTATCTCTGCAATGATCCCAACCATAACTGCCTCCAGAACAAGATATCAGAATAGGAAATTGAATCTGAGGTTCTCACATGGAAGACCAGGACATTAATCATGGCGAGCACACTAGGGGTTTTTCATCTGAGTTGACTGGTTGAGTTCATAAAATCTCTTTCATTTTTCATCAAGAGATTCCAAGTTTTGTATATTTATTATCCCTCTCATTATTTCACAGCCAGCAGCATATTTTACTTGTAGCAGTGCCTAACTTGGAATAATTTTGGAAACCACAATGCTTATGAGGCATGGCTTACTGGGGCACCAGCAAGCAAACCTTGCTCTTTATTAACAGACTGGGTTAAATATTGCTTATATTTGCACCCTGGTGTGCCCTGCCATTTCAACTTTTTTCCCCTAAGAACAACTACAGAGCATGGGGATAATTCAACCTGGGCTTCCCCACCCCCCTACCTCCACCCTGTCACAGTTTCAAGGAACCTGGTATAAACATAATTTATGTAACACCCCATATTCATACTGAAAGGCATTGACCATTGAGTGGCAACAGAAGTAAGAGTTATTTTCATGGCAAATATGCCTCAGTGAAATATAGTACAGGATCGCTTCTGCCGCCTTCAAGCCACAGTCTACCCTTAAAAAATTAGTGTCCATGGGTGGTTGTCAATATAGATCAACCTAAGAGGAAAAATATGTTCACTGAGAAGTTCTTTGGCCTGGATTATAATGCACAAGGAACATGGTAATTACGATGGATTTTTGCCTCTTTAAATGTTTCCGTTCTTTTCCTACACAGTGTCCTCTGTGAGTTCATTTGGCTCATACTTGACTTCTTTGACCATAAAAGAGTGAGTTTAGGTCACACAATTTATTTAATAAAACACACAAGTTGAGTCTCTATCTTCAGAAGTAAAATGTTTACATATGTCACATTTAATGAGATTATTGAATTAACTTATTTTTCTCTAGTAGAAATGATTTGGGTCATTTCTCTGAGTTGCCATTCAGGCATCAAGATGAAAAAAAATGGCAGATAGAGATGGGAGGAGAAGAGAAGAGAGAGGTGCTATTAGAAGGAGAGAAGGAGGAGGGAGAGAAGGACAAGGAAGAAGGCAAGATTTATGCTTTTGCACTTTGGAATCCAGGAGAGTAATAGCCTTGCTGCAGACAGCATTTAGAGTTTCATGAGTCATGTCCCAGCAGGGCTCCTGTGCCTTAGAAGCCAGACCATCTCCTTCCTTCAGGTCACCCCAGAAATTCATGACAACACACAGGAAAAGACAATATTACAACATTCTTAGTTTAAACTGGGCCAAAAACTGGGTCGTTGAACCATTTTACTCCCGAACCAAATATGATAATGCCCAGAACCCTCAACAATCATTTGGGGATGATGAATGAGCCAGTACAGAATGTTTACCTTGGACTGATCTCACTAGCTGAGAGGCAGTATGGTAGAGTGGTTATGGGTCCCTCTCTAAAACCAGATTTGTTCTCAAATCTCACTTCTGCCACTTCTTTGACCTTGAACTTTTTTTTTTTTTATAAAACTTTTTTATAAAATGAGGATATTAGGATGTACTTCATAGAATTGTGGTAAAGATTACTGGGTATAATATTCCTAGAATGTGTTTGACACATAGTAAATGCTATTAAAGTGTTTGTAGGGCTACCATGTAGCATACCTCTAAGGAGCATTGTCACATCAAAATCTATGTGAATGACACACCCTAGAGTTGTGCAGGGTACAACCTGCAAGGCCAAATAATAACCCTCTTTTCTATTATTATTATTATTATTATTATTATTATTATTATTATTATTACACTCCGTGTAGACCCATCTTTTCTTATTTCTTTTGTTTCAATATCCAAAAGTTACGTCAAGACACGTGAGTAGGTGTTCTATGGAGTCCCAAATATGGAATATTCTTTTATACATATATAAGAAAACAAAAGTATTTTCTGAACTGTACTTTTTTGAAAATTTTCATTAACCAAGAAAAGCATAAGGAGAAGCCATCTTCACTAAGAGAATGAAGGAAATTTCATTCAAGTAGCTGATCATACACTTGGCCCAGGACCAAATCAGTACATTGAGGTAAGGAGCTTGCACACTTGCCAGCTGGAACAGTATTCTATGACAGTCTGGAAGACATCAACAGTGTTGTGAGAGATGTAAAACTCACTGCCTAGAAGTCGGCCTTGAAAATCCAGATTCCATCTCCAGAAACTGAGAGGCTCTATTCACAGGACAGACCAATGCAGAGAAGCCAAGCCCTGCACCATCCCCTTCTGACCACACATGGTTTTCCCCTTGTCAGAAACACCAAAGGACAAGGGCCCCAAGAGCTTGGAGGAGGCAAGTCCTACCCTGAGCTCTAGCTGCTTCTTCCCTGTAAGATGGATTCAAAAACAGAAAGGAAAACAGGGATGAAAAAGGAACCAGTTCACTTTACAAACTCCAATGACCTTTCTTTTCAAATGGAGAATTCCTTTCCTCCAAGAAACTCAATGCCTTTAGAACTCCAGCTAACAGAAATGCTTTCAGAAGACAAGTTTACTTTTTCATGTTTACCACAAGGTAATCAAATCACCACTCACAAAACTCAAGTGAGGAAAGGAAACTGTGTTACCAACTAGAAGATGGACTCATTTTTCATCCCTATTCTTAGAGCTTAGAAGAAAATGTCCTCTCCTCCCTCTGTAAAATTAGTATACAAATATGGCTGGATAAATAAGGATAATCCCTAGGAGTTGCAAATAACAAAAGGAGGATAAAAGTGGTTTCTTTCAGCCCCTACCATACCCAAACGCACACTGCACTTTCAGCAGAGTCAAATCCAAATGCCAAGTTCATGACTGATTGCTGTCTGAATCAAAAAATGAGAATGAGAGGGTTGGGGTGATGGGGTAAATGAAGAGGAAGAGAGGGAGGCAAGGAAAGGGAGATAAGAAGATATTGAGTGTATATGGATTGCTTTCAGCAGCAGATAATAGAAAATATCACGAGAGATAAGCCCTCCAGGGTAGATTGGAGTCCACCAGAAATTTGCCATCTTTCTACTCTGCAACCTTGAAGTATTTTCATCCTCAGGGACCTGAGGTGGCCAATGCACCTCCAGAAATCACATCTGTATTCTAGAAGAAAATGAGATGAATAGGCACAAATTATTCTCCTTTGGGACTTTGTCTTTTTATGTGTGAAAGGAAGCCAGTGTCAGAGACTCCTAAGTCTCATTGGCAGAACTGTATCTGGTGACCTACCACTGGATGAAAGGAGGATAGAGAATTTCAAGGTTTTCAGCTTCTGAATTAAAGGAAAACAGGGATGCAGGAATGATTGCGGACTCAGCCAACCAACACAGCAAAATGGATTATAATAAATGCATTTGAAATGAAAGTAACACCAGTTAATTAGAAAACTTCCAGAATGTCCTTAACTATTTTAGAGAAGCATCTGAGACCTAAAGATAAAATGCCAAGCCAAACAACACAATGGAATATATACACATATATATATATATATGATCCTATATATGTGTGTGTGTATATATATATAACATAACTATTATGGATCATTCCCCCTGTTATTATACTACATGGCATAAAGATTAAGAACATGGGCTTGAAGCTAAACAGGCATAGAATCAAATTTTGACTCTGGCATTTAAGAATTGCATGACCTTATAAAACTACTTAGCTCTCAGGTCAGTTACCCTTTCTATAAAATCCTATTCATTCAAAGTAGTAATTAGATCAGATCATTGTATTAAATCTCATGGCAGAATCTCCCAGCTATGTTTACCTTCTTTCCTGGTGGTAGGGTTGTAGATGGAAAAAAGCTGCCCAGCCAGAGACTAAATTTCCCAATCTACTTCACAGGTAAGTGTGGCCATGTGATGAAGCCGCAGCCAATGGAATGTTAGCAAAATGACACTTCCAAGATCACAAACCTTGCATGCACAATCCTCCACACTCACTTTTCACTTTGTACTCATTAGAATGGCAACCAGAGTGACCTCTGACCACTGAGATCACTGTGAGTCTGAGTCCCACTGAGATTACTGTGAATCTGAGTCCCTGGAACAGCTAACTCAGGCCTCGTACTAGAAAAAATAAATGTCTACATTCCTTAAGCCATTAATTATTGTTCAGTCTCCTGTTGCAGTAGTTTAACCTACTTTAACTGGCACATAGTAAGACTTCAATAAATTATAGCTCCTATTCAAATAATCAATTTTTTAAAAATTTTTTTGAAGAGAGAGAGAGAGAATTTTTTTTTAATATTTATTTTTTAGTTTTTGGCGGATACAACATCTTTGTTTGTATGTGGTGCTGAGGATTGAACTCGGGCTGCACACATGCCAGGCGAGCGCACTACCGCTTGAGCCACGTCCCCAGCCCCTCAAATAACCAAAAAGAAAGACAGTCAGGCATAGTGGTGCACACCTTTAATCCTCAACAACTAGGTAAACTGAGGCATGAGGCTTGCAAGTTCAAGGTCAATTTCAGAAACTAGCAAGACCCTGTCTTGAAAATAAAAAGAAAGAAAGAAGAAAAAAAAGAAAATGGCAATGAAATCATGACATTGATACAAACAAGTTACTGAATTCCTGTCTCTGAGTCCTAAAAAAATAGTTATTGTTTTACAGAGATCATGAGATGCTTATTAAATTAGCATTTTCAAAGAGTCTTCTAAGACCAAAGTCTAATAGTTTAGTGAAAAGTAATAATATAATAATGAGTATTTACACAGATACTATTACTCTTATAAAATAATTCTTAAGCAAAGATTGTGTTAGTAAAGAAATAATAGGAATACATCAATCTAAGAAAAATTCAGGAATAAACCTTTAGGGAAGTTCTAGTCAGTTTTAAATAAAACTTTGGTGATTTAATTAAAGCCATATTGACTTTTAAGAAAATAGTAATTTAAGCAATCAAAACTGAGTTCCATGTAGTATAAATATTTAACATGCTCAAGGTTCAAATATTTTAAGTCATAAAAGTAAATTACTCAACTACATAGTGATATGAGAATTTGGAACTTTGTACATCTTTTACTTATCGTTTCTTTAAATTTTGGAGACTTTCCTTTTAGCAAAAGAGTTTTTGCAAGACTTGCTCTTTCTATTTTGACCTCTACCCTCACAAAAAATAGGATGAAACTTTAGAAAAATAAGTTGTTTGTGTGTGTGTGTATAGTATGTATGGTATATATGTATGTATGTATGATTATATATATATATGTATATATATATATAATCCTCAAGATTTTTAAATTTTTCCCCTCAAGATTTGTAATTGTACATTTGGCCCCCTTGCTCTGGGCCTGAGGAGCATTTTACAGTAATTCTAAAAGAACTCTGCTCACTTAAAACAGTTTTGGGGATTCTCTTGGGGTGTAGTCATCAGACACGGGCTCCTGATTAAAGATAGTGTAGACTCAACTTTTTAATAGAGGTCAATATTGAGAGTTCAACAGAACAAAGGAAGCACCTAGTAAACAATTTATGGTCTCTGGTACAATGTGATACACTTTTTTTAAAAAAACAGGAATTTAATCAAGAGTCCCTATTATAAATAGATATAATAATTCCCTAAGAAATTATCACCAGAATGATTTTTCTACTTAGATCCTTAGATAAGTTTTTACATTTAATATTTAAGATTAATACCAACATATTCTTTTAATGTGACAAACTTCTTCAACCTCTTTTTTGTTTTATCCATACTTTCAATGTGAATTTATAAACATACATTCAAATTTTTGCTACATTTCCATACTTTGAAAATTAGGTTTAACTATGTTCTAATCAGATATTTCTTTAGCATTTACTGTAAACAGTACTGTGAAAATCCCCTTACTCACCTCTACCCTCAAAAATCAAAACCACAAAGCACAGCCCTTGAGCAAGATCTTTTATATCTTGAGGATTGCAAGTTCAAGGTCCTATTCCTGAAGAGAAAATAAAAGCTGGAAACAGTTCTTCCCTTATCTAGGAGCACAAAGTCATTCACAGAAACCTAGCCCCTCTCATTCCCAGTGCAACACTTTGTTTCCACAAAAATATATGTATTCATTCAACAAAAATATTTATCAAGCACCAATTATTTGTTCAACTGGGTGCCAAGCTCTAAAGAAATAAACAATGGACTAATCCATTAATGAGGTCAATGCCCTCATGACCCAATCACTTCTCCTAAGACCCACCTCTGGACGTTGCTGGACCAAACCTTCAGTGCATGAGCCTTTAGGTGACATTCCAGATCTAAACTATAACAGCACTCTATACTTTGCAAGGAAGTACACAATAGGCAGTGATCTGGGAGAATATATAGTAAGAAGAGAGCAATGCTCATATCTAGAGAAGGAGACCTGGATTCCAGGTGGTTGTCAAAAAGTGCTTTATCCATATTTTCAGAGTTTTAATTTTTACCAGGAGAATATATTCATTTATATGATCCAAAATATATGCTTATATGATCCAAAATTAACTTTAAATATTTGAACACCTTTAATGTAAAATATCAAGGACACTGACATATAAATTGAATAGTTCTTTCTACAACAGAATAAGCAAAAACAGTTAATAAACAAGAATGGCAGGGCTGGGGTTGAGTCTCAGTGGTAGAGCACTTGGCTAGCACATGTGAGGCACTGGGTTTGATCACCAGCACCATATTAAAAAGAAAAAAAAAAACTAAATAAGAACAACAATCAAAAGGGAAGTGTTCGATATTTTTCAATTATTCTAAAATACTATCTCAAAAGAGAAGTATTATTATAAATAAATATTCACTTACTTATTTTATTAACTTATTAATATTTTATAAAAGAATATTTACAACCAAAAATGTCTTTAACCAGAAAAAAAAGCATTAGTACTGTGCACCAAATTTTTGTAGTAGCATGAAACAATTAGGGCATTGGGTATCAGCCCATTTCCCGCTTTAACAGAAAGCAATGGACACAGGAGGGCATGATGTGCAACTCTGTGAGAATCAAGAAATTTGACTTGGTTTAAGTTCTGAGGTGTTGTCAAGAATATGTTAAAATAAGATTTTAAAGGGAATTTTCCAAGTTGTTTGGATTCTTTCCTCATTATAATTACGAGTTCAATAGCAAGTCCCTTTTTCTCTAGTCTATATAATAAAAATAATTTTGATTCAAAGATCCTGTGCATTTTTATCCACTTCAGCATCACTTCTGTAAATGCTGAGTTTACCTACAATCATATCTATATGAGATTATCTTAATTCCAGTCTTAAATTTGTTGTATTAAAATTCTGAGACAGTAATCTCCATAAATTACCTGTCACAATGGAGAACATGGAAATGGAAGACTAGATCAAGCCTGTTGAGATTAAAACTTGTCCTTCCAGGAAAACCAGATTTGGTTTTCTAAAATCAGTTTAACAATTATATACATGAGCAGATGGGAGCAGCCAAAAGTCATTTCTATTTTAATGCAGGAGGCATTAGATAATTTATGAAGTAAATTTGCCTTCTTAATTATATTTGTTTACACTGACTCTGAAATGAGTCTGGCTTGCATTCCTGAGCATGTGTGGGTTGATTTTCAGAGAAGGTGCTCAGAAGTGAAACAGGGATACACATGGCTTTAATAATGACTGTGGATACCCTACAAAGTACGTAATCCACATAAGGATAATAAAAGACCTTTTAGTTCACTCAATTATCTCTTAGATAAATATAAACTCTAGCCAGTCTTCCCTTGCCACTTAGCACACTTCTAGGGGGCCTCGTTCCAGGTCAGTGGGTTTTGAATCCAGGAATATACGCTCATTGTTGTCCCAGGTAAAACATCTTTTACAATCAATGAATCGTTAAACCCAGAGAAGGTCACACATGCTGTTAACATTTTTTTTCTTCCTTTTTTTTTTTTTTTTTTTTTTCCTGCAGGACGTTTTTACACAGCCCCAGGAAGTCAGGCAGGTAAGAATTCACTCTATGAATCAAGGACAATTATGATCCTCAGTACCAGTTATAGCCATCTCTGTCCCACCTGCTTTCATTTGGGTCCTCTCCTCCCCTCTGCTTCCACAGGCACTGTAGTATTTCCCACAAGGATCCAGGTCAGATTCCAGATATTCTAGAACAAGACACATTAGTTTCTTAGGGGATGGTCATTTCTAAAGTTTTTTAAAAGTCAAAATAAAACTAAAGACATCTATAAACCACCTTCTTTCAACTTCAATTCAACTCCAGATTTTTGACAAAGGCTCAAAGTCAAATAGAGTTATATGTGGTTAGAGCTAGATGAGAACCTGACAACCATGCGGTTCAAACCCTCATTTCCACATGGGGAGTGGAGTCCCTGAGAGTGATCTGCCTAAAGGGGCATCGTGACCTTGACGGCCGCGTTTGGACTAAGATTCTGGTCAGCTTGAGCCAAAGCTCAAGAGTTTTATGGGACTTTGATAAAGAAATAAAATTAGGAAGCTACATCTCCTTCAGAAAATATTGCATTTTTAAAAAAATATTTTTTAGTTGTCAATGGATCTTTATTTTAGTTATTTATATGTAGTGCTGAGAATTGAACCCAGTGCCTCACACATGCTACACAAGCACTCTACCACTGGGCTACAACCTCAGCCCATTACATATTTCAATATAAATCTTAAGAGAATTGGTGTAAGAACTAAGTATTTGGGCGATTTTTCTTTCAGTGTAACTCTCTATCTTACTTTCCCATTTCTTGGGTGAAGACAGTTTGGAATGGACAATATTTCAAACTTTCCTAATTATGAGTATCTATTTCTCTGGATGACCCGGTCTCTTATTTTTCCAGTTATATTTAAACTGATTGTGTGAATGCTTGCAAAAGGAATATTTCTCGAACTATTTTTCTGGGCTCCTTTAGAGATCCTGCTGTGTGAACTACTTGAGCTAGAATATGATAATAAGGAATGGGATTCTTTCCACTGGTAATATGATTTCCATTAAGGAATAGGCTATATTTATAGTTGAAAACTTTATTAGTTGAGTTACCATTGGATGATCAAAAATACTTTGAATTTAGAAAAAGAAAAATATTAGAGTAAGGTCAGTTTGACAAAAGTGTGATATTTGCAAACAGAGCCAAGGATTATTCATTTAAAAGGCCAAGTTAAATAAGACACAATTAGATCTTATTTGACCTCCCACCTCTCAGGATTCATAAACTCACATTTTAGCAAACTTGGAGGAAAGAGTTTCATCTTAATCGTGTCTTGTTTCTGTTGGCCCATCTGCATTGATCAGACTCCTCTGACAGGCACATTCAGCAAATATCACACGTCCTTGTATCTTTCTGACCTTTTTTTCAAACTGGCTTTTCCTTATTAAATATTTTTGAACAGATATCATCTTTTATTTTGTTTACAAAGGTAAAATAAAGGGTGAGAATGTATTAATCTACGTGGCCATGAGAAAGAAAATAGACATCAACAACAGAATTTTTAGAAAAATGTTAACTCCCAATCAGTTGTAAAGATGCAGGGTTCTTTACCAACAACGGACATGGCCACTAAACCTCTGGTCTCCCACTCCTGTGTGATCTCAAAGAAAGATGAAAAAATCCAGAGTAGAAGATCTAAAGTGCCAAGGCTTTCCTTTACACAATGTAAAAATTTAGAGCAAACGTTTATATTTCAAAGGTGCAGGAGGTAAATTTACTTGAAATGATATATCACATTCCTACATTTCAAGAGGACCTGAAGTTGCCCAGGTTCCCCTCCAAGATACCTCACTCGCCTGATCATTATCTCCTTATCAGTCCCCAACTCTACTGTCTCTGACCATCTATTTTTCTGTTTTCAAATCTCCAAGATTCTAATGAAAGACACAAAGTGCTTGGAAAAGGTCTACGACAGATTCCCTCCACCCTTGGGTAGCAGACACACCTGGGGTACCATGACAGACTAGCCCTGATGGCCATGTTCCCTACAGCCTCCCCCAGCCTTCTCTTCCTGCTCAGAGCCACAGATGTCATCTCTTAGCACCCTGTGCCACAGCCACCTGTACTGGGCTAAAAAGTGCCCTCCCTTTTATCATACCTGAATCTTAATATTAAGTTCCACCACTGACTGACAAGTGATCATGAGCAAATTACTAAAATACTCCATTTCTTACTTTCCTCCTGGGTTAAATCAGAGTAATAATCTGTATTAGATAAGGCTAATATGAAGAAAATGTACACATGGTATACACAGAGTAGTGTCTGGTACATCATAGGGTAATCATATTAATAATAAACTTCAACTTAATAATTCTTTCCTTTCTTTCTGTTTGACTACTTACTGCATTCCTCATGACAGGACTCCAGAAAGCTTCTGCAGCCCCAGGATTCCCAGGATGCCCTCTCACTTGCAGCCAGTTTTGAACTCTATCCACTGAGATCAACCTCCCCACTCATGGCTCCTAGGCTCCTCCCTCTAGGCTCAGAGTTGCTTGACACCCTCACTCAGACCTGTCTTTCCGACTGCACCTTCCCTGGCCTTGCTTCCTCACTGTGGTCTTGTGTTAAACCTGCTTTTTTTTTTTTTTTTTTTAACTACCTCTCCTTTCCCTTCTCTCTTTTGTGTTGGTGATTAAACAAATATTTGCTGAAAGTAAACTTTCCTCCTACTCCACCAGTTCATCTCCTCTCTATAGTAGTTCAGGTATCCTTATTCCAAAGTAAATCCCTGGTTTCTAAAATAAATCCCTGGGTTCTGCTCTCCTCTTGAGCGAGTGCAAGACCCTCCCCCACAGCACAGCTTGTGGGCTTGGGAGCCAGGCCATCCCCTCCACTTCCAAACTGTGTATTCTCTGACAAATAAATTAAACCTCTCTGTACCACAGGTTTATTATCTGTGTGTAAGTGGGGGAAAGTGTCATTTTGGGGGACTAAAATATTCCTCTAAGGACTTAAAACTTTGCTTAGTACATAGTAAGCACTCAATAAATGTGAGAGGTTAAACATCTTCACCTACTGTTTGCAACGTTTACCTTCTTTCCATTCTTTCTTCATCCCCATTCTATCAAAGCCCAGAAATTTATGTCTTAAAGATACTAATGTCCTCCTAATCTCCAAATGAAATGCCATATCTCATTTCCCCACCCCCTCCACCTCCACTCTTTTCTTCTCAGATTTTGTGCAGCTTTGACAAAGTTGACATCCCTCCTCCTACAGCATCCATTGTCTTGAGACAAGGGAAGAATTAGCCAACACATTTTTCCTGTGACCTTTCCTACCTGGGCCATGAAACTTGACACTAGCACTGCTCCAAAGGGACAGGAGGGAAGTATTAGGACGGAACTAGAGTCAGACACTCTAATTTCTGGCCCATCTATATCAAAAACCTTGGCAGAAAGACTGTGTGATTCCCAACGTCTTGCCATAATTTTATTCTCTTTTAATGCTGAAGTAATATTCCATTGTGTGTATATACCACAGTTTCTTTATCCACTCATCTACTGAAGGGCATCTAGGTTGGTTCCACAGTTTAGCTATTTTGAATTGCGCTGCTATAAACAAACATTGATGTGGCTATATTACTATAGTATGCTGATTTTAAGTCTTTTGGGTATAGACCTAGGAGTGGGATAGCTGGGACAAACGGTGGTTCCATTCCAAGTTTTCCATGGAATCTCCACACTGCTTTCCAGATTAGTTGCACCAATTTTCAGTTCCACCAGCAATGAATGAGTGTGCCTTTCCCCCCACATCCTTGCCAACATTTATTGTTGTCTGTATTCTTGATAAATGGTACAGAATAGAAGACACAGAGACAAGCCCACATAAATACAGTTATCTCATACTAGACAAAGGCACCAAAAACATACATTGGAGAAAAGATAGCCTCTTCAATAAATGGTGCTGGGAAAACTGGAAATCCATATGCAACAAAATGAAAATAAATCCCTATCTCTCACCTTACACAAAACTCAACTCAAAGTGGATCCAAGAACCTAGGAATTAGACCAGAGACCCTGCACCTAATAGAGGAAAAGGTAGACCCGAATCTTCATCATGTCGGATTAGGCCCTGACTTCCTTAACAAAACTCATAAAGCGCAAGAAATAAAATCAAGAATTAATAAATGGGGGGCTCAGGATATGGCTCAAGTGGTAGCACGCTTGCCTGGCATGCGTGCGGCCCGGGTTTGATCCTCAGCACCACATACAAACAAAGATGTTGTGTCTGCCAAAAACTAAATAAATAAATATTTTAAAAAATTAAAAAAAAAGAATTAATAAATGGGATGGACTCAAACTAAAAAGCTTCTTCTCAGCAAAAGAAACAATCAATGAGGTGAAGAAAGAGCCTACATGTTAGGAACAAATTTTTGCCATTTTGGGAAAAAATTTTTGTCAGCACACTAATCTCCAGGATATATAAAGAACTCAAAAAACTTAACACAAAAAAACAAACAACCCAATCAATAAATGGGCTAAGGAGCTGAACAGATAACTTCTCAGAAGAAAATATACAATCAATCAACAAATATGTGAAAAACTGTTCAACATCTCTAGTAATTAGAGAAATGAAAATCACCTTGCCTGATTGGGTCCTTAGAGTTGGGGAGAGAAGGAAATCTAGAAGGATACAAGATTGTAGGTACAAGAGCCCTGTGGAGGGAGACATGGAACATGTTCCCCATTTGCACTCATCAAGGCTAAATCTACAGAGAGCAGTAAGTGGAAATGAAGCCATGGTAGGTTGACACAGCCCCCCAACAAAGTTCCCCATGGGACTCACAGGTGGGATAGGAAACAATGGGAGGTTTCCTTTGCTCATTATTGCTCCTTCCTCCAAAGGAATAAGTACCAAGAGAAGACCAGAAGAGCCACAGAGATCTAGCGGTGTGTTGAAAGGACGAGGCTGTGGAGGGCAGCATAGACCATGGGACTAGAAACCCAGCAGGATCCTGAATGTCTCAAAAGATGCTAGTGAGGAAAGAGGTCAGCAACTAAAAACCAGAACCATGTGCCAGCGTAAAACCCCACCAGGCCAGCAGACGCCTCTCCAAGTGCTCCAAAACTATGAGCCAGAGAGCAGAAAAAGGTGGGTAATTACATTGCCCTCCCCCCAAGATTGTCAGCTCCTTGAGGACAGAGACTATCCTAGTGTTCTTTTTTTTTTTACATTAGTATTGCACAGATATTGTTCAATAAATTTCTGTTGAATTCAGTTCATTGATTACCTTGTTTCCTTTTATGTCAAATTGAAATGACACAAAAATCATCCCACATCTTTTTTTTTTAACTCTTGCTTTTTTAAGTAATGCATTAAAAAGCAGTAGTGGATCTGGAGAGATGAGGAAAGGCTATGAGATAGCAAATTAAAGCATCAAATACAGGGCAGCGGGAAATGAAGTTGGTCTGGAATGCTCAATATATAAATAATTTGAACCACTAGAGGGAGTATGTATAGGTACAAATAAAATAGGATAAAAATTGCATTATAATATTTTATGACAATTGTAAATCTCATGACTGGGCATAATTCATTCTCTGTTGAAAAATATATAAATATTTTTAAAAGGTAGAGGCTGTGAAGAATATGTAAAATCAAGTTATTTCTCATAGTTTGTGCAGGCACGGTGAATTTTTTAAAATGTTGAATGTAGGAATTTGCACTTTTGTTCTATATAGTCTTAAAAAGCAACTTAAGATGCTAAAGTCAATAGCCAATCCTGGTGTTATATTTTTAGAACTTTCCAATCAAAAGTCTGATATTAAATGCATCACATTTCTCATATCAGAATTTCAGAAGAATCTTTAGTCAAAGAAAAACAGTCCCAGGGGACTTCATCAAATTATCCAAGGTCACCATCTAGCTAGCAGATAAAACTGTACCAAAAACATTCTGTCTAAATAGATATTTTAACAATCAACAAAAGGAGTTACTCAACAGATTCCCTATGCAATATATCAACCATTAAAGTTTTTTTTAGAATTTAGTCCAGTCAAAGATATCAAAATAAAATGATAATCCAATTCTTTACCACTCATGCTGAAAATGTTGGGAGTTTTAAAAATAATAAGATATAGTATTGGGAAAAGCACAAGGAAATGGTCTTTCTTATCTATTTTGAAAGGCATATAAACCAGTGAAATATTTTTGGAAAAAAATTTAGCAAACAGAACCAAAAGTCTTAAAACATACACCTTCACATAAAGATTTATATGTAATCATGTTCACTGCTGCACTACATATAATAATGAAGTAACAGAAACCTTCAAAATGTCCAACAATCAGGGAGTAACTGAATATAAAAAGTGTGTGCAATTGATGGCATTATATACAGTTATGAAAAATCATTATTCTAAAGACTATTTAGTAACATAAAGAATTTCATTCAGTATAAAATACAACACTTACAGGAACTGGGGTATAGCTCAGTAGTAAAGAACTTACCTAGCACATGTGAGGCCCTAGGTTCCATCTCCAGACCTGCAAAAAATAAATTTATGTTACTTATAGAGAATCACAAGTGTATGTGTGTGTGTGTGTGTGTGTGTGTGTGTGTGTGTAGAGACAGAAAAAGAGAAAGAGCCAGAGAAAGAGAGAGTTAGTTCCAGCAGTGAAACCCCAAATAATTTTCTCACTATAATTCTTAGTTTTCTGGGTGACTGTGAAGAAGCTACTTAAATTCTTTGATTTTCAATTAGAGAAGGTGACACCAGTAGCTGCCACCTGATTGCTTCTCATTTATTTTACTAAAATCATAGCTGACCCTCCCCCATCTATGTCTGGAGACCAGTAAAACCAGCACACTCAGCAATAATGGCTTCAGCTCAGGTCGCTGTACAGCCAGCTGGCTAAGGGGTTACCACAAGGGAACCCAAGGAAAATTCCACTTGTCACTGGTCCTGGCATAGATGGTTTGTTTAGAACAGGATATACCCACTCCTTGTCCTCAACATTATCAGGACAGTGCCAAGCACAACTGTATCACCTTCACACTGGGAGTAATTCTAAATTGGCAAAAATTGCTACCCTCCCTCTATCCAGCACTCCAAACCCTCTTACTTAATTTCCCCCACAGCATTTATCACTTTTTACACTACTGTATAATATACGTATTGACTATATTTCGGATCTTCATTGTTAGCTGATCTAACCCAACACCTAGAACAACACAAAAGAGATTCTCAATAATTAGTTTTGAATGGATAGATGGTTGGAAGAGGGAACAAACAAAATGAGTGGATATTATGGCTTTCTAAATTTGTCTGCACCAAAGAATCACCTTATAGAGCAAACGTTGTAAATAAAAACCTGAATCTAGACCACATGTTTTAGTCTCTGCAGTATTTTTTCTTACATTATTATTTAGTAATAATTTTTGATCAGAGGAAGTTTTAATAATAGTTCAATGAATTTGAACACTCCTCAAAACTAGCTCCTCACCTCCATTACACCTTACACAAACATAATCCCCACAGAATTTTAAATCAAAATTCATTCCTACATTTAAAAATCAGAAAACTGAATACAAAAATACAGATTTCTAATTTTTTTTTTTTTAAATCATTAGATCTAGTGACACTGGGCCACCTCTCTGCTTCCAGCAGTCACTTGGGGCTGACTGTGGTTACCCTGTTAAACCCCAATGCTGCGAAAGCCCCAGCATACTGTTTACTGATCTCAATGAAAGAACTTGGAGGACTCCACAGAAAGGGTTTGGACATTTTATTACAGACACTCCTGGGCCTAATGAAGGGCCACCCTGCACCTAAAGCAGGGAGTATGTAGGACAGGTTGATGTCCACTGCACAGAGAGATTTCTTCAGACATTTTATGAGTACATTCTTTTACAACAGTCACTCTGCTTTGATATCCACCTAAAGACTGGAGACAAGGGAGGAGGCCAGTTTCCTTTGTCAGTTTCCTTCATTATCACATTCTCTGGAGTCCTTATCTCATATCCCTGAACAACAGTCTGCTGGGCACTGATTAGTTTTTACCTCAGCACCTCCTTTGGACAGGTCATGTGCATCCTGTTTGGCACAGATGACACCCCATCTCCATTTTCTTTTATTTTTTATTTTTGCAATACTAGGGATGAACCCAGGGCCTCACACACTAGGTAGGCGCTCTGTCACTGAGCTACATCCCCAGCCCCCACTTTCTATTTTTATAAGTTATATAGTCTAGAGATAATTTAAATTATAGGTGAAGTTGTGGCACATATTTTTGCCATTTTATACAAGAGTTGAGCATCTGTCAATTTTAGTACTCAAGGTGGGCTAAGACTGGAACCATCCCCCCAGGGATACCTAGGAACTATACAAATATCCCCTCCTAGAATTTAAGCCCCACAAATACATAAATTATTTTTTTTCTCGAGTAGAAGTTGGGTTGGGTTAGGCTAGGTTTCCTCCCTGATACATTCCAAGTACTTCAAACAAAGCCTGACAAATGGCAGCTGACTCAATCAATAAATCAACGATCACACCAAGTCAACTCATTTCTGTTACGTGCTTGAACCTCACAGGCATTTACATTTGAAACCTCTGGTACACAGCAAATAAGTTTCTCCATTGTGAAGGATCTTTACTTGGTGAAGAACACTCATCAAAAGGATCCTGCCTGATTTGATATGACTGGCATCCCTGCTACTATCTGCTGTCCAGATGCTTATTCCTGCCTCTGCTGTGATTGTCCTTGCAGGGGAAAATAAACATTCTTTATTGTTTTGCTTCACCATAATTGTTCCACAGCAACGAAGGCAGGGCTCTCAAAATTACAAAAATTCTGCTTTAGTTACATAGCAACTACTGGACAGGGAGACACAGGTCCCAGGATAGATGAATGGAAGAGTGAACAAACAAAATGAATGGGTGTCATAAGGGAGAGGTGGGTCTATCACTATCCCCTTTAGTTTCCTCTCAACTTTATTATGGACCCAACCATCACTTCTGTTCATTTTAAACACATGGTCATTTTATTCTAATGGCTTTTTTACCTTTCCTTAAAGCTGGACCTTGGTCAGATCCACCTCAGTAAATCCATCAGTCTTCCCTAACTCAAGTCTCAGGCAAAAAAAGATTAAAGTCTTGATACCTCACTCCCCTCTTAGTCTCTGAACTCTTTAGCCAAAGTAGGTCGCTTCTTCCATATGCTCTCTATTCTGTAGTTATTAGGAGGGAAAGAGGCTTTCTAAGAGAGAAAAAAAAAATGTCTTGATAATAGACTTTGGGTAGAGCAAGGTAAATATCTTGCCTTACTTTCAATAAATAACAAAGCCTTACTCTTATTCTTACAACAAAAAATTACTTCTGCTGGGTGTGGTGGTGCTAATCCCAGTGATGTGGGAGGCTGGAGCAGGAGGATGACAAGTTCAAGGCCAGACTCAGAAATTTAGCAAGGCCCTAAGTAGCTTAGGGAGACCCTGTCTCAAAATAAAAAATAAAAAAGGATGGGGATGTGGCTCAGTGGTTAAGCACCCCTGGGTCCAATCCCAAATACCAAAAAAGAAAAATTTCATGTTGACTCACTTTCTTCATTTAAAACATAGCATTGACAGCCATTCTGTTTAAGTTTTTTCTCCCTAGGCATCCCATCCCGTATCAATATGAAATGAACCTAATTATATGCACCTGACATGTATAGAAAAATCTAGGAGTAAAAACTTCAAATATTAATAGTTAGTAGATGCTATGTTTAGACAGTTGGAGGAGTAATTTTCTCCTAAAGAATTGGTACATTTTGTGTCTGTTAAAAAGAATTTTGACTGCAAGTAATAAATACTCAATAACCCTGGCATGAACAGAGAGGTCTCTTTTCCTCATATAAATAGAAGTCCTTAAGGTGTTCTAGGCTCTGTTCAATGGCTCAACAATATTATCAAGCATACAGAGACTGGTTCTTTTCTCTGCTATCCTTTGGATGTTAGCTTAGTATAACCTTAGTCCTCAAATACCTGACCTATGTCTCATTTCAGGACAAGGTCATTTGCCACCCCTATCTGCAAGCAAAGGGGAATGGAATCACTATCATCATCTTGGACTCCAGGCAAGTACAAATGGCCATGAGGGTTGTGTTGTACAAAACCATGTGTGAGAACAGTGGCTGCACGGAACAAAATGGTGGCTCTATAAGTGAGGGGGAAAGGAGAGAGTCACTGCCAGACAGGCCATCAAAATCTTCCAGCCAACTCACCACCAGTGACCCACTCTATTCATGCTTTCTCAGAGCTACAGACTGTGGTTTTTAAAATATGCATCATAATGCATCACTGATTTGTTTCTGATGGGTGAAGATAATCACCTATTCCCAGGAAGCAGTCAAATTCTTAGCAACCAAGCCCTACACAGTTTAGTTTGGTCTGTGGAAATCTTGATATGCTATCCTCAACTTTAGAAACCATGGTATTTCCATCTGATAGAGATCAATTCAGGTCAGTCAAGATGCTGAAATGTTTTTGAGGTACGTCACTTAACCAAGCAACTTGAAATCATAGGAATGATCTTTCCTAACCTATGTGGAAATTATGTTTTACATCATCCTTTATTTTGAAAATATGTGAATTTCCTTCCCAGAAAAGCCATCAGTCTTTTACTTGCTTCCCACTTCTTTGTACACTTCTGATACTACATAATCTCAGTGGCCACAGTTTAGCTATCTGCATATTTTTTATAATTTTCCTCAATATTAAATGAACCACCTACTCTTTTCTGTGACAAAATCCATGTGTGAGTTCTTTTGTTCACTTGACAAGGCCCTTCTCTGCTGAACATAAAGTTCTATGAGTAGTACACAGTGTCAGCTGTCTCCATGATAACATGTAGAGTCATTGTTATGTAAATGAAACAAATCGACTCCTGAAGCTTGATATTTATCATAAACAGAACAGGTAAATCTCAAACACCTCTCCCTTCCCTTATGGCCCTCTCCTACACTGAAATAAATTTCATTAAATTATAAAGTGAAATACCTGCTAGCACTCTCCAAACATTAATTATTCCTTCCACATCACATGCTACTGACATCATACAAACCTACCGTGTCATTTAACACAGGAATTTTATCAATTGCTTTTGTTTTTTGCTTTATTCCTGGTCATTATAATTATCTTGACCATAGTAGCTGATGTGTGTAACACAAGTGTAGTTTTTTTCTTATTTTCCTATGAGAGTTGAAGATTTGGATAAAGGCTTGTGTATCTGTTTTCTTGGACCCTAGCAATTTTGTCCTACAAAGCATTTCTTTACCATTATTCTGGGGAAAAAACTCTATTGATTTACCAGAAAAATAACTATTTTCCTTGAAAAATTATACAAATGCTTCAGTGGCTTTATACACTATATATAAGTTTGATAACTGGCAATGTACCAAAAATTAGGGGCAAATGGACTATAGGCCTAATTTTTAAAAAATATATGTATATAGAAACTTTATATATATAATTTTATACATACATATTTTTTACTTCTGATTCACCCTTTTCTATGCCATCTGCTTATATGAAATCATCACAGTTGCTAATTTTGTGTGTGTGTGTCTGTGCGTGTGTGTGTGTGTCTTAGGCCATGAGAATTTTATTTTATGGTTACACAGGGTTGAAGCCTTTGTAGGACTGTATGTGTCACTTTGGATTCATTGGTTCATTTCTGAAAATTGAGCATATGAAAACATTTAACAATAAGTGTAAAAAGATAAATATACACATGGAAATAACAAAAAAAAAATGTGGGTTAATATGTCCTACTTGGAACTGAGCAGCAGTGTTCTTTTCATACATGTATACTTTTAAGAATATCATACTCAATGAGATTATGAAAATACTAAGTAATGTTGAATTTCAAAATCTGAAAAATGCATGTGGATAAGATTGTTCCATTTTTTTTTCCCCTAAAGCTTTTATACTGGCTGTGGACTATTTTGATAGGCCACTGAGGGACCCAGTGATTCGTGAGTACTTAGGAAACATTGACTATTTGGGCTACAGTTGTTCTGTGTTATCAGCTTTTCATCACTCTGACCAAAATACCTGACAAAAACAACTGACAGGAGGAGAAGTTCACTAGGGGGTCATGGTTTAAGTTCAGTCTGTGGTCTGCTGCCTTTGTTGCTCTGGACCAGAGTAAGGCAGAAAATTATGGTGGAAGGGCACAGCAAAGGAAAGCTACTCAGTTCATAGTAGCCAGAAAGCAAAGAACAAAAGAGGAGACAGGGACAAGATATAGTCCAAGATCACACTCCCAGTGTGATCCTGCTCCCTCCAGCACACCCCGCCTCCCTACAGTTATCGTCTAGTAGTCCATTCAAATTATTAACCCTTCAAGTGGTTAATATACTGATGAGGTTATAGTTCTCATAATCTATTCATTTCACCTCTGAATATTCCATCATTGCCTAACATGTGATCTTTTGGGGGAGATCTCTCATATCCAAACCATAGCACATTCCATAGAATGAAAAATTTGAACTCCAAATCCAAGATATTTATAATTTGAAAGTTCTACTCCACCCATGTAGTTTTATTTAAAGAAAAACTATTTCTACAGCAAACAGTGAAGGATGGTGTTAGATTAATGAACTTGACTTTAGAGTTCACTCTTGATAATCTCTCGTGGTTTTTATTTTTATTGGTTGTTCAAAACATTACATAGTTCTTGATATATCAAGAATATAACCCACTTGAATCTAATACATTAGATTCAAGTGGGTTATGAACTCCCATTTTTACCCCAAATACAGATTGCAGAATCACATTGGTTACACATCCACATTTTTACATAATGCCATATTAGTAACTGTTGTATTCTACTACCTTTCCTATCCTCTACTATCCCCCCTCCCCTCCCCTCCCATCTTTTCTCTCTACCCCATCTACTGTAATTCATTTCTCTCCTTGATTTTTTTTCCCCATTCCCCTCACAACCTCTTATATGTAATTTTGTATAATGAATGACTCTTTTTTTTTGGTACCAGGGATTGAACCCAGGAGTGCTTAACCACTGAATCACATCCCAGCTCTTTTTCCTTTTTATATTTTAATTAGAGACAGGGTATCACTAAATTGCTTAGGGCCTAAATTGCTGAGGCTATTTTTGAACTTGTGATCCTCCTGCCTCAGCCTCCCAACCTGTTGGGATTATAAGAATGTGCACAGCTTTGATTTGCTCTTTGCCCAAGGGCACAATCTCAACATCCCACCTACCTACAATCCCTTAAAATTAAAAAGGCATCAAGACACTTTTGAAAAATCTGATAAAGTTTAAATTGTATTATTCTTGATTAGAGTTCATCACAAAGGATCTATACTAGAAGACAAAAAGAAGACCAGGAAGTAGATATGACAAAGAGGTGCTTTGTCTGTGTTTGTAGAGAGGGAAAGAAGAGGGGATGTGGAGGTCAGCAAAATCCTGAACTTTCCAGTAGTGACAGAAAGCTTCCAGAAAATGCTTTAGGAGGTATATGGTGAAGTCATCAATGGCAAACTGCAAAAGACTCCACAGAAGAGATTCTACACTAAGAAGGAGGGTGGGGTGATCTTTGCAACCATCTGCAATTCTAAGATTCTATTACAAGTAGAAAACAAAACATAAGACCTTTATTGTAGCATTGTACTCTGTAATAAAGGTTCCATAAATAACAATTATCATAATAGAATAGATTATAATTGAACAAGCAAAGCATTTTCACTTCTACCTGACGGACTGTGGAAATAGTATTGATCCACAGTATCATCACAGTAAAATTATGTATCAAAGTAAAATTCTAAATGTATACATTGTCAAACTACTGTTCTTAGTTTTCTAAAAAGAACCCCAAGGACAATGACATCTGAATAATCTCTGAAAATGAACAAATTGCCTTGATTACAAATTCTACTAATGGAAATAGGAGAGCAAATTTTTTTCTCTAAGAATTATATCTATTTCTCTAAATGAAAGCTGAAATTACTTAAATTATACAAAAACTGGTAAGACTGTAACAGGACTTTTGTGGTAAATGTAAATCATGTTCTTTGGGATTCAGACATTTTTCAGTTTGTTTGGGATATTTTATTTATTTTTCCTAGTTTAAACTATAACTATAAATAAAAAATATAGCATGGGAAAAGTGTTACACAGTATCTCCCCCTCCTGCTAAAGACCTAAAATATTCTAGTATTCTAACTCCAGCTTCTAATATCCATAGTCAAGTTTTATTTCAAACTTTATTGTTTTGATTAATGGTAGAAACCAAGCCAAGGCTGGAAAAATCAGGTAAGGTAAATATAGGAGTTGTACTAGATTTATAAAGTGTTCCTTTTGGTAACAAATTACCAATCAATAAAATAAATTTCCTTAGCTTTTTTAAATATTCAAATTGTTACAGCTATTCTGTGAAAGGATCTGAATTTACTACTATATTGAAATACTGTTTACTTCTTATAACTCTGAGCAGGATTCAGAAAAGTGGTTTAGAAACCACATGGCCAGGATCCTAGAGACCTCCTAGCCAGACACACATCATGCTGAAATAATGGAAATAATTTCCTGCCTGTTCCTTAGAGACAGTATATAATCCAACTTCTCACCATGAGCTAGAAGATAAGAAGAGAGAAAACTGGGCATTTTAAAGTAAATGTATATGTACTCTGCTCTCTATTTTATGATCACATTGTATTGTTTAAAATGTGAAATGATTATGTGGCTAATAACTGAAAACTTCTAGATGAGAATTAGTTTCCATCCCAAATTATTTTGAGATCCTTTTACCTTATTGCTATATTTTCCTTGAGGGATGTATGGAGATTGAGTAAAGCAAAAAGATACTACATGAAAACTGGAAAAAAACCAATTATTTAAAAAATAAATTCCTTAAATATCTAGCTTCTTGTGTCTCAATAATACCAAATTCAGAGTGAAAGGGCCCTTTCCTGATGGAAAATGTTTTCCTCAATTAAGTAAATGTAGTTTACTTAATTCCCTAATTCCTTACTCAAATTATCATGCTGACTTTAGAAGCCAAACTTTCTATGAAAATTCCATGTAAGACAAGGAAAATTTGTTCAGTTGTAACTAAAGGTAACTATTTTCAAGTTTGATCTCCAATGGGTTAAAATGTCATTCTTAAATATTTTATGCACATTGAGAAAGTGCTATTTATGGACATCAATGATGATAAAGTGTTGTTCAATGGAAATCTCAAAGTGGCTACTCAGAACTTCTTTAGAAAACATGAAAATAAGCATGTACCCCAGCCTAAACAAATTCCAAAAGTTCTAACCCTAAACTTAAGCCAGAGGCCTAAAAGAAATTAATCAATTATCTTTTTTTAAAACAAAGCTTCCAAATATAATTTCTTCTCATTTTTTCCTTTTGATTGGTTTCAAATAAATCTAATTCTAGAGGGAATAGAAGAACCCCTACATGATCTGCCAGAAGTAGATATTTATGCTACTTCAGTTCACCAAGAGCAAAAGCCAGTAATCTATTACAGGTTTTAGGGATTATCTGAAGATTTGGGGAATCGTGGCATGATGTGATAGCCATCATCTAAATGCTGTAAACAACATTCAAAGTGGGCATCTTTTAGGTTCATGCAAACCTCTTAGAACCTCCATTTTCTCACCTGAAAAAACAGATATCCAAATGTCTCAAAATATACATGATAATACTTGTAAATGCACAGCCTGTAGTAGTCACTGTCAGAATTGAAGAATGAAGATTTTGAAAAAAAAAAGCCACATAGAAAGACCTAAGCAAAATTTTATTCATAACATATTTTGAAGAAAGAGATAATGAATCAAATGTTAAATAATCTGCAGGAGGGTCTAGTCCTATTTGATTATATTAGCATGTTTTAGAGATGGCATACATTTTGAAAGACTTTAAGGAAAATGTTTTTTAATGGCAAAAAAATAAAAGTTTGGAGACGGGAATGATAAAGGTATTACATTAAAAAACAAAATTGTCTTACCAGTTTATTTTTAAGCCTCTAGTAAGGACTACAGGGAAGGTATACCTATAAAATTTAACATCTAAACTAAACAATTTAATAGAATTATTGAACATACACCTGACTGAAGGAAACAAATTTTATTTAGTAATTGGGAACCATCTCTGAGTATGTAAACAGATAAGCCTCCAGTGCATGACAACATCTTGGGTGTCATAGTCTCCCTCATTCTTGGACCTAGTCTTGTAATTGTATCCTAGTGACCTTCTAGCCCTCAGCTTCTAAACTGCAGAAGAGTGGCTTCCTACGGTTTTGTGTTACATTGTTGAAAGGAGTCCAATGTCATAGTGTTAAATATTTATGACATAATTCAGTAAAAGTGCTCTTAATTATTTTTACTCAAAATCTCCTTGCTCTTCCAGTGGGGTTTTGATGAAGGACAATCCTGATGACTGGCATCGGCAGGTGCTCAGATTTATCTCACCCTCCTCCACAAAGACCAGGTTAATGCTTACACACCTGAAAAGTGCCTATGGGAACTCTCTTCCGGGAGAATCTCCATGGAATGTGGCAAATAGTCTTCTATAAGGTCGTTCCACCACACAGTCAGAAATACTTAGATTTGTCTGAACTCCAAGTAAGGACTCACACAAACTCTTCGCTAGAAAGCTCTTCAGTCTACATGCAGATACGCATTCACCCCATATTGATCAGACAGCTCCATGATACAAGCATCTCCTGCACTGCAGGAACTTTATGATCCTGGTAATGACAAGGAAAGTAAAAACAAAACAAAAGAGAAGAATTCATGTAATTTGAGATTATCCATGGGATGGGGAGCACAGGTACTCCAACCTCTAACAAAATTGAAAGCTCTATCCTATCATGATTTGGAGGCTAAGATCACCATTTAAACCTCTGAAAGCACAGACCCTATAGTAGACAGCAATAACCGAAAAGTAAATAAAATGACTGGCTTTGTCAGGAAAGGAATACAAAACAGGATCTCAAACCAGTATTGCCACATGGGACATGATGCATACAATTCCTGATAGCTAAACTATAACATAGAGTCAAGAGAAATAAATAAACTCCCAGAGAAGTATAAAAAGGAAGTTAATGATATGTAATTTTTGCTAATAAAGTATATGAACACAATCAAAATGCTTTTGAAATCCAACAGAGTTACCTAGGAAAGGAGAAGAATGTACGTAATGTCTGTGATTCTTTCTCAAGCCTAAACACTATTTTCACTTTAACAACTTTTTTTATTTCAAAATCATTCAATACTAAGAAAAATGTTGCAAAAATAGTACAAAGACTTCATATATATTCTCCAACCAGCTTCCTCAAATATTAATACTTCCTTAACTATAGTAAAATCATCAACACAAGGAAATTATACATTGAAATTACACTATTAATTAAGCTATAGCACTTATTGAAATATTACCAGTTTTCCCACTAACATCTTTTTTTCTGGTCCAGAATCTCACATTGCACTTCGTTTTCATGTCTCTTTGTCTCCTCTGCTTTGGACAGGTCTGTCACCTTTCTTTGTCTCTTTTGACATTGACATTTTTTAATAGTATTGGCTAATTATTCCTAGAATTTGTTTTAATTTTGGTTTTGTCTGATGCTTCTTTATGATTAAATTCAGGTTATATGAATGAGTTGAGCCTTTTCTAGTGTGTCCTATCTAAAAGAACATGATGTGATGTTGATATTCTTATATCTGATGAGATCTTTGATTCCTTGATTAAGATCAGGTCTACCATGTCCCCTCCTGCCCCCAGTAATAACTCCTCACTATAACCAACAAGTATTCCATGGGAAAATAGTTTGAGCCTCAGAAAATATTCTTTTTTTTTTTTTTTTTTTTTGTAAGCAGCAAAGAGGTGTTTATTACGAGCTAGCTGGGTCCTCTGCGCACACACAGCAACTGATGACGCTGAAAGGCTCTATTTCTTCATCAAACTTTTATCCACTAATTTTAAACATCCATTAATGATTCTTGCCTATAATAGCTATTACTGAGGTGTTTTTCAAATGATTTTCTATTTTTTTCAATTGCTTCTACACTTATTAATTGGAATTTTCTATAAGGAAGAACTCTCTACTCTTTCCCATTTATTATTTGATTATTTACATCAATACAGAGTCATGAGTTTTTTTGTATTTGTTTTTGTTTTTTAACTTTGTAGGTTAAAATCTACTTAGTTTTTTCTTCATTTGTCCCTGATTTGGCCATTGGGAACTCTTTCCATTGGACTTCTATTTCCTCTTGATATGTCTCCATATCACCTTTTCAACACTTCCTTATTTTCTGGCACTGTGAAATGTTTCAAACATATCTTGTACTTTCTTTGCCAAAGCCCCGGTGTCAGCCACTTTTCCAAATAACCATTTTCTGTTTGTACAGAAAATTCCTAACTAAAGTCAGTATAGAGATTTTTCTTATATTTTTAAGTCTCTCTGATACTATTACTTAGAGATAGTTGCCAGAAAATGAGTTATTTGACAAATAAAATAAAATAAAATGCCTTATAGGACCATTTTAAAACTGGCTGAAGAAAACTTGGTTGTAATTTCCCTAGCTAACTTCCAACCTCCTTGTTATTACAGTTCCACATACATCAAGAAATAAAGATTCCTTGGAGACCAGAGGACTCCATCTACCATTTCAACAAAATATTGAATTCTGTGATTTTTGGTAAAGAGTAACAAAAGCTCTGTCTTTAAATGATTATTTTCAACATTCAGAGAGTTCCAAAGGGCTAGCTAGATCCTCTAGTCTGAGTACTTGTGGGGGTAAAGTATTTCAGACCCACCAAAGAAAATGGAGGAGCCAAAATAACTCATGACTGCAGGGTTATAGACATCAGACTTTGCAGAGAAATACGATTCAGATTCCAGTTTAATGTGGCAAAGTTTGCTAGCTCTTTTCAGTATCCATTCTTTTCTTCCTTATTAATTAATAGAGTACTAAAATTTTAGCTGGGCACATAGCCATCTAGAGTAAAACTATACTTTCCAAGCTCCTTAAAAACTAGGTGTGACAGTGCAATTAGGTTCTGGCCAATGGGTAATAAGTGAAAGTGACATTTACAACCCTCTAGTTATATTCTTTTAAAAATGGGTCATTCTCACCATTTCCCTCTATTTTTTTCTTCTTTTTTTTTCAATTTTCAAAGTTCTACTCATAATTTATTTATGGCTTTAGGATTCCAAAATAGCAAAATTATTTACACAGTAGAACCCAGCTTGAAAAATCTGTCAGGATCACTGGTTGAGTAGGCGTTTGTGATGGAGGCCAAGCTCAGATCAAACCAAGCACAGCTTCCTGGGGCATTAACAGCCTACACTCTTCTCTCTTCCATGGAAACAAAACCTTAGGGGCCAAGGCACCTCTGTTGGGAGTGTGGCTGCCCACTGGGGCCACACCTTGCAGTCCTCTGAGAACTCCCATGGGTGCCCCCCCTGCTTTCTTCCAAATGGCCTTGAGCCCTTGGTAGCCCCACCCTTTTGTCCTTATCTCTTAACAATAAAGAACTTATTTTCCTCTGCCTCTTGACTCCTTTGCTCTTCTTCTTCTTCTTGACAGCTGAGAAATGGACATTCTAGCAAAAGCCACAGAAGTCATCCTGGGCAGAAACATAGCAACCACACACTTAAGTTACGTATTAAAGGCAACAAAACAAAAGGGACCTAAGCCTTGCCACTGTGAAGCTGCCACATTAAATAAGTTAACCAACATTCATATTGAAATATGAGAAAGAAATTAATTTCTGTTTTCCCTAAGTGATTGTGATTTAGGGATCTTTGTTATATCAGTTAAGCCCATCTCTAATATAGACTTAGTATCTGGAAGGGGTACTCCAAAAACATAAGATATATGTGATGTTAGTGTAGCAATTGGTCAGGGAGTAGCAAGTACTCAGTAACCAAGAGTGGAAAACCAGAGGCTCATGCTATGTCATGACCAAAATTTGGTTCAATTGAGCCATAAAGTACCAGATCCTTTGACTTTAAGGGAACTAGTTGGGAAAACTCATAATGTGGGTCCTTGCTGATTCTTGTTACTTGAAGCAAAGTCTCACAAAAGAAAGGAAGTCAGAGATAGTTTTCCCTGGAAGGAAAATTCAGTGTCATTCAAAGAGTCTTTCTCCATCTTATGGAAACCTAAATGGAGCCAAAGCATAGTAACTTAGATGCTCAAGGGGTTGAAAAAAACCAACTCTTCTATACCGAACACTGAAACAATTGTAAGAGGTACCTCTGAAGAACAGCTGTAGGAGAAAATTAGAAGTAGTCCCTACACCTTTCTTAAGCACCTCTGATAAAGAAGTCACTGACAGACAATGGAAATCAACTTACTCCAAATATCAGACTATGACTACAGCATCCTCACTAAATCCATTGTTTCAAATGGCCTCAAGATACACACCATAAACTTGAGAGGCAAATGGACTGGCACAGAGGTTGGTAAATAGAAGATATTTCAGTTTCAAAAGCTGTGTTAAAGTAATGTCCATGCTTGTGGGTATTTGTACCCAAAATGAATAAGAAGCAAGTAAGTAAACTAGAAAACAAATTGTAGGGTGATGGGTGATAGATAGTTCACTTCCAAGGACATAAACCTGTTGTTTTGGGCTTCTGCTCCTATATTGGTAACAGGAAATACTCAGATTGTGTAATCTGAAGTAAGTTTAATAAAGGGATTTTTTATAAATTATGGGAAAGAAGTGGACTGCAAGGGGAGTAGCAGATCCCCGCAGCTAGGAAGAGTGGGGTGCTGCTACCACCCTTAGACCTATTGACACCAGGAGACAAAAGGAGCTGCCTGAAGGGAGATGTGACCCTTGTTTGAGGGACACCACCAGCCTAGGGCAACCCTGCCAGGAGAGTCAGAGGAAAGCATGCCCAGATTTCTCTCCTTCTTCCCTTCTTCTGCTCTTCTTTCAACTAAACTGGATTAGAAAACAGAGAATAAGGAAGCCCTCCTGATGATTTAATCCCATAAAAGTCAGTCTCCCAGAAATAGAGAGATGGTAGAAAAACAGCAAATGATTTAGTTCTAGAGAAGCAAATAATGTTCCACAAAACATTACCAGCAGAAGAATGGCTTGCAAAGCTATAGAGCCTCTAAGACAGATTTATTCTAACAAGTCTACTCCAGATGAGGCCATGGAGGAAAACAGAGTTCCTCCCAGAAAACAGAACAAGTTTCTGTCATGTGAAACCCAGCAAGGACTGAAATCTACTCCCAGAGAAGGGGCCCTTGCAATTCTTGCTCGTCTGGACAAGTGATAGCCTCCTTCTTTTTTTAAAGGGGAATTTTAACTGTGGTTATTATGTTGCTGGAGAGAGATAATTTGCCTTTCAGTTCACAGGTTGCTAGGTCACAAGAAACCACATCCAGACACAAGGGAATTACACATCAGCCAGAGATCCTGGACTTTGCTTGAGATACAGTGATTAGATAGGGCTTTAAAGTTATCTCCCTTTGATAGAAAGGGAAATAAATATGCTTCATTTGTGAGATAAAGCATGTGCACAGATAGTTAGGTGGTTAAAGGAGTGGACTGTGGCAGCGGTAGTTAATTGTCCTCCAATATCTGTTTTCCCCATCTTCCTTTAGAAATGGACTCCCCAAATTATAGCTGGGCACATGGTTATCAGTCTCCTATGAAGCCAGCTTTGGCTATTTTGACTAAGTTTTAGCCAACAGTATATGAGCAGAAGCAATGTTGAAATTTATTCTTATGTCCTTAAATAAAAGAAAATTATCTCTGCTTTGCTTTGCTTTCCCCTCCTCCCTGCTGGCTGTGACAAAAACATGGTGTAATGGTGAGAGCAGCCATCTTGGACTATGGATAGATAGAAGCCATATGTTTAAAATGGCAGAGCAACAAGATGGTGGATCATAATACCAACATTGTAAAACCATCATGGTATCCCTGGACTGCTTATTCTTGGATGATATTTGAGAATCTTAAAAAAAAAAAAAAAAAAGCCTCTATTACTTTGAGAATGTTACAGAGGCCAGATTCCTAACTTAACTAATATGTAACACTATAATTACAGAACAGGAAATGCAGTCACTGGGAGAAAGCTAAAAGAAAGGAACCCTACTCATAGGCCTAAAGACCACTGTACCTTCTCTCACACTTAAACCCCTAACAATCTCTGCATTCATAACCCTTTTAGAGAGTATTACAGATACAATATTGACAAGATAACCCTAGGCATCTCCTCATCAGAGTTGCATATAAAAAGAGCCCATCTAGGGCTGGGGTTGTGCTCAGTGGTAGAGTGCTACTGGGTTTGATTCTCAGCACTGCATATAAATAAGTGAATAAAATAAAGGTCCATCTTCAGCTAAAAAAAATTTTTTTTTAAAGTGCCCATCTAATACGCAGTCTAGATACTTACCATTCTCTTCTGCCCCCAACCTGGGGTGGTCTTGCATGCAAAACAATAGCAAAAAAAAACAACATGACCCTAAGATCAAGAATTACTTATGCAAACAGAAAATTCTCTTTTTGTTCAAAGGAGCAAAGTATGATAATCACCTTTCTTTCTGGCATAAGAACATAGGGAGAGAAAAAATATATATACTTGGAAATGAAGAAGAGTACTTTATGAGGTTGGAGAAAACAGTGTGATTCCCAGGGTAAGAGAAAGCTCTCTCAAATGATGTAACCCTCTAATCCCAGCAATTTGAGAGGCTGAGGCAAGAGGATCACAAGTTCAAAGCCAACCTCAACAACTTAATGAGGCCCTAACAACTTAGGGAGACCCTCTCTCACAAAAAAAAAAAAAAAAAAAGAGGGGGGATGTGGCTCAGTGGTTAAGCACTCCTGAGTTCAATCTCTGGTACCTAAAATAACTGATGACCAAGGGAAGCAGGAAAAGCCAAGCAGGACTGCTTCTAAGAAAGATGGCCATGGTGGAAGCTGATTCAGAATTGAGCCAAACATGTAGTTGAAAACAGACCTAGTTGGGATGAAAGTACAAGTTTAAAAAGTGAGATCATAAAATCAATTCCAAGTAGGCACAGTGTTTATACAGAGGGATGGAATGAGTCCTAAAAGATTTCAGAGATCTCTTGCCTATTTTCTGAGCAATGCTCAGAGCTCTAACACAGAGAAGGGACTCTAGGACAATGAGCAAGCAGAATGCCATTTGATTAGCTCTATCAGATGGAAAATCCTATGTGCTTTATACATGTTGAAGTTTTTTTCAAAATGCAACTATGGAAATGAAATTAAGGTGAGAAACAACTATTAAAGTTTTGCAATAGAAATATTAGGTTCTCCTTGACTAGGTAGTTTGTTTAAATAATGTGATTTTTTACTTACCTTAAAAGCCCAAGAAGCAAGATGATCCCCTCAAGGACTGTCAATTATCCACAAACAGAACTAAAACTAGATATTCACAGTATTGGCAAATATCCCTTTCTTCTTTTTCCCTTGACAAATCTTTGTCTGTTTGACAGGGTTCAATACTCATTTTAAAAAGATATTTTTGTTGCTGGTTTTCCTAAGTATACTATTATCAAAAGAAAAAAAAAAGCAAGTGAAAAGAAAAGTTATAAAATTTCTACCTAGTTTTAAAAATGTAAAATAAAATGATCTATGCAAATGTAATCTAATATATGTACATATACCTAGGAAATTAGCACAATGATTTAAATAATATATGAATTCTCACAATTGAGTCAAAAGGCTCAATTTGGAATTTATTAACCAAAAGTAATGATGGTTACTTTAGATAAGATATGATTTCTTTTCTATATGGCCTTACATAAGCTGTATTTTAACTTTTCTGTGCTATTAGTTTTAAAATGAGAATTTAAATATCTTTTTACATACATAAGGATACACAACTGAAGGAATGTATGTACAACTGCACCCTGAACTGTCAAGCATTGGTGAACTCCAGGCTTTCAGTTTAGGTAAAGCTGTCTCCAAATTCCATCTCCAAATCTTTTCCTCGCTCATCGCCATTCTAATAATGCCAATTTCCCTTCTTACCTTCTGAGTCCTTGCATTTCTTCCATCTTCACTCTCTTCTTGTGAAAAATAGGGATTATATTTTCTTCCCTGTGTAACTGCTATAAGAACAACCTGGAATGCTCTTGGCACGATGCTTAGAACATAGTCAACTCAATAAACCCAAGTAGAGATGGGCAAAAACAATCCGAGACCATCAATCCACTACTCTCTTTTGTAGATGAGGAATTTGGAGTCCACAGAAGTGATGAAATTGTGCAATTACACATTTAACAATAGATTTGGATTCAATCCCAGGTCTCTGGAATCTGAGGGGTCTTTCTACTACTGACTACAAAACAATGATGGTGGGGGTCGTGAAAGTGGGTTTCCCAGTGATGTCTTTCAGTGAAACCAGGATGAATTAAGGGGTAGAGGACAAAAGAAAAGACAAAATAAACTCCTTTCCCTGTGTGTTCAATAAACTATTAAAGCCATCCTCCCCTCCAAATCTTCTAATTAATGTTTTACCATTTGAAAAAATAAACTCTGATACATCACATCTAGCCATCAAACATTGCTAACAGTAATAGCATGGACCCAACATATGTACAGATAAAAGAAAACTGCTCCATAGTATCTACAGTGTGGTCTCCTTTTTGTTTTATATATATATAATATACACCATTAGCAGTGGTTGTCTTTCCACATTATAAAGACTTTTCCACTTCTACTTTATTTCTGTATTGTTTAAATTCTTAGATTTTGAACACTAGGAAAAATATGCAATAAGAGCATTTTTTAAATAAAATAATTACTATTGAAACAATTAAATATAAATTGTATTAAAGTACTATTATTCAGATACACATGAAGGTAGGAGGGAAATAAAAAATACAAAGTACTAGAAAAGATTAAGAACTTTGACAATAATGGAAATATATAGCTCCTTTATTAAGGATGATTACTGTCCAATAGCATTTTCTTTATATAAGAAAAAAAAGAAGGAAAGATAGTAAGAAGACAAAGAAATAAAACAATAGACAAAACCACTTTTAATGGAACACAATTTCCCTACATCTCAGACTTAACAAAAAAAGCAGAGCAGGAAGTAGATATGAAAACATTCTAGAATCACATAACAAAAAGAACATAAATCCAAATTATGCCCCACAGCACATGCACAATGGCCCTTTATCTTATTTATTTATTTTTTTATGTGATGTTGAGGATCAAACCCAGGGACTTACATGGGCTAAGTGAACACTTTTCCACTGAGCCGTAATCCCAGCCCGACCAGAAGAATTTTAGAGGAGGAAAAGTTTATTTGAGGGCTCACAGTTTCAGAGGTCTCAGTCCATAGAAGGCCAGCTTTATTCCTTGGGGCTCGAGGTGAGGCAGGACATCAAGGTGGAAGAATGTGGCAGAGGGAAGTCGCTTACATGATGATCATAAAGCAGAGAGACAGAAACCCACTCTCCAGATTCAAAATATATATATATATATATCCCATAGCCACTCCCCCCAATTCACCACTTCCTCCAACCACACCCCACTGCCTCCAGTTACCACTTAATTAATCCCATTAGGTTAAGGATATAGCCCAATCATTTCTCCTCCAAACCCTCTTACATTGTCTCACATGAGTTTTGGGGGGACACCACATCTAAACCATAACACCTCCCATGAAGAGTTGGGGCTCTATATCACTTCCCCTTGAATCTAGACGGTCTGCAACTACTTTGATCAATTGAATAAAATGAAAGTATCCATTTCCAGGCCTGAGCCTTTATAGAAGAGCAACTTCCATTTCCTGTCCATTGGAATAGCAACTCTTATAAGCCAGCCATAGTGTTGTGAGGAAGCCAAAACAGCTCTATAGAGACACTCACAAAGAAAGGAAGTAAGCTCTCAGTCAATAATCAGCACCAATCTGCTAGCCACATGAATGAGCCATCAGACTGTCCAGTTAATGCTATATGAAGTGGATATGAGCCATCATTTCTAATGAGCTTGTGGAGGCAGAATTACAAAGAGATATCCAGAACCTATAAATATGATAGATTATATGGCAAAGGAGAATTAAAATTACTGATTAAATTAAAGTTGATAATCAACTAACATATTAGGAAGAGTATACTGGGTTATCCAGGAGGTCCCAATGTAAAATGTAATAGCACATTTTACAGCAGCAATAGAAAACTAATACAGAGACCTTCCCAAATTGTAGATTTATAAGCAAAATAAAAGTGGAAAAGAGAGGCAACGAGTGTAAGGTTAGAATGAGTCAATGAGAGAATGGCTTGACCAGATGTTCCTGGTGTTGAAGATGGAGGAAGGAGCAGCCATGAACAAAAGAATGCAGGTGGCCACTATTTCCTAGAACAATCTAGGAAATAAATTCTCCCCTGGAGCTCCCAGAAAGGCATGTGGTCTTGTTAACACCTTGATTTGGGTCCATTTAGAACTGAATTGGATTTCTAACCTACAGAACTGTAAGATAATAAATTTCTGTTGTTTGAAGACCTGGAATTTATAACAGCAATAGAAAACTAATACAGAGACCTTCCCAAATGGTAGATTTATAAGCAAAATAAATTATTGTTGTTTTAAACCGCTGTTTGGGTCTGGTTCGTTCCTCAGTGGTAGATAACTGGGATGAGACAATTAAGACTCAAAGTAATTAAATTATTTCTCCAAGTGACCAAAACAGTTCAGTGCTCTGGCCTTCATAGTACATTTTTCACTGTGAAAATTCCATTGCCTCCACTGCCAAGATTTCACCAGTCAGTTCCTCCTCAGATCTCCTAGGAGGTTGTGACTTCTCGCCTGCCGCTCTCTTGATCTACTTGCCCAGGGGTCTCCTTGTGTAAACCTAGTGTGTTCTTTTCTCTGCCCTCTTTCTCTGTGGTGACATTGACCACCACTCCTCTTACTTTCTTCAAGAAGTTCTTTCGTACACCGTTATATCAAGGACAACACATTTACAATCCAAATATATTACTTTAAAAAAGTTAATAGTACATGAGAGAAAAATTAATGACTTTTTAGTAGGCAATCAAACATTTTTATGAATAAATAGGCCTCTTGTTTTAATCTGTTTGAAGATGCTGTATGTATTTAATTTTCTATATTTAAGTATCTTTGTTTAGTGGAGTCATAAATGCCAATTTAAGTTACTAGTAGTAAAAATAGTCATCCTGGAAGTAATTTTACTTAGCCATTAAATTTTATAATAGAGCTATTTTATTCAGCTAAAATAACGCTCTCCACTGATCTCTATACCATCAGATAAGAAGAATTCAGTTTTTCATCTAAGGGATGAGACCACTTCATTTCTTCAGAAGGAGTCTTCACAGTATAACTTTCCCCCAAATGTCCAAAGTATAGGGACATTTGTTGGTTCTTGTCTCTTTTTATAATATTTACTTTTTTAGTTGTAGTTGAACACAATATCTTTATTTTATTTATTTATTTCTATGTGGTGCTGAGGATAGAATCCAGGGCCTCACACGTGCTAGGCAAGCACTCTACCTCTGAGTCACAACCCCAGCCCCTGAAGACCATCTCTTGATGTTTTCAAAGAACATGTGATTGGGCTGGGGATGTGGCTCAAGTGGTAGCGCGCTTGCCTGGCATGCGTGCGGCCCGGGTTCGATCCTCAGCACCACATACAAACAAAGATGTTGTATCCGCCGATAACTAAAAAAATAAATATTAAAAAAAAAAATTATCAAAAAAAAAAAGAACATGTGATTTGAAGAAAGTATGTTTTGAACCAGGCATGTCAGTGCATGCCTGTAATTCCCGATACTGGAAGGCTGAGGCAGGAGGATTGCAAGTTTGAGGCCAACTTGGGAAACTTAGCAAGATCCTGTCTCAAAATAAATGAAGAGGGGGCTGGGGATGTGGCTCAAGTGGTAGCGCGCTCGCCTGGCATGCGTGCGGCCTGGGTTCGATCCTCAGCACCACATATAAAAAAAGATGTTGTGCCCGCCGATAACTAAAAAATAAATATTGAAATTCTCTCTGTCTCTACCTCTCTCTACCTCTCTCTCTCTTTAAAAAATAAAAATAAAAAAAATAAATGAAGAGGGCTGAGGATGGATCTCAGTGGTAGAGTGCTTACCTAGTATGTGCAGGGCTGGGATTCAATCCCCAACACCACAAAAGAAGTGTTTTAGTCAGCTTTTTTGTTGCTGTGACTAAAGAATCTGACTAGAACAACTATAAGGAGGAAAAGTTTTATTTGAGGGCTCACAGTTTCAGAGGTCTTAGTCCATGGAAGTCTGGCTCCATTCCTCAGGGCTCAGGTGAGGCTGAACATCATGGCAGGAGAGGGTGGCAGAAGGAAGCCGCTCACATCACAGTGATGAGGAAACAGAGAGACAGTCCACACTCCTGATACAAATATATACACCAAAGCCATGCCCCAATTCCCACCTCCTCCAGACACACCCTACCACTTTAGTTAATCCCACCTAGGATTAATTCACTGATGAGGCTATGGCTATACAATCACCTTCTTGCATTGTCTCACATGTGAGCTTTTGGGGATGCCACATCTAAACCATATTAGGAAGGAAAGAAAGAATAAAGAAAATGAATTTCTTCTGAGTAAAACCAGTGAGAAGAGGTTCAGACCCCAGAGGAATTCACTCGGGTCTATCAATACAAACAAAATCAAATAGGCCATGTTTGACTTCAGGATACAACTAACTGAGTGGTCTTTAGACTCAAATCCCTGTGATACTCCCAAAAGTTGGCTTCTGGGTCAGAAGAGAAAGCAAGTAAAATGCAATGCATCGCATGGTGCTTTGTTGGAGATATACACAATTTTTGAATGTTTATAAATACTATATTGCTCACAAATGAAGCAAATATCAACATAGTTCACTGTGAACTCTCTGTTGAACTTTTAGCAATTTTAATAAATTAGGAGAACTGATACCGTGTCTGAAAGAAAAGTGACCACAACTCTCGGAGTGACGAAGAGAGCTTTATTGCAGCAGTGCAACAGAGGAGAAAAGAGAGAGAGAGAGCGAGAGCACAAGAGAGAGAGCAAGAGAGACAGAGAGAACAAGAGAGAGAGGCCCAGCAGGAGTGAGTTTTTATAGCCCATATCTAATGGGGTCTCTGGGTCTGCAAGCTGCCTTGTTGGCACACAAGGAGGTTAAGTGTTCGGCCTTGAGCAGGGGGGCAAAGCGCTCAGCCTTGAGCAGGGGATTGGGCGTTTGGGCTTGAAGCAAACAGGTGATAAAGAACCAGAGGGTTTGAGTGGCCAGGTCACCCTGCAGCTAACTTTGTTTGGCATGCCCTGCAGACAACTTACTCAGCCTGTCCTGCACCTAACAGTGTCCATCAAAAATAAAACAAAAAGAGGATTTGAAACCAGGTTTCATTAGGGAAACAAAAAGGAAAAGCAGCATCCATCAATATACAATCAATATGACAGAATAACTGGCCTTTTTCCTGAGAGAGGCTGTACATCAAAATTAGTTTCAGGATCAAGTTAATAAGGGCACATTCAAATCAAAGGAAGAAGTTCTGTTGGACTCCAAAAAAATTACTGAAAACTGGGAAGATATTAAATATTTCTATCGGGACTCTTTCTGTTGTAAATGTTGGGAAAACCCAACCAAAACTTTCCTAAATAATAAAAGAAATGTATTAGTTCCTAAGCTTCAGGAATAGCTTGATCTAGGCACTTATGCAATGTTATATGCTCTCAGTTAATCTTCAAATCTGGACAATATCCACATCAGTGTTTTTGTTTCATCCGGGCACTATCTGCAATTCTGATACAAAAAAAATGGCTGCAGTAATGTCAAGTCTTATATCCTTAAATTATCAGAATTTGTAGAAGTGCAAAAGCTCTTTTTTTCCCAGAAGCCATCCAATGTCTCCTCATGTCTCCTTGGCTCCAGTTGCATTAGATGCCCAATATTCACCATATTACTTGGCCACAGGAATGGGATATGCTAATTGGTTTTCCTGCTTTTTGCCCAGAACAAAGGAAGCAGTCACTCCAATACAAGTATGGCAGAGCATAGGGGAGTTGTTTCTCTGTTGTCAACACTCTTTTTGTACTGGGAATTAAACCCAGGGGTGAGGGTGCTTTACCTTTAGGTTATATTCCCAGTCCTTTTTATTTTGAGACAGGGTCTTACTAAGTGGCAGAGGGTGTCCCTAAATTGCTGAGGATGGCCTGGAACTTGCCATCCTCCTGCCTCATCCTCTCCAGTCTCTGGGATTACAGGTGTGAGCTGCCACACTCAGTGTGAGTGGTTTCTCAAAGGGAATTTAAGATGCTAAAAAGAGCATCAAAGGGTTGGGAGGCAATGTTTCCACTGTGATATACCATTAAGAGATATGAATAAGAGAAATTTTGAATATTTTTATATGTTTTAAAATGTCGTTTAGATTCACAAGCACTTATGGTCTGATACACAAGTACCTAAAAAACTCACACTCAGCCTCTTCAACACAACATGAGGTAATGATTTCATTGACTGTGTTTCCTCCTACCTCACCTCCCACAAAATCTGTTCATGCAGACTTTGCTCCAGCTTCAACTATCGGTTATTCAGAATTTCATACCTCTACACCGTGACCTTTCCAACTCCTGCTGCCTAGAATGTCCCTTCCCATCTTTTTATTTATTTATATGTGGTACTGAGAATTGAACCCAGTGCCTCACACATGATAGGCAAACTCTCCACCACTGAGCCACAACCCAACCCCATCTAAATTTTTCTTTTGAAGGCCTAATTCGTGGTTACTTTCTCTACGAAGTAATTATAAAATAATGATCCTTTCGCCTAAGATTTCTCATAATTGGTAGGTTAAAATTCGCAATTTTAACATTACTCTTACTCTTTAAACCATGGGAGATTACTTTTATGGTGGCAGCTATGTCCACTGACCTTGAATATGGCCCTAGATTTTTTTTTTTTTTTGTCTATACAGCACTCCTGATACAGTTTCCATCAATCAATGAAAAGTTGTACATAAAATGAAACTTATTGGCCACTTTGAATGAACACTGGGCATGATATTCTCACTTTTTACATTTGTAACTCCAATAGCTTATATTTTATAGGTATAAAGCTTTTCCTCTAGAAAAGTATTTGATAAATATTTGGGAAATGAAATTTAACTGAGTGGAGGGAAATTTTTAAGTAAGTTAAAGTTAATGACGGTGATAGGTAGCACAAAGCTAGTTATAAATGAAGGATACATACTTGATGAGCACCTAGATTTTGAGAAGTCAGAATTGCCACCCTTTCACCAAACAGCCTGTTTTCACAAATGTGAGATAAAATCTTGACGTACATAAAAAGCTTTCTTTCCCTGAGGAAATGGTTGGAAATCATTTAAAATAAATTTCTAGCACTTAACTATTTCTGGTCCTAAGAAATAAAATATTTTAACAGATTCGCTTATTTAGAGGTGTCTACCATGTATTTGAGGAGAAGGGGGAAAAAAATCCATCCTCATAACCAGGTCTGGTTGGGGAATAATTTCTAGAATTGTGGACAATTATTGTGTGTACTTTTAGCTACGCTTTTAGATGACCTTATAGTATTGGGAATTGCACCATTTTATAGCCCAGAAGTGATTACATAAAATCAGGTTAAGGTGATTAGAATAAGAACTACACAGGCAGTAATGTTTGCTGCTCTGCAAAACACTTAGCCCAGGAGACTCTTTAAAGCTGAATGGAACAGAAAATGCTGGTAGTCATATCAGACCTGTTTTTCCAGTAAAAGTCAGCACTCACTGGCAACTGCAATCCAGCAACATAAAATTACTCTGACTCTTATATCTCATTCACCACTGGACAGCAAAGAAATGAGTTAATCCTTGAAAAAACCGTACAGATTAGTTATTTAGCCCCATATCACAAACAACTCTTGACCCCCACCTCCATGTCATTTTAATTGAAAATGTTATGATTTGAAAACACTGATTTTTAATTCATGTAGACCATTTAATGGGTGAAGTAAAAATAACATAAAATTAAAAACTTTAGCATCTTCATAATTTTGTATGTGTGATACATGCTACTTTCAAGTGTTTAAGCACTTTTCAATATCAAATCATTACTTCTTTGTAATATTTGTACATTCATCATTAAGAAACTTCTAAATAGAACATTTATTATGCTTTTTCTATACAAATGTTATTTTAATCTTTGTGATTGATGAGAGAACACTATTCTTTAGAGAAGAATCCCAACTGATAAATGCAGAAGAAATGAAATGCAACCCACAATGAAATAACAAACCTGTTAGTAAACATCAATAGTTTCTAATACCATTAAGTGAAAGCTTATGGGGATCTTTATAAAGAATGAATCAAGCTGGGTGCAGTAGTGCATGCTGTAATCCCAGTGACTTGGGAGACTGAGGCAGGAGAATCACAAGTTCAAAGCCAGCTTCAGCAAGTTAGCAGGCACTTAGCAACTCAGCGAGAGCCTGTCTCAAAATAAAACACAAAAAGGGGCTGGGGATGTGGTTCAGTGGTTAAATATCCCTGGGTTCAATCCCTGGCACCAAAAGAAAAAAAAAGAAAGAATAAATCACATTGGTAACACCTGAGCACATCGATCAATATCAGCATTATTAAAAACATGTCAGGCAAACTCTGTGTGGGGCCCTGTTAATTTTTTATCTTTTGATGCATAACAAAATTATCCCAAACAGAATAGCTTAAACTACAGTTAACTTTTATCATCATACACGTTTCCCTGACTTTGGGATTCCAAAGTGGTATAGCTGGTTGTTCTAGCTCAAGGAATCTCATGAGGTTGCAGTCAAGATATCTGCTAAGATTACAGTCATCTGAGGGCTTGACTGGGCAGGAGGATCCATTTCCAAGATGGCTGATTTGCATGGCTATTCGCAGGAAACCTCAGTTCCTCACCACTGGCATTCTTCATAGGGCCACTTGAGTTTGCAGCTGTCCTGACGTCTGGCTTCCTCCAAATTGGTCCAGACAGGAGAGAAGAAGTCACAATGTCTTTTATGACTTAGACTTATAAGTCATATATTATCTCTGTTAGTCCTATTAAACACAAATCAGTCTCCTACTCATTGTGGGAGGGGATTACACAAGGGCACACATGTGAGGAAGTGGGGCTCATTAGGCCATCTGGGAGAATATCTACCACAAGTAGGAAGTGATTCTATGAAGTATTCTTGCCCCCTAGAATCTAATAAAATCTCCTGGTCTAACTACCAATTTGTAGGAAAGCAGAGAGGGCTGGGGAATCGGTAAACAAATTAAATAGCACCACAGGAAAACCATCAGTCACTTCCACATGGGACAATCCATCACTTTTCAGCCTTTTGGCTAAGATCAAGTGCAGAATGGGACAAATCCAAAGAACAAGAGCTGCTTTCCTCCACCAATAAATGGTGTAGGGAAAAAGATGGAGAACAGTTACAGATTAAAAGAGATTTAAATTTCATCTTACTCTAGTCAGAATGGCAATTATCAAGAATATAAGCAACGATAAGTGTTGGCGAGGATGTGGGAAAAAAGGTAGACTCATACATGACTGGTGGAACTGAAAATTGGAGCAACCACTTTGGAAAACAGTATGGCGATTCCTTAGAAAATTTGGACTGGAACCACCATTTGACCCTATTATCCCACTCCTTGGGCTATACACAAAGGATTTAAAATCAGCCTATTACAACCATCTCAATGTTTATAATAGCTCAATTCACAATAGCTAAACTGCAGAACAAACCTAGATGCCCTTCAATAGGATAAAGTAACTGTGATACACACACACACACACACACAGTGGAATATTATTCAGCATTAAAAGAGAATAAAATTATGGCATTTGCAGGTAAATGAAAGGAGTTGGAAAATACCAGGCTAAGCAAAATAAGCCAACCCCAATTTTTTTTTTCTTTTGCAATTGGAGTCAATTGCAAAAGCCTCCTAACAGTCTCTTCTAGGGAAGTCACAGAAAACCTAGAAAGGAAGTAAAAATCCTAAACTGGTGGATGGCCACATCCTACAATAATCTGCAGTTGCTTCCTGTCAAATCGCTGCTGTTTCCTGTGTAATTTCCCTCCCTGGGTCACAACTTTATTTTTGTCTTTAAGTAAATCTCTTATCATTATTTCAACTCACATTTATAAAAGGTTTTGTCCTGTTTAGAGTTTAAGAATTGTTTTTAAGTATGCTAGAGACCGCAGGGCATGGCAAGAAAATAAAAATTACTTTTACTATTTCTTTCAATCTATATTTCTCAAAGAATATTTTGACAATATTTTAAAGTGTGCTTTACATATTGAGGAACATGAGGGAAACTTCTGTGTAAATATCAAATGATAAGTAACCTGAAGATAAATCTGAGGTCACAAAAGAAGGTAAAGACTTTAATTTCTTATAATCATTTTTAATTCTCACATTGAGAAACTTTATATTTTATGGGGGTTCAGTTACAGCCAACCTTCAAAGGTTGTTAAAATGTCAAATCTTAGCTGGGTGTTGGTGTACACCTATAGTCCCAGATTCTCAGAGGCTTAGGCAGATCACTTGGGTCCACAAGTTTGAGAATAGCTTGGACAACATAAAGAGACCCCATCTAAATCGGGGGGGGGGGGGGGGGAGTGAAAAGGAGCTAAATATTCTCAGGCTTTCACAGAGGTAATCATTAACAGAAAACTCGCCTAGCTATTCATAGCTCAGGAAAAATAATCATCTTGTTAGTCAGTTTCAGATTTATTATCTGTCATAGGATGTAGAAGTTAAGAAAGAGGAAAGGTAGCAAAGTTCTGTTTCCTTAAGTTAGTTCCATGACCACCTATTCAGGATATACAAAAACATTTCTCCACTGGGGATGAGATTCAGTGGTAGAACACTTGCCTAGCAGGAACAAGGCTTTTGATTCAATCGCCACTACTGCAAAAGAAAAAAGAAAAATATTTCTTTGTGTATATAATGCCTTTTGCTTTAGGTGGAGGGATAATTTGTTTTAATTTTTTTTCTCTATCTTCTATAATAGGTAGGTCACAGTGATTTCAAATAAAGGGGTTAAAATCTGGACTTCTATGAAAATAAAAGCACATGTTGTGAAACTTAAAATTCTGTCAAACTGATCACTTGGGGTTATATAAAAAATATAAAACCTGAATTAATGAAACCATGGTGCCGAATAAGGAATAGTTCTATAAAAGAGAACACATTTTCTTCCCAAAGGTCCGTTTCCTAACCTCATAATGAGCCAGATTATATGTGTCAACAAAGGACTAGTGTCTTATCTGTATTCTTTCTGGGCTGAAGGATGGAGGCATCTGATAAAACAAGTACTTCTGCTGCTTGATAATCTCTTGCCACTTCAAGTGTGGTCCCTAGACCAGTAGCTTCCATGTGACTTATAAGTGTGTTAGAAATGCCAATTCACAGGCCCCATCCCAAATCTGTTAAAACAGAAACTATCTCCACAGGATTCCCAGATAAACATGAATTGTACATCATGAAAATTACTGCTGTATAATATATAAAGCTTCAGATTCCAAGGCTCATCTTCACTTCTGATCTTACCCATTTGGTATTACCACCTGGTCACCTGAGAAGTTTCTTACTCAGCTCCATGTTCTTCTGTCCCAAGGCAGGTGCAATAGATGCCACCTTCGCCTCCATATCTGGTGTCAGCTTTCAAGATACCAAATCCTGGACCAGACCCTAGCACCTCAGGATGTGAGCCCCTTGAGGGCAAGGAACAGGTGGTAATGGTGTCCATATCCTTTCTGGTATCTGACACATAGCAGAAACTCAAATACTTTGTAAAGAATGAGTAAAATGAATAGCTAAGAACACCACATTTAATTTCAAATAGAAGTTAAGTACAAAGCCTGATTCCTCTACTCACTGGCTATGTGACCTTGAATAAATGACTCAGTTTCTCTGAACCTCACTAAAATTGGAATTAAAATGCTACCTCAGGGAATTCTTCAGAAGATTCAATGAAACTAAATGGACTGGCATCATGTACACATTCCACTACAAGGTCTCTGAGGTGTTTTCATGTATTGATAAAATAAAATTTTGGGGCCAAGAGTTGTAGCTCAGTGGTAGAGCTCTTGCCTAGCATGTGTGAGGCACTGGGTTTGATTCTCCAGCACCACATATAAACAAATAAATAAAAGTCCATCAATAACTAATAATTTTTTTAAATGTTGATAAAATATTTTCCAACTTTTAATATTGTTCTCTGTTTTAGTCTATATATGACTGCCATAACAAGATACCATGAACTGTATGGCCTAAACAGAAATGTATTTTCTCACAGTTCTGGAGGCTGAGAAGTCCAAGATCAAGATTCCAGACAAGTTGGGTTTCTGATGGTTTGCAGTCAGCTTTCTTTTCATTTTCTTTTCACATTGCATAACAGCAAGCTCTCTGCTATCTCCACCTCCTTTTATAAAGACACCAAACCAAGGGGAATAGAGCTCCACCCTCATGATCTTACTTATCCTTAATTACCTCCTAAAGGCTCTATATTTAAATATAGTCATCTTGGGGGTCAAGGCTTCAACACATACATTAGGGGAGACACAGGTCAGTCCATAGCACACCCAAAACATACCACTGCAGCACTCATAATTGTAACAGAAAATTCTATTATCCACATCTAGTTTATAGCAATGCTATTATTTCTTCCGTCCTTAAATGTCCTGATGTTTCCCCTGTTGCAATTTTTGTGCTTCCTTAGTGTTCTCTCCTTATCCAACACATAATCTCACTTGGATCTCTTCTTTAATAATTATTAACATTTTTTCTGCATTCTTCAGAGCAATGGGAACACAGTTCAGTTGTTTTTATGCTTCTTATGTTTTTTTGCTCATGTTTTTTCTTATGTTTTTAATGCTTTCAACTTTTGATTAAGTAAATAAGCTGTCAGAAATGCAAATGATACTTGTAAACATTTTCTTACATTGCTTCTGAATAGAAATAGGTTAAATATTTAATTAGAAAATGAATAACTTGGGCTGGGTTGTAGCTCATGTGTGAGGCACTGGATTTGATCCTCAGAACCACATAAAAATAAATAAATAAATAAAATAAAGATGTTGTATTTATCTACAACTAAAAAAATTTTTTTTAAAGGTGGGGGGGATTTTTTTTTTTTTTTTTTAGTTTTCGGCGGACACAACATCTTTGTTTGTATGTGGTGCTGAGGATCAAACCCGGGTCGAATGTATGCCAGGCGAGCACGCTACCGCATGAGCCACATCCCCAGCCCCCTAAAAAAAAAATAAATAAATGTGAATAACTAAACTTACAAAAGATTATGACAAGTAGCATTCCTCTTTACTTTTTTGAATTCATCCCTAACTATTCTTCCTCTCCCTTATTCTGTAATCATATGAAAATTATGCATCATTAGATGCTTAAATATTTCCAAGAACTTCATACAGTGAGACAAAGCATTTAACTCAAAGAATCATTTAATAGAAGTTATACTCAATAAACATCTACTTCATGCATTGTGTTTGGCAAGAATGAAAAGATGAAAAAACACAGATTCTTCTCTCCAAGAGCTAGAAGGCTGAGGGGAATGACATACATGCAAACAAAAATTAAATCAGGCTAAAAATCATAGATTCATCCTTAATCTTTCTCTTTACCTTATATGCTTCATAAAATTCACCAACAAATTCTGTTGACTCCACATTCTAATAATTTCCAAAACCCAACACTTCTCGTCACCACCAGTGTTCCAGTGGTCCTCACCATCCTCTCTTGCCCAAATCCTGCAATAGCCTCTTAACAGTTCTTCCCACTTCTGCACTTTCTCCCCTACAGTTCATTCTCCACATAACTGCCAGAACCATCCTGCTAAAATATCAGACAAATCATTCACTCCTCTTCTCCAAAATTCTCTAGTAGATTCCCATCTCACTCACATTTGATGGCTTGCAAGGAAGGACCCACACAATCTAGAGTTGTCACACCCATCCCCTCTCCCCACTCTGATTGGAATCTCGCAATGTCAGAATTTACTTACAGGATACACTACTTTAACCAGTGGCACTTCACTGAATATAGGTGGGTCATCTGATAGTCATAAGCTGGGCAAACACAAGTTCTTTTATTCTGATCTTCATTTCTAATATCTGTCACACACTCATGTCACACATCATACTTGACACAATGACATATAGAAAGATGATGAAAGGGTTAAATGGCTGCAGGATTAGAGGAGGCCAAGCCAAGAGCATAGGCAGAGAGAGCTATGGAAGCAGAGAACCAAAGAGTCGCTGCAGGTAGTCAGATAAGGATTTTAACAAACCAGTTCCACAGAGTTGTCAAAGCAAAGGGTCCAGACAGATAGCAGTTTTAGTTTCAGAGTATCAGCTTAAGGTGTCAGCTTGCAGTCTTAGCTTGAGTTGTCAGTTTAGAGTGGGCCACGCATAGTCATCATGGGCAGGAGGGACTGCGCTTTGCTGTAGCCCAATAGGGACAGGATATTAGAGGTTCTTCACTGTACCAATTTTCCTGGGCAAAGCTTGCGATGAGTGATCAGGTGACAGGATGCCACATGTTCAGTCTTGGGGAGGTGGTTCATGTGCAGGTAGGCACTCCCTGACTTAGTTTGATAAGTTGGTATGTACAAGTTATTTATTGAGTTGTGCTTTATTGTGGTACCAGGAAAATGGTGGTTGTTGTTTGCTTGTACAAAGTGTGGAATCATTCTACCTTGGCACTGTACTCAAAACAGAGTAACTCATGGCAAACTACTGCTTTACAAAATGGATTAACTCAGGTTTAGGCACAGCCTGAAAACTACTGTTCTATACATCTTGGAGTAACTCAGCAGAACGTAGGCTGCACTCCATACATGCTGTGACCTTCTGTAACAGGGGTGCCCTCCCGGGGAGGTCACCTGGGGTCATAAATACCCTGACTGCATTCTCTCTCCCTCTAGTTTCTCTCCAGAACAACCCATTGACTGACCCTAATCAGAAGCCAGAATTCACAAGAACTCATTCCTAGAACAGATAGCAGGCTGGAGAAGAATGTACAGTGAACCTGTAATGACATTTGGAAAGCATTTACCACCCCCACTGAAAGTAGGAAATAAGTCTCCTCCTACTTCTTTTTCACCCCCTGAGTACCTTTTTATAAGTTGTATGATGTGTACATTGTATATATACAGAGAACACCCCCAGATCTACTACTCTAACTCATAACAGTTGGGCAGAACCTGAGGCAGATCTGTCACCTCTGTGGAAGCAACCATAATTTTACTGTAATGACAGCACTAAGTTCTATGTCTAAAGTGGAGAAACCAGCCTGGAAGGCAAGAATGTTCCACTGGATCATACATGACACAATATTGATCAGGATTGAAGCATAAAACCCTGAAAGACCTTTGAAATAATTCTTTGGTCCATTGGTAGCTAGAAAGTGCAAATACAGTACAATAAGTGGGAGGCTTGGTGGGAGGCAAGGCAATGGTACATTGAACCCAGAGAACAATAAAAACCCTCAATTCCTACAGGAACATGCCTTGTGGTAAAATGCTCAGGGGTATGAATTCCTGGACTGGGCTGGGCCTGATAGTGTAGCACTGGTCACCCGCAAACAACTCCCTCAAATAAGGAAGACTTTAACCAGGACCTCCCAGGTTTACCTTACTACTTATTACACAATCTTTTATCCTTAAAACTTTATATGTATGATTTTTGCATTCTGTTTAAATGTTGGTCAGTGACAGATTTAAAGGAAGATCAATAAATGAAGGGAAAAGATGCCTGAAAACTTTGGAACTTAATTTTTTAAATGTCAAGCTAAGGAAATCAGATAGGGCAACTAGGAACATGGCATATATCTTAAAGACCAATTAGCATTCTACATGCCTTTTATTAAATGGATACCTCCTTTAGCTATATTGCTTTCACTCAACAGCCTAATAACCCAGAAAGTAGTAAAACTAAATGCCTCCCTTATTGATTAGCTGTCAAAAATATTGTAATATTTCACATTTCTTATAAAATATGTGTTAAAAATTTATTAGGACATTAATATACAAGTTTACCTTTCTAGTGGGATGAACTATGAATTCAAAACAATATATTTCACTTGGTTTTCATCAAGAGTAGCATTCCAGTATAGAACTACAGGGAAGAATAAACATATCGCAATTTCCGTAAATAAGGATTTGTCCTTGGTTCTTTCAAGTGTGCTTAGTTCTCTTTCTGGAATTTTAAAATGCTATGACATTTTTATGACCCTTCAAAGATCTCAAAAGAAAAGAAACAGCATAAGCAAGTATTAAATGAACATCTACTTTTCATTCCTGAATACATATGATAAAGATTAAAAAATATTGGACTGGGGGTATGGCTCAGTGGTAGAGTATTTGCCTAACAGGTGCAAAGTCCAGGGTTTGATCTTCAGCACTGCAAAATAAATACATACAAATTATTATGAAACAATTATGTTTTTCTCCCAGAGGAAAAGTGTTGTTTTTCTTAGCTGTGAATTTCCAAAACTGAGGCTAATGCCTGTTATATCATAATTGTATTGATCTTAGTTTATACTAATAAGAACTCAAAATATTTTTTTCCTTCACTGAAAATCATTTTTCTTAATTCACGTAATTCTAAGTGCTTTGGATACACATGTGAATAAGACAGACCAAAATTCCTGACCTCATGGAGCTTGCATGTTATTACTAGAAAGATACACCTCATACATCTTTATATGCCTCATATGAAAGGCATTTTAATAAGATTTAATAATTTTTTAAATATAATTTAATTTTTGAATCTGAAAGAATAACCACTTCCTTGAAACATATCCTGAAAAAAAAATAGGCAAACATTGGTGCTCACTAGGTGGTTGTTTTCAAGTCTATAAGAGAGGACAATTGTTTATAGCCTACATGTAGAAATTCAGAGAACAGGTAGGAGAGAATAGTTGTCTATATAAGTAATCATTAAAAAATATTATGTTGTTTAGTTAGTATTTAAAGCATTGTACAGTTATTAAACATAATTTAAAATATTAAAATGTAAAATAACATTTAAAATATTAAAAATAACATTTACTTATTTGTAAAAATGTTCATGATATAACACCAGAGAAAATGTGGAGCTTGGGATATAGAGGTCGCTCAGTGATAAAGCACTTGCCTAGCATGCACAAGGCTCTGGGTTCCATCCCATGATTAATAAAATAATAATAAATAAAATAAAATAAAATAAGTGGGTCTCTTATTCCAGCTCTCTATCTGCATAGTGTGCTTCCTAACCTCCTTCAAATCTTTGCTCAGTTAGGCTTTCTCTTTCAGACAAGGTTCTATAATGACCTTTTGTTTCATATGAATAAAAATGATTTTCTTGGGGTAGTACAATTTGGAATGAACTTTCTTCCCCTCTGCTTTCCAGGTTTTCCTTTCGAAACATGTTTTAATTTGATAAATAAAAAGGGTGGAAATGAAAGTCGTCAATACTGATTTTATAGTTTCACCATAACAGTCTCAACCATTTATCAAGTGTTTCCTGTGTGCCAGTCAACACACTAAGCACTTTCCATTTGTTATCTCAGTCCTTTCAACAAGCCTATTGGTTAGGCATGCCAGGCTCTCTATTTTCTCCTTAGGCTATAGAAAGCACATGTAACCATTTATCAGGTTAAATATCTTGCCCAAAACAAGGAAGTGGTTCACCCTGAATTTAATCCAAAGTAAGCTGACTCATTCTGGTCTTCCAACCACTGATGCCATTCCACCTACACATATAGACATTTAAAAGAAGGTTGAATATGACAGGAAATCAAGGAATTAGGTCACATAACTTAGGGGAAAATATAAATGTATAAACACAACTGTATCAAAAAGGCAAGTTGAAACCAGGCACCATGACACACGCCTGTTTGTACCAACTTCCTAAGAGGCTGAGATGGAAGGATCACTTGAGTAGAGGCACTCTGGACCAATCTGCTCAACATAGTGAGAACCCTGCCTAAAAAAAAAAAAAAAAAAAAAAAAAAAGTAAGTTGACCTAAAAGATAATCCACAATAAAATAAGGTGATTTAAAGAAAATCTAAAACTATTCCATCAACATTTGTTGGATTAATAAATAAATACATAAAACACAACTAATTTGACTAAAAATTATAAAAATATAACTTTCAACTTTAGTTGTGAAGAATTTCTATCCTCCTTTCCTTCTTCCCCTATCTCCTTTCTGCTGGTGAGGTTTACTCTTTAATAACTAGTGAAGAATTGAAATAAATTTCTGTTTCCTATTAATTGACTGCCAATAATTATGATTTTATAGGGTGAAAGTTAAAATTATTCTAACAGAATATAGTATTTTTTTAAATTTTTGCAGATTTCATTCAATTCAAGAAATCATAGAAAGACAGATGGGATATACACTAGTAAACAAAACATACATGGGCTCACTACTCACACAATCAATAGCAAGTCCAAATGGGAAGAAAGACCATAGCATGGGATCAGTATAGCAGTTGCAATATATTTCAGACACCTCCTGTGTACCACCTCTTAGCCATTTGACCTCACCTCTTAATTATACCACAGCTTTGGTGACCAGTAACAAGTTCCACCAACTTTGTGCTCAGTCTGACTTAAGTGCCTCTTGCTCCATATGCTGTGGCTCCTCTGACAATCTCAGGGGACACCCATAGAATCCACTTAGGCTTGCACATACACACCTACACACATGTGACTCCTCTGCTCTGCAGAGCAACTGCCCTCCAGAAACTGTCATCCGTGCCTCATGTTCTCTGGCTTCTAACTGTATTCACACAGTGAGAGGCATCCGCAGGAGATCAGTGGGCCAGAGAAAAAGGTGAACCAGTTCTTACTTCCCTATTGCTCTGCTTCAGCAGAAAGCTCTAGTGGGGATTCTGTCCCTTTACAAGAACAGCTCATGCTGAACAACTGCTTTTGCTTAACTCCTGTACCTACCAGGACATTTCCTCCTTTGGTCCCTATGGGGCTAGAGGCAGTAATAGCTTTCAATTCTTGATAGTCCCAGGGTGCTTCAACATTCCTTATTGGTTCCTGTAGCCTAGCTTACACCTCTCTAAATAGCTTCTCCATTAAATTCTCTTCCAGCTGTGCATGCCTTCTATTTTCTGCCAGAACCCTTTTGACACAATTACATTTATAGAGATTCATACAAGAGCTAATAAGCTACCTCTTTTGTAAGAAAAATACAGGCAAGAATAACACAGTAAATTGACATAATTTGATAAATAATGAAGTCTATGCTAGAAAGTTAAAAAAAAAATAGGTCGAAGAAAATATATAACAAGAAAAAGATCTTGGACTGGGGACGTGGTTCAGTGGTAGAATGATTGCCCAGTATATGTGAGGCCCTGACTTAGCTCCCCAGCACCAAAAAAAAAAAAAAAAAAAAAAAAAAAACCTCACAATACAAGTCAAACATTTAATAAAAAAAATTATGGCATTTTCCAGTAACTGGATGGAACTGGAGGCTATCATGCTAAGTGAATATGCTAATCCCACAAAACCACAGGCTGAATATTCTCTCTGATATGTGGATGCTGACTCAGAATAGGAAGGGGAGAGGGAGGAGTGGAGGTTCACCAGATTGGACAGGGGAGTATGGGAGAAGGGAGGAGGAACGGGAATAGGAAAGACAGTAGAATGAATCTGACATAACTTTCCTATGTTCGTCTATGAATACATGACCAGTCTATTTCCACATCATGTACAACTACAAGAATGGGAAATTATACTCGATGTATGTATGATATGTCAAAGCACATTCTGCTGTCATGTATAACTGAAAAGAACAAAAAAAGAAAATCAGAAAAAATACTGTTCTTATTTTTAAACCTAAAGATATAATTACAAGGCTAATGAAAAGGAATTTAAATACAAGAAATGTATAACTTCTATTTATGGTGTTTAGTATTTAACTAAATTAACAATTAACTTTATGAATAGTTTCCAAACACATTCATAAGAAGAGAGACAGTGGGTCAACAAAACTATTCACACTAACAAAATGTGTGTCGGCAATTCACATATTTAACATGGTCATAAACAATGACTTCAAGTCTAAATACTATCAACACAAGTCATTTTACAAATGCTGTGATAAATAAATGAGCGTTTAGCAAATACAAACTATAGGCCAGGCCCTGTGCTGCTGTGATCATGTGATCATATCATCTCCATTTATTTTCTTAAAATCTGTACTGGAATGTGCAGTTGTCACCATGAGTTATTTGGTAGCTCTATTTCTCCCAATCACCTTCTCTTGTATTGTTCCAAGCTAGAGTTGGGCAAAGAAGAATTTGTTTGAAATTTGTAAGGCAGAACAAGCAGCAATCATGACTCTTGGGAGGTTGTCAGATATAGTGACAGACAGCTTCAGAGGTCCCAGTGTGTCCTTTTATGCTGCTTCTGGCTTATCTGCTGAACTATTGGCGCTGCTGACCAAGTGTGACCCCCAGACAACCATGCAGAGCATAGCCTGTATCTTGGATGAGAAATGCAATTTCCCTTCTTGTACCACCTTACTCAAGAATCAAATTCCCCAGCAATATGGGGTAGAGATTTGGTCAGTCTAACTCAAATTGCTTTTCTCTCCATGGGACAAATATCTTGATATACAAAGGACTGCACACCAGGAATTTGGTAACTCAGGAAATCAATGTTTGGGCAGAGAGAATATATGATAATAGCCAAAAACAACAACAACAAGAACATCAAATGTCCCCTTTATTCATCTACACAATAAATTTTCTGTCATTGACCAGTTAATAATAATAGGTAACATTCATTTGACATCTTCTCTGTGCCAATAACTGAGCAATTTATATGGCCTGTCTTATTTAATCCTCACAACATCCCAGGAGGTGTATACTTTTATTTCACTATTTTACAGTGAAGAAGATAAATAAAGTTGGTATTTTGACAGCTTCCATCCTGTAAAATATAACTGTCCAGAGCTAGGTCTGGTTAAATGTATTGGCTTTAATTTCAGAACTTCTAGATTTTCCACCCAAATTTTGCTAGAATTTTAGTCAATCCATTATATAGTAATTCCAGTACTACTGAATGATATTGTAATGATTAACTATACTGCATAAATCTCATTCTCTTATTCCATAGGATAGTTCTAAGCATGCAAAAGACTTCAATTTTTATTATTATTCAATTTATCTATTAAATATTTTTAAATTGAATTTATAAGTGTACTATATTTTATTTTTTTAGTATTAGATTTGACTCACAAACTTAAAACCCAGGAAACTCTTTTATTTTATCAGCTTTATTGAGATATGATTCACATGCCATATAATTCACCTATTCAAAGTAAAAAATTGAAGTGTACAATTTAAAGTATTTAATTTGATGACGTGAATATCCTTAAAAAGATATGCCACCACTATTGCAATCAATTGTAGAACATTTTCATCATATCACAAAGAAACCCCTCTCTTTAATCAGATAGTTCCTACAAATCAAACAAATTAAATTTACAGATATAATAAATAATAATAAAAAACAAATTGTCTTAATTGTTCTAATACTCCTCATCTTAGTAAAGTTTTGATTTAAAATCATAAAGATAAAATAATTATTAAACTACTAATTTTAAATTGGAATCATAACCAGATTGTGGAATACACCTATAATCTTCCAGCAATACTTGGGAGGCTGAAACAGGGAAATTGCAAATTTAAGTTCAGCCTGTGCACCTTAGAAAAAGTCTGTCTCAAAATAAAAAATAAAAAGGACAGAAACGGTCAGTAACAGAGTACCCTTTGGGTTCAATCTCCAGTACCAACAACAACAACAGAAAGAAACTTTGGGGCCCTTCTAATAAACCAAATTTTCTAAAACATCTAAACACAGATTATTCCTTAACAAAATAATACGAATTAACTTACTTAATCATTTCTATATTGAATTCCAAATATTCTAGGAGCTAAAAATGCTTCTTCCCACTAAATAAAAATATACATTACAATGACATAATTTGGGATTTTCTTTGTGGAGCTAGCTTGGAGAAATATTTTTCAGTTAGATGAAGTTACACATCAATAAGCAATTTGGGCCAGGTTTTGAGATATAGAACTAGAGATATCCCAAAATAACTCCTAATCATGAGTGACAAGCTAAACCCAGTTTTTTATTTTGTTTGTTTGTTTAATATCCACTCTGTGGTGCTGGGGACCTAACCCTGCCATATACTGAGCAAACACTCTACCACTGAACTATACCCCTGGCCCTAAGTTCACAATTTTATATAATCTTTCTGAAGAGAACTCGCCATTGGTGCCTAAGTGGCAGCTATAGGAGGAGAGTTTGGTGAAAACTAGAAGAGAAGCCCAAGCAATACAGACATAGGCAGGATCTGAAGAGAATGATGTACAGGACGAAATTTTACATGGTGAAAGAACCTGAGGATTTTTAGAACAGAAATGTCTTATATTCTATGCTACAGTTACCCCATGTCAAGGCCTCTCAGCCTGTAGCAGGACTACGACATGTTTGTGCTTGAAACATAAAATTAGGACAACTGGGTTAGCCAGAAAGGATGTAAAGAACAAGAGTAGAGTGTAAGCTGCTGCAGAAGCAGCCAAGACCTGTCCTCCCCCACAGTGTCCAGAGAGGGCTTATCAGACAGGGCTCTGACCAGGGAGCAGGGTGGCATCTTGGGCCATGTTATTTGGATAGTCAGGGAAAAGGTGACTCCAGAAAGATAGGGCTTAGGAACCCCCAGGTAGAGGATGCTGCCACATCAAGTTATAAAGGATGCTGCCATATTTAAGGGAAAACACTACTCAGGAGAAGCAACACTGACTTCCTTTCTATCACTGTTTCTAAGAAGATCAAGTCATAGAGTATCCAATTTATGCTGAGTTATAGAATTCCATACAATTACAGTCAGCTATTCAGCACCTCAACAACCAACAACCACAGGATTTCTAGATCCTCTTTTTCAACAAATTCTGATGATATGAAGTTTCGGCTTCTTTTATCATAAGGGAGGAAGTGAATCATCTGGCTGCTCTAGCACCAAATTTTCTACTGAAATGTCTTTTTTTTAATGTTATGTATTCATTCAAATTAATTTTAACTGATATTATGAAACATAAAATGTATACCTATTAATGTAATTCCATGTAATTTTTTAAAATATTGTTTATTTATTTATTTATTTTTATGTGGTGCTAAGGATCAAAACCAGTGCCTATAACCCCAGCCCCCATGTGATGTTTTGATACATATATACATTGTGTAATATTTAAACTTGATTAAACAATTACCTATTTAAATATTCATCACTTCCTCGTTGAAAATGCTTTCTTCCAGCATTTTTTATATTTATTTTTTAGTTATAGTTGGACACAATACCTTTATATATTTATTTTTATGTGATGCTGAGGATAGAAACCAGGGCCTTGCATGTGGTAGGTGAGTTCTCTACCACTGAGCCACAACCCCAGCCCTTCTTCCAGTATTTTAAGATATACAATAAATAATTGTCACCCTACTATGCAATAGCACAACATAACTTCTTGCTTGATCCTAAATATAATTGCATAGCCATTGCTCAACTTTTCTCCTTCCCTCCGTTCTCACTACTGTTCCCAGCCTTTGATAACCATAATTCTATTCTCAGTATCTATGAGATCAACTATTTCAGCTTCCACACATGAGTGAAATAATGTAGTATTTGTCTTTCTGTACCTGGCTTAATTCACTTTGCATGGTATCCTTTATTTCTGTTTATGTTGTTGTAATGATGGGGTTTCATCTTATTACGAGACTAAAGAGTATTTTATTAATATATTAAGGGTATATTTACAACATTTTTTATACATTTGTCAGTTTATAGACACTTCGGTTGTTTTCATTACTTATTTATTGTGAATAGTACTATAATAACTATGGGTGTGCTGATGTATACTTGATTTCAATTCCTTTAGATCTAGTGATGGGATTTCTGGGTCATATGATAGTTCTATTTTTAATTTTTTGAAACCTTTCCATTTTGTTTTCCACTATGGCTGTATTAATTTATATTCTTACCAACAGACTATAAAGATTACCTTTTCTTCACATTCTTTTTGTTTTGTTTTTTGTTTTTAGATATACATGACAGTAGGGGATATTTTGATATATTAATTATACATACATGGAGTGCAACCCATTCCAATTAAGATCCCATTCTTGTGGTTGTACATGATGTGGAGTTACACTGGTCATATATTCACATATGAGCATAGGAAAGTTATGTCTGATTCATTCCACTGTCTTTCCTCTTCCCATCCCCTATCCATTCCCTTCATTTTCCTTTGTCTAATCCAATGAACTTCCTCTCCCTACCCTCCCTTGTTACGGGTTAGCATCCACATATAAAAGAGGACATTTGGCCTTTGTTTTTTTAGGACTAACTTATTTCACTTAGCATGGTATTCTCCAGTTTCATCTATTTACTGGTAAATGCCATAATTTCATTCTTCTTTATGACTGAGTAATATTTAATTGTGTGTATACAGCACATTTTCTTTATCCATCATCCTTTGAAGTTTGGTTTCATAGCATGGCTATCAGGAAAGCAGTATGGAGATTCCTTAGAAAACTTGGAATGGAATCATCATTTGACCTGTTATCCCACTCCTCAGCTTATACCCAAAGGACTTTAAATCATCATACTACAGTTACACAACCACATCAATGAAGTATCTTGATAGCTTCAAGAATTGCATTTTGGTCTTTCTAAGTAAGCAGAATGTTTTGCTAAGTTTTCATCAGGTTATCTGTTTATCTTAATTACCCTCTGATTTAACTGTATTTAAAGATTTAAAAATAATATTTTAAGTAGGGCTATCCTCATGTGGTCCCAAACATTTGAGTTTTGATAAATTCAGTTAAATCACTAACTTAAAAAAAATTTTTTTAAAGAAAATAAACCCACTATTTGTCATCATGAAGACTAAAAAATTGGGCTTTATTTACTACTTTTAATAATTAATTCATTAGCCCTTTGTATCTAAATTAAGCTATTTGAGTTTGGCATTTTGAGGCCCCAAGTTACCCAAACATATTTTTGACAAACAGTGGTACTAATTTTTATTTTCCTCTCTGCCTACCTACCTGTTTTATTAGTAAAGGAATGCAAACCAGGAAAGCATGTCATGCTCCATGCCATTGTATCCAGGTTGCTGTTGGGAACTCCTTCATTCCAACCACCAGTGCCTGTTATGGACATCCCCAGTTAATGTCCCCACCCAGAAAAGCATCTAGTGTCCCACAGAAAAGTCAGTGAAAGCTTAGTGAGAGAAGATGGAAAAAGTGAGTAGACCTGGTAACTGTCCCACGTAACCTCAGTAAACAGTTACATTTAACACAACTTAAATTTTGGTGACATTTTATAGCTCTGTCAGCATTTTATGCTCTGTGGGGCCATTCCTGCTACGGACAGACTTGACAGTCCCCTGAGTGGTGTGTAGCTTCACAACTGCTCTGGGGATTGAGAGCATGCATGGACAACTATATGGATTTCTGCCTGGGAGAGAAAGAAAGCTCATGCAAGATTGAGCAGAAGTAGTATGACAAGTGGACTTCATTCTTTGGCCAAAGAACAAGGCCTCCTCTGCATGGCCCTCCTCATGTGAAAGCCTTTCCCCACAGAGTAGAAGGTTCTAGGCCTCCGTGTAGGCCATGTCTGCTGCATAGTAAAAAATAAGGATATATCATTCCTTTCACAGAAAGGAGATTCATTTTGAAATTGCATCTCAATTTTCATGTAAAATATACCTTTTTTATACATATGTATATATTTGTTTCTGTATATACCCACACATATACATATATGCATGTATAATGTTACTAGTTGAATTATGTCCCCCAAAATTTATATGTTAACATTTTAACTCTGATTCTTTGGAAAGCTATAGGGTCTTTTCAATCTTAATAAAGTGAACTCATTAAGATGGGCCCAAATTCAACATGACTGGTGTCCTTGTTAAAAATGGAAAAATTGGACATGGAGATACATATACAGAGAGGATGCCTTGTTAGCATGAAGATGAGCATCAATAAGCCAAGGAGAAAGGCCTGAAATAGATCCTTCCTTCAGAGCCCTCAGAAGAAACCAACCCCATCAGTAATCTTGATTTGAGATTTCAAACCTGCAAAACTGTGAAATCATAAAATTTCTGATATTTAAGGTACCCAGTTTGTAGTTCTTTTACTACAGAAGTGCTAGCAAGCTAACATATATAGGAGAAAAATAAGCTTTGCTCCATGTCCAGTCCCAGGAAACAGGCCATAATTTGAGTTGTTGCTCTAAAATGACAAGTTTAAATACTTCAATCCCCAAGCAAGTAACCAAAAAAGAGTGAAGTTAGCTGTATAAACTAGCTTCTAGTATTGGAGGGGAAAATAATTAGTATCCAACTGTAGCCATCTACCATGAAGAAATAGGTCTCATGTTAACAGATAGTCTGATCTTAATTGTTAAAATCTCTCCATTTTTAAATATTAACAACTAATACTTTAAAAATATATATTTGTTTATTTATTCATTATGGAACTGAAGATTAACTCCAAGGCCCTCTACATGCTAGTCAAGCATTCTGCCACAGAACTACATAAACGGCTCTGTTTGTTTGGGACAGATTTTCACTAAATTGCCCAGGCTTGTCTCAAACTTACAATCCTCATGCCTCAGCCTCCCAAGTAACTGGTATTATAGCTGTATGACACCTCAACTGGTTGTTAAGTATTAGCAGCAATTAATTGAAGTGTATTTTAAATATTGTCCTGGCCAAAACCACATTGCCACTTAAAATTTGTTTGATGCCCAATTCAGCCCACAGCCTAAAGGCATTTGAGGCAAAGTAACACTGGACACCCCAAGTCTGAGAAGAAGTCAGGAACTTCATTTATAAGACTCCTGGCATGTATTTGGGGCCATATGAGTAATTCTGGCCAATGAAATGGGACCAATGGAAATGAAGTATATCACCACAATGTGAAAATTGGCAAATAACTGAGGTGCCCTTCCCTTACTGCCAGCCTTCTCTAGAACAACCTTGAAGGTACATACTGACCTTACCACTTTAAGACATCAGATTTAACTTAACAAAGGTAATAACAGAATGATGAGAAATTTACAAGCTTTTCACCTTGGGGTTACTTCTCCCTGGCCTTGACCAAAAAGAGAAAATGATAAAAGGAGAAAGTTGTCTTGTATTAGAGAATCAGAGTGCATGGTTCCAACCTTCACTCTTCATTCAGGAGGAATAAAGAAAAAGAAACTTGAGTATCTTTGTCTGTTTTCTCTTGCTAATAATATAATACCAGAAACTGGGTAAGTTATAAGAAAAAAAAAATTTATTTTGGCTCACTGCTTTGGCCTAAGACCAAGGGGCCATATCTGGTAATGACCTTCCTGATGGCTTAGTCTCCAGGCAGCACAGGAAATCACTAATGAAAGACAGGGAGAAGAAGGAAGATAGAGCCAAACTGGCTTTTATTGTAGATCCACTTTTTTATATTCCTCACCAACCCATTAACCCATTAATGAGCTAATGGGTTAATTCATTTATGAGGGCAGAGCTCTAATCATCTTTAACAGTTTCATCTGGTCTCACCATTTAATATCTCATCATGGTAATTAAATTTCAACATGTTTTTTGGTGGAAACAGACTATATTTAAACCATAACACTGAGTGAAGTCAAATTCACAGCTCTGTGAAGAGCACACAGTAAGCAATGAATGAGAGGTAACAGTTACCCCCTTGCAGGTAACATCTAGTAAATATTCGCTACCTTCTCTGCATTTATTTCCCATAACAGATTCATTTAGAAGTATGTATATTGATGGCTAAGGTGTCCATTTGCCTTATGTTCATTCCTTTTCCCCACCTGAGATGGTGTAAGAAAATGGCTACTAAGTAAAATTTGTACTTCCCTTTTTTAATCTCAAAATTCTATCAGCAACATAATGTTATAAAATATTGACCTAATAACCTTATCAATCTTGACATCTAATTGACCTAATAACCTTATTAATTCTGACATCTAATTGGTTACCCAACTTAATGAGGTAGTAATGACATTACAGAAAATGGACCATTTTAGCCAGGTATGGTGGTCCACTACTCAAGAGGATCAGGCTCAGCAACTTCGTGAGACTCTGTCTTAAAATATAAAATTAAAGGGGGGTTGGGGGTAGAGGGGTGTTGGTGATGTAGACCTAGGTTCAATCCCCAGTATCAATGAAAACAGGAAAAGAAATATAACATTTTTTTCTGAATACAGGGAAATGCCAGAGAGAAGCTGTCCCCTCTCTTTGGCCTTGAAACTTGACCTTTGAGCTCTGTCAAAATTCCTGTTCTAGCCTAGACATAAACCTCTGGGGGGTGTGACTTAGATGAATTCTTATGAACTTCCTTTAGTCTGTTTATCTAGTATCTTTTACTACTAACATGAGTTTACACTCATCATTTTCCTCTGTCACCCTAAGGCCTTTGCTGACTATTCCACCTCCCATCCTCCAACATTTGTTCTCCCAAAATCTTTCTGGAAAGCTGTTATCTCATGAAGCTGACTCATGAAGCTGAAGCACTTTCAACATTTTCATACTGCAATTCTTCTTTATATTGTAAATTTCATAATGTAAATTACTAGAGGACAAGAACCATACCTTTTACTATACATAGTAGCCTTTTTAATCTATTTTTACATCATATCATTTTAAATTAATAATATGTAAATATATTGATTTATATTTCTTTCCCCACCTCTGTTAAAAGTAAATCTTTTGTTAGAGAATAAACAAGTTCATTTATTGAAGGACTGATCTCTTAAAACATAAAAACTAGTTTTCCCTTTTTGCATTAATGTTTATTGGGTTGATTTTGATTTTTTATTGTTTTATATGACAAATATAATATCTTTAAATAATTACATTGTTCAGGTCTTGTAAGCATGTGACTGCTTATCCCATATGTTTACACTTAAAAACAAATCACTATAAAGTCAAATAAGCAAATCACATAGATATTATCTACAGAAAGACTCCACCTGGGATACAGGATGTTAGCCAAGCAGAGGGTGAGTACATTATTATTATAGGCTTTCTTCATCACGCTGAAAATTTTCCTTTGTCATGTCAACATTAACTTGAACAGCCTGAATTTTGCATAAATATAAGCATTTTAGCCTTCATCTCTGATGCAATTCAGGAAATTTGTGTTTCATAGTCACTCCACTGTTCTCAACATATTTGTGTAGATTCCCAGATTGTAGTAGTTTGTTGTATGACTCTTCACTATTCTGATACGTCTTGTGTTTTTGTTTTTTGTAAGTTTGAATTTCTAAGTTTATCCTCCAGGCATTATATTTTAATAGGTATTTGGTCTGCAATTTAGGCAGAGATTCCTGATCCATTTAGCCAAATGTCCTAGAGTGATTTGGGAGTGGTTGGAGAGACATCAAGGCAGGGAGGTAATGGGAAGCTAGCTAATGAAGGATAAGAAGCAGGAGGGTCTGATGTTGGATCAGATAAGAGACACAGCTTTAGGGCTTTGCAGGGGTGGATGGTGGAAGATCATTTAAAGCCAAGTCATGCAAAAATAATCTGTGGAAGAGATGAATCAGGGCCCAGTCTTTGAGAAATGGCTACAGGAAGGCTGGTTTGTAAGATTCAAGATTCAAAGTGATTTTCCCCTTTGGGGAAAGGTGAAGGAGAACACAAGCCATCCTAGAGTCCTGGACATAAGGAAGCTTAGCTATCCTGTCATCTCCACAGAAGTATTAGATCTCACTATGTTGCTCTGGCTGGCCTGAAACTGAACTCCTGGGCAAAATCAATCCTCCTGGATCAGCAGCTGGGACTACAGGGACTCAATACCATACCTGGCTCTTTGTTTTCTCTTTTTCCAACTTGCCTTTTGGTAACAAAAGTCATAAAGTTTATATACAAAATTCCATTTAAGCTGCTGTCATATTTTTTTCTTTTGAGCTTGTCTGTGGAAAGAGATTTGACCACTTTCTCCCTTCACATCTATAAGAACAATTTTGCTATCCTCATGCTTCTTTTTACTCTGTGATCAAAGCAAAAGAATAAAAAACAAAACAAATACATGTGCATATATTCCTTTCCAATCTACCTTCAAACATATTCCCTTTCTTAGTGTTACAGTGGAAATTGAAAGGCATGTTTCTCCTACCTAAAGTAAGTTCCTACATGTGTGGTGGGTTCCACCATCCACTTTAAACTGCTGAGATTTAAACAATATGAGATATTTATTTAAAAAAAAAAAAGGAAAGAAAGAAAAAACTGCACAAGTGAAACAGTATTGATTTTTAGAAAGCTATTGATGAGAAAATGTTCACAATATATTTCTAAATTTAAAAAAATTAAGAGTACACAATAAAATGTACAGAATACTATTTAAAGTAGATAGATAAGAGGCTGGAGGTAGAGCTCAGTGGTAGAGTGCTTGCTTGGCATATTCTAGGCCCTAAGCTCAAACAGAAAAATAATTTAAAAAATAAAATAGAGAGTTAGGCATGATGGCATATTCCTGTAATCCCAGCCATTTAGGAAGCTGAAGTAGGAGACTGACACGTTCAAGACCAACCTGGGCAATTTAGCAAGACCCTGTCTCAAAATAAAAATTTAAAAAGTCAAGGATATAGTTCAGTGGTAGAGCACTCCTGGGTTCAATTCCTCATACCAGAAAGAAAGAGAAAGAAAGGAAAGAAAAGATAGATAGAAAGATAGCTAGGAGAAAGATTAAGAAAATGCATATTTTAGTAATGTTATTCCTCAACAAAGAACAAAATTACAGCAATTTAAAAATCTTAATTGGCTTCATTTTCAATTTTAGAGTCAGACAACAAACACTTCATTCCATAAAATACAATAAGTATTCCAGTGAGCTGAATGGAGGAAGTTGGTTTTATGACAGAAAACAGCTGCAAAAAGAAACAAACCCAAAGAGCAAACTGATCCTTTCAAAGTTGGTCTGAGACAGAACAATAGAAAAATAAATGGTTGTTTAACATCAGGCTATTTCTTTTTTTTTAAATATTTTTATTTATTTTTTTTTTTTAGTTACAGGTGGACAAATGTCTTTATTTTACTTTATGTGGTGCTGAGGATCGAACCCAGTGCCTCACGTGTGCTAGGCAAGCACTTTACCTCTGAGCCACAACCCCAGCCCCAGGTTATTTCATATTACCTTTTTAGTGCAAAAATTATGGCAGAGAAAACTTCATTATCGTGTAAATTTTATGTCAATTGAAACAGTCTTTTGGGGAAACTTGGTTGATACCTCCCTAATCCTTATATCTTTGAAGATCAGATTAAACTATTTAGTTTCATCTTGGTGAAACTTCAATGTAAGTGTATTTATTTATTTATTTAGCAGTGCTAGGGATAGAACTCAGGACACCTTTTTTTTTTTTTTTTTTTTTTTGAGACAGGGTCTCACTAAATTGCTGCGGCTGGTTTCTAACTTGCTAACTTGCAATCCTCCTACCTCAGCCTCCCAGATTGCTGGGATTACCATACTCATCTGTCATTTTTTACTTAACACACTCTAGTTCCAGTTTAAAAAAAAAAAAAAGCTGGCCAGAACTTAGTCACATGGCATTCCTGGCTATGGGGGAGGAAGAAAAGTTCTCTTCATTCTGAATAACTGTGATGTCTGCTAAATCCTGGGTAATTATTCTTAAGGAAGTGAAGGAGGGCCCAGTCACTGATATAACTCACTCCGTTTTGTTTATCTGATTCCATCTTGCTTTTTACTTATTTTTTTGTTTGTTTTTTTCTTCTGATTGCTCCTGAATCCAGGAACAACATGCCTAATTAATACATATGATGACAAAGAAATTGAACTACCCCTCAAGCATTAGTAATCTTCTTGGTGCCAAGAAGACTCCACATGGCCAATCCTGAGATAGTACCCTAGAAAGATGATTAACCAGAACATGGCCTAACCAAGATTGCTTTCTTTGCCAGAAATTCTACAAATTACCCATTCCTATCTTTGATTCCCTTTTCTTTTTTTTTTTTTTTTAATATTTATTTTTCAGTTTTCGGCGGACACAACATCTTTGTTTGTATGTGGTGCTGAGGATCGAACCTGGGCCGTACGCATGCCAGGCGAGCGTGCTACCGCTTGAGCCACATCCCCAGCCCTGATTCCCTTTTCTAAAAAACCTCAAAGCTCTTGTCCATTACTCAAAGATAGACCTTAGGTCTCTAGACCTCTGTTCTTTCTAGGGCAGCCACGATGAGAATAAAGCTGTTTTCTTGCCTTTACCACAACCCACCTATTTGTTTGGCTTTCTAGGATGTTGACTGAGCCTGGTCCATTAGAACCCACCAGAGCCAGGGCTCTCATCCCAACTCCAATAACAAACTTTGGCAAGCCAGTCAGGATGCCACACCCAAGCTCTTGGGCAATAGCCACTTGCAATTAGACAATCCCAAAAGAGAAGGAAGGATTGCACAGTCCCATAAAAACTGCCAAAATTGCTATGACTTTAGGGACTTCTATTTCTAGTTCAGGCCAGCATTGTCTGTGTTTTTCACAATTTGATAAAGCAGAGAAATAAGCCTTGAGATTTGCAGGCTTTTAGATTGAGATTCCTGATGAGTTCTCTCCTGAAGTGCATGTCAGAGTTTGCTCTTTTCTTGTTTGTTGATTTGAATTCTTTTATTATGTGCATAGGCCATTTGTTTTGAAAAAAAAATTGAAATTCTGCAGGAACTGGGGTACCAAATAGTGAGAGGAGATAAAAGGTATATAGAGTGAAAAACCAGCTTCTACCTCAGAGCAAAGCCTGTCCAATGAAGGGGGCATGACCTTTGTCCTTAGAAAGACCCACAGAGCAGTCCTAGGCATATACCCACCCTGCTGAGTTGTTTATCTACAAATAATGGGAGAGATCTGCTGCACCAGGTGTCCCTGACTCAGTCAGGCTAGGTGGGGACCCATAGCAACCCCCTAGCAGCCACCAATCAGCATGAGACAGGGAAATAAATACCTGGGATGCCAGATGACCCTCCCAGTAGTTTATGGTGGTTGATAACGTGTTGGGAAACCATGTAGTTCAACACCCCTCTTGGCTTAAACCAATCAGTTCAAAGGAATCCCCTCTTGTAGTAACCAATCACCCCTACCCAACTTGTTCCCACCAGTGAATGTGCTAATCATTTTTTAGAGTTGTTTTATGATTTTCCCACGGTGTGTGATGATTTGCTAAGAGATGCTATGATGTATGTGAAGTTCCTGCCTTCCCCAAAGAGTGTATAAAACTGCTGCAAACCCTGGGCTCAGGGCCTCTCGGCGTCACCAGTTGCTGTATGTGCATGGAGGACCTAGCTAGCTTGCAATAAATACCTCTTTGCTGCTTACATCGATCTTGGTCTCTGGTGGTCTTTTGGGGGTCCTGAATTCGAGCATAACAAGAGGAACCAGGGTGCTTGGGAGATCTCTATTGTAATTTGTGTACAATGGGAAATACTGAGTCCAAATTATCAGGAAGTCCCTTAAAAGAATTTTAGATGAATGGTTTACTTATAGCTATGAATCTATAACTAATAAAAGTATAATTCATTATTGTAACACCATATGGCCTGTGTATATACTAGACTTAAAGGAGAGTTGGCCCCCTAATGACTCACTAAATTAATATACTATCTTTCAGTCAGAACTGTTTTGAGTATGATAATGTGATGAGATAACATATGTTCAACTGTTAAGGTTTAAATATTAGGTGTCTCCCCCCCAAATCTCATCTGTGAGATAATATGAGAGTTTAAAGGTGAAATGATTGGGTTATGAGAGCCTTAATCTAATCAGTGAATTAATCTTCTGATAAGGATTAAATGGGTGGTAACTGTAGGTAGATAGGTTGTAGTTGGAGGAGGTAGGTCATTGGAGGTGTGCCTTTGGGGTATATATTTTATCTGTGGTGAGGGGAGCCCCCCCACCCTCTTTCTTCTCTTTCTCTCTCTCCCTCCCTCTCCCTCTCCCTCTCCATCTCCCTCTCCTTCTCCCTTTCCCTCTCTCTCTCCCTCCTACTCTCCCTTTCCCGGTGCCATGTTCCCTATGCTTTCCTCTGCCACACTCTTCCACCATGATGATCTGCCTCACCTCAGGTCTCAAAGGATGGAGTTGGTCACTTATAGACTTAAGATCTCTGAAACCATGATCCCTAAAATAACCTTTTTCTCTTCCAATTGCTTTTGTCAGGTCTTTTGGTCACAGCGCCAAAAAAGATGACAAACACCAACCTTTTATAATTTTACACAATCAAGATTATTCTAAGAAAGTTACCAAATTTATGGTACAAATGTCTAGACACCAAAGCTAAAAACCCTTGGCAGATGACGACAAGGATGATGAAGGGAAAGAAAGGATGTATGCAACCTTGCAATTCCCCTGCTTCCAGAAGGGCCTCCAATTCCTTTAACTATGCCTCAACTAATTACTTACACAGTTGATGGAGCCTCTGGAGCACTGGGAGAGATACCAGCCTCTTGACATGCTGGTGAGTCTACAATGGTCTCTCTCCATAAGACCCATCTGGGCACCCAATTTGGTTAGAATGTTTACCTAAATATGTCAGGGCAATTCCCATTGAGACAATAACGTATAGGATGGCTAAATGACCAAGGCTAGCCAACAGACCACTTGGGTCTTATACCCTATATTTTACTTCTGACTTGTTAGATTGGAAAGATTCTTTACCTCCATTATTGTGATGATTTATAAAAGATGGTAGAACTCTTTACCAGCATTTTTGCCACCCACTGCCCCACCTGGGCCAATGTACAAGCTTTCTTCAATATACTGTTGACTGTAGATGAATTACTGAATATTACATAAAACGAATGAGGAGTCTCAGATCCTTCTCCAGGCCAATTCCCAAACAGCCCAATCCAATAGTAGCAATACTGCTGATAGAACTGAATTGGAACCCAAATGACAATAGCAATAGGCTTCAACTGGACCACTATTGTAAGTTTTCTGGTAGGGCTCCAACAGTGGATACATAATTCACAACCTTAAATACAATACAGTTATTAAAATAGGGGACAACAGAATACTTCATACATTGGTTAGAAATAATATATTATGTTTATAGTCAATATACTGTCTGAAACCCAGAAGTCCCTGAAAACATATGATTGGTCACTATGACTTTCAGCAAGCAGATTACCTAAACATTATGCAAAAATTACAGAAAATTGAGGGAGCTATGGGAATGACCCCATCTCAGTTGGTGGACATAGCCTACAAGGTCTACAATGACTAAAAAATTTTAAAAAGCCAAAGCGACCATCTTCATCCAAAGCACCCAGGATTGCAAGCCCTGAATGGAGGCCCTTCCCCAAAAGGGAAAAGGGAAGGATCAATGTACATACTGGAATGAGTATTAGGAGAAAAACTACTCCAAACTCTTTAATGAAAAGAGCAAACTCAACAAAGAACAGAAGCATCATATTGCTGAAGTCAATGATTTTGCCATGGCTGATGAGGTCCAGAGGTTCCCATGTTCCTTTTGGCTCCTATTGTTATTTCTTCAAAGGAAAATAGGTTCAACTGATAGTGAGGAACAAACACACAATCTTCCTGGTTGACATGGGACAAACATTTTCAGTTTTAATGACCCCTTTGACAAGAAGTTCTAATCAGAATGGACTTTTCCTATTATAGGAGTATCAAGAAAGCCCCAAGAGTGAACTTTCCTATAACCCCTAGAATATAGCCTCCATGATCTGCACCTAAGTCACATTTTTATGCACTTCAGAATTTCCAGTTTCATTGTTAGGGAGATACTTGCTATGCAAAGTTAATGCTCAAGTAATCTGCTTCTCAGAGAAGATATAAATCAGAAAAAGTGCCACCAGAATAAGCACTTCATCTCCAGCTGATGTTGATCTAGGAGACACCAACAGAGAATGAGTTAGTTAATACTCCCTGTAATCTATTGACTTGTGAACCAAGCAGTGTGGGCTAAGGGGACTCCAGGAAAAGCTAAAGCACCTTGCTTGTTAATGTTCTTTTAAAAGAAGTTGCAGTAGCTCCACAGTTAAAGCAATACTTTTTCCAGTGGAAAGCACTCAAGGGAATCCAACCCACACTTCAAAAATATTTAAAGTACAACCTGATCCAGCCCTGCTAGTCACCTTATAATACTCCTATTCTGCCAGCAAAGAAGCCCAGATCTGAAGAGTATTATTTTTGTTCAAGATTTATGGGCTAATAATGAAATTGCCCAAGACATTTACCTCACAGTGATAATTGTTATACTCCTCTAGATGCCTTGCTGGCAAAATGTAGATGTTGATGGTTTACTTTCCTTGATCTAAAAGAGGCTTGTTTTATATTGCACTTGAAAGTGAATCACAATTATTTTTGCATTTGGATGGACAAAGCCCCTGTTTAAAATAGCTCTACAATACTGGTAGGCAGTATTTCCACAAAGATTTAAAAACTTGCCCACAATCTCTGGGGGAAATATTAACTAGATACCTGAGAATGTTGCAATTAGCCAGAGAACATTGCTACAGTATGTAGATGACTTGTTGATCTAAATCTAAATGTTGTCCAAATTATACACTGCCAAGAAAACACCATTTGGATTCTTAATCATCTGGCCAAATGCATCTATAAGTCTTCTTCTAAGGCTCAAATTTGCAAGAAACAAGTTATCCACATAGACCTCCTGTTACAGAAAGGACAATGAAGCCTAGTAGCTGACCAGAAAAAGCCACTTCCAGCATCCAACCCCCAAATTCTGCAAAGAGCTACTAAGATTTCTGTAGATAGAAAGATATTGCAGAATATGGATACCTAATTTTAGCCTTGTGGCAAAACTCCTATATGAGGATTTAATTAGACCCTTAATTTAGACAATGGCATATCAAAGTGCCTTTAAAATTCTCATGGATGTCCACCAATTCATGTACACCCTCGTTTTGGGACTGCCCAACTTAGTAAAGTCACTCAATCTATATGTACATAAGCAGCAAGGAATTGGAATAGGAGTTCTTGTTGAAGTACAGAGAGAATTTTTCTGACCATAGCTTATTTCTCAGAGCAAATACATCACACGCCCAAGAAATGGCTTTCTTTGTCTGAGGAGTAACAGCCACATGTGACATGCTAAAGGAAATTGAGAAATTTAAACTTAGTCAATTAATTACTACATATGCACCACATCAATTCTCTTAACCTTGTTGGAACAAGCAGGTGGACATTCGTTGACTGCTGGAAGGTTAGTTAAATATCAGGCTACCTTATTAGATGACCCAAACAAAACTCTTAAAACAATATCAACTTTAAATCTATCCACTCTGCTCCTTTTAGTTCCTGAGCCTCCAACCCCAACATAACTGTGTAGAAGTTCTTGATATTATCTCTTCCAGCTGACCAAACCTAATGGACCAGTCATTTGACCATTCAGACTAGAAACTTTTCACAGATGAAAGCAACTTCATAGTCTATGGAAAATGCCATGCTAAATATGCAATAGTGACTTTATAAGAGGTCATTGAGTCAAATTCCTTCCTGGCAGTTAAGACCACTCAAAAGGCAGAACTAATAGCCCTCATCCAGGTTCTTGAGCTTTCAAAATGGAAAAAGCTAACATTTAGATAGATTCAAAATATAACATCTTCATCATCCACACCTATGGGATCAAGTAGAAAGAGAATGGGCATCATGCCTCTAATAAGAACATAAAATATCCTCAGGAGATATTCAAACTCTTGGAAGTTGTCCTCATTCCAAAAGAGGTGGTTGTCACACACTGCCTCAGTCATTAAAAAGGAAACTCCATAATAACCTAACCAATCAGACCTCTAAATTAGCTATGCACAAATCCATGCTTTTGACCCTCTAGGACCTGAATTTCACTTGACTTGTTTCTTTCTGGAGTGTTTGGAGACAGATGAAAGAAGAGCACCAGAATGGGATTCCAAAGAGAGGTACTCTTTCTCTCACAGAAAAGTGAATTCTCACAGTCATCTTGTTTCCTAAACAGCTTGTGTTTGCTATAAATGACTATATTAATCAAAGCTCTCATTTCATTCAAGATACATTAATTGGACTTGTAGACCATACTTCAGAGGGCCAGGGTTACATAAGGCAATAAAAGAGGGAACCTGGAGATGCCAACTTTGTGCCAAAAACAACCCCATAATAGAAAAGCTGCACCGATCTTGGAGAGCCAATTATTGTGGGCCATACCCCTTTGAAGATTGGCCTTGTGGATTTCACCCAGATGCTTATGGTTGCTGGAAACTTCGAATATGTACCAGTTTTGTTGACAATGTTTCCCAGTTGGTTGAAGCCTATTCCAGTTGCGGGGGCGGGGGGGGGGGCTCAGAAGCTCTACTAAAGGCCCATAACCCCCAAGTATAGCATGTCTGACTCCATACACAATTACAATGGCCTTGCCTTTGTCTCTGTAACACAACAGGTAAGTAAAACATTAGGAATCCCCTGGAGACTACATACTGCCAGAGCCCAGAGCCCACAATAATCAGGTAAAATGAAAAAAAAATTTATCATATCTAAACATATATATAAGAGAAGACCAGTACAATAAAACATGGGAAAGGGTATTGCCTATTGCATCTATCACATTAGATTGGCTCCTGGAAATAGGCTATAGTTGAGCCCTTATGAAATTATATGTTAAAACCCTTTCAAGGTTCCATAAAGGGGATATTTTTCCCACACTTAGAATATAAAAATAAAATTAAGCATTAAGTATATCCATTTAATCAGATTCTAACCTCTATGCATGAGTTTGCTTCTTCTAGGACAAGATCCTACCTTTGGGACTCCCTACACCCCTTTGAACCAGGAGATCAAGTCTTATTAAAGAAATGTAAAAATCAGGGACCAGAAGACCAGCTGATGGAAAAATAAATAGGTTCTCATTACATACTACTAACTACTCATATTTCTTTAAAATTTGTAGAGTCAAGCTGTGAATCCACCACACTCACGTACAAAGGGAACCACCAGAAAATGACCCTCCAGACCCTCTTTGTGGTCAACGGTCATTCCACTGAATAATTACCCTGCTGAAAGTCCTCAAATATCTCTTTAAAGGCAAAATTTAAGTGAGACCCGCTAGATAATCATGAATTGTTTTACTGTCACTCTTTGCTTTCTTTGTCTTTATCCAAATAAGATTCATTCTAACTCATTTGAAAATTAGGTTCTTACCACTTCTGAAGACTATAATTAGCCCATATTTGGTATGTGGAGAACTCCCTTTCTCTGCCACTAATGAACTGCTTTGGAAAATTCAGGCAGCCAATCTATTTGCATGTGTGTTAGTCAACTTTTCATTGCTATGACAAAATAACTGAGGAAAAAAGATCTTAAAAGGAGGGAAATTTGATTTTGTCTCATGATTTCAGAATTTTCATTGCTTTGGGCCTGAGGCAAAATAGAACATCACTGAAGAAGGGCTTGATGGAAGAAAGCTGCTTACCTCATGAAGGCCAGAAAGTAGAGAGAGAAAGAGACCAGGGACAACATATACCTTCCCAGGGCACACCTCCAATGTCCTATTTCCTCCAACTTGGCCCCACTTTGTGAAGTTTCCACCAATTTCCAGTAATGCCTTCAGCTATGAAACCATCAATGGGTTAATTCATTTATGAAGTCAGAACCCACAGTATCCAATCACTTCCCCTAAAACCCATTTCTGAACATTACTGCACTGGGGACCAAGTCTTCAACAGGACTCTTTGGGAGACATTTCAAATTCAAACCAAAACATTGTGCATGGCAAAAATTCTCCAAATAGGCTAGAAATTCTAGTGAATACATTTTTTTCCACCAATTTGGAGATTACCTCCTTCCTTCCTCTAATCAAGAAGATCCTACAATATTTCTAACAAAACAACATATGTTTGCTTTTGTGTGAGAACATGCTAATGCCACTCCTGATTGGGCTCTGGGGTATATGTTGGAATTGGATTGCTAACTGCAGAACAAATTCAATTAGGTGAAATAGTGGCCCTATGTAATGAAAAACTAATTGATTCTCACAAGACTCCAAATATAATGGGTTGGATTCCCTGGGACCACGGCTGTCCCCCTAACTTCGGGAACAGAAGAATGGGGGTAGGGATGGATTTGGAGAACCAACTTCCAGTCTCTGCCACAAAAGAGAAAAATGCATTCATGTTGGATTGACAACAAGGTGGACTGGGGACTATGGAGAACTGGAAAGCGTATGTCTACAGAGATCTGGGACATATATGGCCAGATCTTTTAATTTTTAAAAGAGGAGTCAGAAATCTGGGTTTTTATGTGAGATTTCCTGATTCTTGAATATTGCAGTTGATTAAAATATTAAAAGCTACTATGGGTCCAATAAAACTCATCTGTGTGAAGTCCACAGGCTGACAATTTGCTTCCTTTGATCTAAAAGAATTGGCCCTGTTTCATTGTTAGATTTATTATTTTCAGTCAAACAACCAGTATTGGTTGAGGACTACATTATATAAGGTACCATGTAAAGGGCAGTGAGGACAGAAAGATATAATCTTTCATTGGAACAAGAATGCCTCTGACAGGGTCATGACTGGAATGGAAAAATTTTGGTTGCAGTAACCATTTTTTAGTTTTGTTTTACTTTGTTCAGTTTTGGGTCCACTTTCTTTACCTAGCCCACAAAATTCTTATTTTCTTAGGTCTTTTCTCAATATTTAACAGTCTATTACCCTTTGAACTTCTTTAAATAATTAACACTATCCCTAGATTTCTGTATTCATATAATCTCTTGGAAATATCAACTATTTTCTTTCTCATTTTATTGCTAATGTTCTATTCTACTGAAAATTTATTTTAAGGTTTTTTTTTTTCATGCACCAGTCCTTATAAAATTAACAATATACACATTTGTCATAAATTGTGTCTGAACTTAAGTCATTATCTTCAAAAGGACAAAAATTCTTGATACATAAGAGTCTACAACATTCATCCCTGTTCTTCCCAGAAGTAGAGAGTTGAAAACTGTGGATAAAGAAGACCAGAGTTACCCAGTCAATTCTCTTAGGAAAAATAGTGAAAGTAAACCACATCAAGTTTTCCCCTGCCCTAAGGATAATGAGTCACCCGACCTTCCAGCTGTCCTCTAGCACTGTCATAACAGGTAGAACAGAGTCAGAATGACTATAAAATTTTCAGGGTGCAATGAAAAATGAAAATGTGGGGCCCCTTGTTCAAACTTATTAAAGAGTTTCAAGATGGTGACAGCAGAGCCTTAAAACCAGCATAGTGTGCTCCTGCATGCAAGTCCTGTGTGACTACACAGGTTTTATGCCCATGAAGCCAGCTGTGACTGCAATGGTAGACATCTGGACACCTATGGCTACGGGAGTAGGGAGTGGGTGGCCAGTAGGAAAACATGATTCAGAGACAGAATAGGATTTTTTTTTTTTTTTTTTTTTTTTTTTTTGGTACCAGGGATTGAACTCAGGGGCACTCGACCACTGAGCCACATCCTTAGCCCTATTTTATATTTTATTACTGACAGGGTATCAATGAGTTGCTTAGTGCCTTGCTACATTGCTGAGGCTGGCTTTGAACTCACAATCTGCCTGCCTCTGTCTCCGGAGCTGCTGGAATTACAGGCGTGTGCCACCATGCCCGGCTAGAATGAGATTTTTATTTCAGGAGTATTTTGGGGGTGAGAGAGGCACAAGGGCAGGAAGAGAAAGTATAGAGTTTTCATGCTCATTTGTTTTTTCAGATGTTGAAGTGATCTGCATGCCTCCCACTCCTTTATGGTGTTCCATAAATTTTAGTGAAGAAATAGCTATTACAAAAAGATGCTTTAGTTTATAGGACTCTGCAGCCATTCAGGAACTAGAGATATAGTCATACTGTATAACCATTTCACAGCCATTAGTAATGTGGCTGATTAGAGGTTGATTGATACTTTTATAGTAATAATAATTTATTTATTTGCATTCATGGCCAATGAGTAAAAGAACACTATGCTTGACTTTCTTCCTCCCTCCCTTTCTCGCATCCTTTCTTCTTTTCTTTTCAACAAATGTGAAGGCCTTCATTACCTTCCAATTAGAAATGGAACTATTTTCACTTAATGATAATCACTCATACTTATTTAGGCAACCAAATGATTATTTTCCCCATTATAATCACAAAGATGACAAAGAATTGTCTTGTTTGTTAACATGCCCTGTGGAGCTATATTAAAACAAAAGACCTCTTCCAGGTCTCCCTGTCCTGTTCCTCTAACAGCCTATATACCATTCTATCCATAGCTAACTTTTTTTTTTTAACTCTTTATTCTGCCTTCCAGTATCCTTTGTCCCATAGAAACAATTTTTTTTTCTTTTTAGTATGGAAATTAAGCCCAGAGCTTTATATATGCTAGGAAAGCACTCTACCACTGAGCTATATCCATAACTCTTTTAATTTTTTATTTTGAGGCAGGGTCTTCCTAAGTTGTACAGGCTACCCTCTAAGTCATGATCCTCCTGCCTCAGCTTCTGAGTAGCTGTGTTTACAGGTGTGTACCACCATGCCCAGCTAAAAATATTCTTTAAATTCCTCATGTTGTATATGCTGACACTGACCTCTACTTTTCTAACCTTTCTTCCTTTGTAGGGAAAACAATATTGCTCTCTGATGTGGACTTTTTCCATTTCCTATACCTATACATATAAACAAGTTTATGTATAGATGCACTTTCTGGTAAACTAATTGCATCAATACCCCCAATTGATGGTCTCACTCCCTATTCTGATCCCAGGTATAGCCACGTAAAAGGCTTTAAAAAGTGCTTTTTATGTTGTTTTTCTCAGGTATTTTATCATAGCAATGGAAAGCTAACTAACACAGGTAGGTAGGTAGGTAGGTAGGCAGTGAAACAGAGAAGAGTTAAAGTTGGAGTCCAAAGTCAATCTGCTGGCAGATTTCCTTCTTGTTCAAGGGAGGTTAATCTTTGTTCCATTATGACCTTCAATTAATTAGATGAGGTTTATCCACATTTTGGAGAGTAATCTGCTTTACTCAAAAACCAATTTAAATGTTAATCTCACCCTGCCCCCCCAAAAAAAAAACCTTCACAAAAACATTTAGAATAATGTCTAATCAAATAACTAGGCACCATAGCTCAGGCAAAGTGACACATAACATTAAACGCCTCATCATTTTTTAAAAATCCATTAACCATTCACCCTCTTCAGTTATTATCTTATTTATTTAAGGTATTTGATACTACAAATGGTCTCTTCTTTGTCTTTTTACTTTCTTTGTAGCCCTATCTCTCAGATTGTTTCTTACATCTCTGCTCCTTTTCAGTTTTCTTTATGGTAACTCTTCCTTTGCTTGTTTCTTGAATGAACTTTAGGACTGTGTTTCCTAGACTACCTGAGCCTTCTAATGTATCAGTGCCTTTTATCACTAAATCTGTAACTTCCTGTCAGCCCTCTCTTGAAGCTTCATTCTTTCTTTGATTCATTAGAGATATTAATAAGGTATCTATTTTGTTGAGTGCTAAACACTATGGTGACCTCTAAAATGGCCCCCTATATTCCTGCCTCCTGTCATTGACAACCTTATTTCACTCTCTAAGTGTGTACTTCCAATTAATGGAATACAGTGATTTTGATGTCACTTTAAAAAAAAAATTAATATTTATTTTTTAGTTGTAGTTGGATACAATATCGTTAATTAATTTATTTATTTTTATGTGGTGCTGAGGATCAAATCCAGGGCCTCGCTCATGCTAGGTGAGCTCTCTACCACTGAGCCATAACCTCAGCCCCAGATTTTGATGTCACTTCTAAGATTAGGTTACAAAAGACTTTTATCTTGCTCACGCTCTCTTACTTTTTTTATACCTATCTTATAGTATTCATCTGTCTTAGATTCTTCACTCTAAGGGAAGCAAGTTGACATGTTATATGAGAATTTTCATGGAAAGTCTTGTGTGGTAAGAAACTCAGGTTTCCAGGAAACAGCCAGCAAGGACTTGAGGCCTGCCACCAGCCATGTGAGCAAGCTTGGGATCAACTTCTCTCTAAGTGTTGAAATGACCACATTGATTAATAACTTGATGACAGTCTTATGAGAAACCCTGAATCAAAGGCACCAGCTAAGCTGCAACTGGAATCCTAATCAACACATATCAAGATAAAATAAATACTTATGGTTTAAGCTGCTAAGTTTTTGTACAATTTATTTATTAGGGGAACTAATACAGGGCTACTCAGGATCCAATGCCAACTAAGAAATGGTTCCTGAGATCAATGATCCTCCATTCTAGTAGAGGCGATAGAAAAGCATCTGGGATCACAGTATGATGTGACAGATGTTAGAAAAACATACACAGTAACCAATGGGAAAACAGAGCAAAGACAATTTGCTTCCCAATTAAAGTTGAAGAATCCATTCAGCAGATTTTATTTTGTCATTAAGTGAGGAGGTTAAGATATTTGATGAAAATGAGGAGGAAAGGATGGTAGGTTACTTGAAGAGAAAATTAATTTTTAGAACTTCTGATGGAAAGAACAGTTGAATTGTGCACCATGATCAAGTAGGATTCATCCCTGGGATGCAAGGCTGGTTCAATATACGGAAATCAATAAACGTTATTCACCACATCAATAGACTTAAAGATAAGAACCATATGATCATCTCGATGGACGCAGAAAAAGCATTCAACAAAGTACAGCATCCCTTTATGTTCAAAACATTAGAAAAACTAGGGATAACTGGAACTTACCTCAAAATTATAAAAGCTATATATGCTAAGCCTCAGGCTAGCATCATTCTAAATGGAAAAAAACTGAAGGCATTCCCTTTAAAATCTGGAACAAGACAGGGATGCCCTCTCTCACCACTTCTATTCAATTTAATTCTTAAAATACTAGCCAGAGCAATTAGACAGACAAAAGAAATTAAAGGCATAAAAATAGGAAAAGAAGAACTTAAATTATCACTATTTGCGGATGATGATCCTATACCTAGAAGACACAAAAGGGTCTACAAAGAAACTACTAGAGCTAATAAATGAATTCAGCAAAATGGCAGGATATAAAATCAACACGCATAAATCAAAGGCATTCCTGTATATCAGCGACAAATCTTCTGAACTACAATTGAGGAATTCCACCCCATTCACAATATCCTCAAAAAAAAAAAAAAAAATACTTGGGAATCAACCTAACAAAAGAGGTGAAAGATTTATACAATGAAAACTACAGAACCCTAAAAAGAGAAATAGAAGAAGATCTTAGAAGATGGAAAAATATACCCTGTTCATGGATAGGCAGAACTAACATCATTAAAATGGCGATATTACCAAAAGTTCTCTATAGGTTCAATGCAATGCCAATCAAAATCCCAACGGCATTTCTTGTAGAAATAGATAAAGCAATCATGAAATTCATATGGAAAAATAAAAGACCCAGAATAGCAAAAGCAATTCTAAGCAGGAAGTGTGAATCAGGAGGTGTAGCGATACCAGATTTCAAACTGTACTACAAAGCAATAGTAACAAAAACAGCATGGTACTGGTACCAAAACAGGCGGGTGGACCAATGGTATAGAATAGAGGACACAGAAACCAATCCACAAAATTACAACTATCTTATATTCGATAAAGGGGCTAAAAGCATGCAATGGAGGAAGGATAGCATCTTCAACAAATGGTGCTGGGAAAACTGGAAATCCATATGCAACAAAATGAAACTGAATCCCCTCTTCTCGCCATGCACAAAAGTTAACTCAAAATGGATCAAGGACCTTGATATCAAATCAGAGACTATGCGTCTGATAGATGAAAAGGTTGGCTCCGATCTACATATTGTGGGGTCAGGCTCCAAATTCCTTAATAGGACACCCATAGCACAAGAGTTAATAACAAGAATCAAAAAATGGGACTTACTTAAACTAAAAAGTTTTTTCTCAGCAAGAGAAACAATAAGAGAGGTAAATAGGGAGCCTACATCATGGGAACAAATTTTTACTCCTCACACTTCAGATAGAGCCCTAATATCCAGAGTATACAAAGAACTCAAAAAATTAAACAATAAGAAAACAAATAACCCAATCAACAAGTGGGCCAAAGACCTGAACAGACACTTCTCAGAGGAGGACATACAATCAATCAATAAGTACATGAAAAAATGCTCACCATCTCTAGCAGTCAGAGAAATGCAAATCAAAACCACCCTAAGATACCATCTCACTCCAGTAAGATTGGCAGCCATTGTGAAGTCAAACAATAACAAGTGCTGGCAAGGATGTGGGGAAAAGGGTACTCTTGTTCATTGCTGGTGGTACTGCAAATTGGTGAGGCCAATATGGAAAGCAGTATGGAGATTCTTGGGAAAGCTGGGAATGGAACCACCATTTGACCCAGCTATTGCCCTTCTCGGACTATTCCCTGAAGACCTCAAAAGAGCGTACTACAGGGATACTGCCACATCGATGTTCATAGCAGCACAATTCACAATAGCTAGACTGTGGAACCAACCCAGATGCCCCTCAATAGATGAATGGATAAAAAAAATGTGGCATTTATACACAATGGAGTACTACGCAGAACTAAGAAATGACAAAATCATGGAATTTGCAGGAAATGGATGGCATTAGAGCAGATTATGCTAAGTGAAGCTAGCCAATCCCTAAAAAACAAATGCCAAATGTCTTCTTTGATATAATGAGAGCAACTAAGAACAGAACAGGGAGGAAGAGCAGGAGGAAAAGATTAACATTAAACAGAGTCATGAAGTGGGAGGGAAAGGGAGAGAAAAGGGAAATTGCATGGAAATGGAAGGATACCCTCATTCTTTATACAAAATTACATATAAGAGGTTGTGAGGGGAATGGGAAAAAAATAAGGAGAGAAATGAATTACAGTAGATGGGGTAGAGAGAGAAGATGGGAGGGGAGGGGAGGGGGGATAGTAGAGGATAGGAAAGGTAGCAGAATACAACAGTTACTATTATGGTATTATGTAAAAATGTGGATGTGTAACCGATGTGATTCTGCAATCTTTGTAAAGTTTTGAATAACCAATAATAATAAAAAAAGAACAGTTGAAGCTTTATAAAGAAAACATAATGATATGTATGCAGTGTGGAGTTGGGTTTGAAGATCCTTGACCTACAGGATAGTCAATCTTAGGTTGGGTTTATTTTGCCAAAGGTTCTAGCAATTGGAATATAGGATTAGAGAAGCTGATGGCTAAATTTGGGATTTCAGAGAAGATGAAACAGAAAAGCAAGGGACAAAGAAAGAAGATGAGTTGAGAAAAATAGCAAGACAATTCTTATAATTCTGAAAGAATAGGGACTAGAATACAATTTAGGCTGAGTGGGGAAAGAACCACTGCCGAACTGCAGAAAATTTGTGGAAAATGTAACTGATTCTTCTACCAATCATGAGCGTTCAGGGAGCAGCTGTGACTTGATTTAAGCCCAATTCATGTATTACAACCTTGAGTTGGAGACTTACAGCTAAGGGTGGGAGAAAGGTAATTACCTAGAATGAAATACAGATATACTACAATGAAAATAGTGAAAGGCTGCTATAGCGGGGACTTTTGTTTCTCTACATAGTTCATCATTCTTTCAGGCTAAGTGAACCCCTATTTTTTAGGAGGAAAATAATAATTATACATCCTAGATTTATGGTTTAGATATGATGTATCCACAAAAAAAGCCCATGTGTTAGGCAGTAAATGAATGTTTTGAGGTAAAATGAGTACATAATTATGAGAGCTGTAACCTTATCAGTAGATTAATCCATTTGTTGGGTTTATAATTTTAATGGACTATTAGGTGGTCAGTGTAGTCAGGTTGAGTGTGGCTGGAGAGAGCAGGTCACTAGGGGCATGCCCTTGGGGATTATATCATGTCCCTGGATCTTCACACACTCTTTCCAGTTCCCTGCTGCCATGAGCTGAGAAGCTTTCTTTCACACACCACAAAGTTCCACCTTACTTCAGGCCCAGAGCATCATCAGAGTTGGCCAAACCATGAACTGAGAACCCTGAAATCATGAGCCCCAAATAAACTTTTCCTCCTCTAAGTTGTTCTTATCAGGTATTTTGGTTATAGTGTGCAAAGCTAACATACCTAGTCTCTCTTGTAGCTAGGGATGATCATGTAACTAACAAGTTAGTCAATTAGATGTAGACAGAGAGGTGTGTAAAATTTCTGTTCAGTGCTCTTAAAGGGAAAGCAATGTCATTTTGTTTTCCTTTCACATTTTTGCCAACTGGAATGTGGTGAAATTGTGGTGGTAAGACAACTTGAACAATTAGGAAGAGATGCTTCTTATGGAGGGCAGAGCATTAAAAGCTTATATCCTTGGAGTTTTCATACCAACCCCAGTTCTCATGAGGAATAAGTAAACATGTACCTTTTTCAAGTCAAGTTTAATGTGGGTCTCTTTTATAAGCAGCAGAACTAATATTTCTAGTAGTGTCCATACCACTAAGAAAGACATGCTGGGAATACAAGTAACTATAGCATAAGACAGAAAGTAGAAAGCAATACATAAAGGTACAGGTAAAAATGAAGGATGTCAAGAGGAGCCATCTCAAATCAGGCTTTGAACTTATTAGGAAATTAGTTTCTAAACTGTGACATACTCCAGACTGTCCGCAACTGATGGAGAACAAGCCAGGAAGTGTGAATATGAGTTTCTTACCAATTGTCTGATTTTCCCACTTGTTTTTTTTTTTTGGTGGTGGTGCTAGGGATCATGCCAGGCAAATGCTTTACCACTAAGCTACCACTCTACCCTTCATACTTTCTAACCCTGTAGTGGAAACAATATTGTAAGGTTCATGATGAAATTGCAATAAACTACAGATGACAAATTATTCAATGGCTTTTTGTAACCAAGGGCTGCACTAATAGCCACTAGTCATATGGGGTTATTTAAATTAATTAAAATGAGATAAAATTAAAACTCAAGTTTTTCACACAGCACATTTCAAGTGTTCTGTGGTCACACGTGGGCCAGTGGCTACCGTCTTGGACAGCCAGATGTAGAGCATTTCCATCACTTCAGAAGGTTCTTTTGGACCGGTCCAAACAAAGTTGAGAGTATGTGCCTTGCTTCCCCAGTCTGTACAAACTCCAAGCCTAAAGAGTGGTTCCTCGACCTTTTCTACTTCCTAAAGGAAAGCCACAAAAATGGTTCACAGAAATCATTTGGCCTAGCTCTGCTAAGAAGGTGCTGCGGTAATAAGAGTCCAGAATCTTCCACAAGTCACCAAGTAAATGGCGAGAAGCAGGCAATGACTGAAGCCGCGAAGGGGCGGAGCTGAGCGCCGAGCGCTCGGGGAGGTCACCGTCACGAGGCCGGGGGCGGGGCCTCGAGCTGGGCGGGGCCGTGGGAGGCGGGCCGGGGAGGCGGGGAGCTGGCGGGTCGGCGCGCCAGCCTGGCTGTGCGTGCTCACGTGACAGGTCCGCGAGGCCCAGCTCGCGCAGTCGTCCGAGCGAGCGAAGATGGCGGCCGAGAGGGAGCCTCCTCCGCTGGGGGACGGGAAACCCACCGACTTTGAGGAACTGGAGGACGGAGAAGACTTGTTCACCAGCACTGTCTCCACGCTAGAGGTCAGACTGCATCTCCGTGGGTTCCGCGCTACGCTGCTCCCCGCGTCTCGCCTTTTAGATGCCGTTACCCTACCCCTGCTTGTCCCTTCCCACCCCCAGGGCTAGCAAGACCAGGTGGGTGACACCTGTGACGGACCCCACCTCAGGTACCTGTCAGTAGGTTGGGTAATGGCCTGGGCGGCAAGGCCTCCTCAGGAGAGCAGCCTGCGGGCCTTGGGGACCGACCTAATTCTCTAAGGGGCCGGCAGCGTCCGGACCGAGCATCGCAGCGCCCTTTCCCCATTCTACCGGCCCTTCTTGGTGTCAGTTGCACCTCTTCTTCCAGGCCAGAGATGGTCTTGTCCCGGGTGCCAGCATGCCGCTCAGCACTCCCCTGGGGCTTCCCTAGCCCCTTTGAAGAAGTGCTTGGCTTTTCTCTTCCCACGGGAGGGTGTGCCCTGAAAGGGAAGAGCAATGAAGTGAGCTCAGAGTGGCCGAGGGTCAGCCAGGAGCATTTGGGTGCACTTTCTTAGGTCGTGGTCTTTAGTGGACTACTGGTTCCCCTCGAGGTAAAAGCTTCTGTTTGGGCTGTTGAGTAGGTAAATGCATTTGCCCATTTTTGTTTGTCTTTAGTTCCAAGACCCTTTAGAGACCATAGTGTTTAGAAAATTTTAAAGTTGAAAGGAGGGAGTAGTTCAGGAAACGGCTTTTTTTTTTTTTTTCTTTTAAGCTAACAGGGGAAAAATAGAAACAGTTCTCCACTCCTTTTTCCTCTTTTCTCGCATGATCAGCGATCTCTGAAGCGGAGTGTTCCTGTTTTTGTCAAAGAAAACACCCTCTATGAACTTATGTGTATTGGACTGCCTATGTCTAGTTCATGTTTTAATTGCTTTACATTTACTAAAAACATACACACCTAAAATCCTAATTTTAATTGTGTTTATTAAAATGGAAGCAAATTTCCTGGAAGGTTGTTTACCACAGACTATCCTTACTTATAAAGTGCTTTCTTGATCTGTTCACCTCTACAACAAATAAGTTGGAAATTACTGTAAAATATCCACTTTCAGAATTTTTAGCTACCTGAAACTGGGAACTTCCGGGAACCATTTTCAGCACTGACCACATTCTGCTAATTGGTGCAAAGTTCCAGCTAAACCCTACCTCCCCTCAGATTTTAGATTCCCTGGGACTAGGGATAGTACCTTGATCATCTTCGCGTTCTTCACAAAACCTTGAGTATTTGCATTTAAGACCTGTATTCCTGTTGGAGAATAGAAAGGTTTTACATCAAGGATCCAAACAAACTTGGTTGACCTATTTGGAACTTTGTTTGGAGTGAAGTAAAAGGAATCATATTTGCCACGTGGATTGGAACTTCTTTTTTTTAATATTTATTTTTTAGTTATAGTTGCACACATACCTTTATTTATTTATTTTTATGTGGTGCTGAGGATTGAACCCAGGCCCTCGCATGTGCTAGGCGAGCATTCTACTACTGAGCCACAACCCCAGCCCGTGGATGGGAATTTTTAAAAAGTATGTTTGATCATTTTTCAGGGAGAGTCTACAAAGTTTGATTAGGAATACCTTAAATTTATCTTGGTTAATGCACATGAAAATTGTACATAAAGTTGACGTTAGTTATTCATCTTAAACTCCATATTTCACAAATTCATTCAGGTTATTAATTTTTAGAAAGTAGTATGGCTGTGAGATTTGTAAATTCAGATATTTTTTCTCTCAAAATGTTTGGGGAGCTGGGTGTGGTGGTGCACACCTTATAATCCCAGAGGCTTGGGAGGCTGAGGTGAGAGGATTTCAACTTTGAGGCCAGCCTCAGCAACTTAGTGAGATCCTGTCTCAAAATATAAAATAAAAAGGGCAGGGGATGTGATTTCGTGGTTAAGTCCCCCTGGGTTCAATCCCTGGTACAAAAAAAAAAGTTTGGGGAAGGATATATAGCAGTATTTCTTAGTTTACCAAACTGTTTTAAAGGAATCCTCTTTCAGTACTTCACTGTTCTATTAAATAGTGCTTCTCAAACTTTTTTGTATTGGAAAAGCCACAGTATTTATGTTAAAAATGCAGATGCCTGCACCTCACTTGAATATCCATGCTTAATAAGTGTTCTAGATCAGAGCTTTTCAGACTTTTTACCGTAAATTACCTTGGGGTATTGTTGAAGTGCAAATTATGATTCTGTAAAGCTGCAATAGGGCCCATTATTCTACATTTTTATCAAGCTGTCCTTGTGGTGCTTCTGAGCCATAGAGAACACTAAATTGTAAGGCCCTAAGTAATATCAAGGGAGATCATCTGCTTTTGATACTTATTACCTAAAAAAATGTGTATTGCCTAAGCTGTAAATTAAAAGTAATACTTAAAAACAAATGCCTTTTAATTTATTTTTTTAAAAATATTTTATTTTATTTTATTTTTTTAGATGTAGATGGATGCAACACAATGCCTCTATTTTTATGTGGTGCTGAGGATCGAACCCGGGTCCCACCTGTGCTAGGGGAGCGTTCTACCACTGAGCCACAATCCCAGCCCATGTCTTTTAATTTAAAAGGGAAAAGAAAATCAGAGTCTTTAAAATTATGTCATTCAGATAGAAAACTTTTTCATTTGAGAGTATTTGATCTGGAGTGGGGGATCAGTTGAAACCCATATAAGTGGAAATCATATACAGCTTCAATGCCATAATTGTTCAGTTTATAATGCCTACCTACACATTAGTTTATCTATATGCCTATGTATATATTTTAACCCAATTTTAAACTCATTCCTTTAAGAAGGAAAAAACTCATTTTCTTTCAAAATTAGAAAGTCACATAAAACTGTATTAAGTAAATAAAATATGTCTCAAATGTCTGCTTTATGTTTCCATTGTGACTATAAGACAAGAAAGAGGCTAGGTTTGGGGCAGGGGAAGGGTTGAGAAGAGAAAGAATTTGGCAAAATTTTATTTTATTTTTTTGATACTTGAAAAGTATTTTTATCACTTCAAAAAGAACCCTGTACCCTTTAAGATGTTTAGATGTCATCTCTCTTCCATTTCCCTAACCCACCTGTTTTGAATCCTAAATAGCCAATAATTTGTGTCTCTTTATATTATCCAGTTCTGGATTTTGTAGGAATGGGATTATATTGTTTTGTTTTGTTTTCCTGTGACTTTTTTTCACTTAGCATGATGGTTTCAAGGTCTGTAGTACTGTAGTATATATCCATCCATCATTCAGGTTTTTTAAAAAAATTTTGTTTGGTTTGTTTTTGCTTTTTGGTTTTGGGGAATTGAACCCAGGGCCTCATACATGCTAAGCAAGTCCTCTTCCACTGAGATACATATCCCCTCAATCCCCAGTTTTTTTCCTCCTTTTAAGATGGCATCTTGCTATGTTGCCTTGGCTGGTCTTCAGCTCCTGGGCTCTACTGATCCTCTTGCCTCAGCATCCCTGAGTGTTTCGATTACAGGTGCCCACCACTGCACCCAGCTTTTTTCATGATATTAATGGGGTCCTCTAAAACAAATCTTTTACATTTAATGAAGTCAAATTCATCTATTTTTTCTTTTAGTGTTTATGCTTTCAGTGTCTTAACAAGAATCCTCTGTCCCAAATCCAAGGTCCTGAAGATTTACACCTGCGTTTTCCTCTATGAGTTTTATAGTTTTGGCTCTTATATTGAGGTCTGTTAGTCAGCTTTTTCATCGCTTTGACAAATACCTGAAAAAAACAACTTATAGGAGGAGAGATTTATTTTGACTTAGGGCTTCAGAAATATCAGTCCGTGATTGGCTGGCTCCGTTGCTTTGGGCCTGAAGTGAGATAGAGCATCTTGTCAGAAGGACATGGTGGGAAAGTTGTTCAGCTCCTGGTAGCCAGGAAGTGGGCAGGGGATATTGATCACTGGAGAAAAAAAGGGTTTAGTGCAAGAAGTACTCTTCCAGGGTTGCCCGTAGTGACCTTATTCCTCCAACTAGGTCCCACTAGCCCTGTCCTCTGCCACTTCCCAATAGTTCATCCAATTATTAATGAATTAATCCACTGATGAGATCAGAACCCTCATGATTTGATCACTTCCCAAAAGCCTCTCCTCTGAATTGTTGTGTTGGGAGCCAAGTATAAGTTTTGGGGGAACACTTCAGATCCAAACTATAACAGGCCTGATCCATTTTGAGTTAATTTTTGTAGATGGCATTAGGTAAGAGTCCAACTTTATTATTTTGCATATGACAATACAGTTGTTCCTGCATCATATGTTAAAAAGATGTTAAAACATATGATGTTAAAAACATATGTTTCTCACATTGATTGATGATCTTGGGACACTTGTCAACAAGTCAGTTGACCAAATAGGTGTTTACACTTGGTTCTTTACTAACCTCAAATGTGAGTCAGCTAAATTTAAGATGAATACCACAGTATTTTCCTAATGTTATCGCATCAAAATGTTTATAGAGAATTTTAACTAGTATTTTCAGATGAGGTAGGTATTCACAGGCCTTAGAATTCCTGTCCTAACATGTAACCCCAGGCTATAAGTGCCCAGAAGATAACATATTTGGTTGGCTTCAGTAAACACTTATTTAGTCTCTGCTGTAGTGTTTTGTTTTGTACCAGGGATTGAATCCATGGACGCTTAACCAATGAGCCACATCCCCGGCCCTTTTTTAAATTTTTATTTTGAGATAGGATCTCACTAAGTTGTTTAGGACCTTACCAAGTTGCTGAGGCTGGCTTTGAACTTGTGATTCTCCCACCTCAGCCTCCCAAGCCTCTGGGATTACAATCTCTACTATAATGTTTATATTATTTAAGAGTACAAAGATCAGCAAAACACTATAAGTCTTTGAAGATGGAAAATCTCCAGTAGAGAAGGAAAAGATGTACAGAGAGATTATATGATCTGAAAACATAAAATGCCAGTGAAATGAGAAACTAATTCCTATCACATTCTTTAACACATAGTGAATGAACAATGAATGTATCTTTTGACTAGGAAAAACTAATTGAGGAGGTAGTATTTAAGAGAGATCTTGAAGAGAGGAATGAAATTTTGAAGTGGGGAATTGGCAAGGGTCTCTCTGAGGTTCAGATTCTCTGTTCAATTCTAAAGAACCATAAATAATTTTGAGTAACTGAATGTAGAATGTGTTATAGGCTTACTATGTAGTAAGATTGTGAAGAGTTCTCACATTTGTTATGTAGGCAAGTGAAAGGAATGGAAGATTTGCATGGTTGTAACATTTTGCCTAGGAAGATTAATATGACCACCTGAGGGATAAATTTGAATGGGAGGTACCATTGTTGGGTTGATAAATTGGTAGCTTTTTTATAGAGCAAAGTACAAATAATAAAACAAGGGATTTGATGCAGTAACAGATTAAAAGGTAACATTTGTATGGCTCCCTCCTTTTAGATCATTTTTAGAGCAAATAATTATAAATTTATTTGGTTGGATATATGTTAGACCAATAAAGATAATTATCAGGCTGGTGGGGTAGCTCAGTGTTAAGCATACTTGCCTAGCATGTACAAGGCTCTGGGTTCAATTCCCAGCACTACAGTAAATACAAATGATAACAGGTAGCTAGAAATACTAGATGGGCTAGAGATGTAGATTTGAGAGTCTGTTATAAATTTGTTCAATGATAAAGCTCCACCTTTAAAAGTACCAAATTTCCAAAAAATCATTATGAATTATCTATGTTTTAGAGGGGAAAAAACAGTAACATGGTTAAAGGCAATAAGCATGAAAAATTACTAGAAAGGAATTTATGAAGAAGCATAACTCTAGTTTACTACTTTCCCTTTTAGAGCCTGTTTTTTTTAAAAAAAAAAAAAAAAACAAAGTAATTCTGTGAAGTTACCTGAAACAGGAATGCTCAAATATTTTTGAAGATTTTTTTTCCTGAAAAAAATAAAACATGTCTTCAATGTTAGTTTTGCAGATGCTCACTTTACTATGAAGAGTTGAACAGTTCATACACAATTGAACAGTTCTGTTTTATTCCTCTGATGATAGTTTTTAGTTGATATGAAATTGATTCCAATTTTGTAAAGTTTACTGTCACTTTATTCAAGATATAGAACAGTTCAATCACCCCAGTAAATTCTGTCATGTTGCTCTTTGTAATTAACTCCTCCCATTCCCCAGCATTTGGCAACTACTGATCTGTTTTCTGCCTACAGTTTTGTCTTTTTCAGTATGTCATGCAAATGAAATCATACAGTATGAAGTTTTTTGAGTCTAATTTCTGTATTTAGCATAAAGCACTTAAGAGTCATCAATGGTATTCCCTAAAGACCTAAAAAGAGCATGCTACAGGGACACTGCTACATCGATGTTCATAGCAGCACAATTCACAATAGCAAGACTGTGGAACCAACCTAGATGCCCTTCAATAGACGAATGGATAAAAAAATGTGGCATTTATACACAATGGAGTATTACTCTGCATTAAAAAATGACAAAATCATAGAATTTGGAGGGAAATGGATGACATTAGAGCAGATTATGCTAAGTGAAGCCAGCCAATCCCTAAAAAACAAATGCCAAATGTCTTCTTTGATATAAGGAGAGTAACTAAGAACAGAGTAGGGAGGAAGAGCATGAGAAGAAGATTAACATTAAACAGGGATGAGAGGTGGGAGGGAAAGGGAGGGAGAAGGGAAATTGCATGGAAATGGAAGGAGACCCTCAGGGTTATACAAAATTACATACAAGAGGAAGCGAGGGTAAAGGGAAAAATAATACAAGGGGGAGATATGAACTGCAGTAGAGGGGGTAGAGAGAGAAGAGGGGAGGGGAGGGGAGGGGAAGGGGAAGGGGGATAGTAAAGGATAGGAAAGGCAGCAGAATACAACAGACACTAGTATGGCAATATATAAATCAATGGAAGTGTAACTGATGTGATTCTGCAATCTGTATACGGGGTAAAAATGGGAGTTCATAACCCACTTGAATCAAAGTGTGAAATATGATATATCAAGAACTATGTAATGTTTTGAACAACCAACAATAAAAAAAAAAGAAAATTTTCTCTATCTGCATATTGTATGATACTTGGAATATCTGAATCAATGATAAAACTATCATAAATAAAGTAATTTGGCAGTGTTTTAGTAAAAAAAAAAAGAGTCATCAATGGTATTTCATGTTGTTTTTATCACATGTATTTTTATCTATAGTTTTTATCTATAGTATTTATAGTATATCTATAGTGTTTATTTATAGTATAGCATTTATAGTATAGTATAGTATTTATCTGTAGTTCATTTCTTTTTGTTGCTGAATTTAGTATTCTTGGTGTATATATGTACCACTGTTAATCTGTTCATCCCCTGAAGGACATTTTGGATTGTGTCCAGTTCTTGACAATTATGAATAAAACCAGTATAAACTTTTCTTACAGGCTTTTACATGAGCACATGTTTTATCTCTTTTTTTAAAAAATTTATATTTCAGTAGAATTTATTATGACATATAGTACACAAATAGAGCAAAACTTCTCATTTCTCTGGGTGACATTTTATCTCTTTTGTGTAAATGCTTTGAAGAAGGATTGCTGGGTTGTGTGATAAATACAAACAACTTTATAAAAAAATGTGAAACTATTTTCCCCAGTGGCTGTATCATTTTGTATTGCCATTGTCCAGGAATGAGAATGTTAGTTGTTCCACATTCTTTTCAGGACTTGTTAATTTTTATTTTAGGCAGTGGTAAGCTTGATCAGGTTTGTCCTGGCTAGCAAGAATTGATTGTTAAATTTTAAGGAATTTTGTGAACTAGTTTAGGAAACTCAGCCATTATTAAAAATTAAATTAATAAAAACTTACACTAGTAGTATAGGTCAGTGGTTATTATCTGCTATCAAGGTTACCTGTGTGTTTTTTTCATCTGTTTGGTGAAAAGTATAAGTCTTCCCAGTTCTTCAGTTAGTGAGAGATAACCAGCTTGCCACTGCAAAAGCCAAAAATCTTTACCATAGGTCTGATTGTTAAACATTTACCTGCACACAGCTGACTTTTAGCCTCCCATCAGTTGTATAGTATTATTATTGGTGTTTTTTGGTAGTGGTGGGGATCAAACCCAGGGCCTTGCACATACTAGGGAAGCCCTATACCATTGAGTTACACCCTCAACCCTACCTTGCGATTTTAATATACCCTCCCTAATGATTAGTGATTCTGAGTTTATCTTCACCAACTGACTTCTGTCTTTTTTGAAACATCCTTTCACCTCTGTTATCCATTTTAAAACTTGAGTTTCCATATTAAATTTTTAGAATACTTCATGTAGTCTGAATGTGAATCCTTTGTCAGATATGTGTTTTCTAGGAATTTTTTCCAAGCCTGTTGCTTGTCTTTTGTTATTAACCTTTTCTTTCACAATGCAAAAGTTTATTATTTTGATAAAAGAACATTAGCCTTTCTGTTTTCATTTATAGAACTTTTTATTTTTTTAAAATTTATTTGTTCGAATTAGTTATACATGACAGTAAAGTACATTTTGACACATCATACAAAATGGAATATAACTTCTCATTGGTCTGGTTGTACATGATGTAGAGTTACACAGGTCATGTAATCATATATACACATAGAGGAGTAATGTCTGGTTCATTCTACTATCATTCCTACTCCCATGTCTCCTGCCTTCCCTTTACTCTCCTCTTTTTGGTCCAAAATACCCACCTTATTGTGAATTAGCATTCACTTTAAATGTCATATAGAATGTAAATCCTTTGCTAACTTTAACCCAAGGTCACAAGGTTGCTTTTATTTTCTTTTACAAGATTTATAGTTGGTAGGTGTTAGGCCTAGAATTCATTTTGAGTTGGTTTTCATATGAGGTATTGGCTACATTAGCCTTTCTTTATTGAGTTGTATTTGTATATTTGTCAAAATCAATTGACCATTGTATTAGTCAGCTTTCTGTCATTATAATGAAACAACCTGACACAATCTGCCTATGAAGTAAAGAGGATTATTTTGGTTTATGATTTTGGTGGTTAAAGTCTAGGATTGAGTGGCCTTAATGGCTTGGGCTTTTTGTGAGGACAGCACACCAGAGCACGTGTTAGAAATGAATGGTCACATCTCAAGCTAGGAACAGAGAAAACAGCTGGTGTATGTGTGGGGGTGTTCCATAGTCCTTTTGAGGCCATATTCCCAGTGATATAAGGACCTCCCACATAGTCCCACATTCTAAAGAGTCACAATACTTAACAATAATGCCATTCTGGAGACACAGCCTTTAACATGGACCTTTGGGAGACACAACTCATATGCATACCATCGCAATTTTGTGTGTCTGGTCTATTTCTGGACTCTGTTTCATTGATTTATTAACTATCCTTTTGCCAGTCTACACTGTCTTTCCACATGATTTTAGAATCAATTTACTGTTTTCTATCAAACACGCTGCTGAAATTTTAATTGGGAAGCATTGAATCCATAGATTAACTTGGGGAAAATGAACATGTTAACAAATGCAGTCTCTCCATTTTCTAGACCTTAATTGATTTCTTTATCAGTGTTTATAGTTTTCAGCATATGGATCCAGCACATCTTTTGAGAGTTCCTACCTAAGTATTTCATGGTGTTTGATTTCAGTTTTGCTGCTTTTCTTTCATTTTTACATTTCTCCATTAGTTGCATATTGACCCTGGATGCTGTAACTATGCTAAAACCTCATTAGATCTAATAGGTTTCTATGTAGTCATTGGGATTTTCTATGTAGATAATTATGTTGTCTGTAGCTAGAGTTTTATTTCTTTTTGTTCTAGTCTTTGTTCCTCTTTTCCTCTGGATGCCTTATTGCATTGATTGGGACCACCATATAATGTTGACAGGACGTGGTATTAGAGGGTGTCCTTTCTTTTTTCATAGTTATAGGAGAAAAATATTCTTTTTCTCATATATATATATATATATATATATATATATATATTTATACACACATATATATATATACACACATATATATATATATACACACATATATATATATACACACACATATATATATTGTTTGTAAAGTGTCTGTGTGTGTGTAAATGAACTTCATGTGGTTAAAATACTTTTCTTTCTGTTCCCTTTTTGAGAGAAATCAACATCATCTCATAAATGGATGTTGATTTTGACAAAAGCTTTTTTTTAATCTATTGTGATTATCATATAATTTTCTCCTTTAGTTTATTTATAAGGAAGATTATAGTGATTCATTTTTCAAATGTTGAATAAGCCTTACATTCCTGGGACAACCCACAGACATAATATTTTTATTCTTTTTATATATGGCTGGATTATTCTGCTAATATTTTGTTTAGGTTGTTGTGTTTATATTCATGGAAGGTAATGGTTTGTAGTTTTCTGTTTCTTGTAATGTCTGTCTGGTTTTGTATCAGAAATGCTGGCTTCCTTAAATGAATTGGGGATTTTTTCTTATTTCATATTCTTGAAGAGGCTCTGTGGAATTAGTCTTACGTCTTCCTTAAATGTTGAAAGAACTCTCTAGTGAAATCTGCTGAAGTTTTGTGCAAAAGAAGACCTTTGACTACAAATTTAGTGTTTTAAATAGACTATTTTTTTCTTGGTGAACTTTGGCAGTATTTGTATTTTAAGGAATTTGGCCACTTACTCTCAATTGTACAATTTATGAGCATTAAGTTTTTCATAATACTCTTTATCATTGTATTATTGTGTCTGTGGATTCCATGGGTGATGCCTCTCCCCTTTCATTATTGATAATGGTAATTTACATATTCAGGGTTTTTTTGTTTATGTGTTTATTTTAGTCTTGAAGTTTGCAATTTCTTAGAATCTTTCCAGCTTTTATTTAGCTTTTGTTTTCATTTTTTTCTATTTGTTTTGAATTCCATTGATTTCTGTTTCTTATTTTCTTTTTTCCTTTTAGCTTTATGTTTACTTTGCTCTTAGTTTCTTAAAATAGAAGGTTGGATCATTTACTTGAAACTCTTTTCCTAGTATTAGTATTTAGGTATATAGTTCCCTATGTGACTTTTTTGACCTGTGTTAATTAGTATGTATGGTTTAATTTACAAAATATGAGAACTTTCCAGACAACTTTCTGTTACTAATTTCTTTTTTGTGCTGATGCTATATAGTCTGTGGTTGAATGGAGTGTTTAGATCAAATTGGTTAAAAAGGTTTTTCAAGTGTTCGCTGTCTTTCTCTATTAACTGTTGAATTGTTCTATCAGTTATTGAGAAAAATGTAATGTCTCCAAGTATAATTCTATTTATTAATTCTTCTTTTAATTAAATCAGTATTATTTAGCAGTATTTTGAAGCTTTGTTAGCCACCGGCATTTGGGATTGTTTGTGTCTTTGTTGAATTGATCCTTTTATCATGCCCTTCTTTATTCCTAGGTAATATTCCTTATTCTGAAGTTCACTTTGATGTTTATAAACATTCCACCTTTCTTTTATTTATATGACATTTTTGGCATTGTTTTATTTTTAACCTGTGACCTAAATTAGCATATTGTTGTGTAGTTAATTTCTTAATTTTGTATCCATCTCTTCTAATTGGTGTGTTTAGGTTACTTATGTTTAATGTAATTACTGCCATGGTTGGATTAGATCTATATCATTTTATATGTTTACTGTTTTTCTTCTTCTGTTTTCCCTGTTTCTTCTTTTCTCCTTCCTTTTGCATTACTTTAATGTTTATTGGCATTTTAATTTATCTACTGGATTTTTTTTTTGCATTATCTCTTTACAAATATATATTTTAGTGGCTACTCTAGGAATTGCAATAGACAAACCTAACTTTTGATGTTCTATTAGTGTACTGCCCCCTTTCATGTTATAGTTTTCATATGTACTAAATATTCATGTACTGAAAACCTTATCAGGTAAAGTTACTATTTCCATTAGTCATACCCATTTTTTTAAAACGAATTTTTTAAGTTGTAGATGGACATAATATCTTTATTTATTTATTTATTTTTATGTGGTGCTGAGGATCGAACCCAGTGCCTCACATGTGCTAGACAGGTACTCTACCACTGAGCTACAACCTCAGCCTAGTCATACCCATTTAAAATAACTAGTTTATCCTGTTTCTCCAGTTAGTTACTATTTTTTAGATTATTTATTTAATTCTGAAGGTCCAAGTATTTGTTACTTTCTTCTATTGTATGTTTTCAGCCTAAAGAACTTGTAAGTAGCGTTTTAGAGTTGCCCTAGTGACAACAAATTCCTGCAGTATTCTTTCATTTGAAAATATCTTTATTTCAGTTTCATTGTGTTGTTTGTGGTACTGGGGCTGAAATGCTTTTGGGTTTTTTAGTTTTTGTTTCAGGGCTAAGCACTGAAACACATGCTGGGCAAATATTGTACTGGGCAATATCCTCGGTTCTTTTTATTTGAGATGAGGTCTCCCTGAGTTGCACAAACTAGGCTCAAACTTGTGTTCCTTTTGCCCAGCCTTCCCACATTCTTGATCTCCTCACATTTTTAGTGGATATAAAATTCTTAGTTGACAAGTCTTTTTGTTTGGCACTTTAAAGATTTCATGTCACTGCTTTCTGATCTGATCTATGATTTCTAATGTGAAAAATGTAGTCATTCTAATAATTTTTCTAAATGTAGTTTTTTGTGATTTTAATTACCTCAAGTTTAACTTTTTTATTTTATCAGCCACTTTTTATGTAACTTTTTATGATGTAACTTGTAATTTTTTTCTCTCATTTGTCCTGTTCGGAGTTTGCTTGTTCTTTAATCTGTAAATTTATGTCTTTCATCAAGTTTGGGAAATTTTTGCCCATCATTTCTTGAAATATTTTTCCTACACAGCTTTTCTTTGTCTCTCTTCCTAGGACTTGGATGATATAAATTTTTAATATTTCAAAGGTTCTGCTATTCTGTTATTTTTTTTTTTCAATTTAGGTTGAATATTCTCTGTTCACTGACTTTTTTTTATCTCAACACCTGAAAAAGTCTTACCCTCCTTGTAAGCTGACTATTTAATCTGTTTTATGGTTGCTGGGAGAAAACACGATACAGGATTTTATTACTCAAAGCATAGCAAGAAACATAAGTATATGTTTGTGACAGTTTCCCTGCCCCTCATATTCCAGTAAGGTGAGGAAGATTAGCCCAGGTGGATTCTGTACCTTTGTTTGGTTAGCCACAAGCTGAGGAACCCTTATGCTAAATTATTTGTAATAGGCCATAATCCTGCCTGTTCTTAGTGCTGGTGAATACATCATCTTTATTAATACTACCCAGTAAACAAACCTGGTCTTTGCTTTGAAGAGACTCTTACCTCTCTTTTCCAAGGTTGTTTACTATACAGTCTTTCAAGAAAACATAGTCCAAAAGAGACTATGAGACATAGTCCAAGAGAGCAAATTCCTTTGTTTGCAATATGTACAAAAACTTGAGATACCCTGGAAATTTTGGCAGACTGCTTTGAGTCTATTCTACTATTCTACAAATATGCAGCTTGGAGATAAACCCATGATTTATGTAGGTTCATTCATAGAATTAGGGGGATCTTCTCCAGGATATCCCTTCCACCTGCTGCCACCTCACTCTACTTCTTAGAGATCTCTCTTCTTAGTTCTTCTGGCCAGAAACAAAACTTCTGTCAAGAGTTTTAGCTACCTGCACTGTCACATACTTGTTGAGCTTGGGTCAGCCTTGCAGGAAAGCAGATCAAAGAAAGGAAAAAGAATACCAATGAGGATTTCTGCCACTTCTCAGTATTGGGTTTTTTTCCGAATTCACTTGCCTGAAGAATTAGATTTTCTCTAGGGTTTTCTATGTTAGCATTATTGTCACTGCTAACGTCATGAGGCTAAGACACTATATCTGCCTTAGGTCAGTGCCAGGAAAGAAAATGGGGGTGAAGAAATAAAAGAGTTTTCCATTCATATTCTATAGGTTATAGGGGCCCTCATGTTATGGCCAGAAATACAAAGAGTTTTTCTTGGAGTCATTACTGCTCACATCTATATAAAGTTTTCCAATTGGCAGTATCCTCAGGAAAATCCAAAACAGAAATCAAGAAAAAAATTGAAAAACTGACCCTTTTAAGAATAATTTTTCATGTTTTGGCTCATTCCTGAGTCTGACTGCTATTATTTATTTTTATATTATTGGTTTTTGTATTCTATTCAAAGTTCTTAGTGTTAATCTGTAAGGGAGAGAAAGACTATAATGAGTTTCTTTGGTCTTGATTGGAATCCACAGCATCACTTTTTAGTTTAAGAGATATTAGCAAAAACCTTAAAATTTTGTATTAAAACTTTTCTGCACACTATGAGGTGACGCTATGAGGGAAGAAAATATACACATTCACTAAGAATACTGCTGACTACTCAATTATGTATCTTGGACAACTGTAGTTTTGATGGAACAGACCCTCAGCTCCAGACAAAGAAGCCATCAGTGTTCCCTTTCACCATTGCTTTTTCCTCCCACAGTTTTATCCATCTACTGGAGAATAGCTCTTCTTGTACTCACTAGGAACCTAGAAAAGGCATGGAGAAGCAGGGACAGAAATAAGTAAGTCTTCAAAGCTTTTACTGAGTCACTGACCATGGCTTCGTCCTGAGCAGTAGTAACAGCCTTCTGCACTGTTAACAATGGACAGACACCAAAGGGAAAGTAGGCCTCATAGCCTTTCCATAGCCTTTACTACAGTTGCCCACCACCCACACCATTCCTATCCCACACTTCACTCTTAGGTTCTACACTATGAGACAAAAGGGTTGCTTTTTGGTGTTATATAAATAAGTTAAATTTTTGTTTTTATAATACTTATGTCATAAAACTATGAGTATCCCATATATTGGCATAATATAAACATTCATCATATGAATTCATTATAGATTATAATCTTAATGTATTATAGTTGCATTGTATACTATATTAAAATCTTTATGTTATATCTATTTTAAAGAACTAAAGAAGAAAATGTTCACTCAGTTATTAAGATTTTTGCCATTGATAGTTTGCTTATTTCATTCCTCTTTAGCATAAAGAATTTCCTTTAAGGGCCAGGGTTGGCAGAGTGCTTGCCTCGCACATGTGAGGCACTGGGTTTGTTCCCCAGCACCACATAAAAATAAAAACAAAGATATTGTGTCCATGTATAAATAAGAATTTTTTTTTAGAGAATTTCCTTTAGCATTTCTCTTGGAGATGATCAGTTGAAGATGAATTCTCTTATTTCTACTTCATCTGAAAACTTTCACTTTTATTCCTAAAGGGTATTTTCACAGTTTAAAGGTTTCTGGATCAATAGTATTCTTTAAGCACTTTAAAAGTATTCTTCCACTATTTCCAGCTTTCATGATTTCTGAAGAGAAATCCACAGAAATTCAAATTGGTGTTCCCATGTAAAAATGTGTCTTTTACTCTAGATCCTTTCAATTTTTTAATCTATGTCTGTCATTTGTAGCAGTTTGATGATGTGTGTAGGCTTCATATTATTTGATTTTATCCTCATTAAGGCTCGCTGAACTTATTATTATCTATAAATTTGTCTTTTCCAAATTCAATATGTTTTAGCCACTGTTTAATTAAATACTTCTGCAACAGTCTTTAAAAAAATTTTTTTTATACCTTTATTTTATTTATTCTTATGTGGTGCTGAGAATCAAACCCAGTGCCTTACATGCATTAGGCAAGCACTATACCACTAAGTTACAACCCCAACCCCTGTAGCAGTCTTTTCATCCTTCCATCTAGGACTGAAGTGGCATGAATTTTAGATTCTTTGTATTATTCCACAAATCCCTAAGGTACCTTGTTCATTCTTTTTCAATTTCTTTTCTCAGAAGTTGTCTTTGTTACTCAGATTGAATATTTTCTATGAATTTAAAGTTCACTGACATCTTTCCTCTGTTGTGTTCACTCTGTTATTGTCCATTCTGTGATTTTTTTTTCAGATAAGTTTTTTCAGTCTAAAATTTTTATTTTGATTATTTTTGTAGCTTCTATATTCCTTTAGAGAGTGTTGTCATTTCATTTCAAATGTGTTTATCTTTACCTCATAGGGCATAGTTATTATTTTTTGTTTGTTTTAAACTGACATGTTAAATGTTTGTTGTTATTTTGGGTTTAGCATCTGTTGATTGTCTTTTCCCTTAAGATTTGGTCACATTTTCTGGGTTCTTTTTTATGACAAATGATTTTGGACTGTGTCGTAGATGTTCCAAGTGTCATATTGTGTTAGCTTTGCTTCACTATGACCAAAATACCTGACAAGGGCAACTTAGAGGAAGGAAAGTTTGTTTCAGAGATACAGTCTGTGATAGGCCAACTCCATTCTCTGGGACAAAGGTGAGGCAGAACACCTTGACAGAGGGCTGTGGCACAGGAACAATGCTTACCTCATGGCAAGGTCAGGAAGCAGAGAGATGGGAAGGAGAAGGGATCCCAGGGAAGATGAGGTTTTCCAAGGCAGGTCCCCAGTGACCCACCTCCGCCAGTTATACCCACTTGCCTATAGTTACCACTCAGTCTGTTCAATCTACAATGGACTGATTAGCTCATACCTCACAGTCTAATTATTTCACCTCTGAATATTCCTGCATTAACACAGGAGCTTTTAGGGCGATACCTCATATCTAAACCATATCAATAGTTAGATTCCGCATCCTGTTACAATTTTCTGGAGAATGTTGGAGATATTTGTTTGTTATTTTGTCAGACAATGAGCTTCTTTAGGTTAAAGTTCTGTTTTGCCTTTGGGGGCATTGGTTCTCATTTCAGTTCAATTTTCAAAGATTTTGTTTCTTTGTGTCTGTCCCACGCATGCACTACTTACAGCTTTATCTGGGACTTTGACAATGTTCTAAATATCAGTTTGATTCTCAAAAGTCTTTGGAAAGTGCTGTGCTATTTGTATTTCTTCCTTTATATGTACCTCATCAGGGTTGATCCTGAGACTTCTGCACACTCATTCACAGAATCATAGGATCCCCTTCTAGTTTTTTCTCTGGGTTCTTCTCCCACATTGTTCAGGTTATAGATACAGTTCATTTTTCTCAGTTCTTTGGTGAGAAAGATGAGGTTTCTTTGGAGTTGTATCTACCTGTGCTATTGCTCCTCTAGTGCAGCTCCATGCATGGGGCCTGCTTTTGGCAAATCCTCAAGAGAAAAGAAAAAAAAAATCCAGAGATTTTTTCATGCGTACATATTCTTCATGTCTAGCCATAAAGGTGAGATTCTATTAGAATTTTACCATTGCACAGATCTGTGAGTAGGCTATTTTCAGGACAAAACTATTAGAGAAAAGATGAAAGTACACTCACTTTCTTTCACAGTGTCTAAATATGTTTACTTCTTAGATTCCTCCTGTAGTTTCTGTTTTTTGCCCCTAGACTTTAGTTGTAAGCAGAGGTAATGGGGCTACAGTGGGCTTACCACATATATTAGTTACGTATTGCACTGTAACAACTTTCTGTGACTTAGGAACTTATTTTAGATTCCGCATCTAAGGGGTGAGGAATCCAGGAGCAGTTTACCGAAGTATTCTGGTTTGAGGTAGATTTCAGTCAGGGTTGCAGCCATCTGAAGCCTGAGGAGGACCGAATTCTAAGCTTATTTACATGGCTGTGAGAGGAACCATCAGATCCTTGCCACGTGGGTCTCTGTAGATACCTACTAAGCATCTGGCAACTGCTTTCTCTTAGATTGAGTAGAGAGGGCTATAGGGCAAGGGCAAGCACAGGACCATTGCAACATGGAAGAAGTGACCTACTATCATTTCTGAGAGACAGTGGGGGTAAAAAAAAAATGGGAATGGGTGATTGGCTAGATAATGGAAGATGTAAGTGATAAGGGAGATATAGGACTCTGAGATAATGTGTAAGTTCCCAGATTGGGTGATGAGGGGAAAATGGTGCTATAAGGCAGGGGATTGTCAAACTATAGCCTAGAGATTAAATCTGTTTGGATACTCATTTTTGTAAATAAAATCTTATTGGAACACAGTCACATCCATTTGCTTACATTTGTTTATGTCTAGGGGAGAGGAGTAGCTGTCACAAAGACTAGATAGCCCTCATTTTTCATCTTGCTACCCCACAATTTGTCAACCTAGAAAACTCCATCTCTTTTCAGAAGTTAAACTCTGATTTATTCAGGGGGACTTAGGATCTCTTCCCTGGCATTCAAAAGTACCTTATATGGGGCTTATTTGAACAGTTCTATTCTAAACCTTATATTCATGTGTTTTCTCACTGAACTATTAAATATCAAAGTCTCTTGAAAGTAAAGACATCTACACACCAAATATTAACAGGTGTGCATGCGCACATGCATGTGTGTATGTACAACATAATTAGGGTTTCATTGTTTATATTTTGTAATCTCAAAGAAATTGTCAAAAAAGGTTATTTGGCTAACTTGAATAATAGTAAACAAATATTAACTCCTTTTTTTAGCTGTGATGAGAAAAGGTTAGTTGAAATAATATAACAAATAATACTATAGTGGCTAAAGTAGTACTTTAATTTATTTAGTGTAGACTTTTTTTTCTATTAATCATTATTTCCCTATTAGAGTTTGGGATTTGACAGTGCTTAATTGAATGGATTTCCTTAAATACTTAAAAATATCAAATCACAAATATTAAATTTTAGTAATATTTAATACTTTTGTGGGGGAATGCTGGGGTTCAAACACAGGGAGCACTCAATCATTGAGCTACAACCCCAGCCATTTTAATTTTTTTAATTAGAGTTTTATAGTTATACATAGTAGTAGGGTTCATAAATGCATGGAAATCAATTTCTGGGACCTGTATGCCTGTTGTGGAGAGCTATTGTGTATCAAGTGGATCAGGACCAGATTCCCAGAGCTGGGGGCTCGACACATAACTGTAAGCGCTGGGCTGGGTTGGTATCTAGGGAGGGATTGGGAGACTGAGGATTGGAGAGCTGAAGGGCTCTTTTGGTTTCCAAACTGGTGGGATTGGGGGATCATTCTGGACTAGGGAGAGAGTTGGGGACCAGGCTGGAGTCAGGGACCAGGCTGGTGTTGGGTCCCAGTGAGTGCCAGCCTAAGTGGGTCCTGGGAATCCAGTGGGTGCCAGACTAGTTGGCCAAGCGCAGGATGCCCTCACACCGTCTTCCAGCCTCCCTACCCGCAGGAGCTAGCCCTGTCTGTCCCTGTGTACTTTAAGACTCACAGATCTAGGGAGAGCCCAGTTTTCTCCAGCTTCTGCAGCGAGATGGTGGCTATTAGCACAACTAGCAGGAATACTCAGGTGTAACCAAAGCTGCAGGTACCTTAGGGTGGTCTTCCTGCCCCTGGCTTGTGTCTCTCTATGGTGGCAGCAGAGGTGTCCCAAGATGGAAGAAGCTGTGTTCAGTGATGGGGCAGCAGTGACTTCTCAGGGGGTGCACGCAGGGACCCTGCTGTGCTTTGCCTTGCCTCCCTTTGAAATCTTGATGGAATCCTCCATGAATCCCTAACTCCAGCATCCCGCATTCCTGCAGAAACAGCACCACGTGTCACACCAAGGTCTGCTGCCATCTCAAGTAGTAGCCAACCATCCAGGGATCCTTGTTGCAGCAGCCTCTGAGCATCTGGGTGTCTGAGCACACTGTAAAAACTTTCGGGGCCTACTTGTGTAAGAAAAAGAACCCACTGGTCTCTTAAGAAAATTGTCACTTTTACTCCCTTGAGCTTTAGATGGGTCTGGTCTTGCCAGCTCCTGAGATACCTTCACACCATGTTTCTTATTGTCTCTGGGCAAAGTCTTTAGCATTTCTTTAGTGGCAGTAGGTCTTTAACAACTACACCTTTTTAGCCCGTTTTACTCCTACCTTTTTTTTAGTTGTGGATGAACACAATATCTCTTATTTTTATGTGGTGCTGAGGATCGAACCCAGTGCCTCACCTGTGCTAGGCAAGCAGTCTACCACTGAGCCACAGCCCCAGCTCCTTACTCCTACCTTTTAAGTGCCAGTTTTTCAAATCCTTCTGCTCTGCTTTCTGCTCCTGAATATCACAGTGAATTTGGCTAAAAGCCACCAGCAATGTTCATGCTACTGCCTGAATACTTTGCTGGCTAGAAATTTCTTCTGCCAGTTTAAGAAGTCCATCACTTTTAAAATCAGCCTCACACAGTTTCCGGACACAGCAAAATACAGACAACTTCTCAGTCAGAACATAAGACGAATGGGCTCTACTCCAACTTGCAATAGCATCCTCTTTTTCTGAGCCCACACCAGAATTGGCCATTAATCTCTGCTTACAACAATCTAAGGAGATTGCACTTCTCCACATCTCAAAATTCCTCCTCCCATCAATTACAAAAAGCTCCAAAATCGCCTGAACCACATGGTTAGCTTAGTCATAGCAACAACTTCAATTCTCAGTACCAATTTCTGTTTTAGTCAGCTTTTAGCTGCTGTGACTAAAAGACCCAACTAGCACAATTGCAGAGGAGGAAGAGTTTATTGGAGGGCTCATGGTTTCAGAGGTCTTAGTCCATAGAAGGCCAGCTCCATTCCTGGGAGGTTGAGGCAAGGCAGGATATCATGGCGGAAGAATGTAGCAGAGGGACGCAGCTCATATCATGATCAGAAAGCACAGAGAGAGAGACTGCACTCTCCAGATCCAAAACATACCCATAGCCACATCCCTCAATTAACCACTTTTCCCAGCCACACCCCACCTGCCTCCAGTCACTACAGTGTTAATCTCATCGGGGATTAATTCACTGATTAGCCTAAGACTTTCAAACCCAGTCATTCTCCTCTGAACCTTCTTGCATTATCTTACATGTGAGCTTTTGGGGGACACCACATATAAACCATAACAATTGGCTTCATAAAATGTTTTTGGCAGTGTTCCCTTCCTTTCAATTTTATGGAATAATTTGACTGACTGGTGTTAGTTCTTTTGTACAGGTCTGGTAGAACTCGGCTGAGAATCTATGAGGTTCTGGCCTTTGCTTTTTGGAAAGACTTTTAATTTATGTTTCAATTTCTTTACTTGATATTGATCTGTCTGGGTTTGTATATCTTCCTGGTTCAGTTAGCTCAGGTCATATGTGTATAAAAATTTGTCAGTGTCTACTAGATTTTCCATATTAGAGTATAAATTTTCAAAACACTTTATAATGATCTCTGAATTTCAGAAGTGGCTGTGGTGATAGCTCCTTTTTCATCTCTAATTTTGTTAATTGGGGCTCTCTCTCTCTCTCTCTCTCTCTCTCTCTCTCTCTCTCGTTAGTTTGGCTAAGAGTTTGTGAATCTTACTTTTTCAAGGACCCAAGTCTGTTTCAGGGATCCTATGAATTTTTCCAAATTCTCAATTTTTAAAATTTAGACTCTGCTCTTTATAATTTCTTGTCCTGTGTGGGTTTTTAAATTTTTTTTTGTACTTGGGCATAATAGCTTTATTTTATTTACTTGATTTTATGTGGTGCTGAGGATTGAATCGAGTGCCTCACATATGCTAAGCAAGCATTCTACCACTGAACCACAACTCCAGCCCCTCATATGGTTTTTAGAATTAGTTTGTTCTTCCTTTCTAAGGTCTTGAGGTAAATCATAAGTTCATTTGGGGGGAATCTATGTTTGTTAATGTAGGCACTCAGTGCTATAAATTTTCCTTAGAGCAATTCCTTAGAATTGTTCTCACAGTGTCCCAGAGATTTTGATATGTTGCATCCCTGTTTTCATTTGTTTCTAAGAATTTTTTTTATTTCATCTCTCATTTCTCCTTAAAAAGAATATTGTTCAATCTCCATATGTTTATGTGGCTTCTATTATTTTTTTTTTCTGTTGACTTCTAGTTTCCTTACATTATAATTCCATGCATCCTATTGAATCATAATCAGTTTTTGAGGATTTGATACGACTTACATTCTGACCTAGAATGTGTTGTGATATAGAAAAGGTTTCATGAGCTGGTGAGAAGGTAAATTCAGCTGTTGTGGGGTAAGATATTCTGTAGATGTCTATGGGATCTGTTTGATTTATAGTATTACTTAGGTTTGGCATATACTTATTGATTACATGCTTTGATAATCTGTCCATTGGTGGTAAGAGTGTGTTAAAATCATCCAGTGCTATCACATTGGGGTCTATCTGGGATTTAATGTGAAGAATAATTTTTAATATAATCAGGTATACTGACATTTGGGGCATATAAATTTATTACCATTATATCTTCTTATTAGGGTGTTCCCTTTACCAGAATATAGTGGCCTTCTTTGTCTCTTCTTCTTCATATTAATTTTTGCTTAAAGTTTACTTTGTCAGATAAATAGACTAGCAACTTAGCTTGTTTTGAGATGACATTTACATGGAATATTTTATTTGTTCCATTTTTTTAACCGTCAGCCTGTGGGTGTCTTTGCCAACAAGATGAGTCTGTTGCAAACAGCATCTAATTGGATCTTATTTTTCAATCCATTCTGCTATCTGTATCTTTTAATTAATTGGGAAGTTGAGGCCATTTATATTCAGTGTTATTATGGATGTATGTTGTAGTTGCCTGTCAACTTGGTTTGTTTGATAATTGTATTGTCTTAATTTTCATTTAAGTGGATGCTCTTCTAGTGATCTTCTTTGATTTGGGAGCATTGGGGTTTATTTTTGGGTAACTGTGCATCGTTATATTGAGTATTCTTTGTTGTGCTGGCTTGGTGGCTTTCCTCTACATGTGACCTGATATTTTTCCCTGGCTGCTTTGAGTATTCATACATTATTTTCAATGTTTGGCATTTTGCTTTATGATGTATCTTGTTTTTTTTTTTTTATGAGGTTTTGTTATGATCTTGTCTTAACCTCAGGGTCCCATATATCTCCTGTATGTGGATGTGTATCATTTCAGATATGGGAAAAGTTTTGTTACTACTTCATTAAAAATGTTCCTAATGCCTTTAGCCTCTATCTCCACATCCTCTTCTATGCCATTAACTCTCAGGTTTGTTCTCTTGATGCTTTCTCAGAGATCCTATATATTCTGATCATGATCTTTTATTTTTTACCTTTATTACATACTTAGTATTCAAGTTCACACACCCTCTCTTCAAGGCCTAAAGACTCTCTTCAAGTTCTAAAGTTCTTTATTAACAAGCAAAGGAAGTCATATGAATATGTGGATTGATGTAGAGAAATCATATGACATAATTCAACACACATTGATAAAAACTCAGAAAAATAGAACTAGAGAGTGTATGGATTAAATTATTTCCTCCAAAAGATATGTGTAGCTTCTGACTTCACAGGAAGGAAGAAGGCCCCTTTTTTTGGGTGGGGGTCCAGAAATGGCATAATTATGATGATATTGTCTAAGCTGAGATTATAAGGGAATAGGATGAGCTTATGGTTCAGTGTGGTTGCATCCTTATAGAGAGAGCAGAGCAAGCTTTTAGTGAGTGAGTGTGTTCTGTAGGTATTTCTTTGTGATTCCCATTTGGGAATTATATTTAATATGAGAAGAAGATACTGCTCTGATGTGAATCTAGAGCAGCATAACTTCAGTATTATATTGAATCCTACTGCCTTATTTCTCTGACCCCCCATCTCAGTTACTGATGTCATAGTGTTACATGTGTAGGCATTGTGTGTTCAATACCATGGAATAAAATTGGGTTTTTCTGCTACATTATTCTCCTCCATCTTTTAGAAAACAAATAGCATTAGTTTTTATAGTTTTCATGAAATTTGCTTTACCAGATGTCTTTATGTCCTTATCAAGATCTCATTCCTACCTAATGTTCATTCAGTCTGAAGGACTCCCCTCACACAGGGTGCATCTAGTGAAAACCAGCACCCTGAGCTCTTGTTTATTAGTACTGTGGTTTGAATGTGTATTTATTTCCAAAATTCCTGTTGACATTTTAGCCTTAATGTAACAGTGTTAAGAGGTGGGCCTTCAATAGGTGGTTAGGTCTCGAGGCTCCAATCCCATGGATGGCATGCACAAGACCAGAACACGTACAAAAGTACATCTGTCAGGCTGGGTGTAATGGCGTATGGCCATGTTTTAATCAGCTTTTTCACCACTGTGGCCAACATACCTGACAGAAACAACTTATAGGAGGAAAAATTTATCTGGGGGATGCAGTTTCTGAGGTCTCAGTGCATAAATGTCTGGTTCTAGTTCTCTGGGCCCAAGATGAGGTAGTTTGTCATGAGAGAAGGACCCAGTGGAGGAAAGCTGCTCACTTCAGGGCAGCAAAAGAGAGACAGAGAAGAGAGGGACAAAGTAGCCTTCAAAGAGACACCACCAGTGACTCATCTCCTTCAGCCATGCCTCATTTGCCAACCATTGTCAGCCAATCAGTCCATTCAACCTAGTATGGACTGAATAGTTTAAAATTCTCACAGTCCATTCACTTTACCTCTGAATATTCCTGTATTAACACATGGGATTTTGGGAGGACACCTTATATCCAAACCATAACAAGCTATAATCCTCTCAACTCTGAAAACTAAAGCACGTGTTCAAGCCCAGCCTGAGCAACTTAGTGAACTGTCTCAAAATAAAAAGGACTGGGGATGTACCTCATTGGTAGAGTACTTGCCTGAGGATGTAGGTTCAATTACTAGTATGTCAAAAGAGGAAGGGAAAAAAAAGTTGGGGGGCGGGGAGGGTAGCTTGAGGGAATGAGTTCAATCCTTCTACCCCTTTCATCATGTGAGGAGGATATAGCTTCAGGGTGCTTTGACCTTGGATTTGCCACTCTCCAGAGCTATGGGAAGTCGATTTCTATTGTTAATAAATTAATATTTATTATTATTAATAAATACCAATTTAAGGTTGTTGTTGTTGTTTTTTTTTTTTTTAATAGCAGCAGAAAGGGACCTAAGTATCTATGAATGCTACCGTTTCTTCCCCTGATGGGAAGAATACTTTCACTGGTTCTGATATTCTCAGCTTACATATTTTATCTTTTATTGCTTTGAATATATCAACTCACTGCCTTTTGCAATCCAGGGTTTCTAGTGAGAAATCTGATGGAAACTTTATGGGGAAATGATGACAAATGTGCTCTCCTTCTCAACTCCATAGGTGTTAATGCCAAGCTCTACAGTGTCTTAGGACCAGAGCATTTTGTTATAGTATCAAGATTATAAGTGAAGTACTACCATCTCTTTGACACCAATTGCCATGACCTGCATGGCTATTTATTCAGAAACCGACTGTGGTAAGGGGTAATGGGGTTTAGAAAAGACAGGCACAGGGAGAGAAAACTGGAACCAGGTGGGACACCATCCTCTGATAGAGGAGCAGTGACCCAGAGCTAGCTCAGCATGTTTATTATATAGGTTTTATCATCAGAAGGGTTTTCTGTGAGAAAGTTTCTTCAAAGGAGGCAGGCTAAAGGATGAAGTCCAATTATAATTAGCTTTTTTGTGCTCATAATTCTCTACCCCTGACAGCTACTGTCTGAACTCAGGGTCAAGACTGATAGTCCTGTGCCTTGCACAAAACCTCTGTTAGCAGGGTCTCACCATAACAGCTGGGTAATCTTGACCTGTACCTTTGTACAGGAAGTTCCCAGCACAGGTACATCTCCTGTTGTGAGACAATCAAAAACCATGATTCAAATCACCACTCTCCACAGCCTAATCATTCTGAGTTGAAAGAAATAAGAATGGAATACCATGAGTGTTATATGATGAGGTCTTCAAAAGCCAGAAGTTATAGATTTTTCAGACTGGAAAAGACCATTGAAACCCTACAGGTTCTAATCTCTAAACATGGAAATATCAGTCTCCATAACCCACTGAAGCAAAAAAATTTCCGGGGTTCGTTCTTATTCTTATTATGACAGTTGAAAAGATCCTGGAGGCTCCAAAGTGAGGTGATCACTGGGAGTTATGCCCATGTGTAAGTGGGTCATTACTTGCTCTGATCTCATAAGGAGCCACACTGTAAGGTTGCTTCAAATCCTGGGTATATAAGACGGTAGCTGCAGCTGGGTTTTTGACCATAAATACAGTAAACTCTTGGTGGTGACCTATTGGACTCCCAGATAGTGTTTTGTGGTAGGTGATTATGGTGTTTTCCTAATTTTTTTTTTTTTTTTTTTTTGGTAGCGGGGATTGAACTTGGGGCCACTCAACCACTGAGCCACATCCCCAGCCCTATTTTGTATTTTATGTAGAGACAGGGTTTCACTGAGTTGCTTAGCACCTTGCCATTGCTGAGGGTGGCTTTGAACTCTTGATCCTCCTGTCTCAGCCTCCTGAGCTGCTAGGATTACAGGCATGAGCCACCACACCTACCTTGCTAATTTTGTTTTAAATTTATTATTCTTTTTAACACAATGCCTTTATTTTTATGTGGTGCCGAGGATCTAATCTGGGTCCTGCCCGTTCGAGGCGAGCACTCTACCGCTGAACCACAATCCCAGCCCTTGCTAATGTTTTTTTGATTTGTGTTTTTTATTTGTTTTGTCTTTTGTTTTTTTATTATTGATTTTGGTCTTCCTTCCTTCCTTCCTTCCCTCCCTCCCTCCTTCCCCTCCCTCCCCTCCCCCCTCCCCCTCCCCCTCCCCCCCCCCCCCCCCCCCTCCCTCCCTCCCTCCCTCCCTCCTCCTCCTCCTCCTCCTCCTCCTCCTCCTCCTCCTCTCTTCTCTCTCTCTCTTGCATCTTTAGTTGGTGTTCTGGCTTAGGATGTATTTTTAGAGTACTCAAATATAGTGCTGCAGTGGCCCAGCTTGTGCTATGAGATGGTTCTTATGGACCATTATCAGGTCCTGAGGGACATTGGGCAGGAGAGCTTTGGCCAAGTGATAATAGCCCGCCATCTCTTCACTGGACCAGAGGTGGTGGTGAAAGAAGCTATCAGTCAGAGAATCGCCACTTGCCTTCAACATGTTGTTGCATGTTGTGCTTCTGCCGGCTGGTTTTCAGAGGAAAAGTGGCTCCTGTTGAAGAAGGCCAGAGACATCCTAGGTTCTGAAACAATGACTCCAGTGAGGATGCAGAGATGAGACATACAAACTAATGAACAGCCAGAAGACCCCAAGTTCTGAGGATCCTGACATCGTGGTGCCAGCCATTGGTCAGGAGTGAGGTGTGCCAAGTGGCTCAGGCTTCTCCTTGCAGATTCCAGCCAAGAGTGCATCTGGATTTACCAGAACGCTCCTCTGCCTCCACCTGCCAGAGACATCAGAGACTCTTTTCCCTGGGATACTTCCTCTTTCCCTGCTCTTCTCTGTCCTTCTGGGATAGCAGAGATAGTTTTTAATAAATTTGTTTCTCACAAACTGTATAATAATATTGATGTTCCAAAGATTTTTTGAAGGACAGGTTAAAAAAAGGAGGAGGAGGAAAAAAAAAAAAAAAAACAGAAAAAAGGGAGGCCTCAGGGCAAGGGGAGGAACCCAGCAGCAATCCTATCTGAGGCCTGCATCACTTTGCCTCCTTCTCTGTTCAGGGTAGACAGAGACTCATTATACTGATATGTAGATTGCGACTCACTTATCTTAAGCCAGTGTAGATGGGGATTCACTTGCCTTGAGCCAATGTAGATGGAGACTAGCTCCCCTTGACCTAGTATAGATGTTGATTCTCCCCTTGAGCCACTGTATACTTTATTCTGTTTGAACTGATTGCTTTGGTAAGAAAGAATCCCTTTCCCAGTCTTCAGGCCCCTCCCTGAGGTGTATGGACAGGGTGGGTGACAGCTATTGGAGAATACACATCTGACAAGGCATTGGAAACTGCAGAGTGTTGTATGGCATCATCTCCATAATCCCATGCACAGGGAAGTGAGAGGTGGGCCAGTGGGCAGGAGAGGGCACACAGATGCTCAGGCACTCACACCTCAAGTCAGGAGGGTGGGGTGGATACTAGGGTTCCTTTACATCCTATGCACAGTGCCAAGGTCTCATTCACTGTGTACACTGAGGCCTGCTTCTTTTCAGGGTCTGTGAAGATGGTTATCACTTCTGGGTTGCTGGATTACTGTGCATAAACTCCTGTGTATTTTGAAATTGCACTGACACAACTATTCACACTCCCGCACTTGTGACTAGCAGGTAAAAAGAGGCCACAGGAAGTTGTGGACCACAGGAGACCTCAGGGAGAACAGGCATTTGGAGCAAACAGTGGAAAAGGCAGTGTTGGCTGTAGGAATGGAGGCTATGGTTTGGGGGCTTCTTGATGGAAGGGCCTCAGCACAAAGGGGCTTAGCCATCACACCTAAATAATTAAGTAAAAGAGCCCTTCTTTCTTACCCAGAGAGGAAACATTACCTTGCACACTAGGGGGAAGGTCAGCTTCTGTTTCTAAGAGCAACAGAGAAAACATCTGATAAGTCCCTGCTCTACCCAGGGGCAGGTATAGAGGAAAAAAGCCTATGAAATCCCGTTTTTCTACTCCTCAGACAAAGCCACACAAAATGCACAGAGGAATTCCTCTGCTATGCAGCTTTCCTTCCCTCCTCCAGGATTTCTGAACATCTGCTGTGGGTATCACCCCTCAAACCTGGAGTTGTCCAGCTGGCCCTGAGCTTCCTCCTTGGACCATGACTCTCATTATACCTCCCCAAATCTTCTGCATATTATAAGCTTTCAGGAAGCAAACAGACAATCTAGTCAGTGGTGTGTTCCTACCTCATGCTGGGAATTGGCTTTACCTCAGGGGGATTCACCACCCATGTCTTTTTGTTTTGAAAACTACTTAAAGATTTTTTTCTTTTTAAAAAACTTCTAAGCTTCTAAGAATTTCTCAATTGGGGCCCTCCCTGAAAATGGCAAACTATCTACATGACAAATGGGACACATTTTTTTTTTTAAAGTTATCACTTTCTAACCAAAAGATAATTATGATAGCAGAAAGAAGCTGCCAGAGAAGCTCTGGGAGTCCCAGCCCTGTGGAGATGCCAGAGCTAGAAGATGCCCAAAGCCTCCCATCCTGACTGACCTGAGAGTTCCTTACTCTCTATTTGTGTGCACTTCACTTTACAAAATTTAGTGTCAATAGAGCTCAAAGATCAGAGAACCAGCTAGCAATCTTGGGGAGTGAAGAGTTCTATGTGAATTTTTTGAGAATCAAGTATGAGAGTACTAATAATGATGGTAGGGACTATATGTATGCAATATGACACCCTGCCTCTCAGCTCAGATCTCTTTGTCTCCAGACCCTCTCACCACTTATAGGTGTGTCCAGGGATGTGCTGCCATTTTCCCCGTCCTTAGAACCTGTAGATCAAAAGTTTCTAGGCTAAGTTTTACTTAGCATTCTGAGATGGCTCATTAATGTGTTGCAATCCAATATTTGCCCTGCACTGTGGAGAGAATCTTTGCCTACTGATCTCTGCATTCCTTGTTAGCACATTCTACTGTACAGCAGATGAGAGGAATTCCAGCTAGCTTTAGCCACAATTCAGCCCTGTTAAGCAGGACAACAGAAAGAACTGTGTGTGTGTGTGTGTGTGTGTGTGTGTGTGTGTGTGTGAATGACCACAAGACTTTACTATCCACAGGGTACAAAGCTTAAGAAACCCAAAGAGAAGATTTGATCAGCATAGGTTGTAATTATTCACTCTTCCCACCTCACTGAGGTACCATGATGGAGATAACAATTTACAATTTTACACTTTTATGTAAAAATGCTTTTTTTCCTTCTCTTAACTTTTATTAGAGTTTTTTTTTTCCCCTCTTTCTTTCTTGTTTTTCCCCTTTTACTTTTCTCCTCTTTTCTTGTTTTTGCGGCAGCCAGGAAACACTTGTCCTGAGGATTTTAGATCCTTTTCCTGGCAAAGGAGGCACATCTGCCTAAGACACTGGCAACATAGTAATCTCCAGCCTGACCACTTTTCCCGAAGCTGACATTCCCACCCATTCCCACCCAGCATTTCTTCAGGCCACGCAAGTAGGCCAAAAACAGAAACAAAAAACATCCTAGCAAACAAGATAGACAGGAAAGAACACATATGGGCTACACAAGTGTGGTGACAGGAATTGAATCCACATAGGCATCTTCTGAAGGCAACACCTCCAATACATGGTCAGAAAGCAGTAGGTTCCAAGGGGACAGCAGAGATTTTAGCATTCTTTGTGCTAACCTAACATTGTGCCTTGTATCCCACACACTGTACTAATGTAAATCATGTTTCAGTTAAGAACAAAAGAAAACAATGCTGAAAGGGCTTGTATATGTTGAACAATCCTGGACCCTAGGGATAAATTGGATTTTATCATGGTATATAATTATTGAATATATTAATGAATTTAGATTACTTGTTGAGGAATATTGTTGAGGAATTTGATTACATGTTCATCAGGGATGTTGGCTTCTAATTTTATTTTCTTTCAGTGTTCTCTAGCTTTTTATAAGAGTAGTTCTGGTCTTATAAAATGTGTTTCTCCATCAGTTTTTTGAAGGATTTGAGAAGGCTTGGTATCATTATTGGTTTTGTTGTTGTTTGCTTTTTTGTTTTTCCAGCATGTGGTAGAATACCTCGTGTTCCTGGGCTTTACTTTTTTGGAAGGATTTTGATTACTGTTTCTATCACTTTTCATGTTTTTTTTTTCCTTTGTGTGTGTGTGTGTGTGTGTGTGTGTGTGTGTGTTTAGTTTTATTTATTTGTGATTTTGACTTGGTAAGTTTGTATTTATAGGATTTATTAATTTCTCCTAAGTTCTCTAATTTGATGGTTATCTTTGCCTTGGAGACCACATAATGTTGGGATGTTGGGTCTTTTTTTTTTTTTAATTATATATATTTTAGTTGTTGATGGTCCTTTATTTTATTTATGTCTATGTGGTGCTAAGAGTCAAATCCAGCACCTCATACATGCTAGGCAAGTGCTCTACCACTGAGCCACAACCTTGTTTGATCAATCTTGTTTGATGTGAGTAGAATGTGGCACAAGAGAAAAATGTTTTGGGGAATACCAAACAACTTGACTATTTAAACAAATACTTTTGTTGTCAGAATACTAGGGTATATGCAGTAGAAAGTTACACTCCAGGAATTATGTTTATACAATTAGAGATGGATAAAAAGCATCAATCTCATTCTTAGAAAAGCTTCTAAATGAACAATTAAAGAGTCACTATATCTAACAGACTTGACACAGTGATATATAAATATTAATGCTGATTAAATATAGTACACACTTTTTGTAGAAGCATCATGAGCTAATATCTATAATATCCATATTCTTTGTGCTTTTCTTTTGATGTGGTAACCAGAAGGAAGTGGCTACTTCACATCAGGCTATTTTATACAATGTAAAGATGAGAGTTGAACTTCAGGGATTTTTTTTTTTTTTTCATTTTCCTCAATAAGTAAAAAAATAAACTTGATTTTGGGGGATTTAAGTAAAACTTGCTGGTTTGTTCAGCCTCATGGACAAAGTGCTTTTCTTTGATTTGTTTTAATTTCACTATATTTGTGAAGCTCTAATTTATAGAATTTAATTTTTAAACCTTTCTATCATTAAATAGATGGGTATTTTTAACATACTCAATAAATATCCTTACATACAATTAAAATGTTTAATGTATATATACATACTTGCATCTGTCTAAACATATACAAGATAACAAATTTTGATTTTTTTATTATCTAATCATGTCTTTTGGCCATTATGGGTCAAACTGCTGTAAACATACTGTATAGGTGGTTATATGGATGTATTTTCATCTTCTTTGGGTAGTTACTAAGGAGTAGAATTTATGATTAGAGTATATTTAGGTTTTTAAGAAGCTGCCAAGGGCTAGGGTTGTAGCTCAGTGGTAAAATGCTTGCCTCATACGTGTGAAGCACTAGGTTTGATCCTCAGCATCACATAAAAATAAATAAAGATATTGTGTGTCTATCTACAACTAAAAAATTAAAAATTAAAAAAAAAAGCTGCCAAATTGTCTTCTAAATTGGCCATACCATTTTGCATCCCCACCAACATTGAATGAGGATTCTGTTGCTCCACATTTTCATGAGTATTAGTAGTTGCAGTGTTCTGGATTTTGGCCATTATTCTAGGTGTTTAGTGTTATTTTTTCATATGCTTAATGCCATTTCTGTATCTTCCTTGTGAGGTATATATTCAGATCTTTAGCCCATTTTTTCATTGAGCTGTTAAATGTTATTGTGTAGTTTTGCGAGTGTTGGATAAGTATTCATTATCACGTGTCTTTTGTATGTATTTTCTCCTAGTCTGTGGTTTGTCTTTTTATTGTCTTGACATTATCTTTCACCTAGCAACATTTTTAGTTGTAGTAAAGTCCAACTTATCAGTTCCTTCTTTTGTGGACTGTGCCTTTATAATTTTTGTTTTATATTTAGATATATGATTCATTTTGAATTAACTTTTGTGAAAGGTTTAAGGTCTGTTTCTAGATTCATATTTATATGTGAATGTGCAGTTACTCCAGACTACTTGTTGAAAAGACTATTTTTTTCTCCTTTGATTTACCTTTGCTCATTTGTTAAAGATCTCTTGGCTGTACTTAATGGGGCTCTTTTGGGGCTCTCTGTTCTGTTTCTCTTCTTTTATTAATAACACTCTCTTAATTACTGTAACTTTATATTAAGTCAGGTAGCATCAGTCCTCCAGCTTTGTTTTTCTTTAATACTAAGTTAGCCATGCTGGGATTTTGCCTTTTTATACAAACTTTTGAACATTTGTCAATAGCCACAAATAACTTGCCAGAATGTTGTTTGTCATGACATTGAACTATAGATCAAGTTAGGAAGACCTGACATCTTGACAATATTGAGTTTTTCTCTTTGCACATGGAAAATCTCTCCATATATTTAGTGCTCTGTTGTTTTTCTTCAGATGTTTTTAGTTGTCCGTATAAAGATCTTGTTTATATTTTGTTAGAGTTAAACCTAAATATTTCATTTTTTAGTTGTAGTTGGACACAATACCTTTATTTTATTTATTTATTTTTATTCGGTGCTGAAGATGAAACCCAGGGTCTTGCACATGCAAGGTGAATATTCTACTGTTGAGCCACACAATCCCAGCCCTAGGATTTTATTCTTGTGGTTGCACATGATGTAGAGTTTCACTGGCTATGTATTCATATATAAACATAAGAAAGTACTGTCTGATTCATTCTGTCTTTCCTATTCTCGTACCATACCCCCTCCCTCCCCTTCATTCCCTTCTGTCTAATCCGATGAATTTTTATTCCCCTCACCCCACATTGTATGTTACCATCACATATCAGAGAGAACATTTGGCCTTTGGTTTTTTCAGACTAGCATATTTCACTTCCATTATTTACATAAAAAGTTGTTGAAGACATCTTGTTAATTGGGAGACTCTTGGTTGTAGCTTAGTGGTAGAGCATTTGCCTAGCATGCATTAAGTGCTGGGTTCAGTCTCTGGCACTGAAAATAAAGAAGAAAAATGTTTATTGATCCTACAAAAGTTTACTAATTATATTTTTTATTAATGATGTATTCTTACTAAATTAAGAACTTACGTTTTAAAGTCTATCATTAAAAAAATAGGGGGACAAGTTTTTTAAAGGGGGAAAAAAGCATATAGGAAAGTATCTAGGCATGGCAGCAAAATCTTGTAATCCGAGTACTTGGGACATGAGGCAGGAGGATTGCCAGTTTGAGTCCTGCTGGGGCAACTTAGCAAGACCATGTCTCAAAAAAGTTTTAAAACAAGTGATGGGGCTGGAGATGTAGCTCAGAGGTAGAATGTTCCTGGGCACAGTCCCTGGTACTGGGGTTGCGGGGGAGTAAAAAGGTAAGCTACAGACTGGTGAAAATACTTGTGATAACATCTAACAAAGAACTTGTAACCAGAATATATAAAGAACTATAAACCAACAAGAACTATAGAAAAATTGGCAAAATACTTGGAGAAATCCTTCAAAACAAAGTTATCCAAATGGTCATTAGACACATAGAATTTGTTCAGCATCATTATCATCAGGGAAATACAAATTCAAACCACACTGGTATATACTCTGTACCCTCCAGAGTAGCTAAACTGATAAAGGTAGAATATATCGAAGTGTTGACAAGAATGTGGAACAACAGCTTTTTATATTTTTCTCGTGGGACTACAAATTTATACTACCACTTTAAAAGATTGTTTAGTAATAACTTCTTAAGCTGAACATTCATCTACCTAATGTCTACGCTATGGTCCAATTGTTCCCTTCTAGGTATGTGCCAGATAAATTTGTTCATATGTTCACTAAAATACACACACATACCTGAAAACCACCCGATTTTCCATTAGTAATAGAGTGTGTTGATTGTAGTAGTTACACAAAGGGATTTCACACAACAATGAGAATCACTGCTGTACTACTATACAGAATGATATAGAAGAATTTCATATAGGAGATAACGTTAAGAACAAAACCAAATAATAGTACATTTTATATGGTTCCATTATATGAAGAGCAAAACCATGAAAAACTAATCCATGCCGGTAGAAGCCTCCATGGTAAATATTGGAAAAGGAGGATGAGTGGAGTCTCTGGGCTTGATGGTAGTGTTCTTTCTTGATCTGAATTCTTGTGTTGAGGTTTTGAAAATCTCTAGCTCAACACTTTTGATATATAAAAATTTCTCTTTTGTGTTATACTTTTATAAAATTGTTTTAGAAAGCTTTAATTTTTTAAGACTGTTGGTTTTAACTATTACAAGGAAAACTGATAAAATTAAAAGTTGTGCTGTAGTAATTGTGTTGGTCAATATACTTAAGATCAAGAAGTACAGGCTGGGCTCAGTGGCTCTTGCCTATAATCCCAGTGGCTCTGGAGGCTGAGGCAGGAGGATTACAAATTCAAAGCCAGTCTCAGCAACTTAGTGAGGCCCTAAGCAACTCAAATAAAATACAAAAAAGGAGCTGGGGATGTGGTTCAGTGGTTAAGTGCCCCCAGGATCAATTCCCAGTACCAAAAACAAAATAAAACAAAAAAACCAAGAAGTACAAAAGTAGTGTTTAGCTTAAGTGAAATGTAAATGTTTTGGGTTTTGACTGAGGGCCTATTTTTTAGTTTGAAACTCTAGAAACCTTAGAAAAATGGCAATTAAATTCAAATAGTAGGGAGGGTGAGCAAGGGAGGAAGATTACCTCTTGATAGGGAATAGGGGTGGGAGGGAAGGGGAATAGCATGGATGGTGAAAGGAGACCCTTATCATTATATAAAATACATGTATGAAGATGTAAATTTGGTGCCAACATACTATATATAATCAGAGATATGATAAATTGTAGTATAAACGTATATTAAGAATTGTAATGCAAATGTAAATAAATAAATAGGTTAAAAAAATAAGTTTAACTATTACACCTTCCTCTCAGAATAAGTAGTGCTTTGAACTTCCTGCACATGTAATGTTTTTTTACATCTGTTGAGTTGCATGGAATTTTGATGTTTGGGTATATCTTCCACCACCAGAGAAACAAACATGATCATAGCAGAAACAAAAGCATATATTCTTTTGTTGTTGTTGGGGGGATTTTAATTCTTTAAAAAGAATTAAATCCAGGGCCACTTAATCACTGAGCCACATTCCCAGCCCTTTTTTATATGTTATTCAGATGCAGGGTCTTGGTGAGTTGCTTAGGACCCCACTAAATTGCTAGGCTGGCTTGAACTCATGTTCCTCCTGCCTCAGCCTCCCTAGCTGCTAGAATTACATGTGTGTGCCACCCCACTTGGCTCAAAAGCATGGATTCTTAAAAATCAAGGGACAAATGTTTTCTCTGATAGTGAATTCTGATCCACAATGGAGGTGGGTGACAAGCAAAGAATGGAGGAACTTTGGATTGGGCAGAGGTGTGGGGGGTTGTGTGGCGGGGAGATGGTGGAATGAAATGGACATTATTACCCCTGTGTATGGGTGTGATTGCACAAATGGTGTGACTCTATCATGTACAACTGGAGAAATGAAAAGTTGTGCTCCATTTATGTAAGAAAATAAAATAATAAAAAATTTTTTAAAAACCAAGGGACTTGCCTGATTTTGATTCTGTTGTCTATGATGATGGAAGCGTTAAATTTGGTTTTTGTTAATCATAACTCAATGTGATGAATTAGTGCCTCTAAGGGAATGGCTGACAAAGGGTTTCTTTTTAAAATCTGAAGTGAATTTTGGTTAAGAAAGGAGTAGAGTTAATTAAAAGTATGTTTTGGGTTTATTCTTGACAGGAGAAAATAGTCGTTCTTAATGAGAGGACATTATGTTACTCTAGTGTATAGGACATAATTACAACAGTTATAAACACCCAATCTATTATCAATTATTGTTCTTTTTAATAGTCGAGCCCATCTTCTCCAGAACCAGCTAGTCTTCCTGCAGAAGATATCAGTGCAAACTCTAATGGTCCAAAACCTGCAGAAGTTGTACTAGATGATGACAGAGAAGATCTTTTTGCAGGTAATTATCATATCTTTTTATTTGTTTAACAGTAGTTAGTTAGATATTCTATGATAAAATATTCTTTAAAGCAAAACGTAAACTCTGTGTATTAGTTTTAGCTCTTCTTACAACAACTTAAGGGGAATTTCCTATTAGATTATTCTGTGAAATATATGGGCTGATTAGAGAAGCAAAACTGATATCCTTTCTTAGTTTTAAGAATTTGGAAATAAATTTCATGCTATAATTTATTGTTTTAGTCAGTCCTTAAACTCAAAAGACTAATGATTGTGGTATTCAAATTTCAAAAAGTAGCATCGATTCTGTTTTTTTTTTTATTAACAAGTTGTCATAAAGCAGAATTAAACAATGGATTGCAAAGTCACGTTATATTTTATTTATATTTGGAATCTTTTATTTTAATAAGTTGCTATACTTCCTATTTTATTTTGGCTTACTTTTAGGTGAATAAATTGATATTGGAGGAATTTATTGTACTTTAGAAGCAAAATTTGGTGTACTTATCTTAACTGGGGAAAAAAAAGCATTGGACTCTTCAAAAACAACTATGCCTTGGCTAAAATTTAGTTACAAATTAATGTTTTAATATTAAAAAAGCAAAATCTTAAGGTTATTGAAACAAATTAAAATATATATTTTTTTAGAGAGAGAGAGAATTTTTATTATTTATTTTTTAAGTTTTCGGCAGACACAACATCTTTGTATGTGGTGCTGAGGATCGAACCCGGGCCACATGCATGCCAGGCGAGCGTGCTACCACTTGAGCCACATCCCCAGCCCACAAATTAAAATATTAACAATTAGTTGAACTGGCTTTCCTTTAAACTTTAATAATGTGTGTTCAACTTTTAAAGTGGTCCCATATTCAAACCACTGTTATTTTTTGTACAAATATGTTTGAAGTCACAGTTCTTCATCACCAAGGTCTATATAATTTCCAGCTTGATTAGTTCAATGAAAAGTTTTACCACAGATGAATTCCTGTAGGTTGCTATGTTAGAAAATTATGATACCACAGTAGAGACAGACATTATTACCCTATATACATGTCTATGTACATGTATGATTACATTACTGGTGTGACTCTCTGCACCATGTACAGTCAGAGGAATGAGAGGTTGTGCTCCATTTGTGTGCAGTGTGTCAAAATGCATTCTACTGTCATTTATTAATCAGAACAAATTTTAAAGAAGAAAATTTTGATACCACGTATCTTATTTTTTTACCCCAAAGTCTTCTAACAACTTAGAGTCCAATCATAGTTAATGAGAATTATAGTATTTCAGTGTTCTTTTTTATTCCATTTAGTAGAATTTTTTTCAGACAATTATCAAAAGCACTTTCATGGCATTTGCATTTTAAGCTGAGGTGACAAAAAATCCTTTCTCTACTAAGCAGTTCTGAATCTAGAATTTAATTTATTCCTCTTGACAGTGTAGGTTAATGCATAGAGTTTTTTTGTATTATTCACTATATTAAACTTTTTAACCAGTCTCAGAATAAATGAGATTACTGAAACTTTATGATAAGAACAACTTTGTGTATATATACCTGTGCAAGGAAAAATTGTTGTTTTTTAAATAGCATGCATAACTGATCAGTTTTCTAGGTACGAGAACTATACAATGATATTTGCCTACATAGCTCAATTTGGAAAATGTTTACACTCTTTTACTTTACCTTGAAGACTATACTAAATACTCTGATTCAAATATAGTAATTGTCAATATTCGTTTTAAAATAAAAAGGAGAAACAACTAAAGAACAATAAATGTAGTAATCTGTATTTTTTGTTAACCTTCAAATATACTTTCTAGGCTTCATCTTTTATTTTAAACTCACCTATGTTCCATAATAACATTAGGTGATCAAAGGCCTAAACTAAATATTTTTGTATAAATGATTTAATATTATACTATGTTTTTATTATAATGCAGTTTAAGCAGGTATATCACTTCTTCCATGGATAAATGGTTCTAGAAAACCAGATTAGAGAGTAGCATGTGTTATCAGGATGGTGAAAACTTTTCCAGTAATGAGAACATATGCTTGTTTTTCCTATATCAGTGAGTAGATTATAGATCTTGCTCTAGCAACCTAGCCATTTTGATTTAAAGCCTTAAAGAAATTAGATCATACTGTTACGTGTGCTAAGTTTTAGGTAGCATTTCAAATAATGGGTGTTAAAGTCTTTAGTGTTTGTACATAGACAATGGTCACCAAATGCTTTTCCTTCATTTGTTACATCCTACACCAGGGCTTAATTGAACATCCTTTAGGAAACTGCCCTAGGGGAATAAATGAGGGTGAACAACTTGCCAATACTGAAATTGCCCTAGACTTTTAGAACTTGTTTCTGTCACACGATCAAGCTTATTTCACTTGTGCTGTTCAACAGGTCATGCCAATTTATAAGGATAACGAATATTCCTTTTTAAAAAATATCCTCTGGAATCTATATGAGTGAAGTATTAATTAGCTGACATTGACATAGTCAATTTATATTTGTCCTCAAAGTATGTCTCTAAGGAAAAGTCAATCTTTGTAGTTAATGCCCACAGGACATCGCCTTGAACCTTTAGGTCTGGTTTAAATTAAGCCTTGTGAATTTCTGGTATATTAATGTCAAATCTAAAAGAAGTCATGAAAGCGATTTAAAACAGACTTTATATTACTATGCTAAATCTAAATCTGTTTACTTTTTTTTTTGTTTCACTTTCCATATTATCTACATAAATCGATACTTAGCTTTATTTATTTTGTAATCTGCTAGCATTTATGAAGCAGCCTGTTAGAGCAAAGAATACCAAACCCAGTGTCAATGAAATAAAATGTAATTAAAGAATTGAAATGACTTTATCTGTACTGATGTCTAATAAAGTTACTATTTCATAGAGGTTTTTTGGGGGGCGGGGAGGGGGTCTTTGTTTTGTTTTATATATGAGTCTGCTGCAGTAACCATACCTCTTCAGATACTTTTGGAGTTTTTTGTTTTGTTTGCAGTTTGTTTTGGTGTTTGTTGTTTTGCTCATTGTTTGTAGATTAAATATCTTAACACCTTCTAGCTTCAATGTACTGATTTTGTTTTTTACTTTCTCATATTGCTCATTATTTTCATTTCTTAAAAAAATAATAATAAATGCCAGCAATCTTCATAACCTGAAGTTATATAAAAGCTTTCTGTTTTATTGAGTCTTCTATAGTCTATATCATGTGTAGTCCATTCTTCCTCTGATTACCACAGTTTTAAAAATTTTAGTTATTGTTTTTTCTTTTAATAAAAAAATATAAAGGGATCCATAACAATGGTTATATCAACATTAGGTAGCCAATAAAAATAACCTGATAAAGTTGTCAACCTGTACAACCTTTTTTCAGGCAGATATACTTTTTGAGGTATTAAAATTAAAATGGCACATTGACTACAATTACTACCTTTCTAAACCTGTAGGATATAAGAATCTCAGGTTAGAAATCACTGGTCTGGGGGCTGGGTTTGTGGCTAAGCGGTAGAGCGCTCACCTAGTACGTGAGAGGCCCTGGGTTCTATCCTCAGCACCACATAAAAATAAATAAATAAAATAAAGGTTAAAAAAAGAAATCACTGGTCTAGTCATGAGTTTCCCTTATAATCTTGCTTTCCTTTTCCTGGTATCAGTTCTGCAGACCAGTGCAGCTGTGGTTTACATTATGGTCACTGTAATTTTTACTTTCCTTACTCTGCTTTTTGCTTATGCTATTATTCCGTTTTCTTGGAATTTTCTCTCATTTTTTTCTGTGCCTATCTCAATTTCCTCAGCTCAGTTTTATAGATTATTTCCAGATTTCCTCAGCCTGAAGTATTGTCTTCTGTCTCTACTCAAATTGTAGTGTTTGTTCTATAGTTGGTATAGCAATAAATGTCCTGTAATATTCTTATTGTTCTCGTAAGTCTCTTATTATTATTTAACATTCCACATGTCTTGTTTTCCCAACTAGATTATAAACTCCCTGAGGGCAGGTATGATATTTTCCATTTCTTTGTGTTTCTCCATTGCATTTAGCACAATATTACATAGCCTATAGACATCAGCTTATTGATATGGTTTGATTTTAAATATATTTTAGATTTTTGTTTCAAGTGAATGAGCATTTTTAATTAAAACCTAAACACCTGTTTGCTTTGCGTCATATATGTGTGTTCATTTAATACCCCGTAATCTTTGGCAATTAATTGCTTTAGGTTACTAATTTTGTGGCTTTTCCGTAACAAATTTTTAATCCCAGTTGGTATAGTTCTGGGCAGCCTTGTGCCCTAAAATTTGTGTTCCTATGTATAAAATAATCATAATATTAGTCTGAATAAAATGTTTGGGAGGTAAGTTACTGTAAGCATAAGATATATTATAAAATCAAACACAAATGAATGTGAAATTGTCCACATCTTTGCTTTCCACATCTAGTACTATAGATAATTTCCAGTAGTATAGTCATTTAAGCTGACTTAAAACAATTCTTCCTGAAACCAACAAAATTCCTGTTTGTTTTTAAAGATATGATAAACAACTAAATTCAGAAAATTCTTTCATCATGACAATTTTAAAATTATGTTATTTGGATATTTGTGGGTAGTATGTAATATTATTCATGATTCATTAACTGCTGTATAGTTTTGGAAGTTTGTTGTAGTTTCCTTAACCTTGTTTAATTTGTGTTTAGAAGCCACAGAAGAAGTTTCTTTGGACAGCCCAGAAAGGGAACCAATACTCTCCTCGGAACCTTCTCCTGCAGTCACACCTGTCACCCCTACTGCACTCATTGCTCCTAGAATTGAATCAAAGAGTATGTCTGCTCCTGTGATCTTCGATAGATCCAGGGAGGAGGTATAGAAAAGTGTTCATATTCTAAATTAATATGTAAATTGTACCTTTTTTTTTTTTTTTGCTCCTCACTTAACATCACATCACTGTACTATTAGTCATTCCTAATCAAAGCCTTTTAAACCTATTAGAAAAAGAATATAGATTAAAGAAGTTGGAAGATCTTGATTCTGATTTTATTGCTACCACTTTTTAATCCAGTAACTTGGGCATATTATTTAACCTTCTTAAGTAGTTTGTCATTTGTGATTTTTTTAAAAAATATTTTTAGTTGTAGATGGACACAATTATCTTTATTATTTTATGTATTTCTATGTGGTGCTGAGGATCAAACCCAGTGCCATATATATAGTAGGCAAATTTTCTACCACTGAGCTACAACTCCAGTCCTGGCATTTCTGATCTTAATGATGATAATGTGTGCCTCTGAGGACTCCTATGTTGGTCAGGTAATATATGAAAGTACTTTGAAAACTGTTAATCACAGTAAAGTGGTATTTTGAGTAATTTTATTTGTAAAAGAATGTAATAAATGGTACTTAAAAGTTGTTATGTAGCATTTATTTTTAAAAGGAAGGACTATAAATCAATTGAAGATACAATCTCATGTTTTGGCAATAATTTTTGTTAAGATGCATTTGGAAAAGGAAAAAAATTATGGAGTGGAGGTTATTTAAGTGGCAAAATTACATATTTAAAAGTCATCCACATAGGCCAGATATGGTGGCACACTCCTATAATCACAGCTACTCTAGAGACTGAAGAAGGAGGATCACAACTTTGAGACCAGCCACGCTCGTCAGCCTATCAAGATCCTGTCTTAAAAATACAAAAATAAAAAGGATGGGGGATGTAGCTCAATGATAGAGTGTCCGCTGATTCTATCCCCACCAAAAACAAAGCCAAAAAAAGTCATTCTTAAAGAAATAGATCATTTAAATGACTACAATTAAGTAATAACCGCATACCCACAAGCAAAAATGTGAATGATCTAACAAGTATAATATTAAGGGAAATAAGACAGAAATGAGTACTTATACATGATTCCATGAAATGAACTTTTTAAAAAAAAAAAAAGCTAGTGAACAGAGTTAGAAGTCAGGATAGTAGTTATATTGGTAGGGTGAAGGAAAGATTATGACTGTAGGAGAATGTAAAAGGGCCTTCTGGACTGATTAATAGTGTTTTTTTCTGAACTCGGTTGAGTTTAGAAAGATGTATACACTTTATGAAAGTATATTGAGCTGTACCAATTTATATACTTTTCTGTGTGTGTTATAATTCAAAAAAGTTTTACTTAAAAAATCATACAAGAGGGCTGGGGTTACAGCTCAGTAGTAAAGTGCTTGCCTAGCCAATATGAAGCACTGAGTGTGATCCTCAGCACATCATTAAGATAAATAAATAAAATAAAGGTATTATGTCTATCTACATCTAAAAAATATTTTTAAAAAGTATACAAAAGGCAATCATTGAAGAAAAGATTCAGTTAGAAAAACTCAACTTTTTTATGGATAGATTGTTATTGCTTTGAAAATTTTGCTAAGTTAATAATCTCAGAGCTTTTTTATAATAAGAAAGCTTTCTTGCAGAACTGCTATCCAGTTGCTTTATAACAGCACTTAAAAGGTCTTTTCTATAGTCTTATAGGGTTATCATTTTTTTCTACTGACTGCTTTTTAAAATTGAACTTTATAGTTCTTTTATTGGCTTCTAGAGGAATGTGTCTTCACTTGGTATTTAGAAAAATTACAATGCCAATGTTGCTTTTAGGTATAATAATTTTTTGCAAGTATGTAAGATTCTACTGGTGAAAGTAATGACTATCTCCTAATTATTTAGAAACAGCTCTAACTTGAAGAAATACTGGTATTAAAAATAAGGAGTTAATAATTTTAAAAGTATGAATACAAAGATTCAGTATATTGGACAAAAAAAATTCCACAGTTTTTGTACAGAAAGTGAAAATATTTTTTCTACATCTGAGGAATTTTGAAGACACGAGATTTTTCCATTACTTCTCCAAATAATCCTTATCCTGTTATTTGTGTATTTTATTCTGTTTCTTTATATAATCAGGAAATGTGAAAGATTTTATTGTGTTTTTTTTCAGTGACTTCTTAAAATATTTTTATGACACCCTACTAGAACATATATGGTAAAAATTATAGTTCTTAGTGTTATGACAATAATATAAATTGGAATCTTCTTTAACACAAAAAGCAATTATTCTTTTCTAGATTGAAGAAGAAGCAAATGGAGATATTTTTGATATAGAAATTGGTGTGTCGGATCCAGAAAAAGTTGGTGAGTCAATATTAATTATATTTTGTACCTCTTTTTTATTAGTTTGACTGTTATGCCCCCCCCCCTTCTTTTTAACTAAATATGTCATTACAGTATTAAAATGGTACTGTTTTTAAGCACGTGGTTTTAAAAATAGTATTTGACTTATAGGTGATGGCATGAATGCTTACATGGCATATAGAGTAACAACAAAGGTAAGCCTTTGACTCTTTTTATAAAATATTGACCCCTTACTATATATAGTAGAGGATATGACAGTGATTATGGTTGACATGAACCCTGTCTTTGTAAAGGCTATCTTCACATAAAAATTACTAAGAAATTGTTACAGTGAGTTGTAAGTAATTTCATAGGTTGAGTGTTCTGTTTGAGTATGCAGGAAGGGAATTAATCTAGACCCAAGGGTCAGGAAAAACTTCTGAGCAAAGTAATATCTAAACCAAGACAAATATGATGGGAATGATTTGTGGGAGATGAAAAGAAAGTAGCAGAATGTTTGTTGCAGGCATAGGAATTTGCTGGTGAAAAAATGTAAGTAATGAAAGCATTGTGTTTTCTAGGACCTGTAAGAAGTGGTTCATAATTTAATTGTTTGGCCATAAGCTTTCATGTTTTATGAGCAGCACATACAGGAATTTGGGTTTCATCTTAAGTATAATGGAAAGCCATGAAAGAGGTTTAAGCAAGAGTATAATACTCTTAAGATTTTTGTTTTAGAAAGATCTCTGTGGCCTCAATATGAATTGGAAGGGTCAAGGTAGAGGTCAGGATTGCCAGTTAAGAGACCACTATTATTATTAAATTATCACATCTTAAAACAGAGTGTTTTGCAGCAGTCCCAGGTATAAGAAATAATGCTTGACATTAAGGAAATGGTTCTGGAAGTGAGAAAAATAAATGGCTTCTTAGACCTAGATGTAAGGAATAAGAAGAGGGATACTTAAGTTACTAAGTAGAGGAACTTTGTAATTGCGAAAGTGATCTCTCTAAAAAGACAGGTAGGGAGGAACAAAGTGAGTGTGAGATAAGATTTGTTAATTCAGTAAACAAATGTTTATTAAGTACTTTACTATGGTGTCAGCCTCTGTTACAAGCAAGAAGTATATTAGTATTAGTTAACAGTACAGTCAAGTGCTCTTTTTTTTATGGAACTTGTGTTTGAGTAGGGGAAAATATAGTGAGTTTGAGATGTCAATGAGATTTAAGTGGAGGTGTCCCTTAGGCATTTTGGAAATATTTGGACTGAAACTTAGAAGGAGATCTGTGCCAGAGGTAAAGATTTAAAATTCATTAACGGAAACAATCATTTGGGTTTTGTTGTTGTTGTTGTTATTTTGTTTTTTGAATTGTTAGAAGTCTATGTACCACATTAGATACTCTGCCTTCTTTTGCAAAGGAGAGCAGTGTTTGTGTGTGTGTGTGTGTGTGTGTGTGCGCGCGCGCGCGCGTTCGTAATTATTTATAGCATTAAATTCTGAATAATTCTGTACTGTTTAAAATTTGAAATACTTCTTCTTCACTTTTAGACTTCTCTTTCCATGTTCAGTAAGAGTGAATTTTCAGTTAAAAGAAGATTCAGTGATTTTCTTGGTTTGCACAGCAAATTAGCAAGCAAGTATTTACACGTTGGTTATATTGTACCACCTGCCCCGGAGAAGAGTATAGTAGGTAAGCATGAGTAAGCAAAAAAAAAAAATCCCTTTTAACTGAATACATTTATGCATTCCAGAATCATTCATTACCACCGTCTCAGTTGTAGAGATAATGGTAATTTAAACGTTCTATTATGATAATTGTGCATTTATTATATAAGAATATAATATTATTATATAAGAATTATTCTTATTATATAAGAATATATAGCTGGTAGTTTTATTTTCTAACACCTATGGTTCAGGTTTTGAATATTGGGTTAAAATTTACCAAGTTGAAAGCAGTTACAAACTGTAACCTTTTAGGGGAAGTAGAATACCATTTTACTGAGTCACACTCAGAATACTTAATGTTATTAATATATTAACAATTTTCAAAGAAGTGGAGATATTTGGACCTTAGCTTTATATTGTCCAAAAAGAACATTTGAGTTAGCCTTGCTTATATAAAAACTATTTAAACTTATCTTAGTTTATTTTATACCTCAATTTAATATTTAAAAACTATTCTATTTATACCAGTAATATTTAGTTAAGAAAATGCAGAAAATTTAAAAAGAAGAGGAAAACCTCCATTTCTTAAATTTTTTTAGTATTGGACTGGGGTTGTGGCTCAGTGGTGCAGTGTTTGTATAATATGTGTGAGGCTCTGGGTTTGATTTTCAGCACTACATATAAAAAAATAAAATAAAGGTCCATTGACAATTAAAAAATATTAAAAGAAAAAAATCAAAAACAATTTTTTAAGTATTATGCAGTCTTTTTTCAGTCCTTTTTTTCTTCAACTTTTCTTTATACTTAAGATAATTACTCTGAAAAATATTTGAAATGAATTTTGCTGATTTTTAAATTATTGGTTTTTACTTTTTTAAACATTTGATTTGAAAAGCATGTTTGGTTATTACTATTTTTTAGTTGTAGATGGACACATCTTTATTTTTATTTGTTTATTTTTATGTGGTGCTGGGGACCGAACCTGGGATCTCATGCATTCGAGGCAAGCACTCTGCCACTGAGCTACAGCCCCAGCCCTGAAAGCATTTTTATTGATATCATTCATTTGAAACCTGATGAGTTTGTAATATATTTTCTCTCTTTTAAAATTCATAAACCTAGTTGAGTAGTTCTTCAACTTTTTGGTCTCAAGAACCCTTTATTTCCTTTCTCTTTCTTTCTTGCTTGTTTGCTTGCTTTCTTTCCTTTCTCTTCTCTTCCTTTCTCTCTTCAGTGCTGGGGATTGAACCCAGGGCCTTGTGTGTATTAAGCAAGCACTTTATTACTGAGCTGCATTCCTAGGCCCTACATTCTTAAAATTTATTAAAGAGTCTTAAGAGAGCGTTTGTTTATGTGGGCTACATCTGTTGATACTTACTGTATTTGAAAAAATTATTTAATCTTATTTATTTAAAAGTAATAAACTTACTTTATGTTACACAAAATTTGTGAAATAAATTTGATGACAAAAACATTTAATAAGACAAAAAATTTTAAAACTTTTTGTAAATTCTAATTTCTACCTTAATAGAAAAATAGTTCTGCTCTTCTGTGCTTCTATACTCATTTATTGTGATATAACACATTAGCTAACCTTTATAAATTCCACTCTGGACACTGATTACAGAACAACAAAAGACAAACAGTTTAATATTATTATAGGGACTTTGTAGTCTCTAAAACCCTCCAGATATTCTGAACTAAGGAACTTAGGAAACTAAGATTAATCAAGGTTATCCTATATGCCAAAAGTCATATAACATGGCAGAGCTGAATTTTCTTCTTATTTCTGAACTTATACTCTTAACCACAATTCTATTTTGCCTCCTACTTTCAATTTGATTATTTCAATAGGATAATAATTTGCTTATTTCTTGCTTTTTAATTTTTTAATTTTGTTTTTGTTCTTTACCTAAAAAAGAAAACTTTTGTGGCAGGAGATTGAACCCAGTGCCTTGTACATGTTAGGCATGCACTCTACCACTAAGCTATACTCCTAGCCCCATCTTTCTGTTTTTTAAATATAACTTTTTCCCCCCCATGGTGCTGGAGATTAAACCCAGGACCTTGAGCAAGCACTCTACCAACTGAGCTATATAACTTTTAATGCTATATTATTGTAGAATTGTCTAAAAGACATTTAAAGTAGATTTAAATTGCTTAAAATTTATTTATATACTACTTCATTCAAGAAAAGAATTGAGGCAACTACATGTAATAATGAAAATGTATATCAATAAAGAAATTAGCAGGGAAAATATAGTCAAGAAATGTAGGATGAGGGGCTGGGGATGTGGCTCAAGCAGTAGCGTGCTCGCCTGGCATGCGTGCGGCCTGGGTTCGATCCTCAGCACCACATACAAACAAAGATGTTGTGTCTGCCGAAAACTAAAAAATAAATATTGGAATTCTCTCTCTCTCTCTCTCTCTCTCTCTCTCTCTCTCCCCCGCTCCCTCCCTCCCTCCCTCCCTCTCTCACTCTCTCTTTAAAAAAAAAAAAAAAAGAAAGAAATGTAGGATGAATTCAAGTAAAACAATTTTTTCCTAAAATCTTGAACAGTTATTAAAGATAGGTGACAAATTAATCTTTGAATTTTCTGGCAGCCAGCCAGCACTGTGTCTAGTTATTTTATAAATGTCTTGTTATTTATTAACTTTTAAATAAAAATGAATATATTGTCTAAGAAAAATTAAAAGACGGGTTTAATTACATAAACATTGTTTTTCAAGTATTAAATAGTGGAATAAGAGTGGTTACTTTTTGCCAAGAAGTCATGCACATAACCATTGCCACTTAATAGGACCTCATTTGACTGAAAAATACTATTCTATATAAACTATTAGAAAAACAAGTTGAAACTTTTAGGAGTGAACCAATTAAGATAAATTGTTGTTTTATTTTCCCACATTGTGCCATAATGGTTGCCTTTAGGGATGAGTGGATACATGAAGAAAAAAAGAAGCAAATAATTATATATTTGTGGGATTTTTTTATGGGTATATAAAATATCTGAAATAATTAACATCCCATATGCAGTAGACAAGGTCCATAATTTCAATTGTCCGAGTTTTCTTTTTCAAACCTTTATATTTTAATGAGATTTTTAGAAACAAAATATTAATGGTGATATATGTTAATTATTCACCAAATATATCAACCAGAATAAGAATTACATAGTTTTTTATAATATGTTTTTAAAGATGCTAATGTACTGTCCTTCTCTGCAGATTTGCCTGTTCAGGATTTTTTATATAAAGGGAATCATTCAATATATGGTTCTTGGTGATGGGCTTCATCTATTTACTATTGTTTTTTTCATGATTCTTCCATGTTACAGCTTGTATCAGTACTTCATTTCTTCAGAAAACATGTTTGAAAGGAAAAAGAATGGTGGGGGATCTGCAGCTTAATATATTAACATTAAAGTTGACAATGTAGAAATAATTAACATTTTTGTTTTTTTTGTTTTCTTTTGGTGCTGGGAATTGAACCCAGTGCCTCCACATGCTAAGTACATGCTCTGCCAGTTAGCTATACCCCAAGCCCAATTAACCTGATTTTTATTTTCAAAATTTGATGTGTTCTAAATGTCTGTGTTGAATGTGCTTATTCTTTCAACTGTTAGGAAACCTGTCATGTGCTGGTTGTGATGGCGTATGCCTATAGTCCCAGCTATTTGAGAGGCTAAGGTAGGAGAATTACTTGAGCTTTAGGAGTCCAAGGTCAGCCTGAGCAATATCAGTGAGACCCTACCTAAAAACAAAGTTTTGATAAATAAACAAGAACATGCTCTTTGAATCTGAATCCGGAAAATTTAGTAAATTCATGGGTTATGTTTATCTTTATTTACGTCATCCTGAAAATAAAGAGCCTTATTTATTGCTCATAATTAACTGCCTTAAAGATTCCATAACGCACATTATAGTAAAAACTTTTGAATTTACCAGGAGTGTAAAATATTGCAGATAAAGAACTTTTTGCTGCAAGTTTTTGTATAAATAATCAGTATGGGTCAAGAAACTACAAATAGCTCATTTTCTGTTTTATCTGTTCTTTCGTGTCCTAATTATTTATTTACCAAGTAGAAATGTTAGCATATCATGAGATTTAATTTTTCAAAATGTTTTGCTTTTTAAGTAACATAGCAGTTACCAATTTAGAAGCTTTTTTTTGTTAAGTTCAAATTCAAAGTATATTTTAAATTGTGAAGAAATGGTCATAAAAGACTTTTTCACAATAAAATCATCTCAACTCTCAACTTCTTCAAAGGTATGACCAAGGTTAAAGTAGGTAAAGAAGATTCATCATCCACAGAGTTCGTAGAAAAACGGAGAGCAGCTCTTGAAAGGTAATTCTAGATAGTAATACTTTATTACTCTCATAAGTCTAATTTATTACTTATGATACAACTGTATTTTAATGCTTATTTTTTTTAACTACCACTTGATGGCTCTTAAGAGTACTTTAAACTTTTAAAAATTGCTTCTTTTAGCAGTACAATAATGTATTTGTTGTGATTCTATTAATCCTCATGAATAGTCTAACAAAATAACATCTGTTTTGCTTCATATGCTATAAGCAGGAATATAAATATATGAGTTAAATGAGTATAGAATTATATCATAGATGTAGATACCAAGGCACTGAGAAACTTCTAGACTTGTAAAGGAAAACATGGTAGTTGTGATTGGGGATAAAGAGTTGATAAAATGTTTGGATAGGGCTGAGGATGTAACTCAGTAATAGAGTTCTTGCCTAGCATGGGTGAGGCCCTGGTTTAAATCCACAACACTACAGGAAAAAAAAAAGGTTTGGGTAAAAATAATCCCACTTTGGTATTTAGATTCTTAGGAAGTTATACCATATATGGTATGAACATTATTCAGTACAATGAAAATTGCAATGTGTTCCCCTTTTGTGTATTTTTTCATTCCATGCTATGCTAAAAATGAGAAAACAAATTTGAAACTATCCTTGACTTTTCAGAACCTATCATGGTAATTATTTCCTTTTAGCTTAAAATCAGTATTGGGGGGGTAGGTAGGACAGGCTTTAAGGATACACACACATACACCACAACCCCCACCCCCACCCCAGGGTACAAATTATTTTTTTAAACTATTTTCAAGGCAACTTATTTCTGGTGTTTAGTAATAAATTGTTCACATTTTTTAAAAATGCCACAGAAAAGTCAGGTTTAAACAGCATGCAGTAAGAAAAACTAAAGAATATGCAATTTTAAAATCTTATGCTAAAGAATATTAGAAGGCAGAATTGTATTTATGAAACCAGCAATTCCCCTGAAAATTGAAATTGCAGAAGTTTAGGTTGGCCATTAGAATTGATTGTATTGTAGGTAGGGGATACAGACAGAATATTTGTAAGAATAAAGGTACATAATGTTTTGCCTTGATTTCACTTAGTCCTTCCTGAAAGTGTAACCATGACCCTTTGAGAAACCTTTCAAGTCTTATTTTTCTATGAGTAAATTTGAAATATTTCAGATGGCATGCTTGATAAGGAACTTAATGAAGATTTATTGTACCAAGGACATATAATTTATTTTTACATTCTACTTTCTGCTAACTTGATGGCATTATATAGTACTTTGCATACCTCTATGTAGGATAAAACATTCCATGTATATACTCCATGTAGCATAAAACACTTAGTATAACATATAAGGAAAAGTTGTTCCTCTAGAAAAAAATGACTACAGAAAATATAAGTATAAACATACAGAAGCAAAGGAATTCATTTCTTTAGCTTTACCCTAGTCCCATTTCTTCTGTCATAACCAGTTTTATTCACTTCTTGAACACAGTTTTATAATGTGTACAAGATTTTAAAACTGCATTTTTTTTACCCTTTTATATATCTGACTTATAAAAGTGATTTTTATGTGACATTTAAAAATTTTTAAACATTAGAGCAGGCCTCTAGTAATCAGGGAAATATTTCTTTGTGTTTCACTTTATTTATTTAATTTAGAGAATCCAGATGACTATTTTTAATGAAAAAGTAAACATCTGGTATTACAAGTTAGGAAGAGTGAAATAGCCAAGTACCACTCAATGCCATATTCAATAAAGTAAGCAGAGACTACTTTATTAAAAGTATACCTAAGATAGCTTGCTTGATTTTCTTAAGAGTACTTTGTACCTTATCTTAACATATAGTGAATTTATTTTATAGGTAAAAATACACTTTGGCAAATATATGCTTAGAAATTTGGAGGAGCGTAATAATAGCATACAAGATTTATAATTCATTTTGTAATTCAAGTCTATACTGTCCTACACTCTGTGATCTTGGGCAAGTTACTTAAATATAACCTTTCTTAACTTTAAAGTGTAAGTGAATCAGAATTGTGTTTGTCTCAAGAACCTAAAAACCCAATTGGCAAGGTCTAAGAAGTTAGTATAGATTAATTAATCCACTCTTTCATATTAAGAAATTTGGAGATAGGAAGCTGTTCAGAATTATCTAATTCATCAGGGAATGCTAGTGCTTCCATCTGATATCTGGAACATAACCATTTCTCATCAGTCTAGTGACTACTGGTCCAAAGGTCTTAATTAACTGCAGTAGTTTCCTAATTGGTCTCGTCACTTTCATCTTTGGCACTTCTACTTTTTTTTTCTTTTCTTTTTTTTTTTTTTTTTTCAAATATAGCAGCTAGCATAATCCTTTAAAAACATAAATCAGATCATATTAATATCTGATTTCAATCAATATAAGTCAAAGTCCTTATAACAGACCTCCCAAGTTTTCCTGACCTGAATTTCCCACTCTGTTATCTATTTGATCTCATATTTTCCTTGATCACTCACTGTGCTCTGGGCCACACTGATCTTTTTGCACTCCAGGTATTTTCCTACTTCAAGTCTTTGTACTCACTCTGCCTAGAATGCTTTTGTTCTTTAGGCATCTGCATGCTGACTCCCATCCCTTCTTCAGTTGTAAATGTCTCCTTCAAGTCTGTTCTGATCTTCAGCTTTATTCTATTTAAATTGCAACCACCATGTCTTACACCTTTGGTTCTATGTACCCTGTTTTACCCTTTCTTTTTTATAGCACTTGCTGCCTTTTCAAATCCTACATAATTTATGTTTGTTATATTTACAGTTTGTCTTTTTCTAAACTCTTAAGCTCCACTGGGGAAAACATCTCAGTGTGTTTTATTGAATGATGTATTTCAGGTACCCAGAACAATACCTAACATATAGTAAGTGCTCTGTAAATATTTGTCGAATGAACAAATGAATGTCATTCAAGACCCAGACTCTTTCTGCCTTTCTATTCTCATCATTAGCACTTCTCTTCTTTTTTTTTCTTTTCTTTTCATTCTGTTTTTTGGTTTTGGTTTTGGTTTTGGGGAGGGGAATGCTAGGGATTGAACTCAAGGCTTCTCTTCATCTTTTTTTTATATTTTTATATTTATAGCTTTCTCTGATATTATTTCTGAATTGGTGTATATGTATGAATGCTCATTGTTTTAAAATCCAGTTTACACTTCTGTTCTCAATTATAACATGATATAAGCTATACATATATTTTTAGTTAGTTGCTCTTTGCTTAAAAAAGAAGGAAAAGTTTTACTGTTCTTTTCTAGAATATAATTTTCCAAAACTGATTCCTCAGAAAGCTAATAAGTGGTAGGATGAAAAATGGGATCTATAGTCAACAGAGTTTTATTAACACAGAATTTAACAATTATACCAGGTTTATTTCCTATTGGACTTAGAGCACCAACTTGATACCAGTCAATATGAATCTTAAAGAAAGGTGTATGTATGTATGTATTATATTTCAAACATTTTTAGAATTAATCTTTTTGATGGAGTATTTCATGGGACTAGTAATCACTTTGGAAAACTGTTTCAGAATATAGGTAGTATTAGATATTTTCATTTAGGGTGAAATGTTGAAGTGTTCTTAAAGATTAAGTCAGATGTTTTGTCTTCCTTTCTGCTTGTTCATTTTACAAATATGTAATTGCCTGTTATTTGCCAGCACTAAATTGAACAACTTATGCAAACTGCCTTTAGGTAATACATAGTACAAACAATAATTTCTTTAATAGAGTTGGGGGAGTTTCATTATTAAAATTATAAGTCAAATTCTAGTGGGATGATACCGACTTATTTTAAACTTTAAAGTTAATGTTCTCACTGCATTTTTTTTGGCTTTATTATATAAGCAATAAAATTCTTTTAAACCACATATCTGGGCTGGGGATGTGGCTCAAGTGGTAGCACACTTGCCTAGCATGCGTGCGGCCTGGGTTCAATCCTCAGCACCACATACAAACAAAGATATTGTGTCCGCTAAAAAATAAATAAATAAATAAAACCACATATCTACTAAATGATCTGTTTCTAGCATAATAACTTCTTATGTGAACTACCAATTTATAATGAAGCTTAATATGGTATATGATTTACATAAATGTGTAAAGACAGATTAACATTTAAACATTGATAAAATAGTTACGATTATTGTATAGAGTTTGGCTGTGGAGAAAGAGACTAAACAAGAATTATAGGTATGTATTACTGCACCCAGAGCTAATAGTGATTTTGATAATAATGTTTCTCTATTGCTTTTTCACTTCTACTTTATATATCATATTTACAGAAGTATTAAAAACTTAAAAATACAATTATTGAAGAAACTGTAGTTGTGTGCCAGAGTTGATTGTGTAATTTAAATCTGTTAACAAGCAAAACATTGGTAGACTGTTTTGAATTTTGGTAATGATAGCAATTACTCTTGTTAAGTTTTACTCTTGTTAAAATGTGTGTGTGTCTCATATATGTAAAATATAGAAATATGTATCTTAGGACTCTAAAATTGTAACTGGAAACAATATTAACTATATCTAAATATGAAATTATTAAACTCATATAACCTTTTAAATTCTAATACTTTATAGTAAGAAGTTTGATAAATGATTTAACCACTTCCCACTTTTATCCTTACCTTCTGCCATTTCTTACTTAATTATGAAAAAGGTATTATATCAATTTTAAAAGATTAACTAAAAGCTTTTTAATTAGTAGAATCTTATAAGATTCTAATTAATTATAGTGAGAGTAGACTAATAAGGGGCAGACTGAGGACACCTTTTTACTGCATTTTAAAATTTTTATTTTGTTGAAATACAATTTAAAATACTAATAAAGGGAGAAATTTTATTCTTAAATCTAGGTATCTTCAAAGAACAGTAAAACATCCAACTTTACTACAGGATCCTGATTTAAGGCAGTTCTTGGAAAGTTCAGAGGTATTTGTTCTACTTTAAATTTTTGTATATGAAGTTTCTCATTTGTATTTATCATTATAATTTATATAAGAATAATCAGTAAATAATTGGATTAATAGATGAAATAAGGCAGTGGGTTTTTTTCACCTAATGAATTAATTACTTAACTAAATTACTAGCAAAATAGTTTCTTTAAAGTTGATATTTATAGGATGATCAGTCCCTTTCTTGAAAATTTAAAACCAAGTTGAACAGAATGATTTGTAAACTAACTTCAAATGCCCTAAGTTGTTAGTTAGGTATCTTGTTGAAATAAATTTATTCAGACTTCATTTTTAGACAAAGTTGAATATGTGTCTGCATTCTAATATCTTTATTAAGGTTTCAAAATGCAAATATGTAGTTTGAAAAAGCCTGAACTATAACCATGCTACTCTTTATATTTTGAGATGTTTGGTACATTTTGGGCTTTTAATAACAGTTAAGAATTCTAATTGTTAGTGCTTGAGGGTTTTTTTAAGGAATTGTCTCAGAATTTTTTAAAAACTCAAAACCACATGATCCTAACTGAACATAAGGAGATTTTTCTCAAGACTTTCTTCTTTTCTTATAAACAGTTTATTTCTGCTAGCAAACAGGTGGCCAGTGTTAGGATACTTGGCAATTTCTTAATATATTTTGACAAATGGTGTTTGTTCCATCTAAATGTAAACGTACAGAAGAAAAGCAAATGGAAAGTCTATTTTTTAAGTTTTCCTTTGAGAATGTACAAGTAGTGTATTTGAGAAATTAGATCTCACTATTGAAATGTATAAGAGTGAAGAAAATACAGCCTCTTTTTTTTCTTTTCTTTTTTTTTTTTTATTTTAGGAAGGGAGGGATCCCTTTTGTGCCCAGTTAAACCTCTAGGCTTTTAACCGGTTTGTTTGCCCTTATTTGTCATTCAATTCCAGCTGCCTAGAGCAGTTAATACTCAGGCTCTGAGTGGAGCAGGAATATTGAGGATGGTGAACAAGGCTGCCGACGCTGTCAACAAAATGACAATCAAGATGAATGAATCGGATGCAGTAAGAGCTGATTTTTCGACTTGAATAATGAGATGAATTAATGAGCCCAACAATTGCATTTTAAAGCTGTACAAGTAGAAAATAGGATATTAATTTGCTTATTGAGTTTAGTTCTCAGCCACATCAGATGACCACCATGGTTATACACGGTTAATTTGTTGCTTTAAAACAAGGAATGTAGCTTGGTATTGGTAACCTAATTTACAGTGGTTTGTTCTTCCTAAATTAACCCCATTTTTCATTTTTTTTCTTAGTGGTTTGAAGAAAAGCAACAGCAATTTGAGAATCTAGACCAGCAACTTAGGAAACTTCATGCCAGTGTGGAAGCCTTGGTCTGTCATAGAAAAGGTTTGTTTACTTTGTTGCTTGGATGTTTACCATCATAAAACTAATGAAAATATTTTATTTAAATTTTACTAAAAATGCATATTCTGAAGTTATTAAGGAAGAGAGAAATAATAGTTTAAGAGTGCCTTCTGTTTTAATTTTATTACTAAAAATTTTGTCTTATTTTTATCTAACTTCTGGTTTAGGTATAGAAGCTTATATAAAAGTATATTTGAATTTTGGATGAAAACTATTATTCATTTGATTAATTCCTTGTTGATGTATTTACAGTTTAACAGATGAAGTTGTCTCATTGGTAACTTTAATTATATTTAAAACATGAGAGATTCCAAAATTGGTATATGAAAATTTTCATGAAAGTATTTGTTTTCTGCCTCTATTTCCTGGAAAACATTTTGAAGTATTTTCTTCGTTTTCAAACTAAAGTATTTAAAAATATGAGGTTTTTGTTTTTGTTTTTGTTTCTTTGGCTGGCATGGAGCATAAAACTTCCCATAAATTTTGAGTTGTAAGTTTTTAATCCACAATGAAGTGGGGTTTTTTGGTGGGGTGGGGATATGTTAATTTTAAAGACATCGAGGCTTTATCAGTTTTCCAAAATATTTAATAAGTAATTTTGTATGTGACATTACTAGTAATACATTTTGTTAAGATAATTAACAGAAACCTACTAATACATTTATTATTGAAAGTATTTTGTCACAGCTTTGTCATTTGTATTATACATGTTTTAGGGAATGGGCTATGAAGGTTCTTTTAGATTCTGTACAATGTAGAGTAACAACAATTTTTAGGCAATGTAATTGCTAGTTGTTGGTAGCATCCATCCTGTTAATTTTTTTTTAATTGAAATATCCAAAATGGTCATGCGAAAAATCTTTTTTAGAAATTCTATTTTACGGAAAATTATTGCACAAGAAAGAAAAAAAGACAAAGGTGGACATGAATTGTTTCTACAATTCTACCTTATTTTTCTTTGGTTAGCTAAATAATATTCTCATTAAAAATTGCAGACATTATTTTCAGTGACAAATATTTAAAGGCCAAAGAATTATAAATCAATCATCACCTTAATGCTTCACTTATTAAAAATGCATTTCTTATGTTTTTTAGGAATGGACAAAGAATGAGTATTTGGGGGAGAAAAGGAAGAAAGATTGTTATGTTTTATTTATTTAAATATAGTATATAACCTGAAAACATAAGCAATAATTCTTCTTTTGTTTTCTTTGTCTTTTTTTTTTCTTTTTTCTTTTTTGCAGTGCTGGGAATCAAATCCATGGCCTTGTACATGTTAAGCAAGTACTCTAACACTTAGCTACATTCCCAGCACCAGCAGTGATTATTAATTTTCAGTAGCTTTGTGAGCATTTTGCACTATTGCTTAAGGCATTTTAGTAACTATTTCTGTTAATTAATTTAAAATATTATTCAGCCAGTTCATCAGTACATAAAATTTGGAGAGAATGTAGAAAATCAATACAATATTTTATAATTTTGCTAACAAATGCTTAAAGTAAGCCCTTTTTTTTATTTCAGAACTTTCAGCCAACACAGCTGCCTTTGCTAAAAGTGCTGCCATGTTAGGTAATTCTGAGGATCATACTGCTTTATCTAGAGCTCTGTCTCAGCTTGCAGAGGTTGAGGAGAAGATAGACCAGTTACATCAAGAACAAGCTTTTGCTGACTTTTACATGTTTTCGGAACTACTTAGCGACTACATTCGTCTTATTGCCGCAGTGAAAGTAAGCCCTGTTTTGCAATCTTTCTTGCATTTGCTTCAGTGTAGTTTGCTTTAAAAAGAATATGGTTTCCAATTCGGCATGTATGTAAGTATGTAAATTCTAAATAATACTAGATAGAAAAAGACTTTAAACTGTTTTGTAACTCAGTTTATTTATTTTATTTATTCTAATTTGTTATATATGACAAAATACATTTCAATTCATAGTATACATATAGAGGACAATTTTTCATGTCTCTGCTTGTACACAAAATAAAGTCACACCATTCATGTCTTCATATATGTACTTTTGGTAATGATGTCCATCTCATTCCACTGTGTTTCTTACCCCCATGCCCACTCCCTTACCCTCCCTCCCCTTTGCCTTATCTAAAGTTCCTCCATTCCTCCCATGCGCCCGTGCTCCCCTCCAATTATGGATCAGCATCCTCATATCAGAGAAAACATTCGGCATTTGGTTTTTTGGGATTGGCTTACTTCACTTAGCCTAATATTCTCCAAATCCATCCATTTACCTGCAAATGCCATGACTTTATTCTCTTTTATTGCTGAGTAATATTCCATTGTGTATATGTACCACAGTTTCTTTATCCATTCATCTACTAAAGGACATCTAGGTTAGTCCCACAATTTAGTATTGTGAATTGTGCTGCTTTAAACACTGATGTGGCTTCGTCACTGTAGTATGCTGTTTTTAAGTCCTTTGTGTATAAACCGAGGAGTTGGATAGCTGGGTCAAATGGTGGTTTCATTACTAGTTTTCCAAGGAATCTCCATACTGGTTGCACCAATTTGCAGTCCCACCAGCAATGTATGAGTGTGCCTTTTTCCCCACATCCTTACCAATACTTATTTTTGTTTGTATTCTTATAACTTAGTTTTTTTAACAGAGTTAATATTTTTAAGAGATCTAAGGAAAGTCAGATAAGAGAAAGTATTATATATATTTATTATATATTCATATTTACAAGTTTGCAACTAACTATTAGCATTTGCTTGATCATTCTGCAGTAACTAAAACTACCTACTAAACTCAATATTATCATTAGTAAATTAAAGCATATAATAAGAAATAGGATAAAGCCATAAATGATTGTTGAAGTGAATATATTTCGTGGTGTTTTTAGCATGGTTCAAATTGCAGTCAGACTTTCTGTTTATTCAAATGTGTAGTCACCATTATCTGTAGATGAGATGGGTCTACACTAGATCATAGATTATGTTACCTAATGATAATGTTTAAATATGAATAATAAACTTTCTGAATAGTTGGGAAAGTAATCCAGTTTAACAAAGTACTGTTGTATACATATCTTTAGTATTTGGTACTTAAATTGAACATTATTCAGTCTTTCATGTTTTGCAAATAATGTTTCATAATAATGTTATGGTATCATGGGCTGGGGTGTGGGGCGGGGGGATCTAGGTATTTACCTTTTACCTTGAATGCAAACATTCTAAATAAGTACAAAGACCTTGTTCTTTGTTATTTTGGGGGGGTAGGGTGGTAACTGGAGATGGAACTCAAGGTACTCAACCACTGAGCCACATCCCCAGCCCTATTTTGTATTTTATTTAGAGACAGGGTCTCACTAAGTTGCTTAGTGCTTCACTTCTGCTGAGGCTGGCTTTGAATTCTCAATCCTCCTGCCTCAGCCTCCTGAGCCATTGGGATTATAGGCGTGTGCCACCGCACCCAGCTTGTTCTTTGTTTTTTAATGCAAATTTTGTTCAGCTAAAGTCTGTGATTAAATAATAATTTATCTACAATAAGAATATTGATACATGCCAACTCATTGAGGATTTTGCTTTCAAGATAACATTGACAGTTATTACTAGAAGGCTCTTGGATCAGAATGGTGATTGCTTAGATTTGATTAAATTAGCAATTTTGCTTGTATATGTAGACAACTTTTGATATACAAGTCAGTTTATAGATGATGACTCATTCCTGAACTCCTAAGTCTCACCTCCCAGTAGCATGAAGAATGATTGTAAAAGAGTATGTAGGTCAAAAAAAAAAAGAGAGGGGGCAGTCTGTGAGGAATACCTGATAAGAGGTAATCTGGGAAAAGACCCTTGGCAGGGATGGCCTGCCTGTTTTGTTTTCTCATACAGCTTTCAGCATACTACGTAAGTCTTATGTTATATTTTATAAAATTAATTATATTCGTGGTTTTCAAAATTTTACAGAGCACTGGCACCAAAAGAAGTACTGCAGTCAGCTAAGTTTGGAAAACAGTAGCATCCCTAAGGAGATTTAGAGTATATATAAAAGGTTCAGAACTGTCTAGTAAGGAAAAGAAAATAAGTTATTTAATTGTTTGATCCAGAGGCTTTTAAATTCATATGAACAAGAAGTGTTTTTCTGCCAGATGTTGTGATATATACCCATGATCCTGTTCAGTCAGGAGGCTGAGGTAGGAGGATCACTGATTTGAGGCCAGCCTCACAACTTAGTTAGCTCGTCAACATCTTAGTGAGACACTGCCTTTAAAAAAAATAAAAATAAAAATCCAGGCATGGTGGTGCACGCTTGTAAACCCAGTGGCTTGGAAAGCTAAGGCAGGAGGATCACAAGTTCAAAGTCAGCCTTAGCAATGGTAAGGTGCTAAGTAACTCAGTGAGACCCTGTCTCTAATAAAATACAAAATAGGGCTGGGGATGTGGCTCAGTGGTCAAGTACCGCTGAGTTAATCCCCAGTTCCAAAAAAAAAAAAAATTCAGAAAGCCCCTCTTTTGCAAGTACATGGCTTCTGCTATTTAGGATTACATATTTTAGTACTATTATTGCAAACTTTGTTGGGTATTGAACTTCTGAGAGCCATTAGAGTATGGCCAGAGATCTCAGACAATGGTTTTCAATGCTTTTAGCATGAGAACATGTCTTAGTTTTTATGGGAGATCCTAAGTTACAAAATATGTAAATATTTTTAATAGTGTATATAAATACACAAACACGCTATTAATTGTTTCCCAAGAAATTTAAAAGATTTATTGTTTGACTATAAATACTCTGCAACCTTTTAGAACCCTAAGAAACAGGATAGCATACATTCAAAGTCACTGAATTGAAATATTATAATAATTAATTAAAACTGCAGCAACAAATTTCTTGTGTCACAGCTACAACCTTGATTGACCTAGACTAGCTTGCAAACAAAAATATTCCATAAATTGGCACAGGATGGAGGCACAAAATGAATGATATAAATCTTACTACTTTTATGGAAAAGGTTAGTGCTACTGGAGTGGGTTAATATCTGGATGGGTTAGTATCTTTACATACAAAAGGAAACATTAAGTTAGGATTTAATTGATTTAAGATAGCATTGCTAGAACTTGTGAGAATCTCAAGTTCAAGGCCAGCCTCAGCAATTTTAGGAGGCACTGTCTCAAGACTCAAAATTTAAAAAAATTAAAAAGGGCTGTGGATGTGGCTTAGTGTCTGGGTTCAATCCATGGTACAGAAAAAAAGTATTTTACTCTCATAATTTTGAAACTAGGAGTACTTTGGGGGTTAGAGTACATTGCCAAGGACATAAGAAACTGAGGCCTAACCAAAGAGAAAAATGTTATTGATTTCAAACTACCATCAACATAAGTGTTCCTTTTTCTTCTACCCAATGATGAAGGGTTTTTTGGGTAAAAGTTGTAATTTCTCTAGTTAATGTAAATGTAAAGCATCTTTAACATACAACGATCCTTTTACTTTTTTTCTTCTTCTTTTTTTTTTTTTTTCTTTTTGCAGGACTGGGGATTGAAACCAGGGGTTGCATCTGCTAGACAAGTGCTCTGCCACTGAGTTACATCCTCATCCCTTTTTATTTTCTGATTCTTTTTTATTGTCTGTTCTTTTAAAAACAAGAATAGAAAAATGAAGAAAAAGTTATTTTGTATCATTAGGATTATTTTTTCATTTCCTTCCTGAAATAACCTGACTTTAGTATTAAGTGTGTGCATTTGTACTACAGTAAACATCTGATGGCTCTGAAGCATTTTGAGATAATAAACTGGGCAGGGACCAAATTAGTTTAAATTTAGTATATCAGTGAAGAAACTAGTATGTATATCATAAAAACAAATGTTAAAATTAAAGAACTTTTAAAAAAATAATATTTTTCTCTGTATTGGGTTGTATATTTTTTTTCCCTCTGGTGCTAAGGATTGAACCCAGGGATGCTTTACCACTGGGGTACATTTTCTAGCCCTTTTTATTTTTTATTTTGAGACTGAGTCTCAATAAGTTTATGAGGTTAGTCTAAATTTTATGATCCTCCTGCCTCAGTCTCCTGAGTTACTGGGATTTCTGCCACACCTGGCCTAGACTGGTATATATTTTAAGTAATCAAATTATTACTGAACAGAGAAGTTCATAAATGGAGAGTTTATGGCTGGGCGTGGTGGTACATGCCTGTAGTCCCAGCAACTCGGATGCTGAGGCAGGATCACAAGTTCAAAGCCAGCCTCAGCAAAAGCAAGGTGCTAAGCAACTCAGTGAGAGCCTGTTTCTAATAAAATACAGAATACGGCTGGGGATGTGGCTCAGTGGTTGAGTTCAATCCCCTGTACGTATGTACATATGCACCTACCTACCAACCTACCTACATAAATTAGATAGATAGATAGATAGATAGATAGATAGATAGATAGATAGATAAAATGAAGAGCTTATATGTTTCTGTTCTCCTAGAGAAGAGTTGGGCCTAAAATCTTAGTATTACTCTTTTTATTGTACATGTGTTTGTGTATGTATCTCTTTGTAAGAGATGAAAGGCAGGGATTATTTCTTTTAAATTATATTAACTTTTAAAAAACTATTTATGTTCGATGTATTACTCTTATTCCTTCATTTCCTCCATTCACTTGTTCTTGCTCTCTCAAATTAAGTTTGGCCCAAAGCGAAGTTAAATTTTTTTTTTCAAATAATTTTTAGTTGTAGATGGACACAGTGCCTTTATTTTATTTTATTTTTTTATTTTTACGTAGTGCTGAGGATCAAACCCAGGGCCTCACAGGTGGTAGGCAAGCACTCTACCACCGAGCTCCAGCTCCACTCCCATGTAGTTAATTCTTAGTGGTCTTTAGTACCTGTAAATAAGATACTTTACTGTTTCTTCATACAAAAATGTTTCTTTCACTGTTAATAATCAAAGTAACTTTTGTTTCACCTAATTTACTCATGTTTATTTAATTGTTCAATTAGAAAATACTAAAATAATATACCTTCAACATCAAGCTAGAAAATTAATTCTTAGTAGATCCCATCCTATTGATTGCCGCCCCACCATGATGGGGATCAAATCCAAAGCCTTGTGCAGGCTAGGCAAGTGCTCTGCCACTGAACTATATCCCCAACCCCACCATCAGTTTTTTCCTAAGATTTCTAACTACTCTTATTCCTTCATTTCCTCCATTCACTTGTTCTTGCTCTCCCAAATACCTTGAAACAAGTCAATAGATTTGGTTGACTCTAAGAGTTTCTTTGTCAACTTCATTCAGTTCTGCAGACCAAATATAGACAAATGTATGATTTTGACTTTTTCATGTTGCGTATTACTGACCCCACTTCATTTTGTTAAACTTTTTTTTTTCTTTTGAGGTATTGGGAATTGGAATCAGGGTGCCTACCTCTGAGCTACATTCCCAGTCCTGTTGTTCATTCATTCATTGCAATACTAGATTTTGAACCCCAGGGATACTTAACCACCTAACTATACCCCCAACCCTATTTTGTACTTTTTTTTTTTAAACAGGGTATCTCACTAAGTTTCCCAGACTAGCCTCAAACTTGGACTGCCTTAGCCTCCCAAGGGATTACAGGCATTTGCTAATGCACCTGGCTAAACCTTTACTTTTAATCCACTTGTATTTGTTGCTACTGGATTCTCCTCTACCATATTTTTACTTAGCTTCCTGTTTTACTTAAGTTTCCTGTTCCTGAGTTTTTCTCATTTTTTAAATTTCTGACCTGGTTTTTTTTTTGTTTGTTTGTTTTGTTTTTTTTTTTGTTTTTTTTTTTTTTTTTTTTTTGGTACCAGGGATTGAACTCATGGGCATTTAACCATTGAGCCACATCCTCAGTCCTTTTTTGTATTTTATTTAGAGACAGGGTCTTGCTGAGTTGCTTAGGGCCTCACTGAGTTGCTGAGGCTGGCTTTGAACTTGCAGTCCTCCTGCCTCAGCCTCCCAAGCTGCTAGGATTACAGGTGTATGGCACCGTGCCTAGCTTAAATTTGTGTTTTATAATATTTAGTAGGAAAACTTCAAGTGTAGATATAACACCAGCTTTTTCCTACTAAAGACATTTTTTTTTTCAATTTATAAAATTCTGTTAGATAAAAAAAGAAATTTTATTATAAATCACATTTAAAACCTTGAAGGCTAGTAAAATTGATTTTGTGTTTTGCTTTTTTATTCTGAGCCCTTATTTTTCATCCAGTGAATTTTTTGTTTAAAACAAATGAATAAGGAAAAGTATTCTTTGATATCAGCATGCTTATTTTCACTAAGTGTTTTAGAATAGTATCTAAATATTTGATTTTATTGCTTTCAATATTATAGTACTTATAGTGTAAATGAAGGTAGTACTTTACAGTGTTACTTAATACCATTGTATCATTTGCTTATAGGGTGTATTTGACCATCGAATGAAGTGCTGGCAAAAATGGGAAGATGCTCAGATTACTTTGCTCAAAAAACGTGAAACTGAAGCAAAAATGATGGTTGCTAACAAACCAGATAAAATACAGCAAGCTAAAAATGAAATACGAGAGGTGATTGCTAAATGCCTTATTTCTTTACTCAGAGTTTTCATGTCATTCATATATGCATAATTTTTCATAAATTTTTTTCTGACCCATTCAGCACTTAACTATCTCTCCATATTTTTATAAACTGTGTTAGAATTACTTTAACATTGTGATCATCATTAAAATCTCCAGAGCCCTTCTGTTACCTACACATGATTATGAAATAAAGAAGCATATAAAGAAACAATTTGAAATTGACCTTTACATTAATAATTATATATATATATATTTAAATGGTTAATATTAACTTTCAGATGATTATTTTGTGTTCAAAAATTACTTTAGAACTACAGGCAACATTATCCCCCATATATATGTATTATATATGGTATTTTAATAAATTTGTATAAGTTTATTATAATTTATACACTTTTTTTGCCATGCTTCAATAAGGAAATTGAAGAGGTAGGACAATCTTTATATTACTAAAAATAAATGAACCTGCTCTTTGAAGAGTATGTACCAGTGTTTTGGTTACATAGTGGGGGAAAATATCATTTCATTGCTTAAATTTTTAGTTACTTTATTTTATGTGTTCCATTGGTCACAAATCACAACATTCTGTTGTTTTCATCTGAATTTAATGTTTATTAATGGGTCTTTAGTAGACCATAATTCCAGTTTTTTTATTTTAATCCAGTCATTTTACCATTACAAAGTGTTTTTTAAATGTCACATGATTTTCCTATTTTAAAAGTATTTTCATGGCATATAAATTGTGATGAACATGTATTCTTGAAATATATATTGTCAGTATATTCTGAAATAATTGATGGAAAAAATGAGAAAATTACACTGTAACATTGCTAATTTATTTGGTAGTGAATTTTATACTCAAAATCTTTCCTGAATTCATATCTTACTAAGCTGTGGACATTATAGTTCATTACGTATTGCAATATTCTACTCTGGAATAAATTTAGCAGGGAAATGTTAATGAAAATAATTGACACGTGTTTCTGCCACTAGAAAGTGAGATACAACTTTGATGCTAAATTGATTTTTGCCAATATTGAGCTTTCTCGGTGTAATTTTTAGACATTATGTTTTTTAAAAGTTCAGTGAATGATCATCATCAAACTTGTAGTTAATTCTGTGATTTTTTCCAGGCAAAAAATGAAATATTCTTTTGTTTTTATTTTTTTTTCTTTTGCTTGTTTTTATTAGTGGGAGGCAAAAGTACAACAAGGGGAAAGAGATTTTGAACAGATCTCTAAAACAATTCGAAAAGAAGTAGGAAGATTTGAGGTATGTATAATGATTTATGAACATGTCACATTTTGCTGTGTTTTATGGAAAGGTTAAATTTAATTTTCTACTAATGGACTTTTTTTCCATGCAATGTACTTTGTTTAACAGAAAGAACGAGTGAAAGATTTTAAAACTGTTATTATCAAGTACTTAGAATCCTTAGTGCAAACACAGCAACAGGTAAGCTTTTTTTTAAAAAATAACTTCTATAATTTGTTTTCATTATATTTTTCATTTTCAAGATGACAATTAATGAAATAGGCTTTTAAGCTCAAAAAGTTATAAGAAATAGAAAGTCAATGACAATAAAAGGAAAAAATGCTAAAGTAATTGTAAGTATCTCAGGTCCTGTTTGCCTTTACTAAACAATAGACAGATCTAAACTTCCCAATATTAGGCCATAAGAAACTTCAGGGACAACTTTCCCTTTCTCTGTCTTCCTAGTTCTATTTCTTTATTGATCAGACCTGTTGTGAGTAAATGCTTATAGTAAATTGTTCTCTTCTATAATAGAAACCAAAGGTAATTAATTTTTTAGAGTTTTTTGTTTTAATTTTTATTGTTTTGTTTTTTAAATTTTGTTTGGGGTTGTTGGATTAAGTAAAATAGCAGATTGTCTGGTGTATTTTATTTTAACATAAGTTAATATCAAACAGAAGAATTTCTGAGGGCTGGGGTTGTGGCTCAGTGGTGGAGCGCTTGCCTAGCATGCGTGATTCAATCTTCAGCATCACATAAAAATAAGATAAAGGTATTGTGCTCCCCTACAACTAAAAATATATATATTAAAAAAAAAAAAAACACAGAAGAATTTCTTTCTCCAGTAGTTTTTCTGTTTTCTCTTTTGTTTTGTTATCAGAAATTACCCAAGAGTGCTTTGCCACTGAGCTAAATCCCTAGCCCTTTTTATTTTTGAGACAGGGTCTCACTAAGTTGCCAAAGGCCTTGCTAAATTGGTGAGGCTGGCCTTGAACTTGTGATCCTTCTATCTCAACATCCGAAGTCACTAGAATTACAGGTGTGCACTACCATGCCCAGCCCTAGTAGTAATATGTGGATCTAGAAATTTATCTATATAAAACATAATGATTATATTTTTTATATCAGTGAAATGTCTTCAAATTATATTTACGTTTTTAAAAAGTCGTTCTTATATTTAGATTTTTTAAAATAGGAAAGTAAGCTCAAGCTTGTTTTTAAAGGGTTTGTTTTAAACTTATAACTTTAGTCCTCTTTTTTTATCTTTTTTGCTCAATATTTTCTTTATCCTTTTATCCTATCTCTTTTAGTTAATAATATAAAAATGTAAATATCCAGTGAATTAGGAGATGTTACTGCTTTTCTGTTGGAAAAAGTCATTATAATTTTATTATTTAAGGGTAGTATTTTAAAGTATATTGTACCAATATATTTTTAAATACAATATAAATTTTTTATATACAATATATATTTTTATATACATTTTACATAAATCAAACTCTAAGGTACTACATTTTTTAAAGTTGCATTGTTTATATAATTTTAAACTGAAATTAGGAGTTATTAATGTTTTAAATAATTTATATATGAATTATTTTAATGGACTTTAGGTAAAGAAATTAATCCTTTAAAGAAACCAGACATTCCCCACAACGTGGTTTTCTGTTTTCCGCGAGGCGCCCCCCCCCCGCCCGCCCCCTGCCTTCTTTTTGTGATACTAGGGATTGAACCCAAGACCTTGCACATGCTAGGGAAGCATTCTGCCACTGAAGTTGCTTCTGCAGCCCAAATATGTACAATTATGTGTCAGTTTTTAAAAAGGAACCAGATAGGGCTGGGGTTGTGGCTCAGTGGTAGAGTGCTTGACTAGTATGTGTGAGGCACTGGATTCTGTTATCACCATCACATATACATAAATAAAGTAAAGGTCCATTGACAACTTAAAAAAAAAAACATCTTGGGGCTGGGAACATAGCTCAGTTGGTAGAATGCTTGCCTTGCATGCATAAGGCCCTGGGTTCGTTCAGTCCCCAGCACCACAAAAAAAATAAGGGGGTGGGGGGCAGACATTGTAAATGTTATTAGTTACTTATGTAGATTTTTTTAAATGCTATACTGGTTGTATGCATAAAAATGATGAGATAATGAGATTATCTTGTATTATCATCCACAGCTGATAAAATACTGGGAAGCATTCCTACCTGAAGCCAAAGCCATTGCCTAGCAATAAGATTATTCCTGTTAAGAAGACGTTGGATGTTTGTTCCAGTCATGCTGAATTCCACAATGAAATCATTTAAAACCATCTAAATAAACCACTATATATTTTATGAATTACATGTGGCTTTTTTACATATATACACATATGTGTATATATGTGTGTGTGTGTATACAGACATACACACATACACACACACACATATATAAATACACTCTGACATTTTATTACAAGCTGCATGTCCTGACCCTCTTTGAATTAAGTGGACTGTGGCATGACATTCTGCAATATTTTGCTGAATTGAACACTATTGTGTCTTAAATACTTGCACTAAAAAGTGCACTGCAAGGCCAGAAGATTTTACAATATTTTTTTCTTTATAATATGTTCTGTAGTACCTTACCCTCTTTATGAAGTGAATTATCAATGCATTGGTTATTGTTCACTTATACATTCCTGTACAGAAATTATGATTTTGTGATTACAGTAATAAAATGATATTCCTTGTGAAGTATTAGTAACAAATTATTTGGGTATGTAAACATATTAGGGATCTTTTGGATAGAAACAAGTATTTTCTTCTAAATATGTATAGTTGCTGCTGTGATACCTTAAATATTTTAATTGACAGAAAAAGCTGAACTCTTATTATTAAATGATTAAATGAAGCTTATAAATTTTCTTATGAGATCATCACAAATCAAAGAACAATTATCTCTTAGTTGTTTTAGGTAAAGAGAATAATTGTCTTTGCTTATTTTAACCATCCGTGTCTTAAGGTGCCCAATTTAAGAATTAAGAAAAGTGTTTATGAGCTTCTGATACAAGTCCCATGGATTTTGCTCCTCTTCTCTATTATCTTCAGAATTTAAGATATATATATATATATTTTTCTTGCATTTTCTTGCATTTTAAAGTAATTCGGTTTTGGTTACAATGACAAAGAATGGTATCATGTTTAAATACAGAATGATATGATGAATAACCAAGGATACCATAAACAAATTTGAAGTAAAACAAAATATTGCTTTGTCTTTGGCACCCTTCATGTCCTTGTTGTATCCTACTTAAATGACTATTCTCCAATCCTTAATGCTGATGGAAATTTTACGTTCTGACTAGGATCAGTTATTTCCATTTTTGAAAATCATTTTTTAAAACACCCCTTTTCTTAAATTCACTGACCACATCTCTCTTCCACAGAAATAAAATATGTGGACTTAATTCCTTTAAGTAGTTTATTGGATACAATTAATGAATCATGGTATCCTCAGTGTGTGTTTTATTTGAAATATTATAGAGCTGTAGTTATTTACATTTATATTCTTAGAACCCAAGAGAATACCTGACACATAGTTAATAATAAAGGCTTGATGAATTTAACATGGAAAAAAAATCCCAGAAGATGCAAAATAATGTTTACTTCTTTAATAAATGGAAGCAGAAACAGTATAGTTTTCTATTGTTGCTTCTCCTGGAAACAAATACCTTTATGTAATTTATAGTAGTATATATCAGATACTATCTCATTGCCTCATTAATATTGAGTAGAAAATAGACTTTTGAGGAACAGTTTCACTGGAATTGTATCCATATAATTATATTTCTAGTATTATATCCATGGTTATGTTACTTCCAGCAATATATTTTATGCATGTTAAGTAACTTAGTTATTCAAGCCAAAAATCTTTCATTCAGCTGTGGCACATTAATTAGAATATTTAATATCACCAAATAAAATAGTAAATAGTTTTAGTCTTGATGAAAGCTGAGTTTGAAGAAAGTAACAGATCCAGACTTCATTCCTCTGACCCACATTAACTAAAAGAGTGTGTCAGAAATTTCAAGTAAATTATGTGACCTTCTGAATGATACCTACCAACATTTTAGCATGATTTAATTGTTTTAGCACTTCACCCGTCAGTCTTCATGCCTCCTGTTCATATTGCTAAAATGCTTTCATTCCGGATAAGTATATAGGCTTGAAATAGTTCTTTTAGGGGTGTTAGATGAAGCGGTGTATGCCTTTAATCCCAGTTTGGCACATTGAGGCTGAAGGATTGCAAGTTCAAGGCCAACCTGGGCATCTTACTGAGACCCCCATCTCAAAGTTTAAAAAATAAAGGCTGGAATGTAATTCATGGTAAAGTACCCCTTTGTCAGATGGAAAGTTAAAGAAGGACTATACCAGCATATTATAACAAACTGAACCTGGGGTCAATAGGTATTTTGTTTCTTCTGTCACTTAATATGTCTTTGGGTATATCATTTAAACCTCTTATTTATATAAACAATTGCATTAAAGTCTTGTTCCTTCTAGTGCCTTTCTAAATATTCTGTTTAAAATATCAAACTTCAGGGGCTGGGGTATAAGCAGTAGAGTACCAGCATGCACAGGCCCTGGGTTCCATCCCCAGTACTGCCAAAAAAAATCAAACTTACCTGGGGAGGTGGTTCAGTGGCAGAGTACTTGCCTAGCATATAGGAAGCCCTGGGTTTAGGCCTCAGCAACACCAAAAAGAAAGTAAAATACCACACTTAAATATAAATATTCTATTAGAAAAAAAAAATTCTAATCAAAGATCACTTTCTATAAGGTAAAATCAGAGTAAAATGTATGTGAAAATACAATTTCTAACATTTAAGAGTATGTTTTCTTGATTTCATTTTTAGTGAATTATTTTCAACTGTTCAGCTTAATTTATACATATTTATATTAATCAAAGTACCTGTTTCATTGTTGCTATTCCTTAAACTTTTTTTCTAAACTTTTTTTCCTTTATTTCCGGATCTTGTGGTTTCACAAGTTATTTGTATGAAGTGTTTCATAAATGGTTTTTAAATGTATAATAAGTCTGTCTCTAATCAGCTTACTTAAAAGGAAGTAAGTCAGATGAGCAGGAAATTTATATTCCTCTAAAGACTTATTAAACTTAATATCTAAAGGAATTATGAAAAGTTCTATATTTCTGATTTAAATATATAGAATGTGAGTAAGCTAAATGGAGACTTCAAGGTTTTTTTTATTTTTTTAATTGTTTTGTTTTTGACCTGGTTGCCTGTGCAAGCAATCATGTGATTAATGGGGGAGATAGCAGATACTTGGTAACATTAGCTACAGACAGGTTGAGCAAGGTCACCCTATTTCAAAGGAAGAGGGTCACTGGTGAGAGAAATAATACTCCGAAAGGAAAATCTAATCACTGGCTTAGGAACTTTGGAGACACTTTCATATCATATTCACTAGTGAAGAAATCTATATGCTATCTGTATGACCATCTTCACAATATTTTTTAAAAATACTAAATACCTTTATTCAGTATAAAATTATTCCTAACCCTTATACTGAATGATACGGTTTTAAGTGATAAGGTAGATAATTGCCTGAACATGGAAACAGCATGAAGAAAAGATTACAGCAGAAGATATGTAATTATTAATTAACCTACCTTTGTGATCAGAGTCATGAAGAAAGGTTACAGTAATCTGTGAATGTGATCCTTAGAATTTAGATAAACAAATTGCATATAATTACTTTTTTATAGACAAAGTTTTTTTAAAGGAACAATTAATTTTATTATTTAACCCAGCAGCTTCAAAATATTATTTTACCTGTAATGCAACATATTAAATGTCATTGAGATAGTCTCTTATGTGCTTTACACTTTTATCATATCTCCAGTCTGGCCCCATTTAGTGATCAGCTATCACATGGCTATAACAATATTGGACAGCATAAGTTTAGACAATGCCTGTAAAAATAGGAGAGTAAGTCCAACAGCTGGTTTGTTTCCATCCTGAATCCTGAGTAAAGGATTCCAGGGTGTTTCAAGTCATGTACAAGTTAGGTTTAAGACTTTGTAGCATAGTTATTCAAGGAATGTGTATTGGGTTATCTACTAAGAATTAATTATAGCACTGTATTGCTGGAGGGAAACTCATACACAGTCTAGTTCAGTCTCCTTATTTCACAGATTAAGCAAGCAGATCTAGGACTTAAATCATGATTCAAATTATTTTTTCTCTTCAATTACCATGTATGAACATGCTTCCTTGATATATGATAAGCTTTTTTTCAAGATTCCTATTCTAACATGTAGAATTCTAGGAAGTCTTTTAGGACACAAAGAACCTATTGCTTCAAACTGTTGCTTCAGAAGTTGCAAAGAAAAGATTGTGACTTGCTGTCTAATTTTTTAATGCACATAAACAAATTTAATAAATGTTCATCTTCCTTTCTCTTCCTATCATCTACTTTTAAAACATTCTCTGAAGATTGAGTACTTTCAATATTTTTCTTAACTGGTTGAAATGGAAACTTTGTAAAAATCCTATCAAGGTGAAGCTACCCACTTGTTAACACAGAAAAACATATTTTTTTAATTGAGACTAGTTAATGGGATAAACTGTTCAAATGCAGCACTTGAGAGGAAAAGTTCTATTTTAAATTTATATATCTGTAACTTTTAAACTAAATTCAGATAACATTTAGCAAAACTAAACAATAAATTACCTTTTTGTTTTTTCCATAGTCAAATCTCAAGTATCTTGATTTTAACTCAAATTTTATTTTCTAGATCTTTATTTCAAATGTTCTCATTACATGTCAACAGAATGTGTTCATGGGTATATGTATGTATGTGTGCATATATGACAATAGACTTATGCTTCTAAATTTTGGTTAAAATGTTTCCAATTCACTTGCAACTGAGACATACATTTTCAGAGTTATGTTGTTTAGGTGTGATAAATTTTACCAAGACCAATTTAAGTACATTCTGTTTCTGTAATATCTGTCTTTCTCTCCCTGCGTAAAGATATTGTAACCGTTTACCAGAACTAGCTTAAGTCTCCTATGCAATACTGTTCTTTATAGTTTCTTTCTTCTCTGCTAGTCCTTCTACCCTACTGCTAAATTGTTCAGAAATCAAATAAGACTTCCTGTAAAGTAGATAGAGTGGTACATGCCTATAATCCCAAGGCCTCAGAGACTGGAAGCAGGAGGATCACATATTTGAGGCCAGCCTTGGCAACTTTGCAAGACCCTGTATCTAAGAATGAAAAAGGGCTGCGGTGTAGCTCAAGTTATAGAGACCCTGGGTTAAACCCCCAGTACCCTATGCATGTGCAGGTACACACACACACAAATTTTCTACAGATAGTCCAGATGCTGTTCTTCTCCCTTAACTTTCTTTCAAGGTAGTTAGTCAAATGAAGCCACTGTCTTGTGAACAAGTTGTATCCATTCCTGCTTCACTGTTTTTATTAGTGATAATGCCTCGATTTATCATTAGGAATGTTGTTTCTGCTTTTTAAAGTAATTGTTTAAATTTTACCCATCCTTTAAACTTTAAGACCAAATTTAAAGTCCACATCTTAAATTTAAGATGTTTAACTTCTTGAGTTCTTTATATACCCTAGAGATTGCTGGTCTATCTGATATGTGAGGGGTGAAAATTTGTTCCAAAGATGTAGGCTCTCTGTTCACCTCACAGATTGTTTCTTTTTCTGAGAAGAAACTTTTTAGTTTGAAACCATCCCATTTATTGATTCTTGGTTTTAATTCTTGCACTATAGGAGTCTTATTAAAGAAGTTGGGGCCTAATTTGACATGATGGAGATTAGGGCCTACTTTTTCTTCTATCAGACGCAGAGTCTCTGGTTTAATTCCTGGGTCCTTGATCCAACCTAAATGCCCTTCAGTATATGAATGGATTAAAAAAAATGTGGCATGTATACACAATGGAATATTACTCAGCAATAAAAGAATAAAATCATGGCATTTGCAGGTAAATGGATGGAGTTAGATAATGCTAAATGAAGTTAGCCAATCCCCAAAAAAACAAATGCTGATATTTTCTCTGATATAAGGTGACTGACTCATAGTGGGGTAAGGAGGGGGAGCATGGGTGGAATAGACAACTCTAGATAGGGCAGAGGGGTGGGAGGGAAATAGGGGGGCATGGGGTAATTAATGATGGTTGAATGTGATGGACATCATTATCCAAAGTACATGTATGAAGACACGAATTGGCGTGAATATACTTTGTATACAACCAGAGATTTGAAAAAATTGTGCTCTATATGTGTAACAAGAATTGTAAGGCATTCCACTGTCATTTATTTTAAAAAAAAATTTTAAAAGGCGCATGTTTAGAAAAAAATTTAGTTACGTACTAATTTTCAAATGAGTTTGAAAATCATGAATTTACACTGAAGCCAACCAAAGAAAAAAATTTTTTTTGAGCTACCAGATTAAAACAGTTGATTTATTAAGTATTAGGGACTGTTGGTAGATGTTAAGAGAACATCAAGGAGGAAGAGATTTTAAGAATTGCAAAGACCATTGAGAGAAAGGAAGGCAATGAAGGAATGACAGTGTATTTGGGAGGATTTTGATGTGATGGGCCAAAAGCAGAGTTTCTGATAATTAAAACAGGAGAAGAAAAAGGAAAAAGTGGACAAAGGAGTAAACAAATTTCAGAAATAGTAACAAGAATTTTAGTGTATTGGCACTTATTTTAAAAAAGAATTTAAAAATGGGCAACAACTGCTTATGCTTTTAGTAATAGCCTTAAGGTTATTTCTGGAGATTGTTTTATGATTTGCCAATATCTTGGAAGATTTTTACTTGTCAGTACATAAAAAAATCTACTTCAGTCATATGATTTTTTATATTAATTTTTATTTAATCAAATTAATATATACACATAATGTGAAAAGTAAGCTACCATTTGAAGAGACTAAAAAGCAATGCAGTGTTTCTATGCCCACATGTCCCCAGTTTTGCTCCAATCCTTTTTCTCAGAGACAATGTCTTTTTACTCTTAACTCATTTCTTCTGCCATTACCTACCTCCACATTTTATCTTTTTAATGGTAAACGACAGTTTAGTCTTCCTATTCTGCCATCTCTCTTCTTTACACATGTTCCCCACCTTTCAAATGTAGTTATGATTTTCGGTTAACTCAGTTTTCAATGTTTGCATTATTGTGCCTGTATGACCATTGGTCACAGCTGAAAGTTAGAATGTATTTCATCATGATTTTCTTCCATTTTAAAAAAGCAAACATTAGCTTTAGAGCAGTTCTGGGTTTACAGTAGTATCTATAGTTTTCCTATGCCCTGCACCTTTTCTCATATTAGCAGTTACATTTGTACATTTGTTAAAATTACAAATTGTATATCCTCTTTGAGTTGATATACAATTATATCCATTAATACTTCATTTATTTAGTTAGTTACAAGGGATTGAACCCAGGGGTTCTTAACCACTAAGTCACATCCTCAGCCCTTTTTTTATTTTTTGCTACAGGGTCTCACTAAGTTGCTTAGGGCCTAGCTACATTGCTGAGGCTGGCTTTGAATTTTGGGTTCCCCTGCCTCAGCCATCCAAGTCACTGGGATTACAGGTGTGCACCATCATGCCCAGCACATTATTATTTTTTAATGTAAGTTTTTTATGTATATATGTCAGAGGAATGCATTACAATTCTTATTACATGTATAAAGCACAATTTTTCATATCTCTAGTTGTATACATAGTATATTCACACCAATTTGTGTCTTCATACTTGTACTTTGGATAATAATGATCATCACATTCTATCATCATTAATAACTCCATGCCCCCTCCCTTCCCCTCCAACCCTTCTGCCTATCTAGAGTTCATCTATTCCTCCCACCAGCACATTATTATTTTAATAAACAAAAATCTATATTCAGATTTGCTTCCCATTGCTTTATGTCCTTTTTCTGTTCAGGATCCTTTTCAGGATACCACATCCAACACACATTTTGTACCCTTCTCCTCCTGCTTGTAATAGTGTTCAATGACCTCCCCCCACCCCAGGTAAAACATACCTTAATTTTTTTTTTTCCCATTTGGTTAGTATTTTTCCCCTTGTTGGTTGCTTTTTTTTTTCCCCCCTATGTCTTCCCATGGTGTCTCAGTACACAGTCCCTTAGACCACTCAGAAAATCCAACCACTGCAGAGTTTTCCCTAGACTTCCCCAGGGCCTCCTGTTTCTCCTGGGCTGGTCCTCCCTGGACTTGTCCTAGTGTTATCCTTGTACTCCCCTTGCTCTCTGCTTTGAAATATTCTGTACCCTTCTCCTGGGATGTTTTCCCTATATTCTGGGTTTCTTTCTTTCTTTAGTTTCTTGTGTCGGTGAAGCATATTCTCTAGCAGTTTCTTTATATTAAAAAGCAGGTACAGTGGAAAGTGTTGTGAAAACAACATTCAGAATGCCTGTCTTGAGTCACATCATTCTAATCTGGACTGGTAACCATTTTATTCCTTGTGGCATAGTGGAGATTCTGAAGATTATCTTTGCTTTTCTACCCTGGGGTTGTATATGCTTTCTATACCCCATGCTTTTCTCTTTCTTGATTTATTTCTTCATTTGAGTGGATACAGAGAATAGATTTCTGAGAAAGAATGCATAGAACACATATACCTTTTACTTTTTTGGAAACAGTCTTACTATCTTCCTATCTCAGCCTTCTGAGTAGCTGGGATGACAGGTATGTGCCACTATCCCTGCTAGATAGTAAATTTTTTTGAAGACATTACTCCATTATCTTCTTGATTCCAGTGTTGCTGTTGAGAATTCCAAAAACATTCAGATCCCTGTTTGATCTTTGGAGATACGATTTTCTTTTATCCCCAGTGTTATTAAATCTCATGGAGATTTGTTATGGTGTATCTGCTTTCACCCTATACTGGGAGCATTTTGATCTAGAAATAAAAAATTCATTTCTGGAAATTTCTTGACTTATTTCACTTATAATTCCTTTCCTTTATTATCTAGTCTTTCCCATTGTTTGAATATTGGATGTCCTGCACTAACTATTCACTCCTATTTCTTTTTCTTTCTTTTTTTTTTTTAAAGAGAGAGAGAATTTTTTAACATTTATTTTTTTTAGTTTTCGGCGGACCCAATATCTTTATTTGTACGTGGTGCTGAGGATGTAACCCAGGCCTCACACATGCCAGGCGAGCGTACTACCACTTGAGCCACATCCCCAGCCCTCAGTCCTATTTCTCATTTTTGTCATATTGCTCTACTTTCTGAGGGTTCTTTTCCTATTGTCCCTATTTTTAGTAGCTTCCTTTTCTTGTTTCAGAGAGTCAATATTTTCCTTTATGAAAATACTAAGGGTATTTAATTTTTTATGTTTTTTTTTCCTTCCTAGTTTCTCTTTCCTCCAAATTATTTTTCTGTTTTTGGCTGTCTTCCATGCTAGATGCTTTCCTAAGGGAAGTTAGTCTGTGGCTGTCTCCTCATTATTAGCAGTGTTTTCTGCTTAGCAGGTAAAGGTGTGGTTGCCACCCTTTATAGGGTTTTAGCAATCACCATTCAGTATTGTCACTCTCCCCAGACACTAATTATTTAAAAGTATTCTTGTGGTCAGCTGTCTCCTTTACATTCTTTAGAGGAAATATCTTCCAGAATTCTCCAAAAGTAGAGAAGGAAAGAAAGGATGCTTCTGATGTTCAGTTTTCATCAATACTCCCTATTTTAGCCACCTTCCTTCCCATTTTAGGAGAACCCTGTTGTAATGCCCTTTGAGTATTGTGCCATGTGTATCCGAGATTCCTGTTCAGCTTTCCTACTGCTGGTGTAAGATTTGGATTTCTCATTTGTTGAAAGAGTTACTTCTCATCACTAGCTTACAAATATTTTTTTTTTCTCTTCTCTCCTGCTTTTCCTAACTTTTTAAGTTTAAAAATAAAAGAGGAGACTGGGGTTGTGGCTCAGTATTAGAGTGCTCTCCCAGCATGCATGAGGCACTGGGTTTGATCCTCAGCACCACATAAAAACAAAATAAAGATATTGTGTCCACCTAAAACTAAAAAATAAATATTTAAAAAAATAAAAATAAATCAGAGGAAATTTAAATTGTAGTTTTAGTTATGTGTGTCCAATTTTTTACTATGTTAACCCTAAAAATCTCTTTCCCAATCACTTTAACTACAACATAGTACAGATGTACCAACTTATTTTCATCCAACCATCATTGATAAACTTTGTTTCCCAATTTTGCCATCACAAACAATAGAGCATTCTTGCACATACCTTTCCTTCCCTGCATGTATGAAACAATTTCAAGAAGTGAAATGCCCAATTGAATATCTGCATTTAAAACTAATAGCTACTGCCAATTTGTTATTCAGAAATGTCTCAGTTTACTGAAGTACTGTGCAATTCTCTACATCCTTATCATCAACGGAATAATCTGAAATTTTTGCCAATCTAAAAGGAGAAAAAATGATGTCTCATTGTTTTAATTTGCATTTTGTGATCATTAACTGGGTCTGAGCATCTTTTTCATAGTTATTGCAGTTGGCCCCCACAATGACCCTAATTAATTCTTTCTTCCTTAGATGTAAGCCATTTGGTAACCCCCTCCTGCACTGATTAGTACTAACTTGTATAGGATATTGCAAAAATGAGGCCTTGTGAAAAAAGTTGGTGTGCCTTGTGCCCTGAGGGTTTTTTGTTCATTTTTTTTGATCAGTCACTTAGGGGAAACCAGCCTCCATGTGTTTAGGATATTCAAATAGTCCTGAAGGGAGCTGACCAGGAACTCAGGTCTGTCAACAAACACAATTAATTTGCCAGGCCTTGAAATATACCACCTTAAAAGTGAATCCTGCCACCAAATCCAGACTGGGATGACCACAGCTGGGGCTGACCGCTTGACTGCTAACTAAGCTTCTCTCAGACTCCTGACTCACAGAAACTGTGGGAAATAAGCATTTATTGCTCTAAGCAGCTAAATTTGGGGCGATTTGTTATGCATAAATATGTATACATATAGATAAATAGTACAGATTTTTTGGTCCATTTGCATGACTTCTTCTGGGACTTGCCTGACCATATTGTATCCATTTTCCTGTTGGGGCATTAAAAAATAAGTGGTGATTTTTATTTTTATGTATTTTTAATTTTTTTCTATATGGGGGATTGAATCCATATAGAATCCAAAAATTATTCCACTGAATACATTCCCAGTGTATTAAAATACATTTTATTTTTTATCTTAAGACATGGTCTTTCTATGTTGCCCAGGCTGGCCTACAATTTATTATCCTCCCACCTCGACTTCCCAAACTACTTGGGATTATAGTATGCACTACCACAACAGCTTGTACCTATTTTTAAAATATAAAATATATATTAATCCTTTGTTATATAAGTTGCAAATATCTTTTAAACTTTATGGCCTTTGGTTTACATTAATTTTAAATCTTTGTCTAAAATATAATATTTTATTTTCCTTGACATTTTCTATGTTAAATAATAAGACTTTGTCTACCTTAAGGTTGTGAAGATATTATATTTTACACCTCGTTTTTCACAGAGTTGTTTACTATATAGAGAACTCATTTAAAAAATCAGTTTTACTGGGGCTGGGGTTGTGGCTCAGCGGTAGACCACTTGCTTTGCATGTGCAAGGCCCTGGGTTCGATCCTCAGCACCACATAAAAATAAATAAATAAATAAATGAAATGAAGTTTAAAAAATCAGTTTTACTTTCTTTCCAAATGGAAAGCCAGTTATCTCTACATCCTTTATTAAATAAAGAATTTACTAAATAGCTCATCTCTATGTATTTAAAACAGCATCGTTAATTTTATACTACATTCTTGTATGTTCAGGGAACCTATTTCTAAGGTTTAGTTCCCTTGATCACTGGCTGATTCCACAGCAGGATCACACTTTTTATAGTATGTTTTGATGTCCCATAGAATAAGTTATCACCTTGTTCACTCTTTTTCTTTTTAAAACTGTCCTAGCTGTTACCCATTTGCAAATGAATTTTAGAAGCAGCTTTTCATTTTTCTTAGTTTGTTGGGAGCTTTGATTGTATTAACCTTTTAAATCATTTTTATAAAAACATATCTTTAAAACATTGACATCCAAAAACATGATGTAACTATTCTTCAGCTCTTTTATGTCCTTTAATTTTTTTCATCTTCTGCATATAGATCTTGCATGATTTTTGTTAAGTTTATCCTTAGATATTTAAATTTAAAATGCCATCATTAATCAAATATTTTTCTATGTAATTTTCTAATTGGTTAATGTTGGCATATGAGAAAGCTATCAAATATGAAATATATTGAGGTTTATATATTGGTTTAATATCTGGCATCTTATGAAACTTTTTCATTAGTTCCAATAATTTTTTAATGATTCTGTTTATGTAGATGATCATTTCATCTATAACTTTAATTTTCTCTGTTTCTATCCAGTATCTGAACCTCTTTTTTGTCTTTTTGCATTTGCTAAGGCCTTCTACAGAATGTCAAACAATAGTTGTGTTAAAGTTACTGACAGTGTTTTGCTTTCTCTTATGATATTAAATATTTGCTATGGAGTTATGATAGTTAACCTTTACCAATTAAAGATTTTTTTGTTATTTTTAGCCTGAAAATTAGTAGGAATGGGGGTATTGCTTTATTAAATTTTTTCAGGATCCATTGGGATTTTTTTCTTTTCTAATCTGACAATATTGAGAAATATAGCAACAAATTTCCTAATTTTTAACCATCTTCACATTTCTGGGATAAACCTTACTTGCTCCTAATGTGTTAAACTGATAATTGAATGTTGAATATATAATATTGAGATTAAGTGAATTTAGCCAAAACTTATAATATACATTAAATTTTAGTTAAAATTTCTAATATAACTTGGTATTTAAAGCAGCTTATCATTCAGTTTGCTCAAGTATATTTCTACCCGATAATAGATAATATGGTACTTTTAGTGTAATATTTTATATCTTCATTCCAGCAGAATTGTATTATTTTACTTACTCAAACTATTTGCTTTTATTAGCAGATATTAACTGTTCAATGTTTTATATTGCTTTTTATGCAAATTTGCCTTTAAATTTTTGTGTGTGTGCACATGTGCATGTATACACGCACATGTGCACACACACATACACACCCGTATGTAACATGAGGGATAGAATCCATCAGCCTCACATATGCCAGGCAAGTGCTTTACCATTGAGCTACATCCTCAGCTCTTTTTATTTTATTTTGAGATAGGGTCTTGTTAAGTGCCATCTCTGGCCTCCAACTTATGATCCTTTTACATCAGCTTCCCCAGTAGCTGGGATTATAGGTATGTATGACCACTCCCAGCCGCTATTTATTTTTTATTAATGATGTTTTGAGGAAAAGTTATTTAGCTGGACTGTCATAAATTGTAGAGTCAGACTAAAAGATACATAGGAACAATAGAATTTACCATGTTTTTTTTATTTTGGTGCTATACCTTTCTCTAGGTCTTTACTGGTAGACTCAACAGAAATTGGTTAGAAATTTGGCCAATTATCAGCCTATAATTTCATAGTTACTCATTATCTCTTAGCCTTTATTGTGTCATCTATAATAATATCACTGATGGGCTGGGCTAATAGACCCTCAAGAACAGATTAGCACTTTGATAACCTATATAAATTTTCAGAAAGGCAAAAGTAAATTATACACAGCCATTAGTGGAATACAGAAAACAGATTTCATTTGTACCACCTGTCAGATCTTCATGGACCCTCATATTTCTGTCTCCTAAGTCCAGTGGGTAAATGATTGAGCCATGTCATTTCAAAAATATATGACAGTAGGGCTAGGGCTGTGGCTCAGCGATAGTGCACTTGCCTGGCATGTGTGAGGCACTGGGTTCGATTCTCAGCACCACATATAAATAAATAAATAAAATAAAGATTTATCAACAATTTATATATATTTATAACAGGCTATTGGCAGACTGTTGTAGAAGTATGGTGTAGAAAGCAAATGAAAACCTTGATCGAGCTGGGTGCCATGATCCATGTCTATAGTTCCAGCTACTCAGGAGGCTGAGGCAGAAAGATTGTTTTGAGCCCAGGAATTCCATGCCAGTCTGGGTAACATCATGACACTTTGAAAACCGAAAAGAAAGAAGAGCATGAGGAAAAGGAAGAGGAAGAAGTAGAAGGAGGAGAAGGATCATCAGCAGAAGCAGCAGTTTGATCAGCATCTGTGGCTCTAGAATTTCATCAGTACATAGTCCTGTCTTATAAACCTGCTTTAACCCAACTTGAAACTGCAAGGGAGGATGTCTTTTGCCTTCATCAACTGTTATTATTTTGAAAATAAAGAGCAGAAACATCACTTCCAAGCCTTTGACACTTCTATTGCATCCTATCACACATAAACTTCCTTGTGGGTTGTTATAAAGCATAAGTAAGCCAGGTGCAGTGATGCACACCTGTAATCCCAGTGCCTGGGGAGCTTGGGGTAGGAGGATCACAGTGTGAAAATTTAGTGAGGCCCTATCTCAAAAAATAAGGCAAAATATGGAAAGGGCTAGGGATGTAGATCAGTAGAATAGTGCCCCTGGGTTCAAAACCCAGTATCAAAAAAAAAAAAAAAATAAGGCTTAAATAAGACAAAGTATATGATACTATCTAGTGTAGTCCCTGCTGCATTTCTTTGGTTTTGTAAATATGAGTACTATGCTAAGCAGGAGATAACAAGGTTTTCAAGGACACTTGCCTGAAACATGATGGGAAAGGCAGATAAATCACAATGCAGGGTGATAGTTGCCAGAGAGTTATGGCGACCTACAAGGTAAGCTCTGAACTCAAGACAGTATAGAGTTCATAGAGCTGTTTAGTTCCATCAGGAGGTGCTGGGCCAGCAGAAGAAAAGAGCTCCTCTGGGAAAACAGCAAGTGTCATATGGAGGCCCTGGCATGGGAGGCTGCAGTGGCTTCCACATAGGCTTTAGCAGCAGCCTCCAGGACCAAGGTTGTAGCTGTGGTCTGGGCAGGGTTGATGGCCCCAGAGCCCACAGAGTCAAGGGAGATTACAAGAAGTGTTCCCTGCCACCAAGCTGGGTTGCCTGGTCCAGGACATGAAGATCAAATCCCTGGAGATCTAGTTCTTCTCCCTGCCCATCAAGGAGTCTGAGATCATTGACTTTTTCCTGGGAGGATGACTCAAGGATGAGGTTTTGAAGATAATGCCTTTGGAGAAGCAGACTCACTCTGGTCAGTGTACCAGGTTCAAGAGATTAGTTCTTTTCATAGACTACAATGGTCATATCAACCCAGGAGTTAAGGATTCCAAGAAGGCAGCCAGCACTATCTTAGGGGCCATGATACTTGCTAAACTCTCCATTGTACCTGTGTGGAAAGGCCACTAGGGGAACAAGATTTGAAAACCCCATACTGTCCCTTGCAAGGTGGCAAGATGCTGTAGTTCTGTGCTGGTGCACTTCATCCCTCCTCCAGGGGCACTGGCATTATCTCAGTTTCTGTGCCCAAGAAGCTGCTGCTGATGGCATTATTAATGACTGCTACACTTCCTTCAGGGCAGCACTGCCAACAGGGGCAATTTTGCCAATGCCACCTTTGATGCCATCTCTGAGACCTACAGTTATCTGACCCTGGACCTCTGGAAAGAGACTATGTTCACTAAGTCTGTCTCTCAGGAAAAACTACACCAAAGTCTCTCTGCGCAGAGGACTCAGGAACCAGCTATGGATACAACATAGGGTTTTTGTACAAGAAAAATAAAGTGAATCAAACCTGTTTACAAAAAACAAAACAAAAACAAAAACAAAACAAAAACAAAAGAAAGAAAAGAAAGTAAGAAAGAAAAGAAAGTAAGAAAGAAAAGAAAGTAAGAAAAAAGAATAAAGGTGGCTTAGTTGCATTGCACAGCCATATCATTGAGTTTAGAGAAAAAGCCACCTATATCCTGGGAATGCAAGTACATGGGTTAAGAAAAAAACTCAGTGTTTCCTAGAATAACTTGATAATCAAGTTTCCTCAACTGGGCCACTTATCTTTTAGGTATTTTTCAGGATAGGTTCGGGTCTAAGGGGCATAGCCAGGTCCCCTTATTTATTTATGTTTCCTCTTCTATTTTCTCAACCCTTACAGTTACTTAGAGGCAGTGCTTATAATTGGAGCTAGAAGCCAGAGGGTTTATGCCAGTGGCGGGTTGACATTCATATTCTTCAGTACAATACTAGTCCCACGTTCAGCGGCTAACTCAGGCTAACTCTGAATGGGACGAAGACCCTTGAGTCCAAGAGAAATAGGAATCTTAGTAAAAGTTGGAGGGTTCATTGCTGTTGATGCCAGCAAAGAGCAAAAACCGAAAATTCAGCCAACCAAATCAAAATTTTAAAAATTCCATCATTTTCTGTTCTTTGCTGTCTTTTAATCTGCTAGGGGTGGCGTCTTGCAAATTTCAAACCTCGGTCCCTAGGGAGCCTCAGGGGCTGGGAGTGCCGGGGTGCGGCCCTGTCCTGGCGCCCGGCGCGGCGGCGCGCACACCCCTTTTCTGCAGACTCAGGTTTCCAGGCCCCGCCTCCTTCGGGCCCAGCTGATCTCTGCCGCCCATTAGGCCCGAAACCCAGGCGCCCGGAGCCCGACGCCTACTCTCCGGGGTCCCGGCTCCGGCTCCCGACACACCCAGAGCGCTGGGGACAGTGGTCAGCGCGCTGACCACGGCCGCGGCAGCTCAGCCTCAGGGCCACGCGGGCGAGGGCTGCGGGAGGCGGGGCGGCCGGGCCGGGGGCGGAGCGGCGGCCGCAGCCGTGAGCCCGCCCCCCGCTCGCCCTCCGCCGGCCGGCTGGCGCGGCCATGGAGGTCTACATCCCGTCCTTTCGCTACGAGGAGAGTGACCTGGAGCGGGGATACACGGTAGGCGCGGGCTGCGCCCGGACGGGACCACGCGAACCCTGCTCGTGGCTGCTGCGCCCGGGAGGTGCCTCCGGCCGCCGCCGCCCCTGCGCAGGGTCCCCTTGGTCCCCTCTCCCCTCCCCCGGCCCAGAAGGGCTGAGCCCCGGCGCGGTCGTCAAGGAAACGGGCGCCCCTCCCTGATGCGGCTGCTATGGGCGCCCCGCGACCCTTGGGGTCCCTCCCTTCCCCTCTTGGCCCGGCTCCGGGCCTCCGGGCAGCGGCGCTGGGACTGGAGTGCTCCGACGCGGCGCTCGCCATTCTCCCCGCCGCCGGCCCTCTGGAGCCCAGGATGGGCTGCGTTCTCTTCTGGCACAGCTACTCCCTCTGTCCAGAAGAAGTAGCTTCGCGGCAGGTTCATGGTGCCTTCCAAGTTCTGTAGGATTCGTTCCGATGAAAAACATGTTACTTGTTTAAAACCACCTCTGGTAGCTGTTTATTAGCCAGAGTAAACACATGTGCTGATCTTAGAGGGTTTCCAAAGTTTTCTTCCTCTTCTTCATTTAGTTCGGCAGTGACATGAAATGGCAAAATCAAGTACTTACTGAGCACCTGTTCCATAACGTAGGTCTGTGGTCACCAGGAAATGGGAAACGGGGTGACTGATCTCAAAGAGTGCAGGAAAGGGCAAAGGTGAAGGCACGCGCCCTTTCAGTAATAAGTTTAATGAGTGAACTGTTGGTTGATTTCCCAGTGAATTTAAACATCTGTATGCAGAGAGGCATTGCTAGTGGGGGAAACACATCGGGGTGGGTAGACCTTGAAAGAGTTCATTTCCAGTTCAGTTCTAGTTGTCCATTTCACCTTCTAATTAGTTTTCTTTCTTCCTATATGATACTCGTACTTTTTATTTCCTATATCCATCTTATTACAGTGGTTAGGACCTCCTGCAATATGTCAAGCAATAATTGTGATAAAGTTACTGACACTATTATGATGCTTCCTTTTATGATGTTGAATAGGATATTTGCTGTATGGTTATGGTAGTGAGTCTTTATAAAATCGAAGATGTATCTTGACATTTCTAGCCTAAGAAATAGCAGGCATAAATGTACTTTTTTATAATGTTCTTTTCAGGACCTATTGGAATCTATTGGAGGTATTTAGGGTTAGAGGAAGATTGCAGAGGGAATGCTGAAAGGATTATTAATTTTTTAAAAATTTTGTTTAGTTGTCAATGGACCTTTATTATTTAATTTATTTATATGTGGTGTTGAGAATCGAACCCAGTGCCTCACACATGCTAGGCAAGCGGTCTACAACTGAGCCACAACCCCAGCCCCAGGATTATTAATTTTATACACAGCTAATTCACTCACTTGCTAAGCACCAATGATATTAATTTGGTAAAGTACTTCAAAGTCTCTTCCCTTCTCTAAATATTGTTGGTGTTTGGTAACAGCCTATTTAAGTCCTTATGCTTTCCTAGCAAAAACTAAATCACCCTCACAAAGGATGATTTTAGAATTAAGAGCAGTGATTGGGAGAAAAAAATACAGAGTGTATGAGGATTTTTAGAATTAAGTAGATTTCTGGAGCCAGCTTTTCCAAAATAAATACTCAAACTGCTTTTCATAGGGAGGAAATTTCAGTGAGGAAGCTATGTTCAATAGTGACCATTATTTATGTAAATCCATTCCAGTGGGTTAACATCTGGTTAAATATTCCATATTTCCTTAAAAACAATTGGACTTGAACCCATTCAGGGTCCCCCACCCCTTGGAGGTCTTATCCCAGCCTCTTAAGCTTACAACCTTGGTTATCTTTGATTCTTCCAAGTATCTTGCTTCTCCCATCAATAGCAATGACAGGGCCTTTCATTTGGGGAGCATTGTTTTAGGGCTTGCAGATAAAAAAAACTGGGAAGGTTCGTTGCTCCTTATTAATTTTCTTTTAATAGAAGATCTGTGTCCACCCTTCAAAGTTTTCCTATATTTATTATAGCAGTTATGTTTCTGTTTTAAATATTAAAATTTTAAGTCAAATGGTAACAAATTCCTTGATAGAAAAGTTTAAAGTAGAAATAGATGTCTCCTCTTCCCTGCTGGGGAAGAGATAAGGCCTGCGAGGTGGTGGTAGTAATTGTGTGGATACTGAGAAATTTTAGTTTCCCATGCTGTGAAAAATTGCTTGTATGTGTGACCAGGTATATCCTGGACTCCAGTTTTGAATTAAACTGATTTGAAGGAGCCCCCTTTTGGGTAAACTTGCAAGAGTTTGAAGATTGCTTGTATGATGAGAGTTTGTATGCTCTTTAAAAGTTTACTTAACAAAAAAGTATGTAACCCAGATTGTTAGCCAAACTGTTAAGATACCTTTCTTTTATGTGTGTTTGTGAAGTGGCTGTTAGACACTTTGTTCCTCATGAATAACAGGTTTTATAATTGTAGAGCCATGATTCATTCATCAACAAATATTAATTGAGTGCTTGCTCTATGTTCCTATTCCATGAGCTGGGTCTATACCCAGCTGTGAATAATATTTCAGCTTGAAAAAAAAAGAATTAAAATATATCATGTTTATTAAATATGTAACTAGTAAAACAATGTATACTTTGCATTTAAATTTTTTAAATGTTACAACAAATTCTAACAAATTCAGTGTCAGGAAGTTTAGAGTAGAAATGAATGGTTCTTCTTGCCTCATGAGAGTTCCATGCCCCAAGAGATGAAGTATTGGAGGGTGTTCTTAAATATTTTTTCCCATATTATGAAAACATCTTTTTAATGAATAAATGACCAATTTTTACTACAGCCTTTATCCCCTAACATATGGACAGACATCTTTTAGTTTAACATAAATGTGTTGACCTCCAGCCTTCTCCTTGTGACTATTAGTGAAGGAATCTTTTAATAAGCAATGTACCATAATTTGTTTCGCTGGGTGACTATTTCTGGCCATTGACATTTGTTAATTTTTTAGCAATTATATTTAATGTTAGAATAGGACATCCTTATGTCTGCTTTTTAAAGCATTATTATTTTAATAATGGTATTATATACATGCTCTATTAATAATAGTATTTATGTACATGCTTTATAATGTTCATTACTAGGATTTCTGTAAAACATTAACTAAAAGTGGTACTTTCAGGCCCTTTAATATTTTTACAGATTTTGCTCAGTTATCCTTCAAAAAATTTATGCTTAATGTACAAAGTAATTTGCCCTTTTTAAGTGGCTTTTTTTTTTTTTTTTTTTTGCGGTTATTTAAACATTTACTGTAGAGCTGCACAGTATTAGTGAGGAATTAAGAGAGAGGAGGATGTTATTCCTTCTCTTAAGGGTTCTCCTTCCACCCAGGAATGCCTTGGGGCACCAACCCTAGGGAAGGGTTAGGATACTATGTCACTTGCTGGAGGCTTCTATTAGGGCCTGAGGGAGGGAAAGAGGTCAATTCTGCTCTGCAGAGGGCATACTTGGGGTGGGGTGCTTAGGAATGCTGACTTTGAAATCTGATTAGCATTTTGCTAGGATCATGAATTTTAGAAAGAGGAAATGCAGGGCAAAAATCTCATCTCAGGGAAAAGGAATTTTAAACTCCCGCATGAAAGAAGTATGAAAGGATACTGCAGATACTATAGTAGCAAAATGTTACTACAATTAAATTCAAATGTTACTTTCTGGGGAGATTAGTCTTTCATGCCTTTTTCCTCCCCAGTAGTTTACTTGTTTTCTGTTCCCTGGTGGACTGTTTCTCATAGTGAGGATTCAGCATGTGCCTCTTGAATAATATTTTTTTTTAAATATTTTATTTATTTTTTAGTTTTCAGCGGACACAACATCTTTGTTTGTATGTGGTGCTGAGGATTGAACCCGGGCTGCCCACATGCCAGACGAGCTCCCTACCGCTTGAGCCACATCCCCAGCCCTTGAATAATAATTTTTAAGTGAATTTTTTATCAGCAGAGCAATGATCTTGGGGCATGAAGCAGCTCATTGCAGAGGTGAGAGGCAAGTGCAGACAAATCTGAAGTAAGTAGCAGGGATTGTGCAAAGTGATTCCAGAAAGGAGTTGGGGAAACCAGGTCAGGAGCCTTGAGAACTCTAAAAGGAGAAAGAACTTTGCTAGAAAGGGAGCGTGGACTTTGACCTCAGGCAGTTAGTCTTCCAGAGTTTTAAGGAAGGAAGTAACATGACTAGCTTTACTTTTGGATGACTGTCTTAACCAATTTGGTCTGTGGTGACAAAATACCATAAGCTGGTTAGTTTATACATAACAGAAATTCATTTTCCTGTGAGAGGCTGGGAAGAAGAAAATGATGGTGTTGGCTGATTCATAATTTGGTGGAGGCCCATTCTCTGATTCATAGATGATGCTTGCTTGCTGAGTCCTCCTGTGGGAGATGAAGTAAAGAACTCCCTTGGACCTATTTTATAAGGGCACTAATTCCATTTAAAGGCCTCTACCCCCATGACTTAGTCATCTCCCAAAGGTTCTCCCTCCAGATACTGTCACCTTGGAGTTAGGATTTCAATTTATGAGTTTGCGGAAGACAGAAACATTCAGACCATGCCAGTAACCTGGAGCTCTCATCAGTAAGAGACACTTGCAGATAACCAGGATGGAGAGGATGAAGGCCTGAACATGGAAAGGACAGGATGACTATAAGAATCTCCAGTGCCTAGTAACTGGATATGAGGCAGCAGAGTGATTCCCATGGATACAGATGCCCGTATAGGAATGGAAGCAGGGGTATATTTCATTGGAAGTCAGCTGGTTTTTTTGGTGATAGTGATGTTACCCAGACTGGCATGGAATTCCTATTTAGAGGTCTGGGCTGAAAATATAGCTCTAAGGGATCATTCAGCACAGGAGATGAAAAACACAGGCAGAGTGAGTAGGGAAAGAGGAAGAGCTGAGGGTGAATCTTGGAACTTGTGTGAGTGAAGAAGTCTTAGCATAGCATCTGTAGGGAGAAAGAAATCCAGATGTGTGAGGCTAGAAGAGAAGGTGTGGGTGTGCTTTACAACGGGGAAAGAGCCAGGAGCTGCTGAGTGGTCTTGCAATGTGAGGAGAACAGAATAAGCAAACCAGAGAATAAGCAGGATTTGAAGGCCAGTTGAGGCAAGTCTTTTCCATTTTAAAATGCATCATTTGTAAGAACAACAAAACTCAAAACTAGAATTACAACAAAACTAGAATTAGGTAACAACACGAAAGTCAAAATTACTAGATTTCAGTTTTCATAGATATAAAATCAAAGCATTGACTTAGGAAGTTTTTCAATTCCATTTTAAATATCTGTGACTGTCTGCATATGCTGTGCTTATGTTTGGGCCACAACTTGCCTGTCCTGAATGCAGTAATACCCCAAAGACGAAATCCCACAGGATCAAAAGCCCCAAAACCTAAAATAAATACCCAGAGACCCAAATTTCTAAATACAGTACTGGAAAAATAATTTAAAATTTATTTAAAAGATACTTATTTGCATTTATAAAAAATGGATTTATTTAAGATATATATCTATATATATATATATAGATATATATAATATATATATATATAGACATGACAGAACACTTCACAAGCCAAGTTATGCAATAAAATGGATAAAAGTTGCATATTTTTGTGAGCATAAACACCCCAGTATGCTAACATTTGAATGAGTTTAACAGTTATGAGCAGATTCATAAAGAAATGGGTCAAGAGAAATCTATAAATGCAAGTCAGTATGATTGGTGCACCCAGCTTTTGTGTGCACCCAGCTTTTTATCTGTGATCATCTGAAATACTGAGACAGATAACCTAAGTCTTGACAAGACTGATTAAAAACCACGTGGGTTACTACCACGTGGACAGTCACACAGAGCTGGGTTTTGAGAAATTTTATCTTTTATAAATATGGTTTATCTTTCACTAATACCCTCTGGAAACCTCTAATAGATAAACCCCAAATAATGATTTACTAGGTATTCATTCCATGTAATTCCACCTCTCCTCCTATGACTAAAAATTGACCAAATCCTCCAGAATTCAGCTTTCTACCCCTCTTCTATAACTTTTCTCCCCAATGGAAATTGCAATTTGGGGAATTTTAGCTTTCATGATTCTAGCTTTTGGGATTGTGATTTGGGTTGTATTTTTTTTCTTTTTTTGCCTCTAAATGTTTTGATCTTTGGGGATTTCAACATTTGAGATTATAATATTCAGGATCATGATTAGCACTAGTTGTCCTTGTACAAATACGTCTTTTTCTTGGGATCTGGAATCTATCAATTGTTTACTTAATATATACCTTAAAATATATCATGATCTTCATTACATAAGGCAACTTCATATATACATTATCGTTGTCTTGTGATGCATGCAGGGATGATTAAAGTTTTAAAGTTTTTAGGGATTAAAATGGAAAAATTGAAAAATATAATGAACCATTATATACCCATTTCTCACCTTCATTATTTTGCAATTCTTATTTTACTCAGCATCCCTCATTCTCTATTTTTCTTTTTTTTAATTCTAAAGTCCCCCTACTCCTCACGCCCCACCCCTGTACTGGGGATGCAACCTGGGAACATTCTACCACTGAGCTACATCCCCAACATTTTTCATTTTTTTATTTTGAGACAAGGTCTCATTAAGTTTCCCAGACTAGCCTTAAATTTGCAATATTCCTTCCTCAGCTTCCCAGGTTGCTGGAATTACAGATGTGCACCACCATATGTGGCAATTCTGAAGTATTTTAAAGCAAATCTGAGGTATAATTTCACCTGTAAATATTTCATTATGAATATCTGACAGGTAAAGACTTTTTAAAACATAACCAAAATGTAAATATTACTGTAAAATTGGCAATACTTAATATCATTCAATCCTCAGTTGTTTTTAACATAATTGTATTGCCAATGTTACTTAGAATTAACAGTGATTTACTTTTTATTGTTGTTGCCATTTTATAATTTCACAGATGAGGCTGATAGGTCGAATGAGGGAACCTGGCCCCTTGACCAAGTCTCTGGTTTCATCCTCAGAGTAACTTCTACCTGGTGATAAAATAGTGATAAAAGTTGCAATCAGTTTTTTGATTGCATAGAGAGAGGGCATTTTCTAATGGTAAGGGCTCCCCTTCCCCCTCACAAGCTCTGAGCAGATTTCCTTTCATATCTTATTATTAGTCCTGTTTCTCAGTCAATCCTGTTGCCAAGGGAATTCTTTGTGCTGATTGGCCAAGGCAAGCATTACCTGAACCAATCACCAGGGAAAGGAGAATAGGTTAACCAGATGGAGTTAAAATAGGGAGCCTCTCTGGAACTGGGAATGTCTCAGTCCATTCTGGCCACCCATCCCCGTGGGCACTTATGTGGGAGAAGGGCAGAAGGATGTCAGTAAGACCACAATGTCCACAACAAAATCTTCCCATCACCCATCATAAACATATATGATGAAGGAGGCCTTTGTATAACAAGGACACAGTTGGCACAGTGCCTAATATGTGGCAAGGACATAACAGAAGCACACATTAAATATTTGTTGAATGATCGGATCAGATATCTCCTTTACCCTTGAGGACAAAAAAAAAAAAAAAAAATACAGTTTGAACAGTAACAAATCTAGATTGTGCATACATCTAAAAATCAAAATAAGACTGGAGATTTAACTCAGTGGAAGAGGACTTGCCTATCATGCATGAGGCCCTGGGTTTAATCTCCAGCATAATAAAAAATAAATGAAGTAATTAATAATAATAAAAATAAAAATTGGTACAAGAGGATCAATATTTGCAAATTTGTTGCTTAGAAATATGAGGGCACCATTTACTTTCTTTGAGGTAGAAATGCATTTTAATCTGTTATTTTTTAGTTGTTATTTTCTACTTACCCTAAACTTTTATTTAGAAATGAATTTAGATTTGCAGAAAAATTGAACATTAGTAGAGTTCCTTTATGCCCCTCATCCAGTTCTCCCATTGTTAGCATACTGTCTTACTGTAGTACATTTGTCAAAATAAGGAAACTAATACTGGTTTATAATTTAAAACTAAAATCCAGACTTTATTTGGGTTTTGCCAGTTTTTCTATTATTGTCTTTTTTCTGATCCGGGATCCAGTCCAGAATACCACATTGCATTTACTTCAGTCTGCGGTGATCTGATACTTAGTATTCCAAGTTATAGAACACTGTGTCTCAAAAATGATCTAGACATATTACTAGAGATGAACTTGTAGAGATCAACTTAAATTTTGGTTATTTCAGATGCTTCCTGGATAATTTTTGCCATTTGGCAAGAGCTTATTTATAATAGTCCACCAATTTATGATGAAAAGCCCAGGCTAGGCTCAGGCTGTCTGTGTTCAAATCTTGCCTCCTCCATTTAGTCCACAATTGACTTTGGGTAAGCTATTTAATCTCCCAGTTTCTTATATCAGTAAAAGAGGTTAATACTGTAGTGCTTACCTTACTTATAGGACTGATTTGCAAAAATAGGGCAGTGCTTACAAAGTGCCAGAAAGTATCTCTAGCTGTGTTTTTTATTTATTTCTACTATTTAAGTAGGGACTGCCTTGAAGTTTACTTTTTTTTAAGCTCTTTAATGTAAGATAATAATGTAACAAAACTTCAGGAGAAATATTTATGTTATAAAAAATAATAGGGCTGGGGATGTGGCTCAAGCGGTAGCGCGCTCGCCTGGCATGCATGTGGCCCGGGTTCGATCCTCAGCACCACATACAAACAAAGATGTTGTGCCCGCCGATAACTAAAAAAAAAAAAAAAAAAATTAAAAAAAATTCTCTCTCTCTACCTCTCTCTCTCTCTTTAAAAAAAAATAAAAATAATAAACCCTGTGCAAAAACTTGCAAGTACTTCAGAGATGACAATTACGTGTAACTAACTGGTATTCTTGGTACAACTTTCAAACTGTGTGTTCAATTAAGGTTCAGTTTTGTAGTCTTAGATACTACATATGCTTTTTTTCTTTATGGTCATAAAAGCTACAATATTTATATAAATAATGAGGCTATACTATAGAGCCTATAGGAAGACATATCTCTCCTTTTTCTCCATTCTTTTCCATCTCCACTGTATTCCTTCAGGACAGAGAAGCTGTCAAGGTCACTGTCATGCTGTCAAGGCCTTGCATTCTTATGTAGGTTTTTAGATTTTTGATGGCATTCCTTGTTATTTTGCTATGTATATTTCTTTTTAAAAAGTATTTTTAGCTATAGATGGACACAATATCTTTATTTATTTTTTATGTGGTGCTGAGAATCGAACCCAATGCCTCACACATGGTAGGCAAGCATTCTACCACTGAGCCACAACCCCAGCGCTGTATATTTCTTTACTTATTTATTTTTATGGTTGCTTCGCTCCTTCCCTATAAAAGTAGCTGTTTATTATAGAACATTTAAACATTTACAGCAGTAGAGAATTAGGACCCTTCATAAACTCAGGTTTTGAAATTATGAACTCAATTTTGTTTCTTACTCTTTCTTACTACCTCTTATACAACCTCTCTCATTTCAGTTTGAAGCAAATATTTTCAGATATTTATATATCTAAAACACAAAGTGTGTTAACTTTTAATCTTGGTGACCAAAATACCCAACAAGAACAACTTTTAGCAGGAAAGGTCTATTTTGGCTTACAGTTTCAGAGGTTTAATTCATGGTGGACTGACTCTACTGCTCTGAGCCCAATGTGAGGCAGAGCATCATGACAGAAGGGCTTGGTAGAGAAGCACAGCTCCATTCATGGTGGCCAGGAAGCAGGGAGAGAGGGAAAAGGCCATAGGGCAGATATACCCTTCCAGGGCATATCCCCAGGGACCCACCTCCTCCAGCCATTCCCACACAGTCCCTGTCTATAGTTACCAATCAGAGAGTCCATTCAAACTAGGATGGACTGTTTACAACTTTCATAGTCCAATCATTTCAACTCTGAACATTCCTGCATTAACACAGGACTTTTGGGAGAACACCTTATATACAAACCATAACATCGATTCCCCTTTAAAATATAGCCACAGTGTCATTATCAGAGACATTTAAAAATTAGCAGTAATTCATTGGTATCACAAATATCAATCTATTTTTACCTAAATTTGTTATAAAAGTATGGATGTGGCATATTTATCAATCTATTTACATTTATCATTTTACATACAGTTTCATTTATCTTTTTCCAAATTCAAGTCTGTCCTTTTTCAATTGAGATCTGTGCCATTAATGCAAACCTTTTGTAGTTTTTGGTAACAAGATATCCCTGGCCCTTCTTTTGCATTCCCACCCCAGCTCTGGAATTAGCTATTTTTTCCAAAGATCTTTGGTTGTTTTTATTGTGAAATGATATTTAGAAACACCAGGTATGTACTGAGTTTATGAAATTTCTAGATCTTTTCAGTGGTCAAAGCTAGAATTTCATTTTTTGTAAAGATGAAATACAGGATAAATTGAGGATAACAGAGTTCTTTCAGTTGTCAACTGTGTCTTTTTTCTCCCACACTGGTCTTAGTTCTTAAATTGCTGAGACAATAGAATATTACATGATTAACAATTTACTTTATACCTCATTATACACATAAATGTGTCCTATATATAATACCAGCACAACCATCAACAGCATGATTATAGAATACAGCTTAACACTATTTTTTAAACATATTATTTTGTTCTCAGATCTGTCCTATTATATAAATGGCAATATTTTAAAATCACTTAGGTTATTCCTTCCTTTCTGCTTTTGATACCAACTAATTACCCATTCTCATGCTGTATTTTTAAGGGTTTTTAAAAAATCGATTTTGTGTCAAGCATGGTTCCACATGCCTGTAATCCCAGAGACTGGGGAGGCTGAGGCAAGAGGATTACAAGTTCCAGCCATTCAGGACAACTCAGTGAGACCCTGTCTCAAAATAAAAAGGGCTGGTGGTAGAGATCAGTGGTTGAGCACCCAGGATTCAATCCCCAGTACTGAAAACGAAACAAACAAAACAAACACAAAAACAAATAAAACACCGTACTGATGAGAATGGAGGTGAGCAGGGACTGGTTCTATAACACTGTTGATGAAGCTGATTTGGAGATTAATTTGGCAATATTTATTAAATAAGATATTTACCCTTTGACCCAACCTTCCCAATTTTTGTTCTGTATTCACAAATATACAAGGATATACATATAAAGTTGTTCGTTGTAGCATTATTCACAATGTCAAGAGAAAATGGCAACAAATCTTTCAGTTTTTTAATAAATATTTATTGATGACCTATTGGCAGGCAGTAATCTGCTTGCCTAGATTGACAGTGAACGCAACAATTAATGTCTGTTTAGACAACTCTTTTTCGAAGAACTTTCATTCTAGTTGAGGGGGGAGCATAAATAAACATGATAATTAAATTACATATACTATCTCAGTGATAAGCACTGGGGAGAAAAATAAACAAAGAAAGAGAGAATACAGAGTGCTGAGGGGTCATCAGAGAAGCCCTCATTGGGAATGTGACATTGTGAAGGAGGTGACATTGTGAAGGAGGTGAGTGGTGAGTCCTGCAGTTATCTAGGGCAGAAAGTTCTAGGTAGAACAGCACGTGCAGAGAACAGCGGGTAGGAGTATACTCAGTGTGCTTTAGGATTAGAACCACTGGGGTTGGAATGGAGGGTAGTAGGAGATGAGATCATGAGTAGCATGAGGAGGTGGAAAATGTGAAGGGAGTGATAGAAGGGGGAGGCATAGTTACTAGACCAAGTGGCAATGTCAGGGTCGGTACAGAAGCAGGGGAGTGATGTGATTCAGCAAGTTCTTACTGATCAACAACCAAGTGCCAGACACTGTTCTAGAGGCGGAAACTGTAGAAGAGATGAAAGCATAAAACTCTCTGTCCTCCTAGAGGTCACCTGTTAGTTTCATGAGTTATGTTTTCAAAGCATCGCTCTCATTTTAGTGTGGACAATAGACTTTCACAGGAAGCTCAGTTAGAAAGCTATTTTAATAGTCCAAGTGAAAAACAATGATGGTTTAGGACAGTTCTGTAGGTGGAAGGGGTGGAAGATGGTGGGATTCTGGATAGATTCTGGTGCTGGAGTCAAGGGGATCCCCTAAAGAATTGGATTTGGAGTATAAGAAAAAGTGATAGGGGTGACTTTAAGGTTTTTTTGTCTGAGAAAGTCTAGGAATATTGACACTGAATCCTGAGAAGAGGAAGAATGTAGGCAGAGACAATTTTAGGGAAAAGATCAGAAGTTCCATTTTGGGACATGCTGAATTTGAAAAGTTTGAGTGAATATCTGTGGTATTATGAATGTACCCTGTGGTCCAATGACATTGACATAAAATTAATCATCACAGACCCACCTTTGTGAATTTGGCACCCATATGAAAATCCTTACACAAACTATACTCAATCTCCAGAGATGATCCAGCTATCCTACATAAAACCAAAAATGTACTAATCTCTCTCCAAGAATAGGAGGTAGAGTCTTCAGTGATTTTACTCTTTTTCTTATTGACCTGTAACTTAAGTACTATGGTGGAAAATTAACAATAATTCATTTTATCTATCTATCTATCTATCTGTCTATCTTGTGGTTGTAACTGGTACTTGTAACCACCTTTTATTACTACCTATTCTGTACTTCTTGGGCTGTTAGCAAACACCTTAGCTGGCCAATGCTTCTTTATTTGGTGGAGCAACCCAAACCTTCATCCCTAAAGGCTCTAGGCCAGTAGTCGTCATGCCTGAATTGTGTTGCTGTAGTTTTTCATTGTCTTTAATCACAGGGCCTGGTAATATTGTACCATAGGGATCTCCTGTGTTGCAGACATATTCTTTCTTACCTCCACTATGGAGTAGTAGCCAATTTCTGCTTGGTAGTCAAGATCATTCACCCCAGCTAGCATATAGTAACTTCCTCTTTGTTGATTCAGAGATGTGAGGAGTGTTAAATGGTAAGCAGCAGCCCTAGCTTTCAGTTGAATAGGATCATTGTTGTGTCCTTTAGTGGACATATTCCTTTCTTTGGAATGTGGCCAGTCTAGCAAGAAGGCATGGGGACAGGAAGGAAAAGTTTTGCTAGTGGGTCACTAGCATAATAATGAGGGTAAGTGGTGCCACTCCCATTTCCAGCCATTGATTCCTGGACCTGCGATTTCCAGCTGTGAGAAAAACAGTACCATATATTAGATGCTGATTCATTGTATGTATAGTCTTCTAGAGAACCTTGCCCCTGCCCTGCAGAACGTTCAAAAGCCTGTGGTGCCATTCTGCTAAGCCAGCTGCTTGATGGTGTTGGGGAATATGATAGCCCAGTGAATTCCATGAGCATGGATCCCATTGATTACTTCATTTGCTGTAGAGTGAATTCCTTGTTCAGAAGCAATGCTGTATGAAACACCATATGACAGTGAATAAGGCAATATAAGTCTCTAAGTGGTAGATTTTGCTGAGGCATTGTGTACAGTATATGTTTCAGTAAGGTCAAAAATTCATCCCTTCCTTGGGCATGGTGGCACATGCCTGTAATCCCAGTGGCTCTGGAGGCTGAAGCAGGAGGATCATGAGTTCAAAGCCAGCCTCAGAAATGGTGAGACGCTAAGCAACTCAGTGAGACTCTGTCTCTAAATAAAATACAAAAATAGGGCTGGGGATGTGGCACAGTGGTTGAGTGCCCCTGAGTTCAATCCCTGGTTCCAAAATTAAAAAAATAAAAAAAAAAAAAAGGTCATTCCTTTCATGGTAGAAGTGGTTTAGTGTACCCTGCCACTAGGTAGCTGGCTGATCACCAGGGGAAAGATACCCTATTGGGGGCTCAGTGTTGACTCTGTTGGCATAACTTCCATCCTCACCACCATGATCACTTTGTTCATGAGTCCACCAGGTGTGACTAGGGTAAAAGGGGGGGCTTGTGTTCATGAACAGATCATTTTATCTACTTGTTTAGTAAAATCCTCCTTAGCATTCTGCATCCCTCACCATTCATTCAAACCATCTGGCCACAGCTCCTGAGTTAGTGTGTAATCACATGTCTGGCTTTATGTCCTTTCAAGAAAAGTGCACAATAGGTGTACTACCCAAAGTTCTATCCATTGAGATTTCTGTGCACTATAGTTCTCCATAGGTGTCCTGAGGAGACTCTGTAGTGCTGTAGCTCTCCACTTTTAGATGGTGCCTGCATACTGGGCAGAGCCATCTGTAGACCAGGCCCAAGTCTTCTATTCCTTTATCAGCTGATTGTAGAGAACTACCCATGAGGCCGGGATTGCTGCCTGAGAGAGAGAAGGCAGTGTAGCCAGAGTGGGACCCTTGGCCATTTGGGCTACTTCTTTGTGTAACTTGTGCTTTTAGGGTCTACTTGTGCTGATCTCTTACGTATATCACTTTTATATGACGGTGGAAAGCTGCTGTCCATGCCCCACTTTGCGGTTTAGTGGATCAGGTAACACCCTGTCCATGATGGATAGCTCAGGCCTCATGGTAACTTACTAGCCCTTGGTTAAGCTTTCAGTCTCCACTAAGTCCCAGTAGAAGGCTAAGAGCTTTACTCAAAGGGAAAGTAAATTATTCACAGAAGATGTAGAGATTTGCTCCAAAATTCTGAGGGCCTGGGGTGCAGTTCACCTGTTGGCAACCTCCTGGAGGCTTAGGCAACCTCCCTAGTTGCTACTGACACTTCAAGTACCATTGTGTATGCTGTATCATCTGGCCCAAGTAGAAGAGCCTCTTACATGGTAGCCTGGATCTGTTGCTGAAGCTTCCCTTATTCTGGACTTCACTCAAAACTGGAACCTTTTCAGGTCACTTGGTAAATGACCTGGAGTAATACACCTTAATGAGGAATATTTTGCCTCTGAAATTTAAAGAGGCCCAGCCATATTATGGAGGCCTATCTACCTTAGTCTACAGATTTAAATGTAAATATCCTTCAAACACATTCTTATAGGAATACCCAGAATCATGTTTGAGCAAATATCCGGGCACCCCATGGTCCAGTTAAGTTGACACATCAAATTTACCATCAACCCCCTTCTAAAAGTGAAACATACTTTTCATTTTCTTTCTTTCCCTTTTGTTTTAGTTCAGGTGCATGTAACATGAGAAGACAAGTTTTTATATTTAAATATCTGAGGTTTCTTTTAAACTATGTTGTGTTTTTCCTGCAGTTAGAAGGTTTTTAATCAAATGCCTATCTACTAAAGTTTGCATCAAATGCATACCTACTAAAGTTTGTATCCTAGTTTTTAAAATGTGATCACAGTGCAGGGAATAAAAGTTATAGAAAGGGTCTGTTTTTCATGTTTATTATCAGTGAACAATTAGATCTTATTGTCAGTAAAAATTGATGACTGAAGCTTCCCAACTATTGAGCCTGCACTAATAAATGCAACAGTTGTTCATAATTTGGTGGTAAATGACCTTTAAGTGAAACCATTTATGGAAGCTGTCCTTGGGGAACAATTTAACTTCCAAATGACACCCATGAGTACTTGTTATCATTTAAATATGCTTCCTTTTGTCAATAACAGAATAACAAATACTGGTTAGATTTCTGATGTTGATTCAGATACTAGGAAACCTGCTGAATAAATTAGTGTGCATTTGATTTATATTGACCAAAATTTTTTACATTGCTGTGTTACAGGTCAAGGTGACATGCATTTAAATGCATTGTAGAGCAAAGGTCACACTTGACTGACATGAATGCTTACACTGTTTTTAATTAACTTGTAAATATTATCTTAAATTCCTTCTCAAGTACCAATTATTAGGAATAGGATTGAAATTAATTTAGGATTATTAGTGGAAACCGTATTTTAAAAGTCCATGATACTAATCTTTCCCATAAAAATTATTAAAGTATTTGATTGCCTTATTTTATCTCATAGTTTGTATGGAAATCAGATGTTTTCTACATCAGACTCTGAATTCATTGTCTGTGCCTTTTCAATTTATGTTTTACAGAAATAATCTGAGATAGCACTGAAAAAAGCAATGTAATGGACTGAGTTTTACCTACTACAGGAAGTACTTTATCAAGCAAATACATTTTCTTAGTGCCATGAACTTTTCATTGATGTTGTTGTGTGAATGTGGAGGAGGATTGTTTGCAGGGTGAGGATGTGGATTAATTTTGTCAGCCATTCATTAGTAGTCCAAAGTAGTATATGTTTAGGGAAGCTTTAATCAACACCTGATTTGCCCTTTGAGAGAATATCTTCATGCTGAACGCTGTTGTATTTTTGCATCTAAAAATTGCTGAATAAAAAGTGTTTTATTTCCAATGTAAAGTAGCTTTCATTCATGCCCCATGGAGGAGTGTTTACATAATTCAAAAGTTTAGAATGGAAAGGTACAATGGTTTTTCTTCTTTCCAACCATGAAGATCTTTGTTGTTAACCACAAAGTATGCTCTGGGAATTGAGGAGAGCCTGAGCTTCGCATTTTAGGAGCTGCCTGTAATCAGAAAGCAGCACAGAATTCTTCTACTTCAAAATTCTTCATTTTAAACTTTTAGAGACATAAACAGTTACCCTCCAGAGCACAGAGGATAACTCTTCATGCCCCTACCCCTGGCAGCAGTCCTGGAATGCCAATTTAGTGTTGGCTACACTGTTGTTTTTAGCCTGTAGCTTTGTTCCAAAGTTTAATGTGTCCACAACAGTATTAACCCCGTTATTGTCCATGATGGAAAAAGAAGTGACAATATTACTGATAGTGAAAATATAAGTGAGAAAAGGAAGTGGAGATGGTAAAATTGAAAGTGGCAGGAGAATGACAATGCATATGGGATGAATCACTCAGTGGAAGGAACAATTCAGAGGGACAGAGAGTCATGTAGTCTTTCTCTTATGTGGACATGCCTATGTGCAGAATTGGGGGAAATGGCTGACAAATGGAAAAACTTTTGGGTGTGAGCACCAACTTCTGGTGCCTGATGCCAAGGGAGAAGGTGGGGAGCATGAGGAAAGGCTCCTTGTCAGTATGGTGGGGCTGCTGTTGGATGGTGCATTGGACACCATCATTAGGAGGGCTATGGCTTCTTGTATACAGAGCCATCTGCTAAAGCTCTTTCCCTTGCTGCATATTGGGGTCACCTGGAGAGCCATACAAACTGCCAATGCCTCTGAGATTCTGAGGATTCTGGGGTGTGGGTTGAACATCAGATTTTGTTTTGGTTTTGACTGTGATGGGGACTGAACCCAGGCAGGGCCTTGTACATGCTTGCCTAATACTCTGTCACTGAACTGCATTTCCACTCCTGCATCAGACTTTTCTAAAAAAAAAAAAAAAAACTGTAGTTGTAGATGAACAGAATTCCTTTATTTTATTTGTTTATTTTTCTGTGGTGCTAAGGATTGAACCCAGTGCCTCACACATGCTAGGCAAGTGCTCTGCCACTGAGCTACAGCCTCAGCCCCCTGCATCAGACTTTTTAAAAATAGTCCCTGGGTAATTCTAATAAGCAAAGGTGAGAACTACTGCACTAACATGTCCCAACATGCTGTGGAAATCATTAAGGTGGGTTACTTGCCCAGATACATCTTATTAAGATAGTCAGTGATTTTGGACAAATATTTAAAAATACAGATTTTTTTAAGGCTTTGTCCTCAGAGATTCTCGTGTAATTGGGGCCCAGGCTGCTTAAAAGCAGGTGATTTTAATTTGTAGCTAAATATGCCTACTATGGAGTAGTCAACTTAACTCTGTTTTGAAAAAGATGTCCATATAATATATATTAGCATGAAGGAGAAACATCAGCTTTATTTTAAAGCTTTAAAGGATTGGTCACTTTCTGAATCAGCAAAAGTACATCTGAGACCTGCTTATAAACAAATGAACTTAAGAAAAGTTTTTTTTAAAATTTTTTTTTTTTTAACTGACCTCAGTCTATTTGCAGAACTACTCTGGAATGTCATTATTGAACTGGAGCCAGATGGACCTGGTTCCACATTCTAGCTTGGTGACAAGTGAGAGAACTCTGCAAGTCATTTAACTTCCCTGAGCCTCATTTCCCAAAAATGTCATGTCATCTTTCTCATAAGGGTCAGCTTGCTATGTGGGGCAGCAATTGTTATTTCTAACACTTCTAATTGAATTTTTACAGGTGCGATTGTTATATATTTTACCTTCCTTTCATCTTGTGTAATAATTTTTTCCTTGTCTTTGAGTAATTCCATAGCTAATTCACTGCTTAAGTAAATTTTGTAGAAGCAATGTGACTAGATTTTTCCTGTGCTTCCAAGTTATTGAATGACATCTGAATTGTCCCAGTCACTTCATATGTAAGAAGAAATGAAGAATGGGAATTCTGTAATTAAATAACCAATTGCAAATAAAAGCTATTTATTGATCACTGACTATTTCAATGAAATTCCAACTATTTTTTTTTTCTTTAGGATCCTAACAGCAGTATTCTCAGGCAAAATCTTGCATTCATTGGTTTTCTCCCTTTTCCAGTTTAGGACAGTCTTTTGGAAGAGGCCAGACAGCCAATCCTAAATGTGAAAGTATGTTGGTATATGACTGTAGCCTGGTGGCAGAGGAATGGGTCACTACCCATTCCTGTGACCTATTCCTGTGTGTTTTGCTCTGAGCAGAAGTAGAACTTTTGACTCCTGACTCATCATAGTTTAGGCTTAGCCAGTTTCGGTGAATGTCATTTTAACCTAGAGTTGTTTTTTTTTTTTTTTTTTTTTGAAGCGGGTCCCCCTCACCCCAATCAGGGTTTGCTTCTTCAGTGAATAGGGGCTCTAGAAAAGTTCCCTGAAGCTCATCATTCTATAGCTCAGAGAATTTAAATTCCTAGGGGCAGAGGCTGGCAGTCTATTTAATTGGGAGTGTAGCTCAAAGGTTTGTAGGCTTTGCTGTGGGCAGGTTTACATGCTGGGTGCTTCCTAAGTGGTGCTTCCTAAGTCCTGAAGAGGGGGACAGGTAGGAAGAGCCAGGTAGAAGTATCAGACAGAAGCTGTAAGAGCTGGCAGATGCTGAGGGCTGGGTGAGGCCACAGAGATGGGGAGCATCTATGGAGATGGAGAAACACTATCACCGAGAATTGTCAGGATTAAAAACCTCTTGAGATAATAGATGAAAGACACCTTGTAGAGTGAAGGTCTGCACTAACCAATAGTTGTTGGTATTCACCTAGATTTAAGAAGCAGGGGAAGAATAAAAGGGAAATTGTGTTTGTGACAACCAGGATATGGGAGGCACTCATTCTACCTTTTCTTGTGCCATCCCTATATCAGGCCTGAGGCATCCATTCATCCCAAATCTTGGGATTTGCACTTTGTAGAAGGAAAATACAAGTAGGTACTTTTATCCTGTGGGGTAGATTTCTGTGTTTCTGGTGCTATGAGAGTCCTTTCTGCTGGACAGAGTTATTCTCATCTGGCTCAAAGTGTCAGCAACCTTGCTCACTGGGATTCCACCTGAACCGTGGTCCCAAGAGCCCTGGCTTGGCTGCTTCCAGAGTGTTTCCTCTGAGAGGATCATGCTAGTGCCTATAGGGATGTTTCTGGTCATGCAAAGGAATCAGAGGTCAGACCTGAAACATGTACCAGTTCCTTAGGGGTTAACTGAGGCAACAAAAGAGACTTCTAGTGTTTTCACCAAACTGGGGAGAGGAACTTAAAATAGAAACTCAGCACTAAGGATGGTCTATGGTACAGTGAGTTGTGGTAATTTGAGGAAGTGTTTAATAGGCTTAAATGTCTCATAATATGTCGAGTTAGAAAATAGGAAACATTCTCTTATAAAAATGAGTATAGACAAAAAACCAGGACTGGCCTATTATTAAATAGAGATGGTGAAAAATGATTGGAAAAGTTTGTGTGTGTGTTTGTATACATGGGGGATTAAACCCAGGGGAGCTCCACCACTGAGCCACATCCCAGTCTTTTTTATTTTAGATTTTGAGACAGGGTCCCACCAACTTGCTGAGGCTGGTCTCCAACTTTTGATCTTCCTGCCTCAGCTTCCCCAGCAGCTGAGATCACAGGTGTGCATCATTGCTCCTGGCTCAGATTGTTCTTAAGGAATGTGGGTAGTAAGCACTTGGTTCTGGGATTGGTTATAGTACTTCATTTTGAGTGTTTTATAATTTTCAAAATTTGGAGTGTTTTTTAAAAGTAGAATTTGCTTTATGTTAGAGATATGTTTGTTTTCTTGGCCATTTATAACATCAGTTCATAAAAGTGAGGGATATTAGTCTTTGCAAGTATCTTAACATTTTGAACTGATTAGTTGCTTAATTAATATATATGTAGTATTGTAAGGCAGTTAATTTTAATGGGAAGTTACATAAAAGATAGATAGGGATCATTAAAGATTAGTACCATTTAACCTCTTGTGTTCCTAGTCCCAACATAAAATGGAAGCAATGCATTTATCTGTTATGAAGCTGTATAAATCAGTGTAATACAGTAAATCAAGTACTTGCCTTCTTAGTGACAGCTACAGGCAGTTGACAACTATAAGGCATAGTTCTAGGAGTTTGTAGTTTAGCTCTGCACAAAATTACACAGTACCCATGAATCCCTAATGAATGCTTTATGGTAATAAATTATATTTAATGGAAATTTTGAGAATGCAATCAGTGAGAAGTAGAGTACCTGGAAAATTTCCAAGAGATGGTGCTTAAGCTGCATTTGGAAGGGTAGGTGGGATTTAGTTATGTGGATGAAAAAGATAGGGCTTCATGAAGCAATGCACCCCCAGTAAAGATATTAAGATATAAATGAGTTAGTCTAGTGGTGCTCACTTGAAATCCCAGCTACTCAGGAGGCTCAGACAGAAGGATCTCAAGTTCATTTTGATCCTGGGCAACTCAGTGAGAACTTGTCTCAAAATTAAACATAAAAAGGGCAGGGGAGCCAGTCACAGTGGCACACACCTATAATCCCAGCAGCTTGGAAGGCTGAGGTAGGAGGATCATGAGTTCAAAGCCAGCCTCAGCAAAAGCAAGGTGTATGCAATTCAGTGAGACCCTGTCTCTAAATAAAATACAAAATAGGGCTGGGGATGTGACTCAGAGGTCCAGTGCCTGAGTTCAGTTCCTGATACCAAAAAAAAAAAAAAAAGCAGGGAATATAGCTCAGTGGTAGAGCGCTTGCCTAGCATGTGTGATACTCTAGGTTCAATTCTAGTACTGCAATTAAAAAAAAAAGATCTAAATTAACATTATATCATGAAAACTAGGAAGAGAGCAGTGTTGTAGGTACAGGAGGTATATACAGGATGGAAATATTTTGGATACATGGAGCAGAGGTCCCTGAGGAGGATTGCCTGTGTTCCATGTACTCCTGGACGGTGGGCAATGACCGGTACTGGAGTTATCACAGTCCATTATACTTTTGGTGTGGGTTGCAGGATGGAGGGCATGTTTGAGTAAAGAGAATGTATGAGTTGCTTTGGGAGAATTGGAGAGGAGGAGGGAATACCCCATCTCTGGCACTTTTTAACAGTATCAGGACTACCAGGAGTGTTTCTGGGACCTGCACATCAGGTAAGGGTAAGACAAGAAACCCTGAAATCCAAAGACTTTGTGCAGAAATAATTAAGTGTGTGTAAGATGTTTTTGAACAACATAGTGACAAGGAGACAAGGAGAGCATGCTGATTAAACTCACATTGGTGGACAGAACATTCCCAAAGAGGGTTGATTGGAGTCAGCTATACAACGTTGCAGGGCCCAGGTTGACAGTCTGGACAGGCAGTATCATGGGACAGACATGTGAATTCTAAAGAGAATATCAGTGGCCTTTAGAAACTGGAATTGGTAGCTAAAAGGAAAAGATAAACTTACAAAAGTCTCTCTCTTCTATCTCATCTCTACTTAACTTCTGCATATAGCACTTCTCCACTGCATTTCTAAACTGCCCACTCCCACCCAATCCCTGGTTGCTAGGGCCTGCACACTCACTCTCTAAGTCTCATGATCTTCTGTCTTCAGAGTCTATACCTTTCTCTCTCTGAAGTTGATTAACTTGGGTTTTCCATGTCTGAACTTGTTCCCGTTTCACTTCCTCCTTATAGCCAATAGTGAGATTTTCACTTTTGCCCCAGATTTTGCTCCTTACTCCATTGTGTCTTCCAGCCTATAAGCCAATGAATGAAGATCCCTATTCTTGGTGGCCCTTCTTCAGTGGACAAGAGCTCTCAGGCCATTCTCTGAAGAGTAGCTGCTTCATGTACTTGGATGTCCAGTCTGTTGAGATGATCCTTGAGACTCACCCTGATTCTGGCTCTTCCTGACCAGAAAAGGCAGGGTGGAGGGGCCCCCTGATGGCTGATTCTGGGGACCTATAATCAGTGCATCCGCCTTGGAAAAAGAATTCCTAGGTCATGAGAGAGCATCCTTCCTGGTTGGTGCTGCTTCCTTTTTGTTCACAGAACTATCATTTCTTTCTTTCTTTCCAAGTGTCTGGCTGGTGTTCAGTTGAGGCCCATTGTGCTGTTCTGGGGACCTAGTGACCTTTCTAGATAGGACAGAGAGGTCAGGAAGACTATGTGGAGAAGGAAACTGGAGGGGGGGGTGGTGGAAGGAGGATTGCAGAGGATTAAGGAAGTTGGGGAGAGAGCAAGGACCCTGCCAGATACTTTGACTATGAGAGAGGGAGAAGGCATAGCAACAAGACAGCAAAGTGGATCAGGAAAATCATTTTTCTAAAAGATCCCAGAGACAGCGAGTACTTCAAAGTCAAGGAGAGGAGGCAGTGATGTGAGACCTGAAGGGATCTGAAGAGGGAGGAAGTGTAAGTGGGAGTGAAGGAATTGATGGTGAGGGGTGGGTGCACAAACTCTGTTGTTTGTTGGAGTTGCTTTTCCTGTCAGGGTTTCAGATTCATTCTGATGATTCAGACACACAAAGTTTACAATTAAAGGAGGCATTTGTAGCAGCGTTGTTCAATAGAAATATAATCTGAACCAAAAAATATGAGCCATATAGTGATTTTCTCATAGTCATGTTAAAAAAGTAAAGAGAGGGAGGTAAAAGGAATTGTAATAGTATATTTTATTTCATTCAGTAAATACAAAATATTTTTTAAAATTTAGTCAATATAAACATTATTAATGAGATTGCTTATATTATTTTTGTAGTAACCCTTTGGAATTTAGTACTTTCCAAAAAATTCAATTAATAAATGAGCAAATGAACTAAACAGACACTTCTCAAAAGAAACACAAATGGCCAAGAAATAGATGGAAAAACATTCAACATCATTAGCAAGTAGGGAAATGCAAGTTAAAACTAGACTGAGACTTTATCTTACTGCAGTCAGAATGGCATTCCTCAAACATCTGAACAATAATAAAAAAGGTAAAGAAGAATGAAATTATGTCATTTGCAGGAGAATGGATGAAACTTGAAAACATGGTACTAAGTGAAATAAGCCAAACTCAGAAGGTCAAAGGTCTCTCTTATGTGGAAGTTAGAGAGGAAAACGGAAAAGAATTGGGTCAGACAAAGGGGAATGAAGGGAAGGGAAAAGACAGTAGAATGAATTGGACAAAACTTTCCTATCCTTATTTATGAATAAGGGGAACTCCATATCATGTATAACTACAAGAATGGGATCCTAATTAGAATAAGTTATATCCCATGTATGTATAATATGCCAAAATACACTTTGTTCTCATATATCTAAAAACAACAAATAAAAAAGAAAAGAAAGGCAGTGGGAGGATCTCATGAAAATTGAAGGGAGACCAGTAGAGGAAGGAGACCAGGGGAAGGAAGGAAGGAAGAGAAGGAGAAAATACTGAGGAATGATATAGGAAAATTACATTGTTATATTGTGTGTATGTACAAAAGTGTAGCAACAAATCTCACCATTAGGTAAATTTAAAAGGATGTGGGAGTGTTGCGCCAGTGGTAGAATGCCAGTTGCCCCCTGGTTAAATCTCTGGTACCACCAAAAAAAAAAAAAAAAAAAAGTATCTGAAAGAAGAGACTGTTAGAATGAACTGGGGGGTGGGGGCAGGGGACAAGGAAAGTAGAAACCCTATGAAAGCTATTGCCTATATGCCCTTTATCTGTTGGTCAGTGCCCCATTTTTCAAATTAGCTTTTACAAAAACCAGATCGTTGGCTCACATCACCTAGAGAGGGCGTATGCACCTGCTTGCCTGCTTACATCCAGCTCAACCCTTCTAATGGAGCCCGGAGTTGATTTTTTGAGTGTAGGAGTAGAAAATGGACCTGATAAAAATGTTTAGTCTGCAAGACCTCGTTTTATTTATCATATCAGAAAAGAACAATGTTTTGTTGTGTTGTGGTCAAAATAGAAGCCGACCTTGCTTGTTCACAAAAGCTCAAATCCTAGAGATAAGGGGGGCAAAATAATAGAGTACAATGGAAAGAGTAGAGTGTAATTATTTGTAGCTTGTCAAGTGAAGCCCTTTCAAGCCCCAAGTGATTCAAATCTGGGAACTCTGCACAATTCTGTAAACTAACCACAACCAGCATCAGAGAAATCTCCTCTGGCCTACAGACAGCGCTGAAATTGCATCAGTTTGTCATGCACTGAGCATGCCAGCCTCACACAATATCATTTGGTTGCAAATAGGCCTGGCCCCAAAGCCCTGAAACACATTCTGTGGTATCTGACTCTTGGCCTGTGATTTGTCATGTCCCTGCTGCTATCAGTGTACAGTAATTTTAATAGATTCTGATGGTTTCCTTGTAGAAACACAGGATGCATCTGGTTTGGCCATAGGACATGGGAAAGACTTTTGACCAAAGACAACAGGAGAGTGCAGAAAAATTGGAGATTCGTTTTTGTTTCATTAAAAATTAGTTTTAGGATATAGAGTTGTGTTTTCTGATTAAAACTTCGCTGCACAATTTAATAACTATAAAAACAGTGTTGTTTGTTTTTTTTTCCCCCTATTAGTTGCTTCTAGAAATGTACTACTGGTAACAAGACTTGACTTTTAGAAGTCACAGCTATAAGAAGAGTCACTCTAATGTAATGCAAACCATTAATGTAGCCCATGGGTCAGCAGTGTTGGTAAGAGTTTGTTAGAAATGCAGGCTCTCAGGTCCCACCCTGAAGAATCTGTCTGCTTTCTCACCAAATCCCTAGGGGATTTACATGCATATTCAGGTTTAAGAAGTTGAGAACCCAGGGCTTAGAGCACAGGCTTTGAGGTCATTGTAATTTGTGTTGAAATTCCACCTTTCTGACTTGGTCTGCTTGATTTTGGACAGTTTGATCAATTGTGCTAAGCTTTGGATTTCCCGGGTACGGAGTGGGAGTTATAATAACTACATTGTATGGTTATCTTGAGGATTAAATTATGTATGCCTTTATCTGTTCATACAGTGCCTGATAGAAAGCGTACAATAAATGAAAGATATTATGGACTTTGCCTTAAGAGCATTAAAAGTTATCTACTTATGAAATAATTCACCTGCAAATAATTTCTGTGATACAAAGGTTGTGAATTTTATAGATGAACTTTAGCCAACTGTAGCTGAATTTAGGGTTAGGGTATCTCCACTCCCCACTCCCCAAATCAGGTATCTTGTTAACTTCATCATAATTTAGAGTGAATGTCATGTTATGGACATTGGTGTTTGTAAAGTGCACCCTGTCACTCTTGGAGATTGGGCTTGGCACCATCTCAGCATTAGCTGGGTTTTGTATTCACAGCTTTCTGAGCCTCTTGACCTTGGCCAAGCTTGGGTAGAGCTCCTGCCCTAGTCTCTGTGCTCTGCGTTCTGGACCCAGTGTGGATACATGGGGCTGTGTCCCTGAAACCTCCTGATGATCTCAAGCAGGAATGCAGGACATGTAGGAAAAAATATAGAGACAAAAATTAAGGACCAAGGGGTGCACTTAGGAGGAATAACTTCTGATGTCCTATAACACAGTAGAGGTACTGTGGTTTACACAGTAGTTAGTTGAATGTTTTGAAATAGCTATTAGGATTCTGAATGTTCCCAAGACAAACAACAGATGAATGTCTGAGGTGATAGTTATGCCAGTTACCCTAATTATACATCATATACATGAATTGAAATGTGTCACTGTACCCCATAAATATGTACAATCACTGTGTGTCTGTTAAAATAAAAAATACATTTTTAAAGAAATCAAGGGCCATTGAGAGTAGAATGGTGGTTTCCTGTCTGCAGAGAGTAGTGGACAGTGAGGATGGGGAGAGGCTGATCAATGAGTGTTAAGTTTCAGTTAGACAGAAATAAGTTCTGTGTGCTGTTACACAGCACAGGGCAATAGATAATGATAATGTGCTACACATTTTACAAAGCTAGAAGAAAGAGTTTTGAAAGTTTGTGCCTTAAATAAATGATATGTGCTTGAGAAGATAGACATGTTTACCCTGATTTAAGTGTTCTAATATATATACATATGTTCAAAACATCATGTGACACCTCTATAAATATGTGCCATCTTATTTTTATGCATCAGTTAAAAATAAATTTAATTTAAAAATTAAGAATGAGTTATAAAACTAATTTTCTTCCTTTGAAAACACAATTTTTCACCTTTTTCTTTCTTTTTTTTTTTTAACCTCATAGTCTCTTAATCTGTCAGTTAATGTTGAGTTTTCAGCTCACTGGCTTTTAAAATCATGAACAGTGGCATAAAAATTAGTCAGGTCAACTAAACATATAATTTATTTTCATTTCTGGACCAATTAAGGAATGAATGGGGTGATGAGGCATGCAGGGAGAAATGGGGATAGGTGAGGAACTGGGGGATGCCAGGCAGCAAGACAGAGAAGATGGGGTATAGGGATGAATGAAGCAGATTAAGAGAATGGGGAACAAAGAAATCCAAAGAGGAAAGAGCAAGGGAGTGTGGAGACCAGCAGGAAGAATCATCCTGGCCAGAAAGGTTGTTTGTTTGGTGTCAGTTAATCAGGGAACAAGGTGGCTGTTTTCACGGGTTCTTAATCTTGAAAATGCAGGCAAAATCTTGTGAGTAGTATGTGCAGTGTGTATACCTTTCCACAGAGGTTTTTGGGTTCTATGACCCCAGCAAAGATTGAGAATAAATTCAAATCACTAGTCCAAATGAAATTCCCGTCAAAGCTGAAACTGTTCTCTGAGTTGTATTTCTGTTTGTTTATAGACTTCCTTATTGTTAATCACTGTTATTAATATCACAGCATCATTCTATATTTGTTCGTAAATAGTTGGTGTACCTTAAATAAACTAATGATATATCTTCCTTCATGTCACCATTACATTTTTTTTCCTTCTAAATTTTGGACTTACTTAAGTAGTTGCTTTAGTAATGGTTACTTTCTTCCATAACTCTCTGAACTTCTATCAATGTTTGTACATTACATTAAGGTGTTAATGCAACCAGTAAACATTCAAAACTCTCAGAATTTATTACTCTGAAATGTCACCTCATTGATTCTTATGTTACAATTTCAGGTGGATTGATAAATATTTTCTGTAATACTCTCATTGGTTCCATAGGGGAAGCAGAGTTAGTGTCAGAGTTAATGAACACTGATTTATTCAACTGAATATATAAATGTCCATTTTAACTTATGAGTTCAGGATTTGAAAGTGTCAGATGTGAAATGTGTTTTCTAACTTTTCCTTCCATTCCTGTAGGAGAGAGTTCGTCTTCTTGAGTGTTGGATCTTTCTTCCCCTCTCTGCTCTATTATATGCCTTCATTTGTTTCTTTCTCTGACAGACATGTCAGGTGATCAGTTTGTCTCCATAAATTCTATCCTTAATGATTACAGCCTCAACTGCAGTTGACACACCTTAAACTTTAATAATAAAGAATAAGCAATACAGTCTGTAGCATATGTCAGGTGAGGATTGCAAGAGCATTTTTGACAGAAGAGTGGAGGTGGGGGTGGAATAGAGGGTATCAAGGAGTTGGGGTGCCATGTGGTGCCTAGTGCAGAGCATCCCTTTTTCAAGCGCTCTCTGTTCTAGTGGAAAGTAGCTGGTTCCTCTGAATGGAGAGCTGAAGATGTGCTTACAGCTTCTCAGAAAAAAGACATCAACTGCAGAAAGGCAAATACATTTTCACAAACACTTGTTCTTCTGACGTGGTCCAGGTTGGTGCATCAGTTCTTAGAGACCCTTGGGCCATTTCAGAGGCATGTTTTTGTGGGAAAAGACATATTTGAAATGAGAATGGTATATATATATATATATATATATATATATATATATATATATATATATATATATGTAGTTTAGAAATAAACACACTGAACAGTTTATAGAAAAGCACAGATGAAATGGCTAGCCTTGGATAAGGGGAGGGGCCCCTTCCTCTGAGATGGAATAAGAAATGGGGCTGGGTTTAAGGCAGGGTTGGGGTCTCTGAGAAGCCAGTCCTCTGTGTGGAGGGGTCCCCATTTTTCTTGGGTGTTCCTTTCTTCCTTCTCACCTCTCCTCCTCAAACTCATAAGTTCAAGCTTTGCATGTTCCATCCAGACTGGTACCTGTTGCCCACAGCCTGGCCCTGGGTGGGCAGGTCTGCACCTTCCAAGGCTGGCCCCTCCTGGGGTGGAACTCCCTGCAGCACCTTTGGCCTCAGCCTCTTTTGTACGCGCTTTGAGGCCTGTAGCTTCTTCCCTCACTCACCTTTAATACTTGATCTACGACAGTTTGTGGTGTACTGAGAGTACCCATTCTTGTTTAAAGTGTGGTCATGAATATTATTCTACAATATATCTCTGATGTTGAATGAGGGCAGGAGGGGAGCCTACAGCCTGTTAAGCCCATCTGCTTAGCCTTGTGTCAAGCAGCACATCCTTTCCCTTGGGTTTGGCTTTCATGGAAGATCAGGCAGTAAAAGAATCAGGCAATTTGGAATAAGGATAGAGATTTGGGGGACCCTAGATTTGGGAAAAATTAAAGGAGCTAAAACAGAACTGAGTGTAGTATGTGCTACAGGACAGGTGGTTCAGAGCAAGTGGTTGACCTCTGAAGTGTCAGAAGCATGGTGGCAGCTGGGGGAGACGCTGGAGCTGTATGGAATTAGCTTAGACTTTATTTAAGGTAAAAGACTAAAACTATTTTAGTTGCTTCTTGAGAGTGGACAAGCATTTCTTTTTAGTTATTATTTTGCAAATATCTATGCAATACTTCACTTTGTAGAAGAAAATATGAATTTTTATAAAGCTGTTCTTTATTTTGATAACTTAATACATGTCTATCATCTTATTTTGTGTTTTCTATTTATCATGCTTAATTTCTACTTTTCCTATCCTCTCTGTTTATATTTTATAAACAGTTTTCTTTATCTCTCCTTACTATTATTTTTTGCCAGCTTTTTCAGAGACTATAAACTTTATAATATATAGTGTTAAATTTTTAATATTTATCCTTTTTTGTATATGTTTCTGATAAGATTTTAAATTATTCATTATTTTTAATTCTTCTCCTGAGCAAGGAAGAACTTGGATGACTTTCTCTGCCATTCCATTTTCTTTTATATAGGGAGAGTAGAATTTTGTTCCTTTTTTTTTTTTTTTTTTTTTTTTTTGGTACTGGGTGTAGAATGCAGGGGTGCTTTATCACTGAGGCATGTTCCCGGACTTTCTTTTTTAATTTTTATTTTGAAACAGAATCCTCCTAAGTTACGAAAGCTGACCTTGAACTTGTGTTCCTCTTGCCTCAGCCTTCTGAGTCTCTGGGATTGTAGGCGTGCACCACTAGACCTGGTTTTGTTCATTTTTATTTTTGTAACCATAAAGTTATTTCTATAAACAGTGTACCAGTATCTGTACTCATTGTTTTTTGTTTCATCCTTTATCTCCCTCCAGGCTCACATTTTATTTGCCAAACTGTAGTTCATTTAAATTTAAGTGAGGATCTCTGGGTGATAAGCATAAATAAAATATTGAGTCAGTCAATTTTAATTTTGTCAGTTCTCTTGGTTGATCCAGAGTGACCCAACCTGACTTTGCTTGTCCCTTGGCTGTACCAGCTACCCATCTCCTCCTGCCTCAAACATGCAGCTTTAGTTAAGCCATATTTCTTTGTGGCCATGGAATGCCCAACTTGAGACAGTAAGTATCCTGGCTCCCCCAGCTCTGTTCACAGAATGGACTTTTGATCCCAATTGCATCACATAAAATGATCTGTTAGCCTCTTCTGTCTGCTGCTGATCTTGGAGGTCAGTGGGTTATAGATTTAATGGGGTAAGGAGGGGTATATTTTTATTATTAGTCAGAAATAATTTCAAATGTATAGAAAATTGACAAGATTAATACAAAGAATTCTCATTTCAGTATACCTAGACTCATCAATCTTGACATCTTGCTACTTTGTTGTTACAATTCTGGGGATTAAACCCAGGACCTTATGCCTGTTAGCAAGCACTCCACCACTTAGCCATGTACCCAACTTCTGTTTTTCCACCCCTGCTTTAAATTTTGAGACAAAGTCTCACTCAGGCTGACCTTGAAACTTGCAAACCTCCTGCCTATATCTCCTAAATTGCTGGGATTATAGGCATATGCCCCTGTGCCTGGCACATCTTGCCACTTTTGCTTTATAATTTTCCCTTTGATCCCTCTCTGTTACACATACACACACACACACACACACACACACACACACACGCACTCACGCACACACACACCTAGACATTTTTTTTTTCTGAATCGTTTGAGTATATGTTGCATTCATTGTGTTTCTATTCCCTCATTATTCCTAAGGACAAGGTTATTCCCTAACCCCAATAAAATTGCCAAATCAAGAAATCTAACATTAGCATAATACAATAGACTACAAATAGTCTACGTTGCAAATTTATCAGTTGTCTCCACAGTGTTCTTCATTGCATTTTTCCCTGTCACAGGACCCACATAATGCATTCTCTTTTGTTGTCATGCTGTTTTAGTCCCCTTCAACCTGAAACTGTCTCAGCCTTTCTCTTCCATGATGTTGTCATTTTTATAAAAGACAGGTCAGTTATTTTGTAGACTGTCCTTCAGTTTGGCCTCTTCTGATGGCTTCTGATAGGTAGATTTAGGTGACAGGACTGGAAAACCTCATGAGTGATACTGTGTTTTTCTTAAGATAGCACATCCAGAGGCATATGGCGTCTGTGCCTCTGACTGGTGATGCTCATTTTGACCAACTGGTTGGGTTTTATTGATTTTTCTCTACTGCATATTTACTTTTCCCTTCTGTAATTAATAAGTAACATTGGGAAGATGTTTTGAGATTATACCAATATTCTGTTCCTCATCAAATATTTTTTTTTCTTGATTCAGCAGACATTGATGTTTCTTACCTAAAAATAAGTTTTCACTCAAATGTTGGCCAAAATGACTTTCCAACTCCATCATTCCTTTCGAAGGGATTTTTTTTTTTTTTTTTTTTTTTTTTTTTTTGCTGGGCGGGGAAGGGGGGTGGTGGTACTGGGGATTGAACTCAGGGGCACTCAACCACTGAGCCACATCCCCAGCCCTGTTATGTATTTTATTTAGAGACAGGTTCTCACTGAGTTGCTTAACGCCTTGCTAAATTGCTGAAGCTGGCTTTGAGCTCAAGATTCTCCTGCCTCAGCCTCCTGAGCTGCTGGGATTACAGGCTTGTG